>NC_133897.1:106278295-107637065 GCF_964199755.1 Larus michahellis | reverse complement strand
TCTTTTCTACTCTAAATTATTCTACAAACCTATATAACAATAACTGCTAAACAAAAGATACAATGTGTGTGTTGGGGGGAGGAGTGAGAAGCCACTCTTTGTAACTGGCATACTTTAAAGAAATTACAAGAAAACTTATTTATTTTTTTCTTCCCACAGGATTAAAACTCTTGGTAAACAAACTCTCTGCCACTGGATTTTATTTAACTCACTGTTTATAGTTCTTAACTAGTCATCAGCAACTCTTCAAATTTAATTAGTTCCCTTGTTCTCCTCATGAAATCAAATTACAGTCTTCACAAAATAGTTTTTTTTATTTTTCTAAACAATATTTCCCTTTATTCTGCAATTCTAATACATGGGAAGTTTCCATTCTTAACAGGTCCTGTCCATAGCCAAAGGACAAACCTTATAAATTAGACATCTATTGTAGGGTTGGATGAAATGCTCTCAAGGAATGGGTTTCCACTGATTGTTACAGAGAGATTGTGAATGACCAGCTAATAAATGTTTGATTTCTACACAAATAGAGTTAAATGAAATGCTTGTCATGTTTACTCCCTCATTATTTCTTAGTTATGTAGTTGTAATCTTGTGAGCCTTAAGCAATGCAAACCCCTGCGTAAGAATACAGCCATGCATTGTGTAGACCCCTGCAGTGGAGTATTTCAGTCAGAAACTATGAAGCAACTGGCAAGTCCTGTATTGCATTAAGCATTTGCTTGTGTCTGCAGGTTTGTTTTTTTACTTCTGTATCTCTAAGGGCTTGTTATAATGTGGAGACAACAGACGCGGTGTGGAGGCATATGCATGGCTTCCCCTTGAGTCCTGAAGTCTGCCAGAGACATATGTGGTGTCAGTGACAGCTGGCCTGTGTCACTGGCGTGGGAGCCCATCCCTGGTCACCAACCGGGTGGTGCACGGGTGCTGCCACCCACGGTCTCTGGTGGCTGGAAAGGTGGTGGCTATGCAGCGAAGTGTCAAGCAATGTGTGAAGGTGCGGGCGTGTGACTGTGTGTGTTGTAATTGTGAATGTTAGGCTAGATACTGCCTGCATGCAACTAAAGCATTACTAATGAGATTAGAAATTATAGCTGTAATACTGTTTTTATGAGAAAAAGAGGTAGCAGAACTAATATTCCTCGTGCCGGTCCTTGTCTGATTCAAACGCCACTTTCTGTGCAAATTGATCTTTCAGTTTCAGAGCTTTAATTGCCCTGCGACAAGCAGGTATCAAGGGCAGGGAGCTTATCAGATGGCTTAATGAGTCCAGGTAGCACTGTGCAGCTTGAGTTTCAAAAGCAGTATAAATGCCTTGTTTTGGCACAGGACCAGAGTGAGGACAAACGGTTTCAGACAGCTCCTCATACTGAGATTTTTTAACCTCTTCCAAGCCTCCTAGCTGGTGCAATTACTGACAAACTGGGAGTCTACACAATCACGTCACTAACCTGCAGTGCAGAGACACCTCTACAGTATAAAAAACCCAACAAAACTGCATGCCTAAACCTAATTTTTAAAATTATTTTTACGAGCATTTCTCTCCTCAAAATAGGCACATTTACACCAAATTGTACATAATTGTTTCCCTCCCTTGTTTTAGAATTTCCTATTTGTAATAATTTTTGTTGAGCAAGACAGGTTGCTGCCAAACTCTACGACCACGACCACAGTGAACGGCAAATTCCTCTCTGTAAAGCCAGAATGAACGACTTCAGGTAGATGATGTAGAAGAAGGCATTGTAGGAATTTGTCTTAGATCCAGGGCAAATCTGGAGGATTTAATAATGACTGTTTGGCCTGATTCCTTGTTGTGATTACACATTTATTGCTTTTGTCCAGATTGCTCTTAGTTTTGTTTGTTTATGCAAATGACTCCTCTTATTTGTACATGAGGTTTTATTTCACTGGTTCAATACACCACTAGCCAATAAGAAAGCCAGGTCCACATGAAGCACTTGGTGAGGAAAGTTATCTAAGCAGTAAGTCTATTTACACATTTGGTGAATAATAGATATATATCAAAACTTAATACACTGACATGTTGTGGTTATGGGCATTGTGCAAAATACACATACAGAGTACTAGAACAAGAAAATAGGAAAAAAAATTGTATTTAAAGTATTTATATATGTCTGGAAAAGAACAGGATTTAATGCTTTTTCCCCCTTTAGAAACACAGATATTTTCATATATCAGTGTGGGAACTCATGTGGCAACCCTGTGTATTGACAGTATTTGCTGTTGGTACGTTCAGGTTTTATATGAGGACAGGAAAGGAAAGATATTTCTTGCTGCATGACTGCAGAATATGCCTATTGCAACTGACCCAATTTGTTAGTGAAAAGAGATGCTTTGTGTGCTGTGCTCTCTAAAGTCACCAGGGCCAGCAATGTCAGAAGGGTGCATATAAAAAGAAGGAGGGGAAGGTATTTAGCATAGTATAAGATAAAATTTCAAAGAGTAATAATAATAATAAATATATCAGAAATGCAGTCTGGATATCAGCAAAAATGTCATGGCATAGAATATTTACCTACAAGTTTTGTAAACCATATTGCCTGGCAAATTTTAACAACAGATAAGAGAAGAAAAGGCATCTTGGTAAATGTACTACTGCAGGAAAAAAAGTTGTTTGCAGGAAGAAATCATTAGGTCTTTTCCATCACTGAATTTCACTTTCCTAAACATGAAGATCTATCAGGATGTTTTCTGCAAATCAGGGAAACAATAGGCTACAAGAAATTAACATTTTTCATACGTACTTTTGACTCATGTTTTCCAACCTGGTGAAAGAAACTGTGGAAGATGGACTGAAACTTGACAGTTGCAGTGTAACTGTCAAGATCTAACCAAAAAACACAGAAGAATACATTAATGGCTGTGAATCACACTCCTCAGAGCATCTTCAGCCAGTCTGCACTGATAACAGAGCAGGTACCCCTTGGTGATGACACTATACTTAATTTATTGAGCATCTACCACATGTAATAGGTTAACACCATCACCTGCAATACTGGAATCAAAACATCTAGGCTGACATAGACAGATTTGTATCCTCCCCCCCCACCTTATAAATAGCAGCCAAAAGAGCTATAAACAGATGTCAACATGAATCTTATTCATCTGTCCAACAGCTAGCACTTTTCATGCCACTGAATATCTAAATGGGCAGGTTCTGCTCCTATGAAGCATTTAAAAGTATTTAAAGAGGTTGTCATTCTGACACTTTAAATCAGAACATACCTGTTATTTATACTCTGTGCTTGTGTATGTGTGTGTATTTAGCCCTATACAAAGATAAACACAGGCATACTTTTTACCTCACTCAGCTTTCCCTGAGTTTCTTTTAACTGAATAGATTACTAACTGTTCCTTGGCTGACTCTGTGGGCCAGTTTCCCTCTACAAGAAAAATTTATGACTAACATAAAAACACAGGAAAATTGAGATTTAAAGAAGAAATGTTTATGAACCATTAACTAATGCCTTCTGCCAGTACCTGCCTCAGTACTAAGGTGGAAAGAGGTCAGAGAAAGGTGTTATAGCCTTATGTTAGTCAATCACATATTAAAGAAATGGACAGCAGAAAGACCAAAGTCTCCAATTATCTTTATCAAGGGACTAATTCTATTTCCACTGAAATCAATGTGAATAAAGGATAGAAGATCATGGGGACTCATTTCAAATGTGGAATATTGTATATTTACTTTGTAAAGATTATTTATTTATTTTCAATCAAACAATGAATATATTCAGGAGCCTCAGCGCATCCAATACCTGATAATTAGTTAAGAATATTGCATTTGCAATAGACCATGAAGATTTCAACAAACGGATTGTCACAATCTCTTCTATGCAGTGCAAGGAAGGCAATGTGCAACTCCTTCCTCTTCCTTTCCCCCAGCTGGTTGGTCTGACAGTGAGGATGGGATCAGGGTTGCACTTACACAACTTTGAGTAGCTATGTGCTTCCTCCTTCTGATCCCACGTGTCTTGGATATCGGGCTTCAGAGGCACTTATGTTCAATGGGAAGTGTAGCAAAAACTCTCTTTCTTCTCTGAGGAATTCTCTGATGGTAGCACTCCCTTTTTTGTGGGAGTTCTCTAATGCTCATACACTGTAGTCCATCTTCAATACTCAGGGGGACCACTGAAGAAACAAAGATATACCTTTTTAAGTAAAGGTGCATACGCGTGAACTCAGTTTATTATTAAACATGTGTTTGAACTGGACTCTGTTCATTCAAGCATGTGCAGATGTGTGTGCATAGACAACCTCACTTGAGCAAACCGCTAAAGCCGGGTTGTGACGCTAAGATTTGGATAACACCTTCAAATTCACTGTGGTGTAGGCATGGAGGGTCTTTTTGCCTATGCGCTGCAAAGAGGTATAAAATGAAGGTTAGGGGTGCAAGGAAAGTTATTTTAATTTCAAAGTGGGGTTGAGAGGTTTGCAGGGTATGAAAAAAATAGCTGAAAATTGTGCTTTACTGTTTCTGCAAAAGAATGGCATATCTAACTACTGAGGATATTATAAAACTGAATTTAAGTACACATTTTGGTAGAAAATAAAATGGGTAGAGTTTTGAAGAGGAAGGGTAAGGGGAAATCAACAAAGCAATCAGGCAAAAATTGTTGCTAGTGCTGTGACTGTAAAAACAGGCTTTGGTGTGAATGCTCAAAATTCTTTTAATAAGGCTACAGGAGTGTTTCCTTCCAAACTGTACTGTGATGGTGCAATTGTGTAACCTTGTCAACACAACAAGATCCAAACAAATGCAACCTTGAAAAAAAGGGTGACTGTGAAGTGTAGATTCTATGCAAGGTTAATCAAACCTATTTTTAAAATGTAATCCATCATAAATATTTAGAAACAGGCAAGTGTTATGGGTGGGTTATTTGATTCACATGGAGCACGTACTGTTACTGGAATTGTTGAATAACTGTAACAAAAATTAAATCACAATACTTACCTGCCATGGTAGCCAGAAAGCAAAACATACAGTACTGTCAATGCAGTTACATTTGTGTATTTGTATGTGCATGAACTAAATGATTTTATGCATTTTCTTGCTTTGAAACATGAAATATAGGATGCTCTTTAATATTGTACAAATATTTAATTACCAGGCATGGAAATTTAACTGAATTTTTTCTCCATAGTGATGCTAACATTTTAAAGGGCATTTTAAGATAAGCTGCAGTCAGCCCTGGTTCAGCTGGTTATAGAGCTCCACTGATAGTGTGTCAGGGATGCTAGACTCTAACGCTAGACTCTAAGCAGCTGTATGTCACAGGAACTCTATGTAGATGAAGGATGCAAGAACAACCTTGTTCCCTCTGATAACATGAAGAAAAGCCTGATGATTAAATGCCTCAAGCCTTTTCTTGCAGAATGTTTTTCCCAGGCTTTTGTAAAGAGAACAGTAGTCACTTACAGTTGTTATTGTATTGTAAAAATTAAGGTCAGGTTCAAAGAAGTATTTAAATCTTTTTAGAAAGTGATTAGTTATCCTTTGAATGTAGTGCAGCTAATCATTTGCTTAAAGATAGACACATGCCTTAAATGCCTTGATATGGTGGGAAATTAATTAAAATTAATTCAAAGATTATTAATAAAATAAATTGAACAGAATTACTTACAAAAGCATTGTTGGTAGTAACAGGAGGACCGGTCAGCTCTGTCCTGGTCCAGCAAATGAGACTCAGGCAGCAAACTGTGTGCTGTGAATAGGGGTAAGACATAGATGCGCACACTGCTAAGTCATGAAATATTGCTCCTACAATATTTCACATCCTTTTCTGTACAGGTCTCCATATGGAGGACTGAGTCTTTGAATACAGAGAAGCTCTATGGACTCTCTACTGCTCTTGACAGCAGATAGATCAGCCAACTACATCTCATGCATGAAATCCAGGAGCAGAGAAGAGGCCTTGTTGCTTGTTACTTTTTACTTTATGCATATTTTCAACATAGAGGGGAAACTGTCAGGGGGCATATATGTGATACAGGTCTCAAACCAGTGCGACTAATGCTCAGGGCACAATAGTTGACAGTTTTTAAAAGAGATGGAATAATCTAGAAGTGGGTGTGAAAAAGCAACTAGATGGTGACACAAAAAGACGCGATGTCTCCACTGGAAGTGAGAAGCAATACTGGTTTTTAGTAGGGATGCTGGACTAGTGGCATGCGAAGGGATTTTCAGATAGGATAAAAATATGAGCGTGATGTAAATTAAAAAAGAATATCAGAAACCCCTAAGAAATTGTAAAATGCTATTGTTACTATTCCAGATGACTACAAATGCAAACATTTTATATTACTACACTTCCTTTAGTTATTAAAAATTATTTGAAGTCTGAAGGGAGCACACAAGATTTTAAAATTTTCATAGAAACTATGAAATCCATTTTCTACTAACTTCACAGTTATCTTCTGCCAGATGGATTTCTCACTGTTACTGCACACATTGACAAGTGAGAATGTTGTCATTTTCAAAAACGCTGATGTGAGCCCTCCTGCTTAGCCTGCAACCTGTGTGTGAAGTTGCTTTTTCTGCATCTTTCAAATCGATTTCTTGCCTACATGGTAGTGGAAAAGACAGCATATACAAAATATACACTACAGTAAAGATAGTGTTTAGCATTCCTACAGAAATGTTCTCAATTTCCATGTTTTTCCCAGTCTACAGTAGAGTGAAATAATGGACTGTCACTTCTTTTTAGAGGGAGAAAGCTCTCAGCCCCAGAATGGCAATTAAGCCACTTAACAAGTCGGTATTCAGGGCATTCAGTGGGTACATGGAGTCCCCAGTTCAGTTTGTTTGTTCTGCAGCCATCTGAATAAGACAGCATAAAGTACTAAACACATAACCTCCACTTCCCAGATACAGACCTAATGTATTCTGTGGACCATTAAAAGTAGTTTTGAAAAGTGGCATATCTCCAATAAGGATCATTAAGAGAGAATTTTAAAACTCTTGGAGACTAAGAAATGACCTGAACTGAGCAGAGCAGTGACCTGTAGATTCAGCCTGTTGTCTCCCTAACAAATCACTCCATAGTCTAAAACGTACTTCATAAAGAAATGTATTTAATTAAAATGTTCCTAACTCAATCCAGCATCTAGTACAGACCACAGCTGTGTTTCAGATATGCTTTTAAAAAACTACTAATAATTATGTTAGTTATATTTCTGAGATGATTGCAGAGGTTTGGAGAGATATTTTAAACACAGTATCGCGGATCCACTATAAGCTGCACAAGCTGGTATCAGAATAGTTCTCAGTACAGTAAATTTTGGGGAAAAAATGCGTATTGCTGTAATACAGTCAGACTAACCTCTGATTTCTTCAATTTGTCAAGAAAGTATGTGTATTCAAAAATATCTAATTTGACAGTAAATAATTCAGATGAATGAGATGTAGTAGATGAATGGCCCTGGTGGCACAATATGCAGGATGTTGCTTGCCTTAAAATTTGATGTACAGCATTTCATTGATACTGCACACCACTGCATTCCTGTAACAATCCCGCTGTAACTCAGAGTGAAAAAGCAAACAAAAATTCTTTTTTTCTTTCCCTTTTTTTCTTTTTGTTGTGAAACCTATCTATGCATCTTCCTTTCTTTTCTGCTATGGCCTTTTCTTTTCTTCTTGCTGAGGACCACCTCCTGCTGTTTTCATCTCTAGCCTCTAACTTTTACAGTAACTATAACTAGAGCCAAACCACATTCTCAGCCACTCAGGTAAAAATATTTTTGAGTGTATTCTTCAACACAGTACAAACCATAAAGGAAGTAAAAACATTTGCAAAAAATATTTTGTGTAAACTCACTTCCCCTGTAATAACAATTTACTAATCTTCTTATGATTTTCTGTTTCTAAGTTGTGGTGAACTTAAATGGCACTCTGTTCCAAGATTATGCATGTACTTTACCATTTACATTAGAACTTTACCGCATTAGATCCAAGGAATGCCATTCAAAATTTGGAAGATACCTTTCTCAAAGCTGATGATTTTTATTTTGGGATATCTATTCAAAGTATCTAGTCTAGTATCAGAAATGACAAGACACATCAGAACCACACTATGTGGTGCACAAATGTGCATGAGCAACTGTATTTTTATTTAGTTGAGTGAGATTAAATTATTGTATTTATATTTCTTTCAACACAATTCAACCGATCTTTCTGAATTCACTCCTAAAGAATACTAATAAGTAGAATATAGTAAGTGGCTGGTACTGCATGTAGACCAAAAGTCATGTTCATCCAATTTCTAATTCAATTTCACTGAAGTTAAAACTACATTAAATTCAGCCTGACTGTTGTGATGCAAAAAGTTCTAGCATTCAGGATGATCTTATGCAGTTTGCACCTCATGCCTTGGGACAGTTAGAAAGTAGTAACCCTTGTAGATGTGTGCTGTATTTAGATTTAGATTTAGTTTAGATTTTTTTTTTTTTTTTGCTTCAAATTTCTCCTTCTCTTTTAGATCACAAGCCTAAAATGTAGTAAACACCACTTGTGAAACTATCAGCAGTTCTGGTAGCCTTCTAATTTAAAGGTGTGCAGAGTTAAAGAGGTTTACTCTTACTCTAAGTGATTTACCGATGCCATATTTTAATTCGCATGTCCTTTGTCTTTACCACTCAAGAGACAGAGTTTGCCATATCCCAGGTGTAGAGCGAGAGCTCACCAAGCTCTCCATGGCAGAGATCTCAGCGTAGCCTCTGCTGTGCTCTCCCAAGGAAAAGAGTCAGGTCTAGAACTGCCTTGCCACTGTTTCTCTCCTTGGGTTTAAATCTGACTCTCTCCTGTGGTCTCAGAAGAAACCAAAAAAGGGCATGAGAATTGTTTCTTGCCCCTGTCTTTCTTTTTTTTTTTTTTTATTTTGTATGTCTTCTGTGTCATAAAGTCTCATATGGGTTCCCTGTGAGCAACAATTCCAGCCAGGCATGCCTGTGCATTCCCACAGATGCTGTATGGCCTCCTGGCTGTTGCTTAGTAGCCCTCCTGCCATAGGAAAAAAGTCATCAGAATGACACTGGTGCAGGTACTACATGTCGCATTGACAACAAGTATTACCTAGAGGTGAAAAAATATCATTCTCAAAATTTAAAAGGAGAGCATAAATTAATTAAGGCAAAAAAATCAGCATATGAAGACTAATAGACAGCGTGCATTTAATTGACAGCCAAGGAAACAGGTTGCTTTGTCAATATGTAAGTTCTAATTTACATTTTTAACTTTTTAATAATGTAGTCTGTGATTTACATTGCTAGCTTTTTAATAAGTTTTTGCCTAATCCTGAAATACATTGCTGACAAATCAATCCACAAAATTTGTATGTCTGTGAGTGCTTTCAGGGGACCAAATACATAAGTAGAAATTCTACTTAAGTACTGCAAAAGCAAAGTGGATGACATACTCCATATCTGGTTCTTATAAGCAGTTTCTTCTCTGCTTGTCAGTATCAAGGAGCAGAAATCTGCAGTGGAATCTGTGTTTGATTTTAAGTAAGAAGTCATTGGTAACCACTCTAATGAGAAGCAGTGTCAAAATCTAAAAAAAAAATGAAAAAATAAGGATAGTCAAGACGTTGTCCCATTTGCCTGACAGTCTCCCCTCCGTTGAATGCAGGTTGAACTACTTCAACAGATAGAAACTTAAAATGAAAAGAAGAGATCTTAGCTATATTCAGCATTCAGTGAAAGTCTCTGACTGCAGAAAAGTTGTTGAGTTCTCATTTTAATAAACACATAATCCTTGATTTATTGGGACAATTTTCATATTCATTATTCCATAAATGTTTCATATCTGCTCTATCAGTCATTCCTGTTCATGCAGGAATGCTGGTTAAAGGCTTAAGTGGCAATGGGAAGAGAATCTGAACAACCACCTCCCGTGATTGTGAGACTTACACATTACAGAATTCCAGTGATTCCATTTATATTCGGGATGTGGGCATCACTGAAATTATGTCTAATGAGTATCTTCTCCAAAATTCCCTAACCAGAAACTAAATAATCCTTACCCTTTGTCAGTTATTTACATTTTATACACAAAAAGAAACTTTTTTGCATCCCTGTAGCACATTCATAGCAGTGATACATTTTAAAAAATATCTTCTACCTTTGTGCATTGCATTTATTAAAACAGAAAGAGACATCATTGGAAAAAAAAACAATGTCTTGATAACTGGCAATTCAAACTTTAAATATTTTTGAAAAGCAAATACCATTTACACAAATTGTCAGCACTTTTTTTATAACCACCTTTGAAAACTAAGGCAACCTTAGGCTAATAAACCTGCCATTTTTCCTTTCTGTGATGACAGAATAAAATTACTAGGTTTTCTGAGAGCAAACACTGCATGACAAAGATGGGGGTTCTTTTTTCTTGAAGGAAAATCTGTTTCTATGAAAATATGACACTGTCTGTCATAGAAGGGTCTACTGTCAGTAACAAACGCACCACAGCGAAATCGACACTTGCTGTGAAATTTTGAAAATTTTGCCTGACTTTGTTTATTTGTTTGCTTCATAAAATCATAACACCATAACATTTCAAATTCAGTTAGATGTTGATATCGGCTTTACAAAAAGTCTGTTGAAAACTAATTTTCAAATGCAGAAAGAGCAAAAGGACTGATAAATTATAATTACCTACAAATATAACGCGGCATGTGAGACAAGTGTGCAAAAAAGAATAGAAAATATGAAGTCATAGAATTCACTAAATTGCCTTCACAACTAAATCAAAGCTGGTGGTATGAATGTGATAACAATTTATATGAAATGAAGATTGCAAATCAATCTATTGAGACTCACAAGATAGTACAGTAGAATCAGGATTTTATCTACAAAATACTAACATTCAAAATGTGCTCCACGTTCCACAAAAAGAAAGACAAGATCTGGTCTACTGAACACTATAGAAAAAATTCTTTTCAATTTCTTTTCAATTTCAATTTCATTTTCATTTATCTTCTCAGGATAATGAAAAAAAATTCTCTAGACTTTCTAGAGTTAAGTTGTGCTTGTTACTTCCAAATATTTAATTTAGGTTGTGGTGTTTATTTTTTTTTTCATTGATAAAGGTACACTAATGGTCATTTTTTTAAAAAAATCAGTTGCTTCATCAAAGAAATGAGCAGAATTGATAGACATCAAAAAAATTTGAGAAGCTAAAATTTTACCTTAATCAAAGTATTTTTTTCTAAATGTCTACAATGAATTCACGTTATGTAAACTGTAAAATTCTAGCACTGATAAACAAAGAAAAGACAAGCAAAAGCCACTGCATATCTTCTACTGTCCTTGCATCAATTTTCCTGTGAATTACACTAACTTTAGAACAGTCCATGTACATTCTTGGACTTCATGGCTTATTACTAATTTAGTCTTCAGATGAGAAGAAAATCAGATTCCAACTTTTGCCATTGCAAAGCAGCATTCATTTGGAGCAGAAAGAACATGCATCCATGACTTATATTGCTTAAAGTAGTAGAGCAAGTAGAATTTGACCTTTAAATTAAACTATTAAAAGCAAATAACAATGATTCATTTTCCAACTGTTATCTCTGCAAGGCTCATTTCTAAAGAGTTCTTCTACTTTTCATTTAAATTCATTTGTGTCCTTGGTCATATTCTGTAAACTTCTGTAAGGAATAAAAGCTCCAAATGTCATATATAATTACTTTTGAAACAGCCACAAGTAGTTTTTACAACTCTAAGCATTTATTCAATATAAATGCTGGTAGAAATGTTAGATGTTATAGACTGTATTACTTTAGATAGTTAATCCTTAACTGAAAAACAAGTATGTATAAAATGAACAATTATATTAAGTGATCTAAAAGATAAAAAAAAAAATAGTTACAGTTGTATGGATTGTATTTGATTTGGCTCTTTGTGTGTAGTTTCAAAAGTACAAACACACATGTTAATATGATATGGTCTGAAAACATTTGCTTTCCTACAAGATGGGATCTTTTCATAAAAGTTTTGAAAATTTTGTCTGGCATCTATGAGCTTAACTTCAATTTTTATTCAAAGACGTTTATGCTACTTACTGTTTTCTTCATGGTAAAAAATATTTGACACTGATACCGCATCAATTTGATTTTAGCTATTTTTTGGATCATTAAAATGGTTTTATTATAGCAAAGAAAAGGAACATTTTGATGTTAAAAAAAAACCCTTTAGCTAGTGCTAACTTGAAACCATTCTTTATGGGTTTTATTTTGTTTTGGTTTATTTTATTTTATTTTGCATTAAAGTTAAAATAGACACTAAATGAGAATTATTAAATAGCTCTAAATGCATACATAACATAATTTTTAATAAAAAAGTTCAAAATTGTAGAATCCAGAAATGGAAACATTTTTACACAAAAAATCTCTTTTATAGAAGCTACATTCTCACTTATTTTTCTTTCTTAATTGAGGGGAAATAAAAACATAAATTATCACATTTCCTTCTTAGCATGTTAAGAACATGAACTAGTCCACAACAACAAATATGGTTCCATAATGCCAAGATTTAGCTGATGATATGGAAAATACCAGAAAATTAATTGCACTCAGGTTTACCATAGTTGGAAGCACCAAGTGAAAGCATTCTGATACATACAGGAATTGTAGTTCATGTAAAACCTTATACATAAAGAAGAACAAAATTGACAAATATTAGTATGTTCTACTATCAGCACTCCTATAAACAATTCTATAAGTAAGGAGAATTCTCCAGGCTGCAATTGTACTGCTAAAAGAGAGGAGAAAAAGGAGAAATTAAACACAGGAAACACAGGAATAGAAATTAAGAAATGGGGCATTTCTGACTCTTGTCAGACTAATTTCTGACTATTACTTCAACTTGTTACATCCTTCTGAAATCCTGACTAATAGTTTGGGTGCATGGGTTAGCTTTGTTTTATGAAGCACTATTTTTGTTTTACCATTCTGTCTACTAACTGTGTAGTGATGAACAGAGGAAGAACTTTTTCTTTTATATTTCCATTTACACTAAAGGTGATTAAAAACTGTCTGCCATTTTCTATAACTGTATTCTGTAACTGTGGTTTATGTGTTGAAAATGAACATAACAACATACAAAACGGTTTTGATAAAAGAATATTATCGAAGTACAGAGGATGATCAAAAGTGAAGATTAAAGCAAAAAGAAAATCAATTGCAATGCAATTTTATATGAACATTTGACTAGAAATTTTTCCAACTTAGTCTAAGCTTCAGAGCTTAGACTCAGAAGTAGTTCACAAACATTTTATTTTGGGTCGCCAGTATAGTCTGATTAGTTATGAGTTAAATTCAAACAGTTCAGAATTTGGATGCTTCTGTAAGCTAACTAAATAACTTGAGACAGCGACATGCAGGTGGTGTTCTCCTCAGTAAAGGAGAGCAGCTATCATGGATCCCTGCCCACTGGCCAACCTCTGTTTATATACTGAGCATGATGTATGTGGTATGTAATAACCCGTTGGCCAGCTCATCCTGTCTATGGTCCCTCTCAGCTTCTATGGGAAGCTGAAAAAATCTTTGATTTGCAATAAACGTTATTTAGCAACAACTAAAACAATATGTATTATTAACATTATTCTCGTACTAAATCCAAAACAAAGCAGCTACCAGGAATAAAATTAACTCTATCCCAACTGAAACCAAGACAATGCTATGCAGCTTTACATACCCCTGCTCTTTTGTGGACAGATGCTTGTTTTATCACAAGGAATGTGGATGGTAAGAATTCGTTAGGGTGTACCAAGAGGCGAGTAGTTGGTTGGTTCAGTTCAGGTTGTCATGTGGCTATGCATTTACCACAGGGCCACCCATTAAAACCCTGACTTAGAAAGCATTACCTGAATACATAAAGATAAAAATAGATTCCCATAAAATAAATGTTCTTTCATTTTTCTCAAAAAATCATACTACATTTCTCTTTATTGTGTCTGTATAATTCATTTTTGCTTGCTATTTGTATATTTGCTATTTGTAGCAATATTGGGTCAATCCAGTTTGGAAAGGCTTCTAAACCAGGGAATTTCTGTCGGCTTCCCTTCTTCTCCTTTATAAGAACACTTATTCCTCGACTATTTTAAGCCTTATTCATGCAAATGTTGAGCGTAAGATATTCAAATGACTTTGGTGGAGTTGCTGGAAACAGATAAGCCTTTTTTTTATTAAATCTGAGCAGGGTTTCCCCAGCTCCAATGACCTCTCCATCTAAACCACTATCAAAATTTTAGTTATTTCTGAATATAAATTTTTTGGTCATGTATGTTGATGGTGATGACTCTAAGCACAAATCCTTTACCAACTCACTGATATAACCCACTGTTTATTTCTATGCAAATCCAAATTCATCAAGTATATTCATCATTTTGTTACAATATAATCACTTTTCTATGATTACAAGTTCCCTCAAGAAGTGCAAAATTTACCGATTTTTTAAAAGGTTAAGATGCATATAACTTATTTTTAAGGATTAAGGAATCTCACATAGATTCTTAAATAGCAACTTGCTTTTCACTGGGCATAAATGAATTGACTTCCACTCAAATGAGCTGCTTCCAATGGAAAGCCAAGAAAGGTTATTCTAGTACACTGGTGAGTCTGTTGCATTCTTGCATTCACATTGCAACAGTGAAAGTAATGGTAATAAAATCCACCTGAAAAATTAACATGGTATTTATTCAGATGTCACAGGTTTCTACCACACATTATAATTTTTGCCATAAACATTTATCACAGATATTTTTCTTTCTCTATATCATGGGTTTGCCTTCTGCCTAGTGTAAATCAGTAATGTATAATATCACCTCAAAGTTTCATAGAACTGACAAAACCTGCCAGTTTACCCCAGTAATTACATGTATCATGTGCCGTATCCAGATGAGCAAGAAACATGATCTGTGGGAACTGCAACAAGAAATGGTATTGTCTCATCCCTTCTCTCCTGGTCCTTATGAGTGTGGTCCTAGTGGAAAGCAGAGACATGATCCTTGAGTCCTGCATGGTGGGCAATGCTAGATGGGAGCTTTTGGACCTTTTTCTGTACTCACATGAGATCTATGGCTGCCTTTCCTTCAGTAGCCTCACACTCCTTGACTTCATGTACCACCTTCTCTGCTTACGTGCCTGGCAGCTCTGTCCTGCAGGTCTCAGGGAAGACCAGAAGAGCACAGGCAAACTCCACTCTCTTATTGTCAACACCGCTAGTGTCTCCATGTCAGCTAGTCTCCACACTGCTGCTCTGCAGAGATTACTTTTACAGCAATATACATATGCTATGGACAACATACATTGCTTTTGAAACAGGAACAGGAAAGGAAATAGGAGCAAGAAGAGATCACTTGCAAAGAGACAGTGGGGCTGGGCTCGTCCACACGGACAAAAGTTGTCCCAACACACAGAAAAACACAAATTTTGGGATCTGGGATATTAGACCAGCCCTGGAACCCAACAAATATGGCTCTGTTTGGTGCTGCCCATATTTAAGATGTCAATACAGCAGGATAGCAGTGCCCTGGCATTGCCAGCTTGCTAGCAAATAGTGGCAAACAGTTAAAGCTGCTCCATTCAAACTAAATAGTAAATAAATTTACTTTGGCATTCCTTGCCAATGTTTTGGTTTCCTTTGCACATTTTATTTATGCATCAGTACTAAAAAACTGCATGGGGTGTTTAAAATTTAAAACATACTATGCTAATCTTTCAAGAAGATTTCATTAATTTGCATACTGTAAATTAATAATTTCATACAGTTCAAAATACTGCAATGAAATGGTCTTTCAGCACATGATGTAGTATCCTGCAGAGTGTCAGCAGTAGGAAATGTATCCTTAATGGCAAGTACATTAAATTTATAGGATTACAGTATTTGCTTTGTCTCTGTGTCTGTCTGTCAGCCTTTCAACAAGAACAATTTAATTTCTACGGATGATTGTCTTTGTCTGGGTTTAGAAAGACAAAAATAATTCAGATTTAGATTTCTAGAAGTAGTTCAGTGAGGCTCTGTTTCTATTTCATTTAGAGGCTGTAGCATCAGTTGATAAGTATCTATTCTGTGTGCCATTATAAATCTACTTTATCCTAACATTTTACCATACATTTAATTGCCATTTCATTTAAAGTAATTTCTTACAGAAAAGGGCTATAAAATTTAACAGGCAATGATAACTTTCTTAGTTTCAGTTAACCAAGACATGAAATTTGACTTTAATTCGTGTTATATAATTAATTGTCCTTGAAACTGGAGAAAGAAAGGCAAGACACAGGGAACATGATTTTAAGGTAGTATGACTTCATTGTATTTAACATTTGGCAAATATCAGACAGTAAGCCAGTCAGTGTAGGTCATTCCTCCTTTATAGTTTTATCCAAGGCAGGTCTCTGGTGCCAGCTAGCCTGCTTCAATCTCCATATCACTACATAAAAGAGTTGTAGCTGAGCACCTATTTCTCTCATATTGTATAAGGTTGAAAGGGGAAGGAACAGGTTATGGCTTTTTGCTAAGTAGAATCCATTTCTCCCACTTTTGTAAGATGCTTTCTCTGGCTCCTAAGAGTAATGCTTTTATGTTATCTTAAAGTCATTTACTTATATGCCTCATAATTGAGTTACTGGTCATTGTACTTCCACGCTCCTTTGTAAGACATATGAGGAAGTCAAGACATTTTAGGAGACCAGCTTGGCTAAACAGGAATGTCATGACTCAGCTCCAATGCGTAAGCAGTCTATAGGTGGTGGAAGCAGGCTACAAAAGAGGAATTTAAAAACATTGCCCAGGTCATGCAGGGATGGTGTCAAGAAAGTCAAAGCTCAGCTGGAACTGAGATTTGCAGGGGACATTGAGGGCAACAAGAAGACCTTCTACCACTGCATTAGTTGAAAAGGAAATAGAGGCCCATAGATGCTCAGTGAGGATGGTGACTTAATGACAGTGGGCACAGACAATGCTGAGAAAGTCAATGCCTTCCTTGCCCGAGATTTTCCTGGCAAGGTCTCACAGGTATCTGTGATTAGAGGCAAGATTCACAGAGGGAAATGACCAGCCATGGACGAGAATTGAACAGGGGACCACTGGAGAGTTTTCAACCCATACAAGACCCCCAAGGTTGACTCCGAGAAGGATGACCAATGTCCTTACAAGGTTTCTCTCTATCATCTTTGAGAGATCGTGGAGATTGGAGACGACACTGACAACTGGAGAAAGGCAAATGTTGCAGCCATCTTCAAAAAGGGACAACAGGACAATCCAGGAAACAAGAGGATAATTAGTTTCATTTTAGTCCCTGGGAAAATCATGTACCAAGTGTGTGTGTGTGCAAGCGATTGGGATATCATTCAGACATCATTCTCGTTTGAAGTTGGTTTTAATGAAAAATTGTAATAGTAGAAAATATAACAACAAAAATTAACTGATAGCTTTCCCATAACTGTCATTGGCACACTAAGGAAGAGATCCAAAGTAAAACTACTTAGTCATTTTACATATAAAACTGAAAGATACTTTTGCTTTTTTGGTGCCACAAGTATCATACTAGTCACCTGCTTCATTAAAGAGCAGCAGATGGATTCAAACCCTTGGATTTCCTTGGCTTTAAAATAATCATGGAAACTTTTCAAGGAATTTTTCACTTCAAATATTTCTAATAAAAGTTGTTCAAAACAATATTACTCAGTTACACAGGCACAGGCAGACCATTTTTTGTTAGTTTTTAAACCCAAATGTAATATAAAGACTTTGGGATTATGGAAATAAATAAAATGATGGATTTCTCTGCTTTCTTAAAATGAATAAAACATTATTTTGTTTTCCTTTCAACTTACTTTGGATTTAGTGCATAACAAATAGGAAAAAATAACGTCTGAAAGTTTGATTTAATCAATTGGGTTTTTTCCAACTAAAGTTTTTTTGCTTGTATGTTTGTTTTTATTCACTGTGTAAAAAATGGAATTTCGATCAACAGTATTATTTTTTTATATGAAGTTTTGATTCTGTCGATGTTCTTATTTTTGGGAAAACTTTGAACAATTTTTTTTTTTTTTAAATGCATCTCACAGTTGAAGTTTAATCCACCCTAACTTCTCTTTTCATGATCTACAGTATTCTTTCTCATCAGATTAAACAAAAAAATCAAGGTATTTTTCTAAATGGTTGTAACAAAATAAAACAAGAAGTCCTTACTTTAAAAAAGGTTGAAAAATATTAAAAAATACAAGTAACAAAGATTTCATTCAGTTCCTATTTGTCAATATTCTTGAAGAGTTTAGTCTGTTCATTGGCTTTACACTTGATCAATGTATCAAAAATAAACATCATTAATGTGCTATGACAGTTAATTCCAGACCAGTTTATTTTTCCTGCATTGATCTTACCAAAGTTGCTGGCTTCTGCCCTGATGTTCAGACACATGAGAAAACGTATCACTGGATAACAGAATAGACAGTGTCTCGTGAAGACACACCTATAGCTATTACACTTGCAGCTCAGAAATCACACTATTTTTCCTGCTCTCTCTGTATTCCTGTTTGCTTCATTAATGACAGAGAACAGTTGCCACATTATCTGTAGAACAGTTTTCACATGGACAGAACAACAGAGCTTTAACAACTGATAAATAACTGTAGAGATTAAACCAAGCTGCAAGTAGTGTAAGCCCATTAAACAAGTCCATAGCACCGATATAATAAGATTCTGTGGAACAGTTATAGGTCAGAGAATGACAGTCATGAGAATAATTTTAAAACCATGAGAGTTGCTGTAATAGGTTTTCTTGGATGGGGGAAAATCATTTGGTGTTTTATAAGACAGTAACAGCATTTTAACACAGATTTACAAGTGCTTGATATGTCCTGCATATTTTCCAGATTAATTGAATTTATAGTGTCAGATTATAGCTATGAATTTAATATAAAAGTGTTATAAGAATAGACACAGAGCTAAGAAATTATTAAGCACATGAACAAGGTGCTTAATAACTGGACAGTTTTACACTAGTCAGAAGTTTAAGAATGGGCTGAGTCCTTGAGAGTTAATACATCTGTAATTCATCAGCGACAAAACCAGATGGGAAGATAGGTACCAGCTGCCTTCTGATCAGAGAGTAAAAACTGCTTCACTAGGAGAGCTGCGGTAAGCAACTTGCTCTTCAGATTTGAAAGCTGTGACAAAGAAAAGCTCTCCAAGCGTGAGAGCTCACTGCTATTAACCTGGTAGGCCTGAACAAGGAGCAATTCAAGTTAACCACCTGTAAAAAATGTCAAACTGCTCCAGTCAGGGGAGGCAAATCAATTGGAATGATAATACAGAGATCATGTTTCGAATGATGTTACGTTATTTCATCGCATGTCTGTGACTATGTGAGTCAAGTGGAAAAGAAAATGAGTGAAGGGTGAGGAGATCTGAGAAGCATGGAGTAAATCTCTAAAGAGCACATCTAAATTATCACCTTCCCACAGCCACCAAAAAGGGTTACAGATGAATGAAAACTTACACAAAATGGAAATGTCTGACATTTTTCTGCATATAACTTTTTTCTTTAGCCGATAGTATGGGCATTCAGCGAAGCGTAAAAAGCAGGGGAGGAATAACCCTTGGAATTAGTAGAATTTCAGTGCTCTCGTCTAATTGTTTCTCTGCTATTTTAAACCAAAAATAAATTTAAGTAAGATAAGAAGATTGTAGGAAATTTTCATCTGTTTTGTTCATTTGTAAAATAAAAATACAGTGATAAGCCTTAATTCAAGCCACTCATTACAAGCACTGAACTTATTTTTACATGCTCGGTTATTCAGATATCCAAAGGATAGTTTAATGCTCTTTCCGGAATAATTTATTCAGTTAGACATAAACTTATTAAGCAGTGAGTTAAAATTGTTGTACAGACTGTTAATAGTCATTTGAGGGAGAAGAATAAAGCAATGAAGCAAACCAAAGTGATAATCTGTAACAAGTCAAGTCCCTTAAAATGACAAAAACGACAAAGTGGTTCGGACAAAGTCTGTCATCAGTGTTACTAATGTGCCATGTGTAGGTGCTACAAAAAGGCAGAAGTAGTCTCTATAAATAGCTTCTAAATCTGGCAGAGATGTTACTCCTAAGTACATGTCTAAGTGGTTTATCGCAGAATAACAGAATAATTGATGTTGGAAGGGACATCTGGAGGTCATCTGGTCCAACACCTCTGCTCAAGCAGGGCCTCCTACAACCAGTTGCCCATGTACATTTCCAGATGGCTTTTGAACATCTCCAAGGTGAGAGACTTCGCAACCTCCAAGAGCAACCTGGTCCAGTGCTCGGTCACCCTCACAGTAAAAAATACAGATAGATGAAAGCCATTGTGTTTCAGTTTGTGCTCATTCCTTCTTGTCCCATCACTGGACACCACTGAAAAGAACCTGCCTCCACCCTCTTTGCACCCTCCTTGCAGGTATTCATGCACATTGGCACAATCCCCCTGGGCCTTCTCTTCTCCAGGCTGAACAGTCCCAGCTGTCTCAGCCTTTCCTCATATGAGTGATGCTCCAGGCCTTTAGTCATCCATATGGCTCTTCGCTGGATGCAGCACTCCCAGTGCGGCCTCACCAGGGCTGGGTAGAGTGGAAGGATCATCTCCCTCGACCTGCTGGCAACACTCCTAATGCAGCTCAGTGTACTATTTATCTTCATTGCCACAAGGGCACATTTCTGGCTCATGTGCAACTTGGTGTCCACCAGGATCCCCAAGTCCTTTTCTGCAAAGCTGCTTTCCATCTGGGCAGCTCATCAGGTGGTTTGCGACATTTATGTTGCAATGTACTTCAATGAAGACGACCATTCAACCCAAAAGGAGTGATTTAATAAATAATAAAATGACTGTAGAGATAAACTTTAACAAGTCCAAGGAAGGAGAAAAGACCCCCACTTCCTGAATGGCAGCATAAACTAAATTATAAATAAAACCACCTTCATGAAGACAGAAATGCTATCACAACATTCATCATGTCTAATTTCTTATCCTCCAAACTTGGAGGAAGTTTATATTAAATATAAACTAGAATTACACACACTAGGTTTGTACTTCCCTCAGTTTTCAGCTTAGTCATTATGACCTTGACAATGTTTTTTTAGAATGAATGTGGGTTATTTTCACCCAAAAAGTTGTTTTCTGCCATTCAGAGAAAATTCAGGAGAAAATGGAAAATACCAAATGATATATTTTTGTTTCTTTGGAAATATAAAGCTAAACTTAAAATTGTGTGTGTGTGCGTTAAAGCCTGAAAGCCAGTGTGGTTCAAGCACCAAATTCTGATTTTCCTAGTTACCTGTCTGTCTTCAGCCTTGAAATTCTGCTTATCCTACCCCACCATAGCTCTAGTCTCTCTGTTCTGAATCTACTTTATATAAACATTGCTGAACATTATAGTTCACAAATGTTCCTCTGAGTTTTTATAGTCGCATTACTTAAGACTTTTTGTACTGAAATGCCTCATTTGGCACAACTTAGAATTGTTTGTTTGCTGGTTTAAGCTGTGTCATATTCACAGATTACAGTAACCCTATTCCCTGGAACAGTCTCAAATCAGTACCTAGGGAGTATTAGTATTCTAATACTTGGGGATAACTGCTCTAAAGAAGGGGATACCCAGGTGAAGTTTAATAACTGGGATATGCACTGAGTCAACAGACTGTGTGACAGATTCTACTAATTGTAATTCTGGCCTTATGTCTGTAAGTGCTGCATCCAGTTCTAGAGCCCCCAGCACAACAAAGACATGTATGTTCTAGAGCAGGTCCAGAGGACGGCCAGGAAAATGATAAGAGGGGATGGAAGATCTCTCTTATGAGGAAAGCCTGAGAGAGTTGGGGTTGTGCAGCCTTGAGAAGAGAAGGCTCCACGGAAACCTCTTTGTGGCCTTTCAATACATAAAGGGGGCTTATAAGAAAGGTGGACAGAGACTTTTTACCAGACCTGCTAGTGACAGGACAAGGGGTAATGGTTTTAAACTGAAAGACGGTGGATTTAGATTAGCTATAAGGAAGAAATTCTTTACTATGAGGTAGTGAGACTCTGGAACAGATTGCCCAGAGAAGTTGTGGATGCCCCATCCCTGGAAGTGTTCAAGACCAGGCTGGATGGGGCTTTGAGCAGTCTGATCTAGTGAAAGACGTCCCTACACACAGCAGGAAGGTTGGACTACACAATCTTTGAAGGTCCCTTCCAATCCAAACCATTCTGTGATTCTATGATCCTTTGATTCTATGAAAACCTGTGAAGCTATGCAAACTGGAAATGTGATAAGTAGACAGATCTACAATCTATAAATGTGTTATATTTAGAAGTGAACATCCCACCCCATGCCCCAAAATAATGTTATTTCGTTATTTTAATGTTGTTATAAACAATATTCCCAAACATAAAACCAGAAACAAGCAGTGTAGATATGTAATAAATGCATCTATTTTATCTATTTTTATATATACACCTCTGTGTGTTTATATGTATATGTGAAATTATGAGCAACACTGCAAAAGCTCAACAGTACAGATTGTACCATAGTGATGATATGTCCCAGATTTCTATGTGAACATGAAGAAATCAGAGAAATTAAATGGTGAAAGGAGTGAAACGAATAAGAGAATGAACCACACTGACGAAATTAAAAGTAGTTGTCTTATTTGAATAGAAGGGAATGTTCTAAACTGAAAAAAGGCTAAAGTAACCTTATGAGCATATAAAACCTTAAAAATTGTTATAGATTCAATCTGAACTAAGGAACATACAGGTTAAATATCAGGGAAGAGAGACACTGTGACTATTAGGACACTTAAGTAATAGAACAAGCTGCCATGGGAGGATGTGAAATCATCTTTGTAGGGGATAATAAAAGCTAAATGGCATTCACATATCCCAGATATTGCTGAGAGGTGCAACGTGAGTTTTTTCCTAGATAAAAGACGACACAGTGACCACTCAAAGATTTTTAATACAAAATTACTCTGTGAACTCTACATGACTCTCTTCCTCACCCTCAAAACAGGTAACCACACAAATGAGTCACTTCATTTCCAACTTGACTTACACTTTAAAGGGGCCTATCTTTTCCAGAAGCTTTCTTTATTACTACTCCAGAATTTGCAGTACATATTTTGTGATTTGTAGCAGAGAAGCTGGCAAATTGAGATGCAAAATGTAGTCCTTTTCATGAAATCAGGTTGACCACAATTTTACACTAGAAACTAAGAAGTAAAAAAATCAAAGCCAAATTTAATATATCATTTTTAGTAGATAGGTGGTTCTGCTGTATGCATTTAAAAATATTTTTTAATTATGAAATAAAACACAACCTTTACTCATATATTATTCTTAAAAATAAGTTATAATACAGAATAAAAACAGAATTAGTTTTCATCATTAATGCTTTCTTTTCCAGTCAGTATACCATAAGAATACTGAAAAAATTGACTGGTCACCTTCCCTTGTGCATTATAGAGAGCTTTGTGTTAGCTTTAATTTCACAACTTCTACATTACTAAACATAGTGGGTAATATTTGCAAAGCAATTTCCTTAATTTTTTTGTTTCCCTTCCCATGCTGTCATGAAATCTCACAAATTCTGTGTGTCAGGTTTTCTAAAAAATGTTCCTTACAAGTAAGCAGTATTGTCCCTTCCTCTCCAGAAACAGAAATGTAGAGAGAGAAACTGTTTTGTTTGAGGGTTTTTTTATTGTTTTGGTTTTGTTTTCACGTGTTCTTTTCAAATTTTATCATTTCTTGATAGGTGTAGCTCCTTAGTGGTAGATGGGTTTTGTAGAGCACCCACATTTGATACTCCCTTCCTCTCAGGTAATATAGATGGTTAGACAGACAATGCAAGCTGTGCAATCTGATTCATAGTGCCTTGGTTTTGATTACTTTCCTCAACTTCCAAGGAAAACAATTATCAGCTTCTTCCACTGAAAATAGGATCAAGAGTAATGTGGTTAGTCTTAACAGTGTACCCAATCATTGAAAAATAGATAATATTAAGATTTACCATCATTATTTTAAATGAAATCTCACTTCGAGAATTTATGTTCAAATTTATCTTAACATGAAGCATATTTCTGTGTTTTTTCTTTTCTTCTTTTCAAAATCATTGCTTGCAATACTTCTTATACTACAACATGAACAAGGGTTCTGTGGATTGCAAAAAGACATTTGTTTGCACGCCGTTTTTTCACTCGTTTGACCATCTGTTCTTTATTTTTCTCTTTTTTGAGGTTTCCATTCTAAATTTGTTCACCTCTACCCACAGAGGAAAACTGTTGTCTTCCCAGAACGAAATGGCTTTCCAAATCTTTCTCTATTTTCCTGTCTTGTACTGAAATATGTCTTTCTTTCCCGCTTCTCAAGTACTTGACACTTTCTTTATTGATCAAATTAATTTCTGAAACCATACAAAAATATAAGAGAAATTAAAGAAGAGACAAAGCGCACAGAACTGTATTAATACAAATGAAACAGAGAAGCTGGAGAAAGGAGATAAAAAAATAAAAAAAAAAAACACACAATAATATATGAGAGCAAAGTAAGTCACACAGAAAGTAAGAATGAAGATGTATTAAGGAACAGAGAAGGTGGAAAAATGGCAGCTGGAAAAGGTCATAGGAGCTATGGGCAATTTAAACACCCTTAACATTCTTAATGGAGTGCAGCACACCAAGGTGGTGGAGCTGCAACCAGAGAGAAACAACTGCTGTCTAATTTAATCCTTCCAGGTAATTATTCAAAAGTTATTAGTTGTCATCCCTGGGGAGCCTGTAAGACTGTCCAATAGAATGTATGGGAAACATAAAACAGATGCTTCACAGTGACTCTTTTTAACTTGGAAACTATTTTTTTTTTCCTTGTTACATCCTTTGTCACTTCGCAATCTTGTTCTTTCAATAGAATGTTTAGTTAGTTTTTGGGAAAAGGAAGAAGGACTTGTGTTATTGCTTCATTAATGATAAAAATTAAAGAATTAGTGAAGCTTCATTATATACTCGATCAAAAATGTAATGATAAAACATATCCCACAATAATGTTTTAAGAAAAATAATGCAGTTATCCAAATTATAATATACAAACAATATAAAAACAATTATAAAAATAATAAGGGTTGTGAAATTAATTCTGGAAACCTCAAAACTGATGGTGACTTAGACATTCAACAGGGTAGACTCAGTAAGGGTTGTTCACTGGTCCGTAGAACTTCCCATAAAGTCTGCTTATTACTTTGTATCAACAGACTTCCAGCTTCAGCTGAAGATAGTGTACTGGTTCAGAAATGACAGCTTAAGGTTTGTGCAGGGATCATTTGCGAGTCTGCTGGCAGTGCTCAGTCAACCATTTTGGAAGTGACTTTGTAAAGCTGCACAATGTTATGAAAATGCAGTGGCTGACTTTCTTCATCTGCCTTAGCGGTCACATGAAAGTCCTTTTGCTTTGTGTCTCCCATGCAATGATCCTCTGGTTGCCGTTTTAGTTTTGTCTGTTTCTCTCTTTGGCAAAGGTGGATATCAAGCAGCAATTTACCTAGGCTCTGGACTTTTTCCTTTTAAACTTCCAGTGCTATATACTGGTATATCAGTTTCAGATCTTAGATTGGAGAATCCCTTGAAAGCCCTATGTACTTATATATGCCTATTTCTGCGCAGGAACCAGAAACAAACATATGTGGTTGTCCTTTATATGAAAATATACATAGTGTTTGACAATTGGTTACAGGAAAATTGCTTCTGTATAACTTAGTGGACCTTGAAGACAGCCAGAGAGCTGCACAGAAATTGCATGTGTACTTTCATATTTTAGTGTAGCCTATATTTTCCTTGATGAAGAATGAATGCCAGCGTACTGAAACTGAACAACTAATGTTAGCGAGTTACAGATGAAAGGGAAGCAAAGTTAAAATTCTCAGTGTTGGGATTAATCTTCTTTAGAAAAATATTTCAGTCATGAAATAGGCAGAAGAAGAGAAAAAAGGATATCTTTCCCCTTTTTTAATTTTTACTCATATTTTCAACCAACCAGTGAATTACTTCTTAAGAGTTTAAATGCTGCCGTTGACTACTGTAGACATCTGTGTGGGTGCAGAGAAATATCCAAGACAATGAGTGTGAAGATGTCCAGACAAAAAGACAGAAAAATCCAGGTAGAAGTTTAAGAAAACCATCCTCCATTTTATACTGGTATACTTGTTTTTCAAGATATAACTAAGGAGTTCAGTACTGGGACCTTTCTTGTTGACAGTTAAATAACTAGGCTGCTTCTGCAGCCATTCAGCAACAGTACTGCAACAGTCAATGCAAACATTTGACTGAATTGACTGTACAGTTAAATGATTTATCAAAACTGAATTTTCATTAAAAAAAATAAATTGCATAAAATTTATTATTACTTGTGTGCACCAATATCTGTAGAATGCTACAATTCAACATTCAAAGTCTTTTCTGTCCTGAAGATGTAATCCCTCTGAAAATATTACTGTATTATGAATCTTTTTGGAGTATATGTGACATGAGACATATTACTAAAGGTATTTTGGTGCTTAAAGATCCATGTGAGTACTACAGTTGGGTAACATTTCCTTTGATTATTTTTTTTTTTAATGGAGGATAAGGATGTCACAAACAATCTCTAGTCTAATTGAATTCAGTAAAACTTTCTTGTCCCACATCTCCAAGAAAACCAACCTAAATGCAATTGTCAGGTTTTATGGTAATGTTTTTCAGAAGAAAATTTTGTTTAGGAATTTTTTAAAATATTAATTTCAAATGTAAAAAAAATGAATTCTTTAGACTTCTAACAAAGTGGCTCAAAACCTCTAAATCTGAAACAGGATATTTTAGTTTGCTTTGAAGAACATTTTGACTGACTTAACTTTTTTTTAACAAAAAAAATAATACCTATATTCATATCCATGCGTGTATCGATACACAATATCATATGTGTATTAATTATACAGCTGTTTACCATCAACTCCCCCAGTTTACCCACTGTGCATCTTAAAAGCTATTTGCTTTTTATTTTATTAGATAACATTAAAACGATTTCTGAAGATCCCAAGGAGCTGATACAAATGAGGTCAGCAGATTTTACACGTCTAATCTGCTTAGGTACACATCTGAACAACACATTAAAGGACTCTTTTTTTCAGGCACATAACTCTATTTTAAATCTGATGTGTAAAGCAGAACACAATACAAACCAATGTCTTCAGAAACAGCTAACGAACAGAAGAATAATATTATGAGTCGATATGCTCTATTAATGTTGTCTTGAAATAATAAAAAGATGGAAAAATAAAATGTGAAAATGCAGGGGGATAATGAGAGCACAAACAAGGAGATCTAAGCTCCTTAAACAAAAGGTTTGAGAATAGTATGAGGGATAGTTTTCAACTGAGAAGCATGACAGTAAAACACTCTGATTGTCTCATTTATTTTAGTACATGAGAAATACTAATAGATAAACAGAAAATAAGCTTTAAGATCTCCCTGTCTGTTCTCTCCCCTCGTTAAATGCCCAATAGGAGTTTTGATCTGTTGACACAGTATGAATAGAAGCTACAAAGATCACAGCTATTTGTGTAATTTATTTTAGCACTAACAAAAGGAGTTGGATATAAAGAACATAGATACGAAGAACAGATGGATTACTCAGGGGTAATAAATTAACATGCATATTATGAGTGGCAATGGAAAGGTATTCCACTCTGGAAAAGTGAATATTCTTATTTTGATTTTTCTCAGCCGGAAATAAACACTGAAGCTGCCAATTTAAAGGTTAAGTTTGTGTTTTTCACCTTTAAAAATTCTCCCTTTCAGTAGTTCAAACCCCCACTAGATACATGTGCATCCAACTCAAACTTGCCACGAAAGGTCAAAACATTCTTAACTTCTTGTTTAAACAAAAAAAAAAGTTGTGTTTTCAGTTCACAAAACAAAGCTACACAAATTTGTAGAGGCAAGATCTTCATGAATAAAATTCCAGACTTAAATAAATTGTTTCTTCTTTCCAGTTTTCATGGAGTAATACTCCCCAAACAAAGGGACAACCTGCTCTTCTTAGACGGTACTCTTTACTCTGAGCAAGATCTGTTTAAGTACGTATTAAATTAATGAAAACTGTATTAGTTATTAGCAGTGTCCAAATGGTTCTTGGTGAAATCTGAGACAATGTAGAATTTATGTGACTTCCCTATAAGCTTGTTCAGATTTACTAAAGAAGCTGTAGTTTAGTGGAGCAAAGCAAAGTTCTGCCTGTATCTGTTGATTTATAAATTTAGTGTTGGACTGTTACAATTTCCTTGTGAATCAAGTACAATGAAGTGCCAATGACTTTGACGGAATTTTGTTTAAATCTTGGAATAATTTTTTTAACCACTGTCTCCGTCAACACTGAAAATGAAGCATTAATAGGCTTTGTAGCCTGAGATATGATAAATCAGATTATCAGATCATAATGGCCATTATGACCTTGGAGATGTACAGAGATGTAATTTCCTTTAAGATCCCTGAAAGTAGTGTGTTCCAGTAGAACCTCGCTGAAGAGTTTCAGTTTCATCTTCATAAAAGAAAAAGCAGGATTTTTACTTATGATTGATCCATTTTCTTCAGATCATAAAAGATAAGCAAAGAAGAAATGTGCACAGAGATATACGGGCTTTGTTCTACTGAGATTTTCTGTTAGTGAAGTTTTGACTTTGAAAAAATCAAGGGCAATCCTTTTGTCTTCCGCATAGCTAGCTCCTCAAAACTATCACCATTCAGATGGATAAATGGCCTGGATAAATGTCACTGCTTATCTCCAGAAGATTTTTTTTCTCTCCAGGACAACATCACCATTGAAAATTCTATATAGTCTCTGTTCATTTCCTCTAGAACTTGGTCTCCATATGATAATTTCACATATTTATTTTCAACAACTAGCTAATTAATGGCGTTAAATAGTCTTTTAATGAGGGGAACTATGAAAGAGGACTTTCAATACAATGCCTGGACAAGAATATTTTAATCATTTTTTTATTACTTTAAGTGTCTTTATATGAAGATGAGGCCTGAAGCACCTCTCCTATGAAGAAATACTGAGATATTTGGGGTTGTTCAGCCTAAAAAAGAGAAGGTTCCAGGGAGACCTTATAGGAACTTACCAGTACTTAAAGGAGGCCTACAGGAAAGATGAGGAGGGACTCTTTATCAGGGACCTCTAGGTGACCCTGCTCTGGCAGGGGGGTTGGACTAGATGATGTCCAGAGGTCCCTTCCAACCCCTATCATTCTGTGATTCTGTGAGTGTAGTGATAGGACAAGGGGTAACAGTTTTAAACTGAAAGAGGGTAGACTTAGATGAGATATTAAGAAGAAAGTCTTTACTGTGAGGGTGGTGAGGCACTGGAACGGGTTCTGCAGAGAAGTTGTGGATGCCCCATCTCTGGGAGCGTTCAAGACCAGGCTGAATGGGGTTTTGAGCAGCCTGGTCTAGTGGAATGTGCTCCTGCACATGGCAGGGTGGTTGAAACTGGATGATCTCTAAGGTCCCTTCCAACACAAACCGTTCTATGATCCTATGTTTTTCAGATGGAGAGGTCAATTGGCTACTTCAGGGAAATAAATTTTCTTTGGCATCTCGCCTTTTTCTTTTATTTCTTTATTTTTTATTTTAAGCTGAATTAATGAATCCAAAATATGAACCTAAATCTAATACTGGCCATCCTCCCAAAAACTGTTTTGAGAATCCTAAAATTTCCAGTGAAAAAAAGAAACATCTTTGAAAATAGTGAGATAGATAGATGGATAGGTAGGTACGTAGATAGACAGATAGACGGATAGGTAGGTAGGTAGGTAGGTAGGTAGGTAGGTAGGTAGATAGATAGATAGATAGATAGATAGATAGATAGATAGATAGATAGATAGATAAACTCACCTGGACATATTTTCAATTAATATAATTTGACTATGTCCCTCTGAAAACCTGATCCATTTAAAATAAAAGTATGTTTACAATGCATTATGATATTCTTATTCTTCTTTCAGTAACAGCTGTCTGAAAATAAGGAGTTAAAGCTGACTGCTATGAGAAATGGGTGACATTTTTAAAGTCTGTGTTCAGGACGTCATACTCTTACGAATCATTAATAATTACAGCTATTCAGCTGAATTGCTGAATGTGAGAAAATAACTATTTTTCTTTTTAACAACGGTATTGAAAGACTGGGGTTTTTAATGTTTTTCTAATATTACTATTCCAAATCGGCTTGGGGCTGCAAATTTTACATAGCTCTGAGAATTAGCCAGATACAAGATAACAGCCTTTGGGGAGCCAAAATTAATTTCGAGGTTCTGAATTTCTAAGGCTGACCGTAATAACTACTATTAGTGACATTTGTACCAAAGAACGGAGAGAAAAATCACTGGGTCATTATAAGCTCTTGTATATGAAACATCTATATTTTTGTTTGAAAATTGTTTTATTGAAGGGAGATTTTGTTAGAAAAAAATATATTTTGCTAATCTTCACCTTCAGGCTTTATGACTGGTAGTAAAGAGGTCTAAGGCATTACCATCAATATTTTTGTAGCCATGTTATTGAAAATTACTAGCTGCAAGGGTTGGTTTCTTTTTCTTTCTTTCTTTCGGTTCTTGAATGGAAGAGTGGACATCACTCTTTACAAGCTAAAGGGACCAACTGGTTATAGATGGCAATACGAGCTCAAATTAAATTGAGACTTTCAGCTACGTGCACGTTAAATTGTCAGATGTTGCAAAATTTCTCAGTAAATAAACATGTTTGTGTGTAGAATGTAGGAATTGAGTTCAATCTTGTTTTCTATAAAATCAGTGCTAACAGGAGTAAAAGTCATCATGCTCCAGCAAAGAAGGGTTAGTGGCTTATCTGCTCTTCAACAGTATGGTTTATCCAAATAACAATACTGTATTGCCATTAACCTACAGAGCAAGGTGCTTCCTTCAACTCTCATGTTGTTTGGTACTCAGAATGAATTAAGTAGAAATTTCACTAGCACAAAAAACTGCTGCCACCACATCGTAAATTATCCAACTGGAAATATTTTAATGTGGAAAACAATCCAAAATCAAACAAAACAAGAAACAAAATTTAGGAAAATTGAAAATAGGGAATTAAGATAGGAGAATTAAGATCTCCTTAAGTTAACAATATTAAAGAAGAAAAAACAGAAAAAAAAGGCTGTTTACTACTACAAGTTCTTACACTGTACTGGTAATTGAGCTGCATATCATCTCCAAGTCTAATTCTGTGTAATACAAAATAATGACAAACTGAGGCAATTTTCTACTTAATTTGTGACTATGCACATTTCCTCTTACAGGAACAAGAAATATGTTAAAGTATAAACTAACAGCTTAACCTAACTTTTGTATTTCTACTAGAGAGCAAGAATTGATATATTATTTTTTTTTTAATAGTTCACATTCAGAGGCATTGAAAAAATATCTCAAAAGATACAAGAACTTTGTGTTTGCGTGGCAAGGGTTTGGCAGTGGGGGAGTACAGGGGTGGCTTCTGTGAGAAGCTACTAGAACTTCCCCTATGTCCAATAGACCCAATGCCAGCCAGCTCCAAGACGAACCCACTGCTAGCCTATCAGCAATGGTGGTAGCATGTTTGTGATAACTTTTTATTGCCTTAAGAAGGCAATAAAATTGCTGTGTAACAGCAGCTGGAGTAGAGGAGTGAGAATATGTGAGAGTTTCTGTGCAAGAGCAACTGCAGAGAGAGAGAGAGGAGTGAGGATATGTGAGAGAAACAACTATGTAGACACCAATGTCAGTAAAAAAGGAGGGGGAAGAGGTGCTGGAGCTGCTCCAGTGCTGGAGCAGAGATTCCTCTGCAGCCCGTGGTGAAGACCATGGTTAGGCAGGCTGTCCCTCTCCAGATTCTGGAGCAGAAGTACTTGCCCTGAAATTCAATAAGGGCAAGTGTAGGGTGCTGCATCGGGGGAGAAATAACCCCATGCACCACTACAGGTTGGGGGCTGACCTGCTGGAGAGCAGCTCGGTGGAAAGAGACCTGGGAGCCCTGGGGGACAACAGGATGACCATGAGCCAGCAATGTGCCCTTGTGGCCAAGAAGGCCAATGGCATCCTGGGGTGCATCAAGAAGAGTGTGGCCAGCAGGTCGAGGGAGGTCATCCTCCCCCTCTACTCTGCCTTGGTGAGGCCGCACCTGGAGTACTGTGTCCAGTTCTGGTCTCCCCGGTTCAAGAAGGACAGGGAACTGCTGGAGAGGGTGCAGCAAAGGGCTACCAAGATGATTAGGGGACTCGAATACCTCTCTTATGAAGAAAGATTGAGGGATTTGGGTCTCTTCAGTCTGGAAAAAAGACAGCTGAGGGGGGATCTTATCAACACTTGTAAATACTTAAAGGGTGGGTGTCAGGAGGATGGGGCCAGGCTCTTTTCAGTGGTGCCCGGGGACAGGACAAGAGGTAATGGGCACAAACTTGAGCATAGGAAGTTCCACCTAAACATGAGGAGGAACTTCTTTCCTTTGAGGGTGGCAGAGCACTGGAACAGGCTGCCCAGAGAGGTGGTGGAGTCTCCAACTCTGGAGACATTCAAAACCCGCCTGGACACAGGACACCCTGTGCAACCTGCTCTAGGTGACCCTGCTGTGGCAGGGGGGTTAGACTAGATGATCTCCAGAGGTCCCTTCCAACTCTATGATTCTATGATTCTATGATATTCACTCTGCAGCCTTTGGAGGACCCCAGGCTGGAACAGGTGGATATGACCAACAGAGGCTGTGACCCTGTGGAGATCCTTCACTGGAGTAGGCTCCTGGCAGGACCTGGGACCCAATGAAGATGAGCCCATGATGGAGCAGGTCGTCTGGCAGGACTTGTGGCCCAGCGGGGGACCCATGACAGTGCAGTCCATTCCTGAAGAACTGTACCCTGTGGAAGGGATTCATACTGGAGCAGTTCACGAAGAATCGCAGCCCATGGGAAAGACGCACGTTGCATTAGTTCATGAAGGACTGTTTCCCATGGGAAGAAGCCACACTGGAGAAGTTCATGGAGGACTGTCTCCCATGGGTGGGACACCTTGCTGGAGCAGGAGAAGAGTGAGGAGGAAGGAGTGGCAGTGACAACATGTGATTAATTGACCGCAACCCCCATTCCCCATCCCCCGGCGCTGCATGGCAGGAGGAGGTAGAGAAAATTGGGAGTGAAGTTGAGCCCAAGAGGAAGGGAGTGGTGGGGGGAGATGTTTTAAGATTTTCTTTTGTTTGTCATTATCCTACTCTGACTTTTGTTTGGCAATATATTAAACTAATTTCCTTGAGTCGAGTCTGTTTTTCCCATAACAGTAATTGGTGAATAATCTCTTCCTGTCCTTATCTTGACCCATGAGCCTTTCATTATAATTTTTCTCCCCTGTCTTGTTCAGGAGGTGGGGTGATAGAGCAGCTTAGTGGGCACTGGCATCCAGCCAAGGTTAACCCATCATAGAGTCTCAGATCTTTTGATGAGGAGAAAAAACCTGTGCTGAACCTCTGAGTTTGAAAATGTTTAAAGACAAAATATGTTGATTGTCTGACCATTCTTTTACATTAATACAGAAGGGTATGTTCTACCTACTTATTGCATTACCTATATTGCACATATTTGCAATTGCCATTTTCTTGACATTCACTTTATTAGTGTAGAAATGCAAGATTTATTGCAGGCAATAAAATATTGGTCCTTAAGGAATAAAAATTGTCTACTGAAATCTAGAGACAGAGAGAGTCACAGAGCAGCAGAGACATGAACTCTCCATGCAAGACCCCCCTACCTACTTTAGTCTTGGCATTCCAAATGAATGTTTAGAATGTTTAGCTCCTGATGGAAAAGTTGGCAACAATGAAGTCAAAAGAGGGAAAGCTTTGGAGGTTAGATCATATCCTTTCCCCAGATGTACACTAAAAATCGCTGTTAACTCTAGGAATTGTGTGTGTTTATGTGTATATATGGATGTTTTACCTGTCTCACAGAAAAGGACAAGCTTTGTAGGTGTTGCAAAATATGTTTCATTGAAGTGTTATTCCCCATTTGTCCAATATTTTTATTGCATAGAACACCTATGCATACACTGACATGCCTTGCCTGGAGGAGTCTGAGGGGACACCTTATTGATCTCTACAACTATCTGAAAGGAGGTTGTAGAGAAGAGGGGGTCGGTCTCTTCTCCCAAGTAACAAGCGATAGGACAAGAGGAAATAGCCTCAAGTTGCACCAGGGAAGGTTTAGACTGGATATTAGGAAAAATTTCTACACCAAAAGTGTTATCAAGCATTGGAACAGGCTGCCCAAGCAAGTAGTGGAATTGCCATCCCTGGAGGTATTTAAAAGATGGGTAGACATAGTGCATAGCAACATGGTTTAGTGGTGGTTTTGGTCAGTGTTAGGTTGATGGTTGGACTCATTGATCTGAAAGGTCCCTTCCAACCTAGACAATTTTATGATTCTATGATTCTATGACATATGAAGCTTAGGCAACTGAGATAATTATGGCAATGTTCTACTGGCAAAAGATCTCAGCCTCCAGAACCATCAGTTCAGAACTTTTAAACTTGCTCTGAAGTTAAAAATAATTGTGATGTCTTTGTTCTGATTTTTTTTTTTTTTTCTCAAAAGAGAGATGCTCAGACAATGTGATCCAGGTGGAAGTCCTTCCCTGCACACCAGCATCAGGGACAATAAGGATGCTGAAGACCAGGACTGAGATACTTTACCAGAGCTGTAATCTGTTCAGCTCTTGCATGCGTTATGCATGTGCCTTGACTGTGCTATAATCCTTTACTTTCAAGAACAGAAGGCTCCTGAATAATGAAGAATAAAAATAATTAAAAAAAAAAGGAAAAGGAAAAAGGAAAAGGAAAAAGGAAAACAAAAAGAAAAAGAAAAAATAAAAAAAAAATAAAAAGAAAAAGAAAAAAAAAGAAAAAGAAAAAGAAAAAGAAAAAAGAAAAGAAAAAAGAAAAAAGAAAAAGAAAAAAAAGAAAAACTTACAGAGTCAACTTTAATTTTATACAAAACCTTCCACATGAAAAGCAATAGGAAGCATTTCATAAATTCAGGGCACAATTCTGCTCCCAGTGAATAAAATTATTCAATGGTAACACCTCAATAACCATGTACATAAGCCATGAAACAGCTAATACCCAACCATGGATATTAAAATGTGCTTTCTTCATAGATGAAAGACTTGGATATGAGAGTAATCACCTGTCAGCCTTTTACTATCTTACTAGTAGGTCATTCTACCAGACCAAGTATTTGTACAAGAAAAAAAAAAAAAGGAAGAACAGAAAAAGAGCCATGTTGTGGTGGTGTTTCTTCTCTGAAGGTAAATAAAACCTTTGTTTTGCCATTTCTATCATCCTACCTCTATCTCTGTCCTACACAGAATCTGCAATTCATTGGGCCCTCTTTTCTTCCTAAACCATCTTCCAACTTGTACTGTATCTATCCTCGCTAAGGATTTCCTTACTCCATGTGTTTCAACACCTTGTCTCTTCTATTTCAGATTTTCTAAGAGGTCTTCTGTAACTTAGCATACTCTTTAGAGATCTAACTGTTATTAATACGCACAAAAGTCTTTCTTCCAAGTTGATGCGTTACCTGGATCCAGGGACGAGCTCTAGCCCCTTTTGAACACTAACAAAACAAAACAAAATTTAGCATTGCTTTTGTCAGGAATCAGTGATAGGGCTAATTAAAAGTGCAGTCTGCCTTTCTCAAATCACTCTGTAAGCCCCTCAGGACACAGTTACCTCTTGCACTTAAGCTTTAGACAGCATAGCAAGACAGATAAGCAAGTGTGTATCTATGATCGATAACAGTCATATCAGAGATATCACCTATGCTTTCATCAGCAACAAAACCACCAGGTTTTATTTCCAGTTAGGCTAAATGATGTGCAGTCACACCAGCGTGAGAGCTTTATAGCTGAGACAGAGGTTAAAAGAGACTTCTATGTCAGCACCACGTGTCTCTAAATGGCTTGGTAAGGAAGAGTCTCAGCATGGTTGAAAGGTTTACACATATATGAGATAGTTATTTTTGCTTATGACTGCCAATGGGATTTAATCCATTGTAGAAAGTGAGTTAGAGTAGCTTATAAATACTTTAAAATATAGGAACTCAGAAGCAGTAGTAGGCATCTCTATATATTTTTAAACCTAGGAATGGAGAGAGCAACAAGTGGACTGTTACATTAAATATGTGAGCTATGAAGGCAGATAAAGATTATGTTTAAATCGAGTGCTGGAGCAGCTAAAGTACAATCTCTGCATATTTTCATTTAGCTTATGAACAAAAGTAAAAACAAAACAATTCATAGCAAACCAAAAATACCCACAAGTTCCAAAAAAATCACATGAAATTCTAATAGTGTTGCAACTCTTGTTTTAATGTAGCTGCAACTTCCACCTTGGTTAGAAAACAGTAAAGATAATATAGAAAGTAGAACTTGAATACATGCATATGTGTGAAGATTTTTTTCTCACATTCTAAATGTCTTCAAAAATATATATACTGTTTTTATGACCCTTCTATTTAAAAATTGAAGCCATGCTATATTTATTTGAAGTGCTCTGTGTTTTCCTCTGGGACGCAAAAGGCAATTGAGGAGTACATTACATTCACCTAAATTTGGAAGGTTGTTTTATTTCTGTTTGTTTAGTTTTTCTATTTCCAGTGACCAAAAGACCTATCAATTTCCAGCTGTCACTAATGGTTCCTGAGGCTTGGTCACACCAGCTGGCTGGGGACTTTCTCATTATAATATAACTAAATAAACATTAGATGTTATGTTCATACTGTGAATGTGTCTTACACTCTGTTTTTTTTCTATAAGTTTAGCAGATCCACTGAATATTTTGTGTTTTCACTTTAACAAAGGACAATGTGTGGCACATGGAGACTGCTACCAGCTGTATTTCTGCCAGATCTCTCTATGGCTCTCTGTTTAGCTATTAACAAAAGGTTTACAATTCTGAATTTCACTACAGTGAAACATTACTGATTCTTCATTAATCTTTTTTTTTTTTCCTGTAGCCCAGAAAGTCTCATATGTCTTAATATGATACCTGATCCAACATTCAAGGTTGGAGCCTAATGTTCTTCTGTATTTAGACGTCTAAATCTCTGTTGCTGATGCTCAGAGGTATCAATAGCATCTATCACCCAAGCTGCAGACACTAATGAACTCATAGAAGCCATGTTTGAGAGAGACACATTTTAGAGCTTGCGTAGGTATCTTCCCTCCTCACAAACACCCCACTAGTATTCTTAGTTTTTCGTGATTTTCAAAAGACTAAAACAGTGAAGGCTCCTTCATACATACATTCTTATTCTTCTCTGTTTTCATAGAAGTTGTCATTTCCTTATTCATTTTTATGTTATTCAGAAAAGGATGAGGAGGACTGGGGTGAGAGAACAAGCAAAGTACTCACACTGGTCTGTGTTTACCATGGAGAAGACAGGCCAAAAGACAGTATGTTGTATTTCATGTGTTGTGGTGGACTTACTGTCTAGGAGGAACCGTTCCGTGGTTACAGATGAGCCCCCAAGGAAGCCCCACCTCACACAGTGGATCTTATCCTTGTCATAAGAAGAGCCATGCTGCTGGAGGTTTGGTTACTGTGCCCAAAGCATGTGCTCTGCTAGGTAACTGGGGCTTAAGACTGTTGAGCTCCTTGAACTTTGTAAGGTTTTGAGCTTTATGAAGAACTACCCACTGTACCTAGAATAAATCACATTGCTACGTATGGATTTTGATATTGAACTTTGAGAAAACAGGGTCTGACCTTTAAATATTGTTCACAAGTTGTCTTGACTCACCATGTTGCTGCTGTATCAATCAAATTAGCACAAACACACCTTTGGGATAGTCAGGGGTTTAAGTCACTTTAATGCAAGTATTTCTTTAGAATTCATTACAGTCCAAGTCAAGGATATTTTCCTGTTGTTTAGCTAGTTTTAATTTCTTTCATTTATTCCAGGGAAATATGTATTTTGCTGTGTACATAAAATGCTTTCAGGTTTCCAATCTATTTTTTGGATTATGTTGACTAGTTATTCAAAGAAAAGGCAGCTGAGACTGGGAGATGTTAAATAAATGATGAAAAATGCTTAAGCAAAGCAGTGAAATCAAGTTTTGGCTGAGAAATTATTCTGAACAGCAAACACCATTTTTCCTGGAATAGGGCTCTGAGGAATACCAACAGCCAGGTTTCAGTCTGGTTGGTGAATAAGTCATTTATTTCTTTAGAGATTATCATTCCTCCTACCGTTGTTTGTCCTTTCTGCAGTCTTTGTACCTAATAATCTCATATCTCACACAGTTCCCTGATGTAGTCAAATCTCAATAGAATGATTCTTTGCTTTTTCTTTCCTTCAGAAATGATTCTTCTACAAGAAGTATTTCCCTTACCTCATTACTCTTTTTTGTTTAGACTAGCATTTGTCTCTTGCCAATTCTTTGATATTTTTTTGTCATACTGCATTTGCAGAATAACTTTATACTCTTGTCATCAATGGCCACTTTTTTTTTTTTTTTAATTGTGCCCCATAGCACTGCACTAATTGTTTTTAGGAGGTCTAAATAGGACAATATTCAGAAGCATGCAAAGACCAGTTGTAAGTCAAGAATGTATTCAGTACCGCTTATTACTTCACCTATTAGTATGTCTTCACTTTTGAAGGAAGTGTAATTAATATTCTTAATTTTAATTAATTTTTAATCGTGGGTCAGTTATCACTTATTTTAATTAATCACCCTGTGGAATACTTAAACCCCCAAACCAGCACACCTAACGCTTACCAGTGGAGTCATAATGACAGAACAATTGATTCTGTAATTGGCATACCTTATGAACTGAGTGTGCTGTTGCTTAGTCTGCTCTGATAGTAGCTTGGCACCATTGTCTCCAAATCTAATGTAATACCAATGAAAGAATATTTCTAAGTACATGCGGCTGTGCTAAAGAAGCAGTACTATTTTCTTCCTCATGTATTTCACATTCCGGGTGGAAGACTGCCAAATAAAAATTACTAAGTAACACTGAGTAAGTTTGTGTTTGATGTAACGGGAAACTTAAATCAATAGACTATTTTCATTATATAATTCATTATTTCTCTGTATTTGGATCTAAATCCAAATGGAATCTGAATAGATTCCCAAACATTATAGTTTCCTGAATACAAAATGTGACTTTTATGTGCATTATGCAGCTTCATGTAGTCTCTTCCAACTGAGAAAAATCCAAATGGTAATTTGCCAAGCATGGATGTTTGAGGACTAAGATAGAAATTAGAAGAGTCAGAGAAGCATAAGTTCTTTTCTTTTTGTGGGCTTATCCTTTCTGTCTCCCAAGCAAACTGGAGGTAAGTACATCATATTTAGAGATACCTTTGGTCTATTTGTAGTGACAACTGGCTTGGTGTACAGGCTGTTTGAAGTATGTGTCTATGTTCAGCTACAAACATTGAGAGAAGGATGATGAAAATTTCTGCCTATAACAGAGACTGAATTAAATTGCTCTCAAGAGCATTTCAGCAGACAGTCTCCTCTTAAACAGTTCTCTGGTGACAGAATTCATGAGAAAGAAAGTCGTGAGGCCTGATACTACTCTAACAATGCCAACTGCAGGGCATGCTGGGGATGTGTGGGCAGAACTAATCTGAAAAGCTTGCAGTAACTACAGTAAGACAGTTGAGGGGTTTAGTGTATCATTAGCACTGACGTCCTCCACTGTATTGTGATATTGAAGAATAGCTCACAAAAAATCTTTCAGTAAAATTCAGTTTTATCTACATTTTATTTTTTGCAACTACAAAAAAATCAAAGTAATCCCAACATGGTTTTACTTCTGTCTCCATACTTGTGTTTTCTGTGAAGGGTATTTGTCTTGATAAACTCTAGGGAAGATAGCATTGTGCTACAATGGAAAGGAGGTACACAACTTGAGTGTATTTGGGCATCAACAGTTACTACTTGACAGAGGCCGTTTTCATCACTGGCGGAAAAGTCTTCTATTAATAGGATTTATAAAAATTATAAAAAATATAAAAACATGTATCCTGGAGAATAGTCTTGACCTCCTGTTGCTTGTGTTCAAGTAGCGAGGATTTAAATACTGTGAATATTCAGGTAGCACCTGACTGTTACTCCAGTTGAAAAGACTGTTCTCATGTAGCAGGAGACATTTTACCTGTTTTGACTCTTTTTCAGCTTCTTTTCTACTTGCTGATGGTTACAAATGATTTTGAACATTTCTTCTCAGTTGTAAGACTACTTAATGAATGCTTAAACTCAGGCTAGAAAACAACATCACAAAAATATTTCTGAGAATTTCTTATCTTCATTACTGTGCTTATTACTTTTTAGTGTCTCTCTGTTTCTGATAATTTGAAAGAAATTTAACTTTCCAGCAACACTAAGATTTCTGTGTTAATTTAGCCACAAGTATAATGGCAATTGGTAAATATCTTCTAAATTTTAAAATTACAGTTTAATAGTAATCCATATTGATAACAATGTGGAGGTGAAAATTCAAACTCCTTCAGATTTTTCAGTTTCTCTCTATGTGTCTCAGTGCTGAAACAGCAGGAATATAGTAAATTGGCAAATGAATACAGAAAAAAAATAATATTGACAGAAAATGATTTCCCTACTTCCAGCAGATTACCTCATCATTCATTCTTAAAAAAAAAATGAGTATTTTCTGTTATATATTTAATTGGACTGATTGAAGGAATTCAGAAACCAAGTATAGTGTACTTCAACAACTATTACTCTCTTTTATCTCACCTATTTTATTACATGTGGGTGGCCTGATGAAATTAATAGAATTAAATAAAAAAAGCCTTTCATGTTTTCAGAAATTTGTAGACATCAAATCTCAGTTGCTGAATTGGTAAAACGGACACCAGATTGAAACCAAGCAAGGTCTTCTCCTTGTAGAGAGGAACTCCTCTGAATTCTCACCAGCTGCAATGACATTATGACAACCACCTTCCTCAGTGAAGGAGAAAAGGGCAGTGCTCTTTTCAAAGCTCTGTACAACTATCATTCAAATAGTAGAGCACTTACTTATGTATTTATTTGTACTTAAACACATGACAGGCTACTGAAAAGCCATCTAGCATGTTCCCACACCCAAAGACTTGGAAGGTTTGGTTGCCAAAGCCTGACCTTTAAAACCTTTGAAGTCAATGAAAAGTCTGTATTAGTGGCTTTTGTTGGGGAACTTTTATTTTACCGCTTGAGGCAAATTAAACACATTTGTGCTTAAATATAAAGTGATTTAATGAACAATGCTTTGGATAGACTCTCACTGCCATAAGTGGTTCCACAAGGAGTCCATAAAGATGCAGCACACGCCAATTCTTTATATACACCTGCATCCACACCAATTGTACAAGCGTAGGCATTGGGCACCCCAGAGCCAGTTCTGCTTACTAAAAGTAGCCCCTGAGCACTTGATCTCTATGATTCTTACAAGAAAATGCTGCAGCTGTTTCTTATCTCATCAGCAAGGGAACCTTCCATCCCTTACCTGGAGTCCTTCTGTCTCTTTTTCATGGCATAATCATGCTTCCAGCCAGTTTAACTTCTTCTACAGTTGGGCCTTCTTGCCCTCTATGCCAGATCATTCCTCTGTAACAAATTACCATTACAATTTTTATTTCCCCTTAACTTTCAATAGTCTTTACAAAAGATCTGCCACCAATTAGAGATATCTGTTATTCATAGACTTCACATTAACTGCCTCCAAGGTATAATGATGTTTGGAATAAAACAATGAAACTTAGGGCCTAAATCAGAAGGGTCAAGCTAGGCAGTACCCAAAAGACAAGCATGTAAAGAGTAGGAAAGTGGCAATTAGCATCCGGAAGACCCAGCTCCTTCTGGATATTTTCTTTGACAAACCATTCCTGAATGTGCTGTAATTTATGGTAGATATTGGTTCCTCCTTATTTCAGTTTTTCTGCCACATAAAACACTATCATTCCATTTGTGGCTCGTATCGAGATGATCAGTTCTCTATGAGCACACCTCATAGCACTGTGCATCACTCTGTAGTTCTGTCTCTGCCTTAGTCTGTCATTTCTGACTACTCCCCAGCCAACACTAGAAGATACAAGCTAAACCTAGCCCACTGATTTAGCAGATCCATGTCTGGTTTTTTCAGTCACATTGCTTTTTTTGAGCAAATATGTCAAATGTCTATATTCAGCTAAGCTATGATGACCAGTATGCTGTACTTTCCTCCAAAGCCAAGAACACAGCTCAATATGTCACAGAAGTCAACTCTATATTTTCTTATAATCTAAATTTACACTTACGTGCATCCTCACATGCAGCAAGCAGAATGAATAAAGGAAGAAAAAAAATATGATTATCCTTTATAAGATGAAAGTAAAACCATGTAACGTGTTCTTTTATTAGGCTCAGCTGCAGAAGAGCAATTTAATCCTGAAGGGTCATTGTTAATTCTGGATACTTTCTGATTTTTGAATACTGAATTTGCAACTTGCACATATAATACTGGAATAAAGAATCAACTATGTAATATATCCATGTAGACAAAATGAGAACAATGATTTAAAAATCCATAAAGCACACTCTTATCTACTACTGAAAACCTTCTATAACCTCAGTGCAGAGGTGGTAGTTTTGCAGAGACAAACCCACTTCACGAGTGATTATAAATCACACAGTTATAGTGATGTTTATACTTTCTCTTATTAATGTGAAATTTCAATGTTGTTATTAATATTTCTAAAAAAGAATTACTTTTTGACAGAAGTGTTGGCCTGTTATTAGTGTAATTAAAACAGAAATCTGACAATATTAGTATTGTGAAGACTACAAAAGCTTATTATGTGGATGCTGACACTGATGAAGGTCTTGAAAGGAAATAATTAGAAATAGAGAAAAAAAGATAAGAATCATAATTCTGTAAATATTTGTAGGCTAGATTGAAAAGAAAAATCAATGATGATTGTGTTTTTGTTCCCTCCAAATCCTACTGTAAGACTTATTAAAAAAAAATAATTTAGTACATAAAACCTAAAGCTTCAGCCAATCGATGCTGATTAGATTTACAGTTTAACTGCGGTTTTTATAGTTTTCATCTAAGCATTTTCTCCTAGATTATGTTTCTGGACAGATCTATACAATAGGAATTGCTTTAATCTCATTTACTGACAGGCTGACTACCACCATGCAATGCAATTTAGCTCTCACAAAGCCCAATATTACTTCTCTCACTCATTTTTAGCAAAACTCACTTCATTTCAAGTGAATGACATTGTACAGTAATTCCCCACAAGCAGGCCTGGAGTTGTGAATTTTCTGATCAATTCCTATCTACAGGGATGATCATTTTCATCCTGTTAGATCTTTTATGCTCCAGTGAACAATAAAGTTATAAAATGTACGCTAACAGTTGACATCTACATGCATCTTTGCTGAGCTTTCCAGGAACTGTGTTTGTGAAGACTATCACCCTACCCAGAATAAAAGCTCACTGCTAAACAGGGCTCGAGGAGCGTTTCCCATTCTAGTTCGTTATGTTTTCCTCTTGTGGCAAAAGGGGAAGTGATACATACAGTTTATTGACTTCTCACGTCACTTGCACCTGAGGGTCACAAAATTCTGAAAGATGGCAATCAGCTGCAATTTATAACTAGTTGAATCTTGCTGAAATGATCTAGTGCTTCTTGCTGAACCGCAAACAGATCTTAGCCAGACATCAAAATTCTGCTATACCTGGCCTTGCAGCTGAGATGAAAAAATCTTTGCTCCCTATACAGATTTTTTTCCCATCAAGATTGCATTTTAAAAAATTAAAAAGTATCCTGTCAGCATCCAGAGTAATCTTATTGGAGAGCTCTGAAATTGTGATGTACTTTTTAAATGTCTATTAAATTGTACCTCAGAATTCTGTAAGCAACATGGGACTTGAGTTTATTGTAAAGATCTGTCAAATCATGCCCTAATAAAGAAGAAAAAAATAATGAAATACAAAAAGTCCTAGTGAATGAAAGAAGATCTGGTCTTAAAAGATATTTGTTAAGAAATTAAATTACTTAGTATTCACTAAGTTTATGCACATCCAGTTAATATATTGATTGCTTAATTAAGATTAGCAAAATTGTCTGGCAGCAACCAAGGTTTAATCTAGTCTAAGCCATCCTGTGCCACACCAGAACTCTTGAACTAAGTGGCACGTGCCTTTAAACATGTATTTAATTACTACTAGCTATCATAATTAGCTTATTTCTTCCAGTTTAATTTTAACTTCAAATTATTAAAATGGAAGTCACACGGTCACTAAATGGTGGGGAGGCCAGTAACTCCAGCACACCTCTCATTGCTCTTCCACCATGCTCTCAGTGTCTCAGATGCAGCCTCTACTTCTGGTCCTTGATATATCCGTAATGTATAGGCAACCCAACCTTTCAGCTCTCTCATATCCTTATCACCACACACTGCCTGCCCCTTAAAATCTCTGTGTGTGCTGAAGCCATGCTGCCATATAAACGCACTGTCCAGCATGACATTGTCCCGCACAACATCCTGGTCTCTAAATTGGAGGGGCATGGGTTTGATGGATGGACCACTCGGTGGATAAGGAACTGGCTGGAGGGCTGCACTCAGAGGGTTGTAGTCAATGGCTCAATAACCTTGTGGGAGACAGCGATGAGTGGCATTCCTCAGGGACCAGTACTGGGACTGGTGCTGTTTAACATCTTTGTCGGCAACGTGGACAGTGGGATTGAGTGCACCCTCAGCAGGTTTGCCAATGACACCAAGCTGTGTGGTGCAGTCAACATGTTGGAGGGAAGGGATGCCACCCAGAGGGACCTTGACAGGCTTGAGAGGTGGGCTTGTGTGAACCTTATGAAGTTCAACCGGGCCAAGTGCAAGGTCCTGCACCTGGGTCATGGCAATCCCAGGCATAAATACAGGTTGGGTGGAGGATGGATTGAGAGCAGCCCTGAAGAAAAGGACTTGGGTGTGCTGGTGGACAAGAAGCTCAACATGAGCAGGCAATGCGCACTTGCAGCCCAGAAAGCCAATAGTATCCTGGGCTGCATCAAAAGAAGCACGGCCAGCAGGTCAAGGGAGGTGATTCTGCCCCTCTACTCCGCTCTGGTGAGACCCCACCTGGAGTACTGCATGCATCTCTGGAGTCCTCAGCACAAGAAGGACATTGATCTGTTGGAACAGGTCCAGAGGAGGGCCATAAAGATGATCAGAGGGCTGGAGCACCTCTCCTATGAAGACAGGCTGAGAGAGTTGGGGTTGTTCAGCCTGGAGAAGAGAGGGCTCCAGGGAGACTTCACAGCAGCCTTCCAGTACCTAAAGGAGGCCTACCGGAAGGATAGGGAGTGTAATGATAGGACAAGGAGTAATGGTTTCAAACTGAAGGAGGGTAGATTTAGATTAGATATTAGGATGAAATGCTTTACTGTGAAGGTGGTGAGGTAGTGGAACAGGTTGCCCTGTGAGGTTGTGGATGACCCTTCCCTGGAAGTGTTCAAGGCCAGGCCGGATGAGGCTTTGAGCAGCCTGGTCTAATGGGAGGTGTCCCTGACCATGGTAGGGTGGTTGGAACTAGATGATCTTTAAAGTCCCTTCCAACCTGAACCATTCTATGATTCTATGATTCTATAAACGTGTGTCTCTACCTACGGTGCTGAATCCAGCACCTGACCTTGCCACTCCTCCTACATATGATTTCAACCACACAGAAGTAAATGCTGTGTAGCAATGTACAAATTTTCTAAAGAGAGGACTAAAATCCAGTGATGTCTAAATTGCTCTTTGTATGCTATAGGGACCCCCTACACAGGGGAGGAAACAATTAAATTGATCAGAACTTTTTTATTATTGAAAAGAGTCGGTTAAGGATCTAATATATTCTTAGTATTACATATAAACCTGAAAGACAGTTTCTCCTATGTTTTTTGGGAGCTTATATAGAATAAGTTGTTCTAACAAAATCTATGATTACCAGTGATTCTGCAACCCACTGCCTTAGGATTTAAATTGCATGATTGTTTCCTGCTTGGAAATTTTTCTCCCACTTTTATTAATTCACTGGTGATTTTCCCAGTCCATATGAAATATGAGAAGACAGGCATAATAACAAAGATAAAATTGGTTATAAAAGTGAGCAAATAAGGAGAAACATTGTTTGAAAGGCAAGGGATAATTTGAGATATGCTCTTGTCCTCTTTTACTGTTTATCTGTCTCCCAGTCTTAAGCTCCTTAAGGGAACACTAGGCTAAATCAATGTTGATTTCTTTATGTTTTTATTTTTGCCTCAGTTTTATTGTCAGGAAAAAATAGGAAAGGTTACCAAGCAAGCATCTTTTTATCATACCTTCTCTTGTGAAAGTCAGAACCCACATTTTCATAAATAAACCACTGCCTTGATTGTTTCTTTTTTTCCCCTACCAAGTATGCCCGATCTTTCAAATGATCCAAGATCTACAGTATTCTTTTAGGGTGTTTCCAGGCTTCTACTTTGGAGAATGCTGGTATTGTAGCAAATGGGACAATTGCCCATCACATTTTCTGTTGGCCAGGGACAGTGGGAGAAAGAAAGAAAGAAGGGAAGGAAAGGTGGGACCCCTGCCCACACAAATTTGATTCCACAGGCCTTGAAAAGACATTATAATGATTATTGGTGCAGTGTTTTTTATGTATACATAATATTTTTTGTTGCGAATTACTTACAATCCCATGCGACATTTGTCCTCTCAGTCCTTACTCTTTATGTATGGTTCAAAAGTTCACTGAGGTCAATGGGCATCTTTAAACAAATAAAATCAGAAGACTATAGCTGCATCATAATTCATATACACAGATATATATATTTACAAGTGTTTGTGAATATTAAATATCAAATACACTAAAAATAGGAATAAACAATAAATCCTATGTAAGATATGGTTTATAAATATATTTGCTAAGACTGTCCTCTATTGAGAAAGCTGTAATTTTTTTTTGGATTTGTGCCCATGGTTCAATCACTCCAATTAGAGTACCTAAAAACTTCTGAACTTACTGATGTAAACTGTCAGGATAGGATATCACTTCAAATTTAGGAATCCATCATGCTGATGTAATATGTCTCTCTGCATGAGATAAGGATCAAATCCTTTGTGTGTAATACCACTAAACACAGATGGCTTAGGAGGCTGAAACCAGTCTGACTGGAATGATGCCTCCTCATAAGGCAATTTAGCAGCAAAGGCAAGAGATCAAGGTTTTAATTTTTCTTCAAAAAAAATGTACAAAGAGTTTACTACTAAGAAATGATGTCAAACTTTTACAAAGAAAACTGAAGTTCAAAGGCAGCAAGTGGAAATTGCATCATTTTGTAAAGACATTGCCAAAAAACTTCAGACTATTCTGGAAGGACCAACAATAAGAACAAGAAAATGGTTTGTTATCCATGACTCTTTCACCACTGGGTTTTTTAGTAGGCGTGCCAACAAAATAACGTCTGCTACAGAGACACTTTGTGTTGTTATTTCTGCGCACTCCAAAATGGCACTCCATGTCAGCAAAACCAACTTGCATTTTTAATGAATGGGGCACAGTTAAAATATTCTATTTCATATTTCCAATCAAAATTCTCAAAGCATTTTCACCTGAATCTAGACCATCTCAAGGCTGCAGTTCCAATGCTCAAGTAGACCAGTACTTTGTGAGTTCCTCCTGGAAGATGCACTCATGTTGCTTTTCCATGAAAATCATGATAAGAAGCATAGAGCAACCGGAGCTTGGTGAGTATGCAAGGCTTTCATGAGACATGGCTGGACTTGGGAAGTGAAAAGCAGATGTAGACCCTACTAAACTCATCCTATCTGTAACACATCCAGCAGTAAAGGGAACTGAGAGGAAGGGAACAACTTGCTCAGAGTTACAAAGAGAACATGTAAGAAGATTGTGAGTAAAACCAAATGTCTTGGGTTTTAGTCTTGTTTTAACTGCAAAATCCTCCCCCCCGCCTTTTTTTTTTTACTTTAATGCCTCTACTGTATTCCAGCTGTTATGTTATTTAGGTTCTGATGTCTTTTATAATGTCAGTCACAGAAATAAAAGGGTATCCTGTCTTTTTTTTCATTGATTGTGTAACAGCAAACAATCAGAAATGAAACATAAGTGCTGTCAGCTGATCCCTAAATAGTTTAAAACTCAAAAATGCTATTTGCCTCAACAGACATGCTGATTTAGGGCTGCTGAAGACCTAGTCAGAATAATATTTGGATATAGATGATATACTTTTAATTAAACAGCAATTTTAGTTATCAAATTCAATTACTGCAGGTGGCCAGGAAATAAGCACCTGCATCAGAATAAAAGATTTTTTTTTCAATTATTAAGAAAGAAAATCCAATTAGTTCTTTCCCTATGCCATTTTCCTGTCCTTTCCTTTCCTCCCAAAAAAGAGAAAATCACAAATAGCATGGATTTGAGGTTTGGATTTTGTTTGATTTTTTGTTTGCTTTAAGTCTTTAAGTAATTTTTTCTGTGCTCGGTAACCATACTGCTTGTGGCTTATTCCCTTGTCCTTGCACCATTCCTGGCTTTGGCTGGGTGTAGAGTGGAGGAAGAGCAAACCTGTCTGGTCAGCTGGAGCTGCTGCCTAGACATCTGCTGAATGCTGTCTTGGGATCGTATTTCTTACTATCCCAAAGCTGAGCCATCTGGTCCTCAAGTAACAAAACTGTGAGATGTCTGTAATTTCTAAAGGCATCAAAAGTGCAAAAATAAACTATCATACCTTTTATTCCTATGAACAGTTTATTTTGTGACATTGTCTCTCCCCACAGCATATAGTACAAAACTAACATGGGTTCTTTAAAGCACAGAAACCTTTAAAAGTGATTAATACGACAATAAAGATGTATTTACAGTGGCATGACAGCAAGATGGCTATATCAGACACCAGCCTTTTAGGTACTGAACAATTTATATAGATTTTAAAATGCTATGTCCCAAATTAAGGAAAGAATATATTGTTAAGACACTTCATCCATTGGATGCTTTAATAGAACTTCATAAGAAAAAGTACAATTGAATCATTGTGCACTGACCACCAATCTGAGTTATGAAAATGAACTAAAAAAAACCATGATGTTTGATGAGGCCCCAGGATTTAGATGTAATACTAATTTCTCCAAAAAAATTCTTTGAGAAGAAATAAGGACAGACCTTTAGAGTGAACTGTAGAGGTAATATTAAAATAAAATATGACTTACTCATCAGGGTGAAAACAAGCTTTGTTCTTGGAAGCTTCACAAAGAGCCTATTTGCACCCTATTTGCACGTTTTGTGGTATTTTGAATAAAGGTGTGTTTTCTTTGAAATGTTTTTATACAGAGATAACTGATTACATGATGGGTATTTATCAAATTTTCACCAGCATGTTTACATTTATTATGAGAAATACTGTGTATTAGAAATGACAGTCAGCTTTTATTAGCCTACTTGATATCAAAAATAACAAACATAGAATTCAAAGATCATTATTCCTTTTAATGCTGGTAATTGTGAGTATAGAGGTACAATGATCTTACTGAAGAGAAAAAACATAGTGTTTTCCACGAGTTATCGACTACAAACCTGAATGATATCTGACAGTCATAAGGATTTTACCAACAATGGTATGCCCCACTGTCTTGTGTGACTTGTTTGGAGATGTTGCTAATCATTCTCTGCCAATTTTAATCTATCAGTTGACACTGGGTGCTGAAACATAGACTCAGTTACGCTGTAAGCTGAAAACTTTATTCTAGATTTCTGTACTCCTGTTCGTTACAAAGGAGTTTCCTACGGTGATGGGGGGGGGGGGAAGTGAAAAAAAAAATCATCCTCTATTTTTTATTTTTATATTAACATCGTGAGCCTAACATCTAAATGCCTTAAAGGAAAAAAAAAAGGAAAAAAAGGCAAAAACAATTCAATACTTTGTATGCTTCTTACACTTATCTTTAAATAACATCTAAGAGTATTCTTGTTTCTGACAAAAGAGCTGAACTTGGTGAAAAAAAAGCAAAATAAAGCACCAACAACACCCTATACCCAGATAAAACCTTGATTAGCTTTGTCCTGAGCAAGGCGCCTGGCAGGTGGTGGCTGGGTGGCTGGAGCTGGAAAGCAGAGACTACGAGGTGGTCATTACTGCAGTGGAAGCTCACAAAATCATCCTCGTTTCAACTGGACTACTGACAGCGTAATGCATTTCTACAGGATTTGCTCAGTTACTCCAGATCCCCACACTTTCTAAGCTTCTGAGTGTTGCCTACAGTTTGTTACTTATTCCCTGCAGTCTGGACTGAAGTGACAGAAAGGTCAGAGTAGTAGCACTGATGCACTTGCTCATGCTCACCAGGACCTGTGAAATTTCTTAACCTGCCTAACTGTGATTTTGCTCAGTGAAGAGAGCTTCTTGACATTTCACCAGTCACCAGGAACATATATATATATATACACACACACACATATATATACGCATATATATATATATAAAAAAAAAAATGAGTGATTTTTTTTTCTAACAGATTGACTTAGTTACATGTTATGATCAACCATCTAATTTGAACTGGTATATGATGAATCCATTTATGATTTAAAGTAAATGGTAACATGCAGTATTTCAAGAAATCTGATCTTTTAATGGCTACTAAGCCAAAATAATATAGAAAGGTGAGAAAGTTTATAGCTAAAATAGACAAAGAGACAATAAATTTATTAATAAATATTCGTAAATATTAATAAACAAGAGTAAATCGATGATAGATTTTTTTGGTCTTCTAAATATACAATAATTTTTTATCACACTATAAATTAATACAATATGCTAAATTATTGCATGTAATACACCGTACTAGTCATTGTTTAGAGACTCTAGTATAGTATTGGTATTACAATCTTTCAAGATACTTAAGTTAAAAATATTCTACTACTTTAGTGTTTCCTTCTAAATATTTGTAAATGGTTTGGAAATCCAGAGACCTTTTCATATGCAATAAAACTGGCTTCTCTATATACATTAAAAAATAATATTTGAAATACAATCCACCAACTATTCAATATCATTACTGTAGTTGTAGGTGCTTGGTTACTATCTCTTTACCTCACTGAGGAAGGTAGATGCTGCTCTGAATCACTGTAATTATGCCACATAATGGTCCTGACCCAAAACCTCCATCAGCTGGAGTCATCCCCGGGTCATATTCAGCCAACATACCCAAATGAAACCGTAGGCAAAGAGAATCCCAGTTAATTTTTTATTATGTTTTTTTTTTTTTTTTGGTCAACATGCAAATGTTTATTTAAATAGGTTCCATTTCCCATTTTGGAATATTTTTTTTTTTTAACCATTTTGCGGGGCTTGGTAGGGGACTGAGAGACCTTATGTTTGGTAAATGATCTCTTCAAGATGTTGAATTTTCTTTATAACCATATTGGTCATTTACTATAATTTTATAGTAATGTTCCTAGTTTAATGATCATTTTAATAGTCATTTTTCAATTTGGACTCCACTAGATATGTTTATCCCTTCAGATTAACTACTAATTATTTCACTGATAGAATTCCAGTTGCACTGTCTATGGACACACCATATAAATTAAACTACTCATTGCTTTTGGAAAAAAACCCACCCTAAGTTATTAATGTGTTCATTTTGGAGTTGTTGTTTATTTCCCTTCATTATAAATGATTTATGTGATTCATTAGATTGTGGTAATTATCATTTTAGACTCATAACTTTGTTATTTATGCAAGCTTTGCTTGTGTTGATGAAGTACACTGCTATTTACAAGTCAGGTTTGATAAGTAGTAAATGCAGGATAATGAAGCCAGTCAAATTATCTTTAAAGGACGGTAAAATGCACTGTACTTTATTCCTAGATACACCCCAGCTTGATATTAGAAAACAATTGCATTGTCTCTTAAGAGGAAAGAATAGCTTTTGAATCCATTACTGTATTATTTCTAGAAGCAGCAAAATATTCCTAAAAAAATGTGAACAGCTGTGCTAACCCTACATTGTCATTAGTATAAAGAGATTGCCCAGTTTAGCATATCAGTACAGAAAGATATCACATGGCGCATTACTGAAATAACCAGTGACCTGATCAGCTCTTCTTTTTTTTCCCCAACTCATTCAGTCCCCTTTCCCTCCCCTGCCTTCTGCTTGGCTCTGTACTCCCGGCCAAGGCCACCAGTCCACCTCTGAGCCTAAGGTCCAAACCAATTAGCCCACTCCTTTTAGTTGATCTCCCTCCTCAATTTCCAAAGATTTCAGCATGCCAATCCGAAACTGCCATTTCTGTACATCTGTGCCTCTACCACCTCTTTTGAATGACAAAGTTGAATCATTTTTTTCTCATCATACTATCTAACTCTGTCTTGTATTCCCTTATCAGGGGTTATGGTTTGAAATGTCTCCACTCTCCTTCCTACTGATAATTAGTTTTCTGCAAAGATGCACACAAAACATGATTCCATTGCCTGTTTGAATTTGTTAATGACTAATCTCAAACATCAGACTAAAGAATGACCAGCCAGGAAACACATTTTCTATTCTTCTATATGGTCAGAAAGAACTAATATAGTCTTAAAATGAAATAGAAAATATAGCTGAGATTTGGAATCAGTAAAGTGGAACATTTTCTTCCTTTGTAAGCGTAAGTTTTGTAGCTAAAACAGGTTTTGAGCAAGAAAAAATCTTTATCTTAAAGACTACCTTAAGATACCAGAGGGAGATTCTGATTAGAAGATTATCAAGTAGAAACATTATTTCTATTGGGATTTCAGAAATATTTATTTATTTATTTTTAAAAGCTTCAAACTAAAATAAAATAACAACCACAATGGCTTCACGCAAGGAAAAGGGATATTTTTAGAGCCTAGGAAGTTGTAGTGGAGATATTTTTTAAATTAATGTGAGTCAAACTAATCAGTAGGGAAGTTAAATTCTTATAAAGGCAATTTGGCAAAGAGTTTACAGCTCTGGCAGCAGGGGAAAGAAAAAGCAATTTTTTGTCTTCTAGTTAATTGTCTTGAGTTACAGTCTGAATGCAGCTGACATTTATTGTTTTGCAGACTGGAAATGTGCAATATTTATCATTATTGTTTAGATTTAAACCTGCAGCTAACGCCAAGTACACTACCTGAGAGACCATGGAAGCAGATAATATCATCAAACATTCAAAGAAGGTATTCATGTTGGAACACATTAGATGTAATTATGAAAAGATTTTTTAAGATGTCAGTGTAAGACAAGCTCAAATGTAGCAGATTTAGGGCTTTGTATTGTGCAGATATACTCTTGTGTCTTCTTAAATTGTCCCCTAATTTTGTCTTGCCTTTGTAGAGGGCCTGAGATCTTAGAGCTAAGATGTGCACTGCAGCTCCCACAGTTTCACAAGTCACGCTGTGTCGGGTGAACAACAGCATTTCCCATTTACTCCACAGGTCGTTCAGCTTCACTCGCAGTGAATGAGACCTAAGGAAAGTCAAGCTACCTGGCATCCTTGGTGGATCAGTGAGGGTGGTTGTAACCTGCTTGTGTATATAAGTCTTAATACATGTATCAGCATTTCTTTGTCTCAGCATGTATCAGCATATCTTTGTACAAAGATACAGCAAAATGGGGGGCTATGAAGACAGGCAGTGACATTTCTGAGGCTATATGGAGGCCCACATATGGCAGGACAAGCCTTGCCCAGAGTGTCAAAGGACAGTGAGCCCCTTATCTGTAGACCTTTTATTTGGCACAGTATTCCTGTGGTTTTCCTACCACTGTCCTCGCTGTGTGAAGCACAGGTGGTTGGGTGGCTGTCAGAGTTTGTGGCACAAATATTAGTAGCCATTAACAAATGGTTCAGAAAACTTCAGCAGATACACCTACAGGTGTATACACCTACAGACTCCCCACCTACAGGTGATGGAGTCTAAACAGAGGGAAGAGACACCATTCCCTGTTTGGGATGTGGGGTGCATGGATTGCTTTTATTTTATACTGAACAAGGGAGGCCAAGCTGCAGTCGGGTAGTGATAAGACACTCTGATTATTGGATCAATGTACTCTGGAAATTACACAGTTGTGTTTCTCTTCCTGCTTTTGGTATGTTTTGAATAGTGGAGAGGTAAGTAACAGTTACAGCAGGGCACATTTCAGACTGGTATATTTGGATTTTATTTCACTTCTCAAGAAGAGTCAGCATATAACCCCTAAATCTCTGTGTAGGTAATAAAATTAATTTATGCTACAAAGAACCAACAACAAGTTTCATTTTGCACAACTGTGTAATCAGAGCACCGAACTATTGTGTACTGGATCTGGCTGGGATGAAGTTAATTTTCTTCTTCATAGCAGTCCGCACAGTGCTGTCTTTCAGACTGGTGACTAAAACAAGGTTGATAAGACACCAGCGTTTTAGCTACTGCTGAGCAGTGCCTGGGGAGCATCACGGCCTTTTGTGTTGCTCACTCTGCCCCACTAGTGAGTAGGCTGGGGGTGGGCAAGAGGCTGAGAGGGAACATAGACAGGACTGCAGACCCGAGATGATCAAAGGGATATCCCACACCATATAATGTCATGCTCAGCAATAAAAGCTGGGAAAAGAAGGGAGAAGGGGGACATTTGTGGTTATGGGATCCGTCTCCCCAAGTAACTGTTAGCATGATGAAGCCCTGCTTTTCTGGAAATGGCTACACATCTGCCTGATGATGGGAAGTTGGGAGTGAACTCATTTTGCTTTGCTTGCACATTGTCTTTTTTTGTTAAACCATCTTGATTTTGAGCCATGGGTAATTCCTTGCTTTTATTTTTCTGATCCTCTTCCTCATCCTTCTGGGGGGAGAGAGTAAGAGACTGGTTTGTGCTTAGCTGCCTCCTGGGGTTAACCCACAACACCTATGAATATCAGTGTATGAATAACTAAATCTATATTGATTAATTGAATACTAATTACCTTGATGGATCACCTCCTAAGTCTTTGGTGACTCGGGGAAGAAAAAGAACAAAACCATCTAAACACTTGTAAAGTACTATTTGCATAATACAGATCTGAAATCAATCTTCCTGAGGTGAACAAGCAACAAGTTGCTTGGCTGGAAGAAGCAAAAGATGAGAGGTCAAAATTCCTTTTCATGTTTTATCAGTAATTTTAGAAGGCAAAGCTACATGGCAGGGGTGGTTTTTTTTAACTGCGTTACATTTGACTATAATGAACTTCATTTCTAATTTAACATACTAAAACCCTATTGGGAAAGTTGAGATGTAATCACATATGAAAGTGACTGAAATAAAGTTCAGACTTTTACTCTTGATGATGTAATACCAAAGTTTTATGTAATTTGCATATTTTTGCCATTGACCTCCTTGAAAATTACAGCAGAGACACAAGGAAAATCTATTCCGAATGACACAAATAAGAAAAGTTAAACAATTTCTATTTAAGGAAGTCTTGCAACAGGAGTTGTGTTAAAAACTTTTGGTTTGGCATTCTCTGCTGCTCTTATCCAAGGAGACTTTGGGAATCTTCTTAGAAATGAACAAGAATGAATAAGCATTGCAAATGAGATCACTCACATTTTGGGGGGAGAGGCGGGTGAAAGCTAATACATTTACAATGTACTTTCTTCATCTAAATGTTAAATGAAATTTTAGCTTTAATTTCAAGGTTAGTTCAAAGTTTAGGGTGGTGCGTCTTAGAAAAGACATAAAGACTTAATAATATGAGATCTCATTAAATCATGCTGCTCCATAGCTCATGAGATGTTTGAGATGTTGGGGTACGATCTTTTTTTTTTTTTTTTGCTGTGAAGAGTGATGTTTGTGTACACTTATGTGCACCAAATATGAATTTTTCATTCTACCATAACTTTAGTAGTTTTTTGCTTCAAGTAAAGAGTCTTTGTTCATTTTGTTTATTTGAACAAATAAAATAAGGAAGATCTGGCCCATGTTAATAGCAAAAGAAATACTTTTTATTGCATATTTCTATATTAAAAGTTTTTGTTCAGTTTTTCACAATGTTTAACCTTTTAAACATTAACCATTTGAAATGGAAAGATTTATATTTCATGTATTTCAGCATAATAGTTCCATATATAATTCCGTATAATTCCATGTATTTCAACAGAAATAATTCACTCCTATTAAGAACAAAGCAAGACTGAATGAAAAGGAAGTTGTCTTCCGTATTTAAAAAAATATTAATAAAGAGGTTTTTTAATAGTTTCAGTATGCTTATGCCATGAAACAGAGACTAAAAGAGAAAAGTCTTTTTTGTTAGATTAAAAAAACCACCTGAATTTACAGACCTTTGAATAATATCAGTTACCACACGTACAACAGAGATCCACTAGATTTTGGAAATCATCTCCAAAGATATCTGAAATCAGAACGTATTTTACTCTCCACACTTCCTAAATCGGGAATGGGAAAAATCAGGCACAGATGAAGATCTTAAGTCATGCTAAAAAACCACAGAGCTGGAGAAGACGTAACTTAGAGAAGATAGACCTCTGCCTGCATTGGTCATTTTCCAATGAAAATATGGATGTAATAAAAGACAAATTGATAGTGGTTAGGAGTTGGCACAGTGACCAAAAGTGTGATGAGACTGGAAAACGAGTTAGAGGATGAGAGTAGGGTTTATACTGAAAAAGGGACAGGAAGGAAGCCTGAGCAGCAGGGAATGGGCATTACAGGACAGCAGTGGTATCTACAAGTAGACACACATTTTTGCGGACAGGTGCAACTGAGCCCTGTTCATGGTCCAAGAAGATGTGAAATTGATCTGCCTATACTTTGAAGCACCTGGAAGACATTTGTCTATATGACAACATGCCTGACTCAGCAGCAGTGCTGAGGGGCAGGAAGTACAAGCTCAGGTTTACCAGTGTGCACTTTTACACTTATACATTTTGGCATGGCTGACCATTGGCCTGGAATACAGGCAGAATTGACCTGGCTTCCTGGAAAAAGCTTTATAACTATAGTCCGTAAAATTCATTCTGAAAGATAACTTGCCATTTGCATCTCATTCACAAAATTAGGGCATATATTTGTGTAATTTTAAAAGGGATACAGAAAGTACTGCTGTCCCATGCACGTTTGTCACTGCCCTGTGAATGAACCCTACATATGTCTGTTTCTGTGCCCAAGTAACTGAAACTACAATTAAAGCAGATAAAAGCTATTGTGATTGACTTCACATTGTTATGAATTCAAATCATGTCATGCAATTGATACATACGACTCAGCTGCAGACACACAAACCCTGGTAGATAGGAGGAACTAATCTGTAGGGACAACAGCTTCTTCAATTTCTACAGTTTTACCCACAAAAATGCAGTTATTTATACCATCAGGTCAAGTAGCTGAGGCTAAGTTTGGGTTTGGTTTTGGTTTTTTTTTCTGAAATCTGCAAAAGAAATAATGATTTCTGTCAAACTACTTTATTCATACCCTAAAGTCAAGAACTTGAGTAAAAAAAACACTGCATAGTCTTTAGCCATGCAGTCACAGGCAAAAAAGGATGGAGGAGCTGCCCATACAAAACAATCTTAAAGATGGAGGAGCTGCCCATACAAAACAATCTTAAAGATGATATCTAGACTAGTAAAGAGAAGTTCTAGCAAATTCCAGCAAGGTCAAGCATGTTCAAGCAATGCTATTTTTTTCTAGAGGAAGCGAGTTTCATTAAGTGCACAAAGCAGGAGGATTATTATGTATCAAGGGCTATTACTCCCTGTAGAATCTGCAACTATTTTTTTTTTTTTCAAAAGCTGGAAGATATGCACCTAAGAGAAGATAAGGAATTTTCATAGTTAAAGCCACTAAATTCTGTTCTGATAACCTGGCCTCTATATGAATTACAGAGTTTGTGGATGATACCTTAGATTTTTAATGAGTTTTTCCTCCTTTGAGTCGTGTACTAGATACAGGGGGACAATCTATATTCCTTATTTCCTGATAGAAAATCTATTGACAAATGAAGACTGCTATTCTGGTACTTTCCATTCTTGCACTGTAAAAAGGGAAAAATTCTCATCCTGCATAAACAAGTTCTGAATGAAAGTTAGTAACTATGATACACTATTACAGTAACAATATGCTATGATAAAACCAAACCAAACTAAATCAGTTCTGTAAAGACAAAGACTAGGATTACCTCTTGAGCAAGGAGGGAAAAATATGATAGTGAATATTCTATGATTATGTGAGTATACTCCCCATTAATTGATGCATCAAGTGAAGAAAAGCTCAGAAATTAAATATGACACTACAACCAGAGGCAATACAAGAATACTTTTGTAACTTTTTTTTTTTATGAGAACTCCTACAGATAAGCTACTTTAAAATACTCATGAGGACTAGCAAGAGAAAAGATGCAAAATGCAGATAATTCATAGTGCATCTATGAACATATGACAGCAGAGACATTTCAGACATATTCACAAAGCTCTGAAATACTGATAATAAACAGAAATTTAGTATGGAATATTTCAAACCTGCAGAGAAATACTGGTAAAGTTAATTGCATATCAAAGAATGGTCAGGTAACAGGTTACTTTTACTGGAGCACTGAGACCTTAATTCTGACCTTAAATGCAGTAGATTACTTGTGCCCCTTTGGAAATTCCAATTGCTTAGACAAACAGATGTTGATGGCTAGTTTTTGATCATGCCTGATTTTATGAAGCTTGAAGGTTTTCGCCCTGTATATGACACTTAACAAAGAGGTTTGCTCTCTTTTTAGGTTTACTCTTTGTTCTTAAAAACTCTTTATTGGAAGAAACGCTGGAACTAGGTTTAGTCTTCCTGTTTAATATGCATCTCACACGACCTGTAACTTAATTCACCTTGATGACAAAGTTCTTAGGATAATCAGGAATTTTTCTTCAACATGGGAGGTTGAGTAGGCTGCTCTTCTGTTTATTAATTGTGTGGATTCATTCTGTGGGATTTCCATTCCTTTACCAGAATTAGGTCTTTGCATGCTTCCCATTCTGAAAGTTCAAATAACCACAATAAACCATCAAACTTTATTTTGAGTGAAATGATTGTTTGGCACCTATACAACAATACCACTTGTATGTATTTTATTGCTTTTACTTTTTGGTTCTGTTTAGCTGTAGCAGTCTCCTGATTGATTTTATGACCTGCAGTCATACAGTATAAAATTGGTGAGATGAATTTAGTCTTTGACCTTGTGCTCTATCTTTCTGAACATTGTAGAGGTGTTAACTGCATGAAAACCAAGAGAGCTTTTTTGTTTCTTTGTTTAATAACTTCAGTTATTAAAAAAAAAAAAGAATAAATATTTTCTAGGTCACTTTTTTCAGGAAAATTTTTCACTTACTTCTACTCCAGAAACATCCAAACCAAAACAAACCAAAACCCAAAAAACACAAAGAAAAGAGACCTCGAATTCCTGCATCCTGTGACTGCCAATGAGGGTGATCAATGCTTCCAAGTCTGGCATGGAGGTTTGTAAAGGCCCTGAATGGAGCTTCAATTTCCATCAACGAATCACAAGAGTATGAAAAACTGGAGGCATTGAATTAGAGATCAGAGTTAGAAAACCAGTCTCATGCTCTGTTACTCACTAAATCCCTTTGAAAAGTACACGAGGATGCGAGATGTTTCAAGAATACATTTTAATATTATAGCTTATCCTTTAATATTGATAAACTCAAATTAAGGTCCATAATTCAGTGAGAGTTTATACCCCCATGTGGATAAAATAAATGCCTTCTAGTGATTTTTTTTTTTTAATTACTTCATGTCAAAAGTGAAGTTTTTCATAACTGTTGTATCTCATAGTGGTAACTATGATAATTCTGGGATCTCAACAGTTTAGGATAGAAACAAGTTTGTTGGCAAATATCTGTGGTATTTGTTTTGTGTTCAATTATTTATGGTTACTTCTTTTTGAAATACCACAGTTTTTCAGTACCTCTCTTTTCCTCCCTCACCAAAACAACAGAATTTTAAAAGTACCTACCCTCAAAAGCACACACACAAGGAATAACTAGGTATTAGTTTCCCCCATACTACAGCCAGCTTAGTATACTTGAATTCAACACCATTGAACCTGCCTGTTTAGTAAATGAGTTTTTTAAAAAATTCTAACTGTAAGAAATTGTAATTTTATATACATCTACAAGCACAGACACACACGTACACACATACACAAGTCCATGCTTCAGTGGACCAGTTCCTTATGATCGTTTTTGGCAATGATACGAAAAGACTTTTATATTTTTTCCTGAGCTTTGCTTCACGCTCAAATGAACTCTTCATTTTTTCCTTCTTAATCAGGTGCATGACTTTCACCTTATTGTGAAAATAAAAGACCCTGGGTAAAACCACATGGCAAGCTGTAGCCCTTTCTTGATAATCCAGTATAAAGCCAGAAACACAGCTGCTTATTAACTTGTTGGGTTTTTTTTCCAGTTTTTGCACTCTTTGAGTTTCTGAGTCGAATAGACATTCAAAGATAACTTTATAAACTTGGGTAGCAATCCAGACTGCCTAACTCTCACTAGGTGGGGTAACATTTAAAAATGAATTGAAGTGTGTCTCCTAAATAGATGGACAGTTGTATCTTAAAAAAAAAAAAAAACCACAAACCACAACAACAACAACAACAAACCCAAGAAAAAAAAAAACAACAAAAAACCACTTGATATTATTTTTTTCAAAAAGGAAGAATATCAGCCCCCAGCTGAGTAGAGCTTTGATCCCATAAAATTTGGCATTTCCAAACCATCAAGCACCAATTCTCATTGAAATGGGAGAACACAGGTTGTTTTTTAATGTTAGACTTCAAACATATCACCTTAAAAAGTCTGCAGTAGAAATTGGGTAAAATGTGAAGAGAAAAAGGATTATTTTCATAGAAACTCTTTAAAAAGTACTCATTTTCAATTTTGACCTGAACCTTAAGTAGTCCTGAATATAACCCGTGTTATAAATTCTCAAAATCAAAACTTCATCATGATTTATGAACAAACGAGGAAAGGTGAAAAGGCGGGAAACCGTATCTAACTCCGTTACTGGAGAAGTATATCGTAGTCAGAACATATGGTGATACATATATCCACTTTCCCCTTGTACTTAAAAAACATTGAGAGTTCGTCACATTTCCTGTGGACATGAAATGCTGAACCTCAAACAGCTGGGCCTCTGTAGAACTGGTGAGCTCTGTATCAGGATGAATATCCCAGTTAGCGGTCAGTTCAGCTGTTTCTATGGTTACAGATTAATTCAGTGGTTAGAAAGGCAACCTTCGGTATATATTTTGCTTGAACTGAGAACAGGGGCAGCTATGTTTTTAAGCATGGATTGGCTATCATGTAACAAGTTTTCAAAACCTATGGTTTCTTAAGTGATGCTAATAAGCAACTATCTCATTTAAAAAAACATAAATAATTTTTCAACTAATGTATCTGTTTAGGAAAAAAGTTCATGTAGAAGCAGACATCCCAACCCCTGCAGTTCGGGGAATTATTTTTAAACCAATTCTTAAAGCCTGAAGAAAACAATTAAAGTTAATGACAGGATTGTGGCTTCTACATGATGTATAACTATATAATGTGTGTTATTTGCTTAAATCTCAAAGGGGTTAGAATTTCAGTAGTATCCTTTATTAAAGTGTATTTCTGGGTAAAATCATGCTCATTTAAAACTTTGCTTTATGCATGACATAAAAGAAATCAAAGGTCTAACTCCTTATAAATATGCTTACTGAAACATGACTTGAAAAACAGACATTTATACCATCCCTCCCAAAAACTTTAAATTACAAGCTCACATGATTTACAAGAATACAGTATTGAATATGGTGACTATGCTACAGAAATGCTGAAAGAAATCACTACTTAATAGCTAGTGAAAAGAAAACACAAATTATTTTAGTGTTAATGATACTTTTTCCCTCACCTAAACAGCCTCTAAGCAAGAACCATATTTTGTCTACCTAAACATGCAAAGGTGTCTGCTATTATAATCCGCTCCAGGAATAATGTTCATGTCCTTCTGGATATGCATTAATATGAATAGATAATAGATTTAACAACATCAAAATAGAAAAGCTGTTCTTAATGCAGCCTAGAGAGAAAAATCTTCACACAGAGTATCTCTGATCGTTAACAGTTCTGTCAAGTGCTCGTGCTACATCTATTGGATGGTAGATGTTGATGCTCTACCTGTAGAGTCTGAGGAAATACTGAAAAAAATTCATTCAGAAAAGAGCAGAACAGTGAAAAGGGTATTCTAAGCAAATATAGCTATATATACAAAGGAAGGGCTGAATCAAATAGAGATAATGCCACTTTTAAATTTTGTTAAATGTATAAAAGTTATCTGCTTATCTTTAATACCAAGATTATGCGGAAAATACCTGCATAAAGGGTCCTGTAGAGCCCAAGGCACTAGAGAACAAGAAACAGTCTAGGAAACTTGAGTCTTCTTCAGGGCAGCTTGGTAACTGACGCACAAAGTCTGGATTAGTACAACAGAAACTCCTCTCATTCATCCAGTTGTAAGATAAAAGAGAGACCAGAGAGACTATACAATACAGAATTACTGGCTACTTTGTTTAAAAAAATGTATCTATAAAAAGTTTGATTAAGATATCAAAATATTTTATTTGTAAAGTAAAAGATTACATAAAAAAGGACATGTATGAACAATCATATATATTTTTGAATGTATGCTGTATCCAAGTGTAATACAAAATGTGTTACATGATAGAGATGTGATACTTTCTGCAGCCTTATAAAAGCTGTCTGCCATAAGTTGAATTGATCTTCATATTGTGTAAGGTAGATGAAAAGAAAGATAGAAAGGTGTGACTTGAAAAGCCACTTAGGAGTTTCACTATGATTGCCAGAGTGCAATAATGTAATACGTTGGAGCCAGAGAAGGGTTGTGTAAGTGTGAAGTAAATACGTTGTCTCTTATCTCATATAGAAGTGACAGTGATTAATAGTTACCATAAAGAAACAGAATGATTCACTGCATCTTTCCCATAAAAGTTCCTGTTGCAAATATATATGCCTTCATGAGCTTTCTTAGAGAGAAAGATCCAGTTTGCCCAAACCTTGTCTGTACTTATGTGCCTAACACTCTACACATCCCAGATGGTTAATCCATTCTGTTCATTTTCCAGGTTTTCCAGGCTATGTACTCAGATTTGGTGCAAGAAGTGATACAAGACAGAAATACATTTCATGACTATCAAAGCGCTTGCCATGAATTGAGTTGATCTTAGAATCGTGTTGGGCAGATGAAGGGGTAAGGATACAGAAAAAGAGAGAGAGAGAGAGGTGAAATGAAAAGGAACTTAGCAGCTATAGCATGATTGCTACAGTGCATTCCTGAAATAGTTTAGAAAAAGTAGTCTTGTATTCCTGCCTATACAGCTGCTCATGCTAGGGAAGGAGGGTTGAAAAGTGACAACATGGCTAGAGCATTCTTCTGAAATGTGTTTTAAATTGTAGCACAGCTGGAAACAGAGGCGCTAACATTTCTTGCATCCTTAATGGAAAAGAGAGACACTCACCTTAAGCCAGGTTGAATAAACTCCCTACAAGACTTCTGTGGCTTTTGCCTGTCTCTATGAAGAAAGAGAATGCAAGTAGCCACGTGACTAAATTTCAGTAAGGCAAAACCTGAATTACATATCACTGTTAGGCAATCAGGATTTCTTCAGTAACTTATTGCAGCGTAAAACTTATATGGATTTATTTTTATGATAAGCTCCTTTTAAAAGGTGTCAGATAGTACTGGTGCCACTATCAGCCCCTGAGGAACACTACTCATCACTGCTCACCACTTGGACATCAAGCCATTGACTGCAACTCTTTGACTCCAGCCAATTCGTTATCCACTGAGTGGTCCATCAGTCATATGCAAACAGTATCAGGAGGTTTTTTAACATTTATTTTCTTCTGTGTGTCAAGAAGATTGCAGGAGAAAAACTGCATAAAGATCTTATTGCAAGCAATGTTAACTTCCGGAAAAAAATATTTTCTAACATACGGTTATGCCTTATCAAATGATACCTGAGTATACTGCAAAAATTGACCAAAGAAGTACTTTCATTACGGGGTTAATGGTAACACCTTTGTACTCTAGCTTTTTTATTTCCATGTCCAAATTAGAGGTCAGTGTTTGGAGAAAAATACTAATGATAAAGAAAATATATTTCAATTTATGGATTTAAAAATTGTGTTAGCATATTCTGTCTCTCTTTTGGCCTATAATATATACAGCTGGAGGGCACAGCTTATTAGTCTCCGTACAGCATTTGGAATAGCTAGGCTCGCAAATACTAGTACATTCAGGTTCCAGCAATACTGAATCAACACTTCTTATCAGAGCAGATAGATTGAAAAATGAACCACTTAGAAACCATATGATACCTATGTTCTTCTTGACACAGGTTTTAGATGTATTCCCTTGCAAGTAATTTTTCCAAAAAGAGTGCAGTATGGTTGTGAGCAATTGTTATAACATGGGCTGAAGAAGGATTACCCTATATAACACTCAAGTTTCAATCTCCTCTTCTACCTTGCTTGTAGAGATTTCAGGCTGTTATACACTGAAGTCCAGAGAAAATCTTGTATTGACTTAATAGGAGCGCAGGACTGAAAGTACCTCATGTGTCACTGAGTCTAAGGGAAGCATGACATCTTACTTGCCTCTGCCTTTAAAAAAAAAACAAACACAAAATCAAACCAAACCAACAAAAAACCTGAACTTTTTCTATTGTGCCCCTATTTAAGATGAGGCAGTGGATTTGTTTAAATTTCATCTGACCATCTGTGACAGATTTTACATTCTCTTTTTAGTGATATTATGACATGCAGGCAGGATCCAGAGCTACATACACTTTCCTGAAGTTCTTAGGACATTTCTTTCTAAACACAAAAGCCTGATCTACCTTGTAACTGAAGCCACTGATATTCTTTCCTAGGTCAGTAGAAGTGGGATGTCCAGATTCAGTGCCTCTACCAAAGAAATCTAAGATTGTTCTTTCACTTTGCATGGTAAAATCTCATTAATCCTTGGAGGATAACTTGTTCCTGGTTTACTCCTCGCAGATAAAAAGGAGGAACAAGAATAAACGTGATTTCATAATCAATTTAGAGCTTTCTGCTCTTTCTGGTTGAATAGGATCCCTGTCCATTTCAGAAGTTTCAATCAATGTTCATTTGATTTAAAATGTCATTTATGGGGACGTGGTAATCACTTTGTCGCACTAAAGGCAAATAGTTCTTGGCATCACAATTTGTACACTACTACATCTGAGAGTTCACTTTAAGGAACAGCTACTTTACTAAGACCTGCAGTCAATGTGTAAAGCCTGATGATAATGAGGGAAAGATAGGAAATAAGATACTCTGTGAAACTGAATTGATTCTGGAATCAGAGTTTTAGGAGCCTGAATAACTTTGATGGGAGTGATTTAGGACTGAGGTTCCAAATCAGATTCCAGAGTCTCCTTATTTTATGTTAGAGGTTTGATGGACTACTTCATACAGCGTGCTACACCTTGCAGTCTCTCTGGCAATAACATCAAGTTAAGGTCATCACCCATCTTTGTGTTATCACTGTAAGAACTGTTGGAACTGATCACTATTAATTTCTTACAGGAACTCCCAAAGTTCCTTTAGTTTAGCTTGGCTTTGTTTATTACTGACTCTAATTCTTATCTGAGCTTATGGATAATGAATTTATTAGTGATACATTCATTTTAAATTATCTTTCTAAAGAGATAAGCATGACAGTGAATTCAATTTGATGGTGAACAGATAACCAATCCATAAAACGAACAAGTCTATGTTATACATTGCAGGGATAAGCCAGAAATACCGATGAGCCCTTTTGAACACTTGTAACTGACTCTTTCTGAATTGTGCCATCTGTTCTTTTTTAGGTGAATGATTGATTAACTGAGCAATATACGATTAGTGGCTTGCCTTGCTACTGTACTGTACAAGTTGTTCCAGGGTGTGCTCTCAACAGCCACCATCTGCGTGCCTAACAAGTCAAGCAGGGCGACATTCTGCTCTGTGACTTCCATGTAACCCTTGGGGCTTCAGTCAGGTTACTGACCTCTTTGGTCTATGGGGCTGTGGTTGAACAAATGTGAGCAAAAGGTTTTTTCTTCTTTCTGATTTAATTTCATTAATGTGTCCTTCCTTACTCCCTTCCTCCTTCTCTCCCTCTTTCTCTCCCTCTATCCCTTTCTCCTTTTTGCCCTCCTTCCCTTTCTCTTTCTCTCCCTCCATGCGAAACAATATGTATTCCTTTAACCTTATTCACTAAGATTCTGAGCTCTGTTCTTTTTTATTATTATCATTTATTTTTTATTTTAATCATGATTTCATTACTCAGAAGGAGATACCCTGTACTTGATGTTTGAAGTTTGAAGAAAAAAAGAGATTATAATGGGAGATATTATGAAACTTTGAAGATAACTTCAGAATCACAGAACCATTGAAGAAGGAACTCTGGAGGAAGGGACATCTGGAGTTCATCTTGTCCACTCCCCCTGCTCAGAGTCACCTAGAGCCAGTTGCCCTGGACCATATCCGGATGGCTCTTGAATATCACCGAGGATGCAGACTCCATGACTTTCCTGGGCAACCTGTGCCAGTGCTCAGACACCCTCACAGTAAAGCAGTGTTTCCTAATGCTCAGAGGGACTCTCCTGTGTTTCAGTTTGTGCCTATTCTGTCTTCTCCTGTTACTGTGCACCACTGAAAAAAGTCTAGCTATCCTCTTCACACCCTCCCTTTCAGGTATTTACAAACATTCATGACATTCCCCCCCTGAGCCTTCTCCAGGCTAAACAGACCCAGCTCTCTCAGCCTCTACTCATGGGATAGATGTCCTTACTCATCTTTGTGGTCCTTTGTTGGACTCCCTCCACTATGTCCATGTCTCTCTTGTACAGAGGAGGCCAGAACTGGACACAAGCACTCCCAGTGTGGCCTCAGTGATGTTGAATAAAGAATCCTAGAACACATCACATCCACATAAACAATTCTAGAACTATAATTTTAAAATGTGCAACACTATTCTTGCTGTTGTATTCTTTCTCTTGGAGAAAAACAGGGTTATAGACATGTTCATAAGATATGTATTCTCATGTTGGCTAAGCAAAGTATGATCAAATGCTTAACAAATACAAGCAATAAATTGAAGTTTCTAGGAGATTTGATTTGTTAGTGTTTCACAGAAGAACTTCTCATTAGGGCTTTGCTATTTATTTATTAAGTATGTGAAAACTAATACCATCATCATTCATTCTTAAAATTTGTTATTGCTAGTAATGAAAACGTACTATATTATCACAGTCAGTATTGTTGTTAAAAGCTTAGAAAGGTGAAGTCACTATTTTATAGAAGAAAAAATATCTGTTCAAGAGGTGTAGGTTTTTTTCTTCTATACCAAGGCTTCTTTTTTAAATATAATTCAACAAAAAATAAAAAGTTTCAAATTCATTAATTGTAAACTTTCCCCCTTCTCATTCTCTCATTACTCTTTTTTGCTGTATAATCAAAAACTTGTGCTTAATGTAAGGCCTATTGACTGGTCAAAGCTTAAACATGTCTGTTACTGGGAGAAGACTGGAGTATATTTAATTAAGTGTACTTATATTGAGAGAGAGGAGGAATTATATTACTGGGTCAGATAGTTCCCAAATGTTGTTTGATTACAACTATAAAACATTATATTTTTTATGTTGGCAATAGACCAGTTAAAATATGGCCAGTAAAAACCTATGAGCTAGAAAAGAAACTCTAAAAATAACATCTTGTTAGTGCACATATCTGCTTCCTGTGTAGGTTCTGCTTCAGGGTTTTACTGCTGTCAATACTGCTGACAAAAAGCTGTAAAACCACAAGCTGTGCTCTATTCTGCCTTGTGCATCATCAACAGAATTGACAGTTAACACTGATTTTAAAATCTGTATTGCTGATGGGTAAAAATGTATATCAACGAATATTCAATTGCAAGACAGCCTGCAGTCCTGTGCTGAAAGCAAAAGGGATGGGAAGAAAACAAAAAAGACAGAGAACGGAAACCACTGTTGGATAATGTCTTGAAAATTAAATTAATCTTTTGCCTCTATGACTTTTTTAAAGATCTTCTCTGTCTGATAGCTTAGAGTACTGTCTTCCTATAAGCCAAACTGATTAATATAATGAGTTGGGGAAGCAACGACCCTGCTTTTCCCTTAGCTGCGTTTCTTCTCTTAGCACACGGATACACCACAAAACACTAATGCAGCTCAAAACAGAGCTCAAAGCAGAGCAGTATGGCATTAACTTTACATATTAATTCCCCCAAAAGACAGCTGCTAGTTCATGTACTTCCTTTGCAACTATTTCAAAATGTCTGTCAGAGGAAGGCAGCTTGTGTTCTCTCAGAGGCAATTTCATGGATAAATGTCAGAAGGTGTGAACCAAGCTGAGCTCATGTAGGACAAGCGTTTGCGTTATTTGTTCATTGTCCTTCAGCTTTAATTCTCAATCAGACTTTGGTGAGGCCATGCAGTGTTGTGTCCAGTTCTAGACTCCAGTACAAAAGAGACATGGACATACTGGAGCAAGTCCAGTGAAAGGCCATAAAGATGATGAGGGTGCTGGAGCATCTCTCCAGCTGGGAGACTGTTCAGCCTGGAGAAGGGAATTCTCAGGGGGTGCATGGGTAAGACAAGGGATCCAGACTCTTCTCAGTGATATCCATCACAAATCAAAACTCAGAAACACTTTTTTACATTGGTTCAACGCTGAAGCAGTTTACCTGGAGAGGTTGTGGAGTCTCTGGCCTTGGAGATATTAAAAACCTGACTGAATATGATCCTTTTCACCCTGCTGTAGCTGACCCGACTTGAACAGAGGAGGTTGAATAAGATGATCTCTGGATGTACCTTCAAACTTCAGCTGTTCTGTGCTGCTTAGCAGTTTGATTTTCCAGACAGCATGTAACTATACATCAAAAGTTCTTATCTAAGAGGTGTTTTAATGCTGAAGCACTCAAAAATCTCTAAATACAAACTGGATGGAAAAAAAATGGTAAAAAGGAATAGGTATGTAGAGCACTGTATCATAGAATAGCATGAGCTGGAATGGACCTACAAGGGTCATGGAGTCCAGCTCCTGACTCGACATAGGACAACCTAAAAGTTAAATCATATATCTAAGAGTGTTGTCCAAACAATTCTTGAACACTGACAGGCTTGGGGACATGACCCTGGGGAGCTTGTTCCAGTGACTGACCACCCTCTCAGTGAAGAACTCTTTCCTAATATCCAATCTGAACTTCCTCTGATGCAGCTTTAGGCCATCCCCTCACATCCTATTACTGGACACCAGAGAGAAGAGATGTTACCTCCAATTACTACAACTCTTTGAGCCCAAACCTTCACCCAATTGTTCAGCTATCATATTGTGTGCATTTTTAGCTAAATGATGGTGGACATTTTTTCCAGAGGGATACTGTGAGAGATAGTATCAAAAGTTTTGATAAAATCCAAAATACCATGTCCACTGACTTCCCTTCATTCACTAGGCAGGTAACCTTTTTGGGAAAGGATATTAAGTTAGTAGGGCATGACTTTCCCTTCATGAACCTATGTTGGCTTTGACCAGTCACTGCACTGTATTTCAAGTGTTTTTCAATAACTCCCGGAATAATCTTCTCCACAATTTTACCAAGCACCAAAGTGAGTTTGTCAGGCCTATAATTAGCAGGGTCTTCTTTCCTGCCCTTCTTGAAAGTTAGAATAACATTTGCCAGCTTCCAGACGACTGGGACCCCTCTAGATTTCCAAGACTGTTGACAAATACCTAAGGTAGGCCTTGCAATAACATCAGTGAACTCTTTCACTACCCTGGGATGGATCCCATTGGTCCCGGTAGAGTTACATGCATTCAGTTGCAGCAGCAAATACTGTACCAATTCAAAGTCAACTGGGAGCTTATAACTCTCCCAGTCATGGTCTTCCAACCCAGGGTTCCAGCAGTCCCAAAACCCATCACTGGTATTAAAGACAGAAGCAAAGAAGGCACTGAATGTCTCTGCTTTATCTTCATTCATATTTGTGAGGTGATCAAGTAACAGACCAATGTTTCTTTAGCCCTCCTTTTGCTGTCAACATACTGAAGCCCTCCCTTTTTTTGTTACCCACCACCACACTGTCCAGCTTCTACTCCAACTGAGCTTTAGCTGTAAAAATTCTCACCCTAGAGTGGTGAACAGAAACTCTGTATTTCTCCTGCGTAGCCTGACCTTGCTTCCACAGTCCATACACTTTCTTTTTCCATCTAACTTCCAGAGAAGATCCCTGTTCATCCAAGCCATCCTTCTGTCCCTCTTGCTTGACTTCTGACACATTGGAATCACCTACTCCTGCACTCTTAAAAGTGACCAGCATTTGTGGACACCATTGCACTCAAAAATTAGATTCCCAGGGACCGTTACTAACGAGTTCCTTGAGCAGCCTAAAGTCTGGTCTCTCAAAATCCAAGGTAGTAGCTCTATAGCTTTAATTTATTTATTTATTTTTAGTCTTGCTAAGACAGTACTTATCAAAATCTAAAGGGATTCAGCCCATTGAGTCTAAAAATACTGGAACAGGTTCAGGATGAACAAACTTTGTCAATGTAATATAGATATATTATTCCATTCTAGGACAGTGAATATAAAGATATCAGCATGCTTTTTCTTTAATGTTTTCATAAACACTACCTTGTTTGTCTCTACCACAGGTGTTCACACATTAAGCCAACTGGGGATTGATGGAGTGTTTCATAAATACATCTGCAAAATTAGTTTATAGTGTTAGGAAGTTAGGCTGTCAAGTACTAATTAAAAAAAAAAATTAAATGATACAATAAGTCATTAAAATTTCTCACTGTTGTAGTCATGATTTATTCAACTATAGCTTCCATCTACCATCAACACAGCCTAAAACCTTGAAATGGAAAAAAGAGATAGAAATTATTTACTTATTATGAACAAGGGTCCTTTCCGAAGTAACTATTTCAATTTCTTATGTAAATTTGAGAACTAAGTCAATTTTGACTTAATTTTGAAGCCAACGGAATGAGTGAAGAGCGTGTAATCTTGAGCAGTTGGCCAAAACTAAAGACTGACTTAAGTTTGTTCTGTCTATATAATCTATGATTCAAGTTTTGCCAACATTTGGATAATCTACATTTTATTTGTATATTGACACAAAGGCAAGATTAACAGGCACAAGTGTATTTCACTTACAGCAGAAGTTGCAATGCAAAAGCAATATGGTTACTGTACAGTATAAAACCTTACAAGGTAATTCGAGAATAATATGTTCTGATACAGGAAATTGATGCCACAAGAAACTTACAGATGTTCCACGTTACAATTATTATTTGTACAGGTTTTTATACAATAAAAAGAGGCTAACAGTCAAAGCCACGATCTGAATGTTATCACTGACTGTGAAAAAACCACATGGTGTCAAGTTAAGAGGAAAATGTCCCATATCTTCAATGGACTGTGGACCAAAGCCTAATCAAGTCAGGTACACCACTCTCAGCTATTTTATTCCTAGATTATACAGATGTTAAAAACTGTTATTTTCCCGTATTTATCAGAACACACACAAAGAGTCAGTAAAACAGAAGAGTCCTCTAATGTGCTGAGTAGATCTCTCTACTCTAACAAACTTGAAATCTGACTCTTCAGTTTTGTGGGTTTTGGTCACTGTATCTAAAATTTGAGAAATAGATGAACCATCAAAAATTGCTGAGCATTAATTGTGAAACATATCACTAGTTTACTTGAAAACAAAAGACTTCCTTATCTTCAATCACAAAGAAATAGACATCTTTTTTAGTAGATGTGTGTTGGAAAAGATATCGTCATCACAATGAAAGTAAAAGTCTCTTCTTATCTTAAAGGATTATTTCACTGCTTCTTATTACATACAGTATATGACTACAGAAATTGCCACTAAAGTCAGCAGGGCTTCAAAAGGTATGTAGAGGTTTCTGTGATACTAATAAGTGTGGCTTAAGCTATTACTTTTGAATCCCACCTTCTCCTCTTAGGCTTGGGTTCAGACGCTCCTTTTAAATGGTACTTCTCAGATTTCTCATGAAAAACATTCACAGAGACAAACATGAAAAAAGATAATAAGTTTTTAAAACTTTAAGACACCCCAGATGTTGTTGCTATACTTTCTGAAGGAAACCAGCCTCCTACCATGCTTTTGCCTAATTGTTCTTATTTCCATATATTTACTGTGTTTTGCAAATTGAGACTCCCACAGTACCTGCAGCACTGGTTCCCCAAATACAGCACCACTTTGGCTGTGTTGGTTTGTGTAAGTTTCTGGTTTTAACAGAGGAACAGGTTTCAGACTATGAATCCTTGCACAGAGCAAATCCTTGCTCTGTGTCTGGTCTGTTGAGGTGATCTGTGACAAGCCCCTACAGAGTCTATGCCTTAATTTTCACATTTGAAGAAGGGAAATAACATTGCTTGCATCACAAGAGTGTCACAGAATGCTTTTCCCATGTGAATAAAACCAATAAGCTACCTAGATGGTGTTAATTTTAGCACATTCTAAGAGGAGATCATTAACACGTTCAGGCAGGCACTAGCTGAATTAACTATAGGGTAATTCTTAGAAGAGATTTATTTAGATAGAAGGGATGTTAATAATGGGTAAACTTTTATGTATTTGTACACTGCAAAGAAGTGTGAATATTTCACTTTCCATGGTACAGTGCAAGAAAATGCTTTCAACTCCTCTATAAGTGCTTTAGGCCAAATACTACAATTAGGATATTTGAGTATGATAACAATATCCAATGAACAAATATGATCTCTGACAGCATCTGTTAAGCAAAGCAATTGTATCTGTGGTGATAACAAAATGGTAGAGAAAAATAATCTCTTTATCATAACACTGGTTATAGTATCAGTCACTAAGAACCAGGAAAGGGGCAGATACAGAGTGGTTATCTTTCAAAAGATGGGAGGGGAGGAGAATAACAAGGAATTATGAAGCAGTTACTCTTAGTCTGTATCGAGACAGAGAATGGGAACCAAACATCAAACATTCATTTGGAAGTATAGGGAGAATGGTAAGGAAGATTTAAAAATGAAACAAAATGGAAAAATAAACAAACAAAACCCCAAAAATCTAACAAAATCCAATTTACTCCTTTCATTGAGTAGCTACAGTAGTGTTATAAGACAACAGGCAGCAAAAGTGAAAATGCCCTATAAAGTTTTGACACATCATCCTTCCACAGAAACGTTAAAAGCAAACCACTATTCACATTCAGTCACTAACAAATAGATGTATAATAGGTTAAAACATTTCTACAGAAGCAGCTGCTACAATGTATATTCCAAGAGGGCCTTCAGCTCAATCCTTTGACACGTTTTTGTTAGCAACATGAATGATGAACTAAAGGCAGCACTTAGACCATTCACAGATGGTAAAGACAGGTAGAGTTGCAAACACACTTCAAGACAGGATGAAAATCGTTTTGATAGAGTGGAGAAAGGTCTGAGATCAACAAGATAATATCCAATAAAAACAAGTGCAAAGTACTACACTTTAGAAGTGAACAAATACAAAATTAGGAATATCTAGCAGACACCAAAGGCAATGGATGACATAGTCTAGAGCAGACTGCAGGCTTGATAGGACTCAGAAGCTTGGTGTTCTGCAAATGAGACAAATATTCTCTGGGCTGTGCTGGAAAGACTGACAGATAGAAAGCATGGGATATAATAGTTCTGCTAACTGTGATTATAGTTCAAGAAAGATTTAATAAACTTGGGTTTCAGAAGTAAAACAGTAGTTTTAAACCATCCCGAATGGAATATTGTTTGAACAAGGGGTTTTATCTAGAACAAAAGGGAGTGGGATAGAAGGGTAACAGCATAATATGTTAAAAGGGTTGTTATAAAATGGTTGTTACAAAAGTACCAGTGTTACATTACTTTCCTGAGTCCACCAAGGTCAAGAGAAATAGTAATCAGTAGTCTTCATTAAAGCAAAAAAATTCAAAAGTGAGAAAAGCTTTCTAACAATGAAAATGGGAAACATTGAAACAACATGTCAGAGGAGATCTAATCTCTCTAGGCTTCAAAAGCTAGGGTTAGCCAAGATCTATATATAGCGCCTCACCCTTTAGCAAAGGGATAGAGTGGCTGAGATATATTTCAAGTTCTGCTTTATTAAATATTTCTCTATTAATATATACAACATTAAAAGAAAGAATAAATGTTTACTGACTTGTATGATTTTCTCAAATCAAAATATAGACCCTTGTATTAAATATGCAAAAGATCGTGAATTAATACTGTATTATTTGAGCATACACTGAGTTGTACAACCCCCACAAATGCAGAAACAGATGTTCAAGCAAAAGAAGACAAAAGAACTGCTGTATTTTTCACCAAGATATTGTTTTATACAGTTTGATACAGAACCCAGTTGGAACAGTATTGTTATAATAAAATAGGTATTGTAATGATTTTAATGCAGATTCAAATTTACACTTCCCTTTCCCCAGTTTTAAAGTACTGAATTTTGTTAATCAACAAGTCTTCTTAAGGAACCCGTATTAAATTGATCATTAATACTTTGAAACTTATTTAATGTTCACTGTCATTTGCTTTTATGTGTAATCAGGCACAGAGATGAAAAATTCATGATAACATACCATACTAGAAAATTGGATTACCAATTGAGACAAATGATATGCAAATAAGTGATCAAAATTCAAACAAAAAGAGCAATTATGAGTTTAGTAAGATTTTAAAAAAAGGAGAAAGAGAAGGGAAAAAAAAAGAGATAATAAATAGACCTGTATTTTGATGGATGGTAAAAATCGATTAGTCCTTAAAGTGTCAAGCCTCTTGCAGAAACAACATTATTAGTTCTACCTTTTAATATTAATAAGTCAGGCTGTAATATCTACAACCACGTATTTTAGAAACGAGTTAATTTACAAGCAACATCATTGACTGTATTATAACTAGTAACTGCTATAACATGCCAAAGGCATAATTTGATACTAAGAATGTTAATCATTGCTAGTACTGCAAGGAGGAAGGGGAAAGCCTAGGTGTATGCATAATTAAAGAACAACCATGTAGATTAATATAGAGTGTGCCAGCTAAAACAAGTTCTCTAAATTCCATAGAATAACTGTGTACCAGCCTGTTCTTCTCCAGTATTTCTCTTTTATAGTAAGAAGTATTAGAAGAAGACAGAGCAAATGCTTTAGAAGCCATTTGCTAGTTTCCCCATTCACAGATTTTTCAGAAAGCCAATGGTTGGTCCTTAGTATCCACACATCCCTAGAAGCTGTAATAAAAGCATATCACAAGTCTACAAGTAATGTAAGTATGAAGCTTTCCCCATACCTCTTCTTTCATATAAACTTTGCTGCTGGTAGAACCTGCTGTTGCAACAGGTAGAACCTGTACAAAAGGAACCATCCCAGCAGCAGGAGAGGTAAGTACCAAAGTATTTTTTAGAACAGTATTTCCATGAATTCCCAGAAGTGGAAATATGGAAAGGAACATTGGATCACTCTTGTATGCACTTACACACATGTTTTGGTTTTTTAAACATAGATTCTAGTGAACAGTCAAATTGGCAATGCTGCACTTTGAGCATAACGCAAAGTACATGTGATCAAAAGGATGTCTGGAAATCTATGGATGGAAGGATGCTTCATTTACCCATAAAATTCCACTAAAGTGGGAAAATCCTTTAGAGAAAAATAGAATCATCTAGTTATGCTGCCTGATACATAAATAATTCACACCATACATTTAAATTTCTTGCAAGAGAATTTAATCTTTTAAAAAGACAAATGGTCCTTTGAGTTTATACAGACTACTAAAATGAAGCTTGTAGTGATAGTTTATTTGACTCAATGCCTAAAATTCTAATAGGTTTTTAGGACAATGCAGAGTAATATGTAACAGTGTTTTTCATATTTTTTTTTAAGATATGTATGCAAACTCACCTGCATCAGGATATTTAGTCAGTTAAACAAGCTACAGTTTATACCTTAAATAAAGTAAGCATTCTTTAGTATTCTTGGTGAACCACAAAGTAGATGAGAACTTTTGATGTTTTTATAGGAAAGTACTAAGAAAAAGGATTCAATGACCTAAGCAAAATAATTTAGTGCTCATAATTTCAATTACTTTAAAATGTTAACATTTTCATTATGTAAAAATTATTTTATGAGTTATGGTCATTTTTTGAAAGGATAAAGATGTTAAAATAGAGCACCTGAGAGATCACAGAGAACAAGAGGTAAGTGCTCACTGAGTAAGGATCTGATGAAAAAGTTACAGGAATCCTCATAATGTTAGAAGAAATGTAAGTTATCTAAAATGCCGCAGATGTTCACGTAAGATTTTTGCAGCAGTTTCAGTGTATGCCCTTTAAGTATAATATGGTATGCTATGCTGGCAACCAATTTTCCACCTTAAAGTTTAATCATTTCTTAAAAAGAATTAAATTATTCTAGTATAAGGTATTGCAACTGTTTTGGTAAGTTCTGAATCCATTTTGTTCTGTCAGCAGTTCTGAGAAGAACAAGCTTATTGTTGTAAAGTACATTCCATACAGCTGTAAAGCGCTTCACATGTGATGATTTCTATTTATAAAACAGTTTGATTTAATTGGTAAAATAATGCTTTACATTCAACTAGACTCAGTTTTCTTCCTTTTGATCCAGAATAGTACAAAGCAATAAAGCTGACAGTTGTTCATCTGCAATATGTTAGAAATTCTTCAGAAAGCTTACTATCAGAGAATACAAAAGATCCACAAGAGATGAAAACAATTATATTGGTGGTTTGCATAGAAATTTGGACCTTTTAAAAAAAATACATATATATAGATAGGACTTGTGTTTTGTTTTTTTTTGTTTAGAACTTCTATGTTAAAAAACCCCCAACATTTGGTACTTTTATTATAGACTACCACTATTTATTGAAATTTAAAATAAAATTGAAATTTAAATTAATTTGATAATTAATATTCAATATTATTGATTCCAAACTTTATTAGTGTCTTGGAGTAAAAAGTTTAGGAAATAATAGATATTTCTTATGAAATTACCATGACAAGGCAGTAATACAGTATTGTAGTATAAAGAGGATTCAAGAGAACTTAAACAGAATAGAACAGGTGTCTTTCAAAATAATATATTGAAATACTATTTATAAAAATATCTAAGACTCAAGCAGAAGAACTACAAGGAAGTCTGCTATGACTGAAATTTCAGATAAATATTGAGACTGATTCTAGTAGGAAACATGGCATCTATTTTGAAGGAAGAGCATGGCAAACTTTGGTTGCATGGTTTAATATATTCTTTTACATGTAACTGAAATAATGAAAACATAACAACTGAACCTTAATGCGCTGTGCCAGGAAAGGAAGTGCAGTGAAGCTGTCGGGTCTGAGTCTGCCCATGACCTTTGGGATAGTATCCAGATCCTTACTTGTTTTCCTTCTACACATTTGGAAAATAAATAAATAACTAAATAAATCTGCCATTTGTTGCCAATGATGAGATCTACTGAAAGAAAACAGTATTTCATTACCTCTGACACACTCTTTCATTAGCTGCTGTTACCAAAGTTCAAGTAGTGACTTAGACAAAGGTCAAGATGGGTCATCAAACAGAAATACCCTGTGGAAAAACAGACAGACAAACAAGACTCATTAACAAACAGCTAGGTTCTCATAAAGCATAAACTTAATGACAGGTTCATGATTTTATCAAAGCTAGTTTCTTTTATACATAGACATACAGAGAGAGAGAAAGAGATATAACTGTAAAAAAGGCTAGAATGGGTGAGGTCAAATATCAAGATAACTGCACTGGATGAGCTACCATACTTTTTCCCCATTTCCTGAGCTTCTCAATGTGAACTTCTTTAAGGTGGTTTGGATAATCAACATTTTCTGAAGACCAGGCCCTATTAAGATAAAGGAGATTAAGAGTCCCAAATGAAAATGAAAGGCAAAAAACCCTAAAGGTAGTAAGAAGAACCAGTTTCACCCATCAGTTATTTAATCTTTTCAATTAATTCCTGAAAATTTTACTGAAAACAAGAGTCTGAAGTATTCAATAATATACTTTTTTTACCGCAACAAAAGACTTTAAAGTAGTGTTAGTAGGACTAAGAAAAATGGAAGTTTATGAAAATGGTAGCTTTTGGGGGTTCTGTGTGGGGTTTTTTTGTTGTTGGTTTTTTTTTTTTTTCCCCCAAGCTATAACAGTTTTCAAAGTCTGAGCTGCTTCCAAAACACATGGAAGTCCCTGCCTGTGTCACTATGTTTATTGGCAATTTTGGGCTTATATCTGACAAGGAATTTCCTGTTCTGAGTACAAAAAAATTGTGCCAGAATATTTGGTTATAAAATAGTCATTAGAGATAAGTACACACAATAAATTTCCTGTTTAATCTAAGATGGTCAGGATAAAATATGTATGCAGATTTTAGAAGAAAATGGGCATGGTAGTTGCATAAAATTCATTAACAAATTCAGCCAGAAAATATTGAAATTCGTATTAAAAAATCTGAGCAAAAGACCACACATATTAGACTATGAAGGCAATTAAAAAATGTATGTTTTTTATAAGCACAATTTACTTTCTTTGTGTTAGTACAATCTATACAGGAAATTTTCCAAAAATATTTACCTTCAGAAGTAGAGTATGGCATTACAAATTGCAGCTTTCAAATTTTCCTTTCCTTTTCTACAGAAAACTTGATATTACTTCAAATACCTTCTGGTTTTTCAATAGAAAGTTGCATACATTTAATGTGGTACAACAAATGTAAATTTATAAGGATTTTTTTCCTTTTTTGTAATAAACCATATTTGTGTTATTTTGTATTCAAATTAATATTAAACACCTGTGAGTCTTGTGTTTACTTTTTTTTTTTTAATTTAATGCAAAGGAAGAGGAATTAGTTTAATATGAGAGCATTTACATTCATTTTGGTCATCTTAAATGATGACTTTTTAAAAAAAAAAAGTCTTCAAAATACAAGGAGTAAAACCAAAACAGTTTTAGAATCATAGAATGCGTTGGGTTGGAAGGGACCTTTAAAGGTCATCTAGTCCAACCCCCCTGCAGTAAGCAGGGACATCTTAACTAGATCGAATTGCTCAGGGACTTATCAAGCCTGGCCTTGAATATCTCCAGGGATGGAGCCTCCACCACCTCTCTGGGCAACCTGTGCCAGTGTCTCACCACCCTCATGGTAAAGAACTTCATCCTAATGTCTAATCTAAACCTACCCGGCTCTAGTTTAAAACCATTACCCGTCGTCCTATGGCTACATGCCCTCTCAAACAACCCCTTCCCAGCTTTCTTATAGGCCCCCTTCAGGTACTGTTAGGCTGCTATAAGGTCTCCCTGGAGCCTTCTCCTCTCCAGGCTGAACAACCCCAACTCTCTCAGCCTGTCTTCATAGGGGAGGTGCTCCAGCCCTCTGATCATCTTCATTTTGGAATTATAACATCCAAATCACTATACTGCCTAGAGTATTTTTCTTAAGATACCATGTAAGAAGAAAATCCCACTTCCTTCAGCAGTTGTTACCAAACAAAACACCATGGATTTTATTATTAGAGAAAGACAGAAAAAAACCCCTCCTACTATTTTACCACACTGTGGTGGTTCATAAAGAAAGATTTGGAAACAACTATGTGACCCAAAATGTAAAAATAAGTGATTTAATGTGTTTCACCGCTGCTTTGTGGAAACTGAACTTTGGAAACAAAACTTGTGTCATTTGGAAACCTTCTTAGTATTTAGGATTCCTTCTTAACATTTCCCTAGAGGTCTTTAAATCTTTTGAAAAATACCATCTCCCACATACAATCCGATTTTGAAGCAAAGCATTATAAAGCATATGTTATGTTTTAAAAGTTAAACAGATAGGCAGCCCTTTGGGACACCAACAGTCATCATCTTCTGTACACCTAGAACAGCTGCAGACATACTGTCAGTTATGGCTGACTAATAAATGTGCTGTAACTGGTCCTAATGCACTGCCTGGGGAAGAAAGTGTGCACTAGTGAAAGCCCCAGAATCTGAGAGCATCCTCCTTCCCTCAAGTAACTATAATTTAATGATAGCAGTGTAGCATTAACCCCTAACAAGATCGTGTCAAAAGAGATAAGCAAAAGAAAATAAATTTTCGCTTAAAACACATGAATTCATTGAATAAAAAAGAAACTTCACTTCTGTGTCTGCACAAGTTAATGCCATGTGAGCTTAAGAATCTGAAAGGTTGTTATAAAAAAAGGTTTAAAAGGGCAGTTAAGGGAATTAAAACCTTACATACATCGTGGAGACTTCTTAGGGAAGCAGTATTAGAAGCATAGAACAAATCTATACTACTCATAAAAGTCCTGAGAAAAGAAGCAAGTATGGTTAAAAGGCAGGGGCAAGGGGAGTTATTTGAAAGCAGTCTTCAGAAAACCGGGATCACAACCAAATGAAGAAAATAGAAGAAAAGTAATACCTGGAAAGTTAAAAAACTCCATAAAGCTGGGCAAAAGAAGATTTTGAAGTACAACTAGAAAAATACATAAAAATTAATAAATCTTTCTTCAAACACATCAGGAGCAAGAAGCCTGAGACACTTCAAATCCCACAGATTATCAGGGTATAAAAGGAGCCTTCAGGAAAATTAAAGTCACAGCAGAAAGCTGAATAGACACTTTGTGGCTGTGTTCACTGAGGAAGAACGTGTAAAGATTTTCCCACCACAACACCCCACCCACCCTTTTCTTTTCCCTTTTCTTTCTTTCTTCTTTTTTTTTTTTTTTTTTTAATCAGAGAAGGATTTCAGAAAATGTGTTTCAACTTGAAGCTCCCCTAGGAGAAGTTACAGACAAAATAGACAGTAATGAGAGGCCAGGAGCAGATAATTTTCATCCCAGGTCTTAGAGATCTGATGGTGAAACAGATGTATCAGGCGATGTGATGCACAGTCTCTCTCTCTCAAAACCTATGAGGTATATGAGGTACCTGAGAAGTGGAAGGGAAGTACAGGAAGTTATTTAGCCACTAATGCTTGAAGCCTGGCAGGGTACTCAAAGGAGGTACTATTCCTATTTTCCCTGTTATTATAGTCTTGCTTAGGCATCTGCTTTTGATTGTATGAGCAGATGAGGGTATTTTGGGCATCTGATTCCATTTCGGGACTACTTCTTTTCTATTCTTGGGTTATGATGGAAATGACGGTTTAGGTATTACCAAATCTTGTGAAAAGCACCTAAATGCCATTAGAGTCCAAAGACAGCCATTACACTAGCTACAGCAGCAAATAAAATGTGGTTCTGCATCATACATATTAGCAACTGTAGTTCAAATACTAGGTTTTGTTAAGCTCTTTGCTTTAATCCAAGCAAACACCAGAAGTTTCTGAGGTCTGGGGCGCTAAAATTCCTACTTCATCTAAGCCATGTGCACAATTCACATGTAGTAATGATGCTTTCTGTCAAGTTACAGGCCTCACATGTAAACTAACCCTCCAAAGACATGCAAATATATTGTCTTAGAGAATCTCCAGCTTCTATAGGTCAAGTAAAAATAAGAAGGTATCTTTAAGCCCCATGGAGGCTTAATCAATAGGGTTATCTTAATCGATAATAATTTACTCCCAGAAACAACAGCAGAATACAGGACATGTATCTTTTGAGGCTTGATCCCATACCTACTGAAAGTGAAGGGAAGACATTCATTAACTCTACTGTGCCTTGTTTAAGTCTCTGTCTCACTATCAATACCACTCTAACACTAATACAAATATTGCTTAACAGATATTACTCAAAATAATAATCCTTATGAAGCTATCTTTTGAATGATGCAATTGAATAGATGTCATTCAACTCAGAAACAATAATACTTAAGATACCAGATTAAAAGGGACAGAGTAACCTCATAGCTTCCTAAATCCAAGATCTGACTTTCTGAGTTTCCTTTTAACTGTTTTCTTACTCTGAAGGAATTAGAAACCTGTGAGCACTTAAATTACCCAGATCTCAGAACCTAGCTGCAAGGTCCAAAATGTACACATTTTTAAATGAAGAACGTGGATCTTGACGTTTAGCAAAATCTACAGCCTAAGTCATTCCCCAGGCCCTTCTGTCCCAGAAGCATTAGATATGGTGGGAACATTCTACATGTAAACTGACCAACAACCACTTTCATTCATAAATATATAATGTTAGCAGGCAAAATTGTATAAGCAGCATGGGGAGAAGACCTACAGAACTGCATTTGTAGAGTGATAACTCCTTACAAACACCATGTCAATAGTCAGCATAGTAGTTTAAATAACTCTTAAAAGGCAGATTATTTGGTTTTGAACATACTAAGAGAAAAAGACCTGAAATGAAGACTCATATCTTAGATGCATGCAAAGAGATCCAAAAGATTGCACGAAACAACAGTTTTGGTAAGCCAGAGTTTTTTTTTGGTAAGTCAGCTTAAAAAGCACCCTCTCTCCACCGTTTTGTTTTGCTGAACTTTGGTAGCTCTCTGTCTGACAATTGTGAGGTATCTACATTCTTGCTACTCCGCAGAGTTGCCTCCTAGACATGAGCAACTTTCAAACAACATAAGAATCACACATATAGATATATATATGTATATTATATTTATATATGTTTCCACTGGGCAGGTTGGAAAGAAGTGTAATAAAATCTCCTGAGCACCTGGAACCTGAAAAGAGAAAGAAGTATATTAAAAATTAAGCAGTATAATTTAAGTATTTCACACAGTTCACTTATTTATTTTTATGATATTTGTACTTTGTGTATTTTATAAACATGGGAACTCCTCCTGACCCTTTATAAAGCATAAAGTACAACATAATCTGAAACTGACTGTGGGTTTTGGTGATTTTTATGACAGTAATAATAAAAAGTAACTATAGTTTTTGCAGTATATGTATTATAGAATTAACTCTAGGCTAAATTACGTAGATCTATATATACACAGAAAGTTATTTCCAGATCCAGTTCGTTACAACTGCTGCAGCTCAATTTATTTTCAGGACATAGCACTGTTGTTGCCACTTTCTTTTCTCTTTGTTAATTTACTATATAATTTTTTTGGCAGTCATTTAGATAGTTCAATATCTAAAATTCTGCCTCACAGTGATGAACACTACTATTACTTGATCAATCACTCTGCTCTAAAAATAAGTGATGCTTTAAGACTCTCTTAATCTGTTAAGAAACTAAAGGCAAATCATTGTCTGTCATCTGATAATAATAATACATCCTTTCCAGGTAACCCAGAGAAATAGAGAATGTAGCGTTCGACAACAGCCTTGACAGTTAATATTGTGCTTAATTTTCCTATTCATTGAGAGGCATATTTGAACATAATGCAGATTTCTAGAGATCTTAAAGCCTGAGCATCTAATACAGACAGAATGAGGCAATGAGATATACAGATTCTTATGCCTCATTTTGAATTCCATAATTACAGTGCGATTATTATTTTTGTGCTGGGAAAGAAAATGCCTACATAGTACACTGTGACAGGCATTATGTCCATTCTCTGAGCCTCTGATAGGATGCATGCCAGCCATGATCCAAGAGCTATGTGACCATGTTAATGCAGGTGAAATCTGAGCTAAAATACCCTGCTTCTCAGCATGTTTTATCTTCATAGACTGTATGCCCAAGACTCTCTGGATACTACTGCAGTCATGGCTTTTTTTTCAGCTCTGCATGTAGTTAGAATTGCTCACAAATGTCTGTGGTACACCATGTAGATAAAGCCAGGTGAGTTTCTTTAACAAACCTTCTGAAATATATATGCATAGTAGGGAATACACTGGAATACACTGGGACATGGCTTGGCCCAACCAGATAATTAGCAATTACAACCAGTGGATTACTTATTTTCATACAGGTGGGGTTTTGTTTGTTTGTTTGTTTGTTTTTTAATGTCAATTCCTCTTCCTTCTCCTCCTCCATTTTTTTTTCTACTCACAGAGATTTTAGTAGAAGAAAAGATAAGAAGACTGTGTAGGAAAGATTTGGGGAAGGAAAGACCTTGAAATTCAGTTTGTTTCACAAAAAATTTTCAAGAGCATGAATATCCAGGCAAAATGTTCTCTGTGTGTTACCCTGTTGGTGGAAGGCATTATGCCAAAAGGGATCCTTAAATCTGCTAAACCGGATTGTTAGTGTTCCTTGAGAGCCAGCCTTAGACATATGTTTATACTCTCGAGGATCTTGCTTCTAGAATGAGATCCAGGTCTATGTATCTAGGAGAGGCTGTGAAGTCTCCATCCTTGGAGACATTCAAAAGTTGTCTGGACATGGTCCTGGGCAGCTATCTCTGGGTGGCCCTGTTTGAGCAGGGAGGTTGGACAAGATGACCTGGAGAGGTCCCCTCCAGCCTCAGCCTTCCTGTAATTCTATGATTTTTAGCCTTGCCAAAAGTCTTATATTCTGATTCTGACTTGCTCAATGCCCTTTAAGAAAAGCTGAGGGCATATGAAGTGTAGCAGTATTTATTTTTCATTTTGCATTGCTGTATGTAGTAACAGCATAGGTAGTAGCAGGAAATAAACACACCCAAGTTTTTAATAAATTGGTGGTAGCTGAATTTACTTGTCTCAGTCTGTTGATTTCACCTCTGATGCTGTTTTGTGCTTTTATCTGCTCTTATCACTCTTACAAATACATTGTATTTCAATACTCTTTCACATGTTTATAAACCTAAGTTATAGTGTCAGAACCCTCCTTTCTTCTACCCTACACTGCTACTGATAGAAGTTAAGCTTGATAGGAAACACATGCACAAGGTTCAGAGTAAATACCATATATAATAATAGACATTTTCTTTGAGAATCTTTTTAGTCTGGTTCATTTATGTATCAAACTTTGTTCTGCAGAGAGATTCCAGTCGGAATTACATTGGTAATCATATTAGAAATTGTAATGTGTCATGCTTCATGATTACTCTTCATTTTCATCATTAACAGATGAAACGTATCACCATAATGAAGTTTTTATTCAGTTAGACTGTAGGCCAGTGTCAGAGCTACACAGAGAGAAAGGAAGGACAAGATCTTATTACAAGTCCCGTTGCGGTTGGAATACGCTCCCAAATCCGAGTCGTGAGTGTATTACTATTAATCCATCTGACCTGTACCTTGGATAAATAACAAGGGTCGCAGACACTAGGAGCAGAGCAGAGTGTAGCACTGCGCACTAACCTCTCTTTGCTGGGATCCCTCTCCAGGAATAATAAATAGCTTAAAGACAGAAGAAGTGAAGACTTTGGGTGTTAATGTGGCATAATAGGTCCAAATCTCCATTGTGGAAATGTATAATAAGCAATTCAAAAGGGATGTCCTGATCAGATAAACTCAGAGCAAAGTCTTGGGGTAGAAAAAATAGGCCTCCCTGCTGCAAAACCCAGCTTTTTATTAGTTAAGCCTCTTCTGAGCATTCTCCACTTCTCTGGTTCCCCAATGAATGCAACAGTGAGAGCATCAGATGAAAGTCATTCGTCTGACAGAGACAGCTTGTATCTAAAAATATTTTGCTTCTTGAGTATGATTAAGTGACAGAATGAACAAAGGGATGACTTGAAAATTGTTTATCAGTATTTCTCTAACAGAGACAGCTTGTATTTATAAATATTTAGCATCTTAGTTGAAATATAAGCATGAATGAAAAACAAGTTACAAGCTGGACATGCAGTATTTGGCAATAAACTAATTACTATTATAATCAATTATATGACTGAAATACTCTGTGTTTTCAATAGAACATTAGCTAAATGAGTTTTTAGAAGTGATTTGCTGAATTTGTTAATGGAAAGCATTATGTTTATTATTTTCATCTGGACAAATGTAACAGCAGCTTTTTTTCTATTATTATTCCCTCAAATCTTGAAATGCTTCAGTTCCTTTCAAAATGCAAACATATGCATACTTAGATGAAAGAAATACCAAGGAAGTTAACTGGGAATTTACAGGATTAATGTAAAATAAACCGGAGACAAGTTTCCTAGAAGGACTATCAGCTGTTTCCTCCAGGTGCACAAATCTGTACGATCCTTGCAGCCATTTTGTCCATTTGAACTTTAATGTGTACCTATGTAGGCTGCCATCCCAATGAGGAAAATTGGTCATGCTGCCAGTCATGATGGTTCCAGTAAGAAGACACTTGGCTGACAAGAAAGCAGCAAATTCTAAAACTGAGGCTTCTGGAGGGCAGGTTTCCATGCAGGTAAAGGGAAGCACCGCATGTTTTGGAACTACTGGGGGCCCACCCCTAGGAGACACTGTTATACACAACTTGCGATTAAAGAGGTCAATGTGTAGCACAGATTGCTTGACACAAAGTATCTGCTCTCCTTTGAAAGGGATTTTAAAAAAAAAAAAAATAAATAAAAAAGGTTCTGGGTTTGTATACAAACAGAAAATTGATGTACACCAAATGTTTGGGAATCTTGGTTGACATTCTGTGACTGAGCTTACAATGAGTGGCCTTTGCTAGTTTTAAATAAATCATCCAATGATCAGAGCAGCTGAAAAATTCTACAAATGCACCTAAAATGTTCAATTGTGCTCTGCATGATGTGTGGATGGAGAGGTGACGCAAGTCGCTAAGTGAGCTCATATGGCACACTCCATGCAGACCCATGAGCTGAGACCCAGATGCACTACAAGTACTGAGCAGGGCTTTTTGTCACTGGACCCACAAATACTGCTTTCAAATCCACGCTGACTTCTCACCTTGATTATTTGGTTGGCCTTTACAGGGTTCAGCATATTTCACAGACATTATGAGGATGTTAGTTGAATATCAAACCATTTGTGACACAGACTTTCATAAACCAGGACTGAGAGACTTACACGTGTTGCCATAGCTAGTCCACCATGTCCACAGACTTTGGAATAATCTATGAAGGGTTCTGTGTGTGGTGATATACAGACACAACTTCAAATTAGAATTTACAAAACCGAAACAAGATTAGATGCCCAAATTCCCTCACAAGATGGATGAAGAAAGCCCACCATTAAAATTTAGTTTCCTGATTGGATAAATTATAGCAGATGGGATTTTTATGCCTTGTCTGCACCTAGAGTACTTGCTGAAGCCTAAGGCAAAATACTTGCACAAGTGTGCAAAACAGAGTACAAAGCCTCTTCCTAGAATAAAAACTTGCCTCTTTTCCTCTGAGCACAGATGGCTGCTCTTTTTCAGTGCAATTCAAAGAATCTTTTTTGTATTAAATCACTCAGCTCCAACTGGAAGGAAAGAAGAATCCAGCGCCCCTGCACAGCCCAGAGCCAGGTATGCAGAGTACTCTTGGAAATGAATATTGTACTGGAGGTGGGTAGTAGGGGGAGTGAATTCATACAGGAATGATACAGAAGTTCTCGGGTGAATGAAACGCCTCTTCTTTTTCTCCTCTGAATTTCAGCGAAGGCTTCTTTTTAAAATAGAACAAAAAGAGAAGGAAACATAAGGCTTGCTCAAAACGTTTGTAAAAGTAGCAGAAAACTGGATTCAACTCTCACCTTTTCTTCCATCAGAGGACATACCATGCCTGAATCAACAGGCAAAAGACTAATTTGCAGAGAAAAGGTAGTCCCAAAACTCCTGTTGTGTTCTCACAGACTTGGAGAGAGCCTTATTCTTTTAAACCATTTACTGTTTAAAGCATTGATTGTTTAAATACTAATCGATCCTAAAAGAGACCAGGTCCTGATAGTACAGCCTACAGCTGGAAGTCAATACTCCTAGGATTCAAAGCCCATGTCAATAAATGCTTCCTATGTAATAGCAATGTATGTAGTACAAGGCCTGGAATCTATTTCATCCATCTGTTAAAAATGCAGATTCACAAATACTCTTTTCCTACTACATTTCAAGCAGAATGGAACAGCTTCTAGAGAGGGATTGAGGAAGATTTACCTAGTTGGCATTTGGACCATTCATCTGGAACACAGGAGGTACATGTTCTATCCTATGCTATCCTATTTGATTAGACCAGACTGAAATATTTGACTAAGCCAACTACATTTCCAACCCCTTTTACTGTTTCCCCACAAGGCTTTTGCTGGGGCTGATCTAGTAACTAAGCTCTGTCACCATGATCAAGCAATGCAAGCGATACTTATCCAAAGGTGTCTGAAGAGATCAATTCCTAGCTGCACAGGACTTACAGTATTCAAGAATTTCTTGTCTTCAATAAGAATCCTTCAGGCAGCACAAAAAAAAAAAAAAAAAATCAGTGATGGATAGATTTGAAACAACTTCAGATGAGAACTGAATCCAGGAAGTAAATATCTGAAGTCTATGGCAAAGTAGTTATTTTATATATCACAACCCCCATATTATTCCGTGGATCTAGTCTTGCATGCCAGGCAAAAACTTTTAATGAAGCCTGCTATGTCTTTCACACAATTCATTTTGAGGTAATGTAGATCTGGAGCTTTCTGGAAGTCTTGCACAAATACTTCCTTTACAAAGACTTTGTTTTGTATTATTTTGTATTACTTGTATAACTCAAGAGTTGAAATGGAGTAGCAATGACATCTCCATCACCATAAACAGAGACAGCTGAGAGGGATCTTGCTGGCCGAGAATGACATTGGAATTTAAAAAATCATATAATAATGCAGACAGTGGCCAAATTCTTTTCCAAGTTGAAACAAGCTTTAGGTAAATGTAAGAACTTGGTGAAGAATCTAACAATTCTTTTCTTCCATAATCACAAAATGTCCTTAACATGAACTTAAAAAGTAATTCAAAGTCAGCATATTTAATGCATTGCAGTGTATAATAGAATTTAGACTAATTACTTAACTGATAGTGTAGAACTATGTAGAGTAGGTAAATACTGGTTTAGGATATTTTTTCCCTTCTATACTTATCAACTGTAGAAATTCTGACCTTACCCAATGTGTGCCTCTGTGCTTCTCACTATTTTAAACACATACTTTAAAACTGCATTTCTAAGAAGTGCTAATACACAGGAAGGAAGGCCTGAAGACCAAAAGGCAAGAGAAAATGTAGACTACAAGCTCGACAGTTAATGATAATTATGGAATCGATGATTACTGTCATGTTGTCTCTCTAAGGTCAGAAGTTCCATGTTGAAATATTTGGCCCAGCAATTCCTTCTTTCCTAACACTCTAATGTATAAAGGTATGTACATAACTTACTATTTTCACTGCAGTCCTGGATTTACAAGATGAAAATGTACAAAACAGGGGGACAGGCAGTTTTTCCTTAGCACTATAAATGCACAGAAGTTGTGATCACAAGCAAAAATCTTGTAAATGTTATGACCTGCATTGACAAAAGCCAGGTGTATCCCACATCGAGGCTGATACAATAAAGGCAGTAAGCATTCTTCCATTCTCTTGACATTCCATTTTTTCTTTCCTTGCAATACTTTGTTAGAGAAATAGTTGCAGACCCAGTATTCCCTGCCACATTACTACCACCCCTACACAAAAGATCTTCTACCTCACCAGTCAAGACTTGGTCTGGCAGAAAAAACGGACTGAATCACAGTGAGAACTGTAATTAAGAACTTTCTGGTATATAAAGAAAAAATGGATCTACATGGCAGATACAACAGCTAGCACCAGAGTGATTAAAGTCTAGCAAATGGTTACTTATCATGTTTCTAATCTGACTGAGTGCCACTGCATTATAGGAATTTGCTTTCCATTTGCAAACGTGTTTGAACAGAATCTGGTCTAGAACATTCATCAGAATATATCCTAAAAAGACAGTATAAATAAATATCTCTTTAAAAGTAAAATGCGATAGGGTTTAAGTATCTATTTTCCATTTTATATTTTGTCAGCTGATACAAACTGATGCAGCACCGCTAAGTCCAGTGGGAACACACTGACTTTTATCATTAAAGCTAAATTAGGGTGTTTTATTACTTTCCCGTCCCTATAAATAACATTAGAAGATCACTTATTATTGCAGATGATTACAACTGTATAAAAAAATGTGTTCGAGAAAAGGAAAAGGGAGGGGGATTTATGAATTTTTTTTTTCTATAATACCTGCAGACCTCCTTAGACCATTCATCTTTGATCCTTCTTGCACCATATATTTGTCTCTCTGTGCAGCTTTACTTAGTATTATCTACTTCATCAGTCATTTTGCTATGTTGAAACTCTGAATATAAAAGTTTTACATCCTTTTGAAAGAGAATAATTGTGACTTCAAACAACAAAGGGGTTACTGCAGAGCCAGCCCTAGTATAATCTTTTTTCTGCTGGCCAAGAGCATTCCCATTTATTAAATGCCTCAAAATAGCATTGTTCTCTTATTTAAATGTAGCCAAAACACTTTTTTTTTTTTTCTCAACTGAAGAAAACTAAAATTAAGGTCAAGATGCAATCTATTCATTCCAGACTACAATAGTGCTGCAGTTTTTTTTCCTCATAAGCATAGATCACAAGAGTTTCATCTTTCCCTTTATTCTGTGACAATTCTCTTCTGTAATTCCAGGGGCTACCTGCCCTTCTCACAGCTCATTACACAGCTACTGGATCCCTGACAGCCATTAGCAGGCCAAGAAAGGCTGTCACAGAAGACTGCTTTGGAGGTGGTGGTCATGGATGCTTTGACTGTCTCTACTGCCTTTCATCTAAAGATCTTAGAATTCTTTGGAACATAAAAAATAAAAAGCCCTCAAAATTTCCCAAAATTTTGTGAGAGAGAAAAATATTCCTACACCTTCGAAATGTGGCAAAGGACTCTAATAGTTATTATCCTACAGACAGTCATATACATACATGGTCCCAGTGAAATGATTCATTTCAACTGGACTATTAATAAGTGTAAAATTACACAAAATTACACATTAACAGGTTTGAAAAAGCTGCCACTGCCAGTCTTGTGGTACACTTGTCCAGCCTCTGGATAACATGGAAATGTGCAGAACAGGAGCTCAAGGAAAACAAAACACACAAAAAAGCCTCAAACAAAAATCCAAACCAAACCAGACAAAAAACCCACAAGCACACAAAACACCCGTACCTCCAAAAGAACAAAAAAAAAAAGCACCCTAAAAATAAAGATCTCTATTAAACCAGCATAGCTTTGTGCGATACTACATTTCTCTCCAGTATTTTAACTATGAGTACCTAAGATGTACCACAACTGGTAATATATTGCAGAAAAGATTAATTTATTTAATAGGATTTAATTAAACAAAATACAATTAAAGCGGAAATTGCTGATTCAGAGAGCCTGAAATGTTTAATTTAATATACTTTGAGATCAATGAACTGCTGAGTCCTGGCCAGGACTTGGTGCAGACAGAGTAGATCTTGACAGCACTGAGTTCCGGCCTCTCGGGGAAACACCTCGATTAGTCACCTTCAGAGCAACCAGTCACCTATTTACCCCTAAGTGTCCAGAAGCCCTTTGCCTGAAGTCCAGTTTGGAGCCAGAGCTCAGCCAGACTGCCCCAGCTCTTCTCCTCAAAGCCACAGCCCCAGAAGTTGGGGCACAAAGCTCGAAAGAAGGGAAAACCAAATTCCTAGCACCACAAACTCTGTCTGGAGTCTGGACTGCAATAACTTCTGACTTTGAAGCATTACCAGTGAGCCTGTGTCTACGCTACTTACTAAGCCAGACAAGCTCAGTGGTAGCGTTGCCATCTGTCTGTCCCACTCCATTGCTGGCATGCTCCCCGGCATGGCTTTGCACCAAAGCTACACATAACCACTGGAACAGAACATACCACAGACTGCTCCCAAAGCACAGGGGGACGAAACTGCGTGATGATGTGTGTGTGCGTACATATGCATGACAGCAAGGGAGCTTGTATGTGTTATTATAGGACTAATAGTTCCAAACAGACTAATAAAGACCCACACCAAGTGCCATGTATCTTGAAAGGTACAGATCACACCATGTGGCACCAGGACCAAAGAACAGACCTTGCTCCTGCTTTATTCAAAAATACAGGTGCAGCCTCAAAGACAGTTCTGCAGTACAGAAGCACTTATCACAGCAGAGCTGTCTATGCTCTCCTGGAACTGGTAAAATCCATAATCCATATAGGTTTCACTGATGGTATCTAGTGACTGTTGTGAAAGAGATACAGAATCCAATGTCATCAACAGATACTTTGTATGGGAGCTGTTTTGTTCAGAAAAACAGCAGTCAGCCCCAAGATGACATTGACTGAGGCGGGGAGCAACAGGCTGGTCCCGAGTGGGTCTGTGCCTATGAGAAAAGTACTCCCAGAAACTTCTCATAAAAGGAATTTGCTGTTCTGAAATTTGTTTGTTCTGTTTGTTCTATTGTTCTGAAAACTGTTCTGAATTTGTTCTGTAGAAACACACTGGACATCAGATTAGGCACACTTACAGACAGCACCTATCGTGATTCCAGACGGGAGTAATATTTTTCCCCTACAAAACTTTTAAGACAAACCATTTAAAGCAGATGAAAGGAGAGGACAAAAGCTGCAGTGGGAGATGTGAGTCACAGAGAGGAAACATTTACATTTAAAGGAAGCAGGCAGTGTAGTCTTTCAAAATTATGGGCTAAAACAGGCAGACGCCAGCCAGTCCTGAGTATCAGTGATGATACTGAGTTCAGTGATCGGGTAACACAAAAACTGAGTCATCATCTCTGCAAGGTTATCTAGGTCCTCAGAAACTACATTTAGACTGAGGCACACTAGGGCAGACAAGAAATCAGTTTAAGAGTAGTGCTGACACAATTTACATTTTAGTTTCTCTGGCAAGCTTTCTGTTCCGAGTCATCCAGCTAGTACCTACATTTGGTACCTTTCAGAAGTTTGATGTTTGCTTTATTCAATTTTTAGCCTGTTCGTGATGACCGAATTGGCATGAAACTACCAAACAAAAGGTCTACTGGGACAGTCAAGATCTCAGGTTAAAGTAAAACAAGGCTTCCAAGCACCTCAGCAAGTCTTGCCTTCTGGGACAGACTTCTTAGAGGAATCCAGTAGCAGGGAGTGAGTCTTGCCAGGCTGCAAAGGGTCAGCAAGGAAATTAAAATAAATGTTTTTCAGCAAAAAAACCCTCATCGCTCAAAGAAGAGATCTTATTTCCCTTTTTCAAATCAATAATAATTTTGCCCCAGAAACAAGAGTTTCCTGAAAATTTCAGCTCAGTGAAGCTCTGAAAACTGCTGGATTTGGTTCAGTTCAAACCAAAATTAATTTTCTATTAAAAAAAAGAAATCCTGAAAAATCAGAATTTCCACTTTTAGTCAGCTGAAACTGAAAAAACAGCACACAATTACAGAAATGTAGAAACTGGGAAACAGCATTGTCCTGCAACAGTTTCTGGATATCTAAATGACACTGTGTAACTAAGACCTCTTCAGACAATATTTTCCATATATATACATGATTATATTTGTTCCATACTTGTTCTAACATGAATAACCTTACTTTCTTCATCCAATTAAATTTATGATGGTACAGGAGACTGCATCATGTAATCACCATATACCTCTGCAATAACTTTGCTCGCCATGTTTTTCTCGTTTCTCTAAATGACTGTTCCGTTAGTTATTGATAAATAAAAGTATAATCAAACCTTGCTTAAAAGTTAATTTTCATGTAAGGAAAAGGGCATGAACATCTCCTTATTATTGATGCAGAAAGCTCATAAACAGAACAATAAGCCCAATGTTAAAAACATTGAAAAGTTTCTGTTCTTGAGAACAGAAAAAAAAAACAACAAAAAAACCAAACAAAACCCTAGAAAACTCACACCAAGATATCTACAAGAGATGGAGTACTGCGATTAACTCTATTTGTTTCAATAAATGGAGATTATACAGTGACCTTTACTTCAGCTGCCTTGGTTTCTCCGTTTTTAATCATTATGCAAGATTCGATAGAATTTGTTGCTGACACTCTACTCCTCAGGGGGCAATTAGCAGAGAAGTGAATTCACTAGAAAGTCAGCAGATCTTTTCACTTTATTACCTAAAATGACAGGAAAGAGACCAGCTATGTTGGACTGTCATAATACTCATCTGTGGCTGGATCTGACAGAATCCAGACAATCCAACGCACCACACAATTACATAAATCTGTCTGAATTAAACACTGGAGATAAGGAATGCTAATGATATAAAACCTATTCTGCGGTGCTGCAATTAAAAGTTTCACTGCAAAATAAAGTAATAACTTTACTGTTTTCATTCTGAAGGATTAATACAGCAGTGAGTTCTCTTCACCTTGCCCTGAAACTTAGCATCTTTTTACTTGAAGTACTTTAATATTGAGAGTTCGCACACAGGGATATGTTAAGGGGTTTTGTGGTTTTGAGCTCTACATTTAATTTCTGCCATCTTATTTCATGCAGGCAAACACATTCACCTTCTTGCCTATTGCAAAGATGTCTGACTGACACTTGCCCTGTGTTAGCTTTATATATGCTGTTTTGCACTTTGTTAGAAGTGCAACTCTAAATTCCTGGTGCATGCATGCCTAAAAGTGCTTTTACAATATACAGTCTTCATTTCAGTTCCATTAATATTACTCTATTTCTATCTCCCTCTATTACTTAATATGTACTGGGTGTCTTCTACAGGCTAAGGTGTCGTTGAAGTTAACAAAAAATCAGGTCATTTAGTATCTCAAAGAAAAGAAAAACAGCATGCTATTCAATAGAAAAAGTCAAGAAAGAAACCTGCTATAAAACTTATTCCTCTCAGGTCTTTAAACACCTTCCTGTACTTGAGATTCACAACCTTCAGAACTCTTTGGGAAGAAGATAACTACGCCTTCCTTCCAAGATGGCCCACTCCTGCCAAGAACCAAGTGTGTCTCTTGGATTCTCTTAGAACTATGAATATTAGAAGATATTTCATCATGAAGAAGAGACAGATTGCACAGGGTGACCCAAAGAGTTACAAAAATTGGTGGGGTGTCCAAAAAAATCCCCCAGGGAAATGAAAGTATTTGCTTAATTTAGAGCACACTGCCGTGGAGAAGTGTATAAAACCAGTCCCCAAAAAACTTGAGAGTACTTAATCACTGCAGTGATTCAGACATACTAATTATTTGTAGTAGAAGGAGAGGAAAAGGAAAATAAACCTACCGCTTTTCCAGTTTCCTCTCAAAAGGGAAAAGAAGGCTTGGGAATTAGAGCTTCTTAGGTATTTTTGGGCAAACAAATTGTGTGGTGAAAGCTTGACGTAACTATGAATCCACATGGAAATTGATTAACCAGAATATGACGAAAGGATTCTAAAAATCCTAAAAAAAAATGCATTTAAAGGTAAAAAGAAAGGGTTAAAATATAATAAAGGCTAAGTAAACGTAAGTCGATACAGCTGTAAGAAAGAGAAAATCCTTTTAAAAAATAAAAATTGTGTGCAGTCATGTAAAAAAATATTTGCACTCTTTCCCAATTTAAAATGCTCAAATACTTCAGTGAGAAAACACGAGAAGTCTGTCTTTTAGAATGATCTGGTTTCTTTTTAAAATATTTTAATATAAGATTTCATTTTGCTTCCGTTGTTGACAAAAAATAAAAAGACTGAGAGGACACAAATTTGCTTTTATTTTTTCTTCTGGATACCTGATAGCTTTCTACAGTGCTAGATAACTGGCATGCTAGAACTGAAACTGAAATATACTTAAACTATTACGTTTACAATTGAAGTAAGACTTCATGAAACAGTTCTGTTGAATAATTTTTTTTCTTTAAAACTTGTTTATTACTATCAGAATAAGTGATCATGCTTTGTCATGTTTTATTTCATTACTTGAATTTTTAAATTTTTTTTTAATGAAGCTGTGTGCGCAAGGGATTAAGAGATGCAGTGTAAGTATTAATGCTGAGTCTGAACTAAGGGAATAATAATGTTTCTTTTTTTAAAAAAATGGAAACTGGGAAATGCTCATCTACATCTATATTTCTTACCAATTCTGTATGTTTACCCCTAAAGAGATGTGAGACTTTTGTTTCTACTACAAATCAGATTTTACCCGTGACAGCATATATTTGCTTCAGCCATTTTTGATGCGAAAGTTAGCATGAAAATTTTCAAATGATTAGTGGGTGTTGCTGTCGTAAAACAATATCCTGTACTTGAAACTGCAACATATGTTAAAAAGCACTTCCACATAAGGAGATATTGTGCTCAGTAGTTGCAAAGACAATATATGTTTTCATAGCCCCTAGCTATACAAATCAAGAAATATCCTAAAATGGTCTTTGAGCCTTAGTTCTGTATTTTAGCTGAAGACAAAGAACCTCACAAAATAAATGATAATTGAACTGGTAAATCCGATCTGCCAAAACACCCTCCTCAACATGCATCTTATACCTGGACATGCTACCTGAACACTATGAAGGCTTTTAATATCTGTTTAGTATGCATTCTAATGTAACTACAGGGCAATTTATGTTCTGCAAAATGAATTTTTTTTATATTAATATTAGCGTATACAGCAATATTCACTACTGAGGACCCAATATTTTTCCATCTAATAATCAAACTAGAAGAATAACATATGGCTGCATAATGTGTTCCTAATTAAACAGTTGCAAGTTCAGAAGAGTCACAAATATCTCAGTCTTACCATAATATAAGTAAAATAGATGCTATTGCTAAGGAGTTTTCAATCATGTAGTAATTCATGTTCTGGCAAATGCCACCTTAACCTCCGATGTAGCACACATTGTAACATAAATTGGTGAACATACAAAACTTTTAAACATAGCGGCAATGATGTCAGACAACAGCCGGAGTCTCTATGGTGAAATGAGTGGATATGTAACACTGACTCCTCCTGATGCCATTGTTCTTACTGGAACATGTCAGCTGTAAAGTCCAATTTAAGAAAGGTGCAGATTGATTCTTGTTTATAGTAGCAGATGTTTTGCTGTTTTTGTTTTTTGTTTGGTTTGTTGTTTTGCTTTTATTTTAGAAAACTTGAACAAGATAATTTAATTAATAGCTTATGAATTTTTACGTAGCTAAGGATGAAAAGTGCATTTGTAGAAGTAACTATCCAAACTATTCAGGGGCAACATAATACTCCCTCTTCTTACATTTGTTAGCAGGATTCTCAGGGAGAAATAAGACAGCTCTTGTTAAGGTAAATACTCACTGCAATGTGTTGTCAAGAAACACATTACCTTGACAGTCAAAGTTATATAAAAACATAACATCTGCAGACATGTTTTTCTCCCCATTGGTCCTGTTTGGCCCCACTGATGAAAGAACAGTGCTATCACCTAGAGATTAGATTAGGGTGAAAGGCAATTTGAGCTCAGAATAGCCTCGGAGCACAGAAGTATTAAAGGAGGGAAAATAAAAGATTATAGCTATTAAATCTGAGCATCAACATTTTTGGGAAGAGTGACTCATCATTTGCCTCCCTGTATCATATAATTGAGATTCCGGTACAGTTAAGTCCAGGTCTTTACTATGTAATCAGCAATTAGTCATTGTTTTCCCTACACAGTTCCAAAGTTCCAAGATGCATTATTCTTCTACTGCCCACTGCTGTCAAAATTCATGTCTGATTTGTTTAATGCCTAATTATACATTTAAATGGTAATCACGTTTTCCGTCCTCAGCATGGCTGCATCTAGTTGAGTAAAAAGACTATCACTCTATAAATTCATCAGAAGAAATCAGCCAAATACTAGCACTTTATTTCAATAACACCATTAATTTCTTCCTCAGTCTATCAGGCCAAGTTCAGTTCAGAGAAAAGTAAATTATACATAGTAAAAACAACAACCAATTTTTTTTAATAATGACAGAAAAGGGTCTGTGATCAAGAATTAACTCAATGGATTAATCAAAGTCTTAATGTACAATAATAGTATGCAAAGTGAGTGTTCAATGTTGTATTAAGATAAGAAACTGTCTTAAAAATACGCTACCTAACATCAAACCGCAAAGCTTTCCATCAACATGCCATCTTGAGGTAATCTACATTTATAACTAATTGAAGTTGTGCACTGATTAATTTAATTTAAAACTCACATTTTTTTTATTTCCAGACTAATTCATCATTTTGTGGGTTTTTTTTGGTAAATCACAGTAAATTAAAACAGATTTTTCTAGGCACAGTTCTCATAAGGGTGTAAATATATCATTAAAAAGAAGCTTTAGATCAGCAAAGATATTGCAATGTGAAGAGTAATCTCTATAAGAAATAGTGTGTACTGTTTTTTTAAAGGACACAATTCCTAACATATAATTCAACCATTCAAATCTAATTTGTCTGAGCATAACAACATTTTCCACATATATATTTTAGTAAACACGCAATTATAATCCATTGAGAGAATAATAACTTATGGTAAGTTTACATAGAAAAACATTAAATACTTTGCATATGAAATTAGCAAGCAGGTGTCCTATGATGCAGATGCAATTGCATAATTAAGAACATATCTGCATTTAAACAGTGACATAATTTGTTCTTATTTTACTGCACAATAATTTGCTTAATATCAAATGCCAGTAACACGACATTAGACATACAAAGTATTACATGCAGGCAGATGTGTGCAAGAGTAGGGGAGGACCATTCTCTTTCCATATATACAACATTATTGTCCCTTTTAAAAATATAGTAACCCAAATGCTTTTAAGGGAAATCAAAATGTTTGTTGACAAAATATATGCTGATCACTACTTTGAAGACTCATTTATAATATTAAAATTAATTTTTAATTACATGTTGTTTGAAGATGTTGGAAGTCATTATCTTGAAACAGAAATAAATAATATTACAAAATCATAAACCAGCTAGAGAAATAAACTGAATGTTCTACCTATTAAAGATGGGTAAAGAGTAATACATATATGTGATCAAATTAATCTCTCTTTCTACATTGTTTTGATAGTTTTCCTTGAAATGCCATTGTTTTCTTGAATGCAGACACTATCTAATTCTGTTCAGAGGCCCGTGATTACTTCTGATCCACAGCCTAGCCATGGCAATCTGTTGCAATTATATGACAGCTGAAATTCAAAAGTCAGAGGACTCTGAACAGGACAAACAGTCCACATAGTTTGTTAATAGAGTACATTAGAATCCACTGCTCGGTCTCAATATTTTCGGTTTTACTCTAGCTCAAAAATTTATTTCACTTTGCAGGAATTGTCATTTTGTGGGAAATTCCAGATTCTGAACAACTCTGGCATATGTTTGTGAAGTTACTCTGCCTTCCTAGCCTGTTCTTCCTGTTGATCTTTTTGCTATTTTATTTTTCTGAATTCCTTCCAAAATTTCAGCAAACTGAGGATGTGGCCCAGCACTCAGCACTGCTCCAATTTGTTTTCTGTACTAGAAGGAAAGGATGTTACTTGTTCAGTAACAACCTAACTTGTTACTGAAAAAAATAGACAGGAACTAGCCATTATCAACATTATTGTACACCTCAAGATATTAAAATGCTTATTAAAACCTAAGTTGAAAGTATTTGATTCAAAGTATTTGACCCACCCATCATTGATCCCACCCAGTTTCTTTTCCAGATACCCGTTCCCTGTCTGTTTCTCTGCAGAGACAGGTCATCTCTGGTTCCCCAGATTTTCCTGTCAAGGACTCGTTTATGACGCAACTCCATTTTAGTGACCTCTTTTGTTCCCGCCTTGTCCAGACATCTAAATGCACGGGAGAAAAGGGCATAGAGGTGTCACAGTGCAGGTAACAAAGAAAAAAGTACAGCCTCCTGATGTAGCAATCTCTCTTTCCCTGCCTGCAGCCCAAATTCAGTCCAGGGGAACGACCCCTACTAACTCCAGACTGTACTTTAATTTCTGAAAAATACAGCCCCACACTAATTTTCTTTATGAATGCTGCCTGGATGATCCATTCTCCCTCCTTCCCTTTTCTTGTCAACACTAACCAGGGCTTGTCTAGCTCCCTATTCCCTCTCCTCACACTGATTAAATAAAATCCACCAACACTGCCATTACCTCCTTTATCTTCTCACTCACATAACTATGACTTCTCTTTCAGCCCACTCTCTTTCATGCCAGACAATTTTAGTGTGCAGGTTCAAGTTATATATCATTATCATGGTTAAATTAAATCAGGAATGAAGCTGTTAATAATGAAATGAATCTTTCTGCATTGCATGTATCCTTCAGCTAAGCATATTTACTTGGAATCAGCACAGTAGGAAAGACTAGGGCAAACTATAGCAAGGCATCTATAGTATGCAATCGATCTCAGTAATTGTCTTACACGGCTGTGAATTATGCTCCAAATTATTTTCCTTGAGCAGAAAAGCATCGTAACTTATTTTTCACTGATGTCTGAAATTTCTGAGGAAGTGCGATATGTCTGGAGAACTTTCACTCTACAATAAATAAATGGTTCCCCTTTTTTTTATTATTTTTTTTATTTTATTTTACTCTTTCTTTTTTTGCTGTTTTTTCTGGCTTGTGGCAGCCAGCATCCTGGGCAGGGAACTGCCCGGTGCCAACCTTTCTGCAGGCTAGAAGCATCTCACCTAACAGTAGGCATTCACAGTACAAATATCTATTTCTAAGCTGCTCACCTAGATTCCTCTATAGTCAGTGCAGCAAATCAGGCATTTCCAGAACACAGTTTGTTAGATTTAGTTATCCATCTTAGGAAAAGATGAACTGTGCTTTATGGGGACCTGTCTCATTCCACAGACTAAAGAGCTTCAGCTGACGTAAACATCTATCCTCAGTCCACACCTGCTCCATATTTGTATATGTAGCTAATGAGACATATACAGTATATAGGAAAAAGAAAACTCACAGGGAGAAAGAAAACTAAAATCCTTCCACTTAGGTATCCTCCTCAAAGAGATAATTCTAACTGTTAGGAATCACACTTTTTTTTTTTTCCTCCTAAGAATAGGCCCTTTTATTCGGAGATCTACACTGTGGTCAAGATACTGCAGGTACCAAACAGCTAGAGTGCTAGAGCACTCTTTTTGGAGAGGATGCACTGCTGCACTGCTCTGACCACTGATGTGACTTCCTTGAGAGAACTCTGCTTTTATTAAAGGAAAAAGAAATTCCAGGTTTGCTGGACTGGAGAGAAATCATGAGAAGGAACGCATTAGGGATGAAAAATCCTGGATTCTCATCCCTAATTAAAATATTATTTCCATATTAAATATAGTTTATCACTGTTTAATGAGAAGGAACATTAAGATAAAAAATAACAAGCTGTGCCTATGGCCCTCAGACGACTATTGTCAGCATCTGAAAAGGATCAAACAATTTGCATTTAAAAGCTTAATTTCCATATTTTTTAGTTGTATTTTCTGAATTAGATACATAAACTGTATCTTCTATAGCACTTCACACACAGATGAGAAGCGAAAGAGATCCCTCTCGCTGACAGAAAGAGTGGTCTGGTACTGGACTCCATGCAGAAACAAATTATTTCTCTCATTTTTTGGCTCAAAGCTTTCAATCAGAAAGCAGCCTTTACTCTTGAAAGTGGAAGAAAATACCAAAACCAAAATCAATGTTTCCTCAGTTACCTTACCTGTTACAGCCTCTCCCTATTTAAGCAGACTCCAATCCAAAATCCCACTTTTACTCTGAATTGATTGGGCGCAGCAGCAGAACTCAACCATCCGTCCTAACTTTTGTCCCAAAGCCATTCCTGCTTGTCCCCAGTAACCTTTGACGGTCATCTGCAAAAAAATATGGATTACTTGACAAGAACAAAGAGAACCCTTGTGACATAATGGACTGTGTAAGTCAGTCATCCAAGGAAGATCAGATTTGAAACCATTAATGCCCAATGAAAGAGAGTTAGAGGGAACTGAAATTGAAGTTCGTAGACACTGTAAAACCTTTTAGCTTAGAACTTAATCATACTACTGTTTCACCATGTTAGCTCTTAAAGTCGCTTCTGCCCTGTGGATGTTCACTACAACACGAGAAAAACATCAACGCCTTTACTTCAATGCCTTTTTGAATATACGCATGATGAAGAGATAACTGCATTTGTTTGAAAGTTGACCTCCCTCACACTGCAATCTATTATCTAGAAGTTAAAATTTGCTCACATTGAGAAACTACCTCATTTGGAAAACTATTCTAGGTCAGTGTAATTTTTCTTTTCACCTTAAACAGATTAAAATGAACTGAAATTACGACAGTCTACATACCAGATTTGGTTACGGTTTGTTGTTGATCAGTTCCTCATTGAAGGTCCAATATATGTATCAGAATAAATAATGCCTTCTTTATCCTATTGATCAGCTGACATTTCAGTTTTCTAATGAATTGCATCATTAATTTCTAGCTCTGGTAGCTCATAAAATCTTGCACATTTATCTGAAAGTAGTTTTACAAATACTATGCATACTCAAATTGGTACAAATCAATTTGCTCCATAAATTCTTAAAAATTAGCCTTTGTAAAATATTTGCAGTTAAGTTAGTATTTTTATTTAAACATAAAAAGCTCTGAGACATAGCTCTGGAGCAGCAAGAAAATAAATGTAATCAGCCATTTATAGATTACCCTATAAAATAGATTCATAATGAAGATATCAGGACCAGAAATAATTACTAATGGTAATATTAAAATATATGTGATATTTTAAAAGACATACTTCTTTTCTCATAGTTTCTTCAAACGTGTAAGAGAATTGCTAATGCAGTTGCTGAAGTTAGTAGCCTGAAACACTGACTGAAAGAAATATATAAATACATCCACAGACTAAGCTAATTGAAACTTAGAAGACCTGCAATAGAAAAAGTAGCTCATTAGGATCGTTGTAATAGCTTGACTTGATTGGAGCAGTTAGGAATAAGTAATAAGAAGCAACTCAGAGAAAGAAATGCAGGAGACGGGATGGGGAGGAGGAAAAGCAGACCCAAGAAAAACTGTATATTCAAAATGAGCAAGAGTGAAAAATAACTCATAGAGCAAGTAATAATCACCTATATATTTAGTTGCTGTATAAAGTTTGCATCTTCTTTTTTGGTTTCTCTGCAAGTCTAACATAATTAACATTTCACTAAGTACAATGGGATAGCCTACTGTATGCGCTGCAATTGCAAATAAAATTTGGTCTTCTCCTCTGTACTGGGTCTAGCTGGGGCAGAGTTAATTTTCTTCATAGCATCCCATATTGTGCTACATTTTGGGTTTGTAACCAAAATTGTGTTGATAATGTACCAGTGTTTTGACTATCACTAAACAGTGTTTACACAGCATCAAGGTTTTCTTTTTTTCCCTACTCTCCCCCTGAAGCCAGCAAATTGAGGATGTGTAAGGTGAGTGGGAACACAATGAGGACAGCTGACCCAAACTGACGAAAGGGGTATTCCGTGCCATATAACATCATGGTCAACAATAAACCTGAGAGATGGAGGTGATTTGGGTAGGTAGCCGGGCTGGGCATCTGTTTGGTTGTGGGAGGTGGTAAGGGATTGACTTTGCGTCACTTGTTTTGTTTTCTTTCCTTTCTTCTTCTTTCATTTTCTTTTGCTTATTAAACTATCCTTGACATACCAATTTTCTTGGTTTTCGTCTTTGTATTCTCTCCTCCCATCCCGCTGACTGTGGGGGCAGAGTGAATACCTGTCTGTGTGGTGCTCAGTTGCAACCAGGGTTAACCCACAACATCCTCTACATGCCTGCTGTCTAAGACTTCCTTGCCATACAGTCACCACCAACATCATCAGGAGGCCAGAATAACTTGACTGAAGTCATTTTTATCAGCCTACTTCAGAAAAGTACTTGCAATTTAACTTATCCAGTTAGGTTGACAAAATCAGGTCCATCGAGTTAGTAGCAATGGACGCACATCTGTGATGGGCTAAATCTACAGTTCATCAGTAGGGTGTAATGAAATGACCATTTTGCTCATTTAGCAAAAGAGACTATAGAAAAGAGAAAAAATGAGGCAAAGTTACTCCTGGAATACCCTACAGATACGTTCAACTGAATGCTACTTACTGTCCTAACTACATCTTACAATTCTATTAATATATCTGATGCACAAGGGTATCCATGGAATGTGAGAAGAGTAAAGGAACAAGGTTAGGTAGATGAAGCTTACAATGCAACTTGCAACAGATCTTGCTTCTTACTTATTAGGTAGAATTGTGGTTATGTGAAAACTGTACTTTGATAGTTTAAATGTCCGGAAAATCAGTTACCTGCTTCAACTTTGTCAAAACAGGAACTATGAAACTACAAAGTTAAGTGTAATATTAAATACAAGGAATAATAAGGCAAATGTATAAACATCTTAGAAAACAGCAACTGTGTCAGACTTCAATTGCTCTTATGCAACAGCAACCGCATGCAGCTGCTGTAATATGAAAACAGAGAATTTGTATCCTTATTGTTTGAAAAACTTCCTTTTCCCAGTGAAGGCAGATGTACTGCTTGTGTGGAAAAGCACACTTCAGTTGGGTAACACTGCCTGCATAGCTGTACTAGGTACGTGATAAAGATGGCTCTAGCACTATTTGCTACATATAGTCTTACAGACACTGAGAGTTGTGTCCCATCATCTTCCTAGGTAATGCTGTCTCATGAGCTCTCTAAATGACATAAATAGAGTAAAATGTATCCTTTTTTCTACCATTGAAACTGATAATCTTTTGACGGATAATGGTTCATTAATTTTCACATATGGAAAATATCCTGAGAGACATTGTGTTCCTGTAATTCCTTTCAGTTTATTGAGATTGCCTGTCCCTGCTACCATTCACATTTGAGTTTATCAACACTGAATCTGTGTTCTATTCTTATAGCACATAAACAGAGTGATCATGCAAAAGACTTTCATTTTTCTTTTATTCGCCTTAATAATCACTGTGAATCAATTCCTTTGAAACTTCACCAGCTCTAGAGATGTGCCCTGGTCCCAAGACCAATTATTTGCTATCTGGTTTTTTTTGAAAGTAGCAGGAAAAATTGCTCATTTGTGAATAACCAGTGTTCATTAGCCAGAAACAGGAAGAAAAACAAGATATTCAAATCCGTTTGTTATAGGTGGCAGCCATCCTTTTGCATTTATATATCTTTAAATGGAGATTGCGTCCTTTGACAACTGCCTGGCTTAATTTACAAAGTGATTAATTAATGTGTGGTGTCACAGAATCACAGATGCACAGAATCTTCATGGTTGGAAAGGACCCTTAAGATCATCGAGTCCAACCAAAAAACCTACAATCACATTAAATCACATTAATTAGCCAAGATATTACATGATAGCAAGTCAGAATTGAGCTTCTAGTACTTTTTCAATATTTTGTATGTAAATAAAGCTCATGTGTTTGTTAATTCATTAATCCTTCCTCACTGACAAGCACTATAAATTTTCCCTCACCCCAAAAATCTTCCTAAATTTCACAGCTAAATCTCAGTTCATTTCTTAGGATCTTCTTAGGAAGCACAGACAGGTAATTGCAGGGAGAAAGACTGAGCTTTTTAATTTCAACACTGTCTCACCCAAAGATGTTTATTTAGTCCTAATTAATTTTTCTCTGGAAAGCTACATCTCGCTTATATAACTGTGAAGTGTACCAACAACAGGGTGGCAAAACTGCAGACTCTATTTCATTCAAACAGTTACAGTAAGGAGCACACAGTGTGTCAGAGAGGCAACCTGACATCAATTTAAGAAGCTGACACGAAGACTAAAGGGTCTGCAGCGATTGCTTTCTGTCCCATGATCAACCACGCACCACCTTCCTTAACACCGGCAGGCTAAGAAACTGCATTACAGATGCTCTGCCTTGGAGAAAGCAAGGATGAGAAACGTTCAACGGTGCAACATAGTATGGCTATATAGGCAGTATTTTGCCTTACACTAGCATTTTTTTCTTTCATTAAAACAACTTGCAGCATAACAAGACTAGTGAGCTGCAACTGCGCCTGCTGTTTTGCCAGAACACACATAGCATTTCAACAATGAGCAATACAACGTAGGGGGAAAGAGCAATCCGGAGAGAGGTATTTGATGAACTAGAAAGAGACGCACTCGTAAATATCTTCATTACAACAACAAAGATGAATGTAAAGATCATCAGTAAGATCAATAAGATCAGAGCAGTCCATTCTTCAGAGTTTAACTGTACAGAATTAAACCTAATCCAAATGGTTTCAGAACACTTAATTGAGCATATCCTTTTCTCTCACATTGTCATAGCCCCAGAACAAATGGCAATTAGTATTTAAAAAAATAACCTGAGACAGTGAAACACAGATCTAATCGCAGACTATCAGAAATGTGGTTCTTTTAATGATTACTTATGAATTACTCATATTTTCTGTGAGGAAGAAGATCACCTAACACCAGTGTCACGGCTTCCTAAACACAGGGCACGTTCCACGCAGTCTAATTTACAAACTAAACTGTCTTATCTGCAATATTTGAATACTCATCTAGAAATTACTTTCTTGATAGTAAAGACAATACGACATCAGAATGGTAGATGGTCATCTTTTAATTGTTACAGAAAGCTTCCAACTTAATTAAAAAGATCCTGTACTCAGCACAGGAAGAAAATTGCATTAAGTGTTGCTATTTTGGCACTCAGACAACTAGCTCAGCTTACTTTAGATGAGCATTTCTATCTTCATTCTTCATTTATTTTATTAGAGAAGAGGAAATCCTTACAGCTATAGTAAGGTTAAATAAATGCTGCAGATAAAAAGCATTATACAATTAAACCTATCAAAAGTGAATTGAATAAAATTAACAGTATAATAAACTTTTTGAATATACATTTGCTTACACTTTCTGACAACTCATTTGAAATCTTTGATGAGTTGCTTTCCATTCAGGAAATACTGCTTGTAAACTTTTCTGTCTTTCAGAGAGTATCAACAAAGCAGTTGAAAATATCTTTAATTGGAACACAGTTATGGTTGTCTTCCTCGTGCTAAAAGTATTGACAAAGTGTGAAAATATAATACTGACATTTTTGGAATTTGAGCCATTTTCTAAATGATGAGTTATTAATTTCTGAAATGTACAGATAAGTCCTTACCTTATTTACACTTAGATGCAATTTTCATGCATTTTCTCAGTCTTGAAAAAGATTTGGAAGCGTCAGATATAAAACACAAACATCCCATCATTATGCAGACAACTAGCGCAACCATTTTACATTACACTACGAATTTTTATTCCACTAATACTGATTTTGTCTTAATTGTGCTGAGATATCCTTTGAAGAGGATGCAGTGTCACAAACATGACAGTATTTTCCATCAGTCACAGCTTCCAGAAGTGACATCGCCCGTAAGCGTTTCAGAGCTGATACTTTGCACTGCAGAGACCACAATAAACAGAATAGCTGTTCCTTCCTCAGTCTAAAGTTTTCAGGTTAACTTTCAGGTTACACTCTTCAAATCTATTCTAGTCTGAACAGTAAGGATATAAAGCTCAGGGCTGAATGTATCAGCAGAACACAGGGCGTGAGAACTATTATGAATGAAGGTCAAAAGAGAAACATAAAAAACCCACAGACCTCCCCCAAAGAAAAAGGGGGACAAAACCCCCATAGATGTGTAATAACTGCAAGAGAACAAAATGAAAGCGCGTGCATCACAGGAGAGAAATAAAATAACAACTAAGGAATTAAATATAATGGAAAAATTCCATTAAAAAGACAATGATGTAATGAATGCATTAAAATTACTCTGAACCAACAAGCGGATAAAGAAAATATTTCTGGTCTCCTGAGTTTTGAAAATGTGATGAGGTAGTTAAAAAAAACTAACAGAATTTGAACAATATTTTACAATCTTTATGTGAATTGCACACTTTGACCAACTTTAACCTCAACATCACCTGGAATATGAGGTCTCCAGCAGCAATAGTTTTTGAAAAGCCACAAAAATAAGGAAATTTGTCTTAAGGGATGATCCTTAGCACAAGATGTTTCCATTAATATATGATGTAGCATCTTACATTGGGAGGAGAATTTACAGTCCTCAATTTCTCTTCCAGTCCTAGGCAAAACTGGGCAAATGAGGAATTTATTGGCTCACTAGAAATTCCGGTCAAATCAAATATACATGCACATACACACACATGGGGTGCAAAGAAAAAACCTACTAGGAAAAAAGGAAAAAAAGAAGAAAAAAAACCCAAACAAACTGCAAGGAATTGACTGTAGAATGTTGTAATTAGTAACACACACATTAATTTTAAGACCTGAAGATGTTTAAGACTGTTTTTACTGAAGAAAAATGCTATTTTCACTAGAAAACTCAATACATAGGAATTATAAAAATTCAAAATGTTGTTTTCAGAATTTTTTTCTGAAATTAATAAATAATTATTTTTTTTTTTAGAAAAACATTTCAGTGTCTCCAAATTCTCCTCACCAAAAAAAAAATAATCTATTAGGAAAGTTGGACCCTGAATTCTTAGAGTGTTGCATTTCGAGATGTTCAGGCTTAAATTAGGACAAGTTACAGGTTAAAAAATACACAAAGAAAATGGATAATACCTTTCTGTGAGATTCTAAAATTAACATGATAAATATGGACACTTTTTTCCAACAACCCAGAATGCAGGACTAACAAACGGTTCAGCACAAGGAGTCCATCTGGCACATTGCAGGTACAGCTACAGAACCGTACTTCTTTCTTACATGATCAAAGCCTAAGTGACGAAAGAAACAGAACAGTACTGAAGTAGACACTTCCCATCATAAATAAAAGGATGTATCCAAGTGCACAAACCAGAATAAAATAACCCAAGGGAAGGTAGAAAACAGGATTCTCTCTTGAAGGAGAAGGGAAACTTTTTGAGCATTAGTCAGAATATCGATCCTAGTGTCATACCTCAGCTGCGCTCTCATTTTGTTTAGGTCAGTCTAAACCTGCAACAGGTCTAAGTGAAGAACAGCCCATGAGCTGTTTACTTAAATGTGTTTAGCCAGGCAAGCAGGGCAAAACACACTAGTAAAAATAAGGCAGGCAACCTGTCCTTAAGTGAAATCATAAAAATTCAATAAGGACTGAAAACAACATAATGCAGGCTGAGGTCCAAAAGCCCTTAAAAAGCCCTGTTTCAATAGTCCTTAATGGCTTAATAAGGATCCAGTTCATGAAAGTACAAGAGGAGAGGAGAGAATGAGGACACCAAAAAATCATAGCTTCAACGTATTTTTCCTTAAGAGAACAGGATGGGTAGAAGAAGCAGCTTGAGACAAGTAATCTGCATGTGAAGACTTGCTCATGGTCCTGCAAGTGATTTGGCTTCAGCAGAATGTTTTCTTTTCCTCTCTGCCCATTTTGCATTTCGTAGGCTGTTGGATAGTGCAAGTTATACGGCTTTCCTTACATGAAGTAACAATAAATTAAGTTCTTAAAGTAAAAACATTTTTTTCCTCTGTGAACAGGTTTTCCTCTGCCATCAGGAAGATGAAAAAGAAACAATCAAAATACTACTTTATGTAGAAAATTAAACAGACTGTAATAAATTTTCTTATCCTAGTCTCATAAAAGATAAAGCCAGAGTTTAAAGCCAGAATATTCCAAAATATATTCTCCCCGAACATTAAGAAAGAATATTCAAATTTAGTTTTCCTATCTCATAGAACCTGTGGCTGAAACAAACTTTCCCTTTTCCAAAATGTAAACATGACCTCACATATTCCTGAGCAAAGAAAGGAGAAATTTTTTTCAAAACGCCAGCTCCAGTATATTCTTACCGTCTTGTAAAGGGAAAGGAAAGAGGTTCACCTTGCAGTGCTGGCTGGTCTGATCCAGCATCTATTTTCTATTAAAATGTTATTTACAGTAAGTAGGAGCCTGACCACTGTCTTCCTCTGGCAGGTGTATCTGGAACTGTTTAGGACCTCAACTGCTTTTCTTTTGCTGCCAGGTTCAGGAAAACAGGGCTTAGTGACTTCCTAGATCTGTTAGACAATAAGATTTCAACTGATGATGAGCATGATCAGTTAAAATAAAACTAATCAACCAATCAACCAACCAAAAACAAAAAACCACCCACACATACAAGCCATAGTTCAAATCCTTTTGACGTATCTCATTCAAGATACAGCAGAACAATTTGGTGAAAAAGGTCAAAAAGCTTTGCCCCATATAGGTTTGTTTTGTTGACTTATAACAGTGATCCAGGCAGAATTCATTAAAAAATATCCTCTGATTTCCTGCTGTAAGTATCCACCTTTATTTATAGTTCCTTGGACAGTTTAATCCAGAACATCCAATTTTTCCACTTATTTCAGAACTTGAGTTAAAAAAAAAAGAAAAAATGAATAAAAAAAATCAGTGTTCTTCTACAGTGTGAAATTCAATACACCAATCCAAAAAAAAGGATCCACAGTAGGAAAAGAAGTGGTTTCTTATATCTACTACATGGTGATCCTGCATAACATGTGATAAACTGCACAGCATTTCCAACAAATATAGCTGAAAGCCCTGTAACAGGAGAAAGAGGCAGTTCACTGATCTGTCTTGATGTGTGGATGCTGGGAATATTTTGCATAAATATTATGAGAAACTGATTTCTATGTTTACAGGAAATACATAAACACGGGCTCATTACAAACACAATTGCCTAGGTAAATGAATCATGATGAATCAAAGTAGCAGGCTGAAAATTATAATAAAGTTCATAGGACCACAGAAAACACTTGTAAAATTTAAAAATGAGAACTAAAAGTGTTTATCTGCTCATGTGAAACTTAAAGGTGCCTATTACTCACTATGCAGCAATTTATTTATATTAAGAGTGAAAATGAGAGGTTCTACAAACCATATGCCAGGTCTCTGGATTCAATTCAGAAAATACCTTGTATTTGTCCATTTGACTCACTACTGGCAAACAAAAAGGATCAACAGCATCAAATGGCTTTGGAATAAATTTATTTCATATTCAACTTCCTCAACAAGGGCTCGACATAATCTGAGGGTACATTAGCAGGGAGGAGGGAAAAAAACCAAAGGTGTTAAACCTGCAAAGTCTGCTCTTGTCCTTTTTCTCCAGTGTCTGTAGCTATGTTTTTTTGCAACTGTTTTAGTAAGACAAAGAAGTTGCCAGGGAATGTACGTAGTGGGTTGGAATCTAAACAGAGATCAGCAGTGTTTCTTAAAGATGTAAAGAATAGGGGGGTTGTTGCTTTGTTTCTTCTTTTTTTTTTTTAATAAGAAAGATTTCCATTGAAACTCATGTCATGAATAGTATATTTTGGCAGAACATTTTGTGTCATTACATGCATACGCATTGGAGTCTTACTCTAGTGACTTGGACACAAGGCAAGCCTTAAGCTATAAATATTTAAAAAAAAATTAGAAGAAAAAACAAGATAAGTTCATTCATTCATTCATGAGAGACAGAGACAAAGCAGAAAGTTTTGTGGCTTCCTCAAGCATTAAAATGTTACAAAGAGCATCTAAAAGTGAAATGTAATATACATTTCATTAAAATGATTTTAAGTGGAAGAAAAATTACCATATAAAAGAAGATATATTTTATTTTTCCTAGCGATGGTGTTCAGTAGGTTCCTACTTGCACAATCCTAAGGACATAGTAGATTATTACTGAGCCTTATGGTCTGCAGGTTTTGACCTGAGTTTGGAGAAATACTTCAGGAATAGATGTCCACTAAAGTCATCATCATCTTTATAATCAGATTAAATTGATTAAGTCAGTACAAAGAGTCATGATAACTACTGTGAGCATTCTAGCATGAAGGAAGAGTTTTAACTCTATTGATGTTGGGAGCCAGTGTTTGCATTGAGTAAGAGATAAATTCTCTAAGCGTTTTTCTATTTCCATTACTTTCCATTCATTGCTATGAAAACTCATCAATTAGAGATGTGTTTGGAACAGGTTTGATATGCAAAGTAAAAACAAATATTGGCGATAAGACAGAAAAAAGTTTCACATCCACCCGAACTTTATCAAAACTTCACTTAATTTTCTACTACTCTGCCCTCTGAACAGATCAGAAGAGACCTAACTGAAAAAAAACAGGCACAACATACAGGCAGCTGCAGTAATATAAATAGCACACAAGGACCTATATAAGATTTTTTTCCTTTTCAAATCTGTTAGATTTTCTTAAAAAAGCAAAGTTCAGGGGAAGTAGACTTTCAGTGCAGAAAAATATTGCATTTTACTTCTAAGTTTTGAGACTATTGCAGCACCGGCAGCGAATTTAAAAAAAAAACACTTCCTCTGGAGTATTTGTAATATGCTCAAAGACAGAGACCGAGTAGGAGAAATGCATTGTTTATATTCAATACTGTTACAAATTAAATATACTTACTAGTTGTTCTGCATCCCAGAGCGTGCACCACTGGAATTCAAACTATAATGGGTCCCTGAAGAAAGGCGGTCACAAATATCAGATTACCTCAGCCTAAGGAAGGAAGGAATATATTCCCTTGAATATATTTACTGTTATGTTCATTTTTTGTTTCAGGTCATACCCCACAGGATCAGTTTTACTTCCTCCAATATTCATCCAATAAGCACTACTTAGCCGACCATGTCTAACACACCTTATAACTCTGGTTTTCAAGGCCCAGTCTACCGTTAGGTCGAGAACTACAAAATCAGTGAGAGTTAAAAAAAAAAACCAACACAAAACCAACAAAAAAGTCCATAATTTTAGAGTTGAATGTCAAAGCACCAGAGCAGTACTTAATAGCACTGATTCCCCTGAATGGGAGATGATTGACTAAAAGGCCAGGAAATAGTATAGCTCTCTTGCAGACAGTGAATAAGATGCTTTTCACAGTGAGCAATTCCAACTAAAGAGCAAAGGGAAGGAGAAGAGAAACAGTTATCAAAGTAAACTACACTGGCCTCTAAAATTCAAATGCAAGATGTCCTCCTTTTCAAAGCTCTCAATTTGTTGGAGAGTCACTGTAAAACAAAATCTTCCAGGTAAAAAAAGAAGCATGAGGAATCTATGCTATTGTTTTTTATTTAATTTTATAAAGGTACATTACGGGCTTCTTTAAACTGTTCAGTTATTTATAGTTTAATAGCAAGCACAGGTTCAGTGACGCATTTGTTAGGGCCTACGTGAACAGCTGATAACGTCCAAGCACAGAACATGCATTTTATGGAAACTTACAATAACTTCATGGTAGGAAAATCTATTGGGTTAGCACGGCAAGGTTTTGGTATTGGGGGGGCTACAGGGGTGGCTTCATTGAGAAGCTGCCAGAACCTTCTCCCATGTCTAATAGAGCCATTGCCAGCCAGCTCCAAGACGGATCCGACACTGGCCAAGGCCAAGCCCATCAGCAATGGTGGCAGTGCCTCTAGGATGACCTGTTTAAGAAGCAGGAAAAGTTTCTGTGCAAGAGCAACTGCAGACAGATAGAGGAGCGGGGATATGTGAGAGAAACAGCTCTGCAGACACCAAGGTCAGAAAAGAAGGAGGGGGAGGAGGTGCTCCAGTCGCCGAAGTAGAGATTTCCCAGCAGCACCTGGTGAAGACCATGGTAAGGCAGGCTGTCCCCCTGCAGCCCATGGAGATTAGTGATGGAACAGTTATCCACCTGCAGTCCGTGGAGGACCTCACGCCAGAGCAGGTGGATGCCTGAAGGAGGCTGTGATCCCATGGGAAACTCACACTGGAGCAGGCTCATAGCAGGACATGTGGAGCCCTGGAGAGAGAAGCCCATGCTGGAGAAAGTTTGCTGGTGGGAGTTGTGACCTTGTGAGGGACCCACGCTGGAGCAATCTGTTCCTGAAGGACTGCACCCCATGGAAGGGACTCACGCTGGAGCAGTTCATGAAGAACTGCCCGTGAGAAGGACCCATGCTGGAGAAGTTCATGGAAAACCGTCTTCTGTGGAAGGGACCCCACAGTGGAGCAGGGGAAGAGTGTGAGGAGTCCTCCTGCCGAGAAAGGAGTGGCAGAGACAATGTGTGATGAACTGACCACAACCCCCACTCCTCATCCCCCTGCACTGCTTGAGGGGAGGAGGCAGAGAAAATCAGGAGTGAAGCTGAGCCTGGGAAGAAGGAAGCAGTGAGGGGAAGGTGTTTTAAGATTTGGTTTTATTTCTCATTATTCTACTTTGATTTAATTGGTAATAAATTAATTCCCCCAAGTTGAGTCAGTTTTGCCTGTGATGGTAACGGGTGAGTGATCTCTCCCTGTCCTTATCTCAATCCACAAGCCTTTCATTATATTTTCTCTCCCCTGTCCAGCTGAAGAGGGGGGGGTGATACAGTGGCTGTGGTGGGCACCTGGCACCCAGTTAGGGTCAACCTGCAACAGAAATATACAGTCTTATAGTACAGAAAGAAAAGAGAGCAGAATATAACATTTCAACAGCCTTCCTAGTACAATTTGTGCAATGCTTCACATCAGGTGGAAGTCAGGATGAAGGTCTTAAAAGCCTGAGCAACAGGAAAACATGGGTTTGTTTTCCTGTAAACTTCAAACATTGACAAAATTGATGTAATAGCCTCTCTTCCAGTACCAGCTAGTATTGAAACAAGACTATTAATTAGACAGAGTTTGTAATTTCTTTAACTTGTCATTATGTAACTCAGAACATAATGACAGAACATTTCATAAGGGCTGATTGATAAATGTCTATCCTATGATTGTGCAATGAACATTCCTAATGCTGTAAGGATATAGCATTTAAAAAACAGAACAAAACAAAACAAACAACCATGAAAATCATGAAGATACAGACACAAACAAGAGTAATAGTGTTGCAAAGACTTTAATGATCATTCTCTAATCTAATATCACTACTATATGTTTCATTATAATATGACACATCTTATCTGTGCTACCACAGAAGGTCGCAAAATAGATAAGGGCCTTTAAAAAGAAAACTATTAGCCCTTCATTCCCAGCAAGTCTGTGGTTTCTACAGGGTCATGATAGATCTCTCCTACGACAATCTGCAAAGAAAGTAAATATCTTCCTTTACCCAAAGACATGAGGTAATAATAACCTCCAAACACTCTCCTTATCCTTTTTTTCCTGTGGGCTATTTATTTATTTATTTAAAATGCTGTAGGCAGGATCAGACTTTAAGATTATTCTTAGGCATTATTTGCAGGGTAGAGGGTAAAAACATGAATATTGTCTGCTCTTAACATCTACTGTTGAAAGGCTTCAAAATGTAGCTCTTTTACTCTGTATAAGAATTTCTGTCTATACACAAAGCTGCAGAACTAATGGTACAGGGAGTTTTGAATGAGTTTCAGTAGCATAAGATAAATAGCACTGGCTAAACTCTGCTTCAGCAAATATGACCATTTTCATTTCATGACAAAAACTAACAGAGCCTGTATTTGTCTGTGGTGGAGGCAAACATGATGAAAAGAAAGATTGAGAGGTTCTGTGTGTGATGAGGGAGTGGGTGATTAAAAAAATTAATAAATATTTACTATAAACTTATTACTCAGACAATCTTAATATTTATAAATATATGTATTAAATGTCTGCTTTAAGAAAATTTCTGCTACATATCAAAGTTTGCTCTAAAATATTTATAAAATTTTAATTTGAGTAATGAGAATCAGGTTTAAAAGTTATTAAGACAGCATCACATTTAATCTATCCTGCTGACATATTTCTTTCATTTTTTTCAATCAAATTTTTCAAAAAGCAAACATGGGACTGCAAAAGCAGATTTTGCTACTTTGGGGATTTCTGTGTTCAGCTGAATAGTGTTTCTTGACCGCACACTCACAGGTTCTTGTGTCTGCAATTGAAGCCTGTTTGAATAATAGAACTTAATTTGAATTCCCAGTTTGAATTTTCCCACATTTTTTAAGCACCTAAAGTGGCTTGCCAAGGCAGGTTACTTTCCACACAAACCCTTCCTACATTTTTACAAGTCAGAAGACTCCCTTACTTTGTTATTAAGTTTTGAAATGAACTCGAAGCTCTTCGCAGTTCCTTTTTTCATGATCAATTCTATTACTTAGTATGCTTCTGGATAATGTTTCCAACAACACCAATAAAAAGGAAAAATCGTAATTAAAAATGCTCATTTTGTAAAATGCAAGAGATGAAAACAAATTCAGAAATGCTAAAGCAATATTGAACAAGAAAATAACAAGTTTATGAGACTATTCAGTACAGTCATCTCAGTCTTTTGGTCCCATTTGTTTCAAGTTTTTTCAGGAAAATTTTATCCACGTGTATATATGCTGAAGTTCTGCTAACTGTTTAGAGTAGTTGATACCAAGAGAACAAGGCCAAAATTGGTCACATATAGTGGAATTTATTTTGACAGAGGATTTGAGGATATTACCTGGCAGAATAATAAGGGACAGAAGGAAAAGAGGTGCTTTTCCTGATGGGAGCTGGGAAACGGGGGAAGATGGATGACATGTAATTTGTTAGAAAGCCAAGCTTCATTAGTGTCACTGTGGATTTGAATTTAAGCACTAAGAACAAAAGCCATACTATCGTGAACTGTTTTAATTCTAAAAAAATTGATGAGCGTTGTGAAATTAAGAGTGATTTCTAATGGGACTGGGCACAGAATAGGAATGGTGCCACCTAGACAAATGGGAACCCTGCTCCCGCTGACCACCCCAATGGCTAAATGGCAGTGCCTTTCCCTGGTCAGAGGGTCCAGTTGCTCTCCCTCACATTAGAGATCAGGATTATTGTGACTAACCACCATCAGAGTAATGCTCTGCCACACATGTGAGATCCTAATCATCCAGACCTGATTTAGAGAATTAGAAGTACCTTTAAACTCTGCTACTGCATGAGCCTGTGATAAGTTTGACATTTTTGGCAAGGGAGAGAGATGTTATAGTGTGCCTTCACAGGCCTCATTTACTCTCCATTTTGTAATAAAACTCAATTCTGTCACTCATCGTGTACTGAAATTCTGGGGGTTTGTAGGAAGTGAAAAGATGGGAAAGGTAGTATTAAGGTTTCAGGAAAAGAAGTATATCAAAGGACCATTTTGAACTACTCAGGTTTTTAAACTCAAATATTTTTAATCAACCTAAGAGGAAGTTAGTACTTTGCCTGAGTAACTGAGCTTTGCAACTGCAGCATGAATTACCTGACAGAGTGTCTGGAAGTCCAACTGACTTGGAAAATCACAAGACTAAGCAGAAAAAAATCCAAATAAGACATTTTTTTCAGGTTTGTATCTGAAATACAGTTGAGTTGCTCGTGCAAATTCTGGGAAATGGTGAGGACTGAAAGGGGACACTGCTCGCAGGGCTGTAATATTTCTGCATATCCACTACTTCTTGGGCATTCTAAAAGTAAAATATTTGTACTTAGAAAACCCCTTTGTAAAGCCTCTGTTCTTTGTTGATAGCTACTTTCTGAAAAAAAAAGCAAAAACAAAATCCAAACCCCAAAACATAAGGAAGTGCATCTAAAGGAAACTCCAGTGTACTGGTTTTGGCTGAGATAGAATTAATTTTCTTCACAGTAGTTTGTATGGGCTATGTTTTGAATTTATGATGAAAACAGTGTTGATATCAGGGATGTTTTAGTCACTGCTGAGCACTGCTTACACAGAGTCAAGGCCTTTTCTCCTCCTCACACCGCCCTGCCAGTGAGTAGGCTGGGGGTGGACAAGAAGTTGGGAGGAGACACAGCCAGGACAGCTGACCCCAATTCACCGAAAGGATATGCCATTTGATATGGTGTCATGCTCAGCAATAAAACAGGGGGGCACAGGTGGTGGTGGCTGGTCACGGCTGCCACTGCTCAGGGAGTGGCTCCGTGGTGCTTAGCTGCCTATTGGGGTTAAACCATAACAGCTGGAAATAGTATGTGTTCATAACAACACCTATATGATGTCATCTCCAAAAGAAACCTGTATCTGGGTATGTTCTTGACAGTTAATTTTTGTAACGATCATTCAGTGTTTCAGTGCTGGATCTTTGAGGCCTTCAATAAATAAAAAAAATAAATAGGAATTTATCTGCAAGAAAGAAAAGGGCAAGCTATGGCAGAAGTAAAACTCACCTGTTTTTAAGTTCTGTTAGAGGTGAAGTTTCATTGCGTCACATGCAGTTATTTCAGAAATAATCAAATTTGCTCTCAGAGTGCTATTCCAGTTACCTGGGTTTGAGTAAGTCCCAGACCCTTGGAAAAGTTTTCTGACATATTTAAAATTGTGTGTGCCTCATAAAAGCTTTAACACACCTCTTCGGGTTTTTTAAAATCAGCCAGAGCCTCTGTGCATAACAGACAATTGTTGATTCCTATACCCTCAACCCATGACACCTCAGTGGAAGAACAGATCCAGCTCCGCAGCCCTGTGGGGTCTTGTAAGAATCAGAAATTCTGCAGACAACACATATAAGAGGAAGTGAAAAACAACTACAAAAGAGATTTGCCTTTCACCAAATAATAAAATTTGCATCTCATAGTTCTATAAGGGCCAGGTCAATATAGATCCCCTATTAAGGAGATAATATTCCTGCTGTAAATATCAAAGCACGTCCCAATGTGACTTTCTTATATAAAGATTCTTAGTTGCTTCATTTTGTCATAAAAAAAAGAAAAGAAACCTTTTTCTCTAACAACTCCTGTATATTAAATTTGCAAAACTTCAGCTAGTTCTCCAAACAGCTTTAAGTGAATGCTTGTCTTCACTCTTGAGCAAAGTCTTTAAGCAGATGTTGGTCTTCAGATCAATCTTGTGAACAGATAAGAAATCCTTGTAGAATAAAGTAGATACATTAATGAAGAAAGACCTTGCAGTAGCACAAATTCCACTGGTGCACATTTGTTTCAAAGAAGTAATTACTTTAGAAATGTTACAAAAACCCTGTAACTACTAAAGCTGTGTCTATCTTCAATTATAATTAGACCTCTAGCAAATAAAGGAAACTCACAAATAGATCTCCTAGTCTTGGTTTACCTGTCTCTGTCAGTCCTAATCTCTGATAATGGGTTACTTAGGCTCTTAGTTGTTAGCTATTAAAAAGGAGTTATTCCGAGCAAGGTTTCTTACTCAGGAGATGAATATCAGGGGAAAAAAAGAACAAAAATACAATTTCTAATGCTTTATTACAGAAGTACTCTCAAGAAAGATGAACCTTAAACACGAATCTATAGGCGACAACCACAGTACCTTTTAATGTCTTGCTGTTTAGGTTCTCCACATGATTCAGTAAAACATAGATACATATCAAATAGGAGATGCAGACATTTTGATCACAAGTGAATGATAAGTACAAATGATTAAGGAGAAGGTGAAAAATCATTTTCCCCTTTCCCTGAATTTATTTGAACCTTCCCAGGAAAAATACATTGGCTCATAAATCTATGAAAAAAGATCTTAAGATAAGTACATTATAATTTTCTGGTGGCGACAGAATTGTGACTATCTAGCACACTACGTATTATGAAATTTTAATTTTCTAACTAGACGTCTGCTTTTCTCCTTATGCCATAGAAGTTTGTTTACCACAGGCTATTTTCTCAGGCACATAATTATTTTGACTTTAAATACAGTAAGTCATTTATTATGTGGCATAGAAGCTGTTTAGAGATGTGACAGCTGTGGCATCATATTACATTTTTCTAAACCACTTAAGTCTGCCGTTATAAAACAGGGTACTTTACCTGTACTGCAAATACAAATTATGTTCAAAATGAGGTATCTGTCTACAAATCTGAACAATTCTGCATGCAAGTACAATGTATGTAAGGCATGAGAATCTAATGGCCACTAACACATCTCATAAATTTCAGTCAGGAAAAAAAAACCTGTAAAAAACCCCAAAACAAGGGCATAAAGGAGGTTTTACTTAGATCCACTCACAAGTTCTACAAAACATGACAAAAATCACTCGCTCATACAGTTGTAAAGTACTGTTTAGCATGCTTTCTTTCTGCAATATAAACCCTGTTAATCTTTGTTAAAAGTTGAGAAAAAATAAACAAATACTGTACAAATTTTACACTGCTGAGCACTTATAGCAACAAGTAATTCTTCAACAACTTAAATGTTACCTACAGTCTCCTTCTTGTTGTGTTAAAGGTACACGTAGAGCAGGGTTCTGATTTTTTTTTAAAGTTTATTCATAGAATAACAGTTTTCTTCAGAGCAGAAAATAGCTATTTAAAGCTTTCTTTTTTTCTGTACTAGTTGCAGGGGTATCAGGTATAATAGGGCACTTCGTAGCAAAAACCCCTGCTTTGCTATGTTTCAAGAAGGACTTTTATCAGAAAGAGGACAAAGTAAGTAGGGTATCAAGCATTTGCTGAGGAGTATCCATGACTGTAGGAAATGAATCCCTCTTTAAAAAAAGATTTCCAAATTGTATGAATGTCCCAAGTTACAAAACTGTTTATCTAATTTTAATATGGAGGTGATTAAGGTTTCTACAACGGCTATAAAATGGAGATATAAGATATGAAATTGCAATCTTGAAATCTTAGGACAAAAGTATAATAAGCAGAAGAATCTTGAGAAAAATATTCAAACTTTGCTGACATCTCCTTGGAAAAGTGTAGGTGTCTAGTAAGAGTACTTTTTAAACAAATTCCCGAGTTACGAGTGCTCTAGATTACTTCATCAGGACGGAGAACAACCTCCTCCATGCTTGCTTCTTTGCTTTTAGTGGCTCTTATGGTAAAAAAACAGGTGCTTGAAAGAAAAATTCTGTTTAACAGGCCATGTGGTTGCTCCTACCTTTATTTGGATTTTAACTAGTTTACTAACATAAAGGTATAGATTCAGTACTCTTAGCTGGGGTGAGCTAACAGACTGCAGAATTCCAAAATAGGTTTTCTACTACAGAAAAAGTATTTTCAAATTATCGTCTTTGTGCAGGGCTTCTGTGACTATTGAGAAATATTACATGTATGGTGCACTTACACTGACCATTAAGGATACAGCAGAGAGATTTCATAAGACTGATATGGAGCAAATAACTCCATTGTCTTAGAATCATTACTAAAAAAAAAAAAAGAAGAAAAATGCCCCACGACCTGAAAGGAGTCATAAGTGCTCACTCGGTTGCTTTGCCCAGAGGTGGAATCATCCATCATTTTTAACCTATATTTGTTACAGACAATATTACAATGAGGCCTCTGATTTCATCAGTATGGGCTTTCTGACACTCATGCAAAGGACCGGGTTTACAGACGAATAAAGTAGGTGTCTTTTTCTGCAAAAGCTGGTTTCTAAGAAAGCCATTTCACAAAATGAAGGTCTCACCATTTGTCAGCAACAAATGCCTATTGCAAAATTGTCAGAACTCTTTAATCTAATTCTGCTATTTTATTGTAAAGCTGGGAAGTTAAACAGAGAGGCATCAAAAATTTCACAAGAAAACAGGCTGAAGCTGCTGCTGTAGTAAAAATTAGAAGCATATATCCAGGTGGTTTTGAAAGGGTTATTCTGGAGACTGGAGCACAGTGAACTGAATCACAAACCTCCAAAGTTTACAGCATAGATGGCTGTAACCTGAACAATAAAAAGAGGTGAAGCTGTGTGCTGAGGGCATATTCTTTGCAGAACCTCATAGATCAGACATATAAACCACACATTTATATCATGAATAGCACAAGGGCATGTATTTGTGGCAACCAGCTGTATTTTCAGATTTCATGGAGGGCCAGGCAGAATATTCGTAAATTAGAAGTTTCTTATGTTTTCTTGTTAATAATTCTTCTCAACCTGTGCATTTCCCACATCCTTTCAAGTTTCCTTTTTTCCTATGTGCCTCTTAAAATTATAGTCCAAATGAAACTTCATTTCACTAGCTCTTCTGTATCTCTTGTTTGCAAGCATTTATACCTTTTAATTGTTCATTGCATAACCTTAAATCATTCTTCCCTCATGTAGTTCTTCATAGCATGTCTGACAGTGGATTTGTTTAGTTTATCTAGAAAGTGGGAATCCTTTGAGGAACAAATGAAAAACTTACTTAATAGCTTTAAGAGTTTACTAGTTTAAGTATTCTTATGAGGCAAGATATTCTGCTGGTTTAAAAAGAGCAGTTCTAGCCACAGGACAAACATGTCTGTGTTCTTGTTCTGTCATTCTTTGTTTCTCTGCAGTAGGACTTTAAAATCATTTTGAAGATATTTAAACTAAAGAAATCAAGGGTTTTTAAAGCATTTTTGTAGACATCAGCATGTACATTTAGGGCCAGAAGAGATCATTAAATCTGTAAGACAAGTGAAAAAATAGCAAGAAGCCACTCTTCTTTGGTGCTCAGTAACACTTGTTTTGCAAGATACATTTATTTTCATTGTAAACCTAATTTCCTCAAGCACATCTGCAGAAGTAGATATAAATAAATAAATTAATTCCCCTGGCACATCAACCTTCAGGTCATTAAACTCTTTTTATTTTCCATGAAGTGGGCAAGTAGACTCCAAAGCTTTGCCTTCTCTGTGGAAAAGGCAAAAATTCCAGAATCCAGACAAGTACTTTCAGCTTACATATCTCATTAGATTTTTGGGTTTAATGTAAAGCTGAAAAGGTAAGCAATGTCAGGACATGTCTACAGAAGAAATGTTTACAAGTACACCAGTATTAAATTATCAGTGAAGCTAAACTGATATGCTGATATGTAACAGCTTTGTGTAGGTATTGTTATTCTTGAAAGAGAGTGACTTTTGTATGTCATGTAAACCTTTTGAAAACAGACAAAACTGGAAAATTACTATTTCAAAAATACAACACCGGAGTCAAACAGTATGTGCAATAATTTTCCCCCTTTTTTTTCCCCAAATCTACTTCCTATTCCTAGGGTTACCAGCATGTTCATTACTGAAGTTTCAAACACTACTATTTTAAAAGCATACTTGAGTTTTTAATAAGCTAATAAGTTTTAATAAGATTTTTAACCAGCTAAAAAGATGTATGTGAATTTAGCTGACGCTATGCCATCAAGCAGAAAAATAAATGCTGCAGTTAAACACAAGAGCAGGAATAAAAGTAACAATATCCCATACAGGACACAAAGGTAGATTTATTTTACTTTTTTTTTGACAAACAGCTTGAAAATTAATTGAATGCAAAATGTTCTTGCCATCATAGAATCACATTTGAAATTTGTATCAAGATGTTTAGTAAGAACATTTTAAAATATATTTTTTAAAGACTTTCCTGGAAAGCTTGTCCTCCGTTCCAGGAGGGTTACTGACATCAAGCCACTTTATTTAATTTGCTTCAGCCAGCCAGCCTCTTGAAAAAAACATTTATATCCAGAAAGCCATGGGTGAATAGAGCAATAACTTCAAAAAAATGCCTGAGTTGTTGGCAAAATCAGATTCATCTGTTCAAGACCTCAAATTGTCCTGTGTATTTAAAACTTTTTGAAGCCTTAGTTAACTGTCATTCACCTAACATTGTTACCTAACACTTAGTAATTTAAATCTGAACTGGAAGCACTGTGAAAACAGAGAGCCTATTCAATGCGAAGTGTTTTCTAAATTTTGGATTTGGCAGTTTGTAGTAGTCACATATGAAATGGTCCTCTTTTATGTTTCAGGAGTAAGTTCTTCCTAAAACAAGTAATTATAGAGGAAAAGCACAATGGTAGGAGAAAGAAAGGTACTTGCAATTAGAATGGGTAAGAAAAGAAAAACACCTTGCTTTTAATCATGCCTAGTGTTTGGTTTTCTCCTTTTTCAGTCTCGGTCAGAGGTTTATAAAGCAGATATGCGTAATAGACATTTTAAGCAGGCAGTAGGTAATTTCATTTTAATTACATTTATTTATTGAATTTTCATGCTCAGAGTTATAACAATATAAGTATTTTCTCCTCCTGTGTTCATTAGCAGTTTCTCTAGAAGATGGTAAAGAAATTCAAAATAGGACATTCAACACTGAGGAATATGAGAAGTGAACAATAACCATAAAGCCATTTGTACAAGACACAAAATTTCCTCAAGAGATATCCAAAAAACTGATGAGTGACATGCATGGAAATCAAAGAGAACCATCACTTCCAACAGTAAGTTCAAAATGCATATATTTGACCTTACTTTCCTTAGAATAGATATATAGTATTATGCACATCTCTTTAAATAAGAGAAAATTAAGAGTATGAACATAGTACATTTCAATGCAAAATTTCAGGAGCTTTCTGATAGAGAGAGAAAGAATAGTACGAGAAAGTTGTTGGCCATGACACCTTATGCACCATAAGGTAGTGTTCGAATGATACAGTAAAAAGTGTATCTTAAGAATTCTTTGCAAGTGAGGAAAAGGACTGAGAGTGGGGATTGGTGATTCTTATTCCGACTCTGCCACCCTTCACTATGTTACCATAAGAGAATGTTACCATTTCTATCCTTCAGTTTTCATTTTTTTATTAATTTAATAACTATACTGTGATGATTATTCACTTTGTATTTGTAAATGGGAGTTAAATATACACTTTTTAGAACAGAGCTGGAAATAATAAAAAACATGGAATAATAGAATGGTTAGAGTTGTAAGGGACCATGAAGATCATCTAGTTCCAACCCCCCTGGGCAGGGACACCTTCTACTAGACCAGGTTGCTCAAAGCCCCATCCAGCCTGGCCTTGAACATTTCCAGGGATGGGGCATCCACAACTTCCCTGGGCAACCAGTTCCAGTGTCTCACCACCCTCACAGTAAGGAATTTCTTCCTAATATCTAATCTTAATGTACTCTCTTTCGGTTTAAAACCATTACCCCTCATCCTATCAGTACACTCCCTGATAAAGAGTCCCTCCTCATCTTTCCTGTAGGCCCCCTTGAAGTACTGGAAGGCTGCTAAAAGGTCTCTCTGGAGCTTTTTCTTCTCCAGGCTGAACAACCCCAACTCTCTCAGCCTGTCCTCATAGGAGAGGTCAGGTTTAAAACATCTGTTTTCAAAGTCAACAACCCATATATTGATTGACTATACAGGAAAATCCTTCATTTATTTATATTTGAGAAATTTAAACTTTCTTTATCTAGAAACCTCAACATTAAATCCTATCAAAAGATAGCACAGTATAGTGGGTTAATCCACAGTCATTCAGATTTTTAAAATGGTGCATTTAGGCAAATAAGTTAAGGTCTTAACATGGGACTACGGATTCCCTGGGATAGAAAGCTGTTCTAGGAATATACTGGACTTTAAAAGGTAAAGAAAATGTGGAAACAATGGAGGTTTTTATTAATCATTAAGAAAGGAGGCCCCTGACAGCTGATCTTAATGCAATGGGAAAGGTTAAGTGATTAGAATTCTGCTGGAAATCTCATCAGACCTTCCAATAGCAGGCTAGTAAATTTAACTGTATGGTACCAACTACCACAGTAATCCTTTAGGACGTATCAAGAGTAGTGAAGACTTTTTTTAATGCTTTATTTCTAACAGTTCATTGTCCCTGAGGCCACATCAGCTTTTCCCAGGGTTGATGACACAGATGAGATTGTTAGTTCTAGACCTCCTGCCTAGAGCAGATAACAGTTGCAGGGTCCCCTATACCAATATAACATATGCACCTCATCAGCACAGATCAAATGAGCTGACTATATGCTACCCTACACTTTTTCTAGCTCCCTCTTTTATCACAAGCAAACAGGAGATGGGAGTAAAGAAGAAAAAAAAATCATTACTAAAGCCGTGCATTTTAGATGTCTATGAAAAACTCGACTGCATTGTGTTAGCACAGTGTAAAATATTTGTTCCTATGGTACTGTGACAGGATTTGAACAGCTCTGCGATTTGCTCTGTGGCACTTTCCGTAATAAGCAAATGAAACAAACATTGTCCAGGTATTCATTGTTCCTTGGAAAATCGAGTGAAAAACTGAAATCATTCTTTCCTCAACTAAAACAAAAGAACCAGAGAGTGCAAATACAACCTCATTGAATAAGACTGCAAATCTAAGTGGCATACAAGGCTATTAAACAAACTAGATTGGTCCATAATAAGAAGAAACATATTTTACATCTGTTGAACAGTTCAGAGCTTTTAACAAGTAATAGGAATACTACGCTGGAAAATAGTTGCTATTCTCCATCAGTATATCATTGTCAATGGCTGCGCTGTCTCAAAAGAAGCACTTATCTCATACACTTTATTGCTTGATAGCTTGCTGATTGCTTTTACAAAGCAATAAATTGATGGCCTGATTCAGCAGTGACATTAGGCTATGTTCATTTTCGGTGATTGATGCTTTGAATTAGAACTCTTACACTCTCTTCTGTTTGGAAATATGAAATTCCAAACAGGCGAACCTGATGTCACAAATAAAATGACACAATGGATGTCAGATGAGTGAGATTTATACATTTAAATATCTAACCAGCTTTTCTCTTTATTAAAGTTTTCATAATTTATTGTTGAAGGGATTGTCTTTCAATAAAAAAGAAGCCAGCCAAATAAGGAGAGAGGAAGAAAAATTAAAAGATGAGAGTAGAATTTCCATGCTATAAATTGCTGCAGGAATAGAAATGCATGTAAAGTTGAACAACAAGGACATATTAATTATTTAGATCTCAATTAAATAAATTGAATTATTTAAACTTTTTCCTGCAAGTTTTAAGGTGAAAAAGAATTTCATTATTTTTCACTCGCTAAAAAATTAATCTATCAACCATAGTAGCCTTTTTATTATACAACATTTTGAAATGATACTTAAAGTAGTGAGGCAAAATAAAAAAAGCTGAAAGAAGGAAGGGTGACTGCTAACTGTCTTTCATCGTTTCTTCATGATAAATAAATTAAATAGGAAGCAGCATGTTAAACTAATCTGTAAAATGGGACTAAAATTCTCCAGGAAACTAAGAAGCTGTCTGATTTTGCATTTAATGTACTACCCTGCCTCCTAGGGCTTGTGAGCTTAAAAAATACAAATAATAAAAAAACAAAAAAAACAAAAAAAAAAAACAAAAAAAAACCAAGAAACAAACAATAAACAACCAACGGGAAACCCCCAAACAAACAAATATAACCCCTAAACCTGCTGACCATCACAGCTGTTTGGAAGCAGTTCTCCCCTTTAGATGCTAAACTTTAGAAAAAGATCTGTCATGTTGGGAACAATTCCCAAATAGCATACGCATCACCCAATTCACTTTGTGACAGATGCAGCTCCTTGACACCATGCATAAAATGCATCCCTGACTGTAATGCAACCCAACGGCTGAAACAGGAGAAAGAAGAAAACCCTCCTTTGTCAAATTTGATGGTATTTTTATGTGTGCATTGAGTTTCCTGGATAAACATATATAAATTAACTGCCTTAGCCCCGGTGGATTCCTTGAATCTGACTGTGGCTTAAGCAAGTTTGTAATACCTCGGTTTCCACATCTGTAAATTGAGGATGATATTATTTACTAACCTTCTTGATTCTGAAGCTGTTGGCATTCATTTGCTGTCTTTTATACTGGCCTTTTAAATTATACAGGCAACATTTAAGCAATAAATATTTATAGCAAAAGGCAAAGCATGATGGGCATCTGCTCACAGACTGATGTTCTTATCACTGAAAGGGCTATGAAATACAGCAGCTTTCACTTTCGGGTACAACATAACTCTTAGGCCATTCTTTTCAATAGACTTTGTGCCAAAATCACAGCTGGTAAGAACTACAAATGAGTTGTACTTTCTGACAATACCACATTTATTTTTTATCCTTTTTTTTTTTTTATTGCCTGTCCCTCCCCCTCGCCCTTCCAGTTTGTAAATCCTAATACAAACGGAAGAAAACATTGCCATTTTGACTTTGTGAAACTCCAGTTACACATCAAAGAAATTCATGAATGTATCAACCTGTTCTGGTATAACTCAACTCATCATTAATGTTTTTATGTCCTATCCTCTAGGGGTTTCAAAATACATATATATTTTCAAATCATTGCCAGTGTGGTTGACCCACCACAGAAAAGCAGCACCACAAAGTTCCATCTCATTATACTATTTTTTTGTTCTTGTTTTTTTTTAATTTTTTTCCATATAAAATTTGAAAATATTTATACAAAAACTTTTAATATCGACTTTCATGCCTTTTTACTATCCCTCTACTGAGGAGAAAAAATATACCCTGAGCATTCTCATAAGGTCTATTAGGTCTCTTTTAACATAACCACACCAAAACACAGCAGAAGAGGTCTGTGTTAGGTACAGTGTTTTTCAGTGTTCTCAGGGTGCAGCCACCCTGCAGGACAGGGAGCTGTGCTGCATACTGCAGTCCCCATTCCCCAAATACCCTGCGCAAACACCTGTAGCAGCCCCAATGCACACTAGCGGCCCCTCAGTAGCAACCGGGAGACAAGCACAGATTGTGTGTTCCCTCCTTGTCCTCATATTAAAATGCTTTTATAGAGCTGAGGCCAATCATTCCTTTCTTCTTTCCTCATTTCATTCCACTGCACTGGCATAGTCTTTAACCTTGCTTCATTTCACCTCGTACTTTTATGTGCAAAGTCTCCAGACCAATGGATCTTGTTCCAGGTGCTTTTTATATCAGCTCAAGGGGACAATTTCACAGTCACAGAATCACAGAACAGTAGGGGTTGGAAGGGACCTCTGGAGATCATCTAGTCCAACTCCCCCCTGCCAGAGCAGGTTCACCTAGAGCGGGTTGCACAGGAAACCATCCAGGAGGGTTTTGAATGTCTCCAGAGACAGAAACACCTCTCTGGGCAGCCTGTTCCAGTGCTCTGTGACTCTCAAAGTAAAGAAGTTTTTCCTCATGTTGAGATGGAATTTCCTTTGTTCTAGTTTGTGTCTGTTGCCTCTTGTCCTGTCGCTGGGCACCGCTGAAAAGAGTCTGGCCCTATCGTCTTGAAAGCAGCCCTTTAGAAGTTGATAAGCATTGATGAGATCCCCGCTCCATCTTCTCTTCTCCAGGCTGAACAGACCCAGGTCTTTCGACCTTTCTTCATAAGAGAGGTGCTCCAGTTCCTTGATCATCATTTCATGTTAGGCAAGTGCCAGTCTTCAGCACCAGCGTTAAGAAATCCATACGGATGCCCTTTGCAGAGAAGTCAGCCCTAGGGCAACTGACAGACAGACTCCAAGCTTAAATCTGGAAGTAGTCTGCACATTTTAAACTTTCCTTGCTGGTTGATTTGTGCTACTAATTAGCACACTGTATCACTAACAAATTTTATTATTTAATAGTTAATATAATTATTTTCATTAGGCATGTTCCCAGTAGATTTAACAGCAGGAAGTAACAGAAACTTTACATTTCAGGAATCAGACCCAAGAATCATACAGTCACACAGGAAGAAGATAGAAAAATGGTTATGTGGCGTGGGACTGAAGAGAGAAAGTCAACAGGTTGCAGCATTTTTGACTAATTGCTGTAGAAAAACATAAAACCTGTGTGTAAACGCTGGATGGATCTTAACATATACCAGAAGTTACAGGATAAATTTGTTTTGGGGATTAATTTTGAGAACACCTAAGAATAACACAGACTGTTTCAAATGGAAAATTAACCATTTGGAGTAATCAATTAATCAAAATTAGTTCCTGATACCTAAAGATGGCATTGAGGTTTCCTTACAAGAATAAAATGAACTTCTAGGACAGAATAAAATATGAGAAAAGAAAAAAGAAACTAAATAATAATAATTATAATAAAAAAGAACACAACAAAAAAACCCTCACTTGCCCAAGAAAACGAGGAAAGAGTCTGCTGAGTTAAAAGGCATATGAATAAGTAGTAGAAGCCTTCAGTAATCCTGATTACATATGCAAATGAACTTTTGTTTATTAATTTTTAATTACTATCTTAAGCTAAGCAAGATGAATATGATGTCTTCATATTCACACAAAAAATGCCTATACTTTAGACAAATATAATAACAACATCAAAAAACTTTTTGAAAAGCCCTGTTAAGCCTTCTGGGTGACATACATCCCCACAGAGCAGTGGTAAACAGAACAATGTTCGCAAAACTAGACAAGACGGGATATTTTCTGATAAGTCTTCCAGGATATGTTGAAGGAAGAAAGCCTGGATCATTTACATGACACAAAAAATCTTAAAGAGACTGGAGGAAAAGATTATTTAATACACGCACATGTTCACACACATACATAAAATGCTGAGGGAGAATAGCTGGTCAAAGATAAGGCTTTGCTTCTAGTAATTAAAACCTCTTACCTGCACCTTAGAACTGACTAAACTGACAGGTTCCCTCATTTGACCCTATCTGCTGACTACTGTAACTTTGTGGATCGCAGGTAAACACATATTGACCTAAAATCCCTGCAAAAAAAGTAGCACTGAAGGAAAAAGCTTATAAATGAGACAAGGACTGTGTCCTGTTCTCAGTAGGACACAAAAGGCAAAAGCAGTATAAGTCTATCATTGAGAATTGGAAAATAAGACCTCCAATTGGCATGCTGCAACAGGACAAGGAGAATTTCATTACATTTCCATTCTTCTTACCAGCATGGGCATTACTAACCAGGAAATTATAATCAACATGTAGTCTGTTAATTCTTGGGTTATAATATTTTCCCGAGCCACAAAGGACAGTAGAGTAATTATTGCCTCAGAGCAGCAAAACACAATGCCAGCATGTCAAATACTGTTTGATTTTGAATTAGAAGAACCGAGGTCTATATTGAAAGCTAGTATGCGACTTCACACGTATTTATTTTGTGCATGGAAAAATGCTAACTGTAATTTGACATGAAATACATATACCTAAAAATAAAGCTTTCAGAAATTGTTAAAGGACTTTTTGTTGTTATACATCTTTATTAACTTATTTAAAACTTATATCCCTTCTGTTTCATAGGTGTAGCTTAAAAAATTATCAACTCTTCTTGCTCAGAAATGAAGCCTGTTTCACCTAAGTAAATTAGAATATTTCAAAAATCTTACATGCAACTGCATAATGAATATAATTTTACTGAAAAAATACTCATGTATTTTAGTACTTCTACTCTTTTTTGGTTAATACTCTTCCCCATGAGTTCAGCAAAAAGAGGGAGGTATAGTAAAACATCATAGCGAAGTCTAGATAACAAGGTCATAAAAACCTTTTACATCTTTAACATGGCAAATTATAGAGTGAACACAGAAATGAAAAATGAATAAATCTGCATTAATGACAGGCAAGACTACCTGGTGCCAGACAGGATTTCCTTGTGACTATCCTAAAAATACCCACAAAAAGTCCAAACAAACAAAAAGCCAACACAACCACATACGCACATATACACACACACACACACATACACACACAAAGAGAGATGACCTAGACAAAATTTTGCAGGTCCCAAATGAGAAAAGCCATAAAAATTAGAAAGGTACACTGTAGAATATACAAAATAGTTTGTTTCCATCCAATACTAACAGAAGACTAATGCTGAGATCCTTATGTTGGTCTTCCTAGAGCTAGATTAAAATATAAAAGATTTGGAGCTTCATTTTATGTACCATTAAAGGAAGTTTTTTTTTACTTTACCTCTAAAGTCTTCTGGTAACGGGGAAGCAATATTGACTAAAACACAACTGGTTTACTTCTTTTCCCACCCTGGCCATCCCCCCTCCACCCTGAGGGGAAACGGAGCAAAGAGAAATAAAAAAAAATGAAATAAAAAAAATAAAATAAAATAAAATAAATCCTTTTTCTGTACACACTATAAATCAAAATTAATCTGTGAAAACTACTTAAGATGTGGAAAGTAACACTTTACCTATGAGTCTCTAAACCCCAGTTATGTTTAAAACAACAATAATGATGCACTTTCATGTTTGTCAGGAAAACTCTGAAATGAAGTAAAAGGCTCTCCCCAAAAAATGTTTCCTTCACCTTACAAAGAAGCACTTGGTAAGTAAAATTCATGGTAGAATAAACTTGTCTTTATTTAGCAGTAAAGTTTACCATGTAAAGCAATAATATATTTGTAAGATCCGAAGCCCTGCTTCAGACATATCTCTTGGTGATGTATATGTCCCTTGTTCCAACTCTATATCCTGTTTTTCAGTAAGTGTAATAGCTCTGACTCCACGGATCTGAATGTTCTCAACTGATTAGATTAGTTAAATGCCAACTCTCGCTTTGGGATCTTGAGGCTACAGTAGTTGCTATTAAGCTATTGATTGGAAAGTTGGGCTAAAATATCAAGGTTCAGAAGCACTGGGAGTCCCTCCTCTCCCCCCCTTTTTTTAAACCTTGAGAGATTTAAGGTATGGAGCTTTTCCTACATCTAAAATTCTGACCACTAATGATACAAACAAAGAGAAATCCATTTAATAAATAAGCTAGGTGAGGGGTCTCACCTAATTAAGAGAACTATATTTAACCCTGCTTCAAGTGGAGAACCATGCAGAAGAGAAAAGAAAATTTCTTTCAGGTTTGACTACAGAGTTAACTTAATGGATATGTTTTTGAAAGCTGTGTTTTTGGACTTAATTAAACAGGCAAAAGTAAATCAAATAGAATTTCTGGATTACTTCATATACTGAAACAGACATCAGGATTATTACTTTGTTTTTAACACTGTAACACTATTCTTAAACTTTGTTCTTCTGTGACATGCTATCAAAAAATAAATATTGATCTTTCTGGTAACAGATATAAGTTATACCCCACCTGCCCCCCCCACCCCCCCCAAGCCTCCCACTTACTGGTTGGAAAAATTGACAGATTTTCTATTCTCTTCATGTTCTTACACCAATGACAGCATCTGAGCCCCTTCCAGAATAAAACATTTTTCTCCTCATTTAATTTCTGATCCAATGTGGATTCTTAACATTCTCCACACACACTGAGAAGAAAGAAAATATGAATTTTAAGGTTCTCAGTGGCATTTTTTGCTTTTATTTTAATGAGCTATCAGGCTATATGTCCCTCTTATGGGAAAGGAAGTTGAAACATGCTTCACATTTAGACTTAAAATAAGTGATTCTAGTGATGCACTGAAAACAAAACCTCAACAGATAAAGTACAATTAATTATGCTACATAGGAAAGGCAAGGATCCCAAGAAGTTTAAAATGCTATGTTTTCTGCAAAAACTGTGGCCACAGATGACCCTCACAGTTATAATATAGAGAATTTAGTTAAGCTTAAGCTACGTATCTTTGGGAAAAGATTGTTTACATCAAACATCTGAAAGTGGCTGATGATAACATTTCTCAGTAGGACACATAAGAATGGTTAATGTCAGATATAAACTTTTATACATTATTCTGCCATCATTTCTTAAGTCTGACCTGGGGAGACATCTAGGGGTGAGAGGTTTATTCTGTACTTGGTGTCCCTGCTGAGATTGCCAGCTGGGGAGCCAGCAGTTCTGGACAGCCTGATACCTACTCTTCCCCTCCCCTGCCCAGGCCCCAGAACTACACACATCTTTCACCAAAGATTTTATTAAAAATCCATCATGCTTATTCTCTAATCAAGAATTCATTACTACGAAAGGAAATATTACAGGTTCCATGAAATAGCATATAAAACTGGCGTGAAATTATTGTTTATTTGTGATTGCAGTTTATTTGAAAAGTTTGAAATTTTCCCATATTTATGTTTTAAATTTTTGTGGATTTTTGAATGAATTCCCATTTCACATTCCAGAACTCGCAACACATTGCACACATTGCACCACATTGCACACTCAAAAAATTACTTTTCAGATATTTGGTCTCCATGTTCAGAATCAGTGGACTAAAGACAGCTCAAATCATGTAACTTTTCCAGTATCTGAGATCATGTTATATTAGCCCACGTCCAATAAGAAATTCAGGCAACTAATTAGCCATAGTTATTTTATTTTATTTATTCTGCATTTAAACTTGAAAGGCTGAGGAGGTATTTGAATTGTAAAACTGTAACTTGATATGTTTGGGTTTTTTAAACACAATTTTAAATACACACAGAACAACACTACACAGTAGTTTCCCCATGTTGTACTCCTCCAATAGAGAGTAAATGCAGAGCCTGCAGGTCAGCAGGGAAGGTGGAGCTGTGAGTGAGTCCAGGCTGTCTAACATTCTCCCTTTCCTGGTGTAACTGAAGTAAATCATGTGCCTAATGCATAGGTCAAGTCCTCTTTTCATATTGTATGTTGTCTTTACAGCAAGGAGACAGTGAGAGAATTAAACAGTTGTATAAATTTTGAAAGGCCAACTCTGATCATGGGTCAGGGTCCTGTTGCTCCTATATTTATCCCTAGGGATATATATATATATATTTATATTTATATCAGTCAGTAGAGAATGAAGCCATCAGAACATTTTGTTGCAAACTAAATTAAAACTTCAAAAATCCAGGGGGAAGTATAATTAAAAATCAGCATGTGTGTACACCTTTGTATATATAACACATAAAACATACTATGTTTATGGGACACCATCATTTTAAACCTTACGCTGTTCTGCATTCAGATTTAAGTGGTTTAGGATTAGTTTTAAATACAGCAAAATCAGGCAGTTGCTAGGAAGACTATAATTCCTCTTTCTGCTTTGCCTATATCATGGTGTCAGAAAAGAAAAAGAAGGAAAAAAAAAACTTCCATCGCTGTCCTCACACAGTGTGGGTAAGGAAAAGCAGGGAAATGTAAGGCAGAAACCTCTCCCTTCTCCGCTCCACAAGCAACAGACAAAGCCTGCTCGGCAAGTCTCTGATCCTTGTTCTCCCTTTTCCCTACCTTTCTCACTCCTTTCTGTGACAGGAATGAACCAGCCCTAACCCTCATTCTCAGCAGGGAAAGAAAATTAATTTTGCCTATGCTTCTGAGAGGCTTTTGGTCAGGTCCGCTGAATCGTCCCCACCCTGAGAACAGACAAACAAACAGTCCCCCACCCTGAAAACAAAAAAAAACCACTATTCCCATACCAGTGAAAGCACATAAACGAAAGACCCCTTTTGTTTCTGTATTCCACCATTTCAATTATATCTTCTTCTGCAGCCTGCACACAGTGGTCAGGAGCCCATTATGACAGCTAAGCAATCAATGCCCAGGCAGCTCTTGCCCCAAGAACTAATAACCAACATACTCATTGGGTAGACTAATGTAAAGGTCTGTAATAGGCTCTGCCAGCAGGTGTGAATCTACAAGATCCCCAGCCATTTTGCCATTCAATGGCAAAATCAATCACCAAGTGGATGATTTCACCAGGAAAGATATTTTTGTCAGACCTTTTAATGTGTCACCCAGCAAATCTGACTTCACTCTGTTTTAAGAGTTTCCTTATTCATTGTGCTGTAATAAGACAGAGGTTTAGTAACTGAAAAGCCATTAGTGGTGTTCGGCACTCCTTTCCTTTTCCTTTAAGGAAAAGTTGCAGACGGTTCCACTTCAGGGATCTGGGCAAATTGGGATCTTGTCACAACTTGTTAGTAAAAAGTCAATGTCTCAGTGTGTGATGGCTGTGCTAAAAGCACTGCTCAGAAATGAGGAACGTTATCTCTCCATGTTACTTGTATGGCTTGTATATCACTACCTGAGCAGTTCATTATCTTTAACATAGAATCTACAACTACCTGAAGCGAGGTAGAGAATCACTATGATCTACTTCCTATTTCTACAACTAGGAAAGTGAGAAATCCAAATCATGCACAGTCTGCAGTACATAAATCAGCCGATTCTACCACATATCAGGTTGCTTCTGTAAACCATGTTTTCTCTTAAGTAGAGGTCAACAAATATTGTGAGGAATTTAGCTTTACCATTTTATGTTAGCTAATCAAGACAAGGGGAAAGGGAAGGAAGTTATTAGTGACATCCAAATTAACTAATGTGGCAGGAGAGTGGAGGCATGTTTCCTAAAGTTATTCCTGGCATATATACTAATATAATTGATATAACTACACATTGGCAACAAGTAACAGTGTTTTCCTTCCTTTCTAAAAATGTGACCCCCTGCCTACTCAAGCGTGCATCATCTTCCAATTAAGTAGCTCATTTCTATGTCTGCAATTTTTTAACAGGTTTTCTAGAGTTCTGCTGAATATCCTTGATTAGTAATAATTGTCCTGTATTTCACTCTTCAAAGAGAATTGTAAAGTTACAGAAAAGCACTATCGACAATCACCTATTAGGAAAGTCCAAGATATTTTTTCTTTTAAATACAAATCCAGTATTAAAGATTTCCTTGGAGTGTGATATTCCACTAGCATTATTAATTGTACTTTCAGACTAAACACCTGTTGTCAGGCATTAGAAGGGATGAGTAAGTTTTGCCACCAAGGTAGTCTGACTTTTCAGTAAATTAAAAAGTCATTTCTGTAATTCAAAATTCTGAGCGTGCCTAGGCAGAAGAGAAAATAGAAAATTGCTAACAGTGTTGTTCTCTCCCCACATCCTTCTCATAACCTGAGAGTATGACATCAGTCTTGAGTTCAGTTATAATCAGAATATACACATATTTATGGTCGTCATGTGGTTTATGTTAGTTAATATTTAGATACCCATACAGTTTATTAGGTCACGCTGCAGCAAAGGACATAGAATAACTTTGAATGAAACTAGGACCTACTATGTGAAGGCTTTAAATCATATTATTATTTAATAATGTTTCATATTTGAAATTTCATTCAGGACTTCACACTTTTTTTATTTCCCAGAAAAAGTTGTGCAAGCTCCCAAAGCAAGACGGAAGATGCTATGAGAGCTGGGTTCCAGTCATGGGTTGTCAACAGTAAAAGCCACTACAAAGATTAATGAAAGGAAGACTTGTTATCCTAGAAGATGCTGTAGTCATTCAAATTCTCTTTAGAGAGTGAAGATCTCAATATGGCTCCATGGTAATTGCAGGCAAATGTCAACTTGGCATATTTAAGTGCAGTTAAACATTGTCAGGGAAAAAAACCCCACAGCTCTGTATTAGGCTTTGGCAGAACATTCGGTACAGCTAATTGTCATACACTTCAGGAATCTAATTTTACAGTGAGGTGGCAGAGAGATTGCTTGTTTTTTGAGGGTTTCCTCAAATTTTCAGAATTTGTGCTTAACAGCTCTTACCTAGGCAGGGGGATCAGTTGACTTGATTTGCTTGTCAGATACATGTTTTATTAATCACTTCAAGTGGTAGGAAATCTCCAATTAATCCTTCGAGAACAGGAAGGGTAACCCAGTTGAGACATATACTAAAGCAATGTGCTGCTCCTACCAAGAAATTCTTGTAGCCATCAAAGAGGCTTAAAAAACTTAAAAAAACAGGATGGCAACGTCATCCTTCAGCATTAAGCAGGCTTTGTGGAGATGTCAATCTGTGAGCCTCACCAATACTGAGGAAAAATGGAACGCCAATAAGCAAAATGTATATATCCACAAGACAAAAATATGCAATTTCACAAAGATTTCAAGGTAACGTTGAGCTCACAACTTTTCATATCTTGGATTTTTTTTTTTGAAAGCACGCCTTTGAAAGGAATTTTGTCTATAGTCACATGCTCACATACAGTAAAAGAAGCAGCATCTTTTATTTCAAATTTAATTCAATTAAAACCTCAATTATTCTTTTTATTTGTCTGTAGGTGACACAATTTCTGGTTTGGATGCACCACAGACAGCAGGAAACATAGCAGGAACGAGCTGCCAGTGCTGGCCTTTGAGGACTGGCTTCTGATGCTATTATATGTGATGACTGACAGGTCTTATAGCAGGCTGTTCCAAAGTCTAATGACAGGGAATAAAAAAAAAAGCATGTTGAGCAGACAGTGATGATACATGGCCTTAGTGTTCCTGAGTCTTGGGATCTCTGTTTGGGTGATTTGGATGCAAGTCTAGGCAGGCCAGAAGACTATAGATTTTAGATCTTCGACCTCCACTCTGAGAAAGAATACATCAGAAACTATACAAAAAGTGAAGTGAAAGCTAAGGGAAAAGATACCTCTCATTGTTCTTCCAGATAAGAGCTTGAAAATGAACCAGTAACTAATAGAATGACATTTTTTACCAACCTCCTAAGGTGGTAATAACAGTTCAGGTTAGATTCAAAGATGAAACAGCCTAATCCCACACTCCCTGAGGCCTAAGCTAGTCCCCCATTATCCTACAAGTAACTAAGGAGCAGTCATGGCCTTGTGTACTTTGACTACGCTGAAATGTTAGGGCATGTTGAGAAACTTGGTGTAAAGCAATCATTTTGGGGCACGTAAGTTAACACCTACTGACATAAATGGGCTTGTTCTAATTCCTCAGAGGTTTGATGGCAGTCTGCAGGTCCGAGGAAGGATCGCTTCACTTGCATTGAGCAAAAGACTGCCTTCTCCCTTACTCCTGAAAAATAAAACTAATTGTAAAGACAAGATATAATTTGCCTCAGACAATTGTGAGGACCTAAGGCAGCTCTAGTTAAATTTTCACTGGTGGGAATTGTTGACTTGATTAAAAAATACTAGCATTATGAAAACAGACAGGCTTAATTTGACCATGAACTACTGAAACCATATCAACGACAGCAAGACATAAGACACATTTAATCATAGCTTCTAAAACATTCCTGTTTAAGAACAGCCTTTTGCTTTAAAAATAAGCAGCTGTGCCTTTACCATTATTTATGGTAGAAGAAAAATTCTGTGGTCAGAATTTTGCCATATATGCTCTGAATGATCAAATTTAAAATGATGCATAAGCGTACCTTAGAGCAACATAAGAGATGGATAGTAAAAAACTGCAAAGTTTGCAAGAAGGAGAGGAATAAGAATAGTATTTCCAGTGGCTTGCCACCAAATTTCAGGTATTTGATGAAAGCCAAAAATTTATTGTCTGATTTTCATCCATACTTTCAGATGATTTAATTTGCTATATTGGCTATATCTGCTGAAATCATGGAGACGAAGACAGACACAAAGTTTGGAAATTACAAGAGGACTAATGTGGTAATTTGGTTATTTATAATTATGTGACATAGCAAACTACTGTAAATAACGCACAACCAATGAATATAGTACAAAAATATCTTTGACATTGAAATCAACTGAAATAAATTCAACAAGGCTGTTCAGAGCAAATGTCGTGTTAAAGATACATTAATTACAGCTGTTAGCAACTCAATGGATGCTACCTGATTTCCTTTTAATATGCCAGCCTTTCTAAACAACTTTATGAGCAAGAGAATGCTTCTTTGATCATTTTATGTGTATATATATTTATACACACACACATATATATTTAATAAATATTTTATAAATATATATTTTTAAAAAACATATAAATAGGAATTAAAACATCTTGGGGCTTCAGTCTTCAGATATTAGTTTACTCCCCAACCAGAGAGCTAAGGTGGCCCTGGATTATTTCCTAATGAATAGAGCTCTTTCTAAGAAATACTGTTGCAATCTAAAGCAGCATAAACTAAAACTCTTTTTTTCCGCTTTGGAAAATAACGGACCTTAAACCATGGCCTCTGCCAGGTAATTTAGCACACTACCAGTTGTATTAATATTTCTATTTTATTTATCTAAATCAGCTATGCACTGAAATAATTCATGGTGCCATTGTACCAGTTCTTGCTAAACAATAATTACTGAAACTGACACAAAATAGTTGATTTGTAGGTGGGCTTACTCTTTAAAAGGATCTTGTTAATGGAAAAGACTCTTGATTCATGAGTGTAGTTTAATGCAAAGCAATTTTATGCCATGGTAAATTACCATCAAAACATAAAAAAGAAATGAAGCCACGTTGTGCCCAAAATTAATCAAAACTGTCTTGAAAGCTTCTTGATTTGCAATCTAAAATACAAATTGACAGAAATAAAAACTTAATATAAAACACAGCACTAAGGCATCTGAATATTTGGTAGGTAAGTACTGATAGAATGTATTTTATGGGGAATTAAAGCTGAAGATAAAAACTAAGGGTGTTTAAATATTTTATAAGAGCTCTTGAGTGGTGAATGTTCCCCTCCACAGACACCAAATTTACCCTTGATTTCTTCTCAGTAATTGTACCACTACCTGAAAAGCAGTTTTCAGTTAACAGAAATACCCATCAGCTTATACCACTAGTGGTCCCAATGCACTCACCTCCTGCAGAACTGGAAATCCTCACTTCAGTGTGCAGTCACTTCTCTGCTCCTTTTCATAGCAGACATTTAAATCACAGCTTGAAGGACCATTCTTTGAAGTAACATTACAGTATCATTACCTCTTGTCTCTTACTTAGACAATAAGAGACATCTTAATGAAGCCTGTGGAAATACTGACATGTAAAATGCTAAAATATCTGTATAAATTGTCACAGAATTAATTCTGTAAAGGAAGTCAGTGTTGTGCAATAATATTTCTGACATATTTTTTTTCCTTGTTTCACTCTCATATAATTTAATGGATTATCTTAGAACTGTAATTTCCAGAAAACTTCCCTGTACCCAGGGATGCTCAGGGTTAGGTTCACCATTGTGCGCAACTCCAGAGCCAGTGAAATATAGCAAGAAACCCTCAAGCTCTGTCAAAACATAGGGATCAGGAGCTAGGGACTCCAGATCAGTCCCAGGTCTGGACATCCTTTCCACATCTCCTGAATGTCTTGGTTTCCAAAGAAAGGAACCCCAAGAGAAAGAGCAAGGCAAGAGCTGAGGAGTATTTCAGCAAGCTCCTAGCCAGGCTGACTAGGGAGATCCTGGCTCCTGAGAGTACTGTGGTGTCAATCTGAGGGCAGCATTGGGACAAAGGGAGCCCCATATGAGGCCAGGGCTCTACCCCTCAAACCAGGCTGGTGAAACCAGGAACCTCCAGCTGCATCACGAGCTCTGACAGCTCACAGGTTCTCTGACTGCAGTGACTGAAGGCAAGGCAACTCAAGGAGCTTCCCTGAATTGGGACAGTTGGCTGATCCCTTTGGCTTTGGGAAAATCCAATTGGACAATTTTCCGTAACATTTTACCAATGATGGAAGATTTTTATTTCTTTTTAATAAATAAATCTATATTCCATTACTATGGAATGACAGACTTAGAATGACAATTACTTTTCAAATATCGATGTTTTCTTTGGAACTGTCATGGTTTTGGCTGCATTGGCCAATCAGAATGACAGATGTCCCCCCCCACACACCCCAAAGAGAGGAGGGAGGAAGAGATAAGGAGATTTACAAGTTTAGAAAAAGAACTAAACCACTTCAATTAAATTATTAATAAATAATGAAATGATATTAACAATATATATACAATATATACAAAACCGTAATCAGCTCCCAGGACGACGATCACGTCACCAGCAGGCAAAGAGAAAGTCCCAGACTGAAGTCAGCAAAGGACAGGAGCTGGATTCCGGATCTGGAGTCAGGAATGCTTGAATCGGGATCAAAAGCAGATGAACAAACAGAGTCCTCCTCAGACGTCGGCCATTGAAGAAAGAGAGTTGACCCTTCAATCCCTTAGCTTTTATGCTTAGAGTGATGCAGATGGGAGAGTCAGCTTTGGGTCACCTGTCCTGTCCACTCCTCCCTGCAGGTGGGACCCCTCTATGCTTTTCCGCTTCTGACCCTCTAACAGGGCAAGTAACAAAATTAGCTGACCTTGGTTGTTATAGCAACAAGTATAAGCAAGAGCCTCTGTGCATACCATTCCTTGGTATAATCAGGTCTTATCACTCTGAGAGTGAACAGTTTCTGAACAATATGCTGTTAATTTCAGATTTCAGTCAGTTAGAAGAGGCCCAGCTAAAAGGTAAAATTACAAAACAGAAAATTGGTTCTGTTTTACCTCAAACCAGGACAGGAACAGAAAGTCAGTTTTATTCCACTCTAGTCAGAGTTGAAACCATGTCAATCAACTTATAGTTTGCATGTACAAAAATCAGGGTTTGTCCACCTTAGTGAGTAACTGTTAATCTCTTATCTGTCTTTTTTTCCAGCACAGTCTACTTCTGCAAGGGTAATTATTTACTTTTGCGGATCACTCGGATACAACTGTGACCAATCCGATAGCAAAGACCATAAGAAACTTAACTCATCCTGATATCGGAACAGGATTTACAGGAAATAAAGCACTTGTCCTCATTTTGAACAATGATGATAAAATTCTTACAGCTTCCTACCAAGTGGGTATCAAGCAAATTTTGTGCAATGAATGACGAAGGCCTCCTGTCAGGGAGAAAAAGGAATGTTATATGATCATACAGTAAGTCAAAGTAGTAATTGAAGCAGAATCCAAAGTACAGTTCTATGTATCACTTGAGCCTCTTTCATCACTTGATTACCACTTTGCAAACTCCACATGTTTCTCTTCGTATAGCTAAATCATGAGAGAGTGTTCTACTTGGGGCCCATCTCTACACCACTCTAATTAGCCTAAGGCTCGAAACATCCATTTTAAATATTGGTAATCTTTATTCCACTGAGAAAAAGTTCAGATCCAGACTTAAAGTCTATAATTGAAATCTGTTCACTTCTATCTCATGTGTAGAAACAGAGAAATGGCTTTTGTCTTTTCTTAACAGGAAAACTGATTTAATGTAGTAGCCAGCTAATATGTACTGTGCTAAGGAAGACTTTGCAATGCATTTTGCATTCTCTAAACAGGCACAGACTGAGTGTAATGGAGTTCAAAGTGTCACATGAAGTCAAATCCTAAGGGTAAAAGTCCATTTTAGAATTACTATATTATTTGTCTTGTTCTTGTTTCCAGAAAAGACACACTCAATTTTTCTGCTGATTTATTAACAAAGCAAAAAATGGTATCTCTCCATTTAGTGATCAGTCATTTAGTGATGGCTCATGAGCAAATATAAAAAGTGTCTGTAACCTGGGGGGAGAAGAAAGACCTCTAGGCCATGATCCTAATTGATTTTTACTACAGGCTCTTTCACCTTCTGCTACAAAATTGGCTTTCAAGTAACTACTGGCACATCTAGGAAATTAAACTACTTCACTGAAAAGGAAATTTAATCTTCAGATTCTTTACTTGTGATCATTTATGGTACAAACAATCACATTAGAAGTCATGCATGACATCAAAGGACCCACCACCTTTGAAGAGAGAGCACTAAAACCAGTAAGTACTTTCAACAAATCACTTACGTAGTACTTTAATTTCAAACTACTGTACAAGTGATTCCAACAAATGAGCACAGCTTCATGTGTGTGCGCAGAGCCTTCTGGCTAGCTTAAAGCAAACTGTATACTTGACCTTTACTTCAAAGGAAAGTTAAAGGGCTGCATAGAGATGCTGCTCCCAAAAGATTTAAGCAAGGTACCAAAAGGTGTCTTCCAGTGGCTAGTTTCATTCAATGTATAGCCTCCATTAGTTTAGTATAAAAACTTGAGACATTAACTTCATGGATCAAAAATAAGCAAGTTAAAAGAGTGCTTCATTCCGATTAAGCTATCGGCTTTTACAGAGTACTTGGAGTAAGGTAGACCACCCGGAGGGGGTGTAACTGCAACACCCCAGAGCTCCCCTCTGCAGCAGCTGATGGGAGAGCCTGAGACCTGCAGCTGCCACCCTGCCAGTCTGTGCTGCCACAAGCTCTTGGTGGGCAGCGACTAGTTTAAAACTAACTTATATACTTACATATTGCAGGATTTTCAGGCTTATACCTACATATTTATATGTAGGAATACTTCCAGTGTTGCTGTCTGGATGCTTTAGCTGGATATCACTTGATATGCCCTTCAGAAACTGCCAGCTGGGGCTACTGGAAGTCCAGGTAATAAAGGCACCATATCTCTGTAAGTACAGATTCAGTAGAAAGAAGAGGTATTACTCCACACCAGCTCTTCATTGCTTGCTTTTAATACTAGAAATTATGGGATACAGTATGAAAAACTAAATCCTGAGACAAGATAGATATATATTTACCACAAAACTACATGGTATGATCAAAATTTAAAAGGTTAATATCTAAAGATGAAAAAGGTTACTTTTAGAGAACCACAGGTAATAGGACCAATTGAGCAAAACACTTAGCAGTTTATGCTTATGTTACACTTTGCTACATTTACTGGTTGGCAACCTAACAACTGTTTTTGGTGTTGCATAAAAGAAATAAATAAAAAGCAGGTAGCTCAATAGTGGAACACCCCCTAGTCTGCACATTTTGCTCCAACCCCTACGAAATTAAAGAGAAATTCTTCTATTTCCATCCAATATTTACAACAACTGTGATCTGTCCTCATACCGTACATATGGGCATACACACACTCTTAGCTAGAAGAGAATTTGATACAATATTGGTTCTAAAAGTCAATGTATTCCTGTAATCACTGGTAAAAATAGTGGTGTTGGAAAATCCACATTGTCTCCCTCTCTTGTAGAATGACGCATCAACAGATATTTAGTGAAGGGAGTTAAATCAGCAGCAACATCTTTTCTGAAAAAGCATCTGGGATGGCGGGTAGCCATGAAAATACCTGCTTTGCAAGGGAAATGTGGCATTCATGCACAGTGACAGTCAGTGTTCACTTTCCACTCATTTTTCCATTAAAAAAAATGAATGCTGTAACTACTCAGAGGACAGAATCTTAAGTATTCAGCCATGTCTGTCAATCGCATACCACAAATATAAAAAATACAGCAAAAAGATGAACACTTTGCAAACAGACACCCGAGCATACAAATTATTCAGTGGATGCTTAACTATGAATCTTACAGAAACCATTTCACAAAGATTCATGTGCATGGAAATGGCGGCTAAATTAATCAAATTTTTCAGTGTTGCAGAACAATGCAATTTAAGAGTTCTAACACCTTGCTAAAGAAAATTCGCCTTTCCAAATTCAGTCTGTACGTAAAGACATCTTATAAAAGACTCTAGACTACTGAAGACAATAGGTCAGACTGTTGGATACAATAGGACAAATTTTATCTCCAGTGTCATCCTATCTGTATTACACTTGAGATTAATTTACTCTGTTGTCTATGTAGGACAGCACTAGAATGAATACATCAACCTTTTAAACCTGAAGTGTCACTTTCATGCCATATTCACTCCCTAGTGGTATGTCTTGCTTAAATAAAGAGTGATGGGTTCACTAGTCGTTATTTTAAGCAACGACATTGAAAAAGAATTTGTTGCACAGGAATAATTTACTTTCTTAATAGCAAAATTTTGAGAAAAGCAGCAATTTCACTTTCATATATCTAGACCTGTGTATATAACCACTGCTATATCTCCCAAAACAACAAAGAACTTAAAGATCAATAACGTGAGGGTACCTTGGTAGGTCTTTCATCTGCTTACAGCAACACAGAGTTACACAAAAGGTTAAAACAGAGGATGCCTGAAACAGAGGATGCTTAAAACACATGGTCAAAGATCAAAACAAATTATGGATTCTTTCCTTTTGCATCAGATGGATTCAGAATTTACCTGCTAAGTCCATGGGCTGTCTTGAGAAATGGTACATGCCACTTTGAAAAGAGATTAAAAACTATTCTTCCACGATATTAGTGTTACCCACAATGTTAATATTAAGCAAGTAAGATATTTCCACCCTTTATTGAATATTATATCTCATGACTGTACAGCCATCTACTAAAATCCAACTAAACTGAAAAAAAAATACATAAAAAGAGTGTATTAAACATACATTTATGTTTTTCTCTAGTGCAAAAGATGCTAGTATGTGGATTCCATGATTGTCATGAACACTAGGCACAATCAAAAGGTTAAAAAATTAAATATTTGCCAAATCAAGGCATAATTGTCTCTCTCCTATCTATTCAACTGGAACAGATACAGTCTGTATCTGCACAGAAATGTTATTACTTTGTTTTTTAAATAAAAACTTTAGGAAAACAAACATTTTGTCTTACACTGAGGTCTAAAGGATGTCTCAAGAGAACTTTAAGACTGTTTGATGAGTATTTCAAGGGAAAAAAAGGCTGTTTATTTCTAAGCTATATATTAGCTTTTCCTTGGTCTGGTCAAAATAAAATTAATGTTGAATATAAAACCACATTGCCCTCAGAAGTCTTACAAAGTGTTATCGACGTGCTCTATGCAAATTAACACTGATAATCTAGAAAAATTATTAAATATTTTTTAGACTTTAGTGGAGTCTAAAAAAGGGAGGTTTGGTGAGTAGCAAGGGAGTTTTAGCATGTGCTTATGCAAATAAAGCAAGAAGAGCAAGTGTGCTTATGCTTTAAGGAAACTACATGTGAAGCCACTCTTCAGCAAATGTCTCATTTCCTGATGCATAAAAAATACTGTTATGCCATCACTCCCCATTTAATCCTTTCCCTAACATTCAGTAGTCATAGTCATCATGTCAAGTTTAATGTGTTGATTACAAGCATTAGCATATAAGAAATTAGAGGGGTTTTAATGCCTATTCCAAAATTGACAAAATCCATGGCTCTGTTAGTAAGGATGTAAGTATTGTTATTAAGCTAAAACATAGCAGATTTATTGGCCTAAATCAAAATACCGTGAATAAGCGAAACTTAAGAAAGAAATGAGGAAAAAAAATCTCTGAGGAGACTGTTGTGAACATGTTTTTCACTGGATACTAAGACCAAAGTTGTTAAAGAGGCACCTACTTCACACAGTGGCTGAATTTCAGCCAGCATTGCTCCATGTAAGTTTCTTTCCACAAAAAACAGGTTTCAGCTGCATCTTCTGAATACTTCTTAAAAGTGTACACGTAAATATCTACTAATTCCAACCAAAAATTACAGTTGCATTCAGTGACACCATAACAAATTTTAAATGTAAGTAAACAACTTAATAAACAATGTTCACTTCAATGATTTCAAGGTCATGAAGAGCTCCAATTTGATGCTGCTGCTGTAAGAGGACTGTGCTGATGTATTCCACAGCACTGTCTGTGGGCTATATGGTTCAGAAATCATGATTATTGTGCTTCTCAACAGGTGTATTTACAACAAATCCTTCAAGTTTTTCCACACTTTACGTTAAAATCTGTGATGTTGTCTCCAAACATGTAAGGGATACAACCTTCTGCATCCCTCTTCAAGAATTCCTGTGTCATGGATACCATAAATCTGTGTTTTGTTATATTAGCCACAGACTAGAATGTTGCTTGTCAGGCAAGTCTGTACCAAGCACCCCACAGAGCCACTGTGTCTCAGAATAGCTTTTTGTACTGTTAATGGCCTCCATTTTTGTTCACTGAGACATAGTTTTGCTAGGCAATTATAAGAGCTAATTGCTTGCTTGTAGTCCTCTTTCAAATAAACAGATCAGATTGATTACTACTACTTCTTTTCCTTTACTTACCTTCTACTTTTTTGTCAGCTCAGCATAGCTAATAAGAACATTTTATAGAATAATGTCAGAAAGCTCTACCTGCACAATCTCAATAACACTGCACTGTCTTAATATCCCATTAACAATTTTGTTTTATGACCTGTCAGTCAGCCAACCTTTAATCCACTGATTGTGTGCCAGGTTGATTTGGAATCAATCATTTCCTTAAACAAAACACATTGTAGCACAAGGTCAATTGCTCATATAAATCTAAGACTAACACGTCAATATTACTTTTGTCAAGCAAAATAACTACCTGAAAAAACAGTATCAAGGTAGTTTGACAGACTATATTTTTCATAAACCCTTGATAGTTTGTATTCATAACACCAACCTCCTTAATATCTAATTTAGCATCCAATATTATTTTCTTTTGTATTGCTATGAAAGAATTGAAGTACCTAGATTATGGAGATTATCTTTAGGAAATACTGGTTATCACCTTCCTGAATATTATTTGAGTCTGCATAATAGAGCACATCTGTCTTAAGTATTGACTACTAAACACCCTTCAGAAGCAATTTTAAAGTTGGAAGTGTTTCCTCGTCATATGACTATGTACCCCTCTTTTTATCCAAATCAAAAGAAAATTATTTTTCAGAAACTTCTGCCTTTTGACATGATTATTAGGTTATTATTATATTATATAATAATGGGCAATACTATTTTTTAACGCTCCTTTCATCCCATTAGCTAAAGCTAATAAAAACTCAAATGCATGCTAAAAATATTAATAGAAAATTGAAAGTTTACTTCAGATATGTGTGACTGTGTGCTCCCCCTCCCCAGATGCCAACCTGATCTTTATCTCCCATAACCCTGCCCAAGCAATAACCACCCTTGGAGGTCATAATGAGTGTATGTAGTCATGATGGCTGCATCCTGCTCAATGTGCTTTCAGGGAGACAAATAACAACACAATAGCCAAGGGCTAACTTGGTCAGTATGCAATTCATCTTACCCCATAAATAGTGAATAGCCCAAGAGGCCTTTGAGCTCTCCTGCAGGGCAGCAGGCCACACACCAGGATCTCCCCTTGAGCAAGGTTGCCTCTCAAGGTTACTTCTTGAGATTCAGAGATTCCTTGCTGCAACAGATCCTTCGTAAGTGACAAATAGCTTGCTAAACATTGAAATCTTAGTTAAGTGATATAAAGGATTGATTGTGCATATATAATCCTTTAGACATAAACCGTTGACCAAGTCTGGGACTAGGACTGGATCCAGCCGCACCTAGACTCCTCTCTGAGAAGGAGTTTAGAACGCAAGGGGATCCTTTCTGAACCTCATGACCCAACGGGAGGGCCTCCCTGACAGTTCTGTATGACCCTGTCCTCTATGCCGTAAATAACCAACTGTGCTTTGCCATCTCAAATCTTGTAGAAACACTGTGGCATTTCCTATCAAACATTGCTAGATCCCTGGTTTATATCAACAAAATGTATCACTGCTTCTTTCTATGAGTGAAATGCATCACTCCATCCACAACAATATTCACAGGAAAGCTCAGCTATACTGATTATTGAAAGTTACTAATTTTCTAATGGTGATGATCTGACTCAAATCTCATGCATCTACTGCCTCTCCATCAGTAACTCCATAAGTAATTCCAGTAAAAGGAGATACGATGTACTTGTCCTGTGACCCCAAAAAACAATTAAGACTTTAAACAAATAATCCTTCCCTAGATTTTAATCAAAACGCATTGTGTTCTTCACATAAATGCAAAAAAACCCCATTTATTTGCTGAACTTATTAGACTCTGAAAATTTAAAGGTATAGTTTTTATTTCTGGAATTCTTGGAGACCAATCTTAATGAGATATTTCACAGTATGGAAAATTTTTTTGAACAAGCAGACATCCAAATATCTCAGTTAACTTGTGTGAAGAAAGACAGGGAAGTGTGCATACATTGTGTTATTTCAGTGCTATTTCAGAACTCAGTGATAGATCACTGAAAAATAGATGCCAAAGCTATTTTTATTTTTCATCCAACTTCTCCAGCCCTGAAATGTGCTTAGATTGCAAGTCTTTTGGGGCATGAATCATATTTTCAATCTTGTGTATGTTCAGTGCTGTTGTGCGTAGGAGGCACGATTATTTGTAACACACAATATTCTGAACATTCAAGTAAATTAATTTATCAATAATCACTAATTTACTCTGTCAGGTTTTTTTAAGATGGCAGATATTGGTAAGGGTTCCTAAAATTACATTTCAAATTCAATTGATATTTTTTAAAATCGAAAAGAAATTTTTCATGACCTTGATAATAACTATTATTATGTTATTAATACTGTATTAATTTCTAAAAACATAAAGATCAGACTTAGCAACCCTTATTTATAGTAATATATCCAAAGAGTTTTATGAGATAGTATGGAGCACCACCCTTGTGTCTTGTATCAGTCAGGCAAGATTTATAGATCTAATCACCAGAACCATCTTTTTTCTGTTTTATATCGCAAACATTGTTCCTGTGCTTAAGTTTTCAACTTTTGAAGGAGCACTCACATACAGCATCCTTTGAGGTACTTTTAAAGACTAGTCTAGTATGATTCACTTATTGGCATGAAAAAAAACCCCAGTTTAATTCCTTTGAATCCTTTAATTTACCATCTAATTCTATAGTCCAAATAGATGCTGTTGCTGAGCAACAACATACCTTAAGCAGCAGAAAGATATTGTAAGATATAGTTTCCTGCAAATCTTCTTTTATTGAAATAACCTAAGATGTCTATTACAAGCCTTATTTTTAATAGTTAATGGGTTTTGTGGACACTGGGCATAATGCCTGCTATAAAAATAAGCCTAGATTTCCATACACAATAGTATAATAAAATCTGGACCTGCTAGCCCTTAGTGATTTTCTAGGGATAATAATTTCAGCATTAACAATTTTAACTGTACAGAAAAAATTACACGGTACCAAACAATGCCTCCAAAGTATTCACAGAGCAGGTGTAATGAGGTCCATTTACAGGAAAAATTTCAGTGATTCCTTTTTTCTCTTCTCAGAAAAACAGCTGTACTTTAGTAGACAAGTGCACTTTTGCAGAATAAAATTACTTTTAAAAATTAAACTGTGAACAACAATGAAAAGAGGAATATTTGGAAAAGAAAAAAAAGAACTGGGTGGAAAGTCTTTGGTATATGTTCCAATAATGCCCCCTAGATCACTGTTGTTTCTATGATGAGAAGCCAAGTGACAAGATTAATAAAAGTAACCATTATGACAAGCTTAAAGGAAAGACGTTCATCCTCAGCCAAGTTTGCTTCAAATTGTTATTGCTCAAGCTAGTAAACATCATGTCAATTACTTAAACAAATAAAGAAAACCCAACAAGCTGAAGTATCCACAAGCTGAAGAAAAGCCACATGAGGTCCTTGGCCTGGTCTTGTAATTCATCAGAGAACAGACTAGTTAGAGCTACCTTCTTCCACCCTGCAGTGCAGCAAATAGGTGAGTAGCGCACTATACAGCAGTATTAATGTTTCAAAGTATACACTAAACCAAACAAACTAACAACACCCCCCCAAAAAAAATCAAAAACAAAACACCAAAAAGCAAAAAGATGATCCGTAGTATTGAATACTTAATTTTTGCACTGTAAAAATCTTCTCTCTCTGGCCTGTGTCACAGATTGAGGAATACCAGATCACTTAGAGCAATACATTTTGCCAGCAGGGCAGGCCTCAGGATCCAATCTCTCTTCATTTTTCAGATTATATAAACACAGCAAGAATAACAAAGAGTAATAATAAAGTGCATAACTGGTAGTTTAATACAATAATTTCCTGACTTTTCTCTCAAAATTAAACAATACTTTTCATAGATTAACAGCAAAATGAAAAATGTAAGAAAAGAATGATGTATAAGCTTGTGTAATGCAAGTTTATCAGTAAATAAACATTTCTATAAGTCACTATTTTTATAAAAACCCTACTACCTACTCTTTTGCACAGAAAACACTGCTATTTCAAAGCCATTTGGCATGCTTTTATTATGTAAATTAAATGAGGTTGATAATTGTCAACAACATGTAATGCCAGATTACAACATCCATATTTCCTTGTATTGTATTAAAATACAATGCATTTTCCAGTCTGGTGTATTGCCCCAAGAAGCATGCCAACCATTCGTTAAATTACAGACTGCAATCTTTGGGGAGAGACCATAGCTTTATTAAGGATAAGATTTAGTGAAACAGTGTAATTTACATATCAAACTCATCGTCATTATACCACATAAACTAAAGCTCTTGTAGGACTACTTGATGATTCCACAATTAAAAGCTTGTTAGTCACATCATTCCCCTCCTGGTTTTAATCATAACTCACATGGTATGGTACAAGCTACCTTAAACATTTTACAAAGCTGGAGAGTACAAAGCTAGGGGGGAGGAAGAAGAAAAAGAGAGGTTGACTCTGTCAGGAAACAATCTGCACTATAAGCAGCGTATCACTGTTCATGCTGTGTTGGACAGACAGAAGCATTAGGAAACAGAAATAGTACACCCACACATCCGCTCTGGTGAGACCTCTCCTGGAGTACTGCATTCAGCTCTGGAGCCCTCAGCACAGGAAAGACATGGACCTGTTGGGGAGGGTCTAGAGGAGGGACACAAAAATGATCAGAGGGCCGGAGCACCTCTCCTATGAAGACAGGCTGAGAGAGTTAGGGTTATTCAGCCTGGAGAAGAAAAGGCTCTGGGGAGACCTTATAGCAGCCTTTCAGTACTTAAAGGGGGTCTACAGGAAAGATGGGGAGAAACTTTTTAGCAGGGCCTGTTGTGATAGGATAAGGCCTAACAGTTTTAAAATAAAAGAGGGAATATTTAGACTAGATAGAACAAATAAATTTTTTACAATAAGAGTGGTGAAATACTGGCATGGGTTGCCCAGAGATGTGGTAGGTGCCCCATCCCACCATCCCAGGAAAGAAGATGTCCCTGCTCATTGCAGATGGGTTGGACTAAATGACCTTTAAAGGTCCCTTCTAACCCAAACTATTCTATGATCTCTCTTCAACTGCAATGGCAGAAGAATAATATCTTGTGTTTTCACATGTTTTGCAGCCACTGACTTAGATGTGCAGGAGGTATGATGTGCAGCTGTTTGTGCTTTGTTCACACACTGTTAACAATCCCCACTCCAAAGTCAGTGTGTTTACCACATCAAGCCAAATCAGAAAAATTGCACTGGGCAGACACAGGGAAATGTAGACTAGAGAAAACAGTTTTCCTTATAGTACAGCATGCTTCTTGGATCATTTGGATTTGTTTAGATTGTGTTACCTTAGACAGTCTTTGTGTATTGCCATATGTGGTCCCTGCTACAGGGGACAATTCTCATCCCAAATCATACCAGAAGTGTGAAAGAATCCCATTAACATCAGCTCTGTATTTCTGCCTCTGGATTGCTTCAATTAAGTCAATTACTTTAGACCTAACCTATAATCAGATGGCAGGATTTGTCCTTTGAAAGAAAAGTTATCAGGAGGAAGCGCACACCCCTTAGAGCACACTGAGATTTCAGGATATGTCAGATAAGAGGGTAAGCATGAGTCATTTTTTTCTTCTCTTCTTATCCCTTCATTTTGACACTGAATTAAATCCTGCAGGCAATCCCTCTGCAACATTTTCCAAATCCACTCATTCTGCTCTCTTCCCAAAGAAAAAGAGAAACTTTTGACCTTGACCTTTATTTCTGAAAGTCTACCTTCCAAATATAAAACTGATCAACTTTACCTAGTGTGTCACTTTGTCCATGTGGCTAGCCTGAAGACATCATTAAATCTCTTTTGCATAGTTTAGCGACACCAGACTGAAGAGGTTTTGTTTTCAAAGTTGGATTACTATATTGTCTACCTTGGAGAAAATCCAGGCCCACCTTCCACTCACAGGGAAACAACTAGATGAATGGGCCTCTCTCAGAAAAAAAAAAAAAATTAAATCTAACTATATATGTGTGTGTGTGTGTGTGTGTATGAAACCACTCAGAACAGCATGTAGTGCTTTTTCACAATAAATATATTGTTATCACACTCATAGTCCAATGTAGGTGGAACATTCAGCAGCAGGTGGTGTGACTTCATGTGAAGCAAAATTGGATTTTGAGTTGTCTCCAACCACAGCAGTAACCTCTGCCTTCCCCTTCATCCTGCCAGGTCCCTCTGCATTGCAGTCAGCCCAAACCATCTTGTAGTGCCAGCACACGCCCCAGTCCCCCAACCACCAAGAGAAAAATTCCCTTTCCCTATCTGCCTGCCCCCCTGCTACAGCAATTGCCCACCTTAGTTTTCTTATATCTGCCAGGTTGTGACTTCTCAATAGGATCCCATGGCAAAGAGTTTCACAGAATTTCACAAAAAACTTTGACTCTGTGTTTTGCATGTTTTAAACTTAATGCTTCAGAGCAAACTATTGGCTGCCAATAGTTCGCTTGCTCTGAGAAGCAGTGTCTGTTACTTGTTCCAAGTTTGCTGTGATAGTCATACTTTTAAAGAACTTCACAACCTTTTTGCAGAATAAAGAGTCCTGAGCTTTGTAACCTCTGCTTTTAAGAAAGCCAAGTTGCTGTTCTGTGATATGAATTGCACTTTTCCCTACTTTCCTCTATCTGCTATATCCTTTTGAGAAGGGTGACAGAAATGGTACAGTTTCAACATGTGGAACACCATAGATATACTGGCATAATAATTAAATTTTGTTCCCACTATCTTCTCCTGAAAATCTAGCATTAGTTTTGTCTTTTTGACTTGTCAAACTGAGTAAAGGTTTTCAGAGGATTATCCCAGTCACTTCAACATCTCTTTCCTGAGAAAAAGAGCATTTTTGGGGTCCGTATTTGTGTGTGAAGAGTTGGTATTATTTCCCCCTGCTCATGTACCTTGCTTTGCATTTCCTTTGGTTGATAGATCAGCAGATGATTCAGGAGTCTGAACCTTGTCCGCAAGGTTTCGCACTCAGTTTTAGTACTCTCCTGGTATTAGTCAATATCACAGAATTTAGCAACTTTGCCCACTTACCTAATTTTCATGACTATGAATCCATTCAATAGTACAAATTCCTGTATATGTGTTGATATGCACTTACTAAATACATCTGACAAATGTATTGGTAAAGATTATATGATTCATTCAGCTTGCATTTAAAGCTGAAAATAGATAAATTCAGATCAGAGGTGAGTTGGAATTTAAAGTAAAAAGTCAATTAACCAAAACTGCAGGAAATACCACTAACAATTTTAAAATTAAGAGTGTCAGGTGATTAATTTGGGGAGGAGATTTTTTTGTGAAGTGCTATATTCTATTTCAGATAATGATAAATTCTAGAGCCTGCATTCATAAATTCTAGAGCCCAGGCTTTGAGCAGCCTGGTCTAGTGGGAGGTGTCTCTGCCCATGGCAGGGGGGTTGGAACTAGATGATCTTTAAGGTCCCTTCCAACCCTAACAATTCTATGATTCTATGATTCTATGATTATTCCGAAAGTCAGACCATATGTCTTTGGCCTAAAGCCTGTGATTCTACTGCCTACCTGTCACAGCTTTTGTGACATTTGTGAAGGCATTGTTAAGTCCAGAACCTGCAGATAGCCGTCATAAAAAATACATGGAAAAATATTGGTTAATAACTTATCACAGCGTACAATAAGAAAACTGCAACTAATAGTGGAAATGCATTACAGATTTTTGCAAAAGTAACTTTGAGACCTGTAAAACATTCTGGTGATTCTTTCCCTGCAGAGGTCTAGGTTGCCTCAGCAAGGGGTAGCAAGCAGGTTGATGCTTATGTGCTCTGTGATGAGATGGAGTTACTAAAGAGGGGTAAGACCCTCCCCCAGGCCGAGACAGCAGGCACTTGTGCAGCTGCCAGCCCCTCTTTTCAACCCAGGGCTGGGCCTGCCTCTGCCAATGTGACAGAAAAACACAGGCTTGGTGGAAGCAACTTTTACTTCTGAATCTTCTGCTGGGCACAGGACAAGTTCCAAGCAGGAGGGACACAGGACCAAACTTCTGCTGCTTTTGAACTGGTCTTTCAGGTTCTATATCAGAGTATGTTTTACACCCTTCCTTACATTTGACCAGCTGTGTTAGCCATTATTTTCATATGTTTTCCCTTCACGGCTGATTTCAAATTTTAATAACAAATTTTATTAATGCTGATTTAGCCTGTTGTTCCACAAAGTAATATAAACTTAAATTTCCTTTCCTTTTCTTCTTTTAAAAAGCTGTGAACATAAAATGTTGGATAACTGAAAAGGGATTAGGGAGAGGAATCTCATTGCAAGTAAGATACAAGATCCTTTGTAGCTCAAAGAATTTATAAAATAGCCGGTACAGAATAAGAATCTGATGTTTCTGTATTTTCAGGGGGAAAAAAGGAATTTAGGTATAAGATTAAAAGGGGTTTTTTCCTCCTAAAAAGCTTCTAATTTTGTTTTGTGCTTCTGTCCCTGAATATGTATATTTCAATAAAATAACTCTACTTCATACTGGCATATTATTTTTTTGATACTCAGATCTGTACCTTTAAAAAAGCCTAAAATAAAAAGGTAAACAAAATCAGATAATAAACTGATAAGAAATATGTGAGACCCACACACGCACAACCCCCCCACCAAAAAAATTCCACTATAGAAACAATGCTCTCCTGAGGACTCTATCTCCTTTTCTTATCCGGCATCCTGTCCTTCCTTTTCACTCATTCACTATCAGGGTCTATATTTATTATCTGATGCTATCTAACTTAGATTGCAAGCTTCTTAGGACAAGGACCTCATCTTCTTACATATCTGTAATGTGCCATGAACACCTCTAGCAGTAAACAAATAACAAGCTCTGCAGACTGAATTTAGTATCCATTTCAATTTGTGGTGAAGGCTCACCATGTTTTCAGAATGTAAGGTTCATTTCTTTCTCTTAATGGCTGATGCTGGACAAGCATAAATATAAATCCATATTTTTCTGGCTTCTGCTAGAGCACACTTGCTCATTACAGTTCCTGCTAACAGTGACCCTATTCCAGTCTAGTCAAATCCAAGTCTTGGCAGTTAATGCTTTCTTGCAGTCAAAATTCACTGCAAAGATTTCTTTAGATAGCCTTCTTGGTTCTTTATAGTTGTCTGTTACTAGCACAGTTTTAAGTTAGAATAACCAGAAGATCTCCCTACAGCAATCTCTGATAGTCCTTAAAGAATATAGAAACAACTGTTCAAATGAGAAAATAAAAACTGTCAGTTTTAGTAACTTTTTCCTATTAGTCATTTCCTTATTGATAGTTAAGCAGCAACTTTTCTGGGAACTTTTCCAGGAAAAAATTCAAAATAAATCAAATAGCTGTTTTTCCTTACTTGGAAAACTGCTATTATATGAGACATTTCCATTGTTCTGATCAACATATTCTCTTACCACTTCTCTAAAAACAGAACATCAAGCATGCTGAGCATATCTTCAAGCGCATCTTCAAGCAAAACAAATGACTACTATAACCTCTTACTAGAATACCCCAAAACCCTTTGACATTTGGCAGTTTGACAGGTCAGTGGCAGGGAGGGAAGAAGGAGGACTTCAGTTTCCCCAGGTAAAATGGGCTGTGTCATATTGGAGTCAATGTAATGTGGTAGCCCTTTTAAGCTCCTTGCAAAAGAGGTTGCACTGTCCCAGTCGTCACGATGATGCACATAGGATGTTTTTGCCCACAAGGTCCAGGCTTACATGAGTTATTGCCATAGCCCACAGATGAGGGTTGGAGGATGTGAGGGGATGAAGAAATAGTGAAAACCTCTGTTCCAGTCTGCTCTCAATTCTGCATGCTGAGTCAAATGTGGCAGTCTTTCCTCAAACAATATTCACAGTGAATACATCAGGATTTCTGATTATCAAAATAATGAATCCAACATTTATCATCTTTGACTTGTCTTTCAAACCTGAAGAAGTAGACTTTTAGAAGGCATGAGAAAGAAGTTAGCCCATGGTCTGATGCTGAGTATTCCTAGATACTCTTTTAACCAAGAGCAGGGGTGTTTGGGCACGTATCCCTCCACACACCGACCTGTCAGAAGCTGTAACTAAGCAGAGCAAAAAAGCTTCAAGCATGTCTTGGAAAATCCTTGCCTGTTAAGAATGCAGCCTTGTTTCTTCACACAGGTGAGCTGTCATTGTAATTTTCCTCTGACAGTTTCCACAAGTGTCATTATTACACAACATCAGGTCTTTTTGCTCATAGCTGAGGTGAGGCTACCAGTATCACGAATTGTCACAGAGAGCTGTAACAGCAACTAGGTAACCTGGTGTTAATAAGCTCTATAACAGAATATTTATTTTTGCTATATGCTTACAGATTTTGAAAGGTAGGATTATAGCAAAAGCCTCTACTGTACAATCAGTAAACAGTAGCACATGCTACACAGAGTGGCAGGCTTTGATGAACACACTCGTGTCTGTCACTGCTGAGGGATGGGGAAGTAGGAGACTGTTTTAAACCTACAGATCTCCTGAGGAAAGAGTGCTCAATAACTTACTAAACTGCAGCAATTTATTATTTTGGAAACTACTTCATAAAATGACAAGATTAAATTATTCAATCAATGTTGCCAAGTTAGCTTGTGTCATGAATGCACTGATCATATAAAAGCACTCAATGACCTTTTTATCACGTTGCTTGCCACTTGATACATGACAGCTGTTGTCACCAGCACATTTTTTTTCCTTTTGATTTAAGAGCACTAATTAATACATTACTGTGATGAATCAACAGCAGTCAACACATAAAAGTTGGTTGAAAAATTTAGTAAATGGACTGGTATGGATTTGGTAATGACACCCTATTGTTTTGCTTAGTCATTATGGGGTAACATTCAGCAGCAACCATATGGGACTCAGTGAATAGTCAATTGAGTTCAACATCCTTTTTTCTGAAATCATTTGTCTGTGCAAAAGTTTTTGTGAGCAGCTTAACATTGAGCATAAACTGCCTGTACGTACGCAAATGGATCTTCTTAAAATGGAAAGTGACATATAGGGTGTATATTTACAATTCCATATAATTAGCTGAAATATTTAAGGAGTTAGTAAAGTAACCTGCTTTTAAGAAGAAAAATAATAATCTGCTCTCAAACTAGGTTTTGTTCTAATATCATAATTACTAGATATGCAAAAACAATTATAAAATAATGAAATGCCCAGGGCAGAAGTGAAATTCCTTTCTTAAAAGTTCTTTGAATATAAAATTATTATATAATCACATTTTTATACATAAAAGATCAAGCTGTAACTACTATTTTTTTCTGATACTTATCCCTTATTTACTATGCTGCATGAAAAAATTATTTAGACCCACATATGCACACATACATGTATATTCAAACATTGTAATTTAACTGTGCTGGATGAATTGCAGAAAATATAATAAAATTTTAGCCTGATCTATATTTAGTTCCAAAGCATTGGAAGATCTCAGTCAGAGCAATTTCCCTATGCCTTCCTTTCTCTTCTTCCATAATCAAAAATACCTTCCTGTGCAGCCAGGAAGGTGCAGATGTACAACCATCTCTACACTGCTAGAAGCATTGATTTTTTGCTCTTTAATAAATATGAGTACAATGGCAAAGTGAAAGATTAATCCTGGAATGAGAGTTATGTATTTCTTAGTCCTTATCTTAAAATCAAAATCTGCATCTTAGCACCTCCAATTCTTTATTATCCCCGCACTGTTGTAAAATGGAAACTTTGTCTCTTTTTGTTAATTTTAGTTTATTGCGCCATATTTGTACTGTACTAACCATAGGCTTCAGAGCGCCTGCTTGTTGTTTACATGGACCAGAATGGAATTTTCATACCCCAAAGAACCCCTTTTCCTTCAAGCATAATTTGACTTTTCCGGTGGAGGAGGAGGAAGGAATAGAAACTTAGTTACATACAAGATATTGCACAGGAAACTCCCATTGGTACCGCTTTTTCTCTCTAGTCCTTAGACAGTGAATCTTGCTTGTTCGTTCAGTATTCAAGTGAACATGAGAGCTGTTTTGGAAATCATAATAATAATTTTAAAAAATCTTCATTGCATTAGATTTCGTTTTCTGCCTTAATCTATAGCAAAGAACATGGTTTCCTCCTAGTATTATACCAAGTGAACTTCTTGGTTTAACAATGAAATGATGTTCACCTCTCTTTTCCTATGACTTATTATAGTTGATGATTTTTCTTCTTTTGAGCTATGTCTTAATCCCATAATGAAATACTGGGGGTGTTTTGTGGCTTTTGATGTCTGGACTAAATAGAGAAATGTGCTTTATGGATCTGTGTTTACTAAACACCTAATGCATACACCTTTGTGTACTAAACACCTTCTAACTGTGGAACCAGCCTCAGGAAGTCAGTGCTACTTTCCATTCCCACATGTTGGCAAAGAGTTTAGTTTCACAGCTGCACATACCCAAATGTAGTTTTATTCAGGAGGGGAAAAAAAAGAAGAAAAAAAAAAAGGAAAAAAAGCTATACTAACAGGTCTTCATGAGGAACAAAATTGAATATTAGTTTAAATCCTTAAAAAGTCTATAAATGTGGATCCTCTTCCCTTTAAATACTTTGATCTGACATGGCACATACAAGAGGTGAAAGTGATTTGACTTGTAAGAGGTTTTAGATCACAACAGGTGATTTATCACAGTAAAGAAAGCAAGGAACATCTGAAGTATTCAGACTATCCCTTCAGATGAACTGGATAGAATATTAAGAGGAGCTTCTCCCCATCTGAGAGATGGCAATTTGGCATAAAGCAGTGATAAAACTGACACAAGCCAAACTTTACTATCTCAGTGCCAAACAACTTAATTACTCAGAATTTGATAATACAGATGGCTTTAACCAAAATCAAAGCATCCCAAACATTTGAGACCACTCATACCCAGACTGCATATCTTGAGTCTTAAGAGTGGTTGAATTTATTCTTAAGAGACCATGGCTAGCCACAGAAGCTGCATTTTCAGCTAATGCATAATATATGCTACAGGAATCCAGAAAGCTATTCTGAGTATAAGAAAATCCAACAAGCACCCAACTTCCCACACAAATAGAAAAGAGCAAAGAGAGAGGATGTATGAATAATTAAAAAGAAAATGCTTGTGGGGTAAGCAGTTATATTATTTTTTATAATAAAGCTGAAAATTCTAATCATATTAAAATGATTTAAATATGTATAAAACTTCTCCATTGAATTACCACTTTATTTCTAACTACTTCTGCTTCCTTTTTTTAGCCTAAATTGCTCCAACACATTAAGTTATGGCTTTCTACATTACTTTTTAAGAAAGAAATCAATAAAATGATAGCTAAAAAAGCAAACTATCCAGCCAGCTATATAAAGCACTACCCCATTTCAGTGATTATTTAAGATGTGGCATAGAAAATTTGGCTCATAAATGTTTTGGTGCATTATTTACATGGAGACAGGTTTCTTCTCTAACAAACTCAAGCATTGGTAATTAAGTGCAGGGAGAAACACAGAAGCCTAGAGGAGTTAAGGCACTAAAAAGTATTGAACAAAGAGTACGTATTGAATAACACAGACTTTAAACAAAAACAAAATCAAATCCTTTTACTTTGGAACCCCAGCAGCAGTACAGCTTTGTAATGAATCCTTTGATGTGCTGATACTTAACCTCACAATACAAAGTTCCATTGGAAGGATTCACAGTGATGACTAAAAGATTCTGATAGGAAAAAAGAAATTCATGTGTAGGTTTTTCATAGCTAGTATGCTGCCTTGAAGCACCTTCCAAGGAAAAGCCAACTCGTCTTTGTGTGTGGTTACACGCCTGTATCGTTCCTTGATGGCTATAGACCAAATGGGAAAATACCTGGGACATCTGCCTGTCACTTTGAGTTAATTTTCAGGAAACAAATATAATCCTTATGGTTCTACAACCCTGACAGAGAATTTTGTAAGAAGCATCAGCAGGTGAAAATATAAATTCACAAATTGCCTTAAAGACAGAGTGAACAGCTGCAGTTCCAAAATAAATTATTACCCTTTTCCCCCAAATTGTAATACATGCTTACAAACATCCATCTCTGTGTTGACCAGTGAAATGACAGTTTCCTCAATATCACCAGCATAACTCATGGGAAATATGACATGCACTGGCAAAAATATTCGTGTTTTACTGAATTTTTTGGGCTTGCTGCTTAAGTTTATCTGGCTTCTCTTTACATACAGATTAATATGAGTATAAAATTGATGCTGATGTGGGGTAAGTAGCTTCTTATTCAAAAACTTAAGACAGAACCATTGTCCTAGCATAGGATCTGTCTATGTACTCAGCATAACATAAACTTATGACAGTGTCGATTACAGTATAACTGGGAAAGAGAATTTAAAAAGAAATTTAACAAAATAAAAAGGATTAATTATGGACTTAAGCTTTCAGTTAGTTCAATAGTTTATTGCAGTACAGGGGGCCTTAGAGTTCATTTGCACAGCAGCAGAGAACTAGTCCTTCATGCATTAATCCAGAAGTTTTCCTAAAAAGCTCTATAAACACAGATTACAGACCACAGATCACGTCACTTTTGGCTTTTTAAATGAATTCTAAAAACTAGTATGGTTTAAAATTCTCAGACTACATGAAACCAAATTAACACACAAGCAAATACAACCCCTAAGAAACTGTTTTGCCCTACTAGTTGGAGTTTTGCAAAGTCAAATGTTATAAAATGAAGGTAATCTTGTAAAATGAAGCAAGAAGAGCATTAGTAGAGTACAAAGGGAAAAAAATTAAAAAACAAAAGCAAAACCAAAACCAAACCATTGAGCTAGAAACCTGTCACTTTTAATTTTGTAGTAGTTGACAGAAACTGCTCAGTGTAGTTTACTGTAGGTGAGAATTACTCTTGAGAATGAATTGTGCATTTCTCACCACCCTCCCCCACCCCCACCAACCTTGTGAAGTGATAATTACTGTTTCAGAACAAAATGGAGAACAGAAAAAAAACCCTTCAGAACAATAATTATGCTACAGGAAGAAACACTCAGAGAAGTAAGGTGACAAAATACTGGACTAGGAATGACAATAACAGGCTGCCTTTCCCAGATTTAAAATCAGCCATCCATATATGTGACTGTAGAACATTAGGTCACTTCTGTGTCTGTTTCTCTTTCATACTCTATTTCAGACGCCTATTTGAGGAATATAGGCTGAGGAACAACTTTTTTAATACACAAATATAGCTAGAAAATAAGCAAAATAAAACATATCTCAGCACTGAGTAAAAAAGGAGAATCATCAAAATTCCCCAGAATGCCAATTGTATTAGCACTGTAAAGAATAAAGGAGGATGCTAAAAAGAATTGATGCACTACCCTGTTTTGATTTTCAAACTCTTAGGACCAAATATGGTACCCAGACTCTTATTTCTGTCGCTCTAGACACCCACGTCCCGGATGACAGGGATTTAGTCTAGCAATCAAATGGAAGAGCGGCTCCATCTATGACAAAAGAATTCTCTCCTGTGTTGTACACTGTCTGCTGCTCTTTATTTACCTTATGATTTAAATAAGAAGGTGCTGTTTTCTTTTAGTTTGGTTTTGTTTTTTGGTATTAAATAAGAAGTACAACCTTAGTGGAGATCGTTAACAATTGAGGGCTTTTTGCTGTCCAATTTTGCCTGGATCTTGACTAAGACCTGGGCACATGCTGCCTCTTACAGACCTGCAGAATATCCCCTTTATAGAGATAACTGTTGCTTTCACCATCCTCCTATCCTCTGTAGATGATGACCTTGGCTTTCCAGCATTGGGAAGCAACTGTAACATGCTGGCACATCTCCCAGGCATGAGTGCTGCGTGAAGTGCTCGGGAGGTCAATGCAGTGCATCTGCTCCCTGATGCCAGGCCTTGTCTTCCATCGTAGGAATAAGTGAAGAGGCCTGGACTAGAAACCAGAGACACTGAGAGACAAATGCTGCCAAAGGAGACATTTTGACAAATTTGTCTTTTTCATTTCATCCCACATCCTTTCTGTGCTGGTTTGTTTTGAAAAACTTGTTCCCAAGTGGCTGCAACCATCAGCTGACTTCTTAGCTTCAGAGTGGGGAAAAACTCCATAACAGCAGTTCAGGACCTGCTGAAAAACTGACGTCAAGACCAGAGTGGCACCAGCATGCATCAGTGCTAGCATCAGTGTCAGCATCAGTGTCACAAGGCTGCGAGGAATGGTGGCCTAAAATTCGACAATAAAGTGCAAAAGTATCAAAAATCTGCACAATGGTAGTTTTCATATCCTTGGAACACTAACATCCTCAATCTCACTCTTTCAACCCAAGAAATGGAGGTGATCATTTGAACCATATTTCTGGTCATAACCACAATACTACAGAGAAGATATAGAAAGAAAGGAACTTAATTAAAGATTGTTTGCAGCTTGCAAAGGACAATGTAGGTTGAGCTTGCGTGTCACAGCATCAGAAATCCATCAAAGAGTGGTGAGAATGAAGAACAAACTGAAGAAAATGAAATTGCAGTTGTTTTATATATTTTTCAATTGATGTTAATTGTGACATATCATTCAATTCACACCACTTGCAAAATCATCTCACCTCATATTTGTAGATGCTACACACCAAAAGCTTTTAACCAAGAAATTGCCTAGCTGACTTTAAACCAGGTGTCAATAGGAAGTTGCAGCTAGTTTTCAGGGTTGTTCTTTTCTATTTTTTATGTCTTTAACAAACTACTTGTAAAATGACCAGTTATTCTCTAAGCAATGACTAAACACAGGGGAAAGTACTATGGAGGGCCAACACCTTGTTGAAGAATTCAAGAGCACCCAGAGTTTTTCATCAAATTCTGTCTCCAGATGGAGCAGCAGAGCCTTTTCATCACAGGCCATTTATCTTCCTATTTTAGAAGATTTTGAAGATAGCTTTGCCTATAGATTTGTCATGCCTACGTTTTTTCTTCACATTTCTTAAAGATACATACTGTTTCAGTCTTAAAAGTTGAAGTCACTTTTGTTACCTATGAGCAGGACTTTATAACATGCAGATAGAATATATTAACATCTTCTGGAATAACAGTCAATCTTTTCTCTGATATGGATGTTTCTCAAGTCCCTACACAAGGTAGAAAGATTTACTGAGCACAAGCCTCACATTAATGAGATACACTAATTAGTGACTCGTACATGTGAGAAGTAGAAAAGGAGCTGGAGGAAGAAAAAAAAAGTGCTATGTTCTGAGGACTTTTTTCCTTTAAAATTTGTTTTCATGTTTCATCTTTCTTTGTGATAACACCAAGAGTTTCCTAACTTGGCAGTACTTGGGATAATTAATACTGATTACTACACTGATTAGTATCATCTAGATAGTAAGATAACTGGCAAAGTAGAAATAGCTAGATACACAATTTTTCAAATAGCATTGCATAAACGCCTTATGGGTTTTGTGTTGCTCACCTCCAGCGTGGCCATGAATTGTTTTCTACTCTCAAAACCACTGAAGTATGCAACTAAAAGTCTACTGTTGTTACAATAATGAGAAAGATATTCTAATGAGATTAAACTGATTAAACGAGTGTCTTTCTGCTTGCTTTGAAAACTATGCAGTTGTTCACTGGTACTATATCAGGTGGCTGACAGCATCATACATATATACATACATACAGACATGTTTTTTGTCCATTGTCCACTGTCAGAATCCAGCCAGGTTTTTGAGACATACACAAAGAAAGATATCTCGTGCATACAAACCCATGTAGCAAATGGTTCATCTGAGTAGCTTTGCTATGACCGCACTACGCAATGAAATATCTTGCTTGATTCTTAGCTTTTTGAAGTTTTCAAGGGTAAAGAGCATTTCTCATACAAATTAACTTTTTGCTTAATGAAGGATTTTTTATTTTCCACCTCACCTCACCTTAAGTTTAGGATTCTATCAAGATTTGGTACATTGTGTTAAAATATTTCCTAGTAACCTCATGTACTTACTATAATATTTCAGTTTTACTGCTCACAAGTAGTTTCTTGAATGCTAAATTTCTGATTATACAATTCCTTCAGCAATAGAGTTCAAAGACTTACTGTATTTCTGTCTAGTTCCTAGAATTTCACACATGCATAAATCAATAGGATATCTAAAGACATATTTGTTTCTTTCTCTAGTGATCACAAACTGCTGAAAATTAACAGTGGTAGCCAAACCTCAGTCAGCAGAGACAGAAAAGTCAGCTGAGAAGTAATACCTGCAAAAATGTCATTGCTATGAAAATACATTGTTATAATGTTGCATGGCATGAAGTATTTGAACATACTCTGTTAACGGAAATTAAAGGGACGCTCTAGAGATTTTAAGTGCATGTATCCAGAAAGGTATAGTATTATGGTAGATTTGACCACATAAAACTCAGTCCCTGAAGTACATTACAGTAGTTTTGAAGACATAAAGCTTATTCCTTGAAGTATAAACAGTAGTAGCAATAACATTCAGTATATAGCTGTCAAGCTAAGGTTTGTTACAGTTATTAAGTTTTTCAGCTCCACGAAGTCCAAGGAAAATATAGTGTATCAATAATAAAGCAATTATTTGACAAAATACAGGACTTACAATCCTGGCTTCCTATTAACTCATTATAAGGCTTTGTACGTTGTGAATTAAAATATTGTATTCTTCCATTGGAGAAGCATAATTTTTACATTGCACATCTGAAAATGCATAAAGAATTCAAAATTACATCATTGTTTTTCAGAGTACGAGTACTCTTACAGCATAGTTTAATTAAATAATTCATTATACCTTACCAGCCAAGCTTGAGACTGGCATTTATCCTCTGACACAATTATTTTGGCAAGTCATAGAATCATAGAATCATAGAATTGTAAGCGTTGGAAGGGACCTTAAAGATCATCTAGTTCCAAACCTTTCCTGACTTTTCCAACTGTAAAATGGAATTGTCTCATCCGCTGCACAAAGCACCAGGATTTACCTGCACATTCAAATGTTAGTCAAATGCCAAAATCAATAATTTTATGTTATTCTTGATCATGGCACATTCATAATTTAGTTACAGGTTGACAGGCAGGGGTTTTACATTTTTACTTTTAAATGAAATTGGTTAAAGCATGGAATGAGTAAAATGGGAGCAGCTTCTTTACAGTATTTACAATTCTACACTCAAACTGTAAATAAAACAAGAGATAGACATTCAAGAATATTTTCTATCTACCTGCACTTGGTTAAGGTCTGGGTGGTATATGGTTTTGAATAAATATAAATTGTAAATAAATTTACAAAGACCTTGAACAAACTGAAAGTATCAAAACGTTTTTATTAAAATGATAGAAACATACATTGATGAAAATATTATTTTAGGAACTGAAAGTTAGTATAACAATTAAAAGGTATTTCAAGTCCATAGTACATATTATATGACATTCATTCTTATTTTTTTTTTTCATGTACTGGACATATTCTTTTAGGGCAGAAAGGAATTCTAGTAGGAGAAGAGAAAAAAACAAAATCCTCCTCCCACTACAGGGAATCTCATGCTAATGGAATATCAAAGTTGAGATCCATCTATTAGACCTGAGGAAATAATTTTCTTATAAAGATATGCCAGAAGTAAACATATCTCCAGAGACAGTGACAGGGAACAGTAATCAGCATGGCAATTCTGAAAGATGATGTTAAAGCAGGGAAAAAACGTATGCGACAGAGATGCTCTTGGATTGTCAATTACTCTCCAGCACTAGTTCATCTATCTGTCTGCTGTTAACTTGGCTTCGACTACCTGAATTCATCACTTTTCATCTACACTGAGGTCCTCAAAGCATCCCACGCCTCCTGCTCTACTGAGGGAAAACCTAATGCACAGATTTGCTCCATTTCACAACTGCAAGCTAAAAAAGGCCACATCAGATTTTCCTAGCCCTCACAGGCCCTCCTTTTTCAGTTTCCTTTGCCCTGGCCTAATCGATCAGGGACAAATTTGTGTGCCTGAAAGGCATCTGGGGACAAGTATTAAGATTTGCTTCTAAGATGTCTGAAATTCAGGTTATTTCCTTTCATAGAAAGGAAGCTAGAAGGATCTACGCATTGCAGAAAATGAGCTCTCAGTTCTATCCTGGAAGGGTCCAGACATAACAGTAAGTTACTTTATTTACCAAAATAATTTTTAACTTAGTTTCAAATATTTTTTAAGTGAGTGGTCATCTCAGGGAGTCTTGTTTGCTAATAAATAATTTCTTTCTGACACTGTTAAAATAAATAAAAAATAAAAATGTTGTGGTGAAAAAAAGTCTATAAATAACATGGTTTTAAAGTGCATTCACCTTTGATTATACCATCTTCCCTGACATCCCAAGAGTTTGGGTATGCTTAGAGAAACAGGAGGGAAGTATATACATCATAGGACTGTGCCTTACATCTCACTCAACCTGTTAATTTCTCAGCCTTCTTTTGATTATCAGCATGCATAGTTCATGACATCTGGTACCTTCGTGTCCTAAGGGCCACAAAACCCCTTGAGTCAGACATAAAAATGAACATGGATATTCTTCATGAATTATGGATAGACTACATACCCTGTCTCATCTGTAAAAAAAAAAAAAAAACAAACAAACAAAACCTAAGTCATGAAAGATGTGTGACTGAAAGTATGTATTGTAACAAAAAAAGCATTTAGTTTATTATATTTAAGTTTGGAGTGCTCATTGTTTTCATAGACTCCCTCTCACTGCCACTTTGCCTTTGTTATATTGCTGCTTTCTTCTTTTCAAACATTTTCCTATCATCCCACTAAGTCCAGGAGATAAAGCTAGTTTCTTTGAACTAATATTAGTCCTGGGGAACTGGCTGACAAGAGATACTCTGGCAGAAACAGTCTCTAAAATCCACAATGTGCCAGAACCAGCTCTCTGTTGTGCACCATATACTGTCACCATGGGAATGGGAAAGCAAGAACAACCATCATCCTCTAAATCCATTCTAAAACAGTTGGTTTAGTATTTGATAACTTACCTCTGGAGGCCAAGACCAGAGTGAAACAATTTAATCAAACATCCTGGATGATCTGTGAGGAAAGAAAATTAAAAAAATAAAAATAAAAATAAAAATGCTCATTTATGCAACAAGGACTGGCAGATTGTAGTCCTGTATTTTCCTTATTTGTTGACACACCTTTTCCTGAGTCAGCAAAACTACCTGCAGTAGTAAATGGTCTCCACACAAGCAACCAAGTTTGGTCCAGAATAATTAAACAAGCTTCGCAAAGTATACGTACAAAATATTAAAATTGCGTGATATAGCTTTTAGAAAAATGTAGAATAGTAGAACCATTGTAATTGCTCTGAAAATTGCAAAGAAGGGGAAAAAATCCAAGTATAATTGAAATCAGTTCTGTTTAAATATTTTGTGCACCCAGAGAGGAAGCAGTCACAAACTTCTTCGTTCTGCAAGTCTTATTCAAATTTTTAAGTCACTGGCTATCTTGGTTCTAGACATCCTAAGATTTTCCAGGTATTACCTGCAATGTGAGTGAATCAACACAACCTTTCACAATGACAACGTAGCGTTTATATCAGAAAACCAATAAAAGCAACGTGTGTATATATATATATATGCATATATATATACATGTATATATAAAAAAATTTCTTGTATAACTGAATTGAGCAGTGGACTTAGTGATTAAACAGTAAAAAAAAAAAAATACCAAAATGTGTTTGGGAACAGACTCACTCTTCTCAACATAAAATTATTCTGTGAGTTCTTGACCTACATTTCACTTTTAAAAAGCAGGAAAGCAAAATTTGAAAAATGCAAATGAAGCAGCAGAAATTAGCTTTATTTACCATTGCGCTATATGAAGAACATGAAGGTGCAATCTGTGCTATTGGTGTGATGGTGTAGATCAAAAGGAAAAAGAACCAGCAAGGATTTACAAAACTGTAGTATGGACTTCTTTTCCTTATAGTCTTGTACAACTTTTCTTCAAACACATGCTTAGTGCTGAACATCTAAAAGTTATCAAAAGAGGAATGCACATATTGCATGAAAGGAAAATGGAAAATAGTTCTAGGGACATAGCTGCATTTTTAAAGATGCAGACCCAGTTACAGTTGGGAGAGGGTTTTTTGAGTTAAGTTTGGTGTTAAATATATAAGGGAATTAGATTAAATTATAAAATTATTTAACTAAAATAAAATCTAGTTAAAGTATTTACCTGTGAAGCTTTAAATTAATCTCTATACAAATTTTAGAGTATTAAAGCAGGTCTACTTTTGGGAAGATTAGTATGTATCTACTACCACAGAATATGTAAGATTAAAAAAAAAAACAGATGAAGAAATGCATCGAGATAGGTGTTTCTATGGAACTACAGTAATCAAAAGCTAGATGAGACAGTCATTTGGTATGTTACAGCTAAAGAGATATATCATCAGAAACATGGGGAGAATTTGTGATCTCAAACTCAAACCACCATTATTTATGCTGTAGATTTTCTGTCTAGTTAGCTCTTTGTAAGGTGATAATCACTATCCATTGTCAGAAGAAAAAGTGGGAGCTTTAAGCGATGATGTGATACCTCTTTGGAAAGAGTTGAAGGAATATTGGTTCTTCCAAGGAAGATTCTAAGTGTTTGAATGACCGGCAATAAAAAGTTTTCACTCTTACATTTTTTATACCATAACATACAAATTGCTAAGAACTTGTTCAGCAAAGCATGCATATGTGATGGAGAAGCTGGGGCACCATTTCTTGTTTGTATCATTTGATATCAGATACACCACTTCGAAATCTGCAGCATCCATACTGGGAAAAAGTCTTCAGCAGCAGACAGGGCAAAACAATCTTCTTCCCTGTAGAACCGTATCCTCAGTATCCCACCCTTCTTTTATCTTAATATAGTAAGTGTGGCAACAGCCATCAGGCTTAAATTATGCAATTATGCAAACCACATTTGTTCTTTATTTACAACTTCGTAGCTGGGTATCAGGGCTGGACTAGTTAGCACACCCAGTGAGTGCACTTCAGTCATTAAATCCTCGGGTGATCTGGGAACTGCAGAGCTGAAATAAGGGACAGGCTTGAGATCAACTGGAAACAAGGTGATTGATTGAACCTTCAGTATCAAGTATTTGACTGATTGTTACAAGATCCCTCCAGATGGGAATTTTGTAAAGGTCTTGAAATTCCCCAAGGACACTCCTGCTCTGTCTCATCTGATTTGTATGCTTAAATATGTTGACCGACATCCTGGATGAAGCGTCCAAAGTGTCCCCTGGGTGGTTCCTGCTGCAGAAATGGCCACATTATGCATAAATAAGATATTTCTAAGTAGCAAAGGGAAACTGTTTCTTTAGAAATGGTAATGGGGGTCAGTTCTTGTACGTGGTTAAGATAATCAATAGTAATGGATTACACGTATTGCTGGGGTGATCACATATGACCATGGGCAGCTGGAATAAAAGAACCGAACAGAAGAGCAGTATGGGGAGTTTCACTTGATTCAGCTAAAGATGCCGCTGCTACAAGGACTCTTATAATGAAGACTCCTGTCACATCTGAGCAGCAATGAACCGTCCTGTTTCCCCATGAAACTGTCACATCATTCCAAGATCTCAATAAATTATTGTTATATATAAGTATATTTATCTCAATTTTAAATACTCTGTTGTGAGAGTCCGTACAACCTAAGAATGCAGCTAATTACTTTAGCAGAACAACTATTTGCATCTATATGGTTAGTACTGATCTTCATGATTTCCCGAAACCTACTTAACAAATCCATTATAATATTCACACAGTACCTTTCGCAAGAGGCAAGTCACAAAAATCTAATCACAATTATCTATTCTAGTTTTACATGAAGAAAAATCATGTTATAAACACAACCTTGCCTCACTGAAAAGCTGCACACCATTTTTAATTTTTCTTTTTTTTTTTTTTTTTTAGTTCAGGTACCAGCTTTGGCTAAGTGTAACTATGATTTTATGGCACAGTCTTAAAATTACAGGAATTAAAATATTTTGTAGAGCTAGTGAACAAAGCATTGATATTTTCTGTTCCTGATATGATGGTTCTTAGAGTAATTTTTGTACTGTTCACAAAAATATAACATTACAGGAATAATATATGTTGAATAAAAAGATGAAAATTTGGATAATTTTTTAATTTAATTTTGGATAATTTATTTAATAATATATTTGGATAATGTAAGTTGAATAAAAAGATAAAAATTTAGAGAGCAGAATAAGCAGAATAGAGATAAAAGAGCAGGAATGGGGATATTACATGTTAGCATGAAGAAAATGAAAGCTAATGGAAGTAAAAGGATTGGGGAAATAGAAAAAATGTTTAAAGAATGTAGAGAGAATAAGACTAAAAATATTTAAAAAGTGATTCCCAGAATCAAAAATAATTTAGGTTGGAAGAGACCTCAGGAAGTCATCAAGTTCAACCTCCTGCTCATAGCAGAGCCATTTTTGAGATCAGGCCTGGTTGCTCAGGACTTTGAAAACCTGGTTGCTCAGACCTTGAAAATCTCCAAGGACAGAGACTGCACTGTCTCTCTAGTCAGCCTGTCTCACTGTTGGGCTGTTCTCGTGGGGAAGAAGAAGTTGTTCCTCATATGCAGTCTAAACCTCTCTTATTTCAATTTTTTCAAGTTGCCCCATCCTCTCATCACATACAGCTGTGGAGAGCCTGGCTCCATCCCCTTGATAACCTCTCCAGAGGTACTGGTAGGCTGCTCCTAAGTGCCCCCTCCTCCAGGCTGAAACAACTCCTGTCCCTCAGCCTCTCCCCTTGGGGGAGACAATACTGCAGATAAAGTCTAATAAGTACTGAGCAGAGGGAGAATGTCACTGCTTGTATCAGGTGGCCATGCTCCTTTTCAAGCCAAAGCTGTTGGCGACCTTTGCTGACTGAGGTTCGTCTGAGTTCAACTGAGGTTCACCAAACTCCAGGACCTTTCCTGCAGGGCTGCTCCCAGTCTGTCCCCAGCCTGTGCCGTTATAGCGGCTCCTCTGTCCCAGGGGCAGCACTTGGCATTTGTCCTTGCTCAGTTTCACAAGATTCCTCTTGGCCCATTCCTGTAGCCTAACCATCCCCCTCTGGAAGGGATCCTATCCTGGAGCATATCAAATTACTTCACCAATTTGGCTTCATCTGCAGCTTCATGAGTGCATGCTCCATTAGATCCCCCGGCTCAGGTGTTAAATGATAAGAGCATTATTAAGGACAGGTCTCAGTACAGACCCCTGCAGACCTCCCCTTCTGTGGACTTCTAGGTAAAACATGACCCATTAACCACCGCCTTTTCGGGCTGAATATCTAAATAGCTTTTTTCCAGTTGTCCACCCCTCCAGACCATAATGTCTTCACTTGATTACATTAAAATTTAGAAGACAGACAGGTTTTTCAAATATGATTCACCCTTGGTAAACGTATGCTGGCTGTTCTTGGTCACCATCTTCTCCTCCACATGCCCAGAAATGTGTTTCAAAAGGACTCACTCTATGATTTTCCCAGGGCCCAAACTGAATCTGTCCAGACTGCATTTCCCTGCCTTGTTTTTTTTGTCTCTTTTTGAAGACAAGTAAATCATTTGCCTGTCTTCAGGCATTGCAGACCTCCCCTGGTCTCCACAACCTTCCAAACATGATGGTCTTGGAAGGATAGGAGCCAGTTCTCTCATGTCCAAGTTGGATGCAGCAGAACTAGACAACTGTTTTTTTTTTTTTTAGATCCAAAGGGTGTCAGCCACACTTGATATTTGGGATTCAGCAAAAAAATACAGCACAGACGCTTCAGTCAAAATTTAGTTACACAGATCTGGACTAGCCTTTGAACAAAAGAGCAAAAAGAATCTGCCAAGAGCAAAACTGGGTACTTAAACCTTAGCTTGGCACCAGATTAAGATGTTTTAAATGGGGCTAAAGGGCATGTTCTTCCCTAAGGAACAAAATCAGTGTGAGAAGAGACAACTCATTTGTTACTTCAGTCATCCAAAAGCTCAAAGTGACAATGGACAAATGATGACAAATTGAAGGACTGATGTCAACACTTCAGTTATTGCTTACGATATGGGTTTAGTGTTACACATTGTTGACTGAATAAAGCACCAATATTTCTGAGACCTGTTGGTCAGTGTCTGTAAATAACCTGTGCTACAGGTACATGGATTGCTGGTCTGCAAAACGAAGTATTGTATCAAACAATACATCACAGACAAACACAGAACAAAACAATGTTGGCTTTGCAGAATCGGGAAGCAAGAGCAAAAAATTAAACCAAGTGTTTATAAAAAACCCACAGTAATTACCTCAGGAATATTCAACAGGTAACAGTGATCTGAAGAATGCACACCAGTTAATTCTGAGGAAAAAAAAAAGTTTGCCTATTTATTTATTTTTTTTACAAATTAAAAGCTAAATGGTGTGTCTACAGAATTAGCAATACTACTCAGCTTGGTCATGATAATTATGAGAATATCTACTCAAGAAATCTTAAACTTTCTTAATGCTGCACATGAAATAGTACTATCACTTTTAAGGTGGCGCTGCCTCATTGGCTTCCAAGAAGGTGAAAAAATTCTAGCTACAGTTTTTAAGGCTATTCATTGTTCTTTAACTTAAGGAAAATAAGGAATTAAATTTACTGGCATAATGCGACAGTAAATGTGACAGGGACGCAGGAGACCTGCATGGTTGAGCAAGGAGCTTCTGAAAAAGCTCATGTGGAAGAATGAAGTCTACAATAAGTGGAAGAAGGGACTGACCCCTTGGGAGGATTACAAGAATGCTGGCAGAGCATGCAGGGATGAAACAAGGAAAGCCAAGGCCGCCCTGGAATTAAACCTGACCAGGGATGTCAAGCTCAACAGGAAGGGCTTCTACAAGTATATCGGAAGCAAAAGGAAGACCAGAGAAGTTGTGGGCCCACTGTTGAATGAAACAGGAGCCATGGTGACAGAGGATGCAGAGAAGGCGGAGTTACTAAATGCCTTCTTTGCTTTGGTCTTTACTGCTCGGCCCAGCCCTCAGGAGTCCCAGGCACTGGGGGAAGTAACGGGGCAAGAAGAAGACTTCGCTTGGGTTGAGGAGGATCAAGCGAGGGAGCAATTAGTTATTTACAAGTCCATAGACCCCGATGGGATGCACCTGAGAGTGCTGAGGGAGCTGGCAGAAGTCATTGCTGGGCCACTCTCCATCATCTTTGAAAGGTCCTGGAGAACAGGTGAGGTGCCTGAGGACTGGAGGAAAGCCAATATCACTCCAGTCTTCAAAAAGGGCAAGAAGGAGGAGCCGGGGAACTACAGGCCGGTCAGCCTCACCTCCATCCCTGGAAAGTTGATGGAACAGCTTGTTCTGGGCATCATCTCAAGGCATGTGGAGGAAAAGAAAGCTATCAGAAGTACTCAACGTGGATTCACCAAGGGGAAATCATGTCTGACTAATCTGATAGCTTTCTATGATGGCATGACTGGATGGATAGATGAGGCGGGGGCGGTAGATGTGGTCTACCTTGACTTAAGCAAGGTTTTCGACACGATCTCCCACAGCATCCTCATAGGGAAGCTTAGGAAGAGTGGGCTTGATGAATGGACAGCAAGGTGGACAGATAACAGGTTGAAAGACAGAACTCAGAGGGTAGTAATTAGGGGCACAGAGTCTAGTTGGAGGTCAGTGGCGAGTGGTGTTCCCCAGGGGTCAGTACTGGGTCTAGTCCTCTTCAATATATTCATCAATGATCTGGACGAGGGGATAGAGTGCACCCTCAGCAAGTTTGCTGATGACACAAAGCTGGGAGGGGTTGCTGACACACCGGAAGGCTGTGCCGCCATACAGAGAGACCTGGACAGGCTGGAGAGCTGGGCAAAGAGGAACCTTATGAAATTCAATAAGGGCAAGTGTAGGGTGCTGCATCTGGGGAGGAATAACCCCATGCACCAGTACAGGTTGGGGGCTGACCTGCTGGAGAGCAGCTCAGTGGAAAGAGACCTGGGAGTCCTGGGGGACAACAGGATGACCATGAGCCAGCAATGTGCCCTTGTGGCCAAAAAGGCCAATGGCATCCTGGGGTGCATAAAGAAGAGTGTGGCCAGCAGGTCGAGGGAGGTCATCCTCCCCCTCTACTCTGCCTTGGTGAGGTTGCACGTGGAGTACTGTGTCCAGTTCTGGGCTCCCCCGTTCAAGAAGGACAGGGAACTGCTGGAGAGGGTGCAGCAGAGAGCTACCAAGATGATTAGGGGACTCGAACACCTCTCTTATGAAGAAAAACAGGGATTTGGGTCTCTTCAGTCTGGAAAAAAGATGTCTGAGGAGGGATCTTATCAATGCTTATAAATACTTAAAGGATGGGTGCCAGCAAGATGGGGCCAGGATCTTTTCAGTGGTGCCCAGCAACAGGACGAGGTAATGGGCACAAACTTGAGCATAGGAAGTTCCACCTAAACATGAGGAGGAACTTCTTTCCTTTGAGGGTGGCAGAGCACTGGAACAGGCTGCCCAGAGAGGTGGTGGAGTCTCCAACTCTGGAGACATTCAAAACCCACCTGGACGTGTTCCTGTGCAGCCTGCTCTAGGTGACCCTGCTGTGGCAGGGGGGTTGGACTAGATGATCTCCAGAGGTCCCTTCCAACCCTATGATTCTATGATTCTATGATTGTCATCCATGGTATTGGATTAGACATATTCTACAAGAAATCAACTTAATATGAGTTGTTTCATAAAAAGTGTCAAGCAATAATGGCAAGGAAATTTTAAAGATGAAGTGAAATTAAAAATAGCAGACAGGCACAGAAGAAAGTGGGGGAAAGACTGAAGAGATTTGAAAGAAGGGTACAAGATCAAGAAGACAGAAAAAAAAGATTATTCCTGAATAGAGTCTGTGGTTCAAGTTTTACAGATAAAGAGAAGAGAAAAATAGGTAGGAATTGTTTAAAATGTCTTAGTTCCAGGTCAAATCAAAGAAGTAATCTAACCTGACAAGGGAAGTTTATCATATAAAAATGACAGCCTACTTAAGACATTAAAACCAGCTCCATTATCATTTTTTCAACTTCTGTTCTTAAACAGAAAAGTTTTTTACATATATATATACACACATACACAGGTACACCTTTGAGCTTATAGTTTATCTTTCATGAAATTTGTTATATATTGCTATCCAGAGAATGTAGAAGACTTCAGTCAGATTATTTTTTATTACATTCTGGATTTCAGTGCAGATATGATAGTTGGATTTGGCTTTTAGCCCTAATTGTGCAGGTACTAAATCATCTATCAGCTGAGTATCATGCTGGTCTCATGGGGGGGGGGTTGGGTGTTGGGTGTTGATTATGCTTGTTGATTAAGACAATATAGGGGTTTTTTGCCTTTGCCACACCCTTTTTCTTTCCAAGATAGTTGAGACTCAATAGTTAAATACAATAGGCTTCTGGTCACCTCTGGAATTGCAAAGGTTTCTCACTTCTAAAGGCACAATTCTAAGATAACACATTTTTTGATGCTGGAAAGGGACACCTAATGTCATGTCAGTGGTATCAAGGAAAGAGCTTAATAACATAAGCCAAGCAGTTGGTCAAAAAGTGTCACTGTTCAAATAAATAAATAAATAAATAAATAAATACTATCCTAAGTTCTCGTTTTATTTTCTTTTCATTGTTGAAAATTGGTTTGCTAGAAAAAGTCCTAAGCAATTTTGAATTATTACAAAAAAGTAAATCCAAAGAAAAAAAATTTCAGCATCAAACTAGTCACAAATAGATATACAATTACACAACAAACCTTACCAACTGAAGACAATTTTGGAAAGAAAAAAAAAGTAATTTATTTTAATTTATTAAAAAAAAAGTAAATTTTAATTTATTATTGTGAAACTAAATTTTAAAATGGAAATTTAAAAATGGCAAGAGCCAAAAACTCAGCTCCTGAAAATTTTGGAAATAAAAGCACATCAAATAAAACTTTCTTCTTTCCTAAGGCAGTGGGGTGACTTGCTTGGAATATTTTGTTAGTATTCTGCTTTCAAATTATCTGCAGGTAAATTTCAGTTCTACATATTTGGTTTTAGAAGCCTGAATAATTATGAATATTTTTTTCTCTCTGTGAACAATTAAAGGTAACTTTAGGTGATAATTGCTTCTAATTCTATATTCAGTCTCTACAGTTAATCATTGGCCAAATGACTGTACAAAGTGAAAAGGAACTACAAATTTCAGTGATGCTCTATGTTATTCTGTTTGAATGCATGCTTTTGAATATACATTTGACAACAGAACATTCACAAGTGATCTAGAAAAAGAACTATAAATTTTCTATAAAACTAGACATGAACCCTAGGCACTTAAAAAAAAAAAAAGTTGAAATGCAAAATGGGGTGACTAGATCCTAATGAATTCAAGTGCAGGCACGTATCCAGATATCTTTCAATATATGGGCTTAATATTACTCACTCAAAGCCACGAAGGAAGTTTGTGGCAAAGCAGGAAATTAAGCTGGGGCCCAGTGTAGCATCACAGCTCTTTTTATATAATCATATACTCTGTATATGAAGTGACCCTTATTCACAGGAACCTGCAGACACCACATCTGATAAATAAATCTGCTATTTCAGAACCAAACTCCTTGGCTCCAGCACATACAAACCCCCACAATGCAAGTCGTGGAAGCCAGAAAGTCACTTACATGCTTCTTGTGTCTTCTTTTATGCCATTGGCCTAGTTTAGCACTAATTCATTCTTATAGTTCATCAAAATATTTTTTTAATCACTCACACTTCGGTATCGGTCTCCTGCTGTGAAGGCCCTTGGTGCATCATGCTTCTGTGCACTTCTGTATCTGTACAGCAACGATATTAATTGCTCAGTAACTTTTCAGTGAAGACTGATATTCATGCTGAGCAGAATTGGCTTCCAGGCAAATTGTGTTAATCAAAGGTCATTAACCCTAGTGAACGGGGTCCTGACTCAGCTACAACTCTGAGGTAAATCTGTCTAGACCTTTTCCTAATTCTGCATTCCTTAAAGAACACCGGAATGCTTCTAAATTTAAAAGAAAGAAAAAAAAAAGGCAAAATAAAATAAAAAGTTAAAATAAAAAGTCAAAACAAAAATGGAAAAAAGCAAGCATAAAAACAACAAACAAACAAACCAATGAGAAAAGTTGAAGTTAGCAAGTCTGCCAGAATAGAAATAGATGAGGTTTATACCTTCTCCCCCTGCCCATTGAGTCCTTGCAGGGAGATCCTTACTTCCAGGCTTGGTTGTCCATACCTGTATTACTTTCTGAGCTGAACTGAACTGCTGTTCCCTCATCCCCTGTTGTCCCTCAGACAGCTCTTCCCATCAGCCCTGACTGCTCCTTCCTTCACACTACCGTCCATCAGTTCCTTTGCTTGAGCTGTGAGTTCACAACTCCATACTGTGAATTTCCTCCTTGCCACATCACAAAGTTTCTTCAACCTGCTCAGCTGCTCACTAGAGAAGGACAAGTCTTCTCCCTTCACCAAAAAAGATCCATCTCATCCAGTCACTCCTACCTTTAAAAGAATAGTGAATAAACTTAAAATGAAAGGAAGAGGAAAATAAACTCCCAAACACTGTCCCACAGAACAAATGTAATTTAGAGATTTCAGTATCGTCTATTCATTCTTAACAGGAAAAGTATATAACTTGCCAGCAGGAATGAAAAACAGCCCCACAATTCCTACTGTTACTTGAGTGGCAAGTACCGGAATTACTTTGGCAGTAGGGGTGAGTGTTTAGCCTGGCATAGCAGTTTTAGGTAATTTACTTACATTATCAAGTTGCTTCTATATACTCTACAATATCTAGGTTGCTCTGGAGGAGGACTCCACGCTTCAAAAACCAACATTTTTCCTGATTCAGTTATCAATTACTTGGCTCACTATTTTGGTAAGTAGCATCTCCTTCTTCCTGGAATCTAAAAATAGAGCTTCTTTATTATTTTAAATTGCCCAGCTTTATTAGAGGTAGTAGGGATTGGTTTTTTATCAATAGTTTTTCACTGAGTCAGCTTTTATTTTCAGACCATAGCAAACATTCAGGTAATATGTGCTGTACTATTAACTCCACTCCGAGCTGCGATTATTGAAATAGTAGCTTACATTGAAGCACAGTTAAACAGCTCGCTTGCCCAAATGATGTGTTTTCTTCCTTATTGCAAATCGTAGCTGAGACCGGGACAAAAGACCTTTATTTGGACACATGGAATTTGATGCTTTCCTGTTTGAACAAGTTCATTGTTCCTGAAGGTATACAGCATTTCACCAAATTTCTTCTGCCTAGTAGATCATAAATTATAGAATCACTTAGGTTGGAAAATATGTTTAAGATCATCAAGCCCAACTGTTAACCTACCCCTTTTTCCAATGGTCATAAACTCTATTTTTTTCCCCTGAGTTCTAGCCAAAGCTCTCCGTTCAGCCAGGCCAGACGTCTTCCCTGCCGGCTCATTTTTGGCACATGGGGTTGGCCTGCTCCTGTGCCTTTAAGATTTCCTTCTTGAAGAATGTTCCTGCCTTCCTATACTCCTTTGCCCTTCAGGACTGCCTCCCAAGGGACTCTGTCAACCAGGTTCCTAAACAGGCCAAAGTCTGCCATCCCAAAGCCCAAGGTAGCCGTTCTGCTGACCCTCCTCCATGATCTTTGTGATCGCTATGCCCAAGAGAGCTTCCAGTCATCACGTCACCCACAAGTCCTTCTCTTTTCACAAATAACAAGGTCCAGTGGGGTGCCTTCCCTAGTTGGCTTACTCACCAGCTATGTTAGGAAGTTATCTTCCACACACTCCAGGAACCTCCTAGACTGTTTTCTCTCTGCTGTATTGTATTTCCAGCAGACTTCTGATAAGTTGAAGTCCCCCAAAAGAACAGGGCTAGTGATTGTGAGACTTCTCCCAGCTGCTTGTAGAATGTTTCGTCTGCCTCTCCATTCTGGTTGGGTGGTCTGTAACAGAATCCCTCCATGATATCTGCCTTGTTGGTCTTCCCCCTGAGTTTTACCCATAACCAATCAACCCTATCATCACCATCATTAAGCTCTAGACAATCAAACGCTCCCTAACATACAGGGCTAGCCCACCAAATCTCCTTCCTTGCCTGTCCCTTCTGAAGAGTTTATGGCCATCTATTGCAGCACTCCAATTGTGTGACTCATCCCACCATGTTTCCGTTATGGCAACTATATCATAGTTTTCCTGCTGGATAATGGCTTCCAGCTTCTCCTGTTCATTGCCCATGCTGCTTGCATTGGTATAGAGGCACTTCAGCTGGGCTGTTGGGCGTGATACCTTCTTAGAGGAACACCCCTTAATTCCTTTGAGGTATTTCACTGGTGTTTCCGTGTTGGCTTCTATTTCCTCAGGACCCCCTGGCTCATCTCTGTAAGACTTCAGGTGTGCTGAAGTGTACCCAGAATATTTCAGTGCAACAAGCCCTCGTTAGCATCCCATCCCTCTAATCTTGGTGTGTCATGCTTGTTACAGGCAAGCCTGACATTGTCCCCCTTCCCCTTCAAGCCTTGTTTAAAGCTCTGTAGATGAGCCCTGCTAGCTTGGGAGCAAAGACCCTCTTCCCGCTTTGAGAAAGGTGAATTCCATCTGACATCAGCAAGCCTGGTGCTGTGTAGGCCATCCCATTATCGAAAAACCTAAAATTGTTTCTGTGACACCAGCCATGGAACCCTGTATTAATAGAATGAGCTCATCTGCTTTTCTCAATGTTGCTACCCTCAACTGGAAGGAGAGAGTTAAAAATAAGCTGTGCTACAGGTTCCCTTACCAGCCGCCCCAAGGCCCTGAAGTCTCTTTTGATTGCCCTTGGACTATGTGTTGCAGCTTCATCACCACCACATGGAGAAGCAGTAATGGGTAACAGCCCAAGAGATGTACCAGGCTAGGAAGTTTCCTAGTGATGTCCTTAATCCGGGCCTCAGGGAAGCAGTAGACTTCCCTAAGAGGAGGGTCTTTCTGGCATATTGGATCATCCATTCCCCTCAAAAGTGAGTCACCTACAGCTATTAACCTACCTTTTCTTCTTTGTAGAGGTGGTTATGGTATGGCGGGGGCAGACAGGTTAGGCCTTTCTGACCTTGGCATCACCTCTGGTGAAAATGGACCATCATCCATTGACTGGTTTTCCACTTCCAGAGCCTCATACCTGTTGTACAGAGGCACCTGGGAAGGCAAGGTGGGCAAGGAGGGGGTTTGCCTGCCACCCCAAGCATGGGCTTGCTTCCGTTCACTCCTTTCCTTTAAGCTACTACCTTCAGCCTGTCAGGGGGAGGATACAGGATCCCCTTGATATTGCTTTTTTTTTCTGGTGGCTGTTTCTGTTTCTGTCTCAGTAAGGATAGAGCATGTCTATGTGTTTCTCTGACTCCCTGATCCTCCTTAACCTTTCTACTTCCTCTCATAGCTCTGTCACCAGGCTGAGCAGACTGTCCACCTGGTGACACCTCACACTGCTGTTCTCACTACTGCCATCCATTAGCAGCGAAAGGCTCTGGCACTCCCTGCAACCTGAGACCTGGATGTCTGCACGTTTATGTGGGAGCTCTGTCTGGGTTGCCACATCCATTCTACTAGGTGCAGCGGACGTGGTTTTCCACCAGGTGGATACTGTAGCTATGCTCCTTCTGAGAGGGTGACGACCACCAATTGCACTCACCTCTTGAGCTGGTAGGGTGACTACGTCCTTCCTGATGCCCTTCTGCGTGAACTGCCGTGCGAACTGCCACACCAGGCTCTGGCTGATGCCCCACGCTCTGTTTGCCTGCTCTGATCACCATGCTTTTGGTTGCTGCCGCTCCCTGGGCTGCTTCTTATAGGTGTGGGAGTGGTCGTGGTTGCTTTGGCAACACTCAGGCCTTGTCAGCATCTTCCACCAGAGCGGCCAGCTTCTGGCGGGTCTTTCCACTGCCCTTGCATTTCCTTGCCTCAGGAAAAGCCCCTGTATGCCCTGATCTGCTGCTCAGCTGCGGGTCGGGTCGGGTCTGCTCCAGAGCAGCTTCCCTCAACAGCTGACTGATCCTCCATTCGAGGCCTCAAAACTGTTCTCCCATATACCTTTAAACATGAGGTTTTTTTAGACAGGAATACGTAAGAATACAGTACTAAAGTAAGAGCAGAAACTGATTCAATAGGGGATGACAATCTCAGAGTTGTTCATGTAACACTAAGAGAACAGCTGTTTTTACTCTCACTTTCAATACCATGTTTATTTAAGGTCCTTATATACATTGACTTGTAATACTCTGAATAAAATATGGCAATCCTTACAATGCTGTCTAGAGAATGGCTGGGCTGTATCTATTATATCTCACTAATACTATTTGTCTTGACATGTGTTCTTCTTTTAAGATTCTGAGCAATTTAATTAGTCTACAGAGCTTAAGCTACTTTTCCAGACCATAGTCAGCAGTGCCTGATTCCACAAGGATTGCTGTTGTCCAGTAATCGTTTCACTGGACAATTCATTTAGTCAGCATTCCTAAAGTTTCCCTCAAAAAATCTTGAATGAAGAGGTGCATACTTTTTGACTTTCTTTGTCTGTATGGGTTTATTTGCTTTCTTTCCATCTTCTCCATGTACACATCTGCTATTTTAAGTATTTCCTAAAATAGCGTGGATTGATGTATGTCCCTTTTCATTTGCCATTCCCATAACAGTCTGAAGTCTCACTTGGCAACCCAACATACCCTTCTGTCATATGCTCCTGACAGTCATGCACATGGTTATTTTGTAACTTGCTAGAAAATTACTCCCCTTGGAGCTTGGCAATTGGCTCCTCAGACCAGGGTCCTCCTTCATGCCCACCAGGTATGAGGACACAGGAAATTTTGGAAGTTGCCTGATTTGATTTTCAAACTCCCAGGGAGTAATAAATCTGTTTAGAAAAAGAGACAACTGCAATAAAAAAAAAAATAATAATGAAAAAACATTAGACTTAATTATACTATAAATGAGATTCTGTCTTACTGTCTGTGGAGCTCTTAACCTTGGCTCCAGGGAGGTATTTTCAGGGAGATATTCTGATCACTGATCAATCATGTGACATGAATATACTGGGTCTCCTCCTTTGTCACTTTATAATGGAAGTATTTCATACTTCAGGCACATATTCTTAAGCTTGTAAATGCTGAATTTTATTTCATTCATAACTGAAATTTTCAAGGTGGCACAGTTTGTTCTAAATACTGAGGTCTTCTAGCTTTGTGTCTTCAACAAATATCACCATAGCCCCCTAACTTTTATGTTGAGGTCATTAAGGAAAATATTTCAAAATATCAATATCAAGACATTTTATTTGTGGTGATACTCAAGAATTATTATCTTAATTTATTCTCTCCGTTTGGTGTAGCCAACAGTTATCTGCCCTTTAGCCAGGTTCTTGTCCAATTTACATTTCTAGTACCAAATTCTTTCATGAAACTGTGATAGAGGAGGTTTGCTGCAATCATTTTCTAAAAACAGCTCCATGATTTCCCTGGTTGAATTATCTGTGTTCTCATTTTGAACCCTGTTTTGTGTATCCATCATATTTTGGATCCTGTTTTTTTCTGAAACTATTCTGATCTATTATTTAAACATTTTTCTTCAGAAAACTTCATTTTTTTCTCCATTTGAACCTGTAATTATCAATTTGTTATATGATAATTCACTAAAACCTTAGATCTTATGCTTTGACATTATCCTATGTGACCCATCGTAAATAAATAACTAAATAGATAGATAAATAAATAAATAATAACAGGAGCTGGCAATAGAAAACTTTGGGAGGATGTGTGGTCACAAAGTATAAATAAGTTACAGAAGGGAGGAAGAGAGAGGAGTGAATCGTTTGCTGACATTCAACTAAACTTTAATCATTCTCTTTCCAAAGAGGTAATTGCTATTTACAGGAGTTCTAGGTCATGATCCCATCTTGCACTCAACTTAGAAGAAGTACCTGAACAATACGGCACACCATGAGACCTGGGCTGTGAATGAGCACATCTTCAGGCTTCCTAAAGTGCACAGCATCATTAAAAATAAATCAAAGCCTGTAAAAGTTGACATATTGTAGCTGTTTTCCTCACCCCACCTGCTTTAATTTGACACATTTTCAGAGGAAAGTCACTATTCATTTCATATCTAACCCTGTCAAATCCTTTTCCTTCACTGAATACCGGAGAAGTCAAGTTTTTTAGTATGGCTTATTGAAAAGCTGTAGAGACCAGACAACTCATTGTATGAGTTACCTCAGTGCGTAAAAAATAAAGGATATAAGTAAGTAAGCATCAAAAAGCTCAAATCAGAGGAGGGGGGGGAAATCCCTGTTCAAAGCACTAAATTAAATGTTAAATAAGAAATAAAAAGTAATTGATACTTAATATTCCAAATAGACATCTAACACTATCCATGTTAGCAGAGGAATGATTTGGGGCATTGTTTATTTGTTTAGTGTTGTGGGTTTTTTTCTTTTTTCCACAGGTAGAGTGCAGACTTCTTACTTATGAACCTGTATTCCTTAGCTACTGTTATGCATAGTTAATAAAAATTCATATTTTCTCTAGGTAGGATCATGAGACTTCTTAAAAACTTGCAGTGCCACAAAAGGACAATTATCTGACAATAACTGATTACATCGTTCTGGTTTCCAGTAAATATTTCTGTAATAGGTAAAGAAGATTTAAGAAGAACAGCGACATGGTTCTACCACCTGAGGGAAAGAAGAGTAAATACCTTTGTCAGGTAACTCAGACCTTCTGTATGTCAGTACAGGTATCAGTTATTTAGGAGTGGGATGCCCTCAGACTTTGATCAGCAGTTCCAGCATGAACCTAGTTGACAACATTTTTCACATAAAAACAAAATTAAACTTTTTTTTTTTTTTGTGAGAGAAAGTATTAGCTTTGAAAAATGTTTAGGTGAAAAATGCCTAACCAGGCTTCAAAACCAGCTCTATTTTCATGTGCATGTAGCTTTTCAACAGCTTATGACAATGCTACCTTTAGATGCATTTCAAGAACATTAGAAGAATTATTTCTTCCCAATTTAAGCTTTTTTTTTTTTCCAAAGCAATTTAAAAAAAGAAACAACCTAAGGGAAGACAGCAAATAAGCAAGGAAAATCTGCCTCCAGAGATTTTTTTTTTTTTAAGTAAAAACCTAAATAATCAGATTAATGTTTATATGAAAAAGTGCTAGGCAATATTAAATTTATGTGGAACTGTCTGCTGAACCTGTAACAGTTTTGTGTCTGGGAACGAAATCTTGAAGAAAAACTTGGGCAATAAATTAGGTTTTGTGTTAATCTAGCATCTGTGGAATGTGTTATTACTGTGTGATTTTGACTTTGGTGAAGGTTCAGTTTCAAGCAGAGACAAGTCTCCCATGTTGGTTGATATTTTCATTGTTTTAATAAATTATCACTGAGTAAAAATTGCAGAAAGGGATGCAGCTACTCAGATAGCAAGGGCAAAATCTCATGGAGCAATGTGAAACCCGTCTGCTCTGCTCAGTGTGTGTTCATTGTAGAAAATAGGGAACTGGAGCTATGCATTTCCATAGATATCACTGTGGATAAACTACAGGTGTCTAAGCATGCTGAAAATTTCCATTACTCAACCAAAATCTTCAAATGTACATGCTATGAATGAGTTGATTGCCATGATAACCTTTGATCTGCAACCACATCTTTTGCAATAGGGAGGACTGATTCATGAAGGACTCCATGGCCATATAAGACAGTTTAATAACATGAAATAAGCTCAACTAGAAAAGAGGGAGCAGGTGTCTAGCTCTGTTAAGAGACAGACACAGCTGGCTTCTTCCTTTGACATCTAGTAGACATAATGGCACCAACCAGCACCCCCAGGGTTGAGCAACTCACATATGAAGAAACTGACTCTAACACATTTTAGGAAGAATAGAAGAAGCGGACATGGGAAGTGCAGAGTTGTAACAAGCATTGAACTGCAAATTTGCTTTATAGGATCATACTAGAATTGAGGCCACAGAATATGCAATTATATCAGACTCCAGAGGCCACAGTACAGTTTTATTACATACACTAGAAACATCCTGGCCCCAATAGGTATGGTTGGAATTAAGATCTGCCTGCCTCTAAAACTCATGCCTGCAGAGCTCCAAGTAGCACTTTATTATCTCCTAGCAAAACACTGATATACTGTGTGAACTCCATCCAGTAGTAGACAGCAATAAATATGTATGCAAGGTAGAAGATTAAGATATTCTGGCTTTCCCTAAACCTATCACCTGAAATTGCCTGTGAGAAAATTAAAGACTTGACAGGAAAAAATGCAATTAAGCATACTCTGGTGTATTTGCATGTGTGCTCTGAATGAACAATAGGATAATGTGATAGTGCCAATCACTTCAGATAAAATTATGGAATGGACAACAGAATAATAACATATCCATTAATAATACATTCAATCTAGGTCTCAATGTTTTGAAAAACAAAACAAAATACCACCACCAAACCCACTCCTTTCTGAATTTTAAAAATAAAAGAAGGGTAATGAAAGAAACAATTAGAGGGAAAGCTTTTTTTAGGTAACACAATTGATTATGTGAATTTTATGCAAAATACTCAATACCTGACAAGAATTTTAAAAATAAATTATGAATTTAATACAAACGATGAAGAAATTTTATCCGCTCCTACTCAGGAAAGACAATTTTGTCAGAACTAGTACTAATTTCAGGTTATTTTAATAGAGAATTTAGCCAATTTATCTTCTATGACTGTGAGTGTAATAATCCAATTAAAGTTAACAGAAAGGTTAACAACTTATGTACATTCTTTATTACTTTTATATTAATTTGATCCAAAAGAAGTCATTCTATATTATTTTTTACATTATGCATACTCAACCACACTGCTTGCTTAAAAAATCAAGTCTCATTCCTAAACTCACTGAATTAATATAACAGCAAAGCAACTAGAAATACCTAATTAAATATTTCAGTCACCTTTAACGTCACAGAGTTAAAGCAATATATTTTGGATTAAAAATATGCTAATGTAGCTGATAATTCAACTCATTGTACACCTGCAATTTAAGTTTCTCTGTGCAAAACGTAGCAGTTTCTTGAAAACAAGATGAATTATTCAGAGTTCGTAATGAACTCAAAACCACAAATCATGTTTCAGTGCTTTCAAACTCTCAGTATGATGTCTAAGAAGCTTGCTGTAGGTGTTAATTAATGGCTGCATTAATTGTTAATTAGCAAGTGTTAAAATGGTAGCAGAACTGAATACTGAATACATTCAGACGTTGGGTATCCACTTTATAAGAGTGACTGGCATATCTAGACAACTTGATTTTTCAGTTAGTCTTTTGTGCAGACTCCAACTACAATCATGGCTACTGGAATTATTTGGCTTGGTCTGGGCAGGTTTTCCCTTACTCTTCTAGGGGGAATAGAGAAGTGTCAGGCAATCATTTCAATACTCCAGTTCTTGTAACCAGATCACTTAAGATTTCACAAAGGAAGCAAAGTTATTGCACTGATTTGGTAATATGTAAGGGAAGCCAGTCATCCATCCATGATGTCAAAGTTTTACTGGGTTTCTTCATCCTTAGGTCTGAGTTGGAATGGGTGAAGTAGCAGGATCAGGACTCAGGGAGGAAATGTCCCTACTTTAAGATTTCATTTCAGATTTTTTGAATTGCCTAAGCAAGGAGTCCAGGCCACATAGTGAAACAAACCCTTTATTATTAGAATGCCACTGTGTGCACTGAACAATTCTAATGCAACAAACTTCAGTTAGAAAAAAAAACAACCTTAGTGATGGCATGATACCTTTATCAATAGTAAATTATTAGTTGCATATTACCCAAACAAAATCTACAATTTAAAGAGACAGGGATACCTGAAGAATCGTCACATAAAAATCATGCATTTACGATGTCTTTAAAAGTAACAGCAGGTTATGAACCCAAGAAAGTTCAATAACAAACTTGGTGTTTAGTCAAATACTAAAATTGCATACTTCCAGTAACAGGAACTAACATTCATTTCACACCAATTTAATCCTCAGAAATTCTAAGGATGAACACATTTTACTTTAGAAATAATCACCAACCTTTACTTATGTTTCAGACTTTGATATTCTAAAGTGAATCATAAATATTTCATGCAAGTATTGTTCTATGGTACCCATCTGGAAGAAGAGTATTTTCTCCTTCGTTGATTAAAACTTTATTGACCTTACTGTCTGTCAGGTTCTGCTAAGGGGATTTTTGCCAAGCAAATTTTTAATATTGTGCTTGCCAAAATGCATCAACAGATTCTGTAAAGGGTAATCGTAAAACCATGGGGAACATTTAATATTACAGCTAAGACCATGGCATTTACATTTTAACTTTTGCTTACTTTCAGATTTTCTGCAGTTACAATGGGAAAATGAAATGCAGACAACACAAACACCCTTGCATAAAACAGTGAAATGCCATAAGCTTGATAATTAAGGGATGTCATATCATAGTCTTACTGACAACATTTCCAAAGTGAATTTCCTTATTTAATAACTAAAAGTTTATTACAAAATTCTTCCTACAAAACCTCTTTTTTTTTTTTTCCCCTGAAAGATAAAGAACAATTTTTGGAAAGAGTCATCAGAAAAAGACCTTTGTACAACCTAACCTCTGAGCTGTGTGAGAGCTTCTGAGGAGCCTAAGGACCTTTCCTTGGTAGGAAGGAAAAAGAATTGACCACTAGATTGCTCTGCAGGTAAGAGAGCAGAAGTTCATGCCTGGCAAGGGCCCGCAGCTTCTCTCTTTAAGTCCTGAAATCCCTCTTAAGAGAGGGCAGCAAAGACAGTTGCAGGTGGAGGTAAGCAGGACGCAGGAGAAGACCTCGTTCTAGAGAAAAAAAAGGGATTTTAAGGACCTTTATCCTTAAGGCTAAACCACAGAGTGAAATGTCGTAGAGAATTTGGAAAACACATCTAGTCTGGTGGTACAACAGAACTCCAACACAGACAGTGTAAAAAAATATATATATATATGAAATCCAATAAAGCCATTTATTTTGCTTTTATTATGTAGAAATCCTAAAATTTTCTCTTGAAATAATAGGCTTTCAGTGGGGAAAAAAAAAATTAATAAATTGCTTTTCTTCCAGACAGAAAATAACCAAAGTCAAAAGAGTTCACAAATGGGTTCAAAAAGGAGTGTCACCACAGACAATTTCATACAATTGCATTACTGTTTAAATTTAATGTTTAGATTTTATAAATGTTTAAGGCAGGGCAGACACATAGAAAGTGCACCAACTGGTATATAAACAAGACCATATACATTATTTTTATAGATTGATAGGTTCCACTATATTTAAGTTAAACTGAAGGAGAAAACAGGAAGTCTTTGCTGAACTGTCCTTCCCAGTTAACTTGCAAAGAGCCTTTATTCCCCATCATCATCAATAGTACCAGCTTCTAGCATTTCATATCTTCAAAGGCTCATTTATCTTCCCTTATACCTCTGTCAGTGATCCTTTTCTACTAAGTGCTATACAAACACAACACCTTAACAACCTCCAGCCACAAGACAAGAGTTAATCACTAGACTGATAGAGGAGGAAACTCCGCTACACAATGGGGCAATATTACCCAGCATGACAGAGGATCGTCACGTTTCCATGCTGTCACACCAATGATTACAATATTGCAGAAGCAATCCAGAAGTAGTTCTGATTTATCTCAGCATAAGCCACTTAGCTTTTGGGGTAGTTTCTGCACTGCAGGGATAAAAATACACAACCCAGGTATTTTAAACACTGTTTGGGCACATATATATTCTCTTTATTGCAGGCACAGCAGCAACTGTACTTTACATGTGAAAGTTACATTCCTGAACTCGCATAAAAAAACCAAAACAAAACATCTGGCCCTCTACATGTCATTTAAAGAAAAAATATCCTTTTTTTTTAAGATGACATTATTTGCTACTCAACAAGACAGAACTTTCTTTTTCAGTCTGCACCCTCCATGTTATATTTACTTAGAGCTGTTACATCGCCAGTCAGGAGGACGTTCATCCTTTTCCCTAAACCACTCTGCCTAGAGTGACTTGACCAGTGGGGAAACTACAGTGAACTAGAGGAGACAATGCGGCAAAAAACAGAGTGAAATAGCAGAATATACCTTAGTTTAGTCAGTCTAGCAAGTGCTTCTGTCTTGTGGCAAGACAAAAATACATCACCTGAGTTTTCCATTCAAAAATCACTTGGCCATATGGAGTCTGTTACCACATCTGTTCAGAAAAATAGGTCACAGATATGTAAATAAGGAAATGAAATCAATAAAAATTATCCAGTCCACATCCATAATCTCTGACCCAAGTAAGATGCTGACCTCTAGAGCTGTTAAATTTGCTAGTAGATGGCAAAGATCCAACAGTGAAAAAATTTATATTTGTAGGAGCTACCCACAAACAAATTTATGGTGACAAGCAAGTGCCACAAAAATATTTATACATACAGATGTGTTGCAACATCTGGTTTAGGTGGCCTGTTTTATTTTGTGCAGCAGCAGTGATTACCTCCACTCTTATACTATATTTATACCACTGTTCTTTTTTCCTTAAGACCACTCCACAACTATGATGACACAGCATTCACTAGTCCACCTGCAGCATGCATGGATATATCCAAAGCTGGAATCATGCCTTTCAATTATAGATTCCTACATCTGAGAGATCAGATCTGAGCCCAGAGATTACAATCCTTATATAAGAAATTTAAGTAAGCTTCACAAGCCCTGTGCTCGTTCCTCCATATCCACCCTCAGAATCCTTCTCAGAGTCTGCAAAGAAATGGTGGTGTACCAGCAAAATTTAGTATATGAAAGACAAAACTTTGAATTATATTACATGTTTTTCACTGCTTCCTGTAAATTGTTGGGAAGCTTTTCCTGCTCTTTATCAATTCCCTAAAACAATCTCATACCACAAGCTGAGCCTTACAATGGTTCAACTTTAGTGGACTTCAAATTAATACACGTGTAACTATTTGTATCATGATAAAACATTTTTTTCTGCATTGCACTTTATCAGCATCCCTTGTGATCCTGTTAATCTAATTCAAACACATAAACTGTTATCCCACATTAAGACTTTATTCCAGCTATACTGAAGAGGTTTCATTTTAGCTGCCTTTTTTTTTTTCTTTTTAATTAACTTAACTGTCTAAGAGCCCTAATGCTGAGAAGAGGATCTATGTTTGCTCAGTATGCTATAAATTTGGAGAGTTCATACCTAAAATGCAGACCGGCAGGAATACAAGGAAACAGTGACACAATACTGGCAGCATGAAGCAAAAGAGCAGCCTAAGCACCGCTGTTACTCCGCTCATTTTTAAGATGTTTTTTGTTTGGTTGGTTTTTGGGGGGTTTTGGGGTTTTTTTGTTGTTTTTTTTTTTCAAGACAGGTGAGCTTGAAATACAAGATTTTAGTATCCAGGACCCAGCATCGATTCACAGAATCACCCAAATTGGAAGGGTGCCAAGAGATCTCTAGTCCAATGCCCTGCTAAAAGCAGCGTCAGCTCTGAATTCAGACCAGGTTGCTCAGGGCTTATTTGTTTAGGTATCAAATATCTCCAAAGACAGAGATTGCACAGCCTCTCTGGACAACATGTTCCAATGCTTGACAGTCCTAACAGTGATTTGCTTCCCACCTCCCAATATCCAGTTAGAACATCTACAAATCGATGGGCCCCGACAATATCCAGCTGAGGGTGCAAGACGAGCTGGCTGATGTTGTTGCGAGGCTGCTCTCCATAATCTTTGAGAAGTTATGAAGATTGGGGGACATCCCAGAAGACTGGAAGAAGGATACTGTCACCCTCATCTACAAGAAGGTCTTAAAGGAGGATCCGGGAATATAGGCCTATCACTCTTACTTTCTTACTTCAGTCGCTGGGAAAGTTATGGAATGAATCCTCCTGGGGGCTATCACAAGTCAAATGAAGCACATGATTGGGAAAAGCCAGCAGGGATTCACCAAGGGCAAATTGTGCTTGGCAAACGTGATAGCCGCCTATGACAAAGTAACCTGCTTGGTTGATGTGGAGTGAGCAGTGGACATTGCCTACCTGGATTTCTCCAAGGCTTGGGCATGGTCCCCCACAGCCTCCTCCTAGAGAAACTGATGTGTTATGGTCTAGACAAGTGGTCAGTGCGGTGGGTGGGGAACTGGCTGACAGGCCGCACCCAGAGAGTAGTGGTGAATAGCTCCTTTTCAAACTGGCAACCTGTCACAAGTGGGGTCCCCCAGGGGCTGATACTGGGACCAACACTGTTTAATAGCTTCATAAGTGATCTGGATGATGGGATTAATTGTACCCTGATAAAGCTTGCTGATGACACCAAAAAGAGTGGTGAAGTTTGGTTTAGAAGTGGCTCTTGTCAGGGTAGGCTAAAGGTTGGACTCGATGATCTTAAAGGTCCCTTCCAACCTCAACAATTCTATGATTCTATGATTCTATGATTCTGTAAGTTAAGGCTTTGGAAGGGAGATCCACCCTGCAGAAAGACCTGGATAGGCTGGAAGAGTGTGCTAACAAGAACCTTATGAAGTCCAACAAGGACAAGTGCAAGGTCTTGCACCAAGGAAAACATAATCCAGGAGTGCAGCACAGACTGGGATCTACCTGGCTGGGGAGCAGCTCTGTGGAAAGGGACCTGGGCACCCTAGTGGACAGCAAGCTCAATAAGAGTGAACAGTGTGCTGCTGTGGCAAAGAAAGCCAACAGGATGCTGGGTTGCATCAACAAGGGCTCCAGCAGCAGAGATAACAAAGTCATTACCCTACTCTACTCAGTGTTTGTCAGGCCACACCTGAAATACTATGCTCCGTTTTGGTACCTGCTATACAAAAAAGATACGGACAGGCTGGAGAGGGTCCAGAGAAGGGCCACAAAGATGATGAAAGGAATGGGAAGCCTGCCATATGAGGAAAGGCTGAGAGAACTGGGTTTGTTCAGCCTTGAGAAAAGAAAGCTTAGGGGAGACCTTATCACCATGTTCTAGTATTTAAAGAGTGGTGACAAAGAAGATAGAGACTCCCTTTTTACAAGAAGTCACATGGAAAAGAGGAGGGGTAATAGGTACAAGTTACTCCTGGGGAGTTTCTAATTGGACACAAGAGGAAAAATTTTCAAAATGAGAACAGTCAGCCATTGGAATAATCTCCCTAGGGAATTGGTGGATTCTCCAACATCGGACACTTTTAAAATTTGGCTGGACAGAGTGCTGGGACACCTTGTCTAGACTGTGCTTTTGCCAAGAAAGGTTGAATCAGATGACCCTTCAGGTCACCTTCCAATCAGATGTTCTATGATTCTATGATCTTCTGTTTAATTTTTAATCAGTTCTCTCTCCTGCTTGTGCACCTCAATAGAGAGTCAAGCTCTGTTTTCCCAGTAATCACCTCTTGCATACTAGGAGACTACCATTAGGTGTCCCCAAAGCCACCTCATCTCCAGGCTGAACATTCCCAAAACTCCTGTTCCCATAGCCCAGATTGCTCTTGGTCATCTTTGCTGCCAGGGTGCGTGACTGGATCATGTTCAGCTCTTTGTTCTCCAGGGTCCCAAGCAGAGCTGCTCCCAGGCAGCCAGCCAGTCCCCCTCCATACTAATGTAGGGAGTTCCTTCCCAAATGCAAGACTTCACGTTGGTCCTTGTTGATTTTTGTGAAGTTCCTGTTGATCCATTACACTAGCCAGTCTAAAGCCCTCTGAACAGCAGCTCTGCCCTTGTGCATTATCAGTTTAATTTCCCACTTTTCTGTCACTGAAAAACTTGACAGAGGTGCATTATGTGTCCTCTTCAACACCACTGATAAAAATATTAAACAGGATAGGTCCCAGGATAGACCCTCTGAGGAGCTCTACTTCTAAATGTCCTTCAGGTACAATATGACCATTAACTACTATATTTTGAACCCAATGGTGCAGCCAGTTTTTCACCTCTGTGGTATTCCACCTATCTAGAGCGTAGCATTGCAACATCCCAACACAGAGATAAGGAATGCTGCAGGAGACCATGTTGAATACCTTGCTAAAGTCAAGGTAGGTGTCAACCGCTGCTCTCCCCTCATCCGCCAATCTATTTGTTTCATCATACAAGGCAGTCAGGTTGGTCCAGTGTAACTTGCCCTTGATAAATCCTTTTTGGCTGTTCCCATTCACCTTCTTCAGTGGCCAAAAACAGTTTTTAAGAGGACTTACCTTGTGACCATACTGACAGCTCAATAGAAACTAACTGGCCTCTTATGACCACTAAAACTGTGATGGAGAGTTGGGAAACAAATCAGAAGGATCTCAGTAGTCTGGACAAATACGCTGACAGGAACCTCACGAAGTTCACCAAAACCAAATCCAAAGTCCTGTAGCTTCAGTGGAATAGGCAGAACAGAGAAAGAGAAAGAATCTTCTCAAAGATGTATAGCTGAATTAAAAAGAATAGCTGCAAGCAACCTGATCTAACTTTGAAATTAGCCTTGCAATGAGAAGCAAATTGGAAGCGATCTCCAGAAATCTGTTCCACCCTTAATTATTTCATGATTCTATGACAGATAAATAAGGACAACTAGAAATTGGCTGAAAAAAATCCGGACATGAGAAAATAAATTTCTTTCCCTAGTAGAATTACGAATGACCCACTCAAGGTACAAGTAGAGGAAAAAGTGTTTCACTCTGAAATATCAATAATAACGAAACCCCTCTCACAAGAAAGGACATAATGAAGAATGAATATATTAAGTTGGAAGACATGTAACTTTATTCAGTTAGTAAGTTAGTGCACATAATAGGAAAATCTTTGGTTTATATTTGTATAGGTTATTTATTACAGAATCTACTTTCTCATAAGAGATGAAGCAGCAGTACACTGTCAAGCATGACAGTGATTTGACTTTGATTCCCCTCTGGCACAAGTTTATCTTGAAGCAGAAGAGACAAGATCAATATAGGATGCATGCTCCTACCATTCAGCTGATGCCTCAACAAGCATTACCTCTCCACTTATTTCCACATTTCTCTCACTCACAGTGTGTGGTTTTGTTACATAGATACCTGTTCTGGATGAGAGGTTTTTTTCTGGGTTAATGTTGCACAACGATACAAAAAAAAAAACAAACCCAAAAACACAACACCTCCACACACACGCCTCTCTCCCCCCCCCAAAAAAAAAAAAAAAACAAACCAAAAAAACCCCTACCCAAAAAACCCAAACAACCCCACAAAACAAACCCCAGACTATCAATCTAACACTGCTATCTGAGATCTTCAGAATAAAAAGTGATTCTATGAAAAAGCCCTTTGTCTGGATGTATAAGTTAGTAATTCAAAGTTGTAAGAATTGTTACTCAACTCATTTCTGTTCCTTCTTGTTCTAAAGCATGCATAATGTTATTAAAATATTAATAAACACGGGTAGAAATTATAAGGTTGCTTTATGATATACATTTTACTCCTGATAGTTATATAAAAGCATATATGCAAAATAGAATGAAGTATAAAAATACAATGGTGAAAGACCTAAATTTCTCACTTAGACCATTTCTAACAAGTTTGCTTCGGCTCCAAGAAGGGAAATAGTTCTTTTAGATCACATTGCAACAATAGGTTTAATCCTACTGAAGAATGTTTTTATTTCTGTTACTCTTAATAACATATTGTTTAAGAGTTGGGAGACAGACAGGGATATAAGCTCAGCTGATGAAAAAGACTTTCATTTATACGTTATTTTGAAGAGATGGAGTCCCATCTGCCTAGTGTGTTGTATTTGAAATTTATCTATTTAGCAGTATAACAAATATTTCTTGGCAGAGTTCACAATAAATATTCATTAACTTTCATTTCATTTAAAAGATTTAAGCTTGGATATGGCTGAACTTTTAAGTGTTAAAATATTGGAAATTGACAAAATGCACCTGGAGAACAAAATTCAACAAAATTCAATAGCTGATACTCCTTAATAGAAAGTCTCAAATACCATAGCCTTATTCTCTGCTGATTCCCTGAAGCAAATCTTAATTTCAACATTTTTAAGTTAATACATTCTGCTGGGGTATGGTTGATTTGCTGTCACTTTAAAATAGGCTCTGTAAGACTTATAAGAAAGTTCAGGAATAATTCTGAAATTGTATGTTTTAATTTTAATTGTATTTGCTAAATTCACACTTGTAATCCCTAGTAGGGAAGGACATATTTAATAATAAATAGAGTTTTGGAGTATTCTGTGATACTTTGTTGGTTTGCATATGTACCACTAAAAATAAAAAAGTTAATAACACTATGAAGTGTCTAATTTTCTTTCAAAATCTTTTATAGAAACATGCACCAACAGGGTGTTTGTGCGCATTGACCAAGGGTGCTTGAAGGAAAAGAGAAGAGGTGAAGACTGAATTTATTGGTGGTTGGGGGTAGGCGTGTCAGGGCGGGACAAATTCTACCTTTCGACAACCTCCTGCATCTTTCTATGCCTCTGACCATGTTTACATGGAATGCTTAACTCACTTTAACTCCAGAAAAATACCTTGATACACTTTACCACCCCACAGTCACTTCAGCCAAGACCTTCCAAGGCCATTGGGAACTCTGTTGGTGCATCAGCTCCCGAGCGTGAAGATTTCCTAGCCGTGCTGTTTCAATCCCCAAAGAATCCTGTATGAAACTGTTCCACTACTGATGTGGGCAGGCTTACTGTGTGACACTCCAGGTTGAAGTTTAGCCTGTATGAAAACTGAGAACATAGTTAAGAGCTGTGAGAAAAGTGCACATAGGCAGAGCTCCTTCATATTACCAAAAGCGCTTTCTGTATCACACAGAAATAACACAAAGGGTGGGATTAAGGTACCCAAAACACATACATCTAGCACAACTTCAGGGGACTATAGGCAGCAGGTATGACACAGGGTGTTTTGTCATATACCTGAGTCCAGGAGGGATAGCTGGATGCTACCTGGAGTGCAAGAAGACGCCTAAGGTGACTCTACAATTACACATGCAAATAGCTTCTCTGTTGTCATGGAAGAGTTTGGAAAGAAATTTAGGACCCTTCCATTTTTAAGGACATATCTAAATAAAAGCTTTTGTTTAAGATAAAACTGATACTGAGATGTGAAATGCCCTTCAGCAAAGATTGTACAGATTCAGTGACTCTTAAGTCTTTCTGAAAACCATGTACTCCTTGCTTCTCTCAGTTGATCCAGCTCTTTGCTTTATTCCTGGAGGCCAGTTTCTTCATCTTTGGACTCACAGTGGGAACTTTCTGTCTTCTTTCTTCTTTGAAACTGTTGTCTAGACCTAAACTGAAAAGAAATTCATTACTTTTCCCAGTTCTAGCACATGATACGACAGCTACTAAGAATAAATAAACACAGCAAAATCACCTCTAACTGTGGGTTCCTAAGCTTAGAGAGGAATGTCTGAATATCTCTGGTGAGACCTTTGCCACTTGCATATATTTTTCATAGTACTAGTCTACATACAGTTTCACTGAACTGCTACAATAAAATATATCACTTTCTCCTTGTAACAAGAATTTCTTCTTTACATTTAGTATTTACACAACTACCACCAAGCAATCCTACATGTTTCTATGACATTTCTTTGTCTTGGTTAGAAGTAGAGGAAAGGGAGAGAAAGGGAGAGAAAGGGAGAGAAAGGGAGAGAAAGGGAGAGAAAGGGAGAGAAAGGGAGAGAAAGGGAGAGAAAGGGAGAGAAAGGGAGAGAAAGGGAGAGAAAGGGAGAGAAAGGGAGAGAAAGGGAGAGAAAGGGAGAGAAAGGAGCAGTGTTAACGTGAAAAGTTTTTACACATGAAAGCAAAGCTATGATTTTTACTGCAGATTCACAATCCATTGTAGTCTTAGGACACCATAAAAGTATTTTACCCTTTTTGAGTTCAGTGGTTAGTTTCTGTTAAAAGGCTGAGTTACTTCAGGCTGAATTCTGCCCTGAAAACAGGTTTAATCAGTGGTTACACTGTCCTGTGTTGTGAGACACAGATTTGGGTGATTAAGCTTTAACATGAGTACGGCTTTACTGGGTTAGACAAAGGTCCACATACCAAGGTATCCTACCTCTGACAGCACAGATCTCAGGGGAAAAAAAAAAAGGGAAAAAAAAAAAGAAAAAAAAGAAAAGTTCAGACATCCTGTGACATTTTACCCCCTACATTTCCCCTGAGATAACAACAATGTGCAACTTGAAGACTTTGAGTCACAGGTTTTAACTTTGTGTATATCAGCACTTAATGAATATTTCTTTCAAAGATTTCAGTAATTAATTTTTAACTCATCTAAACTTTCATCATATGTATTATTCCATGGCAATAACTTTCACATTTTAATAACACCTTCTGTGGAAACAAATATATACTTATTTCTTAGTCTTTGACTTAAATCTGCTCAAAATTTCATTTGGCTCTGCCTTGTTTCTGTATCATGAGAAAGAATGAATAACCATTCTCCTATTCACTCACTGCCGTGGTGCTCATTATCCATTTCTTTATTCAGTCCAGAGCATTCAAATCTGTTCCACTTTTTCTTATACGGAAACCATTTCACACTATTTATCATACTCATTGCCCTTTTCTGTCCCTTTTCCATTTCTAATATTTTATTATTATAAACAGAACTGCAAATAGTATTCAAGATGTGAGGACAACATGGATTTATGCAGCGGCATAATGATATTTTCTGCTTTCCTCCCAATTCTTTTCTCAGTTCTCAAAACTCTATTTACCTTTCTGACCACACTAAACATTGAGCTGATGTTTTCAGGGCATGATTATATAATGACTCCAACATGTCTTTCCTGAATAGTAATAACTAATTTAAAGATCTTCACTGTATATGTGAAGATGGATTGTTTTTCCAACCAGCATTACTTTGCATTTGTCAAAAGTGAATCGCACTTGCCCTTTTATCACCAGTCAGTCAGTTTCACAAAATACACCCTGTGTTCTTCATCCGATTCCTTACTTAATATTCTGAATAAATTTAACATTAGCAGCAAACCTTGTCACCTCACTTCCCGCTTCCCTTTCCACATCAATTGTGAACAGTATGACCCAGCACAAGGCCCTGTGGAAATCTACCAGTGACTTTCAGCTGTTGTGAAAATGGTCCGAAAATGGTCCTCTTGGTCCAGTTCGCTAACAGTGAAAGTATGTTCCCATCTAAAGCTGGGCTTTTTTTCTTATGCTTGCTGTTTTGGTAATTATATTAAGTTGTTTCACTCCCTTATGTCTTGCATGCCTGCTCCTCTACAGTTACCCCTCAACCACCATACCAGTTGGTTTCTGGGATCCAAAAAGAATAAGCCAACTTGCTCCTTCTGAAAAATTAAATTAGGCTCAGAAGTCTATACCCTACACACAACATGGATTCACACCATGTCTGATTTCAATTAAAAGCCTCCCCCAGCACTGCAGCAAATGTTAGTTCTCACATTCCCTTAACTACTGTCCTGTGCACGTGAGCCTGTCACTGGTGAAAGCCTACCATTTGGGCAGCCTGCACATCATTCTTTTCGAGTTAGAGGGACACAAAGACAGAAACTGCCTAACTTTGGGTCATAGTAGATGACAGCTCTGGTTTCCCTCTGTAAGTACCTCAAAGACCTAAGAGATATTCCACCAACAGTTCAAGAAAATGGGTATCAGCTTGACGCTTACAGCTACCAATGCAGAACTGAACAGAGTTTGATGCAAGTTATTATCTTCATACACAGAGGTGTGGGATGCAAACCAGTATGCCAGTGTTGCTCGTCAGAAATGCCTGATCTGTTCTGAGCTCCACCATACAAGCAAGCATCTGGTTTTTTTCAAAACCTTCAGGTTCTCAGCTTATGGAAAGAAAGAGTCAAGGCTCATCCGAGAAGTGAGGTGAGTGTCTAAGGAAGGGACTCAGATCTGGAGGCATCATTTGCACCTGTTTCTCCACTGTCTAGAGGTGTCAGATGTACCATCCTGTGGAACTGCCTCTCTAGCACAGGAGATGAAGTTTAGATTGGGCAAGCGTCTTTGTTTATTGCATTTGTTTGGTGTTAGCAAAAGATGAAGAGGAAAACACACAGCCTGCCTGAGCTTAGGAGATGCACAGAACAGTCAATATTTGGCATACAGATAAACACTGGAAGAATTATAGTGGTATATTAAAACGTATATTACAATTTGTTCAGCAGTACAAAAGCAGCAACCTTTCCTCCCATACCATTATTAACTATGTGATGCCTATTCCTGCAGTGATTTCAATTCCAGATCCAGGGTGATAAGTAAATGCGATCAAGCACAATAAATGGTGGTGTACTTCTTCATCCCACTTCCAATTATTCTTGGTTCAATTTCACTGGCATAAGGTAAAGGCCTGGTAGAAGTAGCAGCTCATCAACAATGTCAGTGCTGAGAAGAGAATGAAGACAATCTCATTCCTAGTCTGTGCTATACACTGTACTAAAGTCAGTCACTGATTACTGTGGCCAATTTCTTCCCCAGTATGCACCCTGCTCTACATCTCACTGACACTTTGTACTGTTGTCAGCTAGGTGTCCCTGGTTTTCCTCTAGACTATTCGTAACTTTCATTTCACAGTACTGATTTTTTTTTTTTTTTTTAAGTTTTAAAGGAGATATGTTAGAGTGGCAAGCATGAGAAGATACTCCAAAAAAAGCCTGGTGGTGAAGACGACTATGAATAGTTTATCGACACTGTCTAGTAAATCCATGTAAGTATCTTGGGTTTCTGCAATAGGGCTGTCAGTTCATTATACTTTCAGTTTATGTTGCCATTGATCAAAATCTTTTGTTTTCAAGCTATATCTTCACCTCACACATATATGCCCCCACTCATATACCCCCACAGTTAGCAACACGAAGAAATATCTGTAATTAAAACAAAGCATTTCAAGCTCCCTTCTCTCTCCAAAAGGCGGTTACATAAAAGCAGGAATTCCATTAGCACATCTGCGTGAGGCAGCGTTTACACCTAGGTAGTGTCACATACTGCACAGGAGAAAAGCACAACACAAGTACTAAAAATACATAACCTTTACTTTTTCCCCCCACAATCGATGCACGGCTCAGTTTGAGGTTGAAAACTTACTTTGGAGACCAAAAATGTCAGCAAACTGAGCATTTTGTCATCAGTACTCTTTTGATATGCACACAAGCATCTCTGAACAAAATATAGTGATAGGCTCTACACCTGGAAAAAAAAATAGTTTCAGGCAAGTGAAAGTAAACAAAGGATAATCTGCATTATTGAAGTCTTCAGTATCTTGCATTCAAATGAACGATCACATATTAAAGACCAATAACTAGCTCACCTGCAAAAATCCTGGTAATATGCTGTGGCACAACTCTGCTCAGATGAGGAGACTGAACTACTTGCTGCTGGCCTCAAACACTTTGACACTGATTCAGATTATCAGAAACAAATGTCCCTGTCAGTCTGGGAAGCTAAGGAAGCCAGAGAAGCAACAGGAGCTGCATATACAGCAACTGGGTTCTATCAGAAGCAGGGGGAAATCAGCATGAAAACGGCTCTGTACGACTTAGGCTATTTTTTCAGCTTTACAGGGAAATCTTGGTAGAAAACAAGCAGTGAAACAATCCTTTATTTATTTATTTTTACCAGGAGGAATACATTAAGAACATAAGGTAGATATGCGGAAGATTTTCTCTCTTTTATCAAACATCTCATTTAAATTCTAAAGCACAGCAGACCTTCATTAAAATTCAATTGTTGCCAGGAGTTTCAGTGACAGAACTGTGACAGCTATAGATAGGGACACTCTTAGTGAGGTGGTCCAAACCACACTGAAGATTCTTGCTCTCAGAAACACAGTTTGATCAGATTTTTTTTTTTTCCCCTTCCTCCTATTGCACCGGATGTTGTGAAAGTGGATTTGTGATTAGACTGGACAGCCTTTCAAGCTAGGACTCCCTGCATATTCAGATCACTCAGGAACAAAAGCCACAATAAACATAAGAAGATCCACAGGACTACTCAAATAGCAGGAAAGACATAGACAATAACATCATGGGCACATAGCTGGTAAACAAAGTGGTGAGAAGGACTAAGAAAAGGAAGAATACAAAGAAGTGTATATAGCAGTAAAAGCCCTAACAGAGCCCTTCCATATTATTTCTCTTACTCCATAGCCTTTACCTGTCTCTTTGTCTGTCTGGTTTCTATCTCTGTTCTCCCAGGAGTCAGATTCCTGATACCAATTAGGCTCATTAGGATATCCTGCAAGGCTCTGCTGTTGCCCAATTAAACTAGTTGGCTGATTGCAGACAGAAATGCAGGTGACTCTTCCTGTCTGAAGTCTCAGCAAAGATTGCAAAATGATTTCACTGTATATAGCAGAGAGAGCGTTAACTGCTTAGGTGCTAGGCATGGTACTAGCTAGGCTCAGAAATCAATCTTTTGAGAAGCAATTGCTTAATGTATATATGGTTACTCTTAACTATGGTTATTTATTCTTACCTTTAGTCTGATCTTGGAAAGTAAATCACAAGTTTTTTATACCACCAACACCTGTTATGCAAACAAACAAACAAACAAACAAATTAATTAATTAATTAATAAGGAATGAAAGCAGTCATAATTGCTGCTTTCCATTGCCACTCAAGTGTCTGCACCAGACCTTGATTTGTGCACTGCTAATAATCTGTACATTACTCTAATCACGTTTTATATTAACTGATGAAAGTCAAACTTCATCCAAAATATAGTTTAGAATGAAATAAATTTAAATCATCCCTAATTATAAGCCTCCTGCAAGTAAAGTAAAAATCAGGGCTGAGAAAATGTGCATTAAAATTAGTATAGTACTTTCTAAAAAAAGCAAACGTCAAAAGCCCTACAAAGTGCATTTAAATGGACATATATTTTGTCATTCCTGTCAAAATAAAGGTATACCAAAACTGCTGGAGATTATCATTAAAATTTAATGATGAAAATTTCAACACCACAGGCTTCCAATAAAGCTGGAGTTTTTGAATGGAGAAGATTTGAAAAGGCATACCATGAATGACAGCTTTGAGAATCCCCGTTCTGAAACATTTTGCACCTTTGTCATTTTCTTCCTGTTCAGCGCAAAATTCATAACGTCAAAGAGAATGAACGTATAAGACATGATTAGACAAAATGACTGCGCTTAAATTGCAGAAATAGATGTGTTTTGAATTCTAATTTCTTCCACTTCTTAAGTAGAATTTTTCTTATTATCTGAAAATGGAAAAGATTATGCTACTTTTAAGTAAATAGAACTCATCAGCCTTACAATATTCATGCTTAGACCTTCTTCTAGGCTTTGATGAAATTTATTTTTATTGTTTTTATTCTGTCATTTCATGAAGATCAAATCTATTGGAGAATAAGAAAACAATTGAAAATGTAACTAAAACCTAGAGAAAATGTTTCTAATTCAGAATTGCATGGCAACAGCTATTTCATACGCAGTCAAGCTCTGATCCAGCTCTTATTAAAATCTTGAAAGGTGACAACCTTAAAGAACATTTAAAGGAATTTCCACATATTACTTTGTTAGGTATTACCAGTGCCAACTTAATGTTTTATTTGTTTTACTTGTTGGGAATTTAATCAAAATTCTAGAACAACTGTAAAACACATGAGTGCAGCTGACTCCAAACTGACAGATCCAGCTTTTCCCACAATAAAAGCCAATCTGCAAAATGTTACTCCAGATTTGGAGTTAATGTCTGTCAAAACTCAAAAGTTATCATATCAAATTTTAACAAGGCGTTCTGATTACTGTCTCCCATGTCACAAACTAGTGATAGAAGATCTTTATAACAAAAAATAGTTGATAATCAGACCGATAGTTTGTTTTAGGAGGAGATGTTGTTGGCATGCATATAGCTTAATTTTTAGCACTGAATGGAGAGTGGAAGGAGCATAATAGTATTTATCCTAAACTCAGAGCTAGCATTTGAAGTAGGGCATATTAATTCCTTTTCCATCTGTACTACAGCTGATCTGTTCCTCACAGAGAACCGCACATCTCTGTCTGTCTTTTTTCGAATGTAAGCATTTAAGTGTCTGTTTATTAGGTCTTTCCTACTTTGCAGTCCTAGAGAGATGAGTAAGTACCATGTACTGTCACTGGACACCCTCCACATGTAAACATGCAGCTAGTTTAACAGCTCCTAAAAGCTGACTGAGGCTTCTAGGTGACTAAAAGCTGACTGGGATGTCTAGCTGATAACATTTCAGTGTATAGCAAAAGTGCTTAATTAATCCCCAACATCCTGGCAGTTTGTGTTGTGAATTTCATGCTCTTTATTTTAACAATTTTCTTTCAGATATTCGATCAACGTTTTCCTTAGAACATGTTATCTTTGATATATCAGGGAACACTTTTATGAAAAGTATCCCTCTACTGCTGCCAAGAAAGATGACAGCATTAAACAAGAACCGTTCCAATACTGATCTCTGACTACCCTGTAGCACAATACTTTCTCTTTTCATATCACTTCTTGCACTCTCTCCTGGAGTCAACTCCTTATCCATATTTCATTATCATAGTCTGATAATTATACAACCTCCTCCCAGAAAGCAAGGTAATAAAGGCGACCCTGAGAACTACCAACTAGTCAGCCTTACCGCAGTGCCCAGTAAGATCATGGAGAAGATCCTCTTAGAAGTTTTGCTGAAGCATATGAAGATGGCAATGTGATTAGAGACAGACAACATGGCTTTACCAAGGGCAAATCATGCCTGATTAACCTTAGTGGCCTTCTACAATGGAGTGACTGCATCAATGAACAAAGAAAGAGCTACACATTTCATCTTATCTGGAATTACGTAAGGCCTTTGTTAGGGTCCCCTACAACATTCTTCCACTAAATTGCAGAGATATGGATTTGATGGACAGACAATTTGGTGGATAAGGAATTGGCTGAATGGCTGTGTCAAAAGAGTTACAGTCAACAGCTAAATGTCCAAATGGGAACCAGGGGCAAGTTGTGTCCCTTGAGTGTCTCTGCTGGCGCCATCGCTATTTAATATTTTCATCAGTGATATAGACAGTGAGATCGAGCGCACTATCAGTAAGTTTCTGGATGACACCAAGCTGAGTGGGGCAGTTGATAATGTTAGATGGTAGGGATATCATCCAGAGGGACCTTGATAGGCTTGAGGAGTGAGCCCATGTGAACCTCATGAAATTAAACAAGGCCAAGTGCAGGGACCTGCACCTGGCTTGGTGCAATCCCCAGTATCAATACAGACTGGGGGATGACTGGCTTGAGAACAGCCCTGAGGAAAAGGACTTGGGGATACTGATGAACAATAAATTGGACGTGAGCAGACAATTTGCACTTGCAGCCCAGAAAGCCAATCGTATCCTGGGCTGCATCAAGAGAAGCATGCCTAGTAGGTCAAAGGAGGTGATTCTTCCCCTCTACTTGACTCTTGTGAGAGCCCACCTGGAGTACTGCATCCAGCTCTGTGGTTTCCAGTACAAGAAAGACATGGACCTATTAAAGTGGATCCAGAGGAGGGCCGCAAAAGTGGTTGGAGGGCTGGAACACCTTTCCTGTGAATAAAGGCTGAGACAGGAGACCTTATGCAGCCTTTCACTATATAAAGGAGGCTTATATGAAGGGTGGAGAGAGCGACTTTTTACTGAGGTCTGTAGTAACAGGACAAGGGGTAATGATTTTAAAATGAGAGTTGATATAGATTAGATGTAATGAAGAAATATTTTACTCTGAGGGTAGTGAGAAGCTGGAAAAAGTTTCTTAGAGAAGCTGTGGATGCCCCATCATTGTAAATGCTCAAAGTCAGGTTGGATGGTGCTTTGAACAATCTGAACTAGGAAAAGATGTCCCTGCCCATGGCAGAGGGGTTGGACTAGATGAACTTTAAAGGTCCCTTACAACCCAAACCGTTCTATGGCTCTATGATCTGGTCACACTTTTTTCCATCATCCATAGATATTAGACAAGTTTCCCTTTTCCCAAAAGCATCAAGCCCACTACACTAGATATTTATCAGCAAAGTTTCCCTCAAGACCTTTTACTTATTCAAGCTGCTCAAGAGGCATGAAGGATTTGTGAGGTCAAAATAAAATAGAAATAATATTATCGTTCTTCAACTCAGAAAATTTATCTTGAAGTATTAAAGGTATGGGTTCTGGTTTTTGCTTTTTTAACTGTTCATGCATTTTATATTTGTAATTGAACTTAAAAAAAAATCCAAACCTCTAACAGAAAACAAACATCTCTCATAAATACAGAAATATAAAACTATCCAGAGATTCACATTCTTCATTTCTACTTTTTTTCTGCCCTTTGTTAATTTTGTTTCACTTTCTGCAAAATACAAAAGACCAAATATAAAGGATGGTTAATGCTGCAATCAGTAAGGTCTTCAACTTTCTAGATAAGTGTCATAATCAATGTATACGTAAAAATAGGAACTGACAGTACAGTTGGATGACTTCTCCTCTGCCTGTATTTGGAAATAAAAAAGGGATCCCTGATTAATTGCCATGAACTGCTAAACTCAGGAAAGAACCTCAGCATCTGCGTTCATGTGGTTGAAGGCTCCAGCCCGTAGACCAGACTTGGATGAACAAGTTCTGAAGCAGAGTAGGAAATCACACTTAATATTTCCCATTGCCTAAAAGTGCAGAATTTTGCTGACCTTTGTGAGGTGCATAATCCTCCCTGCATCTTATGGAGAAGACTTAAAGGCATCTAATGCTGAGCTTTAAGTTCCAACTGGAGACCAGGTACTTAAAATTAAGAGCTATGGCACCTTACATGAAGATAACAGTCTTTCATTAGATTTAACCTTAAGTGTGAAAAAAATCTTAAGGTGAAACCATAAAATACACAGTAATTCTCAGGCTATGCTTGCCGTAGCCAAGAAAGTTATTGTTTTCATGCTATATGCTTTTTTTAAATCTATGTATTACTAACAAAATTCAATTCCTATAATAGAGGGAAGAGTAGGGAAGAAGTAAAAAATATCCATACATTACTGGAATCATAATTATTTACGATGTGCCTGGAAATTTCTATATGGCTTCTCTTCTGTGATAAACAGTGAAGTCAAGTCTGAGTCCTCTGAGGACAAGAAGAAATGAAGATAAGAGACATAAAGAAATTGTTCTGATTATCCTCTTTGGGTTTTGCTGTGGCTTTTTCTTTCCTGTCAGAGATCTTCAAAATGATTTAGTTTTTAAGGATTTTCTTTTAACATCTACTCTTTACTTTTTTATTCTACAATGTTCAGTTGGAAGTGTTCTTTATCTCCTGTACACATAACCTAGGAATAGGGCTTCACCAAAAACACTTAAGCATCTCCGTCAACATATTGGTGAGAAGAAATCATGATATATTCCTGAGGAGTAATTACTAATGCTTTAAGAATATAGAAAATCTTTATCAAGTCAGCAAATCTACAATATAATAATGTTGCTTGTAATGGGGTAACACAATGTTAAGTGAAACAAATATGCTTTTATCATCGAGGATTATTCTAGCATGGTCTTCAAATCTATCTGCATTGGTAGTAGCATTATTATCATGTTACCTTTTAAATTAATTTATTTCTGTTCTTTACACCGTGCTACTAGAAGGATGTATGCTATATGCAGCTGTGAAGCAGCACCGAAATGCCTATTGCCAAAGGCTGGCTGGAGTGACTGAAACAAAATAATGTGCTTTAGACGGTGTTAGGCAAAAAGTATAATAAAGCTATACCTACTGATTTTGGCAGGCTTTTTGGCCTAACACTCTGCACAACCATGTCACTTTTAGCCATCTGTCCACATAACATATGGAAACTTTATATTACACCTGCAGGCTTGGCACTTTTTATGTAATTTGACATGCCAAGGATAATGCCTGTTGGAACTAAGCCTATATGTAAAATACGAGGCCTATGGGCATAAGCCCATATTACAAAACTCTGCTCAAGACCTCAATTAGTGTTGAATAAACAGCTATAATAGAAATTTAAATTAGAACAAACAAGTTCTGTTCACATTGGTCTAAAGCAATCTAATCACTTGGGCTTTTGGCCATACTCTAATCTCCTGTTAACTGTTTAGACTAGGACTCCAGCTCCAGCATGAGCGCAGGAGCATTGTGCAGCCTTTCTGGCAGCTTCTTCTGCTGTCATCCACTCTGGGAAAGAAGGCTTGCAGGACCAGTGCGACAGTGGTTGATGACGGCCACCTGGGTATTGGATATACTGTATGGCTAACTCCACATGCTGGGGGATTTGACAAATGTTACCATGTCAGGCAGGAGCTTTGAGGACTTTCCTGGTGCTGTTTACAATATGTCAGAGGAAGCAGATGTTAGCACTGCCCTGTCTTCTGTCTACTGATGTCTTGATGTCAGGTTGTTTCTACTTGAAATATTCCAGTATGTTCTCATTATCTTCTCACAAATAGAGGGCCTGGTTCTGAAAACTGCTGAGTGCCTTCAATTTCTCAAGTTTAGTTTCAGTCAAGTTCAGAAAATACTAAACTTCTGTAGAATACCTGGGTTCAGCTAACCAGGGCAATTCTCTATCCATAACAATACACATTGACAGATACCATAAATTTGATTAGAAGATCCTTGCCTGACAGCATTGTTCAGCAGATATGCTGATGTTGTACGGAAGATTTTACAGACATTTATGCAAAATACAGGATCTGATAAACAAATAAAATAGACTATTCAGCTCTACCCAAGTTTATGCAAAAGGCATCAGTAATGAGTTGTGTGCTTGGAAATGAAATAGATTTCTACACTGTTTCCAAGAGCAATTTACAAACAGTAGAGAATATTTATGAACATTAGCATGAAAAGTACAATTGTGTTTGTTCTGAACAAGAATTCTTTCTACAGTTAGAGATACTGTATTAACAGTTACAACATCAGAAAGCTGTTTGATTAAAAAGTCAAACAGAGGAGCAAAAAGACCGCAGCCTTTTAGCTCCCCTTCACTGAGTTTCAGGTTATACCCACCATTAAGACACTGAATGAACTTATCAAAATTCTTCTGCTGAAACAGCAAATATAGTAGTACTAAAGTTCTCTGTAGGCAAAGAGGTTCCTTAAAAGCCTTTTATTACAATGAATGTAATATTGTGACTCTGCACTTGACCAACTTACTAGAATTTCTGTTGTAAAACAATAGAAAAAATGAGGGTTTGCCTTTATTATGTGTTAGGAAACCTGTGCATGTTTTGCTCCTTGACTGCTTACCTTTCACATTTTAATAACTTAGATTAAAAGTCTACCTACCTGCCGTTCTAATATTTGGCTAATGGCTTTCACTTAAAAAAAAAAGAAAAAAAATATTTTGCTCTTACACAATGTCGATATCTGAGCAACCTAAAAAATATCACCTCTCTTGAGTAAGAAGGTTCAACTGAACGATAGTGAAATTTTAAGGTTTCTACTAAAATACAAAAAGCAATAAAAACAAACAATCTTGTTAATGTCTAGCTATAGTTCTAAACTACAGTTTCCTAAACTGTGTCTGATAGGCCTCCACTATTTTAAGAATCACAGACTGAATTATTTAAAATAAGGGATACCAACCCATCTACCTTTGGGTCATTAAAAAAACCTTCTAATTCAAAACTTCCAAGCAAAAAGCAATAGATGTTTTTTTTCCAGTTTTTTTTTTTTTTATTAATTCATCTCACCTGCAGGGTATCTATAAATGAAGGGTTTTTTAATACTGCTAAAGGGTTTCTTTTGCATTCTCCTACCTAGCAGCCTGAATCTGACCTTCACATTCATGAGACAGAGTACCTAAATCCACTCCTTGTCTCAGTGAGCTGTTTGGGAATACCATGACTTCAAGAGTAAATAATGTTCAATATCTGCAACTGTGTCAGAAAATGGGATCAAGAAGAGACATTTTCAAAATATAACATCACTATCGTGTAAAGATATTTGATTTTCTTAAATCATGAAAATTTATCTTGATCCTGGAACAAGTAAATCATTTATTGCAGAGAGAACTTTCTGGATTAAATATTTACATACATGAACTGCCCTACTGGTTTCATGTGGATAAGGTTCAGTCAGAGCAAGGTGTGCTAGAGTATGGTTCACTGGCAATGTGAAGGTTTTTCTGGCATGCCAGTGGTAGGACATGGTAAGAAAACAGAAGGGCTTTACCCAAGGTATGATTCTTACGTAAGATGAATGCACATAGCAGGTCTTCTCCCTTATGCTCCGTTCTTGCTAGAAAAAGCGAGTCCATTGCTAAGATTTCAGTGTCAGAGCACACTTAGAAGCAAAGATCCACACTGGAGGTTTGAAAGAATAGTGCCTGTAGCATTTAGCTTGCTACACAGAATGAAGATGTAAAAGTTCCCAGTTTCTTCTTTGTTTTCTTTAATTATGCTGTGAAGTAAGATACATATTTGGTTTAGTCTACTGGTGTTTAGCTTTACTTTTTCTTTCTGCTTCTATTAACTAATAGGTTATGTTTTTAAAAGAATTTAGGTGACAACTTTTTTTAAGAAAGACTTCATAATCCATGTTTTGATTTAAAGGCATTTTTAGTTATCTGGAAGTTTGGGTAATTTTTGGTTAAAAAGATAGTGAATAATTCTAAATATTTTACTCCTTCCTGTTATTTTGGGGGTTTCTTCACAGTCTATTTACTAGAGAGTTCATTGTGTGCAACATAGTAGAACTAAACTATGCATTTTCATTCTGTCTTATTACCCTGCTTGTCCAAAACAGTAGAAAAGATGGCTCCCATGACTTGTTTTTCTACCTAGAGAACAAAACTAGGGAAACATGAAACTCTTCTTAGAACAAGATATATTTTGTAATTTTCCTGAACCAGGGACACAGATTACAATTTTGTAGAAGAGAAGAACTGCTTGTCCTTCTGGTGGTGAGATTTTTTTTCTTGCCTGCAAAAGGTAAGAGGGATGCAAAGACCAGTGTTCAAGAGGATAATGCCCTATGCATCCAGATGTGCACCACACCTTGAACAGCGTGAGATTTTGGCAACCTGGACACAGTCTATGTAGCTGAGAGGCTTAGGAACACTTGAGGATAATTACTTGTCAGCGAAATCGCTCATCCCAAGTATGTTGAAGTTAGTACAGTGGCATGGTGAAACGTGTAATAAAATAGATTGCTGATATGGGAAAATCAGTGTAGGACAATAAACGCAAACAATATAGGAATAAGATCCTGTAGAAAATACAATAATAAAGTTAGTGATTTTCTCTAGTATTGATCTCTTCCTGTGGTCTTCTCTGTAGACTTAATTCATTGGAAATATTTAAGACATGGAACATTTTATTGTGGTTGAGCACTAACTAGGAAATTACTTTTGCAAATGGCTTAGCTATTAATGAAGTGCAGGTGAGAATAGAGCTATGCAAATAAGTTTCCCTGCAGCCTTTATCTCCAACATAATCATCAGAAGGGAAAGGTGATAAAATAAGTTGGCACAGATCATCACTAATATTTGCACTAGGGGCTGGACTTGCAAAACCACATCTACTAAAGGTCTGGAAAGGGTGGAAAATAAGAACAGCATTATTATTATTATCAGTGGCTACTAACAAACTATGAATAACAAACAGAAAAAAAGGTATCAAACTACCCTTAAAAATTAATATAGAAGGTGAAATTCCTTAGAGGATTACAAAGAAAAAAAAAAGAAAAGGTGTTCAAATTAGTGAGGTTCCACATACAAATATAAAAATTTATAGGCCAAATAGTAATAACTTTTTTGTTGGAGAGAAAGACCTCTGCCTGAAATTGCACTGTTGCTGCTTTTGACAATTAATCCCTAAAAATGCCACCAGTACCACAGGATCAGCATGTGGATCAAGACTACCAGCATGAGAGAGAAATCACGGCTAAATGGGCAATGATAAAATGAGCTTCTTTTTTTGAGAAATACAGACTAATAGATGAGCAGCCAGGTCCAGTTTTACAAACATGTCCAGTAGGAGAACTGTCAGGCTGTATGCTGGTTTAAAGAGTTTGCTATTGTTTCTGTAAAGGCTAGTCTAGCATGCTGTAAGTAGACATGGTCCAAAAATCCTGATAAGGATGCAATTTCAGACTGGTTTTGCATTGAAACATTAGCTTCTTATCCCTTTTATAGTTGTCTCCGTCACTAATGGAATACATTTAGTGTCCTGGCTCTCTTTGGTCAGATACATCTCCCTTGTGCCTGTGTAACTAGAATAGATATAAAGCCCACAGCCCATGAAAGGCAGACCACTCACAAGCTCTCTCTGCTTAGCATAATGGGTACCAGCTATTATGGGAGAAAAGTAAAAGGGAACATGAAGCTATTGAAAGGTCAGAATTAAGGTGGAAAAAATTCAGGTGAAAATGTGAGTATTCAATCGAAAGATCTTTTTTTAAGAGTTATGTAGACTTGGGTTAGCATACTGCATTAATCTGTACGTAGAGAATTGTTTCAGAAAAAAACGCATATATGTCCCAACCTATTTCTTGGTTTTAATGAAACGTTTTAAGGACTTTCCATTTGGAATGTTTTAAAAGAAAATATGTTCTGACCGCACTGAATAAAGTGCGGAAAACAACTCAGAAATGAAATATTTAATTCTACAGCCAAATATTTTTGTTCCATGTCTTTCATTTCATCTGCCATATTAAGAAACCAACTATTTACACAGAACTATTCACGTCACTTCAAACTTTGCTTAAGACTCCTAAAAATATCAATCCATAGAAATGGACTTTTTCATGTGAGAATGTTCAAACTCCTCCTCTCCTGTGAATTTGTTCAGATGTTTACCCCTACTTGTGAAGTCTAGATTTGGAGCACCTAGACTTAAAATCAACGACGACAATTTACTGAACCAGGAGGCAGCCCTCCCTGCCTCAGGATGGAATTGCTCCAATAGAGTGACTGAAGATGAAATCAGGGCTTCTGGGAAAAAAATTTTCACCAGCATTGGACTACCCCTATCAAAAGCAGCTGATTTACCTCACTGCCACTTCCAACCTGCATCTGAGGAGCCCTTGGGAAAGAGAGCAGGCTGCCTGTGTTTTCCTAAATGTGACAGCTAACTTCTGCCCATGTGGACTCTCAGACAAAGACAGAGATTTAATTATGTGAATATATTCTTCCCAAATGCACTTTACACACATTTCACTGCTGCAAGTACTGACATCAGTACACGCAGGCAAACGTGTGCTCACAGGACTGGGAAGGAGCAGCAGGACTATTTCTGCAAGACTGATATTACTGCTGTAACAAGCAGTTTGGATATTGTAGCTCATCCACGGCAGGAATCTTCAAAAATGTAAGTATGACTTATATCCCTTTTAGCAGTGCAAATAGTGTCTGTTAAGGAACAGATTCCTGTGCAAAAAGGTACAGAGAAGAGTGTGGGCAAAACTATGGCTCCAATTTGTCCATGTAATGTAAGTGTCCATAAATAGGTGACTAATGAGTATATTCACAGAAAGCGAGACTTGTTTACAGTGGTGGACTGAGCTAGCCAAATAAATTATTTGATGCAGGGCTCTTTGACTGGCTTTGCTACCAGCTCTCCCCCACAGGCTTGTGTACCCTTCTCCGAAGGAAATAAGCTGCACACTGCTAACGAGGCTCATCAGCATTCCTGCCAACACAGCTGCCTCCAGCCTCACCAATCCTTATTAACGGAGCTCTAGGGCAGGTTGGCACCTCAGCTCGATCATGCGTGGGGTCACTTCTCCATGCCACAGCACCATAATAAAGTCCCAAATTGGAACAACAACTTTTAAGCGTACTCTACAGCCTTTATTTAAATGCCTTTTAATGTAGATTCACTGCTCATAAAAGTGAAGGAATGACTGTTCTGGCAGCCTCTGGGCATCATTTGGGAAGATGAAGTGCAGGCTTATCTGCATAACTGCAAGTGCACTATCTCTGTCTGTGGCCTTGTAACCCCAGCTCCAGTCTCTTCATCAGAATTAGCCCAGCGGTTCCAAATCCTGCAAATGTTTTATGGACACAGGCAAATGTCCATTAGGGTCCAAACTGAGTTTTCCACTTGTGACCTAATTACAGTTTAGATTTACTGTGTGTCCTGTGAGCTGCCACTTGAGGTGATTTGCACTGCCTGGTGACTCATAACACTGCCAGTGGGAAGAACTGGAGGGAGATGGGGACGTTATGATGACTTAACACCTGAGAAGTACAAGAAGGTGTCAGTCAAACTCCTGATCCATCAATCACTGATGGAGTCTGAAGCCCTCGAGAGAGCACACGAGTGTACTGATGACTCAGTAGTTTAACAGCGCGGTCTCTTCCCCACCAAACGCTGAGTCAGTCTTACACAAAATCAGTCTCCCTTCTTCCCCTGTCACTTCATCTCCCTCCCACTTACTCGTTTCATAGCAATTAGAAATCAGACTGGGGGCATATAACCATCAGCAGCCACTGATGAGGGACAAAGAAAGAAAAAAATGACAGGCAAGATAGAGAGAAAGAGAAAGAGAGAGAGAGAGGGGGATGGAGGGAGGTAGAACCAACAAATGTATGCAGAAGGCAGTGTATATTTCAGACATGCTTGATTTCTGTACATCACTCATTCAGCCACAGACTTGCTGCTATTACACACAGCCCTAGTGCTATCTCATCATTTATTACTATGAAGTAACAACACTAAAATTGGCAAGCAGGGAGCAAAGCAGTTCACTTATCTGAGCTCTAGTTAATATTACACTGGACTTTAAAAAATGTGTGATACAGAAGCAGGATCCATATGAGAGAATTTTCCAATTTAGGCGTGTTTGTGTGAACCTTCAGGAAGACACGGTTGCAGCAGCTCCTGCCAGTTTTTCTAACTTACAAGGCAGGAGTGTCCCACTTGGCAGGCTGAGAACAAGGCTGGCAGTAGAAAGTACTAATGGGAAGTCTTTCCACTAACGAAGGACAAGTATAACATATCAAAGGTCAGAAGCTGTCACAAAAATCTGCCTAGGTAGACCCAAAAGAGAAGGACCACTAAAACCAGCTAATGGAGCAGAGCACTCCTTTAACAGTGAAAACAGACGGAAGCCAAAATACTGAGCAACAACAAATGGATCCTGCTGGTGAAAACGGAGTCACACCACAATAATCCAAACATCACGTCTCTTGTATGGATCAATGCACTGAAGAAACACTAAGGAACACAGAAGTTGTTGTTAATTAGCTAATAAGAGTTGCTAATATGAACAATTAATATATTTAATTTAGATTCTATATAATTGTTTATGTTAATTAATAGATAACTACCTGTATTAATTATATGTATTACATAAATTATAATAAATTACATATTACATAAATTATATGCATTACATAAAAGTATAAACTAATGGTGAAATAATAACTTTTAGAAAAAAATAAAGCCAACAATGAACAGGTTAGGTTATTAAGCAATAAACAAAGCAAGAATCTTACAGAGAAAAGACAGATGTAAGAATTAGCCTAGAAAGGTATTCCCAATGTCATGCTCAAATACTCAGGGCCTTTGGGGCTTCAGAGGACCCACATTGGCCTCACATGAGGCCGTGCTCAGAGGCTCAAAGTTTACGCAGGAGTTGAGTCTGGCCATGGGGCTGCCCTCAGCAGGCAGTGGAGATGCACCCCTAGGAGCTGGGAGGCCCCATGTTTTGTCCCTGCTTTCCACACAAACAGGTCCCTTCTATGCTAGTGATTAAATCTTGACTCCTGTCCTGCATAATCAGTCGCATCATACTGAAGAAGATTCAGTTGTCATTTAATGGAAAAAGCTTTCAAATCATAGAATCATAGAATCATAGAATTGCTGAAGTTGGAAGGGACCTTTAAGATCATCAAGTCCAACTTTTAACCTACCCTGACAAAAGCCACTTCTAAACCATGTCCCTAAGTGCCCCATCTACCCTTTTTTTAAACACCTCCAGGGATGGTGAATCTACCACCTTCCTGGGCAGCCTATTCCAATGTTTAATTACCCTTTCAGTGAAAAAATGTTTCCTAATATCCAATCTAAACCTCCCCTGACATAACTTGAACCCGTTCCCTCTCGTCCTATCACTTGTCACCAGGGAGAAGAGGTCAGCCCCCAACTCTCTACAACCTCCTTTCAGGTAGTTGTAGAGGGTGATAAGGTCTCCCCTCAGCCTCCTCTTCTCCAAGCTAAACAACCCCAGCTCCCTCAGTCGTTCTTCATAAGGTTTGTCCTCCAGACCCCTCACCAGCTTTGTAGCCCTTCTCTGGACACGCTCCAACACCTCAATGTCCCTCTTGTAGCGAGGGGCCCAAAACTGAACACAGTACTCGAGGTGGGGCCTCACCAGTGCCGAGTACAGGGGGATGATCACTTCCCTAGTCCGGCTCACCACACTGTTCCTGATACAGGCTAGGATGCTGTTGGCCTTCTTGGCCACCTGGGCACACTGCTGGCTCATATTCAGCCGGCTGTCAACCAACACCCCCAGGTCCTTTTCTGCTGGGCTTCTTTCGAGCCACTCTGCCCCAATCCTGTAGCGCTGCATGGGGTTGTTGTGACCCAAGTGCAGGACCCGGCACTTGGCCTTGTTGAACCTCATACCATTGGTCTCAGCCCATCGGTCCAGCCTGTCCAGATCCCTCTGCAGAGCCAACCTACCCTCAAGCAGATCAACACGCCCGCCCAGTTTAGTGTCATCTGTGAACTTACTGAGGGTGCATTCGATCCCTTCATCCAGATCATTGATAAAGATATTAAAGCAAGGAATGAAAAGCAAGGGCAAGAAGGGTGAAGTACTGTCATTTAATCTACAGGTAAATGCTGGCTTCCAGCATTCTTTAATGCCACCTTGGCTTAATTTTTTTTTCTTTTTTCAATCAGGCCTCCTCATTATTCCAGTACTACCTAAAACATGCACCTTTATCTGTGCCTATCAGGCCAACATCTAAACTGTCTCTATCTCAAGTACATTGGTAATATAGCTGAAGGTGTGCATATAACCACATCTTTCACAGGCTTTGCCCCTGATGGGTATATCAGACAACTTAGCAGCTCTCAATTTTTCATCCAAAACCACCATTTTAACTTGTCTTGAAAATGTAGATGAAGCTAAAAAATAATGTGCACTTTCTTCTGCAAACAACATTCTGAGGCAAGAAAGAAGGCTAACTTCTACTGCTCAAGAGACAATGTTGTAATAAATGTAGGCAACTAAACAGAAAAAAGAGAGAGCAAGAGAAATTAAATAATCCAATGTTACGAATAACAAAATATTTTCTTCAGCAGTCCTTGCATTATTATTGTTGCTACTAGTAGTAGCAGTAGAAAATTCCATTGCTTTTATGCTTGCACTCTGACCCAAAACTATTAAATTACAAAATACTGCTGCTTTTTCTATTGAAAACTCATGCATGCATTATGTCATTGTCAGGGAAGGCTGGAGATTTTGACAACTGAGCTGGATTCTGCCTAAGATCCAAGAATGTACTTTAAGTATTCAGATGCACAATCAGTACTACCCAAACAAATGCTGAAAATATTTTCAGAAAAACAAATGGAATCCATGATACAGTGGAAATAAATGTCTCCACGTGTTTTTGAGAGAGTCTTGACCATTTGTTAATAAATATGTTCTAGGTCTAAAAAACTTTTCCTTCTCAGGTTCATAATTCTTTTCCTGCATATGCCTAGAGCTGAAGTCATTTGCAGATTCTATATGGGATCTCTTCTAGCAATGTGCCTTGGACTGCATTCTGGAGACAGGAAAGCAGCAGATTGCTGAGCAGAACCTGTGAATCTATGATCCCTTTGCAGAAGAGTCTTCTCTCTCCACTCACTGGTGGAGGGAGCTCCATCTGCCACAATGTCTGCTCTGACCACTCATCAGTCTCAGCAGGCCATCAAATAATTGTTTTTATTATCACTGGACTTCTCCTGGGCTTATGAAGACAACTTTAAAATTTTGGTGTCATTTGAATTAATTACAGAGAATGGCGAAGTTTGATAATGGTGTCCTGGAACAAAAGTGGTAAGAAAAGGCTATCAAAATAAAGAAATTACAAGCACAATGCAAAGCAATAATAATGAAAGGCTGGGCTACTTGTGATTTTATATTACATGGTTCTTTGCTGGGATAATTCTACTCAAACAACTAAACTATCTCTAACTTAAGCTGGTATTACCGTAGCATTTGTCACTGCTGAAATTCAAAAACATCCGGAAAATTTAGACCTGTTCTCTTCACGACATTTTAGTAAGGATAACATGGTATTAATTGCTCTATGATGGTACAATAAGATCGCATATAGAACTAGTTTATGGCTGCTTTTACTCTCCTTTATTTTCTTAGGAAATTTAGATCCAAACTTTTAATCCATCTCTTGCTGTTTATTGCTCAGTTTTTTTGCTTGGTTAAGCAATGTCAATTTACCAGCTTGTCACAGAGAGTCTTTGACTTAGCAAGACTAGAAGACGGAATCCTCCTTATTTGTCATTCTTTGTCCCAGCCTGCAAATTGAAAGGCCTCTTTCTTTGCTGTTCAGATAAAATCTCGGCTGTGGTCTGTGCTATACAGTATAAGTGGCCCAGTGGTCAAAGCAAAGACCGGAAGTCAATAAACTGGTGGAGAGTTTCTACACAGAATTCTCCTGCTGAAGGGTTTTGACTCATCCAGATGCTCAAGATCTAAAATCAGTGTTGTGCTGTATGAGAAACAGTAATAGGGAAACACAAGTGAACAGGTAAATAATTTCCCCAGTCATTTTTAAAACACCAATGTAAGATGTCCACCAAACACTCAGAAGTATTAGTGAGCTCACGACTGTATCTACGAGCGCATTGAGAAGACAGGGGTTTCTTGTTGTAACTATGTTATTCAGTCAGCAACTTTCAGTAACAAGAATATTTTTCTTAATTTTTGTGCAAGAGCAAAATGACTGTGACACTACCTCTCTTCCCAAAATGCTGGGTTTGCACTGGCACAGTGTTTGATCACATTCACTGTTTTCTTCCAACCTCTTCTTTCTCACCACCCTTCTGCTCTCTACAGTGAAAGCAGGATTTTTAGTTTTCATTTTGAGAGCTGAGACTTCCCTTTTCTGATGAGGTCATATGAAACACTGTATTCCTTCCTGAAAAGAGCTTTGGCATCTTCTGTTAGACAGCACTGTAAAATTAGGAAGTTTGTCTGTGTGTGTGTATGTGTTATGTGAGGGCGTGTTCATATGTGTATCTCTGTTCACAACGTATGTACATATGAATCAGAACATTCTTCAGAAAGTGGTGATTTTGTCTTGTGGTCTCTAGAAAACATGTTTTGCATCTTTTTGGACTTCATTTGCCATCCCAAATTTCACTTCAATTTTGTATTTTAGGTGACAAAAAGTTTCACTTGTCTTTGACTATTCACAGCACACTTAAAGCAAACCAACCAGAGAGAACCAGAACATTCTATGCCATTCTAGCATGGAATAATGAAAAAAACGTCAAAGTGCAGAGAGGGCCAGAAAGAAGAAACAAATTTGTAATACCTCTGTTCTTCCTCTCTTTCCGTCTTTCACCCACAAGATACTGTCCTCCTAACTTACTCTTTTTCTGTCATAGGAAAAACCTGACCATTTTCTGATCTTTCTTCTCTGATCACAATGATATTCATTCTCTTATTCCCCTTGTGCACTCAGAGCCCTTGGAGAAATATTGACTAATTTACTTTTCTGGCATTCTAGTTCTTTGATCCTCCTGACAAATACACAACAATTCAAAACTTGTAACAGAAGAAGAGTGAGAAGCAGAGAGGAAACATACTTTTTTACTTTTCTTCTTTCTTCTGAAGATACGGCATTGGGGTATGGATGGGAACCACTGCTGCTGTTCAGTAACTGTTATTGAATATAACTTCCTTCATAAGTAATATGTGTGTGTGTGTCTATATATATATATATGTATATGTAAACAAAGATTGTGGAGGATGGATGCTGCTTGAAATCAACACTTCTTTTTTTTTTTTCTTCTTATATTCTGTTAAACACAAGTTACTTGAATACTTGTATTCACTTGTCACCCTAAGAAGCTGGATGAAAACGAGGATGACAAGAAAGAGAAAGACAACAGTTACACTCGGACAGGTGGATGGCTGACAATAACACAACTAGCAAGCATTCTTCTTTTGTGAAATGGCACATTTTTGTGTAATTTGCCTCAATATCAGCATGGTATAACTCTCTCTGTGCCGAAGAGGATCTAAAGGCAGACTGAAACTCTCTCTTGTTGGTGTTTTACGGAGAAATTAATGATTTAGGATACATTGATGACAGGTATTTTAGTATTTTACACTACACTGCAAAGAAACTAAATCTTAAGTACACCTCCTGTCAGTGTTGAAAAAGTTACTTGAATATTAATGAGTATTTCAACAAGGATGTTTAAGAAGAGTTTAGAAATAAGAATTTTAGTAAGCTAACAGTCGTATTCTAATGTACTTCAAGAGAAAAAAGGTTGAGAAGCATTTTATGCCCTGAAAAAAGTGAATCTTTTACAAATGTTCATTCTTCTTTCCAGTTCTTGAATTTAAATATATTTTTCTCATGCAAACTCTTCAGATAAATAGTTGTTAGAAATGACAGCTAAGAACTTGTTAATAGTCACAAGAAAAGTTTTATTTGAAACATTGTTAAACCAGTAAGCAGATAATAAATAAATTGGTTTTTAGAAAAAATTTGGAGCTTAATAAAGCTATTTGAAAGATTGTTCTAAGGACGGACATGCAGACTGGACGTAGAAGGAGGTACCGGAGGGACTATTGCCAACAACAGAGGCCTGTTCACGTATGTGATGTGGAACAGTCATTTGCCTGCCTGAAAATGTAAATTTAAGGTCACTATGGCACAAAAGGTCAGGGTAGATTAGAATAGGAATTCAACCCTGAAACAAAACACATAGTAATAAACAAGTTTCTTGAGTCAAAACCGACCACTGTGCTCAAACAGTGCCACCTACAGCCAGTTGCCCAGGACTATGTCCAGTGGTTTTTGAGTATCTCCAAGGTGGAGGACTCTACAACCCTCACAGTAAAAAAGTGTTTCCTGACGTTCAGTTGGAGCCCCTCTGTTTCAATGTGTTCCCATTGCCTCTGGTCCTGTCACTGGGCACCACTGAAAAGGGCCTGGTTCTGTCTTATTTACACCCTCCCTTCAGATATCTATATACATTGAGGAGATCCCCCTTGAGCCCTCTCTTCTCCAACCTAAACAATCCCAGCACACAGGACAGTTGCTCCAGTTCGTTCATCATCGTTGTGACCTTTAGCTGGACTCTATACAGTATATCCATGTATCTCTTGTACTGAGGAGCCCAGAACTGGACACAGCACTTCAGATGTGGCCTCACCAATGCTGAGTAGAAGGGAAGGATCATCTCCCTTAGCCTGCTGGAAACATACCTCCTAATGCAGCACAGGATACCATTACAATTCTTTGTCACAAGTACACATTGATAGCTTATGTTCAACTTGGTGTTCCACCAAGACCCCCAGGTCCTTTTCTGCAAAGTTGCTTTCCAGCTGGGTGGCCTCCAGCATATATTGGTGCATGGAGTTCTTCTTCCCCAGGTGAAGGACTTTGCACCTCCCCTTGTTGAACTTCATAAGGTTCCTGTCAGCCCATTTCTCTAGCCTGTTGAAGCCCCTCCGGATGGCAGCATGACCCTCTGGTATATCAGCCACTCCTCCCCATTTTGTGTCATCACCACAGGTGGTTCATATGAACAATGAAGTTTCAAAGCCAAAGTTCACAAATACATTGACCATGGAGGGCAGCCTGATGGGGCTGGGCTAAGACTTCTGAACAGCAGAAGCCCTCAAAAGACTGTTCACACAACTTTTTTAACCAGAGAAGGGCAGAGAGAAGACATGGACATTCCTGTGTTATACCCTAGGTACGTGCCTGGTAATTGTTTTCCTTGATAAAAGGAGGATGTATGATGATTATCCTGAAATATTTTTTAATGTTAATAAACAAAAAATAAACACAATTGGATCCTGTACATTTTTCCATGAGACTTTATACTCTGAATTAATAAAATTCAGCAGATGCAGAAAATATGAATGATAGAAATGAGTCACAAACAGTATGAAGAAGAAATAAAACTAAATGAAAGGAAACTAGCAAAAAGAAAATGCATAAGAAAAAATAGAGAAAAAGAAAAGGAACTCCTCTTATTTTAATAACAATTAAATTAGGTATTTTCCTGTAATATGTTGAAATTAAAAAAAATTAAGTGCTTAATTTAGTAAGTGTTTTTTTGAAAAAAAAAAAGAAAAAAAAGATTAATCTTGGCACTTCTTTTTGAAAGATTTTGTTCTGCCTGATGAATAAATAAATATATCAGAATTTCTTATCTAATGCTTTCATGTAATCAATGTTTATTGCAGTGGTTAATTATACATTGTAAAATACACATGTGCTCACACTGCAACATAGTTTGAACTTTGTGTTCAGGTTATACACAAGTATGAGCAAAAGAAGAAGAAAACAAAAGTCACCAATTACTAGAGAGTTACTAGCTTAAGAAAAATATAAAGGTTTTAATACTAATTGTATCTTTATTTAAGATTAAGCATTATAAATAGGACAAACGCAGTGGCTGAGTGTTTAGTAGGCTAAAGAGCAAATAGTCATGCAGGCATTTTTTGTAGACACTAAGTAATTTTAGGAAAAGGCAAAAAAAGAGAACTCCAATGAAATTCCAGCTAATTAGAAGTACCTGGGCTTTTGACACCGACTTTAGTGAATAAGCATTTCAAAAATCATGAACAGAGCACTATTAAATGGAACAGGTAAATTAATAAGTACAACTAATCATCCACAATCTCAGTAATAAGCACTTTTCTAAATTACTTTGCTTTTTAAACATATAGATTACCTAGTCTTAATTGGCAGCTCATAGAGATAATTCCAGATTGCTTTATCTTATGTTTTTCTGTGAAATAACATGATACTGAAGGTCATGCAATACTTTCATTGGGTAAGTATTGCTGCAGTACTTGGCAATGTTTCCTTGCCTTGCAAAGTCAACTAATTCAAAAACTGTTAAATATTGCATAAGTATTTTTGTGTTTGAGATGAATAAGATATTGAAACCAAACACAAGTATGGTTGTTAATTACAAAGCATCTCATTCTTGCATGTTTTCATTTCATTTCTGTAGCTAAGAGAATGTCTTAAAAAGATAACAGAAACATACTTGATTAATTTGTTTACAGTCAAGCAGTGAAGCATACACTAGGAGTTACACTTTGACTAGGTACACCATAAAGGACACGGAGCAATGAGACTGATACATTAATTGCTTATGAGTGGCTCAGATGAACATTTTTGCTACATATGTATATTTATACATGTATTTGCATGTATATTTAAATATAAATTAATTAGTTTATTTATTTGTTTATATTTATAAATATTTTACTCATATATGTGGAAAAATAGGTGGAAAATATTGCCTGCCTTCTCTTCACATGGACACTGGTTTATACTACTCTTGTTTGCGGTTTTTCTTTTTTTTTTTTTTTTGTCATGACACTCTAATATGTTTTACAGAAAAATAGCTCTTTAGCTACTACTTGTGATTGTCAAGGACTTGCTAGGATGGCAGAGGAACAGACATTAAGCTATAGCTTGGAAAAAGTAAGAAAAGCTTTATGCAGGCAAGATGTGAGCATAAAAGGATTCCCTTCATAAGTCATCCTAAAACACCCTAGAATCTATTCCTAAAATGAAGAGTGTGAAATGTTTCCAAAGTAAAATGAGAATCAAAAAAGGATCAAATAACAAGACAAAAAGAGAAACCAGTCAGGAGTACAACTATGTGGGAGACTCAAAGGCATCTCTGGACTTGTCAGCATCACTGGCCAGTGAGCTTATGCAGAAACTTGCCTCTGGCTTTGTCAGATGCCACAGATGGAAGAATATCTTCCACTTTTTGACTTTAAGGTCCTGCAACTGCCATCTGAAAGAGAAGCAGTGGAATAAACTGAATAGCATTCCTACAGAGATTTGTTAAAATAGAACATCTATTAGAAAAATGTTTCTGACATATGAAAACCAGATATTGCCTAAATACTAATATGTTTATTAGAAACATAGTGTTCTTGATATAGTGCTCAATTCAGACAGCAGTTACACAGAGTTTACTTTTACACATTTCCAAATAATCAGCCACAACCTCAAATATTTGCACATCAGAGACCTACAAAAGTTTGAAATTATAAATTCACCTATAAAATATAGTATATAATTCTATAATGGACCACAAACCCTATATTTTCTACTGTGAAGGGCAAGGATAGGAAAAATGCTATACCATCTGGAGGATTTCTCATAGCTTCTGAATTTTGGGTATGTCTTATTTATTCTCTGTGCATATTTGTTACAACACTTCCTATAATCTTGATGATGCCCTTGTTTTTATACCTTTAGAGGAATGCCACCTGAGGTTTACTTTGAATAAAACATTCAGTGGTTCAATGTATTTACCAAGTCCATACAAAGACAATGGAATAACTGAGACTGAAGAAAGGATTCAAATGAATCACAAATCAGATAGTTTTATACCAGTGAGCTGTAGCTGCTTTTATTGACTTAGAGTTGACCAGAAATGGCACAGTAGACGAAACGTGAAAGTATACAAAGACTAGTTTTGTTTGAGCTCCCTCCCTGTCACCAAGACAGGAACAGGAGGTTGTGCTGAATGCTGAATTCAAGAATGAGGATCTAGATATCTGAATATGTGCTGATCAAAAAATACAAATGTGCTTTGACAAAACCAAAATATGCTTCTTGTTTTATATGTAAATATTTTATATGAATCTTTATATGACTCCTGTAGGTTTTCCAGACTGATTTGTGTGAAAGATTATATCAGTTTAATTTGTAGTTTCAAGATGACCAGTCTTCCTACTGATCTCCAGCATTAGGACTCTTTCAAAGGCATTCCTAAAGATAGGGTAATGGATAATTAAGTCTTAAACAAATCATAACGTAGCACTGCCTCTGTAAATATGTTATGTTCTCTTCCACAGTAGAAGTGAACTAAAATCTTAGGAACCTTGAGCCTTAAAGCCAGTTTAAGATTTAATTAAGCACAAACGGAATGGTTTGAATAAGAATATTTTCTTTTGGAGGCACTAGCTGACTTACTGTTTTGAACTTAATTTATATACACAGATTTATATTGCATATAAATGCATACATACACATTTAAACGTGTAGGTGAAAATTACTGTTTGGGAGAACGGATAACTCTAATATTGAATGTAATGATTACAATGCATTCTGGATCCTCTCAACAGAAAAATGATTATTTTTGCTAGCAGAACCTTATTTATATTTTTTTTTCCAATGGAAATCTAGACTATTGGGGGGAAAATGTTCTTGGTTCATTTTTCAGATAAAATTTTAGGCAAAAATAATATTAAAATTAAGGGCATTGTCCAAATGCCTCTTAAACACTGACAGATATGGAACATCGATCACGTCTCTAGGAAGCCTGTTCCAGTATTTGAACACCCTCTCAGCAAAGAAACATTTCCAGATGTCAAGTCTGAACCTCCCCTAACACAGCTTTGAGCCATTGAGTCCTGTCACTGGATACCAGGGAGAAGAGATCAGGACCTCTGTCTCCACTTCCCTTCTCAGGAAGCAGTAGAGAGCAAAGAAGTCACCTCTTTGGTCAGCCTCCTTTACTCCAAACTAGACAAACCCAGACTCCTTAGACACTCCTCATAGGACATGTCTTCCACTCCTTTCACCACCTTTGTTGCCCTCCATTTTCCTTGGAAAAATTCTGAAGGAAAATAAATTGGTTTTAAATTTACAAACTTTCTGGTGCTTACTGAGGTTTTCGGCTTTTCTTTTCTTTCTCCTCCCCCACCCCCACTTGGAAAACAAATAATCTTTATGAAGGATTTGTCCACAGCTTAAATGTTTTAGAGGTTTGCCAGTTATGTCTGTAAAAAGACGTGTCAAGAGAGTTCTGTGGAATATCTCCCAGCTGACCCAGACTGATTTTCTTTCCATGCCCCCAGCCTATACTTTTGTTGTCACTGGAAAGATCTTTAGGTTCTGGTTGGATTACCTGCAGTTTGAGCTCAGCTGCCAAGACCCAACGCCCAAGCAGCATTCTCTAGTAAACTTGCTCTGTGACTTTTCCTAAGGACTCTATGCATTATTTCTTCACTATATGAAATAGGAAGTATGTAGTAAGAATGTTTCCACTGCTTATTGACATAGGTCAGGTGTGCAACTACTATATCAGGAGAGTTTATTAGGTTCATTATGATCTTGGCCTGTAAAGAAGAATTTATTTTCTGAATAAATGCACTGTAAATAATGAATACCCATTAGCTGCATTAACATTTCCAAAAATTGCTTTTTTAATGTTCAGCCATTATACAAACTCCTACATTCAAAATGTGAGCTAGGAACTTTCACGCTATTAAAATAGTAAACATTAAAACAGACATTTTTTTTCCTTACTTACACCAACTCCCTAAAAGAGGAGGAAGCTCCTATCATGGGATCCATATCACTGTTACGCACTTAAACATCTTTTTCACAAACACTTAGTAAAAAACCTTAATAGGAAGCCCCACTAAATGTTGCTTTCTATTGTTTTTTGAAGTTGTTATTATTAAGATATTTTCAGAGGTATAAAGACTCCAGATAAAACAATATGAATCACAGAAAATAAAGTTTGTATTTAGTTTTACTGTACTTTCAGGAAGGCAAAGTACTGTTCAAGTTGGTGTTTTTTCTCTAAGTAAGAATTAAATGAATAACAAGAAAACACCTTACAATAAATGTCAAGAGATCATAGTCTAATGAGTCTAATGAAGAAACACATAACTCACAGTGATCAAAAATCTACTGATTTTATGTGTGCTTTTTGTTAAATCTCTGTTTCAATTTTTGTTAATTGGATGGACATTACTAATTTTTAATCACTTGAATTGTGGAAAAGGTCAGGTTTTACAGCCTTCTCAGAGTACAAAAGAATCTTCCAATGTAGAAAAGTTTATATTTTCAATCAATTTCAAGCTATACAGCATAACCTAAGATTGCACAAAAAGTAGTACTGTAAGTTTGTCATTCAGAGGTCAAACCTTAGTAAGAATCTCCACAGCCACAGTCACTAAATTTCAAATGGCTTTTCCATGCAACTCAGTTCACATCCGTTTCCCCAAACAAAATATAAATTAAGTTTTCTACCCAGGAAATGTTTTTCTGAGAAGTGTGTCTGTGCAGTAACAGTAAAACTTTGGTTTAATATTAAATCTTTCTTTTTTTTTTTTTTTTTGACTATTTTTAAGGGCTGGCTCTGCTGCTGGTATTTTAGTAAGAACACTAGAAAAACTGCTGTGGGTCAGACTAGAGGTCCATTTAGCCCAGTACATCATCTCTGAAAGTGGCCAAGAGCAAATGTCTTGAAGAAAAGAGCAACATGGGGCAGATATATAAGCAGAAGTATTTTTACTCCCTTTAAAAAAATAAATTTGTGTCAGTTTAAATAATTCACTGGAAAGAATCTCAGTTTGAAAGGAAGAAGCCAGAAAGAAGAAAAAGTACCACAAACTCCTCTTCATGCCAGCCTACTTCTGAAGGACCTGTGAACTACCTAGTTCAATCTCTCACTAGGAAAAAGGACAGATGAAGTGATTCAAGTGGCCTGTTGGCTACCTCCAGCCATCAGCATTCAAGGACAAGGCGGCAGAAGAAAGGACAGCTGCAAATAAGACTTGTATAGCAGCCAGCAAAGAGGGACAATCAGAATCCATCCGGCTCAGCCACATTCCACTCCCACATTAGCAGTTTTTCATTAAAAAATTGCAGCAAAAGTGTGTGCATCACAGAAAAGACAGACAAATTACACACACGCAGTGTCCAATCACCCTTCAGTAAGTAATTGCATTAGCAGACACCATAAAGAAAGGATAGTAATCTAGACCTTGGCTGTTTGAATAGTATTTAGATTTTGACACTGTTTCCTTAATAAATATGACTATATCATATACTGGAGAGCTAAACATTGTGTTTCACAGTTTCAGTCATTATGTCCCAAATTATGGCCTCTGTTGTATCTGTGCTGCTCTACCGATATCCAAGGTATAAAGTGGCCTTGTTTATTCAGTGGTAATTCACAGTTAATTGATTTCTAGGGGTAGAGATCATTGCCCTAGTTTGAAATAAGAATCCAACATCCCTTGAATATCCACCGGACTAGATACTAGGAGAAAGAAAAACTTTTTTTCCTGTAGTTTCTCACCTGCATAACGAAGGATGTCAATTACAACAATGATGTTAACAACTGGTACTATGTGAGCATAGCTTTGTAACATCGTAATTACAGTCTAAAGGCTGAGAAATAACTGCATGACAATGAATCTGGAGTTCAGAAAACAATGTTTTCACACAACAGTGTGTGTGTTTCCAGGATAAGTTTCATTTCAAGTGCATCCATAACATGAGAAATACATCTTTATACTTTCTGAAAAGCCAAATTAGACCAAAAGAAGTCAATTTATAGTCAAAGGACAATCATTAAAGGGGACTGATGAAAAACTGTAGGAATAGAGCTGTCAATAACAATATGAGCTAACCAACTTAATGCAGAATTGAGACTTGCAAGTAAAGTTGGTTCGATAAAAAAGAATAAATCCTCCTTATGTTCCCCATCGGTTCTGCAACACTGAGAAAGAGCCTTTTCACTGTTGGACAACTTGGCATCATGAGATACCTGTCTAAGTCTTCTTCTCTGTGATGGAAAGGAGGTAATGGTAACAGTAAGAGTTTAATTCAGAAGTTAGACAGAGAAATAATCCTTGTTTGTACATCCTCTGTCCTATTTGACTTATTTCTAGTGGATAGGACACTTTTTACAGTAAAGAAAAATTTCTAATAGTCTTCAGCTATGAAGAGAAGTTCCCCACATTATCCCAGTTATTTAAGGAAGCAAAGATAGATATATTTTCAAGAATAACATGCATTAAACAAAAAGTTAATTCAAGTCTGCAATGTCCATTGGATTTGGCATTCAGTATTTCCCTTTATCAAAGCAATTTTTGGATCTTTTTTAGAACAGGACATTAGATGCATGCACAATGTCAGAAGCCATACATCTTTAGTTACTTGGTATTAAGACAGAATTAGCAGTAAGGTTCATATACTGTCTAAAGTTAATATCCCCACAGACATTTTAACACAGCTGTTGTATCTGTGATTCAATTGAAAGATATAATGATTGAAAGATAATAGTGTAAAATTAGTCTGCCTTGCCACAAAACTGATGGAAATTTAAAATTCAGTTTATTGCACATATGTCTCTCTCTCTGCATTGCAGCACTTTTAAAAACCAAGCAAAAAATTATACAGTGATACAACTGTTTTCAACAGACACCTTGAAACAGCAAAACAGGAGCTGGAAGACAGGGATGGGGAGCAGAATGAAGCTTCCGTGATCTAAGGGAAAATGGTTAGCGACCTGCTACATCACTTAGACAAACACAAGCCTATGGGGCCAGATGGCATCCACCCAAGGGTACTGAAGGAGCTGGTGGAATTGTTCACCAAGCCATTTTCCACCATTTATCAGCAGTCCTGTCTAACTGGGGAGGTCCCAGTTGACTGGAAGTTAGCAAATGTGACACCCATCTACAAGAAGGGCTAGAGGGAGGATGTGGGGAACTACAGCCCTGTCAGTCTAACCTCAGTGCCAGGTAAAGTGCGGCATGTACAGGACACCCAGGTGATCAGGCCCAGACAGCATGGATTTATGAAATGGGTTTATGGGTCCTGCTTGACTAACCTGATCTCCTTCTATGACACGGTGACCTGCTTAGTGGATGAGGGAAAGGCTGCAGATGTTGTTTATCTGGATTTTGGTAAAGCCTTTGACACTGTTTCCCACAGGATTCTCCTGAAGAGATTGCTGCTCATGGCTTGGATGGGCGTAGTCTTTCGTGTGTAAAAAATTGGCTGGATGGCCAGGCCTAAAAAGCAGTGATGAAAGGAGTTAAATCTAGTTGGTGGCCAGTCACGAGTGGTGTTCCCCAGAGCTCGGTACTGAGGCCAGTTCTGTTTAATATCTTTATCATGATCTGGACGAGGAGATCGAATGCACCCTCATAAGGTTTGAAGACAACACCAAGTTGGGCAGGAGTGTTGATCTGCTTGAGGTAAGATGACTCTACAGAGGGATCTGGCCAGGTTGGATTGATGGTCCGAGGCCAATGGTATGAGATTCAACAAGGCCAAGTGCTGGGTCCTGCACTTGGATCACAACAGCCCCATGCAACCCTACAGACTTGGGGAAGAGTGACTGGAAAGCTGCCTGTCAAAAAATGACCTGAGGGTGTTGGTCAACAGCCAGGTGAATATGAGCCAGCAGTGTGTCCAGGTGGTCAAGAAGCCCAATAGCATCCTGACTTGCATCAGAAAGAATGAAGCCAGCAGGACTCGGGAAGTGATTGCCCCTGTGTGCTTGGCACTGGTGAGGCCACATTTTTAATGCTGTGTTCAGTTCTGGGCTACAAGAAAGATATTGAGGTGCTGGAGCGTGTCCAAAGGAAGGCAATGAAGCTGGTGAGGGATGTACAGCACAAGTCATATGAGGAGCAGCTGAGGAACTGGGGTTGTTTAGTCTGGAGAAAAGGAGGCTGAGCGGAGACCTTAGCACCCTCTACAACTGCCTGTAGCAAGGTGGGTGTCAGTCTTTTCTCCTAAGGAGAAAAGATAGGACAAGAGGAAACTGGAGTTGTTTAGTCTGGAGAAAAGGAGGCTCAGGGGAGACCACATCAGAAGTGTGGACAGCAGGACTCGAGAAGTGATTGTCCTCCTGTGCACTCAGCATTGATAAGGCTGCACCTCATATACTGTGTTCAGTTTTGGGCCCCTCACCACAAGAAAGATATCGAGGTGCTGGAGCGTGTCCAAAGAAAGGCAATGAAGCTGGTGAGGGGTCTACAGCACAAGTCATATGAGGAGTGGCTGAGGAACTGGGGTTGTTTAGTCTGGAGAAAAGGAGGCTGAGCGGAGACCTTATCACCCTCTACAACTGCCTCTAGCAAGGTGGGGGTCAGTCTCTTCTCCCAAGTAACAAGCAACAGGACAAGAGGAAACAGCTTCAAGTTGCACCAGGGGAGGTTTAGATTGGATATTAGGAAAAGCTTTTTTACTGAGAGAGTTGTCAGGCATTGGAACAGTCTGCCCAGGGAAGTGGTTGAGTCGCCATCCCTGGAGGTATGTAGGTGTGGCACTTAGGGACATGGTTTAGAGGTAACTTGACGGTCCTCGGTTAACAATTAGACTTCATGATCTTAAAGGTCTTCTCCAACCTAAACAATTCTATGATTCTATGAATTCAAATTATAGTCTTTAATACCACAGAATAAACTAATATAACCCAAAGTATTCGTTCTTGTACAATCTTTGGACTGTAGCACCGTATTTAATTTCATATGCTACTAAACAGTGAAACAAATATATTAGGTGCTAAATAAAACACAACCATGTCATTTAAGCATCCTGACTTTTACTTCTTTCTTCTTGCATATTTCACAGATACTAAGAAACCTCTTAACTGAGACATTGTTGTAGCATATGTGGCCTTTTTGTAGCAAAGTTAGCAAATTTTATTTCTTAGATTTTTATGGCAGGCTAATAAACTGCTGTAATGCAAAGTCTACAGACTACAATAGTCTAAAAAGACATTTATCAAAGTATTTTATTAACTTGCATCTGTTCAACAGTGCCATAGCTACTATGCTCTTTTAACAATATATTGATACGATGTTAAATTAAAGCAATTTCAGAGTTTTATGTAACCTGAACAAATTCAAAATAACCAATGGAAATTGTACGGGTTTCCTAATATTGCACTCTAACAGACTTTCAAACTGGCTCTTACATTCGGGATGAATGATAAACTCCTCAGCTCTCTTCTGCTAAAAGAACATCAACTGTATGTTTTGAGACTACTTCCACTCCCTTTCTCCCACTCCCCCAAAAATTTAATGATCCTAGGATTACGGTAATGTTTGGAAGGGACCTCTGAAGGTCATTTAGTCACAGCTCTAGTTTAAAGCAGTATCAGCAGTAATGGATTAAGTCAGTCATGGTTTTGCCTTGTAAATCGAGGAAACCTCCGACAGTGGACAACTTGGAATTCCCCATGACCCTCAGGCTTCTTCAGCAGGGTGCTCCTCAGACCACGCGAATGCAGAAGGCTGCTTGTTCCACCTCAAGTACAAAACTTTGCACTTCTTGTTGACCTCCATGAAGTTTATGTCAACTAAATTTTCAGGTACCTCAAGGGATAAAAGCTATACCATTCAATGTGGAAACAACTTGTCTCCATGAATTTAGCATCATCAGCACTAAATGCAATTAATAATGCACTGGTTTTAATATTTTAACTTTACACTACTTATTCAATGAGAATTACCACAGAAAAGAAAACTTTTATAGATTACTAAGTAAAAATATAGATTTTTCAGGAATCCGATCCTATTAAAAAAACCACTGATCTAGAGCAGATGAGAAGTTATTCTGTAATTTTTTTAATACACTATTTTGTATAAATAATATTAATTTATACTCTGTATAAAAATAATGTTATTAATTCAGTCTTCATTTTGCTATATAAAACCTGAAGAAGATGTTGCTATTCGTAGGAACGGACAACAAGATTAGTATTATTTCTGATATTTCTTTCTGTGATTTCTTTCGTAAAAAAAGAAATAAATTTGGATACCTAAATGTGTTACTCACTTGTCAACATTGATTAATAATGTTGTCTTGCTTTAATAATATGTACTATATAGATGTATTTTTTTTCTCTGTGAGCAATCCATTCTCTTCTATTAAAAAAAAAGAAGATATTAGGTGTGTGAAGAAATGCACACATATTTTAGCTTCAGAAGAAACTAAGATATTTTTCAAAGTATTTCTGCTGAAAGTGATAAAGAAGATTTTGTCGGATACAATATTCAGACACCTTGACCAATTTTATTTATTTCAGCATACTTAGTCACAGGAATCTATATGGAAACAGGAATTACCTAACTAAATCTCCACATCAATTTAAATGAAAACACTTATATAAATCCTCCCCCCCCCACATACACACTTTCTATCACTACAAAAATAAAAGTACAATGTATGTAAAAGTAAAAAAATCAGACTGTCACTCATTTGATGTTGATTAAATCTACTTGAACTTATTTTTCATATTAAATCTCACCAAATATGCAGTAGATTTTCTTCTCTACTCATGCTTGATTTGTGTTTCTATGAAATTGATTTTTACTGCACGTATTGCATATATTGTATATATTTTATTGCACATATTTTATATATTTAACAAATATTCATTGAAAGAAAGTGACTGAGACAGGAAAGTTTTAATCTTTATTCTAGAAGTTCTTTCACAGCCAGTGACTCAATAAAGCTTAACTAGCAAAAATTGAGAACCAACAGAGATCGGTTTGTCTGTACTGATAAGATAACCTCATTCATAAGTATATATAATATTTTTAAAAACATATAAATATTTTAAAAAAAACATATCTACTTACAGTGATTAAAGGGTTTATATAAAGAGGCTGACCTTCCAGGTAGTTAATTTGTTGCAAGGTACTTGGTCTGATGAGATGTGTTTACCACTTAATTGTTGAGGCCACAGCTACCACTTAGAACCCAGTCTTGGTCTCTGATCTTGTAATTTTCTTTTGCATGAGTAACAGGCTTCTCCTTTGTGAAGGGCACTGTGAAAGTCCACTTCATTAGCTCAGTAGCCTGCCCACATGGAGCAGATTTCAGAACCGTGTTCCTTCCTGCCAATTTTTGCTACTAAAATGTTTTTCAGTTGCTTACCTAGAATGATACAGTTATCTCAGTTATCCGAGATATAATTATTAGTAATACTAGTAACAGTATACTATAGATATAGTCTGTATGCAGATATATAGTGTACAATTATTGGCAGCATAAAATGTTTCCTCTTACCACTGGATTAAACAGGTTTCCTGTCAGAAGTCTTGCTGAAGAAGAGATAACTTTTAAGCATGAAGTCTATTTTTCAGACTATGTTGGGAGGGGAACTGGCACTGTAAATCAACTAATTTTAGACCATGTTTACACAACACCCTTAGAGGCTGATGAAAAATCAAAATAATCTCCCCATGTTTCTCATTAGTCATATGGAAAAGTAGGGGGGTAAGGAGAAGCAATCACACTGTCCCAAAGCAAGAGAACACTCAGGTTTTTACACTTAAGGTGATGTCCAAGGAGGATAAACCAGATTTACCATCTGACAGACACGGTGGCAAGTTGCTGCTGTGCTAGCCTGGGGAAATTGCCAAAAAAACAGATACCTCTACTGAAAACAAAACACACCAAAAAAAAAGGCTTAACAAGGAAAAAGTAGCCCAGTACCTCAGTTTCTCTGGGAATGGAGTGCTATCACCACCCAATGATTATGTTAATCTTTGAAAAGCTTAGCATTGTAATACTGAATGCAATTAATACTTATAGGAGCATTTGTGTTGATATATTCTTCAGTCTTTCGGGTATTTTACAATATTTTTTCAAGGGAGAAAAGTGTACATGTTTTGCAGGTTTTGCTAAAATGTGCTTATAAACCAAGAGGCCAGGAATTTTATACACAGCCTAGATCTATGATACAGGACTCAAAGACAAGAAGTGTTTAACTGAGATACTGGTTCATCTTAAAAAAAATATGCTTCTTGTCAAAACTCTTCATGGCACCTTTAACTGTTTCAAATTTTACAGAAAAAAGAAAAAATACCCAGGCTGTTCCTTTTCTTTAACTCATTTCACTATTTAGTAAGTCTCAGTAAGACGTATCTCAAAGTAGTAGAAGCATATAAAGTTAAGAAACCTAGTGGAGGTAAAAGTCCATTCTGTTGACAAATAATGATATTATTTCCAAAGCCAGCACAAAGCTTTTTGTGTGTCCCCCCTCCCCTCAGCTTATATTTTTTTCCCATAAAATATTTGTCTGTTTTTTCTTTCTCTTAAGATTCTAGGGAACTTTCTGGGCTTTGACTTTAATATTAGTAATCTTATTAATCTTTTAAACTTTCTGAAGCCTTAAGTGCGAAAACAACATATGGCTGTGCAACAGAGCACCTCTGGAGATTTTATACTCCTCGAACAGCACATAAAATCTTATGTTGTGTTCATTCTTATTCATTGCTTGTCTGTCCATATTTTAACCCTGCAAGTATCAAGGTATCAGTCTAATTCATTATGTTTTATTCGGTACCATCTGCACCTTACGGACTGTATTCATGGAAAATTAAAATCTCCTTTTACAAGGGCAGTGCATAGGTGTTATCACAGCAACAGATCTATTCCTGCAATGAACAGCAAGATATGTGACTACTTCATTGGCCAAGGCAGCCACAACTTTGCCAGGCCAATAAACTGCAATTGATATATAACACTGAATATTCAGTCAGGATTGTGGTTCCTGATACCTAGGACAAAAAAATGCAATTACAGTCAGGGATGTTTTAGAGTCTAATGACCCACTCTTGCAATTTATTAAACAAGGGAGGACCCTTGTTTATATTAGGTGATTAAAGAATGACACTAGCGAATGCAGAATCCCATTTAAAAATTATATTGAGAACATTAAGGATGCATAGTTAAGCATGCATATCATTAAAAGCTAGTGCTTTATCAATTTTTAATAATAAATGGAAACTGTATAGATGTATATTGCATACAAAAGACATTAAAAGAACATTAAGGTTGCAAAATCAAACATTCAAAAGTTAGGGAATGACAGGCTTAATTAGCCCTCTTGTGCATAGGCATTATGATAGTTTTTCTCAACAACACATAGGAGCCAGGAAGAACTACAAAAATCTAGTTTTCCGTGGTTTCAGCTTGAAGGCTGAGCTATAAATGGCTGTCTTTTCTTTTTCTACAGTCTTCTTATTCATACTCTCTTCTTCACAATATCTCTGGTCCTGCAGAAAAAGTGGCTATGAACAAGTACATATAAAGACATCCTTTCCTAGAAGAAAGTTACTGTAGCAGCTGGTAAAAGGATAAGCTAGGAAAGATAATATAGAAGGATAATACAGAGTAAGGCGTAGCTATTTCCCTGTGCCAGCTTGTGCCTTCATGAGAATCATGTCCTTGACCCAGATCTTGTTGGGACTGTGGAAACCTTTGTGGCTGACCAGTGTTTCTGTAATCCTGAAGAAATACAATAAATGTTTCTCAAAAGCACATTGACAGACCACATCCATTCTTGGGAGAGGCCATTAGTCCTTATTAACTAAAACAAAGTAGAAATACATTTCGGATTTAGCCCTGTCAATGAAATATGAGGGATTTTTCTTCAAAACGGTTGATGCTGTCCTTATTCTGTTATGGACTTTCAATCTGCATCACAACGGATGATTTCAAACACAGATGAGAGTGATTATATAAGGAGGGTGTCTGAGATGATAATTCATTGTCACAGGAGCAACTATTACTCAGAATCATAATAGTAATTATGATTATTTATATCACTCCTTTATACAAGTCTTTTCTGCTTGCTGTTTAGCTGCAAACTAAGAACAAAACACAAAGGGTGTACACAGATATCACACACTTGCTTATTCTGCTCTATGCTTTGTAAGCACTGTTGTCGCTAAGAAAAACTGAGTCATGTTTTTAATAGGACTACTCTCATGCTTGAGTTGATAACCCACATCTTGGGTTCCTTGACCGTACTAAGTATGCTTGTTCCCCTTATAGGGGGGATCATCAAGAAAATACAAACTTCTGCTGTTCGTGGATTTTTTTTAAGCAGCTAGCAATTAAAACAATTGCAGGGTACTTTACTGCTTTGTCTTTATGCTAAGCACATTGGCATCCACTGTAAACACCCAGAGGCATAAAGAGTCCAGCACTGCTCAAACACCATGGGAGAGCCATCAAAAGATGTAACTCCAAATTCATATACTAAAACCAGTTCCAAGTAAAATAAAACTATTTTAAAGGTATCAGAAATGAGTGTATTAAAGTAATTACTCTTCCAGGACAATCATTATCAAGTCTAAATTCTTTATTTTATTCATTGCATTGTGCAGAGGAATTAACATAAGCTTTGAAACATGGCCTAAGTAGAAATTAAATTAAAATATCAAAATGCCTAATGGACGTTTTTATTGATATATTTCTTTTGTTGGTATATATTATTATAAAATTACTCATGTATGTTTTCATTTGCTTTGTATTTTCCCTTCTACATCACAAACTTCATCAAAGATCAAAAGAAAGGATAAAGCAACAAAAAGTTTGCAGCTCTTTTCATAAATAACTGTCACTGGATATCTAAACAAAGTCACAATTCATCTCATTCGTAGTCATTTCAGCCTTTAGCAGATGTGTGCTTTGAACAAATTTATTGGCCTTATGAATAAAGATTAGCACTCTTCTGTTCAACTCTGTTGGAGAGAACATTATTCTACAGTAAATGGACATGAAATTCAACAGTGGGGATATTTAAAATGAAATTGACCATCTTCATCGCCTACATTTTCAAAGCACCACATGGGAGGGATTCACACAAATACTGTTAATAAAAAGCTTTACAAATCTGCACCTTTATCTTTTTTTTTTTTTTAAACTAAAGATCATTTCTAACTTCTGTGAGTGAGGAAATGTAAAAGATTGAAAGAAACTGAAGTAAAAACTACCAAATAGAGCTTTTAAGGTTAAAAATGCTCAACCGTGTCCAGTTAGGCTATGAATTTGTAACCCTCCTAGCTAAGGGCTAAATATTAGTACTAAGAAGGAGGTTTTCGCAAGTCAGAAGACTAGGAACAATTTTGCTACATTTCTTAGCTGGTTATAATAATAGGTTTATAGGTGAAAGAGTAAAGGAAGAATAATGAAACAACAGGAGGTAAATTTTAGATCCTGTTAGACAGCACCTAACTTCAGCAAGAGTAGCTGTCGGTAACAATTTATCTGCCAGTTCTCTTTGTGGTTTAAGAATTGTTTCTGTTATACCTGGATGAAAAGCAGATAGTGAAGTAAAACCTATGTAAAACTCAATGACATTAAATGAAAATGGAAGCAAAGTATACATACCTAAAGTGACAGGGCATATTTTCCAAAAAAACACACTTTTTTTTTTAAACCCCAAGGACTTTTATCTTTATCCTTATGCATTGGCTTCTCAGATCAGTAGCAGGTGAAAAAAATCTTCCATCAATAGCAGACTGGAAGTTTTGCTGGATGCTGAATTGTCCAGAAAAAAAAAAAAACAAAACAAACATTTATGACTTGAAGGCTGTATTAGACTTGTAAATAAGGTTGAGACTCATGAAAAAACCCAACAATTTGTTTCAAAGTGAAAATGCCCATAAATTATAGAAGAGGAAAACATCCGGGAAAATGATCTTTGTTTTCTGGACAATATCATCCCTCTATATTAATACTGGATTAGAGTCAAGGACTGGGGCTTTATCATCAAAGACCAGGATATTTTGGTCCCAGGCACCTATAGGCTATTGCTTTCTCTGCTACACTTTTTTTTTTCAGGAATAATTTATACTACCAGCCCCAAAGAATAGAAACGGGGTGGGGTGGTGGGGGGGGAGCCATCAAACCAACAAACCAAAACCAAAGAAACCCCCACAAGCTTGATTTCTTCAAATCTCATTATCATAGGGAATTTTAATAATTTCAAAATAAAATGTATTTCCCCCCCAAGACTTTTAAATAAATAATAACAGTGGTAGTAATAGTAATAATATAATAAATTATTGCCATATGGCTCTAACTCCTGATCAGGGGAATAAATGAGAGAACCACGCATGATCACTTACTATGCTCAGAGGTCTATAGTTATTTATGATGTTTTTAAATTATATTGTTCATGTGGAGAATGAGAGTAACTGATATGAGTTTTTTAATTAATGTTCATATTACCTGCTGGCTGTTATTTTGTTTGACTTTCTGAAGTTAAATCAAAAAGACCTCTAGCACAATTAAATTGTGATTAACAATAACATACCATCTAGGAAAATATCCTGTGCCCATAGAAGAACAGTGCATTTGCTTGTTTGACAATCACCAAGATCACAAAAAGGTTGGTTATTTTTGACAGTGAGGGGAGAGAGGAAGAGGAAACTGGGATCAAGAGGTGTGACTGTTTATAGCTACTGCCTGACACATGAACGCCACAGACGAACAACCAGTTTGTCCAAGGGACATGGATGCAAAGCAGCCAAAATGCCCAGACAGGTAGTTGCTATAGCTGTGCATCACATTAAAAGCTGTCTGAGATACTATGAAGAATCAAGATCAAACAAAGCAGAACCACCTGTGTGTTTGTTTACCTTGTTTCCACCTGTAAATGACTGCAAATCAAGCTAAACAGTTCCTGGTACCAAAACCACCTAGTGTCTACAGAAATTATAGGTAGCTTCTACTCTGCACTGCAGTATGTGGTATAGATATATCTGGTAACAGAAACTGAAGAAAAGTATTTTATATCCTTGAGACCCCAACTCAGTTTGCTTAGAAGAGCCAAATTTAACACATTGTTCCAGGAAAAGACAAGGCTGAGGGAAAACTAAGGTGAAAAAAGTTAACTGTTTTAACCTTTCTCTCTGCTTACTGTCTAACTGAGGCAAATGAATGTTGTTTTGTTTTGAAAAAAAAAAAAAAAAAAGAAAAGCTGACTTGCATTGTTTTCTAGACACAGACTTAACAGAAGTTTTTACAAGGGATTACAGATCAAGAAGGTGCAGCACTGCTATATGTCCATAATCACTTCATATGCCCCTACCATTCCTGTATTCATCATGTGTTATCTTTCAGCTGTCTTGGTCAGGTTATCTAAATCATTTCACTTACGCATATTGTTGTGTCATGTTAAGACTTCTCTTCCCTCCCGACTTTCTTAGGTAGCCTTTTTACTAGGGATCTGCTTATTTGATCAGAGCAAAGATCTGCTGGAGCTAGGTCCTCTGCCTGATTCAAGTGTTTATGCACAGGAGCAGTCATTCAAACAGATGCTCAAATACCCTTTTAGGTATTTCTGTGGTTGTTCTGGATAAACATGGCTGAATCATGTAAGGTACGATGAACTATTGCCCTGTCCCTCTTATACACCAGCCCTTGAACAAAAGAATTGCCTTCCTGTAATAGAGAACTTCTAACTACCTGTTGCTGTCTTCAGAAATGTGCCTGATATAATAACTGGCATCTAGAATATAAGCTTTCTAGGATGTGCTGAGACTGTTACTGGACCATGAGTACTCCTTAAAAGAGGGAGCAAGGATGCATACACAAGGGATGCCATTACTTGTTTTTACTGGGCTTAGTGTATGTCAAAAACAAGACAAGGAAGTCAGCAGGCTGGTGGCAGTTTGAGAAGCAGCAGTAAAATGACACAACCTCAGCAAACAGCAAACCAACAAAAAGAAATGGTCAAATGGCTGAACAGTCAGCCAGTTTTCCATTTAGGAATTATATATGACTGACCACTCATCTCTCTAACTGGAAAGTTTGCAGTGTCTTTGACTACTACTGAAACTGGGCCTCAGAAGTACAGCTGGGATGTGTACCCATTGCTGGAGAGATCCCTGCATCCAAGAATGCAAGATCACTAAAAAATGTTATATATGTTTTCACATGTGATACATCATGTCTGTTTTAAAATATTGATTGTTCTGTACACTCAAAGTAGCTGACCTACCTGAAGTTTGTTTTCATTTTATTTAGTTAGTTATAGGACTGCTAGTTATGGCAAGGTGCATTTTATTGCCTGGTTAGTTTTATGGATTGTGTTACATGAAAGGTGATTTATTTGCTCAAGCAAGTACCTATTTAAATGCAACTATCCCTGCTTGCTCATCTGAGACCATGGCATACCACTTTATTGTACTGTGTCAATTTCTTGCTGTTTTCTTACAATTCTAAAATATTTTTGGTATAGCTATGATTTCTCATTTCCTTAAAATAGTGGACAGCAAAAATGACAAACAAAACAAAGCTTTAGTAAGCTCAAAAATATAGATAGGGAGAAACCACTAAGAGGAAGAAAATTACCTTTTTATGTTATCTAACAATCTGGTAGATTTAATCTGAAAAAAAGAAAGAACAGTGAAATCAAAGTTTAAAATAAAATCAGAGGAAAATTTATTGATCTGTCCATACTTTTGCCTCATATGTTTGCTGCATAGTGACAGAGTAAGATGGAATTTTTTTCCACCACAATTTTCAGAGCTCCGGAAAACTCAAAGTGCTTGTGAATATGCTGGTAAAGTGATGGAGGAAAAGATGTGGCTAGTTCATAGAATCATAATCAGAGCAGTGTGCATTGGAAGGGACCTTTAAAGATCACCTAATCCAACACCCCTTTTATGGGCCTGATGGATAATTTGGAAAAGGACTCAGAAGAGTTTTTCAGGAAAGCCAGAAGCAGCCCACCCTTGAAGGGAGGCAGACACTGCTGTAGAGTCATCCATGCAGCTTGCTGTGATTTTGGAGCTGCAGATGGCCAGAGAAGATCAATGCCCGGATCTGGGCGGGCATTGCAAGACTCCCTTCTAGCCTTTTCTTGCTTTCCAAATCCTCTTGCCATACGTGCTTCTCTTCTCTTATTTTTTTTCAACCTCCATTAGCTTCCTGAATTCAGCAGGAATTTTTTGCTTCTCAACCTGTGTTCTGCATGGTCTGAGCTCCAAGAAGGGATGATGAGCACAGGCCTGCAAAAGTATTCTACAGAAACATATTTGAGTTATCCTCTGATAATGTTCATTTGTCTCCATCCTTCTTGAATGACAGAGACTAAGTAGCTGCTTTACTGTAGGCGCCTAGTTTAGAACTAGATGATAACAATCCCAGATTAACAGTCTGTAATATTTACAAAACCTTTAAGTCATTGTTTTACATTTATCATTTAAACATACATATTTTAACAAAGTGCTTTACCATGGTTATTTTAGATGGTATTAAAAATCATTGAAGTAGAAAATAATCATAGCTAGAACTGCGTAAATTAAAGTCTCAGCTGTTCACATGACATGAGAAAGGATTTAAAACAAAGCCTTCATTTATTATATTTACTAAGAGAGCATTTGTCAAGCACAGGTGCAACACTAACCAGAATATGCCTTCAGAACATGAAAATAAGTTAAAATACCAAAGACTAAAAACCTACATTTTCTTAAATTTCGTGTCTACTCATATACTACTACCACTTCGCATACACAGCCACTCTTTCTACAGCTTGTGTTTTCATCTATTTAAAAAGGTCACTTAGAGAAAACTAAATTCACTAAGAATTTCATGAAGGTTGAAAGTCATTCATTAGATTTGAGTCCCAGAAATTACATATGAAGAACAGAAACAACACTAAAAAAGCATAACCAACCAAACAAACAAACAAATAGTCCAGCCTATTTCACACTAAATTTCTGTGCAATACTAAAGTAAAATATGTGGTTTTTTTCCTCTACTGGAAGTCATGAACTACAAAAACATTGTGCTCACTAAAAGGTCTAAGCTACAGTCTTTGTAAATCTCCATAATATCACTGACAATGTATGGAAATGGAATTACCAGGGAACACTCACGAAGCTGGCCTCTAACATTGTGAATTTTAAGGACTGATTACTTTAGACCGCACTCTGGATTCTTCACGATACTCATGTTTATACTTACACCCTTCAGACTCACAACCATGGCTAAACTTCTCTTATGACAGAAAAGACATTAGAATATTTTCTCCCATACTTAGAAATAATATTGTTTTCATCATGACATGTGGATTTTCCCTCAATCCAGTCAGAATTTTAATTTCTGTAGATTTAGCTTCCGTCAGCATGTTATTTTCATTAACTGATTTTTGCTAAGTAGTGAGAAAATGGAGGCAGCGAACAGTTCAAATGCAATGACAACTATATCTCCGTATTCTGATGTGCACACTGCTCTCCTTAGTTTCTTCTCTTATGTGAAAGTATGAGAAATTGATTAAAGCTTGGTAGAATTACCTGTAAGAATGAAAAAGCATTGATATTACATTATCTTTGTAAGATTTTTTTGTAAGGTTTTGCAAGATTATACAACAGGGACAGCAAAACTCTTCTGAAAGTGGTAAGCATGTAAAACACAGAAAAAGGGAATTATCACAGTGTGTTGCCTCTGCACTATAATGCAGATTAAGTTTAAATTGGTGTCTTCTGAGCTTTCTTGTGGTTCCTCCTTTCTGATTCCTCTTGCAAATGAACAAAGACAGTTGCTAAAATCATGAACCTAGTAAATGATTTCTTGAACACTGAAGAGCCCCTATCTCTATTCAGAAATGTTGATGACCATAACTTGTTTCTTGTCACGAGAGTTAGGAGTTCAGAGATGACAACTACAAGTATTCCCTGAACACAAAGAACCTCAGAATAAGAATAGGATGAAATTAAGAAGCAGAAAAGAGATTGTCCATTCTTTTCCCCAATAATTTGTCAGACTCTTTGACTATGACCTTATGCAAGGCAAAAAAATAATCGCAGAATCACAGAAGTACAGGTTGAGGTAGGAAGAGACCTTTGGAGGGTGTTTGGTCCAACTCCCCTACTCAAGCAGTACCACCTAGATCAGGTTGCCCAGGACCACATCCAGACAGCTTCTGAATATTTCCAAAAAAAGGGAGAATCCACAACCTTTGCCAGTGCTTAGTTGCCTTCACAGTTAAAAACTGTTTCCTGATGTTCAGACAGAAGATTCTGTGTTTCAGTTTGTGCCCATTGCCTCCTGCCCCACCACTGAACACCACTGAAAAGAGTCTGTCTCCATCCCTTAGCACCCTCCCTTCAGGTATTTGTGCACATTGGTAAGATCCCCCTGTGCCTTCTCTTCTCCAGGATGCACAGTCCCAGCTCTCTCAGCCTTTTCTCATGGGAGAGATGCCCTTAATCGTCTTTGTGGTCGGTCCTTCATTGGAGTCTCTCCAGTATGTCCATGTCTCTCTGTACTGGGGAGTCCAGAACTTGACCCAGCACTCCAAATGTGGATAGCTGTGATAAAACACATTTTGAACTCTGGTATGAAGCTACCAGTCATCCTGGCTAACCAAAGTCAATTTTCAGATAAAAGCCTATCCCTCTCCCCACCTACTATCAATTTTTCCATCAAAAAGATGGTGATAGTCCAGGAGATACCCTATCAGTCATGTGACATGGAAAGCTAGGAAAATCTGAAACCTTTGACCACTAAGAAAATAAGTCTCCTGTCCTTTCAAGAAGTTCATGCCAAAACCTTGCATTAACTGGATTGGATATGAAACCTTGACAAGTCTGCATTTTACCTTTTTTTTCCCCCAATCCAAAAAAACACATAGGTTTCAAAGCAGAGAATATCACAGCCCATCTGCTTATTGTACTTGATCTTGCAGTGACTTCTAAAGGGATTGCTCAGACAACAGACAACAAAATAAAACCTGTGTAGGAAATGAGGAATAGAACAGGAAACGGGGTAAAATTGTCAATGCCAATTAAGGTTATCAGTAGGTGAAAAAAAAATAAAAAATACAGTCCCAGGCAGAAATTAGGTACTCAAAATTATCCATGTATAATAAACTTTTAAGAAAACAGAAAATATTCTTGAAAGCATATGCAATTAACAGCAGAACTTCTCATAAAAAAGACAGAATCTTTTTACCAAATATTTTACCAAATACTTAACAATTGTTTTTTAAACTCAAGTAAAACTTGACTGATAAGAGGATATCATATTTTAGTGTTACCACAATGCATACAAACTGATTGTCACTTTTGACGTTTTTAAATGCAAGTGCTAAATCACACTATTGACAGTTATAAAGTACGCTTTACTATTAAATGATTTATCTAAATACATACACACACACTTATATGTACATAGGAAATCACCTGTAAAAATCTAGATGGCATTTCTGCAACTTGTTCCTATGAGCATATGTGGGAGAATGTCACAAAAGAGGACAAGGAGCATCCTGCACATTTTAGGCTTTATCTTATAAAAACCCAGAAATTCTGAAGCAATATAATGATGAAAGAAATATGTAAATACGAGGAAGATTCTTTTCATAAGGATTCATAAGGAGGATTCTTTTCAATTAATTAATGAAAGTTGAGGTTGTACCCTAATGGGTGTCCAGAGAGGTATTTGACATAAAGCCATAAAACTTCCTAGAGAATCTAGGGGCAAGAACAGACGTGTCCTCATTGAGCATGAACGTAAACAAGAAGAAACAACAAATGACAAAGAATTCAGCAAGCCATCACAAGAGGCAGCAATAAGCCTGATCTCATCTCAAACTTCATCTGACAATCCCTAGGATGTGCTCGAACAACACAGGTAAAGTTTTTTGAAAAATGACTGCCTAATTAAAAAGTAACTTCACACTTAAGGTTAGATTTATGAATCTACAAATTGGCACCACAGTGGGTAGATTTTTGGCATTCAGCTCCTGAAACAGAAAATCAAAACCCAGAAAGAAAGTAAAGAAAAAGATGATGCAATATCTTTGTGGTGAAGGAAGGAAGCTCCTACCCTGTTTCCTCTCTCGCCACCAGAGCCCGTGCACAAGGAAGTTACATCCACTTCTATATGGATGCCTGAGACAGACTTCATGCTGGCACTTGTGAATACTTATTGAACCCAACCCCAAGGTCTTCTCCTGGTGACAAGGGTCAAAGTACAAGTGGTTGCAGTCTCCTGAAGTCCAGCCCTGCACCGTGAGCCTCTTTTGCTCCTGGTGCTGCGTACTCATATAAATGTGGTGATAAACTCAGGTGAACTACCTTGCCTCTCAGAGAAAAGCAATAGGCACATAAGTCTGTCAACAAGTCCTAAGGCTTTAGGGGTTTTATTTTATGGATCTGGGTCTGGAAAACGTAATGCAATATTTTTTTGCTTGCTTGCCTTAGGAGATTACATACAAATATAGACAAACAAGGTGTTTTGGAGTAGGCTATGTTAAAACTTTGCAGCCTATCTCTACTCCACAGTAACTGCTGTTACTGTGCCGAAAAACTGCTGGTTTTCCTCTTTTGGAGGGTTATTCAGCAGTGAGAGACTAGATGGGGTGAAGAAAAAGGGGGAGAAAAAGGGGAAGAAAGGGAAGAGACCAGCAGGAAAAGCGCAAATCTGTGTCTGTGAGAAAATTATTGGTTTTGAACACACAGAAATACATGAAAAGCAGCAGTGCTGAAAATGACTTGAGGTAACAGTAAACAGCAAGTCAGCTATATTTCAAACATTATACCAGCAAGAAGGAAAACAAAAATAATAACTTTGATATGATATTAGGTGCCCACAGAGGCGCATCCATCATAGATTAGACACGTATTAAGACCTACCTAAATGGCAGACTTTTGGCTTAGACCCATAATGCCGAGCTCTGAGCATCTCACAGTTTACAAAATGTGGGGAGTTCAGAAAAGAAAAATCCAAACTAAGATGCTGAACAATATGACCTTTGACGAAGGAAGCAAAGAAAGACATAAATTTTATATATCCTGGCTAATATATGTCAATGAAGGAAATCCTTGAATGTGTGGGTATAAAGTAGCAAGAAAAATGACTTAAACTGATCCAAGGAGGCATAAATACAATAAAAGGAGGATTACAAGACAACATGTAATTTCCTAGCCTTGAAACATATTAAGCTATAGAGCAGTCTCCTAAAGCAGTGGAAGAAAACTCATCATTGCAATAGCTTCACACTATATTCTCTTGTTGCAATATGATAAAAAATTACTATACCAGAAGTAAAATAAATTCTATTATTCAGCAAAAAAACATAATATGGTACATACAGGACACCTAAAACAAACCGTTAAACATGTTCTGGAAAAAATACTAAAAAATAGATAGCAGAGAATAATATTTTATTTGCAAAGAGAATGATAAGGTGATTGAATGGAATTACCACACTTAGGAGCCAGCTATGTTCATAATACAGAAATTTGTACATAATAGTATCTTTCAGTGAAACCAACTAAGATATTACGGACACAGATTTATGGCTTCCAAAAAAAGAGCAGTAAAGCTAATTGAGACAGAAGCAATATTTTTTAAAATCTTACTTTAAGACCTTTAAGTGTCAAAACTCAAGTCACCATAGTGACAACAACAAATATCTATACATCCCACTGAAAAACTATTTGTGGTCTTCAGGGGTGGGGTAAGAGGAAGAACCCTGGGAAATATCCATTTATCCTTTTAAATCAGTCCACTTGAGGTACTTCTTACCCTTCTAAGAGATAATGTAGTACAACTCAAGCAGTTAGAATGCAAGGAGATGAATAGAAGGTAAACCACTGTGGAGATACTAAAACGGAGTGGTAACAGTCAGTCACGCTCCATACATGGCATTCATGCAAACACAATCTAATATAATAATGATGTTAAATGAAAGAGATAAATGAGGCAGAACAAACAAAATTACAGTTTTTGAAAAGGCAGTTTCCTTTAGCAGCAGCAGCAGCTTGTTCTCTCTCTTTCAAAGGAAAATCTCTGTCCTCTGCCCTCTACCTTGTTTCATTTCTTTTTTCTTTTTTTTTCATGTTTGTCTGATATTTGCATCCGGTGAAGTTTCAAACTGAAATTAAACCCGTTCCACACTAGCCCGCATGACTACAGAGACTTGGTGAACTGTTTTCTCATTTAACCACAATGGGAAGCAGTAGCCAATACCCCATGGTCCTCTGGCCATAAGGGCCCCTGAGGCAAGAAGTGCTTCTGGTTTTGACCGTGGATGAGATGCAGTGGATTATTGACTCAATTTAAGGACAAATGAGAAGTTCATGAAAGGAAGTTGAAATTAATTAAGATTATACCACCTTGATGCCCTTCCCCCCCCCCCCCAAAAAAAAAAAAGAGGTGATAACGGGCTTTCTTGCATTTAATGGATGCATAACTAACTGCTGCTAAAGAATGTGAATAACATGAAATAGGTTTGAATAGAACAGCCTAAAAAATTTCTTTTGTGTAAAGAAATACTTTGTGCAACATGACCAAAATGGTATGATATATTAGAGCACACAGCTGCATAGAAGCAGAAAGAAAATTTCAGAACAGAGAATAGATTTTAAATAGAAAGCTTATGGTTCATATTGTTTCCAAGGCTAATATAAAACTTTGGCAAATGCCCTAGTTTTACTGGACACATTGGCCTTGTGGCAAGTACAGAATTAGAGATTCTGTTTAAGAACTTTCTAAGTATTTACATGTAAAATTAGTCCTATGTGTTATTTCTTCACTTTGTACCTTCTTTCTTCCTCCTTTGTGAATTTACTTACACTTGAGCAAAGACATTGGAGAATGAGACACAGAAACTGTACTGTACAAGGAGATAAAGGGTTATAAACAGCAAATGAAACAAATACACCAGCTTTTTGACGAAAGGAAGTAGTACGGAAAAATAATTTGTGCCTGCCTGCTTCACAACCCACAGTGTAATTTGGAGCAAATGTAATTTAATTTGAACTAAAACATCTCTCTTTGTAATGAATGACAAACTAGGGATTACATGAATTTGGCTATTCCATATTTAATATGAGCATACACGGATATAAATAAAGTGCATTTACACATATAAAATTGGAAAGCAGTATAGCTCCCTAAAAATTTGTGCTTATCCCCTTCACTCACTGCTATGTTTTAATCAGATTGACCTACAGCATATAATCAGACAGATTCCATTAGGAAACATTTAAGATCTTATCCATTTCATCTAGAACCTAAACTAAGTTCTTCCAATCACTTTAACCTAATTACTAACAGATGAAAAATGACTTGTCTAATACAATTCCTGTCAAAACCATTCCAAATCAGGCATCTAATATGAGCTCTGAGGAAACAACCATGACATCCTAAATGCTGACTTTAAAAAACTTGCTGAATTTGACCTTTTGCATGTTCTTATATTCTTCCTAATAATTCAGTGTTTTTCAATATTTAAATATTTCTTAAGGACAACTTTTTATTTTGAATTCATTAAGAAAGGATCAAAGTTTTTATCAATGCTATGTAATATCTTTACTTCAGTTTGACGTTACAGGTCCTGGATTTTGGCCCCTCTGCACAGGCACTGATTAATATTCTTGTCCATTTTGACTCTGATTCTTGAAGTGACTTTAGTACTGAATTTTACCTGAATTCCTATTTAATAAAAAAAATAATTCCTATTTAATAAACATGTAACCTAACAAGAGGACATTTGATTTCTAATAGGGGTATCTAAGATGCCAGTAGACAACCCACTAGTAACCATCTTTCACATCCCTTTGCTATGCTTACACATCAACACAGGCTTCAAACTAGAGGAAAAATGGTTTTCGAAAAAATCAAGTAGTAACTGTGTCTATATCATCAACAAACTCTACAACAGTGCACTCAGGGATCCCTTCCTCAGCTCACTTTCAGCACTGTTCATTGTATATGCAAACATAAAGGTGGTGTACAAGAGTTCGTACAACCAAAAGATTTTTCTGTTTTTAGGCAGGCAAAGCTGGTCTCTCATACAGCCAAAGCAGCAGTTATGACTCTTTTTTTTTTTTTTTTTTTTTTTTAAGGCTAGAACTCAGACAATCAAAACCAAGCATTTTGATTTGGAATGCAAGAAAAATGTTTATCAGGCAACAATGAGGCTGAAGGATTCTCCATAAAACCTGAACTCCTATATCTGAAGTACTACATTTAATTGTGCTGTAAAAAATCCAAACCTGTTCCTACTGCAAAGTCTGTTAATGTAATCTTTCTGCACTTTAAAGAATTTACAATTACCTACACTTTACAAAATTTAAAATAAGGTGTTTCTTTTACACTGACATTAGTGTGAAATTTAAGTTCATGTGCACATACTATCAAAAATACAAAGCTTTCATGCCTCTGCTCTTGCCCCAGTGACACTTAATGATTGATTTGAATTTGAGATTCCTATACCTAATAATAAAATCTGAAAAAGTGTAGAAATGTCCACTGCATTGTGATATAAAACAAAAAAGCATACTTAAACACTTCTCCAAATAGAAATACTTCTTAAACTGTATTTATAACTATAAATATTTGCTAACTTTCAGTTAACAATTTTCTCATAAAATACAGAATAAAATTCCCAACTTTATTTCAACACTCAAAATAGGTTAACCCTGTCAAAACAATGAAGTTCATTTGGATTAACTCCAGTAGAATAGGATTTCCTTTCTTAAATTTAGCAAATGGATATATTTCTATAGAATTTCAGAGCAGAGCTTTCTAGCCTTTAACAGAACATAAGGACTAATTTTACACCTAGTAAAAAGTTTTGCAAAGTTTGCTATTGCAATCCAGATCTTTCAGATTCAGCAGTCTTATGCCAGTTTTCAGTATAAAATAATTAGAAATTACTGATAATAGTAACATAACTTTTTTGTCTGCAGCCAAAACAAAATGTCATACTGTAGTGGGAAAAGCTGAAACATGATTTACCTATTCGTGGACTCAAGAAATACCACAAAATTGTATTTCAAAAGTTCTAGCTTTAACAGATGATGTTTGTGTCTATCATGTTGGAGATACTGTATATATTACTGAGAGTGTTACTGAGTATTTCCTCTGATTTCCTCTATAAGTTTTCCTAGGTATTGCACCTTTAAAAAAAAACATTTTTCCTAAACTTTTTTTTTTTCCCTCAGCTCTTAATTTTAAATTTATGTAATATTAAGCTCATCCCAGATTTTTGCTTTGTGCGTTTTGGTTGCTTTTTAATTATAGGTTTAAACGTATAGAAAAGAAACTTGTTTACCAATGTAATTCTCCCATCTTTCAAAGTACTGTTTTAAAATACTTAAGTTATGGAAAAACAGTAACAAATGCAGAACCTCATCAAATATGACTAGCCCAGAGAGGAGAGGAGATTAGAAAAAAATTCCAACTGCTGCAGAACAAGAACTGAATAATTAAAACTTGTGTATAAAACGTGTTCCTATGATAATACTAAATTTTCACATGAAACAATAGCAGCGTAGTATGAAAAGGCAGCAAATCCAGAAGTCCAAGTAAAGAATGCTATATCTTGTTTCCTTATAAATAGTGCTAGGCTTCTTGGACTCTTTAGCCTCCATTTTACCTTCTTCAGGTTATTTATAAAGCTGGTTTTGTTTGAATTGGTAACTTGTGAGTACATGAGCTTTCTGTTCATTAGCAAACTCATTCAGTGCACTTATTTCAGAACTGCTCATTCAAAATGCCTCCCATATGAAAAAGGCAGTGTCACCGACATTTCCACATTTAACTGGTCTATGTGTAAAAACATAAATGAAAATTAGGTCCTTAGCTTTCATCTTCCATACGTGGATGCTGACATACACGTGATTTTGAATTCAGTTCCCTAAAAATGAACGAGGGAGAGCTGAGCACATACTGTTATGGACGCCTTTAAGTAGGAGATATGGGAAATATGGTGATTGTTTATGAGACTACCTAGATTTAGGTACCAAATTTGAGAAAAGAGCAAGAATAAATGACCACCAAAGTGGTTAGCTAGAGTTCGCAATGAAACAGCACTGTTTCACAATACAACTAAGTTACTACAAAATCAGATCTAGTGGGACAAACTTTGCCTTTCTGTTTAGCTTTAAACCCACCTTTGAGCCTTATGCATCTTTGGCTCTGGCTTTGGCTACTCAAGAGCTGCTGTAACTTATGGCAGGATGTAACAATACCCTGCAGAAGTTGTGACACTGTTTAAGGAGTGTAAAGGACTGGAATAGCTCTGACTGCTTCCCTCTGTTTTATAATTACAGTCATGACCATCTATTATGTTGGTAAAGAGTAATTCTAATCAGTCTTCAAAAAATGTTTAAATTAAACATTAAAACCACACAATACTGTTAATTCATCTAACTAACACAAAGATCTCAAATGAACACTGAAAGGAAAAGGTAATCAGACATTAATATTTCAAGGTGCATCTTTTTTTCAGAGCTAAGTCTCAAAAAGGAAGGAAATCACAGAAGCAGGAAAAGTTCAGCGAAAGTAGACAAGGATAATCAAAGGTTTACAACAGCTTTTGCATAAGGATCAACTAAGGAAATTCTGGCCTAGGAAGTCCTTCAGTCAGAAATAATTGCTGTGTGAGACTAGAAGAAACTATGATTGGCCGACTCCTCCAGTGTAAGATCTTTCCCAAGAATCTGCTTTCTGTCAATGTCAGATATGGGATACTGAGCTGAATGGAACTTTTCTGTCATCCAGTATTCCTGCATTCTTAAGACCAATGAATGTAACTCAGAAAGAAAATGTACAGAAGCAAGCAAACAAATAATGTTTCTCGGTTGTCACCTTTACCTACCTATATCTTAGACAGATGCTTCCATTTGCAGGAAAATTTATTCTTTATTGCTTCCAGTTCTGAGTGTGTGTGTGCGCATGTGTGTGCGTGTGTCGATGCGTGCACATACACACACACACATATATGTATGTATATTATAGCTGGTTTTGACTGCAGTTGCGCCACACAAATTTACTCTGGATCAAATAACTTTTATTAATAAAAACAAACAATGTAGTCATTTATTTTAATTTCCTGGCATTCAAAGAGATTAATCTAATCTACTTTAATGACTCCTACCTGGATGAATTAAATTTCAATTAGATTTTGATTAGAAGGAGATGACTAGAGGGGCTGCCACTAAAGGAGAACAAAATAGCCAGCAACACTGCCCTAGAGAACAGTGAACAAACCACAAACCAGAGGGCAGCACTGCTCCCTGGTATTTTCAGAGCGTTTGTGATTGTAGCATCTTTTACCATATACACTCTGAAGAATGATGTCTTTGATGCTTCTGTCATCTTGTAAGGGCATTCTCTAACATGTTCTACCTTACAATTTCCTGAAATGCTTGCAAGTGTTAAGTCAGAGTGCATGTTTAGGTTTGCTCTGTGTAAGGACTATGAGATAGTTCCCAGTAAGTTAAAAATAAATACGATAAATAAAAGTTCCTGAAAATAACACATAGCTCAAACAGAAGGTTACAGAAGTGCAAGAAGTGAATGTTAGGTAGCAAAACATACACACCTTCCCTACAGTGGAGTGTGAATATATGATACAGTTCTGACCTGGACATGAACATGACAAATAAACTGCTGCTGAACCCTAAGTCTAGTCATACCTTCACATAAACATGCCTATACATAAACAGGGAAAAAAAAATCAAGGTTTCTGAGAAAGCATATATAAAAAGCTCACATTACAACTGAGCAAAGTACAAAGAGCTAGACACTTCAGAGATGTTTCAGATAAGCATCCAAAAAAAACCCCATTATAGAATGCTTACTCTGAATCCTAAATCATTTTTGCAGTCGTCGTTAATTGGACATCTTAGTTCCTGGGCTGTATGGCAGTTCCTGAGTTATTTCCAAATTGCAGCACATACATCTATGCTTAAATTCCACTGCTTTGAATTTATCTTTTTCAAGTTCTGTTTTAGAAATGTGGCTGACCTGGCAGCTCCTGCCTGCTTGATGTTACTAAGCTTTAATTCCAAATAGCCATTAAAATTCTGCTTGCTCTACAATCCCTCACCTCGCTGCCACAGGCTCACAGAGAATTATTGTGGAGGGAAACTCTGTCTGAACAGCTAAAATCCAGGAACAGCCCAGCTGGAGTTCAAGTCTCCATTTATATCAGCAAGTGTAATTTCCTACAGTGAGAGCAGAAAATGGTGTATACACATGCAAATAAATACAGTTGAAATTAATGCTACAAAATAACAGAATAGTATTTTGTACTTACATGATACCTAATCATCAAAGCATTTTATATGCAGTATTTAATCCTCAAATTACTTCTTCTAAAGGTATCATCTTCCACATTTTTCATACAGAGAGTGTTAGACTTTCATACAAAATGTTAGAGGTTAAGCAACGGATTATGAAAGAACTAAGTTTACATTTAGGCAGCACTTTTAAAAACTAACCTTGTCTGGCTTACTAAAGGTCACAATGCAGGAAAGCTTTAGACCTGTCTGCTGGAAAAGAAAGGTAAAAGAAAGTGTAACTCCCTCCGATGAGAAAAACTGGAAAACTGGTAACAACAGACGAGGAGAAGGCTGAGGTACTCAACAAATTTTTTGCCTCAGTCTTCACTGGCAATCTCTCTTCCCACACCACTCAAGTGGATGGACCACAAGACAGGGACTGGGGGATAAAAGTCTCTCCCACATTAGGAGGGTTTGTCACCATCTGAGGAACCTGAACATGCAGAATTCTATGGGACTTGATTAGATGCATCCCAGAGTTCTGAGGGAATTGGCTGATATAGTTGCCAAGCCGCTCTCCATATATTTGAAAAGGGAAGGCAGTCAGGTGAAGTCCCTGGTGACTGGAAAAAGGGAAACATTGCACCCAGTTTTAAAAAGCAGAAAGGAGGACCCTGGGACCTACCGACTTGTCAGCCGCACCTCTGTACCTGGGAAGGTCATGGAATAGATCCTCCTTGAAGCTATGCTAAGGCACATGGAGGACAGGGAGGTGATTTGAGACAGCCAGCGTGCCTTCACCAAGGGCAAGTCCTGCCTGACCAATCTCATGGCCTTTTGTGATGGAGTGACTACATCAATAGACAAGGGAAGAACTATGGATGTTGTTTATCTGGACTTCTGTAAGGCATTTGACATGGTCCTTCAAAACATCCTTCTCTCTAAATTGGAGATATATGGATTTGATGTGTGAACAGTTCAGTGGATGAGAAATTGGTTGGATGGTCACACCCAGAGGGTAATGGTCCACGGCTCAATATCCAGATGGAGACTGGTGACAAGTGGTGTCCCTCAAGGGTCTGTACTGGGACCAGTACTGTTTATCTTCATCAATGACATAGACAGTGGGATTGAGTGCACCATCAACAAGTTTGCGGACAACACCAAGCTGCGTGGTTCAGCTGACATTCCTGAGGGACAGGATGCCATCCAGAGGGACCCAGACAAGCTCAAGAAGTGGGCCCATGTATACCTCATGAGGTTCAACAAAACCAAATGCTGGGTTCTGTGCCTGGGTTGGGGCAACCCCAGTATCAATACAGGCTGGGGGATGAAGGGATTGGGAACAGCCCTGAGGAGAAGGACTCTGGGATACTGGTGGATAAAAAGCTGGACATAAGCAGACAATGAGTGCTTGCAGCCCAGAAGGCGAACTGCATCCTGAGATGCAAAAGAAGCATGTCCAGCAGGTCGAGGGAGCTGATTCTGCCCCTCTACTCTGCTGTGGTGGATCCCACCTGGGGTACTGCGCCGAGCTCTGGAGCCCACAGGACAGGAAAGGCATGGACCTGCTGGAGCGAGTCCAGAGTGACAAAAAATTGATAAGAGGGCTGGAGCACCTCTCCTATGAGGACAGGCTGAGAGAGTTGGGGTTGTTCAACCTGGAGAAGGGAAAGCTTCAGGGAGACCTTGTAGTGGTCTTTCAGTACCTAGAGGGTGCTTATAAGAAAGATGGGCATGAGATCTTTAGCAGGGCCTGTTGTGATAGGACAAGGGTTTATGGCTTTAAACTAAAAGAGGGTAGATTTAGACTAGGTTAGAAGGAAGAAATTCTTTACTGTGTGGGTGGTGAAACACTGGAACAAGTTGCACAGAGAGGTGGTAGATGCCCCATCCCTGGAAATATTCAAGGTCAGGTTGGACGGGGCTCTGAGCAACCTGATCTAGTTGAAGATGTCCCTGCTTGTTGCAGGGGGATTGGACTAGATGACCTTTAAAGGTCCCTTCCAACCCAAACTCTTCTATGATCCTACAAAATAGAAGATCCTTGGTCTAAATCTAAATTAGTCCAGTAAAAAGCCTGTCTATGACCATTACATATTGGGCACCTTTTAAGAAACTGTGAACAAAAATTACCCAGAATGAAAAGACAACTTGCTTTGCTTAGGCCAATGGGAGCAGCAGTTAAAGCGAAAAAAAAAAGTATTTCTGTAGGGAAACCAAATGTTTGTATAGTAACAATGGTTAGGTGAAAAAGAAATACAGAGCACATTCCAAATAGACAAACTGAAATCATGCATAGAAACTACATTTATCTCTCTAGGGGATGAAAAAACAGCCCATCTGCCTCAGTGCTGAACCACCAGAAGACAGAAAATGGAAAAAGAAAGAAGGGGATTACTCCAGTTACCTTGGGCTAAAAGATGTGGACTTCGGTGAAATGCCTAATGCCTGTCTAACTCTAAGGAATGATAGTTGGAGCACACTAAAAATACATTTAACTAAGAGATCTGCCTGGGTCTTTGTATTTAGATGGGCTTTCCTCACACATCAGCAGTGTCAGCAGAGAAATTAGCTTTTGGGAAAACATCAGCCCTTGATTCAAGATCATCTATCAATAAGCACATAATTGTCTTTGTGTCAATTGAGCCTAAAGGAACAAAGGAAGTCCTAATTTATAAAATGACTTGCTAATCAATTCTTTACCAGAGGAGAGAATTGTAACCTTCTGAAAACTGAACACTGTTTGAACTGTCTGCAGTCTTGAACTTCTGGACACTGCCGTTTATGAGCTTTGGGAGGGGAGTTTAAAAATACTCTTCTAAATCCTTAGAATTTAAAAACACAAATTAACCCACATGTATGTGCTTCCTTGGTCTTCCATGAGCCCCAGCACTTTCAGGGCGCACTGCAGAAGTCCTGTTGCCTGCGCTCACAGGTGCCCACCAAAAGAACAACTTATTGGGTAGACTTTACTTGTGAAAAGTAAACAGAAGACCTGGGCAAGGAAAACTTATTTTATTTATTGGAAAATTCAAAAAATTCTAATTTCTACCCTAAATTAAAAAAAAAAAAAGAAACCACAGTCAAAATCTTAAAAATGGTTTAAAAATAATTATATTTCTTACATCCCCCGGCCTTTGTAAGTCTCAGAATTTTATATGATCTTTTTTTTCATTTTGAGCTATTGATCTGATGTTCCCTGCAAATCAGAGACCTTTTGCAGCCTTTTAAAACCTAGGTTTACAAGAGGATTATGATTTGCACACAAATTTGGACAGTTTATTTAAATTTGTATTTTTATCCCACAGGATATTACAGTTATAAATAGTCAAACAGGGAAAGCTGACTTAGTTGCATTAGTGGCTCTGGGAAACATTTTTTTTTAATCATCATTTTGAGAAAACAGAGTACTGCAACTCAGAAAGAGAGTTCAAATGATAACACTAAGGACTTGCAGTTGTCAAATGTTACTTTTAACATTATTTCCACATCTAGTCATAGTGCTTCCTCCTTTCCAGACATTTTCCTCTTTATTACCATTTTCAAATGAGGAAGCTGCTCTGCCGTTTCCATACTGCTTGTAAAAGCAATCTGTCTATAGTCAGGACTGAAGTTAAAACTCCTTCACAAGGGAGAGGGAGGTGATTGTTATTCTGCTGTATGCATTAACTCACTTTTCCAGAATATTTTGAAGGGTGACCTTGAGATAGTTCAATGACAATCAGTGTTTGTTCAGTAGACCGAGTCACTTACCAAGATCCCCTGTTTTGATTTATATATTTCAGATCTATAGGGAGGTATTCACATATAGTGATATATTTATCACCGTAGTCTATGCAATATGTTTTTACACATGTAGGATGCTATATGAAACAGGTAATAGCCTACTGCTTCAAAATAATGCTGCATGAATACGATCTATGGGAAAGTACACAACGTTAGAAAGCTGTAGTAGGTAGAGCACATTAAGTCTTGCTATACATTATTCACAATTTACTTACTTTCTCTCTGATCATGGTCTCAGTTCCTGTGACCTCAGGTGATTTACTTGTAGGAACCACTTAAACGATGAATGCTTATGCTTGCATGTTCATTAATATCGGAAGCACAAGTGGCTACATGAAATTGAAAGTGTAAAATGGACAACTGTAATTTCTAGGTGAATTTGATACAATAAATTAACATGCAAGGAATTCGCAGTGAGCTGCTTTTATGAAAAAATCAATAAACACTTGTAATAAAAATGGTAATAAGCATGATAGTCCAGTAAATAATGCAAAAAGTAGGTTATATGTTTTATTGGACTAATTAAGAAAAGCTTTATGGGATCAAATGTTCTCATCAAAATTAAAGAAATTCCTTTTTGAAAGACTCATGAAAATAATTTCAGTTTTCTTCCTGAACTCAGGAAACTACTGGAAACTCGTTGAACTGTAGTTGTTCCACAGACTTTATATGGTTCTTTTAAATGGGATTTTCATTTGTTTAAGGGATTCTCATTTGTTTAAAAAAAAGAAAAAATCCTCACCTAAAACCCTGTATGAGGACAGATATTCTATGTTGTGCTTGGTAGATGTATCAAAGAAGAAATATCACAAATTTAAAAAAAAATATATATATTCTATATTAAAGGACCTTTTCTCTGTTAGATAGAATTTTGTTGCCTGGATCAGTGCCCAGCTATGACTTAGGATATACTTTCAACATATAAAAAGCACATAAAGGAGTGAGAGTTTGCCTGTTTTACTGAATAGGGTTGCAATTACATCTCTGCCTTCTCTTAAATATGTGCTTAACTTGTTTTGCTGAATCAAGGTGGAAACTGTTACCCAGAAAGTGTGTTACCTGCTCCCAATTAGTTTAATAGCAACTGTCAAGAACTCAAGGTATTCTGAGAAAACATTTACCCTGTCACCCTTTTATTTCATGTTTAGCTGTTAGTCATAAAGTATATTCCTGTACATTCGCAGTTTCAAATGATTCTCTTTTAATTAGCCTTACTCAAAACCATCTGTGGCTGATAGAAATAACAATAGTTTCAACTTCTTTTCATCATGCAGCCTGAACTTTATGTATCTTGTCCAGAAGACTGAATGTTTATGGCACAGCCTGTCCATATGCCTTCCAAAACCATTAACTCTCTTCTGACGTGTAAGAAAACTAACGGGCTAAAATGGACAACCTGTAAGATGCAGATGTCTTTGAAGACACGGAACTTTTACTGAGATAGAAGTTCAGATTGCCGCTTCTTACTTTCACGAGTGATAAAACTTCTCAGATTTATATTTTATCTTTTTAAGTTTTGGTTTAATTTTATCAGATGACTTTTATTTTTATACTGGAGTAAGGACCAATTTAATTCTTGCCTAGATGGGCTAAATAAAAGAAGTAAAGGATAACGTGTTTTTTTATATAAAGAAGTAAAAACACATCCCAAACCTTGTTTCTATTGCCTTATCACACACAATTCACATTCTCCCAAATTCCTTAGCTATTTTGTGCACCAGCTACATCATAGCTATACATTTAATCCCCTATTTAATACAGCTGCAGGCAATAAGATGTGCGTTTTTATACCTTGATAAAGTTTACAACTAATCATAGACTAGTTTTACCTCTGATAAGTGGCTGCTTTGCCACACAGCACCTGAGTGTAAATCAGTGCAGCTGTTAGTTCACCAGTCAGACCATTGGAAGAAGGAACTGAGAGCATGCAACTAGTTTTAAAGCCTCTCACAGCACAGTCAAAAAGAGGCATAACTAGAAAATCTAGTTGTAAGGCTGATCTTCAAGTATTTTTCTGGCTGCCGTGTAGAGTATCAGCCATATGGGAGCCTCCAGCTGCCTTAAGAGGAGGACAGGCCTGTGGCAGAGCAACCACAGGGACAGAGAAACGGATACCTCAGCTTCATGCTAGGTATGTACATCGTGCCCCTCCAACAAAACCCAGGATTTGAGCAAGAGAAAGAACTGCTCTATTAAATGTAATTAAATCCTGGTTGGAAATGTCAAGTATTGGTAACTTGAGCCTCTTAGGTGGTTTAGCCAAAAGAAAACAAACCCCACAATAATAACAGAAAACCCTCATATTTGATTTTTATGAGAAAGGCATTTTCTGCTGCAGCAAATATTCAAGGGGTTGTACAGACAATAAAGGAGAATGTATTTCAGTGCAGTCCAGTCTGCAAGGAATATAAATTAGGTTTCTATAGCTCTGAGTCTCAAAATCACATATTCAAAATCTGTAACACTTTTAATTTTGCCTATAGTATTATAGTCTAATTGTCTACAATGTCCCCTCAAATTAATACCAAAATATCATTATAGTCCTTTGTAATCAACTTTCCTTTCATTTTGATTAGCTTCATTCTGGGCCCAATCCATGGCCATTTAGTTTAATGAGAGTTGGAATGGGCTCATAATTTGCCAGCTGTAATTTTCTAAGTACTGTTTTTTTTTTCCAAAATATTCTGTTTTTCTTCTCATAGGGATGTATATGCTTTTAATCAACGCCATGTTTCCTCTAAATCATGTACTAAGTGCCATTATATATCAGCAATTAGCAACACAAATGGTTTAAAATACCGTAGTTCTTTCCACAGAGTTGTTTAAAAATAGAAAGAAAAGCATCTCTCTACACAGAGATACATTTTTGCATAGGATAGTTAGTACAGTAATGAAGTATTTTTTAAAAAAGACCGCAAACATAATTTTTAATTGCTTCCTAGTAAAACATTGAAAACACACACACGCATTCAAGAGTCACTAGACATTCTAGGATTGTAAAGTCTATAAATTCAGTTTAAAAAAAATTAAAATATCTTTCTACTTTTCCCATGTATCATTTTTAAATCACATTCACCTTAATGCTCTAATTATAGCTATATTTAGATGAAGCTGGTAACCACATTACTTAGGCTGGTAATCTACAAGTGCTCTTCTATTATTACATAATCTCTATTAATCAGTACATTTCATACTGTATTATCCAATCTGTAGAATGAATTGGGAGGATTATGTCTAGAAAATTGTGTGGGAGTTTACTTCAACATTTTTTTCTTCCCTAATATAGCAGCTTATTAATATAACTGGAGTTTAGGTGCTGTTATTAAAACTTAGTCACATCACCTGGTGAGATATTTTTCTTTTTTTCTGACCAGTATCCTTCAATCTTTCGATGTTTTATAAGCAGTCAAGGTAACTTGCTCTTCTTTATAAAAGTGATTTGCTGCCTTTTGCAGTCTTCAAGTATTGAATTGTTCACATGAACTTTCACCTTCTTTATTCATTTCATTTAGTAGATTCACAGATTTTCCTCTGCATAATTCTCTCAGTTTGTGTACTAAATTATCTTCCCACATATTTTTTAAGTTTTGGCTTAGTTTGAAGCTCTCCAGTGTGCTGAATAATCTTTATTAGCACAGCTGTAACAGATGTAAACAAAACAGATTGGAAATCTCCTAGTATTATAGCAGTAAAGCACTTGAGACAAAACTTGGAACGTACATTTCTTATATGGTCTGAAAACACACTCTATGCTAATCTCATCATGATAGGGTTATTACATTTTATAGCCTAAATAAAGGTCCTTCTTGCTTTATTCACTTTATTGGGTTTACATGGCAAGGTTTTGGTAGTGGAGGTGCTGCAACAGTGGCATCTGTGAGAAGCCACTAGAATTTGCCCCCATGTCTGACAGAGCCAGTTCCAGCCAGCTCCAAGACAGTCCTGCTGCTGGCCAAAGATGAGCTCACCAGCAATGGTGGGTTTCAAGATATTTAAGAAGGGGTAAAAAATACTGCACAACAGTACCTAGGAATGTGAAACAACTCTACAGACACCAACGTCAGTGAAGAAGTAGGGGGAGGAGGTGCTCCAGGAGCTGGAGCAGAGTTTCCCCTGCAGCCTGTGGAAAAGACCATGGTGATGTACATTGTCCCCCTGCAACCCATGGAGGTTAATGGTGGAGCAGATATCCACCTGCAACCTGAGGAGGACCCTATGCCAGTGCAGGTGGATGTGCCCTAAAGCAGGTTGTGACTCCATGGGAAGCCCAAGCTGGAGCTGGATCCTGGCAGGACCTGTGGTATATGGAGAGGAGCCCACGCTGGAGCAGGTTTTCCAACAGGACCTGTGACCTTGTGGGGGACCCACACTGGGGCAGTCCGTTCCTGAAGGACTGCACCCCGTGGAAGGGACCCATGCTGGAGCAGTTCATGAAGAACTGCAGCCTGTGGGAAGGATCCGTTTTGGAGAAGTTCACAAATGGGTGGGACCCCACATTGGAGCAGGGGAAGAGTGTGAGGAGGAAGAGCAGAGATGTGTAATGAACTGACTGCAACCCCCATTCCCCATCCCCCTGCACTGCTGGGGGGGGAGGTAGAAGAGCTGGGAGTAAAGTTCAGCCTGGGAAGAAGAGAGGGGTGGGGTGAAGGTGTTTTTAGTTTACTTCTCATTTCTCATTATCCTACCCTTATTGGCAATAAATTTATTTCCCAGAATCAAGTCTGTTTTGCCCATGACAAACGGTTGGACTTGATGATCTTAAAGGTCTCTTCCAACCACAATGATTCTATGGTTGCAGGTACAGCTTTCAGCTGATTCACCCTCTGGAGAAATTCCTCTTTCTCCTCTTTCAGCTGTGCAGGCACATAGATTTGGGCAAGGGAAAGGAACTTTGTATATCCTAAAGTACAACTAGTCTGGGGAAATTCCTCTCTGCTGTTGAAACGTATGCAGCTGTTCCTTCGTAAGTGCTAGATGCTTTGTTTACTTGTTTGTTTTCATTTTATTTTAATGATTTACGTTAATTTGTAAAGCAAGGAAGAAAGAAGTTTGTTGAGAACTTTCTTCCCACCCTTTTCAAGGATTTGGAAGGGTTTGTGGCCTACAGTTCGCTCTAGATCAGCAACCTGGCAGAAGAAATCATAGCCATAAAGTAATGCATATCTTAGTTCAGAATTTCCTTTGCTCACGTCCTCAAAGTTTAGGTTTAGTTTAGGACTAAAACAGGAAAACATAGGCTCATTTCTGTTATCTGGAATACTCTCCTAATTTGATTTTGGTCGTTTGTAGGAGTTTAGTAAATAGGGGTAGTAAATTCGGTCATAAATTGAGGTATTTAATATCCAGAATTCAATGCAATATTCTTTTTCATTCTTTCCAGACGAGGAGAAGGAAATACCCTCCCATTTTTTTTCCTGATGAATGCAAAGTCTAAAACATAGTGTGGCTGGAAGTAAATGCGAATGCAAACATTTTGTTTGCTGCTCAGTATACCACTATGTTTCTCTGAGTGATATTGACCTCATGTCATTTCCGCTGAGTAGCTGAATTTTTTTATTACCAGTCCACAGATACGCTGGCCCATGTTTCTCCAAGATGAATCTTCTTTTGTTATTTTCTGCCAGTATCCTAACTAGTGGTCATAACATTTCTTCACTGGGGATAGGAAGGCAAATTTCACCAGAATGATGTTAATTCTGTTCTAGTTCACCAATGACAGTGTTTACGTTGATCCTTAAAGCAGTCATAAAATGTGATATCTGTGCCAATTAGTGTGTAAATATTATAGGCATTTCCAGCTCTGAGTTTCTCAAACATTTTAAAAAATATTTTCTCATTGAAAACAAGATAGAAAATATGTTATATCTCATGAGTTACTAGGCTTAAACATGGAAACAGGGCAAGAATATGACTACGAAGCAAACTAGTCGGGAAAGGAAGGTATCAATAGCAGTGCTACTACTTCCTACGGGAAGTAGTATATAGCCGGACAGTGCCCAGCTGCTGTACCACTAACATTAGCTGTTGTTGTACTACTAGCATCAGCTTCCAACATGTGATAAATAAAAACACCTCTCACAGGCAGGGTATGTCAACTCCATATAACACAAATTTTGTACATTGAACCTATAAAACTTTATGCGGCCATGTGAACTGAGATTATCAGCTATCATTGAATTCAAAGACAGACACGCAGCAGCTGTTTCTTCCTGACTTAAACCAATTACTTCTCTTTATTAGTTCAGTTTTGCCTTTTGACTATCAAGTCATCATATATAGAATTAGGGAAGCTATCTGGCTCGTCATAAAACTGGGATGGTTATACATGCCTGTTACCCACATATGCTTAAAAATCAGAGTAACCTGACTTCATTTGAACTTCTGAAGGAAAGAGAAGGGGAAGGGAAAGGGGAATGTGCTATATGTCCCTTTTCTTAGAGTAGGTCTGGGTTCTAATTTCTACCTGAATTACATGGAGAACACCTTTCTTTTATAATTCTTTTTCCAGACTATTTTACTGCAAGATACTCTTCTTTTATCTGTTTATAGTGTGAGCATTTCAGAGATTATGATAGTCTTATTCTGACTTAGATTCATTCTGTTTAATTTAAACACTTGAAGGAAATGCTTAAATTCAGAGCTCGGTCACTTTAGACAAAAAGACAAAGTAGACAAAAAGAAGGAAACACCGCAACATTTGAAGGCTAAATCTTTATGCCATATTCCTCCCAAAATGTAATCTTGCTCTAATTCCAGGCTATTATTTGAAACTATTGTGAAATAAGTTAATATATATTTGGCATTTATATACAACACTTCATCAAGTAAAAGTTATGGTAAAATACATTTTTTTCTATCATAAAGAAATACAGGAATATTTTCAAGAAATCGCTTTCTAACCCAATATACTGGAAAGAATGAAAGAAGAAAGAAAATTAGAAGTATTTTTAAAGAACAAGCTAATTGAAAAAAAAGTGATTAATATTACAGCGGGAGCCTCTTCAGGACACTCCAAAATATTATGCTCAGTACTGCTCATATCATTTAATGCTGAAATTATTATATTTAAGTCAACTTCAAACATCTCCTCTCTTAAAAGAAAATGAGTCATTAACAATGCCAACAGATTTCTACTGTCATATCCAACTAAATTAGGGTGCTAAGAAGATAGCATAAATATTTATGAGAATGGTTTATTCATAGAAGGATGTTATTAACTCCTGATAAAAAGAAAGAACTCTTAAAAATTTTTTATGAGGTACTGAATAAAGAGTTAAATTTAAGATTGTGAAAATAGGCAGATAAACCTATATCAGAAACATACAAAACACCCTTTCTTTCCTAATTCATTTATACAAAAGCCATTCATATCACCTCCCATTTATTACAATCTGCTTCCTTACCAGACAGCTGAGACAAATAAAGCAATGCACTAAGATTCAGAAGACACTGACAGATAGCAAGATATAACTGCTGTTATTGTGGATATAGACTATAGGTGCTAACATATTGATTTTGTTTATTTTCGTTTTATTTTTCCATTCAACACAGTTCAAAGACTTTACAAAACACTATGGTGAGGCCATAACCTTCAATGTGCGTGAAACATTTGTTGCTGATGCCCCTCCTACAGCTGGTAAAAGCTCCACCCTCTAATCTTATCTTCATATAAATAACACCCTTCTTCCATGCACTCCCTCAAAACATACAGATACCTTACCCCAGAAGGTGACTAAAGAATAGGTGCAGTCAATTAGTAAAATTCAGCAGTCTAAGTCTTAGGATTACTGCAATGCAGGTTTGAAGATCTTGAAAGGTCCACATCCACATGTTCAAAAGCAGGATCAATAATATCTCCGTTATTCCCTACAAAGTTTTGTCTGCCTTGCCATGGCTACATCCTTTAGTGAAGGTACAGTAACCTTCCCACCACTCTGTTCCAGAATTTCACTATTCTTGTGGCATTACGGACATAGAAAATGGACAAGTTCTCTTCTGTTTGCAGCAAACCTTTAGGTACCTTCATGAATCTTTAGGTTCCTGGAGACTTAGTTGCCCCTCATCCTTTCCCCTAGAGATTCCACTTTTTTGACCTAAGATGCTCAGTGCTTCTTAACAGGACTTGATTTTTCATCTACTTATTTTTTTTAGTGTCTACTCTGGACTAATTCAAATTAAACTGCACCTCTTTCAAAGTGTAGTGACAAAAACTGGATACTGCTCTGAAATCTTACGGAAATGTAAGTGAGAAGGATTACCACACCTGCCTTGCAGAGTTGCCTCTGTGTTTTGCAACTCTATGATTGATTACATTCACCATGATCCCTGAATTCTTTATACAAAACAGACCAGTTGCTCACAAGTCCGTATTTGTGCGCTTCATTATTTCTGAGTAAGTGTTGACCTTACTGGATTTCATATAACTATTTAAGATTAAGTGTGGTGAGTAGGACCAGGGAAGTGATTGTCCCCCTGTACTCAGCACTGGTGAGGCCCCACCTTGAGTATTGTATCCAGTTTTGGGCCCCTCACCACAAAAAAGACATTGAGGTGCTGGAACAGGTCCAGAGAAGGGCAATGAAGATGCTGAGGGGTCTGGAGAGCAAGTCTTATGAGGAATGGATGAGGGAGCTGGGGTTGTTTAGTCTAGAGAAAAGAAGGCTGAGGGGAGGCCTTATCGCTCTCTACAACTACCTGAAAGAAAGGTGTAGAGAGGTGGGAGTCGGTCTCTTCTCCCAAGTGACAGGCTACAGGACAAGAGGAAACATCCTCAAGTTGCACCAGGGGAGGTTTAGACTGGATATTAGAAAACATTTTTATGCTGAAAGGGTTATTAAACATTGGAACAGGCTGCCCAGGGAAGTGGTTGAGGCTCCATCCCTGGAGGTATTTAGAAGACAGGTAGACATAGTGCTTAGAGAATCACAGAATCATAGAATCATAGAATTGCTGAGTTTGAAAGGGACCTTTAAGATCATCGAGTCCAACCTTTAACCTACCCTGACAAAAGCCACTTCTAAACCATGTCCCTAAGTGCCCCATCTACCCTTTTTTTTAAACACCTCCAGGGATGGTGAATCCACCACCTCCCTGGGCAGCCTATTCCAATGTTTAATAACCCTTTCAGTGAAAAAATGTTTCCTAAGTTCCAATCTAAACCTCCCCTGACATAACTTGAACCCGTTTCCCCTCGTCCTATCACTTGTCACCAGGGAGAAGAGGTCAGCCCCCATCTCTCTACAACCTCCTTTCAGGTAGTTGTAGAGGGTGATAAGGTCTCCCCTCAGCCTCCTCTTCTCCAGGCTAAACAACCCCAGCTCCCTCAGTCGTTCTTCATAAGGTTTGTCCTCCAGACCTCTCACCAGCTTTGTAGCCCTTCTCTGGACACGCTCCAACACCTCAATGTCCCTCTTGCAGCGAGGGGCCCAAAACTGAACGCAGTACTCGAGGTGGGGCCTCACCAGTGCCGAGTACAGGGGGATGATCACTTCCCTAGTCCGGCTCACCACACTATTCCTGATACAGGCTAGGATGCTGTTGGCCTTCTTGGCCACCTGGGCACACTGCTGGCTCATATTCAGCCGGCTGTCAACCAACACCCCCAGGTCCTTTTCTGCCGGGCTGCTTTCGAGCCACTCTGCCCCAATCCTGTAGCGCTGCATGGGGTTGTTGTGACCCAAGTGCAGGACCCGGCACTTGGCCTTGTTGAACCTCATACCATTGGTCTCAGCCCATCGGTCCAGCCTGTCCAGATCCCTCTGCAGAGCCAACCTACCCTCAAGCAGATCAACACGCCCGCCCAGTTTAGTGTCATCTGCGAACTTACTGAGGGTGCATTCGATCCCTTCCTCCAGATCATTGATAAAGATATTAAAGAGAACCGGCCCCAGCACCGAGCCCTGGGGGACACCACTTGTGACCGGACACCAACTGGATTTAACTCCATTTACCACCACTCTCTGGGCACGGCCATCCAGCCAGTTTTTTACCCAGCGAAGAGTACACCTGTCCAGGCCATGAGCAGCCAGTTTCTCCAGGAGAATGCTGTGGGAAACAGTGTCAAAAGCTTTGCAAAAATCCAAGTAGATAACATCCACAGCCTCTCCCTCATCCACTAAGTGGGTCACCTTATCATAGAAGGATATTAGGTTTGATAGGCATGACCTGCCCTTCACAAACCCATGCTGACTGGGCCTGATCACCCTGTTCTCCTGCATGTGCCGTGTAATGGCACTGAGGAGGATCTGTTCCATGACCTTCCCAGGCACCGAGGTCAGACTGACTGGCCTGTAGTTCCCCGGATCCTCCTTCCGGCCCTTCTTGTGGATAGGTGTCACATTTGCTAACCTCCAGTCAGCTGGGACCTCCCCGGTTGTCCAGGACTGCTCATAAATGATGCAAAGTGGCCTGGCAAGCACTTCCGCCAGCTCTTCCAATACCCTTGGGTGGATCCCTTCCGGCCCCATAGATTTGTGCACCTCCAGGTGCTGAAGCAGGTCCCTCACCATTTCCCTTTGGATTACGGGGGCTTCATTCTGCTCCCCATCCCTGTCTTCTAGCTCAGGGGTCTGGGTACTCAGGGAACAACTGGTCCTACTGCTGAAGACTGAGGCAAAGACTGCATTAAGTACCTCAGCCTTTTCCTCATCCTTGGTCACTATGTTACCAGCCCCATCTACTAGAGGACAGAGATTATCCTTAGTCCTCTTTTTATTGCTAATATATTTATAGAAACTGTTTTTGTTGTCCTTGACAACAGAAGCCAGGTTTAGTTCCAGCTGGGCTTTGGCCCTCCTGATTTTTTCCCTACATAGCTTAACTACCTCTTTGTAGTCCTCTTGAGTGGCCTGCCCTTCCTTCCAGAGGCCATAGATCCTCTTTTTTTCCCTAAGTTGCAACACTAGCTCCCTGTTTAGCCAGGCCGGTCTTTTTCCCCAACAGCTTGTCTTCTGGCACATGGGGACAGCCTGCTCCTGCGCCTTTAAGACTTCCTTCTTGAAAATCATCCAGGCTTCCTGGGCTCCTTTGCCCTGGAGGACTGCCTCCCAGGGGACTTTGTCAACCAGGCTCCTGAAAAGCCCAAAGTCCGCCCTCCGGAAGTCCAAGGTAGCAGTTCTGCTGACCCCTCTCCTTGCTTCTCACAGAATCGAAAACTCTATCATTTCATGGTCACTGTTCCCAAGACAGCCTCCAACCTTCACATCCCCCACAAGACCTTCCCTGTTCACAAACAACAGATCCAGCAGGGCACCTTCCCTAGTTGGCTCTCTCACTAGCTGCATCAGGAAGTTATCCCCAGTACATTCCAGGAACCTTCTAGACTGTTCCCTCCCTGCTATATTGTATTCCCAGCAGATGTCCGGCAAATTGAAGTCCCCCACGAGGACAAGAGCTCGCGATCTTGAGACTTCTCCCAGCCGTTTATAGAATATTTCATCTGCCTCCTCATCCTGATTGGGTGGTCTATAACAGACTCCTACTACGATATCAGCCTTGTTAGCCCTGCCCCTGATTCTCACCCATAAACATTCAGTCTCGTTATCACCATCATTTAGTTCAAAGCATTCATAACACTCCTTAACATACAGGGCCACACCCCCGCCTCTCCTTGCTTGCCTATCCTTCCTGAAGAGCCTATAGGCATCCATGGCAGCACTATAGCTATGTGAGTCATCCCACCACGTTTCTGTGATGGTGACATCATAATTATCCTGCTGCACAATGGCTTCCAGCTCCTCCTGTTTGTTACCCATGCTACGTGCATTAGTGTATAAGCACTTCAGCTGGGCTACAGGTCCTTTCTCCTTTTTACTGGTGGGAGCCGAAATTCTGCCACCCCCAGACTTATTCCTAAGGAGCCTGGTTACGCCCCCTATCTTTTCCAAGTCTAGTGCCAGCATGCCACCTTCAGGCTTTTTGCTAGCAAGCTTGGGTCTATCCCCGTCCCCCTTCGAATGTAGTTTAAAGCCCTGTCAATGAGCCCCGCCAACTCCTGCCCTAAAACCCTTTTCCCCCTCTGAGACAGGCTTTTGCCGTCTCTTGCCAGCAGGCCTGGCGTCCTGAAAAGCAGCCCATAATCAAAGAACCCAAAGTCCTGCTGATGACACCAGTCTCTGAGCCAGGCATTGAACAGCTGGCATTTTCTATTAATCTTCTCATCAATCCTCGCAACTGTTGGGATAGAAGCAAACACTAGTTGTGCTCCTGATCCCTTAACCATCCGTCCCAGGGCCCTGAAGTCTTTCTTCATTGCCCTCAGGCTTCTTCCTGAAATTTCATCATTGCCTAACTGAAAAATCAATAAAGGGTAGTAGTCAGCAGGCCTAACTAAGGTAGGGAGTTTCTTCTGGACATCCTTAACTTTGGCCCCAGGGAGACAGCAGACTTCCCTACAGATTGGGTCTGGTCTACCTATGGGACCTTCCACTCCCTTCTGAATCGAGTCCCCTACTACAAGGACCCGTCTTTCTTTCCTAACCGAGGATGTTGTTATACGAGGCATAATCCGTCTTGGCCTCGGTGACAACTCCAAGTTCAGCAAGCTGTTGTCCTTCTCATCCTCCAGTTCCCTTTGCAGAACATCATATCCGTTCTGCAAGGGCACCTGGGATGGTGTGGGGGTCACCTGGGTGGCACGCCTGCCACGCCGGACGGGGACTTGTTGCCACTGGCCCCTGTCCTCTGAATCTCCACATTCAGCTGTGCTGCTAGAGGGTGGGGAGTGCTCTGTATGTGGAGCTCTGTCTGCCTGAGGTGCTTCTTTCAGGGAAGGCAGGATGCGACTCCAGTTATCTATCTCCTGTTCACAATCCCTTATACTTCTCAAATGACTTACCTCCTCACGGAGCACCATCACTAGGTGAAGGAGTTCCTCTACCTGGGCACATCTCCCACAGGTCTGCTCACCACTGCCATTCAACACTGGCGCAAGAGCAGGGCACACCCTGCAACCTGACACCTGGGTGGCAGCATGTTCCCACGCAAGCTCCGTCTGAGTGGCCACATCGGAGCTGCTCGGTGCAGAGCTCAGGGATAGCATGGCCTTCTGCCGAGTTCTTACCATGACGTCCTAGTCAGGTTGAGAGGCTTCCAGTAACTTACTGTTCAAGGAGCTGCGTCCTGTACGCCCACTCTCGCCGCGGTGACACCCACCAGCTGCCTGCGTGCTGGGTGCGAGATATGGTTTAGTGAGGGTTCTTGTCAGAAATAGGGTGATGGTTGGACGGGATGATCTGAGAAGTCCCTTCCAACCTAGGCAATTCTATGATTCTGTGGTTCTATGATTAATTAATTTTTCTGATTTAAGACCATTTTGAATACCTGTTCTGTCCTCCCAGCATCCTTACAATCCATCCTACTAATTCAATAAGTTTTCCATTCCAACATCCTGGCTGATGAAACACTGAGTAGAACTGAAGGTAGGAGAGATCCCTCTGATATCCTGTCCAGGACCTCCTTCCTTTCTAGCTGTGAAGTACTGATAAACGTGAATATCAGAATTGTGCTCCTCAAACACATACAAAGTAGTTTTTTTCTTACCTATTTAGAATGATATCATGGAAGGTAATATTGTTAAACTTAATATCAAGATGGTATGACTTCTAATGCTTCCCTTATCTACCAAGTCTGTTACCTTTTTGCAGAAAGAGCTTTCAATTGTTTGATGTCATTTGTTGACATGTCAGATACTACTAATATCAGAATACTACTCATCTTCTTGTTGTCTTTTAGGTGTTTCATGCCTTATTTGTTGATAAGATTGTCTTCTGCAATTATTCTCTCAATAACCCTCTTAAACTGTAGAAAAGTATTTCCAACCAAATGAGAACTCGCACATTTTACCAGAACACTTGTATTCACTTTTTCCAAATAAATTCTCAGAGCAGTTTTCTTCTTCCCAAGGTTTTTTCATGTTTTATTTTCTATTTCAACTTCATATGAACCACATTTAAAATGTCCATATTTCTACAGTTTCCCACATCCTCATTCACACACTTCACTCAATGTCTGTTTTTTTATGTATTTCAAAGACTTGAATTTGCTCTTTTAACCTCCAAAACTTCATGTACTTTTGTCATTGCTTTCTTCTTAGAAATAGCTGATCCACACAAAAATAATTGTAGTAATAATAAAAACCTATTTAACAAAAAAGAAATAACAAATGTTTGGTGTTTTCTTACCATAGAGGTATTTGGGCGATACCCAATTATAAAATACATTTTCTCTTGTTCCCTGTTCTATAGAGGAACACAATATCATTTAATACTGGTGAAAATCACATTAAGTCTTGCCACCCATTTTTACAATACCAGGTTATTGAATTATATCTTTTCAGAGATTTGTAGGAAGTCAGAAAGCACATCCTCAAAAGTATGGGTTAGTCCAGGCTACCACTGCTGCTGCTGCAAAAAGCAGATGAGAGAAGAAAATGCCTGTACTATCTTTCACTAAACAAAGCAGAATGTTACTAAGGAAGAAACACCATTATTCGTTATAGGAATATGAGTTCCAGCATCAGTTAAGGAAGCATTGTTAAGTGGAAATAAAACAACCCACTCCTTTTCCTATGTCCCAGTCTTACCTCTCCTCTCACCCTTACCCAAAAGTTCTGCTTTGCCTTTGGCCTGGCTCCACTGCTGATGTTCCGTAATTCGGGTGCTGGATACATCTTGCCCACCACAATTGTGCCACAGGGACAGCATTGTTCTCTACATGCATGCACTGGTAGAGTAATGAGGCACAGTCCAGCTGATGTCATTAGCATGGGTATGTACAGTGTACTGGTACAGAAAAAAAAAAAAAGAAGCATATCTTCTAGTCATAGACATGTAATCATTGTTATCTTAAGACTTTAGTGAGACTTACTAGCAATTTACTACACTGGAAATACACTGCTTGTTAATGATTAACAGTAGGATACTGAATATAAAGCTATTTGTGACCTATTACAGAGAACATGTAGTAAAATGGCAAGAAAGACAAACTGTCTGCAGAAGTATTTTGCTTCTACCTAGGATCAGGAAATAATGGAAGCCATTAGAATCAAGCAGGACAAACCAGCTCTAGTTGCAGATAGTCAGTTCAGTAGTTAATCGTATGTCATTCCTAAAACTTACATTAATTCATTTGCAAATTGAATGCTGCTTATTCTAAACTCTAGAGCAGACAACACATTTTAGGTATAATTTGGAAGGCTGAGGGAGAGAAGTCACGATCCTCTTTCATAATGTGAGTGACATAAACTGGACATACTGTAATAATATTCATGTTCTAAGGAGAGGACTCATTGGCAACTTATACATAGTTTTTACCCTAAATGAGTTTTCAGCTATTCCAAAGAGTTAGCAAACTTGCCCCTATCACTCTGATGTTATCAGCTGAATAAATTACTATTATTCTGTCATGGTGAATAAATTGAAAGACATATCTGCATTAAAAAAAATAAAATTAAGAAAACCCAGGTAGAAGAAAAAGAGTATTGCTCTTTAAGTACTACATATAAGAGCTTCACAAGAATGTCTCAAATAACTATCTGTAAAGACTGTCACAGCCATAAGCAATATTAAAATATTATACTTTAAATAGAGGACATACGCTCACAGTAGCAAAAATTCTCCTTCATTTCCACAGCATTATTTCTTCAATTTTTTGTTTTTTTCTTTATTTTCTTTGGAATACTTTGAATCACACATGCTAGCTCTCCAAAATGTCATGTTTTATCTCTGAGTTTTCCTAATGATCACATCGTTGTCTGGGGATTTGGTTCCTTGTTAGCCTTTAGTCCTAAACAGCCCTGCTGAGCTCTGTTGCTTTCTAATTATTTTAAGCATATCAATTAAAGCTTCTCCTTAGTGTTTACATCAGAGGCTTCTGTGCAAGAATGGCAGATACCCTCACAGAAAATCTTCAGCTCAGTTTGAAGACTGGTGACAAAGGTCATTAAAGAAATGACTGAAAGAGAAGGGTTTCTTTCTACACAGTGTTGAAAAGGAGAGAAAGCATAACGAGAAAACTACTCCAAAGCTTCACTTTCTCAGTGCTAGCTGTAGCCCTTAAAAATACCTGATTACAAGGAATCTATTCAAAAACGTTTCTTTGAAATGGAAATAAAATAACATGGAAAAAGAAAGGGCTTCCCACACGCATCGCCCCTCCAAAAAAAAAAGGATATGTTTACCCCTACTTCAATTTACCGGATGTCTGCTGGAAATACAATACAGCAGAGAAGAAACTGTCTAGGAGGTTTCTGGAGTGTGCGGAAGTTAACTTCCTAACACAGCTGGTGAGTGAGCCAAGTAGGGAAGGCACCCTGCTAGACCTGTTTTTTGCAAACAGAGTGCGTGATGTCATGGTTGGAGTGATCACAAAATGATAGAGTTTTTGATTCTTGGAGAACTAATGAGGGGGGACAGCAGAACAGCTACCTTGGATTTCCGAAGGGCAGACTTTGAGCCTGTTTAGGAGCCTGGTTGACAGAGTCCCTTAGGAGGCAGTCCTGAAGGGCAAAGGACACCAAGTCTGGACGTTCTTCAGAAGGAAATTTTAAAGGCACAGGAGCAGGCCATCCCCATGTGCTGAAAGATGACCTGGCAGGGAAGAAGAATGGCCTGGCTGAACAGAAAACTTTGACTGGAACTCGGGGGGAAAAAGACAGTATACGACCTATTTATGAAGGGCCAGGAGACTCAGGAAGACTACAAGGATGATGTGAAGTTATGCAGAGAGAAAATTGGAAGGGCCAAAGGCCAATTAGAACTTAATCTGGCTACTGATGTAAAAGATAATAAAAAATGTTTCTATAAGTACATTAGCAACAAAAGGAGGACTAAGGAAAATCTCCATCTTTTATTGGATGTGGAGAGCAACATAGAGACAAAGGAAGAGGAAAAAGTTGACGTGCTTAGTGCCTTCTGTGCCTCAGTCTTTAATAGTAAGACCAGTAGCTCTTGGGGTACCCAGCCCCCTGAGCTGTAAAACAGGGATGGGGAGCAGAATGAAGCTCCCATAATCCAAGGGGAAATGGTTAACAACCTGCTACATCACTTAGACAAACACAAGCCTATGGGGCCAGATGGAATCCACCCAAGGGTACTGAAGGAGCTGGTGGAATTGTTCACCAAGCCATTTTCCATCATTGACCAGCAGTCCTGTCTAACTGGGGAGGTCCCAGTTGACTGGAAGTTAGCAAATGTGACACAAGAAGGGCCAGAGGGAGGATGTAGGGAACTACAGCCCTGTCAGTGCCAGGTAAAGTGCGGCATGTACAGGACACCCAGGTGATCAGGCCCAGACAGCATGGATTTATGAAATGGGTTTATGGGTCCTGCTTGACTAACCCGATCTCCTTCTATGACACGGTGACCTGCTTAGTGGATGAGGGAAAGACTGTGGATGTTGTTTACCTGGATTTTGGTAAAGCCTTTGACACTGTTTCCCACAGGATTCTCCTGAAGAGATTGCTGCTCATGGCTTGGATGGGCGTAGTCTTTCGTGTGTAAAAAATTGGCTGGATGGCCAGGCCTAAAAAGCGGTGGTGAATGGAGTTAAATCTAGTTGGTGGCCAGTCACGAGTGGTGTTCCCCAGAGCTCGGTACTGAGGCCAGTTCTGTTTAATATCTTTATCATGATCTGGACGAGGAGATCGAATGCACCCTCATAAGGTTTGAAGACAACACCAAGTTGGGCAGGAGTGTTGATCTGCTTGAGGTAAGATGACTCTACAGAGGGATCTGTCCAGGTTGGATTGATGGGCCGAGGCCAATGGTATGAGATTCAACAAGGCCAAGTGCTGGGTCCTGCACTTGGATCACAACAGCCCCATGCAACCCTACAGACTTGGGGAAGAGTGACTGGAAAGCTGCCTGTCAAAAAATGACCTGAGGGTGTTGGTCAACAGCCAGGTGAATATGAGCCAGCAGTGTGTCCAGGTGGTCAAGAAGCCCAATAGCATCCTGACTTGCATCAGAAAGAATGAAGCCAGCAGGACTCGGGAAGTGATTGCCCCTGTGTGCTTGGCACTGGTGAGGCCACATTTTTAATGCTGTGTTCAGTTCTGGGCCACAAGAAAGATACTGAGGTGCTGGAGCGTGTCCAAAGGAAGGCAATGAAGCTGGTGAGGGATGTACAGCACAAGTCATATGAGGAGCAGCTGAGGAACTGGGGTTGTTTAGTCTGGAGAAAAGGAGGCTGAGCGGAGACCTTATCACCCTCTACAACTGCCTGTAGCAAGGTGGGTGTCAGTCTTTTCTCCTAAGGAGAAAAGATAGGACAAGAGGAAACTGGAGTTGTTTAGTCTGGAGAAAAGGAGGCTCAGGGGAGACCTTCTTACTCTCTACGGCTACCTGAAAGGAGGTTGTAAAGAAGTGGGGGTCGGTCTCTTCTCCCAAGTAACAGGCGATAGGACAAGAGGAAATGGCCTCAAGTTGCACTAGGGAAGGTTTAGGATGGATATTAGGAAAAATTTCTTCACTGAAAGGGTTATCAAGCATTGGAACAGGTTGCCCAGAAAAGTGGTTGAGTCACCATCCCTGGAGGTACTTAAAAGATGTGTAGATGTGGCACTTAGGGACATGGTTTGGTGGTGGACTTGGCAGTCCTGGGTTAACAGTTGGACTTGATCATCTTGAAGGTCTTTTCCAACCTAAATGATGCTATGATTCTGTGATTCTGATTAGAGTCGCTGGGGTTGGCCAGGAGGTGTCACATCTGAGTAATAAAACATCATATAAAAATTGAACAATAACCCTCCTTAGAGTATTTCTGTAATGTGCTTGATTTCCCAATTGGAATGAAGCACATAGAGGTGTGATACCATAAAAAGAGTTATGACAACTAATTTATTTCATTGTGCTTAAAGTTTATTGCAAATTTTAATTGAATGTTACAGAATTTGAAATCCAATCTAAGGTTCAAGTTAATTATGTCTATACTATGCACAGGATACGGGCAAAGATAGATCTGGATAAAATATACTTACCTTGTACTGCCTCTCTTATTCATTTTCCCATGCAACAATTGCAGGTGATTCCCTTGTCCTCTCATGGGACTGTTTTGCATGTACCTTTTTTTGCATTCATGGCCCTGAATCCTCTTCAGGGATAAGCAGGAGGGATTATGACAAGACTATCCATGCTAAATCAGAACAAAGGTCTATAGTGCCCAGAATCTCACCTTCCATACTGGTCAGGACTGGATTTTTGTAGGGGTGTGTAGGTAAAGAAAAAGCATATTTAAGCACTTCTCTCAATGAAGACTCCTTTTGGAAATATGAGGTTTTAGAGTTGTACCCACATTGTTGTATTTAATAGCCCTTAATGGAGCTTCTTCCATTCGTTCAGCTAATTGCTTTTTGAACTGATTTATATTTTGGCATCTGAAACATCCTGCAGCAATGAGTTACATAATTTAATTATGTATTATATGAAAGGCAATTTACACTTCTGCCTGATAATTTACTTGGGTGCTTGCTGGCTTTCGTGTTATGTGTGGTGAATAACAGCTCCTAAATCACTTTTTCCGTGCCATTCATGGCTTCATATATTTCAATTATACCGTCCTTAGTTATCTCTTCTCCAAATTTGAATAACCTTGCTTATAAAAACTCTCCTTGTATGGAAGCCATTTTCTATGGTTCGTTATCAAAGTTACCCTTGACAGTACCATTTTTAATTCTGATGATCAGTAGAACAGTGAGTTTTATTTTTTTGTAATTTTATAGTGTAACAACACACAGTAAACAATATGTACAACACAAGGGACTTCACAACACCCTGATTGCATTTTTTGTTAACATCAGTTCTGTTGTATTTCCCTTTTTGGACAGTAGCGATTTCATAAAGGTTTCTTCCCCGTAAACTCATGGCAGCTTAGTCTCTCTAACCTTGATGAGGGACTTTTTCAACAGATCTTTGCGAATGCATGCATACAGTACCAACCATATCAAATTTGAATATGTGTTCAACTGTTTACGTCATACAACATATTTATCTGAAATATGACTCCCCTTTACAAAAGCCACGTAAACTATTCCCCATTGTATTAGCCATATATTTATTAATGGGAGTGTTTTCTAGCATTTCAAAATATTTATTCAACATGAGAATTAGTTGTCTGTAGTTCTGTGAGTTCCCCTGGATCTCTTTTTAAAGACTGTAACTACACATTGGCCAGGTACAATAGCTAATTAAAATGCTTACCTACAAATCACAGTTAATTGTTCATCAATGTCATTTTTTTTTTTTTTTATTTCTGGAACTCCTGCTTGAAAATCTTTTGATTCTGCTGATTTATTGCTATTAGTGACTACATGTCTATAATCTTTTTTACTGTTGTTACAACCTGAAACTAAAGGATGAGTCCAATGCATCATTGAGCTGTATATTTACTTTGGAGTCTAACTTTCTGAGGAGTAGTTTGACAATTCCTCCTTACTTTTTTTTTCGGTTTCTAGTGCTAGTGGATGCTGAAGCTTGGTTTAGAATTCATTTGTTCTAGAAATTAGAATCTAGAATTTCTCATGTTATGAAAATCTTATTTTTTTTTTCAAACACACAAATATCTGCTGAGTTATTATGACATGACTTTTACATGAGCAGATTGAACATCTATAACAATTCATAGGATAGTTTATTGAAATGCAAGGCTGCATTAATCTACAGATGTAAGAAAACAAAACATTACCAATTACACTTAGTTCATACTTCAGGTTTGTTCTCTCTGTGAAAACTTCAAACTTACAGAAAATGTGAAGCTAAAGTATTAATCTGTCAAGTTACAAGTCTTGATCCTTAAACAGCAGTCTTTATTTCCTGTATCCATTTTTTAGTCTGGTTTTGCTATGAGAAGGTCTTGTGTTATTTTTGCTTAGCTACGCTTACTCACTTACATGTATAACGGTGTTTAGCTGTTTACTACTGTATATACTGTTTCATCTAGCATTTTGTAATTAAGTTCTGGAAAGATGATGTTGTCTAGGTGAAATTTACTCAAAAAAGACAGTCAAAATTTACCAGTGAGATTAAAAAGCTAATAAAGTTGTAAAATGTAGATCATCCATATACTTGGCAATTATGCTGTCAGTCTATGATTAGATTTCTATATAAAGAAGCCACAACAGAAACTGTAAGAATGTTGCATAGCAAACACTACAGACATTAAAGAAAGCAATAAACACTAGACAGGTATTTGCAAATTGGAAAGTAATGTTACAATAAAGGTCTAAAACCTACAACTATTAATATTGTTATAAAACAATGTGATTAACACTTCAGTAGTTTTAGTGAAAAAGATACCTTTAAAAGAAATTACTTCAAAAATTATTTTACTGCTTGACAAAGCTATAGTTCTTTAATACTTAAATTTGGTCTGAAAAATCTTTTAGAATGAAAGAAAAAAATATTTACATCATCAGAGCAGATTTTATTCCTCCATAAAGCGACATTTTAAGTTACTCACATGTTTAATATATGATTTGCTCTAACAACTATTCATTAGACAAAGTTCACCAATATGTTTCATTACTTCCTAAAATGTATCACAACAGTAACTTAATCCTTTTCTCAACTTCAGCTGTTGAACTCCACACCGTGGTATCCCTTTCATGCTTTAATTCATTGATAGATTATTTAAATTGCAAATTACCTCCTTTAGCTCCAGGATTTCCCCTCTTGGCCTTGCTTCAGCTTCAATTCACATTTCAATAAAAAAGAAATTTCATCATTTGCCTACTTAATTTTGGCAGCAGAATTTTCCTTTGATCACTTTTTTATGCGGCACTAATGCCTCTATGTTTCATACAAAACCATCTAACTGTTCATTTTAGGTGAGTATCTGTCCACTTTAATGCTAATATTTTTTCTTGTCCGTCCTCCTTCTGTCTCTTTATTTCTTATCTTGTAGGTTACCATCTCATAGGCCTTACCATTACACAAGAATTTTTAATTTAAACAGGAGTTGTTTGTTTCACTCACTATTAGAACTTTGATAAATCAGAGGAAATTTTAAAAATTGAAGCTTTACCTCTACATTTGAGAAAAAAAATATTAAAAATTTTAAATTTTACTCTTTTTCTTCCTGGGTAGATCATAATTTTATCAAAAAACTGAAAAAATAAAACCATTAAGTTGATTTTTTTTGTTTTTTTAAATGAAGTCAAAATATAAAAGAAATGTGTATACATAAACCCTGTCCCCATGACTGAACCTTCATAATCCACAAATCACTGAAGCCCGGAAACACAGAGTATAATAAAAACGTGATGCTTATACTTTGGCACAAGCACACCAGAAGGGTCAGAAATAAGTAATTCTCAATTCATTCTGAGTTCATAACCTTTTCTTTCTTCCAGTCTACTTTTTTTATTCCTCTATACATAGTTGGTTTAGTATTTCTTAGAACACATCTGTTCGTATAGGGGAACTTGGCTGTGCATTCACATTTTTGCATTTCTCTCCAGACACTACATCTGCAGTAAAAGCAGCAGCCATCACAACAAACTCAAACACTAAGCTCCTAAGATGTACCCAGAGATATTCAGTGTATTAGACAGCAGCATTCATACAACTAATGATATACACTGGTTCAAACTGGAAAATGTTGGAGGAAGGGAAAGGTGGTCCCATCTCTTGCATGATGCGTGGATTCTCTAAGAGCCTGCACACAGGTAGATTTGGGAACTTGGTCTGAAGCGAGCATGGCCACTATTTTGAAATTTGTAGCAAACTTGCTCTTCTGTTCATGAGGGCGAGAGGAGTGAGGTGAAGATGTGGCACACCATGCACACCAAATAGGTGAGCGGACAGAACACGCTGGAAGATGGGGCATACCAGCCTGGAAAGATTAAGTGTAAGGAACTGGCAGGGGGGTGGGTTTCTGATTGGGAAGTTTGCAGGCACACACTTAGGCACAAACTTTAGTAGGCAGATGTGGCAGCTCTGTCACAGTCAGTGTAACAACTGGCGGTGATGGCAGAGGCTGCTCCACAGTGTTTGCCTCCTCTGAAAGCCCCTGCGTGCATCCATCTTGATGTTAAGGTTTTAGCATAGCATAGTTGAGTACCACCATAATAAAGGTTAGAAGCACCACTAAAGGGCATTAAAAACACCATAAATAACTTATGGTTAACACCAACAGCAGTACTTGAAAAAACCTAGATGAGAAAAGCTGCAAAGAATGAGAGGAAGGATAGACAGAAAACATACGGGTCCCATACGGTACTTGTTCACAGAAATATAACTGAACTGAAGGTCTGGAGCTAACAATGCCAGACAGCTTCCACAGAGAAGACAAGAGTTAATACTAGATTTTATGTCAGTGCTCAGATAATTAACTAATTTACATATTTCAGCCTGTAGGCCTTCTACTTAATGACTAGTGAATGTTATAAAAAGATGACAAAAATTACGCTGCATACTGCACCTAAAGATCAAATGGTGATCTCTAACTTCATTGAGGGCAATAGAAGCAGCAGTGGGTAGCAAATGCTTTAGTCTCGCCAGTAGAGGTAAGGAAATTGTCGAGAAGGCTGTATAGGTTGAGCAGAAGGGCAAAACAAAGTGTGCCTGAAAGCATCCAAAAAAGCAGAGTTCTCATTTTTCCTTAGACATTTTTCCTTCGTATCAGCTGAGCTGTACAGCAGAACAAAAGACAAAAAAGAAGAGGTTCCTTGTAGGTAACAAGGTCTGTCAAGTATTGTCACTTAAAGAAATGTATGTGAAATTTTCCTGCAGGCTTTCCCCAGCACTGGAGGATTTGCTTCACTGCGTTCTCTGGTTTATCTTAGGAAAGAAATCCAAAAAGACCTGGGAAATGCTGCCAATGGTGAAGTCACATTTCTTTTTAAGGGCTCAGTGTCCCAAATGGTTGCATAAACTGAACCTCCCTACCACAGCTTGTTCTGCCTGGAGGGTTCATATAAAAGATTTATTTACTGTTTAAAGATATTCTTTAAGGGAGAAAAGTCCCTCTAGATCATTTTATTTTGTTTCTAGTCTGAAAAAGTCTGCATACAAACGTGTTATACAGGGTAAAGCCAAAGAGGGCTCAGCCCTTTAGGCCTGTAGTTCAAGCAGGACCACAAATACTTCGCACAAGAGTGCAGAGATACAAGAAAATGGAAGACAGCCACAGCTGAGAGACAAATACAGTGTTTTCTATAATGGGAGAGGCAAACTACATTAAAGTTGTAAACACAGACTTCCTAAAAGCTTGAGTCAGCGGTGAAATCCCAATTTTGACATGCATGATATATGTCTCACTGTCACTAATGAAAGAAAAAAGGTGAAATCTTCTTCCATGGAAAGAAGCACAAAACCGACAGGCAACATCAAGGAAGAGTATTAAAAAATTGTCCTTGCAGATACGGAAGTATACGAAAAAAAAGAACATATCTGAAAACAATATGAAAAGTAGAGCCACTCTGGTGAATGTAGTTTTAAGTTTCAACATATCACCTCTTCAGACAACAATCATATTCATTGTAATTTTTTATCAGCTAATTTTTACAGAGAAGAAATTTAAAGCTGAGGGGAAATTTATTATGAGATTTGATGAATTTTTGCTGCATTATTGTAAATAAATTATGTCATCTACCACAAGCTGTGTTGTCGCATTTTGCTAACATTTCAGTCTACAGGTACTCACAGGTTTAGTACTTACTTTAGTAGACAGCACAGCTGATCTTACCTCTTCCTGACCCTTTAGAAGTCTGGGGTTCAAACATAGCAACCAGCAGAGCACTGTGAAAGAGGAGAGCTTTCAGCTGGTGAGCGTGAGAGAGAAATTCAGATCCCTTTCTTCTCCTTACATTACCCAGATTTTTGTTATAAGTTTCAACTCTGGCTTCTTGTTATTCAAAATTCAAAATGTTACAGGAGGTTCAAATTTTTCCATTTGAAGTTTATGATACTGGAAGAGAGACCACATCCCTGAATCCAATGAAGTAACAATCATCTAAACAGTTTCATTTGTTAGGCTCCTTTTGGAAAATAAAAATTTCTGTGACATACAGCTAAACATACTATAATAAGGTGTATTTGTATCATTCAAGTGGTGCTTATTTTATAAATATTAAAATAAAATATTTTACATAAGAATAGCACATAGTAGAATTAATATAGTACGTTATATGTAATTTGGTCATTATAAAGTCCCTTACCATTAAATTATTTTTATTCCTAAACTCTGTCATGACAGTAACAATATATCTAACATTTCTGCAATTCCATTTACCTTAGGAAAAAAATATTAATTTTCCTAATTATTCTTAATTTATTTTTCTAATCATGAACATAAAGAATATTAAAAGTTTTAAGAAATTGATAGAAATATGACTTAAAATGGACATTAGCCCAAAATCCAATATGAAGCTATGAGACTTGTAGACATTATCCTTTGAATGTCTTAGTACAAAATATTTTTCACACAAGCATTCCTAATCTAGCCTTTTATCAGATCTTCAAACCTCCAGCAATCCTTATGATCTTCTATAAAGTCAATTTTTTTTTAAGAGTAAGGGGTCTAGTCTGGCATTATTAATTTTGTTTGTACAAATCAAAATAAGAAATCACATGTGGAAACTGCTGTTTACCACTGAGCTGACAACTCTGCCCATTTTTTCTGTCTTGATGTGCTTTTAGATGAGTTGTCATTTATGATCAACTAACGACATCCAGTTTTTGTTGTAATTTCTCTTTCAACAAATGTATCACGTCGTAAAATTCATCAAATACAAGACAGATATATCTAACTTCTAAGACAATATCAAAAGAACCCACAACATTTAGGATGCTGTGAGAAACACAAATACTGTTAATTCACGGAAATACTACTGAAGACATCAACCTACCTTAACAATCCCTAAAGAACTTAAGTAACTATATATATACACTCATAATGTACCCCAAACTATGTAATACTCTCCTAATGTACCACCTCACCCCATAGAAAAAAAGCTTTTAAAGCATGGAAAATACTTCCATATCCTTTGAACTATGTAATATGAAGATAATCATCCCGACATTATCCTCAGTAATGCTGTATACATTCAAAAATTAAATAAATCTGGTGACACTGGAATTCTTCTGGAGATGAGAAAAAAAAGATAGTAACCTTTTATTCACAAAAATTCAAGATCAAGTGGCAACACTCTGATTTTTTTTTACTGTGGAGTATTGTGTACCATATGAGCTGAGCAATTAGCTAGAATCTGGTGTGCATTCCTTTCTTCCCTGTTAGTTGGTAGGTTCAGTGTTATTTCCCAAAAGTGAAGATTTATACTATCAGGTACAAAGGGTGATATATTGTCACAGTAAGAAAGAAGTCATTGTAGTATATTTTTAATAGTGTATATGTATACACATATAATCCAAATGCAGATTCGTTCTTGTCTTAAAGGTAATCAAGCATTCAGATGACTTCTCCAGTTGCACAGCAGTCAACAACTATTAGAAATGTTGACATTCCCTTAGAGGCAGCAAGCCACAGAAAAGAATATGCCATCTTAATGGAATCTTAATTTTTTTCCTCAAGAGAAACAAAAATATTTGGGCTAATGTAAAAAGTTGTGGGTTTTTTCCAACTGAGGGTCCACATATGTAATTATTACTCAGTCTTAGAAAACAACACTGCCTTGATCTAGCAGTTAGATAATATTTTTGAAGTACTATGGCTAACACTCTGCAAGACATTTGTTGTTTCAATGGCTCTTTCTCTGTTATTTTTGGTATTTTCCCAGACATTAGCAACAACAGCAGTTTCACGAAGGTCTTCATGCTGAGAAGCTATACTAGAATTATTTCAAATAATACCTTGTTATTTGCAAACCTAAAATTGCAAACATTTTTTAAGCAACAGTAAATTTAATTTCAATTAATGCTATCTTCACCATTCCAGGCAAAATTGCATCTCCATTCATCTTATCAACTGTAAAGTCTTTTCTTCTAGTGCACTGCCTTCCCTGATGAAATGTTTCTATCGCTATCAGAGTCATGATTTACTTTCCAACCATTTCTAACGTCATATTAGTATGAATGTTTGGTAGATTTACCCTTAGACGGTGATCACTCTGCTTGTTCTGTGTTGCTTTGTATTAAACCAATAAAACCAAAATATTGTGCCTCATGTAGCTAGAATATAACCCCTGAAAAACACATGGATGAGAATTCTCATAAGAAAGCAAAACAACGACTGCATAGGATTATTCAAGTTAATTTTCAACTATTATGGAAATATATTTAAAATGTAGTATTTTGCATTTCAGCGATATCTGAAGCAGTTTCTAGATAGAGTTTGTAAAGAAATTTCAGATGGTTTTCTTTAAAATATTCTTTGTTCTCATGAAGAAATTATCAGCAAAGGTAGCTCAATATCCTACAGTCAGAATCCTTTAGGGGAATGAGAAAGTACTTTCCAGTCCAGCTGTGTCAGCCTGACCAGGTCCCTGTCTTCAGGTAGAAGAAGGTAGTAGTGGAGGGAAGTCAGACCTCAGTTTTAATGAAAGTGGTTTCCATCACAGTTTTGCCCTAAAACGATCATCCACATTTTCTGCAAGCTACAAGGAAACTTTTTTTCTCTTTTTGGTATTGTCAGCAGGCTCTGCGACCTTGAAAATACACCTGTATCACACCGAGGTATGCTAATGATTGGACTTTTCCATACAGAAGAAACCAAGTCTTACAATAAATTTCCAGAGAAATAGGTAAGATCTGTCTTGTCTGTGCTATAGTACTTACTGGATCCAAAGCCCATATGTAACAAGTAGGTAGTTATTATTCAGACAGGAATTGACTCTTACATATGTCTTCTTCAATAAACTGCCATTTCCTTACAACTTTACAAACACAAAAAAAACCATCTTGGATAATATCACTCAAAAGTTGGCACAAATCATATAGTATTGGTCAATTTTGCTTTTCTTTTTGAATGTTAATTGTTTATTTGAGGTTAATTATTTTAAAATGTTAATTTGTTTGCTGGTTCAATTACTTAGATGTAAAGGTGAGATTTCATCTGAAAGCTGAATTTGTTCCTTTTTTCCCTTGTTCAATAGGCAGTGCAAGGGTAAACAACAGTCATGTAAAATGGGAGATGAGCACTCACCTTGAAATGGCTAACGGTAGCTACCTGGAAGCCTCAAGTATGGCAATTTCTGTATTTATGCGTAAAATACTGGAGTTTAGTAGTTTTTATTATCCTCTTGCCAATAGTCGTCTATTATAAAAAAAAAATAAAATAAATCAAGGTCTGAATGAATCCAATAGTCTGATATTGCAAATTTTACGACTTTTCCCACTAAAGCTGTCTGCTTTCCATATGAGCGTGGGAGAAAGGTCATAGTGCAAATTCTCTGAATCACTTATCCTTTGTGCCCCAGTGCCAGTGAAGTTATAGGGGTAACATGCTTAGAAGAAACCTCCTTTACGCACAGTTGTGTTTCCTATCCTCTTTAGCTGAGGGATTATCCTAACAGTATGGGCAACACGCTCCAGGGCCATAAGCAGGAATTCTGTCTGCTTTTCTGCAGAGAAGGAGAGGTGGCACAATCCTTCCTGTCATCCTCTCCTATTTTGTCCCTAAATCTAGACAAACTGTTGCAGTAGCACTTTCAAAATATAAGCACTTGATGTCTCTGAATACTGCATAAAGATCAGATAAAATGCATGTCTGGAAACAAAGCTGGTACTGAAATTGCACAGAAGCCTCATCCTTTGTCAGCTGTCTTTTAAAAATACTTCAGCTGCAGAAAGACCATGATTTTTCAAGACATTTTCATCTGGAAGCTTGTTCCTAAGAAAGCAAGGTTCTCCAAACAGAAGGAAGGAAAAAAATAGAATGCTTTTTCCTTGTTTCTTTTGTAGTCACCCTCCACCACCACCACCAAAACAAACATCTGAGCCATAGACCATGCAAAGAATAAACTGATGACAGAATTTCTTCACAGAATGGCATCTGAGTCAGAGATATACTGTTCGGTGTGACCTAGTAGATTTCATTGTTACTAGCTTGATTTCTCCTATGTAAAGAAAGCTTAACCTTGCTAAGATTAGATCATTTCACAATGTCTGCAACATTCTAAGCCCAAATTCAGATCAATTACCTCCACATTATGAATGTTACTTGTATACACTTGCACTTTTCTAAAAATGGTACATAAAGGAAAAAAAGACAGCTAATTGCCCCCAGTAAATCTACCACTCAATTTTATTATTGAAGTTCTTTGAGTCCTTTTCTGTAAGTTCAACTTCAGAAATCTGCAGGGTGCAGTAATTACACCAAGACATGAGAAAGTCCCGCATAGCAATACATTTCAGTGTAAAACCACACCTCCAGAATACTGATGAAGAGAAAAAATAAGAACGAGAAAACAAATATGCCAATATCACATACTGCTGCAGTCCCCTTGGTGGGCTATATGATACAACTTCATGAATAAAGATGGAGTAAACTACATTTGTAGCATAATAAGAAAAGGTAATTAGTGCCATCTATTCACCACAGTTAGAATTTGACTAGAACAATTTGATTACTTTTATCACATTTTAAACTTTGAGTAAGATTTTCAGCTCTGTAATCCAGTTAGTGGTAAAGTGTGGAGAATATAAGTCAGCTTCCCAATATGATTGATGAGTATGTGCTGTGCAGGAAAGGAGCTGGAAAAAAAATACAGGACTCATAATATAGACACTGTCTGCTTGCTTTAAAGCAAATCTCTTCTAAATCAGTTTGAATCCTTCAGCCAGACTGAAATATAAGCTTAGTATCTTCTCTGAACAAACAGGAAATGGAAAACTATTCATAGGAAAAAGGAGCCCTTTTTTTTGGTTTGAACTTAACATTCTCATCTTTCTGATATGCCTTTATTATTCATATTTTGTTAACTCCCACATCTTACTGAGAATTTGGCTCTAGCCGTGCTCGGTGTTACGCAAACACAGAGGTAATTACAGTGATAGACTATTTCAAATTCAAATATAAATTTATTGACAAACGGTTGAGTGATACACCCTGAGACAACGACAAGCACAGGGATCTAAATGCCTAGACCCAGATCATCTTGCCACTGATGTCAAAACACCCTTGATAAAGTGAGGCACAGTGTTTGTATCAGGGGCATATAGTATCAGTCTGCACTAACTAAAACTCCCAGTGTCACTCCTAGTCTAAGAGACTCTGTATAAGGTTAGAAGTTCACTTGTTGCCCCTTCTCCTGTGAGCTAGAAGCCAACTCCCTCCAGTTCCACAGCTTCATCCCAAGTAGCAATGGCAAAAACAAGCAAGCAGACAAGTCCCTCAGTCTCTTTGAAGCAGGGGTGCCATTTAACACCCTGTCCACTGCACACTGCACTGCCACAGAAGTGCCAGGAAACTACTTGTCCCCATCGGTTTATTATTATAATCCAGGCCCTGTGAAAAGTGGAATATTCTGCAGAAAGAAGATCAGGTCATCCCGAGCTATGCTTATCATGATTTCAAACTTCTCTTTTTTGTTTCCTGCAAAATTAAGGTTAAGGCCTTTATTATTATGATGATGATAATGTGAGAGCTTTTTACTGTCTTATTCTAAGGAAGAAGATTTTTCTGTTGATGAAAATGTGGAACCTTTTCCTAGATTATGAGATAAGCAGTTATATTGCATCCTGTTATGAATAATTACACTGTTTTCTGATACGATTTTTTTTATAAACATTCATGTGGTGTGTAGCTTTGCTCTGATGATACAGCTTTATGTGCCAGAATACAAATTATATTTCTTTATAAAATATTTAAAATGCTGGGGGATTACTCTTTTTATATTTAATTTTCACCCACGGTGTTTTGCCGACTTCTTTATGGCAAGATTTTTCTTCATTTTTGTAAATGTTGTGGAATATGAGGACTTATATTTTTCCTGTTGTTTTTTCCTGGTGTTCTGCAATTTTTTCTTTCAAAAAGATAAACCTATAGAAAAAATGGCAGCGAGGGCAGGGAAATTTCTAGGGTTGCAAACTTGGAAGTGAAATGAGAGGATTTAAATCAAATCCTTATTTGGATCAAAACATTGCCTTAACAATACCCTAAACCTGTAGCTTCAGGTTTACGTGTCTCTAGCTGCAGGGAACCGTATTTCCATGACAGGTGCTTTGGTCCATCCTGTCATCTATAGCACTGGGTGTTCAATGCACATTCATCCAGTGGTTTGATTCCCTTGGAACACCCGGTATATACATGCCGACTTTGAAGAGATAGTTAACGAGATAGTTAACTCTGAATAGATGACCATTATTTCCTTTTTGAAATAGAAATACTGAAGCCCTGAATAATTAATTTAACTGGCAGGCCTAAAATTCCAGAGGAAATAGGAAATTCTCCTAGTAATAAAATGAAAACTCGAAACTCCAGCCTTTAAACCAAATACCCTGATACATTTATGTCTTTTCATTACTTTTGAGCATTTCACAATACTTAATGATTTTATCACATAGTTCCTCTGCAAGGTTAGCAGTACTATTATCCCTGATTTACAGATTAAAAAATAACATACATGATTTAGATGAAATATAGGGACCTGAGCTAAAAATTAGATCTTCAAAACTGTTGCACTTTTGCCTCTTATCTCTGGAGGCATCTGATAACATTCATTCATTATGGCCCTGATCTTGATTTCTTTTCTCTATTAAAAAATAATTATTTTCAACAGGAGTTGTCTGATAGCACTTTCTGGAGAGAGGAATAGAGTGTCAGGAAAGCTATTCAGCAAAAGAACTAATTCTCTCTTTCTGTCTTGAAACATATTTCACAACAGAAGATTCTGGGTGTGGACCCCGTGTGGGGGATAATAGCATTAGATTGCCTAAGGAGGGCATCTGAGGTCTGAAGAGATAGGTTTCCTAGACAGTTCCTTTGTCTAGGTATGTCTATGGTCAGACTCCCTATAGATACATTTTTTCCCTCAGTCGAGTACACTGGTTTTGTGCACTTCCTCCGTGAGAGTTTTGGAAAAGATTCAAGGGGACAGACAACCAAAAGCTAGGTGTACAAATGAAGGACAAAATTACAGAAGTACTTTTATAAGTAAAGAGAAATATCCCAAAATGAATTACTGCTGTGGCAGGAAACATAATCAATTTAATTGACTTAAAGACTTACAAACTGGTTGGCTGAAAAACAAACCAGTTCTCTTTTTATTCTGAAAAACAATACTTGCCAGTGAGTACAGGATAGAAACTACTGCTAACTCTCTGTGTGACCTCTGACAGGTCATATTAGGCCAGAGTTTTTCTTCTTTCAATTAGTTAGATTTTCCACTTCGCTCAAATATTAATATGAAAAAAATGAGCAGCCTTTAATGCTGAATTAATGTTTCAAATACTCCTGAGCATTAAGGCATTGCTCTGGTAGTTTTAAGGTATAGTTACTGCAAAAGACGAGAAAATGTCAATTAGCATGATGTAAGTCAACAGATCATGTGATATGGCAGGGAAAAGATTATAAGTGAGTAATAATGTGAAGTTGTCTCTGGATGGAACAAACCCCTGTAGGCAGCATTACCCCATTCCTTGTCAGACCAGGCCATAGGACTGCAGAGGGAGCCAGCACCGTAACAGAGCATGGGACATGTTGTGTCCATGCTACGTAGCGCAGTTGGCAGCAGCTGGATTAACTAGGTAAACCAAGCAGATTTGTGTGTGTTACAGATCTCATTGTATGATTTTGCGTAAGAAGTGAAGTGATCTGGAAAAGCTATATTCCATTGGGCTCTCCACATACCTCAAATAACAATGACAATGAGGGACTGTGTGGAGTATAGTCACAAAAATTATCTGAGAGGTGGAAACACTTCTTACAGTAAGAAAATTCAAATCTTTCAAGCCTCTCACTCTTTCTTTTTCTTTTCTTTTAACAACAACAAAGAATTTACAAAGAATTTGCTGTCAAGTGTATAAATGCCTTTGCAGGCAGAAATTAAAATATTTTTTAGCAGATAAGGATGAATTACATAGCAGAATGCAATATAGTGGGGAAGCAGTATGATGCATTACTGGGCGCTTGCCCAGATTAGTTAGATCTGTGTAGAAGATAAGACTCGCTTGGGCAGATTCCCTCACTGACACAGCTGCGTGGCAGTGGTGTGTATTCACACATCGCTGAGTTCTGTGGATGTACCCTGGTGCAGAGCTGCACAAACAGGCAACAGTTTGAACAGAAAATTACAGGATAGAAAATACAGTGTATCTGCTGAAGAGAAAAGCACTCTACTATTACTTTTTTTTGTGAATCAGCTGTTTTGCTAAGATATAAGTCTCATTTTTCCTTTTGATAAGCAGATTTAAGTAAAATACATGCTATAAAACCTACTTGAACAAGTTACCAAGAAAAAGCGGTGGAAGTTAGATTTCCTGAGCTTTTCTTTATCCAAGCTTCTAGCTTCTTTATCCAAGATACAATTAGTCAGACATACGTTCTCAGGAGTAGCCACAATGCAACTGGACAGTTTATTTTAAACTGGAAATTGAGATAGGTAGATTACTAAAGTGCTTCACTTAAAACATATGACTCTCTGAAGTTACCTTGAGAACCATGAGAGCCCCAGGCTGTATTACAAACTTGACAGGTAGATAAACAGCCCTAACCCTTGCGCCTCATTCTACTCAACACACCGGAGTGATGTGCATTTACTGTCACTGCTGCATATATTACAGGTGCATTAACATTATTTTATGTACAAGGCATTTTCCCATACCTTGTTTGGACTATATATAGGAGTAAGGAAAATGCTCTTAGCTACTGGAAGTCAGATTGAAAAGAAAAGGAAAAAGTTACAGTAGCTCTTGAGAAACAGAATGGTCATATATTTTGTAAGAAGATATTTCAGAAATACAGAAGCAATAATGAGAAAAAGTGGGGAAGCACCAATTCAGAAAAAGAAAGGTATGATTGAGGGGAAGGCTGTCTACCATGAACACAGAGAAAAAGGAAAGCAACTGATATGAGAGGTGAGAAAACACTTTTGCTCATTTTCTGGAAGTAGTGAGATAGCTTTAGGGATATATCTGAAAGATGGGTAGGGATATGAGCTTAGAAAAATCTAGAACTAAAGCAGAAGAAAAGACATGTCCAAGTTGAGAAGTACAATTAAGAAATATTGTAATTCTTTCTCCTCTTACTGAGATTTTCATCTGTATTCAATATTGCGTAAAGTGGCATCCAGAATTGTACGTAGACTATCATATTTGTGTTTTTAATCAGAAAACATAGGTATTATATGTCTACTTCCTATATCAATTTCTATGATCACTAATACCTTTTCTCTGTTAAGAAACAGTGTTTCTGCGCATTAATCCTCAGAAATATGTGCTTACTTCCTTCAGAAATGAATATTATTAATCTTTGTCCATTGTTTCAGATCTTCATGTCCCTGTCATCACTGTGTACAGGAAATGTGTGCTATGTAGCAAAAGGTGCAAACTTTAATTAGCATTCTTTCATCAGCCCCACCGGGTTTAATACGTTTAGGTTATTAATAAAAATAGAGCAGTGCTGTAACTCATCCTGGGTTGCACAAAACCACTTTTTCTAAGAAGCGGCACCTAAGCCACAATGCTATAGGCCGGAACAAACAGTATCATTGCAGATCAAAAGACTTGAACTTGCCCTTGAGATTTACACAGATTACTCATTTAGTGCAGGTTGAGGTCATATGTGTGATTGCATATTCATTGACACAATAGAAAAATCCTTACATGCCACTTGTTCTTTCTCATTCTTTTACAGACTCACAGAACGGCTGAGGTTGGAAGAAACCTCCAGAGGTCTTTTGGTCCAACCCCGCTGCTCAGGAGAGGGGTCCATAAAAGCTTTTTGTAAAAACGTGGAGTAGAAAGATTCTACAAGATCTAATCAATAGAAATAGCTATGTTTTGCCGAGAAAAACACTGAGAACCAGATGGCTTTCATACATGGGGCACAGACTTCCTTTAAGAACCCATAGGCCTGCAGCCAGTGTGAAACACAGATAAAAGAAGAGCAGTGGCACAGATATGGGGACAGATGCTGTATTTGAATCAAACAGTAATGGATAAACAAATCAATTTTAACAAGATGCAACTTTAAAAGATTACCAAAAGTTTCTGCTGCACCACTGAGACCCTCAACCTGTATTTTACAAAGACACCCATACTGTAACTTCACTTCTAACAGAATAACAAGGTAGGTCAAGGTTGTTGCTAAGGTGGGAGTTTTTCCCACTGCTTGTCTCCACCAAAATCCTGAGGATCTGTCTCTGTAAACGTTCCAGAGGCACAGCTTCACCAGAAAAGACACCCAGATAAATCCATTGATTGAAGCGGAAAGATCAGATACTAACTTTTTACACTCCCTGCATTGGTGTAAACACTTTGTACCATTATACAAAAATTGTCCTAAGAGAATGCTGTTATTTCTGTTGTGTATGTAAGTATGGATGATGGTACTGGTTCAGAAAATGATGCATCTCACCTAGTATCCCATTTCTGGAAGAGGCCTATGGCAGACAGCAAAGGAAGAGCAAAAGCCCAGGTGGCAAATGGTGGCATTTTTCCTCCAGTGCGCAACTTGCAAGTGTCGTGTTTCCCGAGCCTGAGTTGCTAGGATTGTCCTCATCACCCCAAGCCCTCATCTCTGCTGCAAGTCAAGGACATGAGCCTAATTTGTATTTAGCAAAATAAACTGTGAAGAGTTTGAAGTATTGCACACATCATTACAGGAAAAAAAAATACTGATGCTATTGTTGATGCAAATTTGGATATGGCAATAAAATTAGATTGGTGTCTAATATGTCTAAAGTAGAGGCAGTAACACCACAGAAGTTAAAATAGTTATGCTTTTTTCTATTTCATAATTGTTCTTTCTATGCCACACTCAAAAAAAAGTAATTAAGCAGCAGTACGTCCTAGATATTTTAACATAGTTGAATCTTTTCTTTACAATCTTAAAAAATCCCAGCACTGGGATAGCAGTGATCAATATGACTAGTCACAGCTGTCTCAAGCTATATAGAAGGAGTTACAGATAAAAGATAAGGAGAGAAATTAAGACTGCTCTAAAAATAAAATATGCCATTACCAAGACAGTCTGGAGACATGAGGAGTATTAGTGTCTAAATGGACCAAAAGCGATAAATAAAACAGGCCTTCACTTTTATCCATTTCCTTCATTTTTATTTTTTGCATATACTTTGTGGAATTGTGGAATAGGAGCCATAAATGTTGCAACACGTAATGTTTGAATAAGGAAAAGCTGTGGTCTTCCATCCTATTAAAAAGCCAAACACAACAACAACAAACCCTACAGTGCACTCAGTTATATTCATAGATGAAACTACAATACTAAAATTTCACTTTTCTTTTTTTTTTTTTTTTTTTCCTGTGAACAGTCATGTTTAAACTGTTACTCAGCACAGATAAATCAGCTCAGTGGGACTTTCTAGAACTAGGTCTTTCTTGGCAGCTATTTTATTTCATCTCTATCAGCATTAATGTTGCATATCTGTGAGAAAAAAAGGATAAAATAACCTATGTTTTTCAAGATTAGTGATGATGGTACATACACATCTCTGGATTCATCAGAAATTGAATGCAAACTTGAAAGTTTTGTAGATTTCCTAAATATATTCTATTAGTCCAATAAGAAAATGTCTGATCTTACTTTATTTCATGCTCCCAGAAGTCATTTGACCATGTGAATGCAAACAGAAACTACGTTCATTTTTTTGTCTGGACAGGTGTTGCGTGACTGTGATGGGGGTCTTTGGATGGGACTGTCTTTGGGGGTGGGGCCATTTTCCTTGTTTGTTTTATTTTGTATTTATGACAAACACTGAATTCACCCACCCATTTTTCTTTATAGTTTTTCTTTTGGTTTGGTTTGAGCTTTTTTGGTTCTATCACAGCAGCGTACTTTAATACTAAGGAAACAACTCTAGTGACATGTAAGTCTTTAGTCAGTATCGAGAATACATAAAAAATCAGTAACTGGTATGTATACCTCCCCGACTGGGGTATAAAGAAATTCCCACCATCTCACTTTGCGCGGATCTCTAAAACTAGTGTGTCATATAACCATATCAGTGTACTCTTTCTGATAACAGATGCCATTTTAAAATAAATAAATAAATAAATAAATAAATATGCAGATACACACCAAAAGCCCCAGCCATTTAAGGCCGTCTCATTTTGGTACTGAGTATTTCAACTAATTATTTCCTTTCAAAAGTACTTCCCTGTTTCCCCATTTGTTCATTCAAAAGTATTCAGTTAAGCAAACACTGGACTCAAGTAATGCCTTGTCTATTTAAAATGAAGGATCTTAAAATATTATAATGAAAATAGCAATACTACAACCTTTATCAAACTTTTAGATTTAAAATCAATTTTTTTAGATGAACGATGTTAATGACCTCTAAGAAAATCAGACAATACATACCATTCCTTTCATTTAGTTGAAATTGGCCTGAAAATTTCTTTGAATTAACCAATACAGAATTAATTTATCTTAAAGTTACACAAATAAGCCCGATAAATTGATATTGTTTTTATCCAGCACATTTAATTATATATTTTTTCACTTTTCAGGTGTGAGCTGTGTGTGTCACTTATTTTGTGGAAAATATAGTTCTCTGTTGTATTGACAAGGACCATTTACTGCCTTTATTTCTTTGCTTCTCAAAAAATTACTTCCTATTTACTGCCTTTATGTTTGTTAGACAGAGAACATCCATAATAATAATATTACTGTATAAAATAAATACACAGGGATATATTTCTGGTGTGATAATAAACATTTAATAAGATGAATGTGCTGGAGTTGCAAATGAAAATCACAAAAATGTGACCAAAACTTTCTCATCTCTTACCATTCCTACACTGTAGGTACCAGCTACCTCCAGTAAAGACTGGAGTTGTGTAATACAACATAGACATCTTTAATTATAAAAGGAAATTAAATAAAAATAAATCCTCAAAGGAAAGCTCCATTGTAATCCAAGAGATAATCTAATTACAAAAGAAAGTAAGTTATTAAAAGTGAAGTATTTTGATAATAAAGAATAATTAAGAAGGAACAGATAAACACAGCTCACATCTCTTTGAGGAAGCAGAATTTTATTGATGGGAACAACAGAATGAACCGGTCTGTATGCTTGTGTAAAACAGAAGACTGAAAATAGGTAACTAAATATAGGAATAGAGTAGTTTCAGTTTATTGGCATTTCATTTAAATTATTATTTGTTTTCTTTCTTTTAATTACAAAACATGTGAAGAATTTGCATGCAAAAATATTTGCTGGTCTCCTTCCACCACTGCCTAACAGATGACTCTTGCACAAATTTTTCTGCACTTAGTGGAGAAACAGATGGTCATTTGAAATCAGAGGAACCAAGTTAATTTTCACACCTGCTTCATAAAAGTTCATCCCTCCTAATACTGCCATATAGCATATAGATTTAATTCCAAAGAAAACACTGTGTCCTAGAAGGGTGCTGGCTGGGGAAAGGGGAAAAAACAAAACAAATCCAGTTTTCTTGGTTTTCCTGAGGTTGAACTCTTTTGCCTACAGTGGGATCCTGACAACCAGCTCCCACCCTTATCTTAGATGGAATCGGATTGACTTTTTGGGACAGATTAGTACATTTATCAGTGCAAATAATTTATTTATCTTACAGTACTGCTCAAAGTTACAAGTCCAATATTTCGTTGCATCTTTAGAACTCATTTTCTAGAATCTGTATATTTCCTTAGGTTTCTATAACTAGTAAGGTTATTTATGAGAAATATCCTGTTAATGATTTGTTTTGACAATATAAACCTAACAGTTTCCTTTCGTGTCTACTTTGCAGCTACAGAGAAGGGCCCACACCTCTTTTTGGTTTGAATTAACATATAGTAGTAGCTCCAGATGTGAATTCTCTAACTTTTGAGTGTCCCCGGTCTGACAGTACTAAAACATGGGATTTAGTATTTCCTCATCAATTATTTGGGCACATATATAGTTAGATCAAGCACTAGAGTGGAGATCCTCCAGGAGATGAACGTAAGAGTCACCAGTATACCTTTTACTAATGCACCTGAAGGACTTAATTATGTAAATTATATGACCCACATTATTATACCAGTGCAACTGTACTAGCAGCATTTCCTGTTGCTGTTTTCAAGTTGTTATTAATAGAACAATTGGACAGCTGCACAACTTCTAGGTCTATAAAACAACAGAAAGGAAACAAAAATACCTCCCAGGCTTTGCACTCTTTTAACAACATATACTAACTGCAACTCACATTTTACAGTTTTAATAAAATAATTGCTACCTCTGGCTATTAGATTTTCTCCAAAATACTGATTTGCATTAGTTTGGCTTTGAAAGCCTGGTAGGCATACTCCTTATTAGAAGATTCAGGGACAGAGACAGAAAAATGAGGAAACTTGTGGCTATTTTTGCATTTTCTTAGATTCTGGATAACAAAAGCATGCCTTCATATAATACCTGTTCTGTCTAATGCCCTGTTCACATCACTGATGTGCTGCAAGACTCTGGGAAGAGTGTTATACCCTACTGTGTTTTAATTCATCCATGTGTTGACATTAATGATCTTTTAATACGGACTTTACTTTCTACACCCTGTTCTGATGGCTGTTGTATCCAGTACTAGGTTTACAGTTAGGAAGTGACTGTTCCTTTGCTACAAATGTGCTAGAAATCGTTTCCCATTTTTAATTCCCACAAAGGAAATAATGCTTTTAGGTATAGACTACAACAGGTACTGGAACCAAAATCTTTTCCTTTCCTAGATTAACTCTCTCATTCCTAAAAACTGCATGATGCCCTGCTAATCTGTCTCACGTCTGTTTCCATGAGGATACTCTTTACTAGATTTTTATGACATCAGTGCATAAAACCAGCCGCATCTAGGTAGCATAATGCATATTTCATATGAATTTTGAGCTGTTTGAGAAATTAATATTTATAAAGATCATCAGATGAAATCTTCCACGTGAAAACTGAAATGTTAAAACATTGCTGATTTTGAACTTTCATCAAATGAATATGTGAGCAGAATTGTATTTTTTTTTAAAAAGCTATTTGATTCACAAAACTTTGATCCTAATACTGTTTTACTAGTTAATCACATTCAAAAAGTATGCACCAGCAACCCTCCTTCAAAGTCTAAAAGTGGGGAAAATATTAATAAAATTGGAAAACCAAAGTGTGACTTCTTTGCATTTCCTGCAGTATTTCTACTTCAAGAAAGAGCATTTAAAACCAATTGAGTCAGGATAAAAAAAAAAAAGCTAAAACAAAGCAAAATGCCCAGAACAGGACCAAGCATTATAAAAAAAATACCCAGAGAAAACAATGAAGAGTCACTGAAGCCAAATTTGACTCAGAAAACATAAAAACGTCAGTTTCTGGTCAAGCATCATAGTGTTTCCAAACCAAAATCTTCTGTGATGTTCTTGTGTCTAACTGCACTGTCAGAGATCCAGCTACTCCTTCAAGCTTCTCAATCTTCTTTGTTTTAAATAACAACCAAATAAACCAAATAATTGACTAAGTACTCAAAACCTAGACATCTAGTTCTTTCACCTTTTTCAAGTTAAACAAAAGACAAAAATCTCTTAATCTTGAAATTTTCCCTTTTTCTGGGGTATAGTAGTTTCTTGCTGGTTTTCTGTTGATTTTTTTTCCCTTCTGTAGACCTGTGTTTGTCTGAAAACCTTTTCTTTTCTTCTCTCAGGTGTGTTTTCTCTTCTTCTGTCTGATGAGAGCCCTCTGTTATCACCATGCAAATGCCCTGAGTCATGTTTTTCCTCCCCAGAAGCAATCTTGTGTCAGTTCCTACCCCAGTCTTATAAAATTTGGGCATTATATTCCTGATATATACAATTATGCAGATTTGTTCTAGTGTTGTATGAAAATCTCATAATTCTCTATTTATTGTGAGAAACTTCACAGAATTTTCCTAGGAAGTCAGTTATATTTACAGAATTTATCCATCTTTGACTCGAACTGGGGTCAGTGATTTGGAGCAATGGAATATTTTTTCAGAAATGCTATCCATATAGGAGAAATGGTTTTATCCACATTGCCATAATATAACAAAAGGAGCTAGGCACCCTCTTCACCCCCTCCGAAATGTATAATGACCCTCTCTACATAGGGTTTCTCCACCTGAATGGCAGAACTTCAATACTTAAGGATTCCCAGTCTGCAGAGACTGCTTAAGACTGGGGCACCAGGGGGAAACGTAAGCTGGGGCAGGTAGGAGGCTCTGATGAGAACTGCACAACAATAAAACTATACCCTCTGCTTTCCCACTAGTATAAGGCATTTAGATTCAAAGAGTTAATATATAGCAGTAAAGATACCAAAAACCTATAAATGGTTATGGTAACTTTAAAAAAAATAAATTCATAATTGAATTATCACAATCTAGAGATTTGTACAATGACATTTCTAAAGTAGAAACATTTGAATTAATCTCATTATAACCCAAATACATTGTTTTAGAGTTTCAAAGTACTGCTGTACTCAGCTCAGCTATTTCAAAATTCACCACACTGAAAACGCAGCAATAAATCCAGTGAAGTCTTGACAAATCTAATTAAGTTAAATGTATAATCTGTGTTACAAAGGAAGAGTTAAGGATCCATTTCTTTCTCATTATAGTTACTGTATAGCATGTTTTCAGTACCAGTATATATATACAACAGAAAAGGTCTTTAAAAGATCAAGAGTTCATCTGACCATCTGAACATTTTGAGATGTTGCTTTGTAAAAATAGATGGAGCAACTGTTTGTATACAAGCAAACAAATAAACAAAACCCCACCCTACACTGTTTACCTACTTGAAACCAGGTACAAGAGCTAAACCGGATGACCAGAAAGCAGGATAAAGTGAGGGCAGTAGTGGGTTACAGACCATATATGTTCTTACTCTCAAGTAGTTTCTTTCAGACACGTGCAGTATATGACAATTCCAGTCATCTGATCTTCAGGACCTAGTTTAAAAAGGGAACTTTGCATGCTAAAAAATTAACAAAGTGTTTTCCCACCACAAAAGCTCTTAGTTGCACTCAGAAGAAAATTCATAGTGGATTTTTGATGTGGCACCTCCTATAGAAAATTTCAGGCCACAAAAAAAAAGCGGATGCCAGCAAGGTATTTAACTACACTTACTCAGGTAATCGTTTAAACCACAAGAACAGTAGTTGGTATAAATGAGATTAAATCCATATGTCTGGAAGTTCTCCTCTTAATCCTGACTTTCATTGCAAGAGTAGCCAGAATAACCTTGCTAAATAAAACTGGCTGTCAGGTGTCATTACAGACATAATCTTACCCAATGAATGATTTTTCTAGAGTTTCTTTCTGTGTCGTGTTCAGAAAATTAAATCTATGATTTGAAAAAATATACTTTTATGCCTGCCTTAAAATAAAGGAGCTATAATTTTCAAAAGTTACAGAAGTATTTGCCATAGTATAATTCTTGGAGGAGGAAAAGGGCAGAGGCTATATCATGTGTCATTTATTAAAGAATTTAGAATTATGCTGTAAAGAATACTTTTAAATTATGATTTTTTTATAACACAGGTTGCCATGAAAGATCTTCATTCCGCAGCAAAGATCCAAGCCTCCAAGCCAGGTATGGCAACTGTAAGCAAAAAAATTATCAATTACATGCTAAACAAAATAAATGAATGACACCTATTGTCATTTCAAGGGCTGTATTGGGATCTAAAAGACAATTAAGATTTTAGATATATATTCTTTGTACTCTTTAATGCCTTTCTGAAATAACATTTTTCAATGAGTTACTTATCTCTAGATAAAAACTCTGCTAAACACTTCATTTGTACTAATAATATAACAGAAGGAGTTTAATCAGAAAGAAACGATAAAGCCTAGAAGTTTAAATGACAATAAAGCTTACTGTGGTACCTATGGTATTGTCTGTTTCTGGTGCTTTTATTTAGAGGAAATAACAATCACACGTTAAGTCAATAGAGAGAAAAAAATAATTGTACTGCTTAATAGCTCTATTTAGAAAAGATCAAAGTACAAAGGTGAGGACCTCTGGGAGAAGTTACATAAAGCCTTCTCTGAGGTGGATTTGTAGGTATAAAGCATAGAAATCAAATACTATAAAATGGTCTCTTCCAGTCCAACATTTTCATGTTTCCTGGAGGCAACAGAGAAATTCCAGGAAGAAGGAAAGCAGCAAAACTGGACCTAGTTGCAAAATCTTGTGTACATTGTAATCACGAAGCTCAAGAAGTAACACTCAAAGCTATGCTAAATGTGCTCTGGAAGCCGTTCACCACTCCTGAATTCTGTGATTTGCCAACAATATTCCCAGTTAGCATATGATGCAGACAACAAGTGATAAAACTAAGACTATAAACTATGGATGCTCTTCAAGAAGGAAATCTTAAAGGTCCAGGAGCAGGCTGTCCCCAAGTGTCGCAAGTCTAAAGGGCGGGGGAAATGGCCAGTCTGAATGAATAAGGAACTTCTGATGGGATTTAGGAATAAAAGGAGGGTTTACCACCTTTGGAAGAAGGGACAGGCAACTCAGGAGGAGTACAGAGATCTCATTAGGTTATACAGAGAGAAAATTAGGAATGCAAAAGCCCAGCTGGAACTCAACTTGGCCACTAACATTAAGGACAACAAAAAAAGCTTTTATAAATACATCAACAAAAAGAAAGCCAGGGAGAATCTCCATCCCTTACTGGATGTGGGGGGGAAAGTTGTAACCAAGGACGAGGAGAAGGCTGAGATACTTAATGCCTTCTTTGCCTCCATAATAAGGATTAGGATAAGGATGGAGAGCAGAACAACCCACCCATAATCCAGGAGGAAGTAGTCAATGATCTGCTTCTGCACCTAGATGCACATAAGTCTATGGGGCCAGATGGGACTCACCCAAGAGTACTCAGGGAGCTAGTGGGAGAGCTCACCAAGCCTCTCTCCATCATTTATCCTGGTCAACAGGGTAGGTACCAGATGACTGGAGGGTGGCTAATGTGGCGCCCATCTACAAGAAGGGTCAGAAGGAGGATCCAGGGAACTACAGGCCTGTCAGCCTGACCTCAGTACTAGGAAAGATCACAGAGAGGATCATCTTGAGTGAGCTCTCATGGCAAGTGCAGGGCAAGGGATCAGGGCCAGCCAGCATGGGTTTAGGAAGGGGAGGTCCTGCTTAACCAACCTGATCTCTTTCTATGACCCTGTGACCCGCCTTCTGGACGTGGGAGAGGCTGTGGACATTGTCTGTCTGGACTTTGGTAAGGCCTTTGACACTGTCCCCCACAGCATTCTCCTGGAGAAACTGGCGAATCATGGCATAGACAAGTGTACTCTTCGCTGGGTTAAAAACTGGCTGGATGGCCATGCCCAGAGAGTTGTAATTAATGGGGTGAAATCCTCTTGGCGGCCAGTCACCAGTGGTGTCCCTCAGGGCTCAGTTTTGGGGCCAGTTTTGTTTAATATTTTTATCAATGATCTGGATGAGAGGATTGCGTGCACCCTCAGTAAGTTTGCAGATGACACCAAACTAGGTGGGAGTGTTGATCTGCTTGAGAGTAGGAAGGCTCTACAGAGGGACCTGGACAGGCTGGATCGATGGGCCAAGGCCAACTGTATGAGGTTTAATAAGGCCAAGTGCCAGGTCCTGCATTTCGGTCACAACAATCCCAAGCAACGCTACAGGCTTGGGGAAGAATGACTGGAAAGCTGCCTAGCAGGGCTTTTTTTTTTTATTATTGATGTAATATTTCATATTTATAAATATGAAACTGAGAAAAATAGGAGAACAAAAAAAGAATTTGGGAATGTTTTACATTTTTTTCTACGTCCAGTAAAATTCGTAGAGCTAGATCCTGGCTGGGGATAGGAGGGAAGGTGTTTGTGTTTGGTTTGATTTTTATTTTTTTTTAACCTATTGCAGAAAATCTAGAGCTGTTACTGGGAATCTCAAAGACTTTAACAGCTGTTGGGAATCATATCTTTTCTCAAACAAGGCAAGAAACATATTGTACATAACTAATGTTATGCACAACAATTACTGCCTGAGAATCTAATCCAAAATTTATTTACCCCTCAAAAGAAATTTAGCTTTTATTCAAATTTGTTTCAAAGTTGCCTGCGAGTTATTTCGTCTTGGAAATTGCTTAACAAACCTTATGGTCAGAACTTTTGTGATAATTGACACACCATTGGATGGACATTCATTCTGAATTATGTGTGTATGTGCTTCACATAAGTGTTAAAAGAATATTTCACCTTCTTTTCAAGCAGACTTTCATAGTACTCTGATTCAATTAGGGTTCTACAAGGCAGCTGGGTAAAGGCCATGATTCCACCTTTTTGTCCACAGACCATTAAGAGGGAGTGATAGGCAAAGACGTTGAATATCATTTGTTCTTTTCATTTCCCAGCCATGGCTCTGTCCCGGCTAACCAGTCCTGCAGAACTTGGGAACAGCAAACCGCATACAACAAAGGTGCTTGAGAACTAGCACCACGAGGAAGACCATCAAAACCATGTTATGATTTGCTTAAAATTCTTCCAGTCGACAAGATAGTCTTCTAAAATTTTCTCTGACCTTTCAAAAGTTCAGTCCTCAATAGTTTACTATATTTTAAACTAACATATTAAAAAAAAATCCTCTAAGTAAATTTTTTTCCCTAGCATTACTTCCTTGTCTCACTGTTGACCGAATCTTGCACGTAGAACAAATAGTTAAATATATAAACTCAGAGCTCAGAGAAGTATATTTGTTTAACTGCTTCATTCTTTATCGTGTTTATTTCAATGGCTTCCATGAATTATTCAGTATGTTTTAGGGTAACCTAGAGAAAATGTTTTCTTTTAAGATGCTTACTTCTTAGACATCCTTTTAAGTGAGCTAGATGGCAACAAAGTTTTAGAAACCATATCTATAAATATGGAATGATTTTTTTTTAAAAAAAAGAACTCATTCAAAAGTAAGCAATACTGTATTAATACAAAAAGACAATCAGAACTCTTGACCCAAACTCTTTCTTTTTTTAATTGTCTCAGCAGAATTCACTTAATTCAAAGATTATTTTCATGTCTAAAACCAATTTCTACTGAGAGATTGAGGGAACTCTGATGATGAGTACAATACAGAACAATTGCTTCAATTTATGCCAAGCATTATATTGGTCAGAGAAAATCTATAACAGTAAACAACTCATTTAAGAATACATTGAAATTCACCTTGGCATGCAGCTGATATTTTTGTCCCTTTTGTCCAGGAAAATAAAGAGATATCCATGAATTTCAAGTGTTGCCCAACAATAGTAGCAGTTATCTTCAAACCATAATTGAGTGTGTTGTACAAACAAAAGTAAAAACATTTTAACACACTTCTTCAGCATTTGCAATTTTTTCTCTCATAAATCATAACCATATCAAAATTTTATCTTGTTGCCTAACAAATGTACATTTTGTCACTTACGATATTTTGCTTATTAATTTTATGTGTCTGAAATACAGTCAATCTAAAGTATCAGAAGCAAGAATAAGAATCAATTACCTCTGCTGATAAAGTGACAATACATGTTTATTTTAGAACTTGTTTCCTGAAAGGCAATTTTGGCATTGATTTAAGACTTAACATCAGAAAGAGTTGTCTTCATGCAAGACACTAGCGAAGTTTCAAGTTATAATTAATTCCATTATGATCTAGGCTATTTAAACCCCAGAAAGGTCTTGAGTTTAATTCAGGTTTGGATTATCAAGCTTTCTTTGCTTATCTTTTACTTTATCTGAAAACGCACAGTTAAGAGTCTCTCTGACAAATTACCAAACAGGGCTTTGACAGTGATTAACATTTGCCTTCAAATATATAATAGTACTGTGGAAACCACAAAGGCATGAAGATGCCTTCATCCTCCCCTTGCCTTTATTTATTTATTTATTTATTTATTTATTTATTAAGAATACTATGGGTTGAATAAGCATTACTGTCTCCTAAAGCTGCTTTCCATATGTTGTCAGTGCAGACTCATTTTCTTATGTCAAAGGACAGGAAAAATCATATTGTGGAAACCAAATGGGTAGGCATTCAGTGTTGGTCCAGGTCAAGGGGGTGAACTGCTTCCAGTCCACCCTTGGCTAAACTCAGAAAGAGCCTGGACTCGATGCAACATCAGGCAGCAAAGGGAAATTTTTGCAAGGACAAAGTAAATCCTTTGGCAGAGACATGGACAAAATCTTGAAATCGTGACTTGATGCAAAGGTCTGTGTATGAAATTGATCTACATTTGTGAACTTCTTGGAGGGAGACGTTTTATTCAGATTTTTTTTGCTTGTTTGCTTAAGATGGCTAATAGTCTTTTTACTACTGATGCTTATCTCAGTTCTCTACTTTTGATAGTATCTCATAAATCCTTCCAAAGTAGCCTGTTTCTAGTATTGTGGCATAACTATTCTCACCTCAATTGGAATATGAAATGGAATTTGTATTTTATGGATTGGCAATAGTTACCAGGTAATCATGATAAATATTAACACAATTACTAATGTTTATGATGTTTACTTATACCTAAGCCTACTGATGCTTATACCTAAGCCTACATTCAATAGACATCACTGCCTTAAAACTACTATCATCTGAATTTTTATTACATACAAACCCCAGACAAATAATTTAACTGCACTGAAACTTCAGCAATAAAACGCCCTCCTCTGCTCTAAGATTTTTAGAGACAAATGTAATAGGCTAGATTCCACGGTAATCAGCTAAGTTTGTCTGCTGTCACTATAGTGCATGAAGTCTTTACACATTAAGGTCACATTTCTTAAGATTTGCAAGTTGCAAATGTCTAGTTATGAATTCATGAGCTGGAAATGTGCAGTCATAAAATTTACCAGTCCCACAGCTCAACATTTAAAATGTGTGAATCTGAGAAGATTTATGAAGTTGTATGGTAGTCTCAAGCAGATGATGTCAACTGCCAACTTCACGGTATGTTGGACTTTTTATTTTAAAGCCACAGCTGTTGTGTTGAGTTACTTCAAGAAGGTGTATAATTTGGGGAAGGATGTCAGGACAGAAGGATGCAATAGGTTTTCAAAGAATTTAGGAGGCAAATGTAAGCTCAGGTGTATCCCTTTATTATCATGACAAAAACATGACCAAACACTTTGAAGAGATGAGTTTTATTTGTCTCCAATATACAGCCTCAAAAAATCCTACTCCTGGTAAGATTCTTAACTTTAATAATCAGCAAATCTAATTGGTTCGTATAGCTTACTAGTTGACCAAGTGCTAAGAATGAAAGGGACTTTTTTTCTTTCAGCGTAATACACCCTCAAGCCAGTCGGTCCATCAGATTTTAACACACCAGATGTACCGACTGATAAAAGTGCACTTTCAATCTTACTTTCTTTCTGGTGCTACTAAAATCACTAAATCCTTATTGTCAAACACTTAATTCATCCTTTTTAATACTGAACCCTGACATCACAGTAATGTTACATTTAATGCCTCAAGAGGAGAGTTTCCAAGACCAGACAAGACAGAGTTCTACAGAAAATCGTAAACTATAGATTTCTGTCTTGGAAAAGTTGAAAGGAAAATATGGGGCAATAAAGCCAACTTTGGTTTTGTTTTGTTTTAAAAGTAACTGGCCATGCAATTGTAGAACTAGTTCAACAGCTTGGGACCTCACTGTAGTCTCTAGTTTTATGTTGCCATTTTTATAGTTTTATTTCAGAATTATCTCCTAGGTATTCTAACACTAAAACATTAAAAGTTAAAACATTCTATATACTTTGATATCCACCCTGTAAAGCATTTACTTTTCTTAACTTATGCTCATAACTGTAATGCAAAGCAGGAGGTGTATTTGAAGCAACCTTTAAGTCATTTTTTCTGGTTTCACATATTTCTATCAGTAGATACAGATTTTGTGTACAAAAGGACATTTCGTATGACTGTATGAAGTCCATACATGACAGTGTTTTTCTAGAATTCTTTTCAGAGAGGTAACATGATAACAGAGAGATGTATTTTCCTGACACTAGGCAATAAAAGGCTTAATGTTCGGAAGATTCTTGTATTATATCCACAAGAGTGAAAATATTTTTGAAGTTATAAAACATGAAATACCTATCAAAGCATTTTCCTTACACCAAAATATTTATGTCTTCCCTTCAAACAAGCACCAGTTCTTGTCAGTCTTTCAAGAATACTTAGTCACTGCTACCACTACAGTGCTCCTCATTACTACTCAAAGTACTCATCAGTTGTGGGTTTTCATACTGGTTGTTCTTAAAGTAGCTAAATAAACCACTTGCTCTTTTAGTGTTTCTTCATCGCTAATAACGCTGTGCAAAATACTTCCATTTCACAGTGTCTCCCACAGATGCTTTCTGCAGTTTCAGTTGACATGAATTTGCTTCAGTCTATAGCTTTATGCTGTCATTTGAACCTCAGGACTTAAAGCAACAACCATTTGAATGAAAAAAATTTCTCCTTTTTTCACACCAAAACTCTGCAAATTGATGAACAAATCTTTTTTACTTCTTACTGGGATTCAACTGCTGTTTACTTTCTCCTTCCCTTCTCCCACCCACTTAACTATTTCCCTTTTTATTAACCCTAATTTATATAGTAAAGGTTTATATATTAAAGGTTTATATAGTAAAATGCTGTAATATGGCCATGGTTTTCAGTTAGAAGTCACATATTTCAAAATTTCTAAGGATTTTGGTAAGGAAGACTTGACAAGCAAGACCTGATATGGCAAACAGGGTAGAAGGCAGTTCTCAGGGCACCCAGAATATAATGTGTCCTTGACACATGGGTCTTCAGGCCACTCTAAAGTCATTAGTTTAGCTTTCCACAGCACCACTGTTCAAAAACAATATGAACTATATTAACCACTACTGTAATATTTGTAATCTCTTAAATCTCTGTTCTCATTGAAGAACTGAATTGTCAGAGGTGGAATTGAGAAAAAAACAGTGGCTTCACAGACTTCCTGCTTTCCTTTTTACTGTAAATCCCAGCTGACAGTAAGCATGTTACAGAATGTATATTTCTAACTCGATATCATTCCTTATACAGAGAAGGCATAAATACGTACTTCAACTAAAACTTATCGGATAAGGAAAACAGGATACCATTTATTAGAGATCAAACATACAACACAACAAACAAAAACATGACACAATGAGCTGAGAAACATGCTCATAAAACAGACTGGATTTCTTTTTTGAACCACAAAAGAATCAAAAATATATGATTACATATTGAGGAAAAAATGTCAAATACTTTGGACAACAGCCTAAGTCATATTTTGATATAAAGAAACTTTTTTTTTTTTTTTTAATGAAGTAATGTTATGTCTTCAAAAATTATCCTGTTGTTCTGGATTTCAAAATACATTTTCTCCTCTTTTTTGGCCTATCTTCCAAATAAATACATTTCTCCAATATAACTAAATCTTGGATTTGAGTCACAAAGTTTTCTTTGCATCAACTCCCCTCTGAAATGGCTTTTTTTTGGGTTGTTGTTTTTTTGGTTTTTTTTTCCAAATATCCTGCTACTGTATCTTTCTCTGAATGGGATCCTGCTGGTCAGTGGCAGACATAAAAAAACCCCAAATCCTTGATTTCTTTGCGACTTGCCTCTCCCTCCCCTCTCATCCCACATTTTCCCCCTCTATTATTTCACAGACACAATCTATTGATCTACTCTTATTTTATAAATCATCCACCTGCTCCTGAAGTCTCATTGTATCCCCTGAATTCCTTTGTACAATCTCTCATCTGCTTCAGTATTATTCTCCTTTGCTTTTCATCCTGATGTCCCTTTCTGTCCTCAAAGTGCAAGTGTGTCTTTTTCTCTTTTACCATCCTCTCCTCAAATCTTTAACTCTTCTTAGTACTCCTAACTTTCCTTTTCTTTTAAGTTTTGCCAGGCATGGCACCACCCAAAATTTTCCTCCTGAGCTAGCCAAGACCCTCTTCTGTTCAGTTTTCAATCTTTGCTTTTTGTACAGGGAACTATTTCTATCTAACATCTGGCACAGGGAAAAACTGCTCGATGCACATGGTTTAAAACAAATCTGGATTGAAGTTATTTATTGATTTTTTATTGATATGTCATCAACCAGCAATCAGTGAGTTATACATACAGGATCAATATCAATGATATAACAGATACACGACAATAAGAAGACATTTACAAAGTGTCTTACAATGTTTAAACTTTCTAGATGCTTATTAACACCCTTTCATGATTAATACCCAGAAGGTTTAGCCATGCACACAGACGTGTGCACGCACATCTGCTCACAGGGTTATGTGCACTCCTCCCACCTGCTCTGCCATGCGGGTTACAGATGTGCACCCCCTCACCTGCCGACCCTTCTGCGGTGGGTGTGGGTGCTGCAGCTCTACCTGATGGCTATCTTCACCAATAATACCCATCTGGGGATAAAGACTCTCTCAAACATGGGGCGTCCCTACTTCCTGTCCACACCTCATTCTGCATGCTGAGTCCTTTTTCTTTTTATTTTAATCAGCCCATGACATTAGCCTTACTGATCACTTATTCCAAATCCCTGTCTTCTCTGTCACGTGGTTTTTCCTGTGGTTTAAAAGAAACTCCCTATAAACATCCAGAGTGGCTCACCATCATTTTTTGTATCTCCTCTTAGTAGATTGCTTTGCTGTGACACCTGAGAAAAAGCTAACATAGCTTTTGACGTGCTGAGATCTCTCATGCTGATCCATAAGTTCTTACTATCTCCTTTCACTCTCCTTGTTGATACCCTGTCTGCTGCCTTTTATGTTGTATTTTTGAACTTTATGGGAGAAAAAAAAGTTTTTGCTGTGTTCTTACAGTGTCAAAACAGTATTATTTTGGTCTATGTTTTGAGACATACTGTAATATAAATTGCAATATTTCATAAAAACCACAATTCAGTGAATGAGTGTTTGTTCAGGGAGTGCTTCACTATATAGGGCAATTGTGTGCTTCCACAAAGCATCCTTCAGAAAAGAATATGACCATTCTCAAAGTCATACAGACAAAGGATCCGAAAATGAATAGAGCGCTAAATAATTATCACAGAACTGGTGTCCTTACTCATAGAAATATGAATCACAGGTAGAAATAGCATAAATCTCTCAGGTCTTTCAATCAACATTATAGGGAATAGTAACAGATGTTTTATTATTTTTTAAAAAAATCTAAAAATATTATGCATCTCTCTGATACAGCAGAGGAACATTAAAGGCTCATGTTTTCTGTGATGTTTTTCATACCCTAAATTTAGCTTTTCTTCATTAATCACTCTTCAGTATTTTATTTTAATCCAGGAGTATTTAAAATAGAAAACCAATGGTGTAGAAAAAGGTGAAGTGCCAGCCAGGCCCCAAAATAGCAGGTGGTTTGGTTTTTTTGAGAAACCACATTTTGTTTTTATGAGGGAATGTTGTTACCTTGGTACCTGAAAGTCTAACCAGCAAACCATGTGATAAAACCCTGCCAAGCAGAATGACAGCCGCCGCACTCATATAGCCACCATTCAGTTTGAAGAAGAGTCCTTACATGATGCTGTATGTGCAATCATAAAACAGAGACCTACAAGCTCATAACGCCAGCATACTTCGTTCTCTTCCATCCCTTGAGTCTCCACTTGCCTCAGCAGCCTCAGTAGCTACAATCCCTTTTTACTTCTCCAGACACATGGCATGTCCCACTTGAAGCTGTTAGTGATAGATCCAACTGCACAGTAGTCTTTTTTCCATGAAACTAGAGCCAGACATAGGAGGAGAGCTATAATTCCCTTAGCCCATTCAAATAGCTCTTTGCTTTGTCTTGCAAGTACTACTTAAAGCTCTAGAATGGACCTCCGCATGTTTTTGTTTGGCTTATGGTGAAGATTCAGAGACAGTTTCAGGGGCAAAAAAAAAAGTAAAACAAGAGCTGTTCACAGATTTTCCATGGCAATTTTAATTGAAAACCTGAGTTCACATTTACAATACCTTTTACAATTTTTTTTTTAAAAGCCTGCATTTTCATAGTATTCTCCATGTTTTTTCTTCTAAGAAAGAAATATACAAAGCCTAATGATTTGAAAACACTGAGATGCTGGGTGAGGGCTGTTTACTCAGCTTCCTCTGATACCTGCTGGATTATTTGGGACAGTCATGGTAGGGATGGTTCTACGCATACTGCACAGGATGATACCTCAAAGCACACACTGAAGTCCAGGTCAAGGACTCCGTGGTATATTATTATAAACTAGCCTTAGGAGTGAGCTTCTGTCATAGAAAACCAACACAGAAGCTCTTCTTGTTGTTGTGGTAGTCTTTAAACATGGAGATTCAATGAGGAAGACTTACTTTCCCTAAGAAGAGTTACCTCTCATCTAGAAATGAAGAAAGAAGTGATCAAAACTGTAGTAATTATTTTGTTGGAGGGAGGGAAAAGGCAGAAATGCAAGTGTGCCTATTTTATAACAAATAAAATTCGCTCCCATAAGTTGCCAAAACATGCATTTAACAAAGAGACCAATAAAGGAGTTCCACATGTATGCAGAGAAGCTAAGCAGCGCATAGGAACCTTCCATTTCCAAGCTGAAGCTCAGGGCTGTAGAGCAAATGTCTCCAGCACAGTGGTGTGTGAAAGAGCCATTGCAATCGAGCTTCTCATAGAATCAGAAAGTACTGGCACCTAATTTAATTCCTGCTGATGGTCAGGGCTTTGTTGATTTAATTGCTTTTCATACAGGCCTCAGCTACAATCAACATGCCTTGTGGAACCTTGTGGATCCAGACCTGGCTTCTGAGGGGTGAACTTCATTACTGCATGCTTCAGACAAGCAAAATCACACTTCGATATAAATGTTAATTTATGGAATACCCCCATATCAAACCATAGTTTTCTACAGACAAAAGTAAGGTATGAAAAGCTGCTGGTTTATTTCACTTTTTACAAAGATATACAGATCTCTCTGCAGATCCCCCTGCACGTCTCACTTGTCAGTCAGCCAGCTATTAAAAGACAAAATCAGCATTCAGAACAATAAAGTTTCAAGAGAAAGGAAAATCTGTCTTTGTTGCACTAAGCTGAATAATATTACCTATTTGATATACACAGCACTGTTCCAAATAGGCACTGGGTACCATAGAAGTTTAGGGAACTTTTTCTATCAAGGTTACTCAAACCCTATTTCCTTCTTATTTTGTAGACACCTTCTCTGGTACCATTATATGCAAATTTACTTCCCTGAACCAAAAACTTAAAAAGAACAATATGCTAGAAACACTTTCATTTCACTTCGGTTTTGTGTGAAAAATAACTGACTGCCACTAGTGGTGCATTGACCTGTGAGCAATCAGAATTGCACTCTGATTTTGCAAGCAACCGTGAGACTATAAAGCCTTTTACATATTGCTGTCTGTTGTCCATGCGCATTTGTCATTCCTGAACACAAAACAAAATTCCAAAATCCTCTATAAACCTTGCAGATACTGAGACCTGTGTGTACTTTACAGCACTACCGTATGGATGAGATCATGACATTCAAATTCAGCCTGTAGATTTTGGTCTCCACTGTAGAGCATCAAAAAAGCTTCTGTCAGCAACAATCACTTTACCAGCATACATTTCCAAAATTATTTTTAAATATATGGAAATTTGGTCCTTGCAACTATGAAATTTGTATTCACAGTTTCTTTATAATTCACATTGCTTTCTAATGATAATGTCCTACTTAATTTGCCCACATTAAAAAAAAAAAAAAATCAGTGTATTTCCTAACCCATTACTTGAGACTGGGTTTCTTGTGTCCAGGCATAAAAGGCATAGGTTTTTACCATTAACAAGTAGGAGTTAAATAACCTTGAGACTTTCACAAATTCTATGCAATGCAGACTGACAATGTAATTAAAATGTTGTGATGTGTGATTTGTGTAGACTTCATTGAGAGCTGTAACCAGATTAACTACATGACTTGCACACACTGCTTGCAATGAGTTATACTACTCTGAATAATTACAAGAATTAAGCTTTAACACAGACTGTCTACAAAATATATTGCCTCTGACCAGATTAAGTACTAGGATTTACACCAACTATACCCACAAAGTGAAAGACACTTGCAATGTAAAATACAAAAAAGGTGAACATACTGAGCACAGTACAATGCAGTCACAGCTCAGTCTCAGTGAGATGATCTGGCACACTCTACTATATTTCAGCCTGGTATAAAATGGCACAATCTCGTTTGTTTAAATAATGGCTGTGTCATACCACTTAAATATGATTTTGTACAGGCTAGTCTAAACACAAGATACGCCTAGTCTGCCAAACAACTAAAATTCCCCATTTGCTTCTCAATGTGCCCCTCACATTGAGGGACACATTTGTCCCTCAATGTCCCTTTGTCCCTCAATGTGTGGGTCTCAGAAAAGAGCAAGGATCAATCACTGTGTAGCATGGTTAAGGTCAATCTGCTCTGGACAGGGTTAGCCCTTACCATGCTGGATGCTACCTTTCCTTCTCCTTGTCCTGGAATCCAGGTATGGTACAGATGTAAGGCAAGGGTGAGATTGTGGGGTACTCCTGGAAGCACCATAAGTACTACACAATTTCAATCCTAGCTGAAATGATCTTCAGGTTTCAAACCAAGGTACAAGAGCGGGCTAAGACACCAACAGTTTTGCTTTTGCCTCATAAATGCATGCTGAGTAAACACTTAGTTTAATCCCTGTGCTAATTCCACACTAGAAAATTTTTCAAAAACAGATATACATCCAACAAGAGCTCTGTCTGCCACCCTCAGTAAAGGGTATGTTACAAAATGACACTCAGATGGAAGAAGGCAGCACACAGGAAAGAAGAGTAAATAAGAACTTTGTGAAAATTAAAGCTGACTTTAAGCTTATAGAAAAATGAAATGTCATGACCTGCATTAGTGAAGAACCCAGAATATCATAGCAACTTCATGAGAAAACCAGAGAACCTGGTTACAAACCCTTCTACAAGCCAAATCGCACTTGCGATCGCTCTGTTTCTGTGATTGCTGACACAGAAAGCAGACCAGGCTTCCTCACACATCTGTAGCAAGTGTTTGTGCAAGGTTAGTACTCAAATGTTCCAGCACCCACTTACCACCATATATGTTCTCTTTTACCATGGTATTCTATTCAAACACAGCATGTAGAGGTTTTCTAGTCTTACATGTTTTTAAAATTATTATTATTTGTTTTAAAAGACAATTTTATTTAAGTATTCTTCCTGTGAGGGAATTACACATTCACGTACAAAATGGAAAATAGAATAAGTTAATTAAATATGGTAAAACAAACATCCAGCTTTCTTTACTTCTAATGTTAAGAGTCTGATAAAAGGTGGGAGGCTGATAGGGTGGGAGAGAAGGAAATATAGTGCTGATGCTGGAGATGTTCATTCTGTTATCTACAAAAAGAAATAAAGTCTGGGCCTTGGCAACAGAAAAAGAGCAGAAAATAGAATAGGCTTCTAGATATGGACGCTGTGTGAAACTCATTTAGCCTGTCTCTGTCACCAACCCCACACCATGGTGTAATAAAAAGCCTAAAACACAGGTATAAATCACAGAAAGGAAAACTGTCAACTGTGATATTGTTAAGATAAGCATAAGCCAAGGCAAAACTGAATTATGCCTAGACACTTAGACTAGAGTTTTTCCATGTGTCAAAGAACAGTCTACATTAGAAAAAGGATGCTTTCAAAATGAGAAGAGAAAAAAAAGTCAAATTAGATTCAGGAGGTTTTCTGAGATGCATAAAAACTGGGGCTACATACAAAGTATTTGCTTTGGTTTACAATTTTATATCCCTGTAATACTTGAGGAGCCTACAATTTACATGCATACTCATCCCATGGAGTTATCACATTTCTTCCTAAAGGCAGAAAATTTGAGCTTTGTCTACTTCTTCAGTAGCTCTTAGTTGCTAGTGTTTTGTTTCTTTATTTATGTATTACCCTTTACTTTCTTTCTGTTTCTTTCTCCTTTTTCTGGTATAGCCATGCCCCTAGACATGCAATTAGTTTATCACAATTATGTTTCTCACTTTTCTCTACTGATCAGCCTTTTATTGTTGCCACAAGAAACAAAGAATTAGTCATAGAAACAGAACTATAAAGAGGCTATATTATGGGAGTCACTCTTCCCTAGTACGAGTTCTTCTGACCTACACTGACTATGTTTTAGGCAAAATTGGTAAGAAAAATTGGGAAGACTGAAGAATAAGGCTATACTAAAAGCAAGCTTTACTACGTCATCAATATTTAGAAACAGGAAACACTGCAGGCCCCAATTATTCCAATAATCTAATTTCCTAAGAGGAATAAACTTCTGGTGACAGGTTCTTGTTGTGTCTGATGTGGTATCGGTTCAGTTCTTAATATCTTCACAAATTCCTACGTTGATTTATGTGTCTCAATTTCTTATCTGTTAAGTGAAGATAATAACATTCATGCTACTTCATACAGGTTTTGAAAGGCTATATTCAAGAAAGTGTGAGCTTTTTGCGTAATGTGATGACAAATAAACATAATAAGCAATTTTCTAGTAGGAATTCCACCTCCTGCAAGAAAAAATCAAAACCACTAGTAATAATAAGAAGAAACATGAAAAGAAACCAACTAAGATCATAACTCTATATAATGAACAATGCCCTTTAGTGGAACTTCAAATTCTAGTTATGTTTTCACTTTTTCTAATGGGTATTTACTCCCTCCATTTCACTCATCTGAGGGAAGTCAGTTAATTTCCTTTGTCCTTGGAATTTCCTTGGAATCAAACAGTGCAAGCAAGAAGGACCAGAACACAATAACCTATCTTACAACTGAAGTGGAAGCAATCCTCAGGACTTATTAGGATTCAGCCTGAAGCCTAAAATTAAGTTAATGTGAGCTGAATCTAGAAACCAGAGAAAGCAAGGGAATGATGAGAAAGGATAATAATCCACCCAGAATTAAAACCAGGGTCTAGATGGTACAGAGTTTGCAGACCTACTCCAGACAAGAGCACTACCTGAATCCAGACCCATAGCTAGCAAATCTGTACAGAGTAAATCTAGTCCAGTTATCAAACCAGACTGGAAGAGAATTAAAGAACTGAGACAGGAGCAGGAATCAGAAAAAGTGAAATGAAGAACCATGACAGTGAGTTGCATCTTTAACAAATGCTTTAACAAAGTTTGTACCTTTACCTCACTCAGAACCTTGAGATAAGCTCTGAGAGCAGGTTTCCTGTGTGCACATTGTCCTTAGCTACCCTACCTACATTAGGCAGCATAGATAAAAAAATCTGTGGAAGACGAGAGAAGCAAAATTCTGGGACAAAAAGACCACACTGTAGTAAAAGCTTTGTCTTAGAGGGTATGCAATATCTGCACAAAAATTAGTTTTTCCTCACGAATCAGAAGAAAACCAGGAGGCACAGTGAGGGTTTGACAGATGACATCTCTTGTCCTGTGTTGCGCAGAAGTGATCCCATCTACAGCAGTTGGATTTACATGACTTAGTGTTTGTGGGTGTGGGACTATGTGTGGATAAAATCAACTTTCCTAGAGATTTTGTATAATAAAATCACCTTTCTCTTCCATAGGAGCTCACACTGACTTTTCTTACACTAATTTCCTGCAAACAAACCCACGTTTCTGGAAATAAGGATTAAACTTAGATGAACAAGTATTATTTTGCTGGTTCTAAGAATGATGCCCAATTCCTGGAGAGCAGAAGTGCACAATGTCATTTATGCCCTGCCAATAGCCAAATGTTATTTGATTATAAACAAGTGAAAGGATAGAAATCACTTGGAGAAATAATTTGGCAAAGGATTTTGACACATGATTTTGAATATGCAAATGTAATACAAAAAACACGTATGAAAGATCTGGGTATTGTGAAAGAAAAAAATCAACAGGTTATTGTGAATTACTGAAAAATATTGATAATGATTTACTACAGTGACAGATATTTCTTATGATCTTGTTTAGCAAACTGTTTTCCTAATGATGTTCTGTCTTCTTAAGTAGAAAAGATACCCCATCGAAAGGGCTCAAGCTAAATGAACGGGATGAAAATGAGATGTCAAGTGCCCGAGAATCACAATTGCCAAAAGCTGGTATTGACAGTATAGATGTGAGGTTTAAAAAACTGAGACAAATCAGAGGCAATCATAACTACTATGAAGCATTTCCTTTGTCTATTGACAGATATCTGGATATAACTGCTAGCATCAGATGACAGCAAAGCTGGAGTGACTGGAAGACCATTGTATGAGGTTGCTTCATGAAGGGGAGCTGCAGCGGTGCCCCACACCTGGGTGCAGGCATACACTTCCCATCTTTTAGCCAACTAAACTGAGCCCATCTCAGCAGACGCTCTGCAAGATGAACATCACAGATTTTCAGCGCCTTCTCATTCTCTTGGCAGTTAATATAAGGAATAGACTATTTACCTAGTACTAATAATAGTGAGAAAGAGATTGTCTTCAGTTACAACGATTTCCACAGATTTCCCCCTGCCTCTTTGATGACTGAGGGAAAAATATCTGAACCTTTTTATGGTAGAGCAGGACCACATTTTTGCATTGCAGAACTATTAAAGCAGGCCGCAACAATTATTCATAAGCATTGAAACAAAGGAGATATAAACCAATAAAAAAGAAACTAAATCTGCACTAGTTAGCAATAGTTATTAATCTGTATGATGTAACAGAAATAAACATAAAAAAGAAAAAGAACAAAGTCTTAGCTTAAATTAAGCAGGAAAAAACAGACTAGCACGATCAGTGCCACAAAACTGACTATAAAACTTTTAAAAAAAGATACTATATCTAATCTAATGTAGAATCTTTACTTTTTCTTTTTGAAAAGTTTTATTAACAGGCAAAGATGTTTGATTATAAATGATCAAATCACCCGAATGACTGACAATACTAAATCCATTCTGTGCAAATAAATGTGTCAGCAGAGGGAACAGAAAAGAATAAGTATATTGAAACACAATGTAAGAAGTGTGAAAGGGAAAAATAAGTAAACTAAGTTTATGGACAAATATTTTTACACTGCTAAATTTGAAATAACTTCATCCTAATATATGTGTGTGTGCGAGCATTTCCTGGGTTTAATATAGTAATACAGTTATTTTGGAGCTGTGAGATCACCTTATAGGACCCACAAAAACGACTGGTCATTGCTTATAAGTCTTTATTGGATACATGCTCTGAATGGTGCCTGGTTCAAATATCACATAAGAAAGAAAAGAATTTTCTAGTAAAATTGATCTGTAGAGAAGGCAGGTCCATGTGTTCAAACAGCAGGTCAAAACAGGTTGCCCTGTCTTGGTTCACAATTGTTTTTATTCCTTTCTCTTCCCTTTAACTTTCTATCCTCTTTTAGAGACTAGAAGCGTATTATTCTTAAGAAAACCTTTGGAAAAAGAATATTTGATAGTCTTCAATAATGCACTGAAACAAGTTGCAACACATAATTTTCAATAGGCGTTTTCCAGACATTAAAAAGTAAATGGACAACCTCTCTCCTCCACCCTGCAAATATATGCACGCATACACATTCTACACCTGAGAAAGGGGGAGCCTAAATGTGCCTCCACTTCCAAACTAGCAGAGATTATCTACTATTTGAAAGAAGACAAATTTTTGGTTTTCTGCAGAATAGAAGATGGTCCGTGACCTTTTGTATGACAACCTTAAATTACTCTTATTGAAGACTAATAAAGGCAGGTTCTGTCGAACAAGATTTGGAATGGAATCTGAAAGCCATGACAACAAGTATGAAACGTAGATTTAACTTTAATGATTCCTTCAGAATTTTCATCAGTATTTAATATTTATATGGTAGATGCCTTGATAATTATTTAGACAGTACTGTTCCTTTACCTGTACATTTATTAAAAAAACAGTGTTCTAAGCTTTCACAAACAACTTTTTTCTTAAGTTGTATAGGAAAATAATTGGCCTGAAAAAGGGTTATTTTCCACAATCCATCTTTAGTGTTGGGTAGCAGGTATTTATTTGCACCTGCCAGAATACTTGTAAAACAGATGGTCAATAGCCACAGTCATTAATTTTTGCACTAGAGACATCCAGATGGTAAAATTGTGGATAACCTGCTAAATTCTTTTCCAGAGATCATTCATTCAGTGAAGGTAGAAGTTTATTTCTATTTTAATTTTTTTTAACCTGGTATAACATATTAATGATATATCATGTTGTATTCCATTGCCTTCCATGTAATCTATTATAATATGGTGTGTTAAGATAACTAATAACTTTCATAGCATACCATGAGGCAATTTAAACACAGCACCAAAACAAATGCACAGAATCCATGTCTGCTTCCTTCCCTCCTACTCCAATAAGCAGCAGTTAACAATAAGCAGCAGCTTAACAATAAGCAGCAGTTACTATCCTTCTACCCACATTCAGGTGTACCTGCAGCTTGTCCCACATCTCTCATCTGGGGAGGTGATGATTCACTGGTGGTTGTTTATTTTCAGCAATGGCTGCTGTGATATTCTGGTGCAATGGGATTACAGATTGTGTTTCATCTGTAAAGCCACCCAGTCTCTCAGAAGCACCACATTTAGTAAATTTCTCAGAGGCTTTCTCTTTGTTTCAACATATATGAACTTGTACTATGCAGTCTCTTTCTGAGTTTCCACCTTCAAAAAAATCTAAAACTTAGATTATGACATAGAAAAAACTGTCTCTGCTAATGATGCACAGTACTGTCTGACTTATATCTGATGTAAAAGTCTCAGTTCCCTAAGTGCTCGATGATTTCACATTTTGCATATTGTACATGGTTCTAGGTCAAACTACAGATCTATCAGGGTTGAATATTAATCAAGCTGACCTTAATTTTAAATACGTTACCAGTTATGACTAGTTTAAAAACTGCTTAGGATCGTTACATAAATAAAATGACCTACTAAAGGTAGAGTTATAGACCAGCTTCTCCAACAGAAACTAATAAAATTGCATTTTTTTCTTCCATGTAACATCCGTTTTCTTGTGTGTTATAAGTGGAAACTCTCCGTATGTACTGTGAGACTGCTGTAGTCAGAATCCACGCTCCTCTCTACACAAGCAGAGGAATCATTTCAGTCTTGAGCCTAATCATAATCACTGGGACAACAGGTATAATTGCTGCCAGCTATTGCTATGCTGCCCTGTTGGAATGTATGACTCAATTTTGATTGTTCTTTTTCCTGCTTGGCAGATGGCAAATTGTCTTAATTACCCATTAACACTCTGAAATCTCTTTAACCTCAACCAGTGGCCTTCTTGAAGACCATCAAGCAGAAAACATGTTCATCCAGCTAAGCATGATTATAAACTGTGTCTTTCTAATCATGCAGCAGTTTACTACTCAAAGCAGTATTTATCCTATTACAATAGTAGCAGTAATAGCTGCCTATATTAATATAGGCAATCTTCTGAGAACCTATGTCCTGCTGCATACCATGCTAACAAGAAAAGAAAAATCAACTTTGCAAGTCTATACTGCTTTCCTCCGTCCAACACATATGTTTCTGTTTTATGAACAAAATATAAGCTTTCCTCATTTTTTTACACCACCAACATCAATATCTATGAATGCATTCCCCTTGTCCTTATTATGTGAGGAGCATAGGAAGTTTACCACTGAGAGTTACCATTTTTTCCTCAGACGCCGCAGTAACTTTCCAGTTCCTGAAGAGGAAACACCACGTTTCACTACTCAAAGATTAGTGAGTTCAGTGTTTTCTGTGGAAGGATTTCCTAATGCAGAGGATGTTTTCATAAACCACCACCCAAACCCTCTGTTTGTTTTTCTCCCACTTTTAATTTGAGGTGTAATACTGTGCAAAGGACAATTTAGTTGACACCTAACCATTACTTTAATGTCCTGTGAGACTCACAAGCCTACTATGGCACACACAGAAATTCGATTGAGAAAAACATTTACTGATTGGCACTGGTCAAAAAGTCTACATTTTCACAAGCATGGGGACTTTTCTGACAGGAGCAGGGACAGCATGACTTGCACACAAAACATCAACATCTACAAAAACACATAAAACCCCCAACAACTACAGACAGTGGACCCTACCTAGAATTAAGAGATTCAAGGCACTGCAGGTGACTATCTTACACAAATGTAATTTGAACTTTAAGAGTACTACTGATTAGAAAATATCAAGTAAAAATTTAATTCATAGGTGTTCAAAAGTTTTTCAAAGATGCAGCTTTTTTTTTTCCAATGAAGACTTCTTCAAATTCAGAGGTATTAGGTATTCCACCTAATCTGCAGAAGATATTTCCAAGTTCATCTGTTGACCTACTACTAAATTATATACAGGTCTTTCCTTACACAAATCAGAGAACAAGACTCATTAATCCTGTAAAATTGCATGAACCTTTAAAAACTTGATTATTTTGCAGACTGTTTGTAGTCATAGGCTTCACATTCTGTGTATTTACTCTACATAATGTATTTTAGGATTCAAGAACACTATTGCTAACTTGATTTCTCTCATTACATTGAGTTCTTCTTTCTGTCTGCTGAGTAAATTAACCACTGTCGCCAACAAATATTTTCCAATGTATGACACCATCATCCCCCATACATGTACACTTATTGACACCACAATAAGAAAAAGTCCTGTGTATGATCTTCTGAGAGACATACCCCATTTTCTTGCCCAGGTACAGCTCACATATCTCCTCTGACAAACCCCACTCAATTATCCCTTTCTAAAATTTGTCATTAAAGTCAATGTGTTTCTTCTTGGATTTCCCACAATGACTTGCATTTAAATTTACAAATGAAGAACAATGATAGTGAAATCAAATATGCTATAGAGAACATGATCACAAGTAATTCCCAAAGTGCTACAGTAAACCCTTAACAACGGCAAAGGAGAAGCAACTGAGTTCTTGGTTACAAAAAACACACAAACCTAAACCAAACAAAAGCCAAAACCAACAAGAACAACAAAAAAATATAACCAAACCTAGAAGCAAGAAACTTTTGTCATAATCTGTCAGACTTTCTCTAGCACCAGCATTTTGAGCAGGCTTCTGTATGGTGCTGTTCATTGTTGTTTGACACAGATGAATAAAGTCTATGATGTTCTCCACATGACTTCTCCTGGTGTTTCCTCAAAACTGTGCTCCCAGGCCAATATACTCCTGAACAAAGAAATTTTCTTTCCACAACCTCTTTCAGTGGGGCATCAATAAAAGATGGGGAGAGAAAGACAGAAATAGTGTTTTAAGATGAAACAGAGAAATAAAATAACATGACCCAACCATAAGTCATTGTCATTTTCCAGTTGAAACAAAGAAGGTTAAAACAGCTATGAATGCAGAACTTCATAATTTTTAAAACCTATTTTAGGTCACCCAGCATTTTCAAAATATTCTAACAAGCAACAAAATAGATCTGTTTTAATGGATTAATTAATTTAACTGAAAATTAGATGTAATAATTAATTTCCAACTTAAAAAAAAAGGATTTTTACATTTCCCGTCTCCAGACTATGCTTTCATATTTTGTTACTCAGTCAGATTATCCAGTAAACCTTTCCTACAGTGTCAAGAGTTTATTCCCCTAACACAGCATGCACACAATATCAACAAAGTTAGTCTGCTTTTCCAGACAATCTCAATTGCTTATCAACAAGTTTGCATGCAATTCAGTTCATGTTTTCCTCATTTGTTCTCAGGTACCAACTCTGTGTTGTACACTTTGGCCTGTATAATTTGATATTTCATATTTTAAGGAGGGTAACACAGTGTACCAAAGTCTTGTTATGTTCTCCTTCCTCTTCTTCTTCTCTATCACTTCTCAGCATAAAATATCAAATAGCATCCAGTAAAGAGTATGAAAACTGGTTTAGGTCCTCCACCACAAAAGTGACGTCTAGACTCTACTACCCGCACACATATTTTAATGACCTATAACAGAAAGAGAAGCAGGAAAAAAAATTCTGGCATGATGACTGAAACAGTTTCTCAGTGAAGCTCACAGACGCTGATGCAGTCCAGGATTAAAAAAAACCAAACAAACAACCAATCAAACAAAAAAACTGTCATGGTACATATATTTCATCTTTTTATTTGGTAGTGAAAAAAGAGCAAAGCAGATGTGTTATACCAGTCTTCAGTATCCAGGCTACTTCCACTCTGTTACAGACCCTTGCTTCAGGGCACCTTTTGCTGTCTGCATTTCATAAGAGATCTGGAAACTGAGAGCAGTCTCACAGCCTGCAAATACAGCATCCTATGAGAAAAAAAAATATGTATAGCTCATTCACAAATGCAAGCACTGCCTCTGCCTCCAGCCCCTTCACAGCGCCAGTGCCACAGCCTCATTTCATCTTCAATAGCTGGAGCTATCACTTGCTCTGCCACAACCAGCAATTTGGGCAGGAGGTCCTTCAGGGAAGCAGTCTTGTAAAGTGCTAAGCAGTGCTTTATAACTTTTTTGTTTATGTAATTTAACTCAAAAGCCAGCACGTTAGCTGCCAGCTCAGTGGTTTGGAAGGTGTTTTTGTTTTATTGTGTCTAACATCTTTCTAGGTTTCCCAATACACAGTACACAGACGAGATATATATATTTATTTTTTATTTTTTATATATATATATAAAATTTATATATATATTTTTATGTATATATTTACACATACATATTTTAATATATATATTTACACATATATATTTTTTATATATATATATATATAAATGTTCAGGATACTGTAGCTGGAACTCTGCCCAAACAGTTGCAAAAGTAATTACACCAGTTAACATCAATATAAGGACAAGCATACTAACTCAAGGTGTCATACTCTAACCTTTTTTTCTGATGCCCTGAAATCTGAATTACTTCTTAAGGTCCATGACCGTAGCTCTCATTTGGATTAAGATTCAAGAATACACAATTCAACAACAGAGGAGAAAATCAGAGCGGGGATGTGGCTCCAGTGTCAGGTGCGTTGAGTACTGTGCCTTTCACCTGGAGGTCCCCAGCACAACGTAACACAGCTGTGTGCAACTGAGAGCTGTCACTGCCACGGCAGCTGTCTGATAGCGCAGGGGTTGATGTTCTCAGACTAGGTCCTAGTGGACAGATACGTATATCATTTGAAAAAATAAAGCCCTCACAACTGCCACTAATTGGCTCCCTTCTCAGCAGTTTCTGCAGTGAGTCTGCAGACCTCAGAGCTGCTGAGATTAAACTGCTTTCTAATCCCTAGAAGTGCTCAATCCAGATCAGGGAATAAAGCAAATGGTTTAGTGAAAGGGAATTTGCATTGGTGCTGTCCATGCTGTCCATCTTCTCAAAATAATTATGGCCCTCGTTTTCTAAGGCTGTCAGTCTGACATCTTCCATCAGCACTAACATTCACTTGATCTTTGTATTTTATTTTGTTAAGAGGAAAGAAGGACCAGGTGGAAAGAAGGGAAAAAGAAGCCTTGCAGGTTGAAATGAAGCACTTCAATAGTAGTAGCACTTCATCTTATTTACAACTGAAAACTGATTGAACTCCAAACTGTCAGTGACTTGACAAAAAAAATGTAAATTTCTGCTGCTTTTCTGATTTCTGAGTACATGAAGAAGTAATAGCACTGCAAGACTTTACTTTCACCTTTAAATACTTGTTCACTGAGTCATTTTTCCAAAGCCAGTTTGGATACAGTTTCAAAATGGGTTACATGAGACCCAGAATAGTCATGGCTATTTCTTTTATTACCTGAAATTGTGTAATTAAAATGAAAAGACTCTTCTCTGAATTAAGTAATTCCTTTCCCAGTAGTGATATTTCTTCATGTTACTGAGATGGTAAAAGAGAGGTATAATTAATCCACTGTCCTTTTATCAAGACCAATAAACAGAGAGCAATAAAATGTAATCTGATTGTGCCATTATCTCAAATGAATATTTTATCATCTGTTAGCAACTAAATCATAAATTATTTTTCAACAGCTTTTTAATAAGATGAAAGATAATCAGGGCCTACAATGAAGTGCCGTAATACCCAATTTGAATAATCACTCTGTTTTCTGTGAAAAAATGAGACCTTTGCGTGCCAATTTGGAAATGCACAAATTTTTTGAGACTTCCAAGAATTAAAAATAAAGTGATCTGCTCAGGAATACGCTCAAAAAATTCTTAAATGTTGCACCCCAAATTTCACCTGTATCTTCACAATGTCAGGAGGAGTCATTCCATCGATTGCAGGTCGGGCCCATATTAGCATTAATTTGCAATCAGATATTCATCTCAGCGGTCAGTATTAGTCATGAACTTCACACAAGCAGTGAAGGTTAATCGCAAACTCGGTGGTTATAAATTTGCATTAATATGGAGTCCTAGTCAAGCACAAATGCTACCAGATCTTCTCAGTGCTAGAACAACAGGTTATATTCACTTGGTATCCCATTGTTGGTTCATTTTCTCCACTACACATTAAGCCTGAAGGTGCATATTTTTTATTACAATATCTATCTATCTGGAACACTAGGCATACTGAATTAATAGCAAAATAATAATACCACTATTAAAACCATCAATATCAACACAGGATACTACAGAACTGATGCATCTCATTTTCCAGTCTTTCCAGGATTTCTCAATTAGTTTTCTATTTTTAAGAGGCAAAGGACTTTGAAAAGTGGTTCCTAATCTCATCTTTCTTGAAAGAAATCAACAGCTGCTTAATCACCCTGTAACTGGTACTATAAACATGAGATGAATTTTAGTGACAAATAGAAATGTAATATTTTCTTTTTGTGAAGCAGTGCGTATTCGGCGGTATAAAAACTAATCCTCATCTGGGATAAACCAGCACAATTTTCTTCACTTCCTCTAGGCCAGTTCATTTCTGACATAAGTAGCTAAATGCTGTTTTAGTTAGCTGATCAAGCTCACATCAGATTTTCAGCCTGCTTTTTTCATTCACTTGACTGATTATTGACAGGTATCTGAGCACTTCTGAATGCCAGGCCAGTGCCCACTCCCTTCAGTATGACTATCGCTTTACAAGTGCTGGGCTTAGAAATCACATTTACAAATGCTGGCCTATGAACTTCTATAATAAATTAATAGTGTAAGGAACAAGAGCAGGTTAGGCATAAATGGCTTTTGCAAATGATTAAGCTCCAAAATAAACAAAAATATTTGATAATTGTAAAAACCATTTTTTACGAGTATGCTTTCAAACACTGCAAGCATTACTCTTACTGACAGACAAGGTTATTAATTTTTAGCACTTGCACAGTGCTTGTCATGTTTGAAGCACTCTACAAGAATTAAATAATCAATCCTTACCACTGCTGAAATAAGTTGTGAAGTGCCAGAACTGGAGCCTGCCTGGTGGTCACAGATATTTCAAGCTGCCCTGAAACTAGTAGCAAATGATGTTACCTAAATGCAACATCTTATTCCAAATAAATGCAAGAGCAGAAACTAAAACCAAAGAAAAATGGTTCTGTCAAAAAAAAAAAAAAATTTAAAGAGACTCTTACACCTCTCATACCTCTTTATGACATCTAGCTTTAATCTTTTCTGAGTGGTACAATTTTTGGAGAATCAGTTCCAACCAAACTTGAGCATTTCTTTTTGCACAGTATTCATGTAAAAGGAGCATGCAAAGGGGGAGTACTTTAAAAACGCTTTTTCTACTTGGAAAACTATTGATTTACTATTCTTTATTCCTTTGTCCCAGAGATAAATAAAGGCAGAGAGAAATAATTTCAACTAATATAAACTCGGTGGCTAGTACCAACAGCTAACACTTAAAAAAATTCCTAAGTGACATTTTTTCCTCAGGACCACTTAGCATCTTGTTATGCTCTCATCACTACTGAGCATTTTGCTTAATAGTACTGATACATTAGGTTTGACAAACAGCTACCATATTTTCTAAAACAGCTCTTCAGTTGGCAAGTGGGTTTCTACTTGACTCTCTGTTTTCCTTGAAATGACATACAACTTCCAGTGCTTTTAATTCACCATAAAATATTTCCCTGTGTCTGCTGCAATACGTAATTTTAGCTGATCCATGGTATCATGACTTGAAAATGAGATCAACCACAAGAATGCTTATAATTTGCTTGAACTGTACATTTTATTCATCTTTTGCAGAGTAGGAAATCACCTGGGAGTTATTTAAAATGTTATGGGGTTATTTTCCCTCTGTGTGTTTGTATAAATTTCTAGATTTTAACCACTTGAATATTGGAGTATTGAGAAATTACTCAATGTGATACTCATTGTACCAAATGATGCAATCTAATCTAATGATTCGTTACATTTCTTGACATTATACAATGGTGTAGACCTTTGTTAGTTTTCATATAATCAGAGGTCACAGGTTTCTGTCCACATAAATGTGATGATCTCAAGTGAGACAAATATTTCATGAGCAAGTATTTAGTTGCCGTTGGAAAGGAGGACTCTCTAGGAGAGACAGAACCACTCCCTCTGAGTGTTCTCATCCATGCACGTTTACCTCTTCCATTTACCTTCTGTAAGACACACTTAAAAGGAAGCAAATACCTACTTAGCAAAAATACGAAACAAGACTACTAAATATTACAAGATACTCTAGCTTCCACCTCGTCACACTCATATATGTGATCATAATTATAATGTTACAAGAACACACGCAGGGATAATTGGTAAATGACTATGCTGGAACAGCTTTTTTCTACCTGTCATAACTTGGTTGCTACCTTTTAATAAACCCAAATAAAACATGAAATACATACAATATAGATAATAAACTACTAATTGATTCATCTTACAGTTCACACTATGAAACTTTTGACAGGTCACTCAGAGATTGTAGTAATAAACTTTCTGTAGAACCTATTTAGAACAGGAAGAAACAAGCTGCCAAATGTACAATACACGTCATTTACATTTAATCCACAGCCACAATCTCACTTTCATTTCTTTCCTGCCACTTCAGGGTGCCAGCATAGAGTAAAACTATGAGATGTTAAGAGAAATTCATTATTATGTGGCATTTGGACCAGAAATAATTCACTTTTTCTATTAAGAACTTCATGCGTTCAGGAACTCTACAAGGTTATATAAAGGCAGATCCCAAACACTGATAAATTATGTGTGTTTCTCATAACAAGCTGCTTGAGGAAAGAGCAAGAAAATCCCTATATAAAATATAAATGCTTAGTGAATCAGGATCACTGAGGATATTTTAAAGAAATATCAGTGACATGCTTGGTTGTACTGTTATAAAATCTTGTACCAAGGTGAAGATATACATATCTCTTCAAAATTCTTCACAACAAGTCTTTTCTGTCCCTTCCCTAGGTCCCCATACAAACAACAGTTTTCCACTACATCTTTTAAATATATCTTTGAAAGTGCACCAGTGAGAAGATAACAGTTGTGTAGGTTTACTAATTGCTGTACAGCTAATTTTCTGCTGAACATACGCAGGTTGTTTGACTGCAGCCACGTTTGGTTTGTAGTCAAACTATAGTATTGTCACAACCAGTGAGTCATCTGGAGAACATTAACTTTGTGATGACAATGAGCTTCTAACATGTCTGAATCATTGTTTTAGCAAGTCTGTCTTCTGCAAAATTAAATGATTGACAGATGTTAATGTGAGGATAAAAAGAGGAACAAAAGGATACAAAATTTAATTTAGAGGCACTAACAGATTAATACCCCACACAAAAAACATCAGATGACCTGAATAAATGCTGACTTTAACTGATTCAACACAAATAGTACTTGAGCTCCGTTGGATAAGGAAATATTTTCTCAAACATGGGTCATTGAACCAGCAGACCATAACGTCTTCTTTAAAAGCCTTTTATGGTCTATGTAGCTTTAGAGCAATTACATAAAAGTTCTGCCAACATGGCTACTCTCTATGCACATTATATTCTAATGCCAAAAAAAACCCCAATGGAGTTCACCAGAAGTAAATAAACACCACGTGTTTAACAGTATCATGTTTCCACAGCTAAATCTTGTTTTCTTGTTTTTCATTAATATTCTTAGTATGTGAATTCTAAAAACTGAATGTAAACTGAATGGGAAAAGAAAAGGAAGTAACACGTTTCTGGTAAATTATAATCTCAATTTAACATCCTCCCCCTCCTCTTCAAGAATTATAAGATCCTCAAAAATAGAAGTTCAGAACTGAAATTTGCAAACCATTTTTCAAACAGCTCTTATTAACCAGAATACATACTCTGATGAGCGTGGCTTCCATTATTATCTTGATAAAATAGCTAAAATAGCTGTCACTTGTCTGTTTTCATTTGATTTCATTGACCAGCATTCAAGGGTCGCACCCATTAACTGCTTGGTCGTGTACAGAACTGTCTTGTTTGTTCCCCCAGTGAGTGCATCCAAAGCACACCACAGCCCGAAGCTGAGCACACCTTTCAATGTGTTGCTGGAATGAAATCAAACCACAAATGCTTAGGCTCATCCTGGTTCATACAGCAAAAAGACCAAGAGGTCGCCAGTCGTAGTATATCAAGTATATGGATGGAGTGTAATAAAAGCTCTTTACTGTGGCAGAGAGCAGAATGAGCTTCTGCACCAGAAGTTCTATCAAGACAAATTCTAAATGGAGTAAGCCACTGTTTACTAGCGCTAAAGGCAGTTAAGCACCAGAAAGAAAAAAACTTAGGTGACAAATATTCAATTTTTTAAGTATTTAGTTTGAAATTGTCTGTAGAAGAGATCTCTCTGGAATTAATAAAGGCTGATTCCTAATATTCTTTCACCTGTGTTACACAGGATTCAAACCTGCACAACTGAATAATTATTTTATGTCTGAAAAAATCTGTAAATTCATTAGCACATGTGTGGTGGTAAATGATAAGAAAATCCAAATATTTTTTTTTTAAAAGCCAAAAACAGTAAAAAAAAACCCGCATAATTTATTTTGCAAGAGACTGATTATAGAATAGGTGCCTAAAAGAAAAAAAAAATCTTCTCTTTGCCCACAGTTTAGAACACAGTTTAATTACATAACAGACAAATCAGTCTGTGAGAGGTCCTCTGTTGAAAAGGAATAGTATAGTATGCAAGAAAAACAGCTTTTACCTGAGACATAACTGCTATGAGAATGTAAAAAACCTCAAGAATGAATGGGAGGCCAGACTAAATAAACTAGTTTGCTCCTCTTAATCATAGTAGTAGATAAACTTTTCTGGAGCATCTTTTACCTTTTACAAATAACGTTAAATATCTGTTTCAAGTTTTTATCTCAAAACCTCCTCACTGAATGGTCAGTATCTCCACACATAGAAAATATTTCCCAGGAAATGTTGAAAAACAGGTTATTTTTCTTTCCCTAGTTGAAGGCAGACATTTATTATGAGAAAACACAGGATAAATTTTTATCTTGAAGGGGCTTTTATTGTTCATTTGTTTTCTATTGCTGTAGACTCTTAAAAATTACTTGGAGGGACAAAATATAGCCCACCCCAGAAAATACTGGAGAATCAGCCTCAAAATACTAGAACATGAAAATTCTAAGAAGAAAAAACTAATTCTTTACATATAAAGAAAATAAATATCAAGAAGTATGTCATGCTGATTTTTTTTACTAACTTTCTTTCCCATTTTTGTCCAAGTCCTGTCTTACAAAATCCATTTACATTTATTTATATTGCAGTTTTCTTTAGGAGACTATGGCTGTTCTAACAAAATATTTGAAGCAATTATTGGAAAGGGTGTCATAGCAGAGTTAGTTTTCTCTCAGTATGCTGGAAATCTGAGCAGTTCTTAGTCCGACCACAAGAGCCAAAAAAGATACGATCTTTGAAGTTCAATGTCTTTATTAGACTACATAAAATATTTAAATACATGTTTAACAGCTAGTTTGTGTGCACGTGCGCCATAACATTCTGTTAACTTCCTTGAAAAGTGGTCCCTCTCTGGGACCACTGCCGGGTTCATGAAAATACAGAGTTCATTCACAAGCTGCAGGGCACGGAGTTACTGGTCATAGTTCATGGTTCTCTACATAGTCTTCAAGTGCAATTCTGTCCTCATTTTCATTACGTCTATTTTTTCAAAGAGTTGGCTCCTTTCCCAGATTTCTATTCTCAAATCTGCTGACATGGAGAATAGGGATTGGAAGCTCAATAATCTCTCCTTTCCAATGCTGTAAATCCCATTAGTGAAACTACTTCGAAGAAATTAATTACTCGCTGATCTGAGCTTAAACTGAGGAGAATAAGTGATAGCACAGACACTACCACCCTATGCAATAAAACAGCAGTACTTGCAGGTGATTCACAGAAACTACAAGCTGAGCTGCATTTTTGGATCTACCAACTAGGTAAATCTGCTGACCTTAAACTAATAACAAAGACACGATATATTTTGTCATACAATTATTGTTTCAAAGAATCCATACAATAAATTATAAACCCTAGCACAATTCTCACTTAGAAACACCACTGAAGTAAGAGAATCTGGACTAATTCCAGAACACCAGCAATACTTTTCTCACTTGAGTTTAGTTTTAATATCATTTAGAATATTGAGTTTCCCAATTCATTAGAGGTTAATTCAGTAGAAAAAATTAAACTTCTGTCCTGAATTGTTATAAATTCAATTCAAGATTGTTTTCTTTAATATGTAATTGCAACATAGTACCTCAAGTTAAATTATTGTAGGGTTTCAGGTTTTGGTTGCTTTGTTTGTTTTTTTTTTACCTTTCCGGGATTTAGCAGCCTAAGATATTTCAAAATTTAGGGGAAACAAATAAACAAAGAACAACACCCCCCATCTCAGGCAGAATTAAGACTTAAGGTATGATAAACAAACAAATGAAAAGTTTGGAAGTGGAAGCAATTGCTGTTCCAGCTTACTTTGTGAAATATTTATATTGTCAGTTCTACGCACCAATAAATTCCATAAAACTTTAGCAGTACCTGAAGCCATAACTGAAATTGTTTTGAAAGGATTACTTTAAGTGGAAATTTGCAAAGAAAAATCACCCAAGGTACAATGAATGAAAGCCAAACACAAATTAAGTTTACTTATCATCATATGAACACTGCTTGCAGGGGAACTATATATAGTAACACTTGGATAAAGGGTGTACCTTCATTTTTTAATGGATGTTTTCTTCTTAACAGGTGCAACAACCAAACAAAATCATACATACAGTTTGTCCCTACTGGCCTATTTACATTGCCTACTCCAAATAGTGAAATTTTTTAAGAGTTTATAGTCACACTTCCAGAAACCTCTGCTTTTCTGAATTCTTCATTTGTTTTGGCCTTCTTACCATGCTAGATTACTGCTTTCTCCTTCCTATCCTATTGGACAATAAGAATTACTGATAGTTGATATGTTAGAGAGTTGCTATCATTATATATCACTTCCTTCAGGTACATATCTTTCTCCATTGCACTTATTCAGAAGATGACTACTGGAATGGGAATGTGATCAACACAGTTCCTCAATCAGAACATAAAATCAACCACCTTCAGAAGAAAGTGAGCATATCTACTCAACATCTTCAAAACTTTACCAATATTTTTGAGGTTCTGGTCCATATCTCCATCTGTATGTATCCTTCCCATTTTATCTGCTGTTTCTTAAGCCTTATTTCTATCAGCAGAGAACTTGTTTTAGCGTGCAGTGAAGAATTACTAAACCCTCATATTCAGATGTTGACCCATGTGTTATTCTTCATGCCACTGCACCCAAAAGCTAACAGCATAAACCAACCGTTGTTGGGTGGATGTCTAGACATCAGGTGGTTGAAAGGAATCTAATGACTAATCGCTTCTAGAGGGGTATGTTTTCCTGTGGTAGAATCTCTCTGTATGGCTCTGACATGGAGTTAGATCTAATAGCCTAAATTCACTACCTAGGAAATGGCCTAGTCTTGGCTAGACTGTAACTTCCATTTACAATCCAATTAAGCTGTGTCATTTTACAGTGGGAATACAGTTCCTTGAAGGTTAATAATACTCCAGTGGTCTCACAGAATTTCCCCTTGTGGAAAGACGCAGTCTTTTAAAATGTGTATAAATGCTGGGAATAGACTCCTGGAGCACTTTAATGCAATGAACTTTGGGAAATGCTTTCAGGAACACATTTCAGTAGCAAAGAAGACAGTAAAATGTAGCAAGAATTTGCAATAGGAAAATTCAAAATTTAGCTACAATAACTCAGTCACTGATGATAACGATGCTCAATAGATTCATGTGCTGTATTGTGGTTACAAGACCACTGGTCTGATGTGTGAAACCAGCATTCAGAATCACATTTTGCTTGGCTTACTAGATTGACATACAAAAATCGTTCCCGATGTAGCAAAGAGAGACGACTTCTGCCAGATCTCCCAGGCCAGACAGTCAACTAGCTATGTTTTTCACAAACTGAAGATTGCAGTTTTCAAGAGAGTGGAAATTGCCACGCAATTCCATTTATCATTCCAAGTGAAGAAAAAAAACTCAGAAACTGCTGTTCAATTAAATTATCTCTCTCAATTGATAAATAGCACCTTCATAGCTTGTACTTAAGCATATCCACTTAAGAACAGTTAAAGCTCCTTGAATAACATTACATTGAAGGCACTGACCCATGCTTCATTAGTGCTGGGGAAGAAGAGGGAAATCAGAGCTGTCCAGATATGTCCAATAGTTGGTGGAGTATTACTTTTTATAAGGTCACCCATATTTTCATCATCTACAGTACAGGCTTATTACAAAATATTTTATACAAGGGCTACACACAAAAGGAACTCAGTGTTAGCTCCCACACATAGTTCCAAATAGAAGGTATTAGCCACATAGCCTTATGTGGCTATACTTTAGTATCTCAAAGTATTAGCAATAGTGGAATGAGAGGAAAAACAACTCAGTATTCCCATGAACTCCGGAAACTTCTCCATATAGCCAGAGTTCAACAGGTTTTCCAGCAGAGTACAAGACGTATCTACTTACTCAAAAGACTTTTGATTACTATAACAGTCTGTTTAAATTAATATTTATTTACTCTATAACAGGGAAATGCAACTGAATATGAATCTCCATTTAAATAAATATAAAATAGAATAGGGTACTTAAGATAATATGCAGAGCAATTCATTTTGATTACTCCAAATAATGTCTTAATGACATATCTTATTTAGTTAACTGGCACATATGGTTTTTTCTGAGCTGAAGATTTTTCAGATAGGAATCAGCATTTCCAGCATATATTTTCTAACATTGTTTGAGCTTCAGGCTACTTTTCTGCAGCAGTTCAATTGCCAAATAAAAAAAACACCAATAGTCAATACACTACATTGTTATGATCATTAAATAAATCTGAAGATTAGAAGATTTTTAGATCTCAGTGATGATAGGGAAATTTAGAACATATTCAGTTAAGAAAAATAGGCGAGGTCTAATTCTTAAAGTCAGTTACAAAAACCCATTTACTTTAACAGGACAAGATCTTCAAGTTGTTTTTTAATACGGTCACTCATCTCAGTCAGATTTTGGATCTTAAAAAAAACCAACAACACAAAGCACAAATATCAATTTCATCTGACAGGTTTTATCTGAGGGGCCACATATGCCTAGACAAGACTTTCCTATGCAAATTCATTTTCTCTACATGACACTCTGTTCTTCCACTGTCTATCCATTGATTTTTCAGACAGGCTTTGTTAATTTTATCTCCAGAACAAAGTCTTCACTTCAAAAAATACTCAGATAATAGTGGTACCAATAATCTATGTTTTTCCCAATATTTTTCCATTGAAAGTGAAGAGGTTTCTACAACAAGCGAAAGGAGTTTGTGGTCACCTTACTTATTCAACTTACTTCATTTCTATGAAAACCCAGGCAACATTCTCACTATTTGGAGATTTTCTCAGCATAAGTTTGCTCGGCATTGAATTTTTTGCTACTATTCACACTAGAATTATGTGAAAACAGAAAAGAACATCAAGAAGTTATAGTACTAGCCAAAGAGGCTGCTTGGATGAAACAGTACACCTCACCTTGCATTACAAGCCATGCCTTCCTCTAGGCCTGCTAGTTTTCTAGGCTGTTGACTACTCCACATAGTCATTTGTTGCTATAAACCATATGCCTGAGGTCTTCCCAAACAGAACTTAGATTTCATTTTATTCCAGAAGTAAAATCCCCCAAATAAACAATTTTGCAAGCGTATAATGCTTGGTTTCATTTTTCCTGAACTCTGATGTAGTGGAAGGAGATAATTTAAAGGCAGACTTGATTTCAGATTTCTTCAAACCGTATAAACCATCAAAAATTACTGAGTAAGTTCCCTTACTCAGTAAGGGTCATCAAGATGGCTAAAAGATATGCTCTTGAATTCTGCTTACATTAAATTTTTTGTTCTGGAGCAGGAATCAAAGCTCTTCACTTGTCAGTGAAAATGTTGAGCAGAAAATGAAACCTATCAAACCTTGCTCATAAATACAAAGAAGATAAAGTGATATTCACAAATTTGTATTTCTTCATCTTTCTTTCTTAAACACTTCTGACTTCGCAAGTCCTGTATACTTTAATAAGTTCAAATCTATGTAGGGCATTATAAAATGTTCAGACAACTACTGTAAGATCTGTTTTATCATTTTCTTCAGTCCAAAAGAAAGAAAGAGAGACATTCCTCAAAAGCATGAAACATAGTTTCTTAACCTTAGAAGGTGTCATATTCAGATTGGAGTCTGTCAGGTATATAGTCTTGGAAAGGATAAGAACCCTGCGTATATGGTCTGCATACACCAGCTCATGAATACCTACTCAAGACATTTCTTTCCTTCCTCAATCTTTTAAGCACTACAGCATTTACAGTCAAAGTATTATGAGGAGAAAGCAGAAAAGGGAAATTCTGTTAAAGCTGAAAAAAGAAAGCTATTCTTGTGCTAGCCTTTCACCCTCCACAGCAGTTAGTATGCATAACAGATACCAAACAGTAAAATATACCTGAAAGAACATCAAGGAATCCCAACTGAGTTGTCAAACCCCTAGAAAACAGATGCACATACATGGTTGAATTATTACGAGAGCTCCACATTTCTGAAAATACTACATATTTACAGAATACACCACAAGCCATTATGAGACGTTTTCATTCTATAGACCACAAAGTGTCATTTACTCAGAATAAGGCAAGGCCTGCATGAAACCAAAATCAAATAAATAAATAAATAGATAAACAATATATCAACTAGAGTTGTTTGTGAAGAAAATTTAACCAAGGCTGTATTCTGCTGAAACCAATCCACATGAAACATTAAATCCAGCAAAATGAAAACATTGCATTTTGCTTCAGAACTAGGTATCCTTCTTGGAAATTCAATACAACGTTTAATCTTTGGCTCTTCAAGAAAGAAAAGAACTTCTCTCAGTTTTCACAAATTGAGAAAAAAATTCTTTTCCTTAGAATTATTTAGATCCCAACTGGTGAAATTAACATAGAACTGGGTGAGGAGCTGTATAGTTATGTGGAATGAAATTTCATAATTCTTCTTTACTTTTGATTTTAATTTTTTCTTACAAATCAAAGCAAAATAAGTATGAAACACATTAAAATCTCTGGATTGTAGATATCATCATAGCTTTTTATGTATCAACATAGAACTGTGTGTTTACACACACAATGCTTTTCTGTGGTGTTTAGTTGGGGTATCAGGAAATTTAGTATAAAATAAGACATTTTTTATGTTTTCACAGTTCTGGAGATCTTGCAAGGAAGTCTTCAGAAAAGCTTTAGGTACCAACACAACATCTGACCACAAAGCCTTCAGTTCACTTCCTTTTTCTCCCCAGACTTCTCAAAAATCCTCTAGATAAAGGCCTCATCTGCAATACAAGTCCTGCAATAATTACCATGCCATGCACAGAATGTAAAATCAACGTTTTGCATTATAACCATCCGTACTCACTGGCAAACATCCACAAGCCAAACAACTAATCAGCAAACTACTTGACAAACCTGTCTGGTACAGGGAATTCCAGGGCCTGGGCAACTCAACCATCTCTTCCTTGTTCTCTTCCCCCTGAGGCAGAACTCATGTCTCAGATGCATCATGACAGTATTCATACGGGCACCAGCCACCACCTGATCCCACATTTTGCCTCTTCCATATTAAGACACAGACAGACTGAGAGGGTCAGTTTCCAATTTGAGGGGAGTTTTTGTGTGCAACATACATGTGCATTTTTGTTCACCCTCAAAGATAGAAGTTTTATGCAGCGCTTCTCTGACTATGAATTTTCAGCAAGTAAAAACTTCTGGAATATTTATTACGTCACTGCGATTGACTGAGAATGGTGTAATGAGTTTTCCTTTGCTTTCACACTTAAAAATATGAGATAAATAAACCCAGATAAACTTACATAACATTTATAGACTGATATTAAAAGAAAAAAAATAGTTGTCACAGGAGAAATATCTACTGAAAATAGGTCAAGCTATTCAAAGGGCTGATATCAGACGGAATCAGCAAAATATTGCCTTTTTGCTGCCTGTGCTCAGAGCTAAGAGTATTTGTATTCCAGCTTAAAAATCCTGGTTAAAATCTTCAAAATAATTCAAATGCTAGACAATATATTTACTTAAAGAAACAAAAGAAAAAAACCACAGTAGTCAAGTTCAGTTGAACTGTGAAATATGACAGTATTAAAGTTTGAAGACATTTGTCTTTAAACTGTATTTCTCTTCCAAATAACATATAGCCTAACCTGATAAAATTAAAGGTTTGTCAGATGTTAGTTCACTTGCTGTAATACAAGAAAAGGTCAGAAAGCAAACTGAAAAAAGAGTCTAGACAGCCTTAACCTCAAGGCTTTGCGTTATTCCAAGAGACAGGGTTATCAGTCATATTATTTCCTATAAAAATAAAAAGAAATAAGAAACAGAAAAAATCATAAGACCTAACATTCAAGGATATGACAAGAGGCTACTATTCTGATTTTTTAAGCAGTTTTAGATCATCTGAAGCAAAATATCATTCACCTTACTTGAACATTCAGATAGTATTTTCAGCTTCTACAGTAGCCTGTGATTGTTTAACTCATGGTGAATTTATGAATTATTTAAATGCACAGAGGTAAGATGTGGCAAAACAACACACAAACCCTCGAAACTTTTTATAGAAAATCCCAAACAGACAAAAATCCTGAGAGCCAACTTGAAGTTGTTTACTTGTTGTAACTTATCCACATGTGATTTGTTGGATTAAACCAATCATTGTTTTATACTTATTCAGGGTAATCCCATAAAGTTGTACAGCTATTTTCCACAATAATGATGAAAGAATGACTACGATTGAAATTCTGTAAGTCCTCTTCATAAAAGAATGAGTAAATTATATTGCTGGTAACACTATTATTACTAGCAACAAAAATTTGGGAGAACATTTAGATTAGTAAAAACCTGTGAAAGAATAAACAAACAAAAAATGTTTGTTGCAGAACAAGATTGGAAGAAGGGCATTCATGGTTATAAAACATTGTGATAATAAATTCTTGGCCAGTTTCATGTTCAGTCAAACTAGACTATTTATAACATCCTCAGAAAATAAGGAAAACTCTGCCATGGATGTAACTGCACACAGCACATCATTGCCAACTGTTGAAGTGAGAGCTGAGACAGGACAGCCACAACATGCCTCAGGATCTACATAAACAGGAAAGGTTGGAGAAAAAAAAACCCAAACAAAAAATAGACAAACATACATACAAAATTACTGAGTGATGGATTTGCCCCCACCCCCCGCTTCTTTTTGCTTACCAAACAGTCACTTGCAAAAACTATTTAATTGAAACTTTGATCATTTTGATGAGTAAGAGCATTTTTATTCTAAAATTTACTATAAAATACCTTTGACACAAAAAACATGAAAGCCCTAGAAAGGTACAGCTTAATGTTTTCCAGTAATTTTCTTTTAGGAAAAAAAACTCTGTTATTCCTACACTCTAAGCTTTATAAACTTATTATGAACAATAATGAAGTGCCCCAATATCCCTGAGGCAATGACTTTTCTGTGCATTCAAGGGTCCCATATTAACTCTCACTTTTCAAAATCTAATACAGATAAAAATAGCCCCCCCTGATTTTTTGCTACTACATGTAGAAGAAATTAATCAAACAAACAAACAAAACCCCATCTACTTTCTCAATTTTCACCATTTACATTGAGATTAAATACATATACATATATCTATTTATTGAGTGCTTAAATTTTATAAAACACAAATAATTATACTTCCCTTCTGTAAACTATTGCTAATGTGGAAACTGAACATGAAGGCCACCAGAAGCATCCTGTTTACTGCAATTCCACTCAGGTGCCCTCTTCACAAGTCTATTCATACTCTCACTCCTTTTCATCCAATTCTGTATATACAAAATTGAGATACTCAGTAGAATTGAAACACTTGTCTATTAAAACACCTTAAGAATCATAGAGCAATGCCTACTCCCTCCTTTCCTCAAAGATCTTTTTTTTTTTTTTAATGTTAAGTGTATTGACAAACTTGTGTTCTGCTCTGGAAAGCTGTTCCAGAACATTTTAATTCAATTCTGCTTATTACCATCCTATCTCCCTAATGCCATTTAACTTATTTACCCTCACATCACTGTTCTGTGGCAAGGAAGAAAAATGGGCCAAGGAGGGAATACATGACTTGTTCATGTTGTCACAAAAGTCATTAAGCAAATTGGATCAAGGTTTTCTCATACCGCCTCCCAGTCTCTTAAATGTGTTATTTTGCTGAATAATTTAAATTCACCATTTAACATTATGCAGATACTCTTGAACTAAAGAAACCACTCGTATTCCAAGTCATATACAATGAAGAAAGATAGTTTTTTTCAAAGGAAAAAAAAGAATTACTTAAAAAACTTCTATGCAATTTATGTTTCTTAAGATTTTGAATTACCAATTGTGAAACTACCCAGAGCAAACACTTCAGGAAGCACGAAAACATTCATTTGCACACTTTCACCTTTTAGTAATTCCTACTTCCTATAAATGCCATCTGTTTCCAGCTCTCTTCCACACAACAAAATATGCGAGGCTTTTCAGTTGGTAACAAAAGATCTCCTTGCATGCCACCTGACACTAGCTTTCAGCTAATTAAATAATTCCACTATGAATGCCACACAAAAATCAATTATTTAATGGGAAAAAAATGCTGAGAGTTAACTGAATCTTTTGAGACAGAGTATGGCCTACAGGGAGGGGAGCTGCAGCAGTGCAAGTCTTAAAGTAATAGGGGATGAACCAGCCATAAATCCTCCTGCAGGTCTAAGGAAGCACGTTCTGCAGCAGAAGGCTGCCGTTGGGTAGATTAATGCAATGCATATTCTACCCTGCAGCTGCCAGTTCCTCCTCAGTTCAGGCTATTTCCCTTGGGGAAATCAGTACCCTCTGGAACATCACCTCCAGTCGTCGTCATCGTTGTCCCCCCCCCGGCATGGTATGTCCCGCAAGAGACTCTCAAAATGAAAAACAAACAAACAAACGAACAAACAAAAAACAAAAAGCCAAGAACCAACCCTCAGAGCAAAGTCACAAATGGACCAGACACAGCCCACTACAAAAATACCTCCTGGAAACACAAATGCACACACACAAAAATGATATCTATAGGAGAATATTTTGAATTTTATTTTTCCTTACTTGGCTTTTTATAGGCTTAATAACCACACAATAAAATTTAATGGCTTAATTTTATATGGAATTGAGAAACAGGACATGACAACCGAGAAAAGCTTATGGTCAATTTGTCTGGTTATCACCAGAGACTAACCTATTGATTTCCTACTGGCCAGGATTTGCAAAAGTATTTTGCATTGGGCATTACAACTTAAGGGTTTAACATAACTTAATACAGTAATTATAGGAATGTGATCATACCAATAAAAGACAATACACGAGAAGGTCTAAGAGACAAATATAATTTCAGGCTCCATATCCATAAACACACACTAAACTCAGTGTTTTTACTGAATGCCCTTTGAGAAAGGTTTCTTTTTCTTCCTCTCTACGATGAAAAAAAAAGTGAGGGGGGAAAAAAACACCTGTCTTTCCTGTATTTAATATGGCTTACTGTTGCTTTGCATATGTTCTTTCTGTTGTTTCAAGATACTGTTGGCAGAGTAGCATACCTCGACACCGTTTTCATCACAGTGTGAAAAACACCAGATGTACAAAATTAAAGTTCAAGTTAATCAAAATATTGCTTGACAAAGCAAATAATTGAATTGCTCTTTCAGTGCACTGTGGTAGACAATAATTAACATGCAGCATCTTCAACATTTGGATACAACTTCCAATTTCCGTTTTAACATCATAGAATGCTGTCTACACATTTTTTAATGGTACCCCTGATAATAATATATTCTGGTTTTAATCATATTCCACGTTGCAGGAAATGAAGCTTGCAATTTTCCCAGGTGCTTACCAAATTACTACTGCAAGCTAATTCTCATTCCCCAAGTTAAGAGTTTCAACACTGTGCACATTAACATCCTGCTTATGTTCTTCCTCTACAACAGAAGGTAAGTTAATATGTGCTTCAATTATATCCAGTTTGTGCATTTATAGCACCCTGTGGGCAGCACTAAGAAGGCTGTAAATGTACTTATCCTGCTTCTTTAATGCTCTACTGTATTACAGGAGAGAGAGAGAGAAAGAGAGAGAGAGAACTGTATCATTTTATCAAGAGAATCAATAAGGAACTCAACTTCACTGTATTGATTCAAGAGGGCTGCTAAGGTACAGCTCTCTCTTTACTTGCTACAAAAAAGCTTGACTTTTATATAAATTTCCTCTTCTTCACATATGTGCATGAGCACACACATTATTAAGCCTGTATTTGTCAGCTTTAATAAAATGCACATGAAGTGCATTTTCATGTATTGTAGACAGTTTATCTTAAATTAAAATGGAAAATATATTGCACAATTCCTCTTCTAACTGCGTCTATTGACATAACTGAACAGTGTCTTAAAGGAAGGCACTCTATTTTTTCCTAGCTTGTTTATTTTATTGCAGGCCAGCCTGAGGTTTCATGAAATAAGTGCACACTTGCGCTCATAAAGTTTTGATTTTTTTTTCTTTCTGTTTCCAATACAACATTCGCCTACCAGTGGTTGACTAAGTGAGTGCATACTCATATTTTGTATTTTAAGACTGTACTTTATGTTTCATTGTCCTTCTTGTTGTTTATGGAAATTTTTCAGAAGCTTTTTTTTTGGCAGGGGGGGACACCAAACCAAACCAAGCAAAAAAAAAAGATAAAGAACAAACAATTTAAAAAAAAAAAAAGCTTTAAAAGTCCCATAGCATTTTGGGAAGCAATACAAACCTCTCCTGTATTAGGAGACATGGCAGCTGTATTTCCTGTAGCTAGGGAAAGAATTGAAAAATTACACTGAAAATTTTTGAAAAATATTTCCTCTCAATTTTCATTCAAATAATTTTTACTATTTAAAATTTCAAAGTGAAAAAATTTATTTCATGATTGCTAATATTTAGATTTCACTACACAACTGTTAGATTTAGACAACCTGATACTTCCCTTTATTCTTCCAATCTTAGTTTGCCGCATCAAAAAAGCCAAACAAAGAATAAAACCAAAAACTGTGGTTCAGCAAATGCATGTGTCATATTATACTGGGAGAAGTTTATACCAGGAGAATTTTTTCAAGAAAGGATATGATTTGAGAGGTCATCTTACTGGAGTACAGATTATATACATGACAACATCGACAGTTCCTTCTCTAGTATGTTTTCTCCACTTGCAAAAATTACATACACGTAAGGTGCCTCTTTTCATTTATCATATTCATTGTTAAATATGTGAGTGATCCTCACCATCAAGAAATAAATCAAGACTATTTTTAATTTTCGTGCCTTGGAGAGTGTCCTCTTTGCATGAAGTTTGTGTGTGGCGTCAAATTTGATAACTTGAGTCTCATTTTCCCATGTCCTTACTGAATGATAATACAGAAGGTTTTGTAAAGGTTTCAGTTAGAATAAAATTAATTAAATGAAACTAAATCAGTTAAAGTCAATGAATATGAAACACCAATACTTGTATAAATCCCCTCTACCTAAATCAAATTCAAAACTCTAATGCACATATGAGGTCCATATTGGATCCAAAAAGATTCAGTAGCCCATAGTTTAGCAAGCAGGCACAGCAGAAGAACAAAATGTGCTTGAGTACTAGATGAGTAAAAAGACATTTAAAAAATTAACAAATATGTTAATTTCTACCACTTTTTATTTGATCATGAATTTCAAAGTAATTTTTAGGTATTAAGAAAGATGCATGAGAAATACATCATTTGGTTATTTTGCAGATGCCTTTTTTGGGGAATCTATTGGTACCAACCAGCGGTCCAGATGATGCAGCCACATTCAATAGATCACAACAGAAAAGTTGGCAGTCTTTCCTTTGTCAACTATATCTGCCTCCGTACCGTATTTTGACATTCTCAACACAAACTGTCCCAGGAGACTACAATCTGTGGGGACCAAAGTGACACATTAAAAGGGTTTAGTTTTGTTCCTGTTTCAGGGCCCTGCCAAGGGCCTAAACTGAAACAGTTGTGTTTTGGAGCCCTGGTGAGGGCTTTCACTAAGACAGTTCAATGTTTGCCTGTTTCAGCGCCCTGCTAAGGGCTTTTCACTGAAACAGCATAGCAAAGCTGAAAAGATAAATGGCTTCCTCTTTCAGAGCCCTGCTTAAGGGCATTTCACGGAAACAATTCAATGTTTGCCCATTTCAGAGCCCCGTAAAGAACTTTCCCTGAGACAGTGACTGTCCTGCCACGACAAGACTCCCTCCTTCAGCTGCTTTTCACTTCAGCCTCTCAGCTCTTCCCCCCCCACCCAGGGTTCAAGCAAGAGATAAGTGGACACTGGTGTTTTTAATCTTTTATCTACCAAATTCCCACACAATGACGCTAGGTGCAGGTCTTAGTAAATCCCATTAGTTCAGGAGAATCTGCATTTTGGATAACCAGCTGGTAGAGCTCTTACATTCACCATACTCTGAAATCATAAATATGAAACATTATTTTTTAAAACAAATGAAAAATTGAACCCTTGTTTTTTAATGAAATAGTAAAATGTGTTTAATGTTGCTGGTAACTTCTTACCAAGAGCTGGAGAAAGTAAGGGTCAGTTCCTTAACAGTTCAGTAGCAGAGAAGGAGAACGAAAACTAAATTATATGTAAAAGATTGTTTGACTACCTCCTATGAAATATTGCATTTCAATGTTCACTAACAGGATTAAGAAATTCTCGTCATTATGAAGAAGATAAAAGAGGAAGAGGAAGAGGAGGCTGAGGGGAGACCTCATCACTCTCTACAACTACTTGAAAGGACATTGAAGAGAGGTTGGTGCTGGTCTCTTCTCACAGGTAATTAGTGATAGAACAAGAGGGAATGGCTTCAAGCTGCAGCAGGGTAGGTTTAGGCTGGACGTTAGGAAAAAATTCTTCACAGAAAGAGCGGTCAGACACTGGAATAGGCTGCCCAGGGAGGTGGTGGAGTCACCATCCCTGAATGTACTTAAGACTCGTTTAGATGTGGTGTTAAGGGATATGGTGTAAGGGAGAACTTCGTAGAGTGGATTTGATGGTTGGACTCGATGATCCCAAGGGTCTTTTCCAACCTAAATGATTCTATGATTCTATGAAGATAGACTCAGATACCATTACTGATATATACTGGTTTATACAACAGTATCCCAGTATATGCATACAAGCAATACATTTTCAATTTAAGAACTTCATTCATTCTTGCCTCCAAACCCACTTTTTTTTCCCTGATTTGTCTTTTTACTACTTAAGGAAACAAAAGCAAGGTAGACAAGAGGCTAACACTTTTAGATAGTTATCTTATGCTTGTGTTTATTATAAAAAGGAATACCATCTGCACACACTTCACTGTATAATCACTGCATTGTTGGCATTGGGTCCCTGAGCTTGCCAAACAATAAGGCTTCATTTTTTTCTCATAAGAAAGCAAGCCAGACAACTAAGTGAACTGAAAGGTGGGGTTTTTTCTTTTTTTTTTCTTCCTTTTTTTAGTTAAGAAAAAACTCAGAATGGAATTTGTCTTCTTGCAAGCTGATGTCTTTCCATCAGATCTTCTCAATACAGAAGTTGTGCAATTTTTTCTTTAGTTGCTGCAAACTCCACAGTAACCTCTTGTTGTCTAAAAAAATAGCTTTCACAGTCTGTCACCTGGAAGGATGGGTTACATGACTCTTCCCTGCCCAATCTCTGTTGTGCTGCAGTCTTCCAGCTCCCCCATGAGTCCCCAGTTCCCTGTTTGACAATATGTTGTGAAGACTTTCCCTTCTGAAAGAGCTCTCAGTAAAGAAACAACTTCCCTTTCCCTCCTTGGAGCTCCACCTAACCCAGAGGACAGCAGCCAACAGGCCCCCTTTTCTGCTGGTACCCAAAGGAGCATAAAACAATGATATACATCCATCGCAGAGAGCAGTTTGTCAAAATTAGCTAAGTAGCTTCTGTATCAATACATGTTTCTAACTTGACAAGTGAAGGGCAATACCCACAGTACTTACATGCTGAACAGAATATTTTAATGCTCCCTTGCAAAAGGGACATTTGGCACAAAGTAATGGACTTACCACTGACTGGTAGTTAAGTGTTCATATGCAAAAGAATCTTTTGGAATATGTGGTCTTTATCAAAACTTCCCTTCATTAAAGCACTACTTAGAGTTTGATTTCACTGTCCTTGTTCAATCCCAGTTTTCAACCTGGGGATGGTTTTCCTTTTTTCCTAATTTTCCTCTTTTCCTAATTTTCCTCATTTATTCTGGATTTTTAAAACAGAATAAATAAAAGGGGCAGCTCAACATTCAACATTTCAGTCTCCCTTTTAAGACATTCCGGTAGATCTCAGCTGGCCCCTGTTAGAAGTGAAGTCAGTGACACAAACACATTATGTCTTAACAGACTGACAGACGTCAACACCAGCCAGATCCTCCATGGTGAAGGAAGTACTGAATGCTGCATGCGGGAGCACTCAAAACCTATTATTGCCTGGGGTAGAGGTGGTTAACACATTAATCACAGCCAAAAGCAGTGGTGTCTCCCTTCTCCTCTAAAAATGATTAGCCAAAATGTTTTTTAACTTGTTGGCTCTTGATGTCACATCTTTTGAAAGACCAAGGAGATCTTTCATATCTCTTTAACTACTAACACTGTGCCCCATGTCACAAGACTTCCAGCTTGGACACATACTTAAGCCTTAAGCAAATACTGCCTCTCGTTCTTCCATATCTTGACTGAAAAAAAGATGGAGAGGAGAGAAGAAAGACATGCTTTGCAGAATCCACGTTGCCACTATAATTTACCCCGTTTTTCCATAAAACAGCTTTTACACTTCATCTAGGGAAAAACTGATCTATAACACAAAGGAAGCAGTGGTAGAACTTTCATAATAATATAAAAAAAAATAGTTAACTTTTTTTGCAGCTGTGTTCAAACTTCTTCAAAATTGTATTTTCTGTTTTGCCTATGACAGTTATGCCATGTGATGACATGAAGAGGGCGGAAGATTTTTTACACCAAAGTGGCTATAATTTTGATGAATAATTGGAAGACTTATTTTACCTGCATGTCAGTTAAACTTTTAAGAACTGCTAGAATAACGTTCCCCTCACTGTCTTTTCCTTTGTAGTACAGGTATTCAAGACAAGGAAAAATGATACATTTTAATGCTTTATGAAGTACTTTGAAAGAAACAGGAAAAGTAGAATAAAAGATAATTTTAAAATGGTCTGTTAAGTTTATACTTGTAGGGTATTTTTTTTTAAATGAAGATCATTAGCACTTCTTTAAGTTCATCATTTTTCCTTGTAACATTAGGATTATTAAGTATAAAATCATTTTTCACTGGAATATACGGTACAGCGCCAAATCATAAACCAAGCCAAATGGAACACACAGGGAGAGAGAAGGGGAGACATACTAAAAGAGGTATTTCTTAATAACAGAAACCTAGCAAAAGAGGCATCAAATTTGTCAGCAGAACTGCAGATATGACTCTATCAATAATCCATGGCACTTTTGTATTTCCCAGCTGAGGCTATTATACAGCTTTGGATGACAGCCTGCTTCAACTTCATCATACAATCCACTGGGACAGAAACTCATAACTGGCTTTCAACACAGATCCTTCATATAAAGGGTAATAACTGCAGCCAGTCTGTGTAGTAAGATTATCAGAGAGTGCAGCAATGAGCTGCAAAATGTGGGAAAGACAGGCTGACAGAAACCTGACAAAATAACCTCAGCAGGATAACTCCTTTAAACATCAAGGGGAGAAGAAAGGTACCAGAAGATCCCCCACAGAACCTTCCTCAATACTGTTCAGCTGATGTTTTTTAATTAAACTTATCTTAACCTGTCTTCAAATATTAGACAAAATGAATAATTAATCAGAAACTTGAGCTACTTCAAGAAAGCAATAAAGACACTACAGACGGTTTTATCTGTACTGATTAACATTATTGATATTCTTGCAAGTCCATTGATTTCCAATAGAAGGTTTCAATAGGACTGTCACTGTGACATAACATTATTATCTAATAATGAATTATCTAATAATGTATGTCTGTGATGTACATAAAAGAAACTTAATTGGGTCTATTAAATGATCAATGGCAAAAGTTTCAAAACCTTCTACATTACTTATTTAGGATGCACTATACTATTTTCAGAGGTTCAACATAAACATTAGTCAGAGCCAGATAACTTCATCTTCAGTTCCTGAACTCCTTCAAAATTTACACAAAACTTTATTCTGCATTTGTTTTGATACAGCCTGGCTTTCACATCCAAGTGGAGACTCAAGGGCCTGAGGTTGTGCAAACTGCCATACATGATCTGAGCTATTTAATGGTAAAGTTTTGATTGTGAGTTCCAACAAGGCCGAGTGCTGGGTCCTGCACTTGGGTCACAACAAGGCCATGCAGCGCTACAGGCTTGAGTAAGAGCAGCTGGAGAGCTGCCCAACAGAAAGGACCTGTGGGCATTGGTTGACACCCGGCTGAATATGAGCCAGCAGTGTGCCCAGGTGGCCAAGAAGGTCAACAGCATCCTGGCCTGTATCAGGAACAGTAGGGTGATTAGGACAAGGGAAAGGATTATGCCCCTGCACTCAGCCCTGGTGAGGCCACACCTCAAATACTGTGTTCAGTTTTATGCCTCTCACTACAAAAAGACATTGAGGTGCTGGGGCATGTCCAGAGAAGGGCAACAAAGCTGGTGAGGGGTCTGGAGAACAAGTCCTGTGAGGAGCGGCTGAGGGAACTGTGGTTGTTTAGTCTGGAGAAAAAGAGTCTGAGGGGAGACGTTATCACTCTGCAACTACTTGAAAGGAGGTATAAAGATTTGTGTAGAAGTTCAATTGATAACCTTTTTTGCATAGAAAAAAAACCAAAAAACCTAAAACTCATTTAATTTTTTGTCCAATCCAATTGACATGCCAAAGGAACCAGTGAACATAATGAAGATCTCCTTCAGATCCTTGCTTACAATGTTATTATTACTAGAATTTCAAATTATTTGAAATAATAATTCACACATATATAGTTTTTTAATTATTTCCTTTCAGTAATATTATTTTTCCCCATAAAATACTATGATTTTGCTTTTCTTGAATTTTATCCTTTCTGTTCTCATAAATCACAATTATATTTCAAATATTTCATTTTCACAAGAAAAACATTTTTAAAGAGCCCAGGAAATAACTGTCATTCCTCTTAATACCTTTTCAGTACCTCCCAATCCAGTTCTATGAAAATAACCTAATTTTAACGGTCTTTGAGGGGCAAATGTAATGCAAATATCTTGTGACTGGGAGTATTCCTTTTGTTTTTCTTCCTTTTTTTCTTTCTTTTTTATGCTTAGCTGCTAACAGTGTTGAATAACTGAATAGCTAGCATATTTTTGTTACATTTCAAAGTACTTTTTTGTGGTGTATTTTATTTTTTAAAAAGTTATAGGTAAATGTAGTAATTTAACTATGGCAACCCCCCCCCACCACCAAAAAAAAAAAAAAAAAAAGCCTAGTAATAATTAGATATTAATAATGTAGGTTTTAAGAGGAAGGAATCAGTAAAATTTCATCATGAGGCTATATGATTAAATGCCATTCTGCTGTTGTAGAATATACACAAGAGGGATTTTTATCCCCTGTTCAGTCTTCCTCACACCATTTTGCAAAGGAACAAGAGAGAAGTCGCCTAATGCTGTTGTGTCACCAGGTAACCAGTACAGATCCTCAGTCTAGCCAGTCTAAATTTTTTTCTGGCTTTTCTATAAAGCTTGTCTGAGGAAAAATGTCGGTTTTGAGAATGCAGGGAAGACATATTGCTTTTGCTGGGAACCTGCTATTTTCCATTGAGAAAAATCAACCAGAGGTGTTATTTAGAGTCATTTTGACACATATATGAGAATTTCCTCTTTTTAAATGGAACAAGTGTATTTTATTTCATATCATTTCAATACAACATTAAACTTACTCTTTCTTTTTTTTTTTTCCCCCCACACTCTTATAGGTCCTGATTTCCTATCAGCTATTTTCTTGAAAGGACCTTACAGTTATTTCTACCAGTGCAGGAATAGTCTATGACCCAGTGTACCACATAAGTTGTAGTTTAATATGAAAGTCTGTGGACAGTGGGGCATCAGGTTTCTGTGGCTTCAGCTCTCCTAAATGAAGACATTACACAGGCCAAAGTGCAGTTTATCATTAAACCAATTTGAACTCAAGCAGCCTTGTTCATATTAACCAGAATATTCCACAATTCATTAAATTGGTACCTATGAAAAATGTAGGGGTTTTTTATGAAAATTTTGAAACGAAGGGTAGGATTTATCTCAAAAACTTTAGCTGGCTACAATGCACTCTACTCCAAAGCAAAACAGCACAGATTTCTATAGACAACAGATAGGAGTAGACATTTCTAGAGAACAATTGAACTCATAAATTTTGGACATATGATTTACAATTGCTCACTAGAAGCGCCCATTTCTTCCCCATGCCTATAAAAAGAGTTACTAGCGATGACTGAACTTTTGAGGATCAGCTGAATTCTGCTGAAATGTTTTCACATTTTGATAGAAAGCGAGTATTACAAATTTCTCCAGTAGGATATTCATAGTTTCCAGTGTTTGCCCCATGCTGCTGCAAAGAATGGAAATGTCAAAACATTCTGGAACACAAAATATCTTCATTTCACTTGTCACTACTTATTAATAACAGCGGAAGCTCAGATGTCTCTATCTAGTGTCTGAAGTACAAGGTACTATCACCTGAATTTAAAGACCGTAGTGAGACTTCTGGATAGAAAAATCACTAGAACTGCATGGCAGCTACTAAAGTAGTACATAAGTACTGTGTTAAATTGCCAGGCATTCCTACTGAAGTCTATTGCAATATATTAACCCTTCATGCTTCAAGCAACAGACAATGAGCACAAGGTAGGCATAATTCATGTGAAACCTTCAGCTACAGAAAACTATGTAAGATAACTTTTCAGCCCACTACAGCAGTGAAGAAGTAGTCCCATTTTGTCTAATAAAACCTCCTGTACCGCTTTCCTTCCTGCTATGACCTTTTCTTAACTGTTCTCTTCATGCCTTACTTAGAACAAAATGCCATATTCACATTTAAGAATGCTGTTTTATTTCTGAATCAATCCCTCATGCTGACAACTTGTGGAATTATTTTGATGCAGTTCTGTGTCAGATCACAAAAATCTTTTTACGATTTTATAGAGATGTTACAAAAATAAAATTATTTCTTGGGTTCCAATGTAGCAAATAAACAGCCTTAGCATATTCAAGCACAGTATCATGAGCAATTTTCAAAAAAAGAGTAACTCACCTCTGTGCCATACCTGAAAATACATCATTATTACAGATAGAATAATTGAAGAAGTTACACAGTTGTGAATTCTTACAGAGGTTTCTGTTACACGTTACGCAACTGTGTTAGCCCTCAGTCTCCACTGAGGCATTAATTCCATTCCATGGACACTTTAAAATTCAGTTCTGTTCTGAGCCAAGGGTGAAAACCAGGCTTATTAAAATTTTCCATGAGAGGAAAACCCTGGAATCCTTGCACTGAGATAGATCCATGATTTTGCTGAATTCAGAATCTCCAGAACGCCAGGGTTGCTGCTCTCCCTTAGTATTGCAAGGTTATGGATACTTGGATGCACAATATCAAACAGCTTGATTTATGACAGGACGAACTCAGCATTTTTCCAAGCTGATAAAGTGGAAGTAAACCAGATTTACCCTATTTCCCAAGGAATTTTAGTAGAATAATTTACTACTTTTTTTTTTTGACAAATTAAAGAAATTAAATTGCCCAGACTTCTTCCATCAGCTCTTTCTCGAAAGACCCTCTGTACTATGACTTCTGCCACATACCTGGTATGTTTCATAATATTTTAAATACAGCTTTACATGTTTTAAGGAAAAACTACCTATATGAGAAGGGAGACTTTAAAACCAGCACAAATTCATTCATAAGGCAATTAATCATACAAACATAGAAATGTGGGCTGCAAGAGACGTTATTTAGTCCAATTTCCCGCTCTAAGCAGGACTATCAATGTAGGATCAATACTAAAAATATCACTCTTCATTTAATTCCTTCCTCAGTGTTAGAGATGTGAACCATATAAATCATGAAATCTTAATACGGCAACCATCATGGACTTCCAGCTTTCCATGTATCATACATCAGCAGCATTCTTGAACCACTGTTTTTCTGGCAATATCCTCTCAGGGACAACATACGAGGGCCATTGTCAACAGCAAATATTAATTCCTTTCTCAATGAAAACATTACAGAGCTTAATATTAAAAAATATATGAACAATCATTTACCTTACTTTTATATGCAGCTTAAACTTACTTATTAAAAATAATATGAGATATGTTAAAGATTTTGTTGTGCTGTATTTATGTTTATTGTAAAGGTGTTCTGTATTTCAGAAGGTGCAGTGGTTGCCATGGAAACTAATTTTTAGTCTATTGCAGAGTAAATAATTCTATAAATCTCACTTCATATCCAGTCCACAGGTATGATTTCCCTTTATTATTGGTGTGGGGGAGGAGAAGGGGATAATTTTTTTCTTCCCTAGGCATTTTTTTTTCTATGTAGTAGCTTTTCAGTTTGTCTAGCAGTGTCTTCTAGAGAAACAGAAGCAATTAAGAACAGAAGAGAGGAATCCAGACCTTTCAGGAGTCCTCATCTGAGTTACTGAATGCTTCATGAACTTTTGGAAAATCATTTATTTCTCAGAACCTCATTGCTTCCGTAGCTAGAATACAAATAAAGGACTTGCTAAATGTACTTCTCAATAGGTTGAGAAGCTGAGCTAATTATTTCTGTAAAATTATTTAAAATACTGCAACTAAAATTGCTGTGTAAGCTAAAATCACTACTGTTGTTCTGAGCATTACTACCATTTGTTACTGTGGTAGGATCAGTGAAGTTCATTTCTATAGAAAAGAAAGTTATCAAGTGAATTTCACACTTCTGGAATCTGCACATCACATATCACACATCAGTATTTTAATGTTTTAATAGAAAGAGACTTAGCTTTCATCCAGTAGGCAATTTTGTACTTAGTAAAAGTGCACATGGATGTTTATTCAACACCCCAAGGCGCTTGCTTTAAGAATGTAGTTGATGGAATTGCACGAAGAACTCCATCTTTATTGTTTTACATCTTTATATTCTATTGTCTTATTATCTGTGCAACACTATATGTATGATCTATGTATCTACTGTATGTATTCTACTGATAGGACTGAAGCATGGTGAAGCTAACAGATTCATCCAAAACTGTAAAAGAAACCTGTGCCAAGGCCAGAAAGGGAGTGGCAGGTCCAGAGCCTACGTCCACTGTTTAACTGGTTTTCATAGCAGGGCCCAAACACCATACTAATAGAGAGGGAAGCTGCCAAACAGGGTCAGCTCTGAGTCTTGAACATAGCCACGTCCGGCGATATTACTTGTAGTGTTCACCACTGAGCCCATTCAAGACTCGGAGTAAAAGCACATTTGAACTGTACTCTGAGGAAATGGGTTGCGGTTGCTGTAAGGAAGCAAGGAGTAGAAGTGAAAGAGATCCTGAGACCTAAAAGGGAAGGAGAAAGGGGGCCAGACGGGGAAGTCCCTGGAGAGTTGGTCCCACTGCATCTGCCAGGAATGTGAAGGATACAGAGAAGAAAACACTGAGTTGTGCTGCTGGGAATGGATCCTTCACCAGCCCCAGCAGCATCTGTCTGTCTGCATCAAGTCTGCTGCCTTTTCCTAGTGCTCTGACATAACAACAACAGGCAGCAGGGCCAAGGCCGTTTTGCTCTCCCCAGGGTTCTACTGCCTTGCAGAGCTGCCTACCTTCACCGTGATGGGAGCCAGCACAAGTTTAAAAACAGCAAAGCTGCAGCTAGGGCAATTTTATGCAGTCATATCAACGTGGTTGTATGCACCATCTTTACAATAAATTCGATGCAAAGAAAAATCAAGAAGTATCTTTGAATACCAGGAAGGCCTGCATAAGGCACTATGTGGAAGCATCAGCTACAACACAAACAAAAATAACTGTATTTTTTCAAAAGACCACCCTATCCCAGCTCAAATGAGCGTAGCAATGCCCCTAATTCATCTTATTACTGACGTTAAAAAAGTATTTTCAAGTTTGGATTGCATGGGGACTTCTTTATTTTGGCTGCTGTTGCAGAGTTAGATCTCTCTCTTCTGTCTGTTTCCATTTATTTTCTACACAGGCAAAATTGCTTTTAACATCAATGGGAGGTGCAAGTGCTCAGACTTTATGCAGACTGTCCATGCACTTGAGTATCATAAGTGGTTTAACTACTTCACTTTTGGCAACCGTGTTACAAACAAAATCAGGGCTAAAATGTCATTTTTGCAATATCTCCAATGCATGCTTTGAATCACGCTGCTCAGTTCAGTATTTCCAAGCTATATAATCTTTCTTATAGAGGATTTATAGAATTATTTTGGAATAATGAGGGAAAGGAAGATTACCATAATCATGTTTTCTGACTTGCTATGTATTTATCCATACACTAATTCTGTAGAAAGCACATTTCCTTTTCTGATGCCAGCAAAGTATTCCTTATGTACTTAATCTGAGAACTTGGGCATTCTGGGAATGTCTTATTTGTTTAGCCCTGAGGTTCTGAATGTTTTGGGTAAATAGCAAAGGAATCCAAACACAGCGTTTGGTTTCAAGGAAATAAAGGACAGAAAATGCTCACACATGGAGCCTTTATATCTAAGTAATTTCTATTCTTGCAAGTTTTCAGACTGACATTGATATTTCAGAGCTTGCCAAACATGTACACCCCTTGAGCAAACGAACTATCACACAACTGCAAAGCTGCTACAGCTGACCTCCATTAATAATCTGTACATTTTTAAGGTGCCTCCTGTTTCTGGATCTTTGTTGTCCTTCTCCATTCTTTGCACTTTTCAAGAATTTAAGCGTTTAATATTAACTGTGTTATAAAGAACGTACATTTGTGAAGAAAGCATTGGACTGAATCATTTGGCTTACAAAGGTTTACATAACTTGATATAGTATAACTTAAACTAAATCACTCCAAAGGTATATGGGCAAATTGAAGGGTATATTAAGACTCCTTAAATGACTTCTTAAATTATAAGTCAGACTTAAAAGCAGCCAAAATCATTAGATTCAGGGAAAGGTTTCTTTCATGACCATCTTAAGACCACAAAGGTCAGTAAAAATACTGTTTAATTTGGCAGATCATCTCAGACATAACTTCAATTACTCAAAAAAATCCATCAAAATGAGTGAATTTCTTGAAATATTCTTGAAGTATAAAGTTTAAAATGAAAAGCAGAATTACAACCAGATGGAGCAAACATTTTTATACCTATCTCTGTAAACTAGCAAAATTTGACTGTGGCATGCACTCAGGCATCTGATATCCTGAAAACTTCTGTATAGTGCATACCAATTTTCACAAAATAGTTCTACTGAGGTGGGTGCAAGAGATGAATGCTCTTTTTCTTATCTTTTCCACTGTTTAAAATACAGTATTGTATTCAGTTTGCTGAACTAAAAGGTCCGATGTAATTTAATATTGTATTTGCACTGATGTGGGGTTTGTTGGGTTTTCTGGGGGGTTGTTTTTGTTTTTTGTTTTTTGTTTTTTGTTTTTTTTTAATTCAACACTTAATATTGCAAAGCAACTCAATTGCGGTAAAATGCTCCACTTAAGTTTCATACAGTTTCTTTACCAACAGTTGAAAAATTGTTCATGAAGGAGTTAAATAATAAGAGTCTAGTTCATATTAACAACAGAAAACACAATAGCATTTCATATCTAGTCTTTACTGTAGGGAGCAGTTTTGTGGGAAAATAAACAAAAGGCAAGGAGTCTACGGATGAAGGAAAGGAAGCATTTACTGAGATAGGTAGTGTTTAAAGCATTTAGAGGGGTTTGTTTCCACTACTCTCAAAATGACATGCTTTGCATATGGTTTTTGTGGACTTCCCCGAAAAGTCCATAAAACAATATAGTTTAAATTACGGATCATTATTGTTTAAATTTGCACATAGATAACCTAAATGTCTAAAGCATGTTTGCACTGGTTTTTGCTCAAGAAAATCTGATCAATGACATTGATTTTGAGGACACAATATGTCAGCGTTAAACTACAACCTCCTTCTTAATGCACACTTACAATGCACGTTAAATAAATCCAAAACACAATACCTTGCATGGTTTCATTGCCTCAATTAATCAAACAGCCCAATTTCTCTAATTAACGTTAGCGTACTATCTGTTCTTAGGGTAAGGTAATATTCATTTTGAGCTGACTCACGCACTGCAGATAGGAGCTCAGGCTTAATGCTGATCCTACTAAAAACTCCTACCTCACTCCAAGAGGAGGGAAGTCAAGCCAATCAGCCACAGGTTCAAAAGCCCAACTTCAACTACAATTTCAAGTGTATATACATACAAATCACAAATAAAATGTGGAAAAAAGGTAAAACACTGACCATCCATCAAACACAATATCCATTGTGTCCACGTGTTAACATACACAACTTAGATATACAAGACTGGTCTCTTCTTTGTAGTTACAAACATCTTTAAAGCAGCATAGTTCTAATGCAAAGTTTTTTTCTTTCAGCTGTGGATCAAGCACAAAGTCAGTAACTTTGTGTCCAGCCAAACCTATCCCAAATGTTCAGGGCTCTGAAACATATTTCTATAAAACGCACTATTGAAATTACAGCTGGTTCTTCAAGAAATCATTAGTTGCCTCCAGCAAGCTGTTTTCCTTCTTCTGTGTGACCTCCCCTTATTCATTCCCCTTGAGACATGTGAAGCCAGAGCACTGCCCTGTCTACCAAGTCCCATGTAGTTTGGACATGTAGGGCATACTTTTTCCTGTTTGAAGTGTTTCAATGTTCCTACATTTTAATGTGCCACCAGAAAAAATGCACAGATTTCACTACATAGTTTAGGTTGAGGGATGAGGGCAGTAAGTTTGTTGGCTACATTATGATTCCTATGTTATTTTGGTTTGGTTTATTTAATATTATTTTAATTTAATTTTATTTTTAATTGTGTATTGTTCCTTGCCTAACTCAAAAGGCAATTTGTACTCCTGTCGAGATTCAGACTTGGACATCCCCTCCCAGGGTCTTGTTCACAGTCCCACACATTCTAGTCTCATACCTTACCGTCATACCATGAGCTGACTGTTGCTAATTTGGCAGCAAGCAACTGCCATTTTCAATGTAGTTTGGCTGATGGCGGGGGGGGGGGGGAAGTATTTTTCTGAGGAAGCAGCAGTAATACAGTAGTTTGTATGGAATCCAGAATGGATTTGCCCCTAAACACCAGAAACGCAAGATCCTACAAAAAGTTCTTCTCTGTGTGAAGAGGACATAACAGAGAGAGGATTTTGTAAAACTGTTATGTAAAGTCATGGTACTTAAATTCTAAGAGTAAACTATTACTGTTACTATAAAGAGAAACACGGTGTTTAACACTATTCAAAACTGAGCGTGTAATTTTTTTCCTACTCATAGCCATTTTTCTTTCACTTTGAGGTCTTGGTCACAGAGCAGGATATCTTGCTTTGTTAAAAGTTTGCTTTTATCTTTTTACTAAAAGATTTGGTTTCCGATCAAAATTACAAATGCATTAGCAAACAATCTGGTCAACAATCATTGCACTGTAAATCAATCTGCTTCTGGAACACCAGCTGTTTTTTTTTTTTTAAACCCACAACAAGAAGAAGATCTAGAAGCAAGCCTTACGGGAAATATTTTTTTCTTTTTCTTGCACTGTGCAATTCATTCCTGAGACACGTCTAAGACATGGGAAACGAAACAGCGTCTCAGAGAAAGATGGAATACGCAAAACTACAAAGACTTCCCTAGGGATGTCGTTCCTCTGGTGTACTGGTTTATAGACTTATGTATAGGACTGTCACCCTCCTAACTAAATTGATAGGTTTTCCTTTTATGCCTGAACACTGAACAGGGATAAATAGTCAAGGCAATACATATCTTTATTATCTTTATTCCTTCAAATATTCTGTTCTCTCTCAACAAACACATTTGAGAAGGAGAGTTCACCAAACCCCCAGACATAATCATGCTAAATTAGACTCACCTGGGAATCCATCTATTTATCACACACCACTTTTGTCACATTTATTTAAATATGGTACCACTGTGGTTTGCATCGTTATTTTTTAAAATACACTACTGATGCACTCTTCCGCAAGCTGGCATAAGGGAGACAACTTACTTCTAAGTTTTGATATTATTCCTCTGTAACTGTGATAGTAGAAATTCCCCATTCTATACAACTTCCTGTTCATGAATAGCTTGTTGTATATCCTTCCTTTTTCTTCCCCACTGCCCCACATGTACTAAAGCTTCAGCGATTCTAGTTATTGATTTAGCCACCTGAGGTACAAAGCCCTAGTGCCCAGGCGAAAATGTGGTAACTGAATTCTTCTTTCTGGAAAAGCTACATAAACGGCATATGAGAAAATAACCCAGATTTGCCTGTAACACTGCTTAATCTGATTATTTATCTACTTCCAGAACTCCAGCTGTGATGCTTCTATATAGATATTGGTAAAAAATTTTCAATCAAATGACTGTCTGAAACATCAAGTATTTTTCATGACCCATCTCCTGTTTGGTCTGTATTTCCCTCCCATATGTGTGTCACTCACTATGTCTCCAAAACACAAGGTCAAGTTTAGTTAGTTAATGGTGTAAAAACACATTCCACCCCAGAAAGACTCTGACAGATTCTTGAGAGAATGTCTATCAATTTATATTCTCACTTACCTCAGTACTATGGTTCATTCTCTTTTACCTGTATTAGTTGCTACCGTACATCTTTATCTCATCTCAGTAGCTACAATATTCATAGCAGACAGTAACAAACTGAACTGCAAATACATCAAGATTTAAAAGTGCTTGTAGAGTTTTTCCTGGATTCTTATTAGTCTGACTGGCAATTGTTAGGTGGATGACTAAGCCAACAATTTCTATGGTTTTTGTTTCTTCCAGCTGAAGATCTTACATTCTCATTCGATTGTCTTATCTTAGAACTGCATGACTGCTCTGAATAAAAGTCAGTTTTCTATATTTGTGACTTTCATGCAACAGATAATTAAATTATACTGTTGAATTTCATTAGCATGAGCCAAAGTAGTCCTGAGCTCAGTAGAATGAGCGCATTTGTTAAAGTCTTGCTGGTTTTGGCTGGGATAGAGTTTATTTTCTTCATAGCTACTGTGGGGTTATGTTTTGGATTTGTGCTGATAAAACAGGAATATTTTAGTCACTGTTGAGCAGTGCTTACAGAGTCAAGGCCTTTTCTGCTCCTCATAACACCCTGCCAGTGAGCTGGCTGGGGGTACACAAGACGTTGGGAGGGGACACAGCTGGGACAGTTGACCCTGACTGACCAAAGGGATATTCCATGCCATGTGACGTCATGCTCAGCATATAAAGCTGAAGGAAGGAGGAGGAAAGGGGGGCACATTCGAAGTAATGCCATTTGTCTTCCCAAGTAACTGTTACACATGATGAAACCCTTATTTCCTGGAGATGGATGAACACCTGCCTGCCAATGGGAAGCAGTGAATGAGTTCCTTATTTTCCTTCACTTGTGCATGTAGCTTTTGCTTTAACTATTAAATTTTCTTTATCTCAACCCATGAGTTTTCTCACTGTTGCTCTTCCAATTCCCTCCCCCATCCCACTATGGGGAGATTGTGTGGTCTTTAGCTGCATGCTGGGATTAAACCACAACAAAGTCCTACTAATTTATGGCTCCTTTCTAAAACCCCTGGACAAGATACATTTTTTAATAGCTACATAAAGTTATAACACAATATGTTTTGACTTGACAATAGGACCCAACTTGAAAGCAACTGTAAAAGTGATATTCTGAGCCCTGCCTCATTGTAATCACACTATACTTTCTTTCTGGGAGACAATAATCAGTCATCAGCTTCTTGGTGCGTCTGATGCTGTGTTATGTTAGGATAACCATGTCCATAGCGCATCTTTGCCTAACAGTTTCCTCAGTAATGCAGAGATACCTTGAGATTATTAGAAACTTTGGAAGACACTTACCAAACAATTCACAGATTTCAGCAGCCTAGTTAATACCTACAAACATTGATGTTAGCTGGCTTTTGCCTTGGGAATCAATTGATAACCTTTAGACTAAACTGTGTTAGGTACACTAGTAAGTACACCAAATGCATACATATCAGACTTGTAAAAATGAGGCCAACAGACAGCTGCAGCCGTGGCTGTGATCCGCAGCAACATCTACAATGCCAGGTTGACAGCTGTGGTCATCAGAAAAGATACTTCTTCCCTAATGACCTGATAGAATGTCTCGATGTTTGTAATGGCAGTTTTGGCTTTAGATTGAATCCCAACTGACATTCTCAGTTCTCTCTATGTAGTGCTGATGTCCAGAAATTACAAGGTGCTTGTTTTCCTTATCTAGTCAAACCGGCAGACTCCTTTCTTAGTATCTTATACTGATAGTATTTGTACTTTTACCAAATAATATCACAAGAGACTCTAAACTCTGTTTTGTGCTTCCAATATCATGTCAAAGCAGCATGTGTGGCTTTTCAATGGTTACCACACTCCTTATTCACCGTAGTGAATAAGTCACAGTCACACAGGAGGATGACTTCTAATTCACTGACCTAGATGTAATTTCCGTACTCCTCAAAGCTTCTAGTTATCTACTTCATCCAACTTTACAGATGACCCAATGTCTCAACTTAAGTTCCAGAAATCTGCAGCGTTCTTCTTAAATCAGAATTGTTAAAATGTTTGCCTATATTAACAATAAATTATATACATTCTAAAAGATATACATGCTTCTAGTCAGACACTTCCAGTCGTAGGTAGAAAACATTACCCAAAAGAGCTTACTTCATGGGCTGACTTACGTTGTTTTTGTTTGTATATATATTTCCCCTTTTGTGATCTAAAGAATGTTCATCTACCTGTAATCAAATAACAATTTAGATTGTAAAAGACAAATGGAGCTCATCTAGTCCAACCACCTAGCAATTTATTCAAATAAAGACTAACTTAATATCTAGATCAGGTTGCTCACAGTCTTCTCCAGTTGATCTTTAAAAATATCCAAGGAAAGATAACTGACAGCCTCTCTGAAAAATCACAGAGCTTACCACCCAAATTAGAAATTCAGTCCAAGAAATAAGTTTGCCAAGAATATTGAATGGTTACACTCCATTAAATTTTCTCAGTCAAAACTCTGTGATGATCCTGAATATATTTCCGTAAAGGAATAAATAAAATTTTGCCATAGGGTAACCAAAGGCAGATTTGGGATGAGGAAGAAATGTTCACACATCACTGAAAATGAACTCAATTCAAAGATATTAAAAGGTATAAAATACACCATAACATATCCTCTGCCATAGCAGATAACCCAAATCACACAGGTGAAATTGGGACTGGGAAAAAAATATATTAATGAAACAAGGTCTCACTTACTTCTGCCTGTAAGGTTACACTACAGGGCACAACTGCTTTTAGTCATTCTTGAAAAGTACATGAAAGTACGAGAGTGGAAAGAGAAGAGGACCATGAAACATAAAGTGAAGCAGTCAAAAGCTACAGAAAATTTACAGGTGACTGCATAATTATTTAGAGCCACTTTAAAGACTTTTTATGTAATAATTTTAGGTTAAGATAACAATACTACTATCAACCTGCTTTCTTCCACATCTTGTGTTGGGACTGACTCTGTCAACAAGACTATACAGCCTTTCCCTCCCATCCAGAAACATTCACTAAGCCAGTAACTATTAAACCAATACCCACAGCTGTAGAATCAAAATGATATTCCTTTACCCACAAAAATTAGTACCAGTTAAAACTACTCAACATTATACTTACCAATATAATTTGAAGTGTAGGGTGGGAAAGAAGAAGAAGCTTGTTCCATCCTTATACTGTTTTTCACTTTTTGCATGAGACTTATTCACTAGTGAACTCTGATACAGTGATTCTCATTGTATTACAGTGCCAATAAAACCCATCAATTGATTCAGTAGCTGACAGCATACAATTAAATTTCTACCTATAAGTAACTTCTGCTTACAATGAAGTTTTAAAAGAAGTAAATGATTTCACTACTACAAGAAAAAAATAATCTAATTTTCCCTTCTAATTTCCTGACAGTATTAGAGGAAAGTATTTATAATGCAGCAATATAGTTCTGCAGAATTAGAAGGAGAAAAGAGCTGTTGCGGCTGAGCTTTAAGATCATACACCCAGCAAAAGCCTCTGCTTGAAAATTGCAAGTGACATAAACGAGGTAACAGTTAAGGGTAGAATGAGTTGCAAATTGTTTTCGTAAATCTCTAAATGTAACCTGAATGGGTATGCCGATTCATTCACCAGAGAAAGTTATCTAATACCTTGTTTTCCAAACGGTCTATAAACCAGACATTTGACTGCAGTGTGTAAAAAAATAGAAAGCAGTTGGTGACTAGCACAAAATAGTACCAATTTGAACAATATGGATTATGTAGTTTGTCTTAAGCCATCTGCAAAGGAAACTTGTCTTTACAATACATTTGTCTTATAACATGTTTCTTTTTATAAACAGGCATCTCCACTCTGGGGAGTTAACTGGCTTGTGTTTATGATGCGCTGCCATGAAGGCAAAACAAAAGATGTGGGGCAATTTTTAACTATGAGTACAGTATCTTACAAGATAATTAACAGGGAACTATTACCTATAAAGCTTTGATAGAAATCATAATTATGGATTCTGTTGCATAACATTCATAGACACCTTGCACAATACACTAAGCTTTTAATGTTTTCAATTCCCTCTGTACTATCCAATTTGTGAATTTTGTTCATCTCAACATCCTGGAAAAGCCACTGACCATTTTCAGTTTATAAAAATATCTAAAAAGGATGACAGAAAAGGTGTAGACGCATTTTCATATCCTTAGATGAAGGAGAACACTTCAAAATGATGTTACTGGTTAAGAATTAAGAAAGCTACACCACATTCAAAGACCAGTGAAGTTATCTGCACTACTTAATGGCTGAGTTAGACATCCTGCTGCATGTTTATTTTATTAAAAATTTAAAAGTATAGAAAAAAGAAGTGGTCCAAGGGAATTCACTTTTAAGAACCTGAAATTACAATGACAAAGAAAAATGAAACATATTTGAAATAACTTGAATTAGGGAAGAAAAATGTGATTGATTTATTACAAGAGAAAATAGCGTGCATAAACCTAGGCAATGAAAGTGTTTATGTACTTACGATGTACACATGAGAAATACTTCTATTATGTAGATTATGGTTTTATTGGAATTTGGAATGAGCTGATGCTATTTGGCTTGACTCTTACAACAAAAAAGGAGTGGAACAAGTTCTATGGTGTTTGTAAGATTTAAATTATTTTATTTTATTGTTCTCTTTAAAGGAAGAAAAGCCTTTTAGACAGGAAAAAGTGTATATTATTTATAACACTGTAGTAGATTGAGGCAGAAAATGCATTTGAAAGAACTATGGAATAGTTTAAACAATATTGAGGAATGAAAGGAAAATTTATTTTTGGCCCTCAATGATATTAATAAAGGTTGTGATACTACAAAAAACTTGTTTGGGTAGCCATGTGGAATAAAAGGTACAGTATTTACTATCTGAACCAGAGTGTGCTATATTTATCAATGAGGAATAAGCTATACAAAGAAACAACTGCAAACAGCCTTACAGTAAATGCAAGACGTTTGATTTATCAAGCATTTCATTTGATCTGTCATTCACAGAGAGTGACAAATAAAGAAACCTTTTTCAGGTGTAGTTTTCTGATTTATTTCTCTTTCCTGTACCCTTAGTGCCAACCACCCCATTTCTGAATATCATAAGCAGAAGGAAATAACTTCCGCCCCAAATGGCCAGGCTGGGCAATAGATATTATTCAATTCCTGGAACCTCCCCTTCTCTGGCAAGGCTCTGAGTACTAAGCAATGCTGGTCAGAGTTTACCTGGCACAACAGAGTGTCTACTAGAGGAGATGTGTTTAAAGAAGGTCTAAAAGCAGAATAAACTTGTCCCGCATACTGCCAACACGCCAGCTAGGCTCAAGAGGATCCAAGGCAGGAGACTCCATTGCAGCCCATCCCAGGAAACGAGGGCTTTGGAACTACAGACCCTCGCAGACCCCAGCAGCTAAAGCTCCCACCTCCCATCAAGAGTGGCTTGTCCACATAACCATGACAGTAGCATCTTCCCACTATCCAAAGGGAGAAGAAAGAGAACATCAAACCTTGAGAAATTCAGTGATGGATTTAAAGTGAAGGCTGGCATCATCTAGTGGGTTATTCAGATTTTAATTGCTTATCCTGTAAGATTCCAGTAAGTGCTTACTGTACGCTAAAATGTGTCTGAAAGACAGTCAAACTAAAAAAAAAAAACATACCCATTGATTCTGACAGCCCTTTTCAGAACTCCAAGTATCATTGCAATATTTCTTTGGAAAGAGTTATTCTAAAAGCCAGAAGTTTGAGAGAACTTTAATATGTTAACAGTGAACAAAGGAAGGAGCTCTGAAAGGAGAAGGGGCAAATGGTGATCAGTTCTTTTTGAGTTAGATTAAACACATTCCATACTCTAGAGGAGTCAAAGCTCAAAATAATGAAGCTTGTGATGACCCTAACAAAAAGGAAGCTTTTAAGACACCAAAATCATAATGCAATCATCCCGTACTTCTATTTCCAGGTTATCCACAATACTGTATAATGGATTTGCTTGGAAATCTACACATAATGAATGTTTCCTGGTACTGTGTTTAGCACCTTTTCTCTCATCAACATGTCAGGGATTTATGCAGGGAACATTTAATAAAGATAAAAGTGGTTCTTTGCATAGTATTTTCATGCTACAAAGAGAGACCTCTGATATGACCCTCCTCTTCTCCCCCTTCTCCAGTATTTTGTATTCTCTTTTATCTCTTTTCTATTTCTCTCTGTGATCAGCATTTTATCTATCTGTCATATCCCAGTTAGAAGCTGCAGAAAAAGTATTTTTTCTGAGTAGCAGACTGAAAATGACCAAGACCTTCCTCAATGAAGCACACATTTAGAAGCTGGAATCTAGCAAATGTTATCCTTGTCAGATTTGCTTGTCAGATATTATCCTTGTCAAATGCATGCTCTCTCACAGAATTAATCCTCTATAACTCACAAAAGAATTTAGTCTGTAAAATATGAACAGAAATATGTTTTCTCGCTTATTTAAAGGAAGAGGGAAAACATGGAAGAGATTCTCTACTGCTAGCTAAGATATTTTAGCAGTCATATCTTCCCCCAATATTTCTGTCTCCTACTCAATCAGTTTTAGAAGAAAAGGATTCCTAGATTGCTCATTTAATCTATTTATTGAGTGAAATGTGTGTTTTGGGGGCAGAGTGGAGGGTAGGGGGCGTGTACTGGGCCTAGCTGGGATAGAGTTAACTTTCTTCAGAGCAGCTTGTATGGTGCTGGTTTAGATTTATGACCAAAACAATACTGGTAACACACATGTTCTAGCTATTGCTGAACAGTGTTTGCACAGCACCAAGGCCTTCTCAGTCTGCTCCCCCACAGTGAACAGGGGGCTGTGGCGCAATAGGTTGCGAGGGGAAACAACCAGGAGGACGACCCAAACTAATCAGAGATATTCTATGCCATATATTGTCATGCTCAGCAATTAAAGGGAAAAGAACTTTTAGGGATGTTAGCCATTTTTTGCTTGGGAACTGATTGGCATCAGTCTACCCATGGGAGATGGTGAGTGATTGAACTTCTTTTTGTTGTTCTTTTAATCTCAGCCCCTGGGTTTTATTGCTTTTACTCTTGCTTTCTTCTTCCCCTGTCCCACTGAGGGTATGGCGGGGAGCGACCAAGCATCTGTGTGGTGTTTAGCTGCTTACCTGGGTTGACCCACAAGAGGGGGCAGGGGAAGGAAGTCTGCAAGAGATCTGGTTCCCTCCATTTAAGGGTAAAGAAAAGGAATGTATTGAAATGTATCATTAAGTGAAACGGGTAACAACTATTTCAGTAATCCAGCCATGACTGATGGTTCCCATTTCAGTCCAGTCTGCATTAATTAATATGTGGATATTAATTTAGATATATTGATAATATAAGGATATTAATTTGGATAACATATAGCTATTAATACAGACTGATATTTCTAGAGAAAGCTAAGCTACAATACAAAAGCAGTTATCTTCATAAAATGAAAGAACAGAAAAAGAAAAGAAAAAAGCTGAGGAAAAAAATCAGTGCCTTGGCACTGTGATCAGCACTTCCAGGATGAATATTCATTTATAACAAATAATTTTGCAAAAGCTTCATAACAACAACAACAACAACAAAAAAAAAAGCAATCCAAAAAGCCACCTTGCTCACTCTTAAGGAGCAGCTTGTAGGGTCTCTTAAGACAGTGATGATATGGTCATTGCATGTGATAAAAGCACTATGTATACAGTTGACACAATATAAATAAAAGATCACCTAACAGAGTTGCTTTTGAATATAAACAACTATTTATATACCCCACCATCCCCTCCATATCAAAAATATGCCTAGTAACATGACATCTGACTCAGCCTGGAGGGAAAATATTTGATAGACATGTTTTCTAGAGTGTAACCCAAGTAAATAGACATCAGCAAAACCAGTAACATTCCTACTACTCCCTGTTTTATTAATTTACCTTAGTTCCCCAGTCAAAAATCAAGATGAGTGAAGATTTCTACATCTCACACAATTTTATGAGAAAAACCCTTTGGAGTATTTGCAGGAGGTTCTTCAAGTACTGACATAAGACAGTCGGTCAATAACACCCAGATATCTTCTGACAGTTTAGTCTTTGTAATCTGCACTTCTCTGTGAAACCAAGAAACTAGTACCATGTTTTCTTCTAGGAAGAGGAATAGGATTTGTTTAAACAAATTAAATGCTAATGACTAGTCATTTTTCTTTTACATGTATTCACTTGACTATTTCTCATCCTCACTGTGTTTCTATACTGAGGATTATGAGGCTTTTACATCCTGTTTAGGAGGTCCGGAAAAGCACTCACAACCCAGAGAACTGCTGTAGTCGCCTTAACCATTCTTCCAGCCCTTGACTTCCTATGACTACTCAAACACACTGCTCTTGTGCCTGTGGCTACACAGTTCTGCCTTAGCTGCTCAGTACCTCAGTATCCCTCTTACCACTGAGCGCTCTTTTTTAGACTGAAATCCTGAGCACTCACTCATCCACACAATGTCTGGTATTGCAAATAGTCTGCTGTATTGGGAAGTGGGTCTGCAGAGGAAAACAGATGGCACTGAAGAATAAAAGTCTAGAGTATGCTTGTTTCAGAGTATACATGATTAGCTCTAGCCTGAGCCAACGGGCTGAATGCCCTTTAGCAGCTGGAGGGCATTAGGCGTGCGTCTGGAATGCATGTGCCAGATTATTTCATACAGAAGGAACATAGTTTTAAGTAAGTAAGTGTGGACTATTCCCAAAAGCAAACCAAAGCATGGTTGTTTGGAAATTAGCTCCAAAATTTCAGTCCTCATATGAGCACTAATGAAGATGTACCCATAGTATAAAGGTTAATTCACACTTCAGCTCCACTTCAGGGTGAATTGAACAGACCTCTGGCTAAAAGCAAGACTTAAAATTAATCATAAGAGGAAAGTTTCCAGGACTCTGTTGTTCTAATTGTTCCAGGAATTGTTTGCCAGGGAAGGAAAAAAACAAAATCAACCAAAAAAAACACCAACACACACACACACAAACAGACCACCCCACCCCACCCCAAATAAGAACAAAAAACAAAATCAAGGAGAAAACTCCCACACTTTTAACTAAGGTTACTTTACGCTTTTCTAGCGTTGATATAAGGGACTGGAGCAAAGGATGAAAAGCTTCACTGAGTATCTGTGCTAGAGAGAATAATGTGCTATTTAAAGTATTCAGATAGCAAGGAAGAGTTTGATTATGCCTTGTGTTCTACATGTCCTTACCCATTAGTAATTGATTCATTTTCTACTGTCTTGTTATTTGGAAAGGTGGAAGAGGAGAAAGAAGCACTGATATGCTCCTATTATATTTGTTAAAGTGTTTATTCATTCATTGCTACCATTTATGCTCCTATTTCTGAGATAAGGAAAGGATCACAGGACCTCATTGTTAATAATGACTGAAGGAAAGCAGAATCTCAATGTTAACATGCTAGGAACAAGGCAGAGGGTACAATCTTTACTTTGAAAAAACCCAGGAAAAAAAAAAAAAAAACAGAGGAAAAAAACAGAGAGGCATTTAAAATCATAAACATTGTTAAAATATATGTATAATATTTATTACTATAAGTAAACACTGTTAATATATAACACTGAGTATTATCTCACTCATATGAGTAATCTCATAAATTCAGAAGAATTACTTCCTGAAATCAAGTTTTGCATATAAGGAAACATTTGAAGAGTCTAGATTCCACAGAAGACCGAGGGCTATCACTTCTTCTCCCCCCAACTCTTATTTTCCTTACTCTTTGAATGGTATTTCATTCTTTCAGATGTGTCAGGACTCTATTTTGTTTAAGGACTCTATTTTGTTTAAGTGACCTAATTCTTACATTGTTTTATCATATGGATTCAGACAGAGGGCCAACAATTACATATAGCAGAAGTGACCTAGGTCTGAAGAAGAATCATCTCCAAAAGAAACTTTTGTACTTACACTATATAAAGCAAATTCAGTTAACGAAGATATCAGTAGAAAAAAAAAAAAATTCACTAAAAGAGGAAAGATGCCAATTATCAGGTCTCACACAGATCCAAAACTCCAAAATTTTAATGGAGCATGTTGCATTCAATGTTGCTAACAAAAAGATGCAATTATTGCAGTTATACACAGCTTCTCATTTTTGTTTTGTTGCAGTTTTACTAATATATGGAGATTTTTTTTCTTAATAGTGCTACCTATATGTTCTGTTCTATACGACAGGTATTTCATTACAAAATTAGATAGAGTCCTCTTTCAGTGAAGCCTCTCAGTTGATTTTTCTGAACATCCTTTGACTTGAGATTCCTATCAGAGGAATTTCCTGCCCTTCATCTCTAAGAGATAATTCGCTAAGAGAAAATAACTGAGATATGTTACTTCTTGCTCATCTGAACAGTACAGAGACATCAGTATGCAAATAGGATTAGCGTCCTAAATAATGGAATTTGAAGACCTAGCCTGGTCACAATTCACACTGTTCATTTTTATCTGCAACCTTAGAGGGAAAGCAACTTTATTTGGAGAGAAAAAAAAAAATAATAGTACAAGCGAGTTTTGTCCGTTTTGTTTGATTTTTAAGAAACCCAAATACCACAAATAGCAGAGTGGCTTTTATGCTGGCTTTGTCCAACTACTCCTGGCTGGGAAAGCAACAGTGATCCAACATGCTGATAAAAACAGAGCTATACCGTTTAAGTACAAACAGTGAAAGAATCCTTGAGTTTGTCTTATGTATATTTGACAAAAGTGTTTACCAAAACGTTCTTTGCATGTGTTACTTCCCATCACATTTGTCCTTCTAATATCAAATGCCTTGCTGAGTAGACAATTTCAGACATTAGGCAGAACTTGATGGTGTGCCATGTGCATTTGCAGAATAATGGATTAGTCACTTACCAATGACCAGACTCATTCATGTTCATTTGATGTTGAGTTAAAAGCAAATCTTCCAGGTAAGTGAAAGCTGCAACCGCCAGAGCTGAAAATCCTGAAAGCATTACACATCAAGTGTTACCACAACACTCCCTGCCAAAAACATTCTTAAACTGTGCAATATTTGTGTTCATTCACATCTGTTAGAAGCTAAAGACCAAGCACAGCTAATTCTTATTCCTAAGAGAACATTACCTCATCAATTATTTCTAGGAGACTTTCATTTCAGTTACATTTTGTGTCCATCAAGATTCTTAAATTAAAAAGATCCAAATAATCTGTGGACACAGCCAAATTGAGACTAGCAACTCATGAATATATTACTTAATAGTCATCCCTCTCCAACAACCACTTTCCTTTTGTTATGCAGCTTATGTATCTGTACTATAATCTATTGGATAGCAACACACATTCAGGAATACACTGGTGGATCATTAGAGAATATTAAACACAAGAGTAACCAACCTCAGTAAATGAACTGGCCCAGATTTTTCTTGCACAGCTCAATTTCGGTAAGCACTAGAAGTAGTTCAAGGAGAAAGAAGCAGTAGTTTCCACAAAACTTAAGTATATTAAATTGCTTCAGATGATTGAAAATACGTGAAAATTGCCAAAAAGGAGAAAATTAGGTGTTGTATGAGACACATTTTTTTAATTTCTAAGTACGGTGAAACCTGGTAACCCTGAAAATTTGTCATAAAGACCATTAACGTCACAGGTTACAATATGCAAGTAAGCCATCAGAAAAGAGCTTCACAGATTGCAACTCATTGTAAGAACTGTAGAAGCAAAATTTACATATTCTTGCTCAAATGAGCACAACTGGGTTTTTTTGCTGGAAGAAGTGGACAAACAAAATGTCATGAGGTCCCACAAAGGAAAATGCAAAGTCCTACATCTGGAATAGAGTAACCCCAAGCAACAGTACAAGATCTGCAATAGGCAGAACAGGATCTAGGTATCCTGGTCATCATCACAACTTTGGACAAAGGGCAACAGCACACCAGGTTGTGTCAACAAAACCCTAATCTGATTGAGTAGGGCTGTTGCATGCAAATAGCTTTGCAAGAAGACTTTCACAGGAGATTTCTTCTAAGCAGCTCTCAGATATCCTATGCTTCCCTGTATTTCCTTTTCACAGCTTTTGTCACAGTAAGATGAGGACTGGTGGCATGATCTTCCAGAAGGAGGATTGTGTCTTCCTCTTGGAGCCTTTCATGCAGCACTTAACTCTGCGATAAGGCATCAGTTCAATCCCAGGACAGCAAAGAATCACACTTGTAATTGCTAAGATGTAAGGGAAGAATGCTTTCCTCTAGAGAGTTCAGAGTAGATTGCTCTTATAGACTTGCATTCAGGTTTTGTTTGTTTTTTAAATGACTGTAATGATTCTTGTCAGTCATCATATAATGCAACATCAGGGGACAAAGGAAATTAATTTTCAATGTCAGAAAAATGAATTAATTACGGACAGCTGTGCGATTTGTAAGAAGAAGGAGGCTGGCTCACAAAGCATCTATTTATGTAAGCTATCATGCACTGATCCAACAGCCAGACTGAAATTGTGTGGGAGATGCAGAAAAAAAAAATCAACCAAACTGTGGGGCAAGCTGGCCAGGTAAAAATGGATGGAGTGGTGCAGCAGTGTCATATTCAGCAGCCTCTGTGCTCAGACAGCAGACAGACAACCTCAGAATTAAAAGATCTGTTTGCAGCCTGTCAATAGCTAACAACCCACCAGGGGCTAAGGGGAAAGGGGATCCTTCCATTTCAAAATCCTCAGTCTTCTGTGGTCAGGGCTGTATGACTAGTAAGTGCTTGAGAAAGGTGGTGTGGATATGTATACAACTATAGGACTTGTTTCCTTCTTTTCAGTCCTCTTATTTCTGTATTTCTGTTGTTCTTTTGCCTGCACCAGTCAGTGTATGGTGAGTGTAACATAAACAAGTGCCTGAGCAGCTTCCTGAAATGTTCTCACCAAAGCACATAGAACGTCACAGCTCTGTTGCAGAGACCAACATGAGTCCAAGATATTCTGACACCTCACTGGCTCACTGAATTTTATTCTTCCGATATCAGAGTGGATACTTCAGCAAGGGACTGTTCCCTTCCAGATTTTGTAAATTCCATGGAAAAGCTGCATGTCAAAAGGTCTTAAGGTCACGTTAGGCTCTCATTTCCACCTCTATATGCCCTTTTGACACAGCTCAGTAAAAATGTAAAGGAATCTCTGAAAACAGAGAAAATGTTTGGAACCTGAAACCCAGTAGGCTCAAATGTAAGATCAAGCTTTAAATGAGAAAATAAATAACATTTTAATACAAAGACTAAAAAAATATTCTCCATAGAATTAGCTGCACACATTTTGGCACCAGAACCTTTTTGTCATGCTTGTGTAACCACCACCACTTTGAACGATACACCCAGAAACCAACAGTATGTTTAATATAACAGCTTTCAGTTCTTCAGAGGTCTTCATACCACCTATCTCAGTGTACATGATACAAGCATTTACACAAAGAGAACAGAATATAGCTCTCTGCAGTTTAACATTTGTTCATTGTCCTCATGACCCTGTCTAAATTTATTTCAGCTTCTCAACCAAAGAGTCTAGAAAGTCACACACTGAAGTGTGCAACCAATATTTTGTATTTATAGAATCATGTAACACACACTTTAAACTTCATAGAATCATAGGGTTGGAAGGGACCTCTGGAGATCATCTAGTCCAACCCCCCTGCCAGAGCAGGGTCACCTTAGAGCAGGTTGCACAGGAACACATCCAGGCGGATTTTGAATGTCTCCAGAGTTGGAGACTCCACCACCACTCTGGGCAGCCTGTTCCAATTTTTACAGAAATCTGTAAAAAAGCCCATCCCTTCTTAAAAGATTTACATATTTAAGAGTAGGTTGTTCATTAAGATTGCAAAATCAGATCATTGTGTTGACAGATACTTATGTATCCTGATTGTGAACCAAAGTCTACATCTGACTTGGTTAAAATAAACAGTTTCTCCCAGTTTATTCCTGTAACTGAATATAGCATCTAAATTAATTCAGCATTTCTTGCAGGCTCTGTATGGTGTCTAACAAAAATATTTCCATGACATCTATGACAAAATGCTTGATTTCTCCAGGCAGAATTACATATTGGAAACTCACAAGTGCTCATAATTTAGATTGATTCCAACAATACAGTTAGAATACTGTAGGAAAACACAGTGCACCATCTTCTGAGCATTTTCTAAATTATACATAATTAAACATGGCTAGTCTTTTAAAGAATGTATTATTAATTTGTTAGGTAATTTGTTTAGCTAATCATTGGTAATAAAGACTTGCAATAATCTCATACACATATATAATCATATTAAGCTCATCAGAACAATAGTTTTAAAGATCATTTTATGGGCAGTAGAGTGAAAATTGTTATTAAGGACAGCAATAGGATTAGCTTGATAGCAACAGATCTGTACTAAGAGAAAACTTTCACAGGATACAGCACTAAGACTGTTAACAAGCTTGTGCTATTTGCTTTTGGGGACTTATTACCAGTGTACCTCACTAATGTCTCAGCCAGCAGAACTGTCACCTCTTTGGGAGGCTGGGATTGCAAGGTTTAATAACATATTTTATATGAGGAGAGGATCCTCGGCCTCATAGTTCCTTCTCAGAACAGCACCAAATTTGGGGGTGGGAGAGGTAAGAAGTTTCAGACAGGAATGTTCACCCAGGATGCTCAGGGAGATAGATTAACACCTAAAAAAGCTGCACAGTGCCAGCTTTTTGAAACAAAAATCAGCTCAAAATATGTTACTACTAGGTGTACAAATACACCAGATTAAGCAAGAATAGTAAAGTTCACAAAGTGAAGTCCGTATCTAAAAAATAAAACTCTCCAAAAAGTACTTTTGTATCAATTTATCTAAACACGATCAGTTACTTTGAGTCTAGTTCAACATGAGCAAGGAGTAGACCTAGACGATGACAAGGGTATGGTCAAACTGGTAAGAGGTGACATAAGGAACTGTGAAGATGAAGGAAGAAAACAGATGCAGCCAGTCACTGCCAACTTTCACTCAGGCATCAGCAACACCCAAAACCTCTCTGACCCAGACATGTGTCAGAGCAAGCTGCATTGAATTATCTAGATGAAAATGGAAATGAATTAAACTGATAAATTTTTGGTATGAGGACAAAAAAACCCCCAAAACATAGTACATACGTAGAAAGAAGAAAATTACAAGTTAGAAATGCAACAGCTCCTTTTTTATTTCAGGAGAATCTGTCCTGCCAGAGCTACTCAGCCTGCTTTTTAACCCATAACTCCCAGGTAACCCACCTCACCCATCTCTTTTAACTAACTCACTTTGTCTTGGAGTCAAAGAGGGGAGAGAATAAGCAAATCAAACACAGGAATTTGACACAGTTCTGTCAAGACCAGCCAAAAACCTGTCCACCACCTCAGATGTGCAGTCACAATCCAGTCTTTCTACTGATTTTACTGGCTGCCAGATCATACACTGTAAGGAGGAATAAAGGATTGATTCCCCTTCCCACCATGAAACAAAAGCACAGAAATCTGCCCTTAACTGATTCACTGAGTAAATTTGATGTTTGGGGGTTTGGGGTGGGGGGTGGGTTGTGTTTGATTTTGGTTTTCTTTTTTTCAACACAGAAGATTTTAAATGTAGTTACTTTCAAATTTATTTGGAAATATTCACTTGCAAGTTCTTGTGATTATATTTGAGACCAGCTTTCAACACCTAATGTGAAACTAATGGAGGAAAATATGCTAAAACTTAGCACATGAAAAGGAAATCTCAGTAGGATTAGGGAAATAATCAGTTTGTTAATATACATACAAACCCACAGTAGGTTCCTAGTCAAGTTGAAATTTAAAGCAATATTAATTTTTTCTCCTTTTCAGTTGATTGTATTTTCATACTTCTCAAGAGATTAAGTTTTCATTTCCTTGTCCCATTCAGCGCAAAGTCTGAAGAATCCAATTCTATTAAATATATGTATAAAGACTGCTTCTTCCATAAATCTGAATTCTAAATCCAGCTGTGCTTGATTAGAGAAAGATTCCAGCTTTCAGTATGGGCTTTTTTCAGTGGCATTTATTTATTTATTTACTTACTTACTTATTTAAGTATTAAAGCCCAAAATACAGTTGGCTTGGGTTTTTTTCTAATATTTCATGAACCTACCAGACTCGAAGAAACATGCATTGTGCAATATCAGAATTATGGGAAATTGAAGAGAATACTCTATTAGATTGAGGCAAGGAGAAGAAGGAATACAACATTTCTTGAAACTTATAGCAATGACAGACCCTGAATGTGCTTTAGGGTTATACACTGCAAGGTCCTTGAAACTGAATGGTTTCAGGTTATAGAAAACCCAAATAAGGGCTTTAGTTTAGAAATGTTTGGCAGATATGGTAGTTGGACTCTCATGCATTAGTATAGAAATAATTAATTTTCTGATGGATCTCATTTTGTTCTTGACATAAATTCATAGACTTCTAGTTTCAGTACATAAGTACGTTCTATAAAAGAAAATATTTTTTAGTTTAATGCCTAATAAGAACTCGGCCATTAACTGAATTTTAGACACAAAAATTTTACTTCTGTCGCAGGAGAAATTGAAGCCCAGAGTCAACACATATTGATCTGCCCCTATTTGAAAGAATGCCAGGGAGGGGAAGGGGAGGGGAGGCTTTTAAGAAATTTTCCTGGAATAAGTTTTAGTTTGCTTATAGATAGTTGAAGTAGATAGAAGCTAAATATAAACTATATAGGAATTAAGCAATTGAATACGTTCCTTTTTCTAACCTTCAGAAAACCATCCTTGGAATGTACAAATGTCCTGATTTTATAGACTCTGTTGTACTAGATTTAGAAGAGTTCATCAAGACATGGAAGATTAAATTTTACATGCCATCTTTACCCCATGATTCTTGTAAACTAGCTGTGATGTAGAATTTAAATGGGGCACTACTATGAAATACTGTAAACATTACTTGCACGAAATGTGTGCACAGGATTTAAATTACCATTGGTCTTTTCCTCCCCCTTCTTTTATACAAGAAGAGTTCCAGAAACAGATACACTCTAGCAAACGTTACAGCAAAGTAGGCTGAATTAGGTAGATCTTTTCAAAGACGACAGAAGATAATTTGCCTTTCTCACATTGTATCTTCCTCAAAATAACATTTTACACTTCTGTCTCTTCAGCTTTTTTGCTTGTTTGTTTATTTGTTTGTTTTTTGGTTTTGTTTTTTGTTTTTTTTTAAATAACTTCCAGCAACTTTACAATAACATCAAAGTTGCAACCGGTCTTCCATGCAGCTTCAGTAAGGGTTATTTTTGGTAGGGTTTATTGGGAGAGGTTTTTTGTTTGGGAGTTTTTTTGTTTGGTTGGGTTGGGGGTTTTTTGAGGGAGAGGGAGTTGTGGGGTGGTGTGTTTGGGGTTTTTTAGTTTTGTTTGTTTGCTTTTTTTTAAATGCAAAATTGTCCTCTGAAGCTTCAGGCCCAAACAGAAACTTATGAACATGACCTTTTGCATCAGTTTCTCAAGCACCAACAGTGTTAAAACACCAGCCTGCTGTGAGCTTTAACAAGCCAAGAACTAGCAGCAACCTCAGGCTCTGATTTAGCAGTTTTCTTATGTAAAAGCATTTTGCCTCTGCCTTATCAGAACTCTGGTCTTTTACTAAGATTTTACACAACTGAATGGGCTTATTTAGTTTTCATTTATTTCTTTGTTGCTTGTCTATTATCTATGCAAGTATACTTAATTTCTCTAAATTGATTTTGCAGCACAGTAGTAAATTCCATAGGTCTTTCCAGCCTAAGTGGTGGTTCAGTTTTTCCCATCACCTAAGTCCGATTCCCTCCCCCCAACAAAATGAAGAAGTCTTTTTTCCTTTTTTCTTTTTCATTTTTTTTAAAAAAAAAGGAAAAGAAAAAGACTGCATCTTTTAACTTTTAATTTTTTTTTTTGAAAGAAAGCAATGAATTCTCCCACATAGGACCCAGGTTGACAATATTAGCACAAGAGCATGATGCCTCTGCACAAAATTGGGGTTATCTATACTCCACCAGTTTGCTTACAGTTCCCACAACTACCAGGTGTCCCTTGAGACCTCCACAGGAAAAAGAGAGTAAAGAGATGATGGCTTGTTTTGGCCTAAACCATGAAAAGACAGTACCTGATTCTTTCCACATGATGGTCCACAGGTATGAGGAACACGCTATACCCTACACACATCATGTGGGAGCAACATAATAGACATCTTGCAAGGTCTGAATCCAAATCATCTACATCATTCCAGAAATATTAATATCAAACTATTCCTGATCTGGGAGTGACGACAAACAGAAACACCGCCTGGAGTTGAGACTGCTCTTTTTGAAGGTTGGCAAGAGAAATCTGGGGTCTTTTATACCAGTGTCAAAAGATCTAGCTTCTCATCAGACATAGTCTGCCACGCCTTCTGAAAATGCGGAATAGTGTTCTTCAAGATACTGAGAGCTGCCTGAAATATCTACAGTTCCTTAAGAGTAACAGTTGCACAGTAGATGGATACCCGTTTTGTTAGTAGGACTAACCTTATCTAGTCTAGAATCACAAAATGGTTGAGGTTGGAAGAGACTTCTCAAAGTCATCTAGTCAAATCTTCTAGTTCAAAGAAGTGTACACTGCAACTGCTTCCTCAGACTATGTCCGGTCAGGTTTTGAGCATCTCCAACAGTGGAGACTCTGTAACCACTCTGGAAAATTTGTTCCAGCATTTGACCACCCTTAGAATTAAAAAAAAAAATAAAAAAAATAAAAATAAAAAATCTATCCTGTATTTCAGCTGGTGCCCACTGCTTTTGCTCTGTCACCAAGAAGAGTTTGGTTTCATCATCCTTACTTTCTTCCTGTTCCCACCCCCCATCATGTATTTAGACACACATTATCCTCCCCTCTCTTTTCCAGGCTGAATAATCCCAGCTCTCAGCCTCTCATCCTGTGTCTGATGCTCCAAGTATCATATTTTTCATCTTTTATTGGACCTTTTCCAGTATGTCCATGTCTCTGATACTAGAGTGCAGGACCAGACACAGCACTCCAGATGCTGTCTCACCAGACTGAGCAGAGGATCACCTCCCACAGCCTACTGAAAATGCTTTTGCAAATACAGCTTTGGATGCTGTTGGCCTTTTTTACTGCAAAGGCACTTGGTGCTGTTTCACTGTCAATCCATTGCCCACCATGTCCACCAGGTCCTTTTCTGTAAAACTGCTTTCCAGTCACTTGGCCACCAGCCAAGTGCATGGGGTGTTCCTCCCCTGGAGCAGGACTTTGCGTATTTCCCTTGAATTAACTTCATGAGATTCCTATTTGTCCATGTCTCCAGCCTGTTGAAGTCCTTCTGAATAAGAGCACAACCATCTGGTCTATCAGTCGCTCCTTCAAGTTTTGTATCATCTACCTGATACTCATATAGGGCAAAGTGGAAGACATGGGCAATGAGGAAAAAGAGGCAGTGTAACACTTGGGAGCTTACTTTTTAGAATTTTTTTTTTTAAGTAGTGAGACTTTTACTGAATAGAAAGTTATAGGTGGAAATGTCAGCTTTACCCACTTTCTTTATCTTGTAACAGAAAGAGTTTCAAAATATCTGCAATGGAGTACAACAAAATTAGCAATCTTATTCAAGGAAGCAAGCGCTGCATGTATGTACATATTGAGAAGAGCTGAATGGGTTTTATTTGCCTTTGATCCACAGCATCCGCACAATTAAACAGCAGTACCTACACACTTTAATCGATTTCAGTCAAGTAGGTAGTGAAAAAAGATAAGATCTAAAGTATGTATCTGTGCAATGTCCACCTGATGGAACAATCTTCCTACTTTATCACTGAAATAGCTGCAAACACTGGCTCTGCATTTCTGACCGTTGTGTTCCTCCCCAACTCAAAAATGCAGTTTGCTGCCTTTCTATCAAATCAGAAATTCACTTGTTGAGCTAAGTTAATGGTCATGAGTTCACTAGAGTAAACAGAGAATTTTCAACCAACAACGTCCCACATATGGAAAAGGTCTGATTGTACAAACTCTACTAAAAGTAATTACGCTTTTTCATTCAAAAACAATAGCAAGATTGCTGCTAAGCATTCTATTGTCTGAAACATCATTTGGAAACAATCAAGGGAAAAGAAAAAGACAAGAGCAGAAAAATTGTGGAAGGAACACTGACATTTATTAAGCATACACCAGCCACCAACAAGCAACTCTTTTTCTGATAGTATAAATGGTTTACTCTGTGTAATCATACAAGACCATTACAGAACAACACAGAAGTTATTGGCAAATAAAACCTGAGTAGTCTGAGAAGACGCCATGCTTCTGAAATAGGCTTCTCTGTGGGGTGAGGGGTGTGTGTGAGAATAAAATAGGAGCATAATGAGGAATGGTGCCACTTTATTTAACAACAGAAATGGAGCTAGCATATATTTCCATATTTCCAAAAATATTTTTGGGAAAAAATGTCAAAAACATGTTTTTATTTAGGTCTGATCAAATTGAGGAATTCTTTATCCATTCCAACAAAAAAAAAAAATTCTCTTATGAAACAAGAAAGATTTAGGGTTTTTCATATGGAATGTTCAATTTGACATGAAGTGCTTCAATATTTAATGAAGTAAAGTTAAATGTTTACCTTATGGAGCAAGGGGGGGTGAGGGAAGAATCTTACCAAAATGCTAGAGGAAAAGTAAGAAATCAGGTTAGATAAGGACTCAGTAGTGAAGATCACCCAAATATGGCAAACAAGATTGGAGCAAACTTATCCAAAAGAGCTTTGGATCCCAGCTTCCCACCTGATGATTGTTTTTGATGTTCATCATGCTTCTGAAGAATTTAATCTCTGCTACTGATTTTATTAGTAACACATAAGAGAGTCTTCATCTTTACTGAGCACCCTAATCTATAGGAAAGACTCACTTTAAGCATTTTCTAAAAACAGGAGGATCCCAAAGAGAAAGGCATGGAAAGACCTGTATTAAAGTAACCAAATTCTTATACAGGATGCAAAATAACTTGGTTAAAAGCCTGGAATCAGAAGAATTTGCTTAATTCCAGTGGGAAGCTTTAATAATAATCCTGCTTATATTCCCCAAATTTTCTTTAAATTAAATAAATGCTTTGTGTGAACAATTAATTCTGCTTTCAACCTGTCCCCTGAAATATGCAAGCATCTGGTTTTTTCTCACTAATCTTTAGCTACTTACTTTCTTTCTGATTTCTCAGAAAAAAAAATCCTGATTACGTGGTTCATAGCCTTTTTGTAAATTAAGCAACGAGTGACAAACACATCAAAGTGTATTACTTATTGTAGGCAATAACTGCAAAATTCAGCATCTAACAGCTGCTAGACAGTATGTTAAGGAAGAGAGAGCTCCTAACAAACTTCAGCAAACACTGGTTATCTTATGAGAATGGGGCTATATGTGTATTTGCCAAGACATAAACCCACAGACGTATTTACTCTTTCTGCATGTCTGAATGTTATAAATGCTCCCCAAAAACATTATAAACACTCACCAAAATAACTAAAAAAGATTTCAGGGACACTTTTCTTTCTCATGTCTAACAGGATAACTGACAATTTTCAAATCATTAGATGAAATTAAAGTTGTGTACCATCAAAACTCCCAGACTATTTATTATTATGGCTTGTTTAGAATGTTAGAAAAAAAACAAACAAACAAAAGCACACACAAAAAAACCTCGCACATCCCCAAAAAACGCAACCTTTGCTAGGATCTTAATAAATGTGACCACCAATATCAAACTCACCTTGAATCTTGCGGGATGAAAATAGGGTATGATCTTATCTTTTGAAAGTAGTTCAATACTAATCATGTGCTATTGCTAGATTCACCCTGATATTCTTTATTTTTGAAAGCACTTTCATAATTATTCTAGCTCATGTTACTTTAAACATTGTATGTCTTAATATGCATTTTATATTCATATTGTACTGTTTGGAATATCAGGGATTCAGTTCTGCAATTTATTTTATTCTACTTGGGCATTGCCTCTTAAAAGTGCATGTTTGTGGTGCATGCATGCCTGTTGCTAGCAATTCCAGAATCACTGTGTCTTAACAGCTATCATGTCAGGCAGATTCTTTTAGTCTACTTTCTCCACCTTTCCTTTTTTCTCCCTTTCCCCAAATCGAATCAACTTCTTCGATAACTTTGAAGGGCGTTTGTTTAATTCCAGGGTATAATGATGAGAGCAAGATATCATCATTGACTGAAGTCTATTAGCATACAGTATTTTTAACCCCACAAGTCCTTATCCAATAGTAATATTCTAAGATTTTATTGAGATCTTGAGAACACAGCTGAGAGAAAGCTTTGGATAGCTGGCTTGCTATACATAGTCATTTAGCGAGATGTACTATGTACCTTACTTCATAACTGATCAGAAAGCTTAAATTTATTCTCCCACATTTTACATAATGATAATAATATTACTTAAAGTTTAAATAGTAACCTCACACATTTGAGGACACCCACTGGGTCAAATATAATTTTAAGTTAACTAGCATCATATTCTTAGCTATGTCCTGAACTACAGCAGAAAACTGACTTAGTTAGCTTCAGTTCACTGCAAAATGGCAATATTAATGCCAACCTCTCATGACCATTTTAAGATTGTATAGTTCATACACAACACAGGAAGACCTTTTAATGAATGTCATTATAAAAATAAAAAATATTATTCAGATATTCACTTTAATCACCACTAAAGAGTAATTTTATTAAAGAGCTTTTAGTGTTCACGGGGTAAGCTTGGTTATACCAAGATTCAGTCATGACCACACAATGATTCTACCCTGTAAGTAGCTGTTCTGTCTCAAAGAGAGATTCCCCCAACATGACCAGGAATATAAAGCAGGGGGGAGGAGGAAAAAAAAAAAAGAAAAAGGCTTCTTTACTGGGGAGAACAAAATCTTCAAACCTCTTTTTCCTCCAAAAAGTTTCAAGAAGCTTACTTTTTCCATTTTTGTATATTTCATTTAAGCTTAAAAATAAAAACATACCTCAATTAGAAGTATCCAGCTAAGATAAAGGCCTGCACACATGTGATTTTCCACTGGCAAAGTTCATTAGAAGTGCCTTCCAGATGCAGGAGGTCAGAGACAGCAAGAACAAAGACATGATTTGACATAACTAGAAACAATTTAGTAGAAGCACAAGTTACTCCTTTGAGATTGTCCAAGAGGAAAACCCATTCTCTCAAATATTGAAGTTTTAATTTGGACTTTTGCAGCTACCTATTTTTTTTCCTCCTATTTGCAATAGCCTTAAGTCCAAATCTGACACCTCCTTTTATTTTGGGCTGAAGAATCTGGTTTCTTACCAACATACAATGCTTGACACTCACAGCTTTGTGACAGGGCAAAGATGAAGCCTTTCATCTTTGAATTCTTTGCACTGTCACAAAGCTATACACAGAAAGTAGGAAGGAAAGGGGACCAAAAAAAAAAAAAAAGACCCAAACAAAATGAAAACATGGAAAAAAAAAAGAGAAAAGATGGAAAAGGAAAGAAAAAACAATAAGTGGATTGGTTGGAATAATAACAGACTGAGGAGGGAAAGATCAAATACATTGCAGTTGTTAAGAAGACAGATAAACATTCCTGTGATCATTGTGGGAACCTGTCAGTCAGATAGCGGAGACGTTTGTTACACTGGCAAGCAAAAATTGTGACTACAAAATAGCAAGTTTGAGGTAGGACCTTCATCACAAAATCTAAGGAGATGCTCTGTTTAAAACAAACCGTAAAATATAAAGGCTTGAGATAGTCTGCAACCATGAACGACTAGATTTATGAATAAAGTATATGGAAGTTTGTTTCAAGTAATATATTACAATGAAAATATATCACTGTTTAATTCTAGAACTACGTTTTGAAAATTAATTTCTTGTCCTTTAGAGCTCTAAGGTTTTATTAAATATCATGTTGAGTTTACAACAGGTTTTTACCTTTTTTAAATTAAGTGTTGAGGTAATAAAACAGATTAATTTTAAAAAATGAAATGTATAGGTAGCATAAGTGGTATTGCCTTTTTCTTTTTTTCCAAGACTTGACAAATTTCATAGCCAGAAATTCAAATTGGTCATCCACTGGATACAGAAAACAAAATACTTTCCTTCTATGTCCAGAAGAAAGTTTTCAAAGACCAGTATTTCAATACTTTTGGTTACTTCCACAGCTGCAATCTGAGCAATGTAATACTGGATGCAAAATTAAATCATGCAAAATGATTCAGCATCTTCCAATTAATACAGGACAAACAAGGTTGAAAGGAATAAACCCTTTGTATCTGCAATTCTCCCACTTCTACCAACCATGCTTTAAAAAAGAAAAAATAATCTACTCAAGAAAGAAAGAGGGCTATATACATATAAATAATCAAAGGCAAGTAAAGTGAATTATGCTAAGCTTTTGACAGGGACATCAAATGGAAAAGAAGATAGCATGTCTCAAATAGAAACAACACCCCAGCTGGGATATGTTTTACCTTGTTTTGGAAACATTTTCAGTTAATCACTACATCTAAACCATCTGTATAACCAATAGTTGATAGCATATAAATGCAGATAGATTGGAGAGACTGATAAAAATAAGTAAGAACTAGAACACCTATAGCATTTTGTCCATTTTTTAAAAGATGACAGTGAAATTGCTTTTGATCAAACTGTAAATGCAAATTCCCCTAGAGCCTCCTGGAGAAGGCAAAAGAAACTGTTTATGATCCAATCCGTTACCCTGTGTTCATAAATATCTAAATATCTATTGCAAAATTAGAATGTTAACTGTTAAAAAATATTAATCAGCAGAAGACTAATACCTTCTTTTCATTAGTATTTCTCAATTTAGTTGTAAACCAAACTCTTATTGGGTGCACCCGTCAGTAAACTGGTAATACCAGCTAAATGCTCAACAGATGTCTCTAACTGGAAACATAAAATTTTAATAGTCAGTTTCTTCAGTATTTAAAGACTATATTGTTATCAACATATTTTTCATAAAGGAAGTCATGCACTTCTGTCAGTTATATTTATTACACTAAGGAACATTTTAATACAATAATGCAGATGTCTTCATTCCATAAACCCCAATGGTACTTAAAGCTAGGATTTTATTACTTGTGCCTGGGGCCAAACAAAGCTATAAACCTGCTACATTCTAATTCAAATACTGCTGGTGGAGTTTGCATTTTTGTTCCATAAATTACAATACAATGTAATCAAATACATGCAGAAATGGTAGTCATGGAAACAGCATTTTCGATTCACAAAATTTCAAGATAAATAAAAAAAATACAAAAAACACTGATTTATGGACAATTATTTTTTACTTCGGACTAATGTATTTCCCTTCATAAAGTATATATGTTCATATTACTCCAGCATTATAGGATATTAAATACCCTTGGATATGAAGTGCTACTCACACTATTTTCCATTATGCTGCCTCTTCTGTTCTAACAATGTGCTCCATCACTTGCATCACCTTTGTGTTTCAAACAGACTAATACTGACCAAATGTTTCACGCAGTAGTGATATATCAAGACATTAAATGCGTCACAATTGATGTGTATCAAGTTCTTGCTTTGTTTAAAATGAGAGCACATGTAGCACTTGGAAAGCCTCACTAATATAAAGTATCACAAGAACAGGAAACTCCAGTACATTATGATACTTGAAGCTATAAAACTTCTTAAAAACATAAACAGTGGAATTCCCAGAGTATTACATTAAAGCACACAAAGCTTTTACATCTAACAAGGCTTTATATTTTTCTTGAAGTTTCAGTTTAAGATGTGTACTATTTGGTAACACTCATAAGTGGAAAAAATCATAGCTTGCTTTACTAACACTGTATTTCTAGAGCTATTTTAGCAGTGTTTTTTTAAGTCATTTGAACATACTTTTGAAAAATCTTATTATTTAATATTTATCTTGTTAAAGCACCAGGGGGTCACAACTATGTCGGGCATTCCTGAACTTGGTGCCAAACAGACACATAATAAATATTAGACTGAGAGACACCAGTTTGACATATAGTTTGACTGGAGTTGTACAGTGTTATGCTGACTTTTTCATGCATGTAATAGAGATATCAATTCTTCATGTAAGCCGTCAAGAAGCCCAGACTGCTTTATAAACCCTGCTACTCATGTTTGCAGTTTCCAAACGAACAGAAACAGAGAGGGGGGAGGGGAGGACCTCTCTGACCAGTCTTGTTACCTAAAGTGACTAGGAATGGACAAAAGAAAGAACGCAGAGGACAAGACCTCTTCAGAGTCCTTTCTGAAACCAAGTTTGAATGTAGAAAAAGGCAAGCTAGATGTCAAGAGGACGCATAAGTCAATGTTTATTCCTGAAAACAAAAGTAGGTACCTTTGAGTAAAGGATCAGGCTTGCAAGTGCTCTCAGAACAGGTGAGCACATACTGGTGTCTAGTACCCTTTTCTTTTTCCCCAAACCAGGAAATATCCTTCATTTGTGTGTTCCAATTTGGTACTCCTGGAACTCTAAAACACAGACTACAATAGAAGCAACTGCTATTATTAAGAAACAGCATATAACCCAGGATAATCCATTTCCAAACACTAAACAACTTATTCATCAGTCAAAAGGGAATTTTAGTTAGATTCAGTATAGTAGCAGCAAAAAGCATTATAACAGAGTATGTTGCCACCTGTCAGAAGTGATGTCAACTCTCTAAAGCAAGCTGAGATAAAGAAAATAAATGCAATAAAAAAAAAAAAGAAGTTGTATTATTTCCATTCCCCACTTTCATGCAGATACAAATATGTTTCCTATGCCACCTCCAGGTGTGTATCCTTCCTTCCTTCCTTCCTCATGGTTTCCATCTTATGGAAGAGTCACACATTCCCTCCCATTCTCCTTCTCTGAATGGTATAGCATCTAATACTACTCAGCCCAAGCTCTCCCTCATAAAACATTGAGGCTGTGTCTAAACATAAGAGGAAGAGCATTCCACAGCATACTCTTGAGTCCTAATCCCTGCTATCAGCCAGATCAAATACTTGTCTGGAGTGTAAGCCTCTTCTAGCTCATATGCCCATGTTTGTTTCTGAGAGACACCAAAGCACAGGGATGCAAAGAGTGATCAATGCCTAGTTTTTCACATCTGCGTGGAGCTGAAATGCAGCTAATATTACTAACCCCAGAGCTGAGGAGTTCAGTCATCAATCCCACAGTTCAGCTAATAAATAAATATATAGTTCAACTTAACCTTTATCTCTAAATTCTCCTTCGGACATACAATAAACGCTTAACGAAGAACGTTATACAGCAGCATTTTAGGGATGTTCTAACAACGTGTTATTATATTGGAAGGTAAAGATTCATCTTACTGTGATTTATTCTTCTCTCAGCAAGGCTACCAACTATGCCTGGATTTTGATGCAATGGTGGAATTATGTTTCTCATGTTAATAATGGTGACAAGACTGCTAGTAGACCATTTTGATTACTGTGCCACTATTGTTCTTTGTCTACTATGAATCTCTCTTACAGCTCCCTATCTCTCACCACCATCAGTACTGTATATGAAGACACCAGGGATTACTCTCAGAACTGGAGGTAGTTAGGCTGAGGCTTAAATTCCCATTTTTTTTTTTTTAGCTAGAAGTGCACCCAGCTCCATACATATTTCTGGTATATCCTTTATTTTGTTCCGTCATTATGCCAAAATATTTCTTGGAGTAGGGTAAAAATTGCTTTTATGTAATATGCCCTCATAAGTAATGAGATTTTTATGAATATATATGTAGTTTTAAACAGACCAAGTTGTAATTCAGGAAGATAAGACCATGTCCTAAAGGAGAGAAAATAGCTTAAAGAATTAGCACTGGCTTACTAGCATATGAAAACAGTTCTAAATAAAACACTGTTCCAAGCACTTTGAAAATATCAGAAGTACTGATCTGTTTAAAAATTTCAGACATAAAAGCTAAGAAGATTGACATGCCCATTCTTTTTTAAAATACTTTTTAAATAATTTCTGATTACCTGCAAACAATTAAAGAATATTTGGAAAATTGAAGTGGGCAGGACGTAGCCAGTCACCCCAGACTTCAATGATCCAAACAGTAGATTAATTAATAAAATAAGTACTTGCATAAGAATCCATCATTACAAATATCATAACTCTTACCTTCACCTGCTCCTAACTGCAGTAAGCAAAACAATGTGGTAGAAAAGCCACACAATAATATCATTCTAATAACACTTTTCTAAGACAGCTTCTACTCAAGTTGGTTTGGTTTGCTTTTTAATATATCGTTCTTTCTTCTACTGACTATCAGGGAGTCATTTATTCAGACTTATAACCTTTTGTCTGACTTTTTCATTGGACCTTCATCCCAGCTTCATTATTTAACTATTTACAGCTGTAGTCTAGCTAGCTGAGTACAGCATTGATTCTTTAGTGGCCAGTAACTCAGAGCAGGCTCCTTTCTGTTGTCACAAGTGCATATTATCATCTTTGCTAGTGTGGTGGTATATTTAATAAAAAAATGCTGGTATTTTAGTAAAAAAAACCTGGTATTTTATGTTCCTATGACTAAGCTATGCATGCCTTTCAGATATGAGAACCGTGCTACCTACAGTTTATTGATCAAGTGAAAAAAATGCAGCTGCTGACAACACCTTTTTGCCATACGACCTTTTTGATTTGACAGTGCTACATTTTGATGATCTACTGAACTGCAGTTAACAAGCAGGAAAATACTACTACAAACAAACTCAAGCATGTAATCAAATGTAACAAAGACAGAAATCAGTGCATATTCCCAGATATTTTTGTTGTGAACGTATTTCTGTGACCTCAGACTACAATGTTAACTAATGTGTTGTATATAAGAGCAGTCATACTAAAATTATATTTATACTGCTTTTTGACAGCAGGTGTTGAATAACTTATTTTCTTATCATTTGTTGCACTAGGATAAGCGCTATTCCTATGTGTGCTATCTTCTAGCTATCCTTAGGTTTTCCTGTTAAGAAAGGACTATACATTTCACAGCTGACACACATTTACACTAGCAACATTTACACTAGCATCCTGGCATAGAATAAAGGTGGCACCAATCTCACCACAGAAATCCAAACCGTTGTATTAACAGTTACCTCTTCCTGTATAAAATAGGGTGCCCTGTTGTTTTGATATTCAGTTCAAATATTGTGTAACTCATATAGGCTCCACAGAGAGATAATGCATGTTTGATTTAGTGTTCAGAACTGGGTATTTAAAAGCCAAAGGGAGCAGTGTCTGTGTCTTAATTCTGTTTTTTAGTTTGGTGCAAAGGCCTGCAAAACCAGAGAATCTATAACAACCCAAATACACAGCAAAGCTTTTCTGAGAACTGTTACTGCTAGTACTGAAGAACATTATCTTTCTGAACTATTTCATGCAGCATACTTCATCTTTATGGTACAGAGTGTATAAGTTTTACTGAAGTCAAGCAATCAGAAAGGACAATGTCCTCTTCCATTATGTTAGCTATCAGTTTTGGAACTTCCAAGTTCCGTCCATTTTTTCTTGCAAGATGCCCTATCCATTTTTCTTGCAAGATTTTCATTCTAGGACCTCCCTGTGACACTGCGTGGTCCAAACTTTGGCTGCCGTAGCTTAGGAGGGAGTGAACCACATTTCTTTTCTGGGATATGCTCCCAGGCAGAGTTGAATTTCCAGATGTGAACAAGCACAAAGCAAAGAACAAAGCAAAACTAGTTCCCTGAGCAGGGTATGATCACAGACCTTTTTCTCTATATCTGTCTACCACAACACATCTTCCAAGATACGACAAAGGAAACAGTTTCTCTCCTGAAATTTACCTCCAAAGATCTCTGTAGAACTCATTTGATCCACACCAGCTGACTGCCACATACGGGCAAGGGTGACTGACCCTCAGCCTCCTGCTCCTCAAGGCACAATCCTTCCTGCTACAGTCTGCTTCATAAAATTATCAGTATGGCTTACTGCTACCAGATGCTAAACAACACAAATATTTAACTTAATCAAATCTAAGGAGGCCTATTATGTGTTAAACTTCAGGTCTTTTCATTTTACTGAGTTATGTCAGTAAAATTCACCTGTTTATTCCTGTTGTCAAATGTTATCACCCATAAAACAGAGAACCAATCTGTGTGTTTTCTTCCCTTTCCCATAGTAAACAGGCTGCATTCTTTTTCACTGCTTTCTGTTAGTTTAAAATACCACCCGAAAAAAAAAAAATCTTTCCTACCTATATTCCGCATATTATCCAAAACATAAAAGTTAACTACAGGAACCACTTCCATCGTTACCATCAATCAGCATATCAGGCATGAGAATTAAGCTTGATGAGACAGATTAAATTTTCATCAAGGTATATTCAGTTTTATGTTGTTTTGTGGTGGATTTTTTTTTCTAAAAAGTTGTTTAGCAGCAAGAAATAAAAATAATTTAAAAACCCCAAGCCCTCCATGACCGTTGTAGATACTACTTTAAAATGGACCCTTCCACACAGGTGCAATCCATGCATTTAAGATGTTTCAGCAATGAAAATATAGAGATTATACATCCTATTTCCCCATCCTTAAGTTGTACCATACTAGTTAGATAATAGGCAACAGCAGCCTGCAGAGCTGCTAGCTCCACATCACCTCTATGGATTTACTTCAGAGAATGGCACAGGGTAAAATAGCTTCAGCTGAGATTTCAGCTCCCAGTTTACCCACCAGTCACTCCCCACCAGCTCAGCAAGCAATATCATTCTATTATACGGTTATGGTCTTAAAATGATGCAGTTCCTTTAGGCAAGGGATGTATCATAGATTTTGGTTAAAGTGGTTTTGGCATTTGGTTTATAAAACTACACTGACTAGCTTGAGAGTGGTTGAAAGTAAAAACATCCTAAGAGAATAAAACATTGCCCTTTTGAATATATGAAACCAAACACCAGGAAGGAAAGAACTTAGACTTTTCATTATTGTTATTTAGGAATGTAACTGAGATCAAAATAGACACAAGTACCTGGTGTGTGTGTTAATTCAATAAACTACATCATTATTTTTATACATTGTATTAATAAGAAGATAGGAAAGAAGGTAAGTTTAAAAGAAAAGTTAATCCCAAAGAAAGCAGGGTCATATAAAAAGAAAAAAAAATCTTTTGAAACAACTCTCATTTCCTTTAAGCCCGTGCTCAATTCCAAGATTTTTCATTTGATCCCCTTTTCACTGAATCAAAGAATCTCAGAATGGTAGGGGTTGGAAGGGACCTCTGGTGATCATCTAGTCCAACCCCCCTTCCAGACCAGGTTCACCTACAGCAGGTTGCAACAGGATCACGTCCAGGTAGGTGGGTTTTGAATATCTCCAGAGAAGGAGACTCCGCAACCTCCCTGGGCAGCCTGTTCCAGTGCTCTGTTACCCTCAAAGTAAAGAAGTTTTTCCTCATGTTCAGATGGAACTTCCTGTGTTCCAGTTTGTGCCCATTGCCCCTTGTCCTGTCACTGGGCACCACTGAGAACAGTCTGGCCCCATCCTCTTGATACCTGCCCTTTACATAGTTATAAGCGTTGATAAGATCCCCCCTCTGTCTTCTCTTCTCCAGGCTAAACAGACCCAGGTCTCTCAGCCTTTCCTCATAAGAGAGATGATCTAATCAGGGTATAGTGAAAAAAAAAAGGAATAAAACTGAAGATTTTCTTCACAACCTACACTATTCTGTACCCATTTAGGAAGAGAGAGGCTTTTTTTCAGCACCTTAATTATTCTTATGTCCTTCTCAGTACAGTTCAAGAGCATATTTCTACATTTCTTTATTTGTTTTATCAACACAACATTGCCAAAGTTCCTTTACCTCAAGAATGGGTTAGAAGTCCCTAGAAATGGAGGTAGGAAAAACAAAGATCCTATATTTTAGAGAAGCACTGCTTTCTCTTAAACTTAAATTTTGATGCCTTCCCAAAAGCTCCATTCCCAGATTGCAAAATCTTCCATGGAATTTTGTGGCCAAGGGATGAATATGGTTGGAAAATGAAAAGATTTCAAAGGAAGAACAAAACAATAATGCCAAAACTATCTGCTTGACAAATGTGTTCTGACAAAGTATCCTTTGCTTGCCTTGTCATCTTTTATTTTTCATTTTTTTTTCCAGTTTAGAAGTTCTTCAGCTTGGGACTTTGTCTTCATACCTGTCTATAAGGCACCCACAACACCTGATATATAAATAACATATATTGAATAACAATTAATAACCACCATCTCCCTTGAAAATCCATGGTGTTATTCTGCTGCTAAATTGAGGTTGACAAAATCAGCGTCAACATGCACACTCATTCTCTCTGACTTCAGAAAGCCCTTGAGAACAGAGTCAGGTAGGATCACTCTGGCCAATGGCTTCAGAGGAAGTGGAGTTGCCATTAGGACAAGATGCTTAAAGGGTGCTTCAGAGAAACTGTAACTCTACAATGATATCTATGCCTCAAAAGATCTCAGGTCATCCATGAGTTAAGAGGGACATACTCTTGCCAGAAGGCAAATCTTATCCCCTCACTGCACTCACAGTAAAAATTCAAGAGCTTAAAAAGCATCAGGTTTTGCTTCTCACTGAGTATTACTCTGCTGAAGCGGTAGGCAGCTGACCTATGTACCAGCAGATCTGAAATCACTGCTTATATTGAAGAGAACAAGAATTTATTCCATCCTATGGAAACTATTTTAGCTACTTTTTTTATTTTACAGATAGGATTAAGAACGTTGGTTTGGGTTTTGTTTTTTTTTTCCTTTTGAGATAATTCTAATATCTCTCAGGTTCAAAGTGACATCTCTTGTCTTAGAAAAAGTTAACTTATTCTTTGAAAAAGTTGTCTCTTCCATAGCTTTGTGGTTTGTACAATTCTTTGCCAGATATGAGTATAAAGTGTGTAGTAAATTTTCTTGTTCTCATTATTTTAGTACATCTTCCGATACAATGCAATCAAGCTCCTTACACTGATTTAGGTATAAGATTACATAGTTCAGGTATTGTTTTCAGAGAAATGAATGATGAACCTTTCATGTAGTGAATGTAGTCAAGGAATGCAGTCAAAGGTGATGGTACAATTTTCTTCTTCTCTTACTAATGCTACTATTATGGAAAAGTGATTTTCTATGTCTCCATTTACTAATTTTAAGCAGTAAGTAGCCACACCTACTCATGCTTTTGTGAAATTTAGTTTCTGACAGTAAAGTCTCAGCTAAAACAAAACATATTCTGAGCTAGTGTAAGCCAATGCAACTGCTCTGCAACTGACTTAGTTTCATAAAAATGGCTACTGAGTCCTTTCTGTGAAGTCTGATAAATCTATGGACTTGCAGAATTAGCAGGCTCCACAGTGATAAAGTGGCTTATTGATTCTGGGAACCAGGCTCCTGAGATCCTGGACGTAAGAAAAGCATCTCTGTAGTACACCCAGCAGTCTGGAGCATGATAGGGGGTCCTAGGTCTCCAAGTCCCTCTGAAATAGAACAGGAATTTGGAGCCTTTTTGCCAATTTAGGTTCAACATTTTCAGAACATGGATTTCATTTACTCCCAAATATTCTTTTTCTAAAACTCATTGTGTTTGAACATATTTCCCTTTCCTTTCGAAATGATTTAAATCCAAGTAGAACTTCATTCAGTTTTTTTTTTCACTTTTCTAATAAACAGAATTTCTGGAAAACAAGACACTATATATGTCAAGACTACTTTATAATTTTTAATTATAAAATATTTTCAATTTTCTGTTAAAATAATTCACAAATTATCTGACCTTTACTCATCTAGGAGAAGTGAATTCCACTTTCTTAATGTTGAAAAATGCTACCAGGTTTTTTGGGTGTTTTTTTTTCTTTTTTTTGGAGGGGGATGTTTGTGGGGGGGACTTCTCTTGTTATGATGTATATTTTGCCCCATTGATGAATCTAGATCTCCCATAGACACATTACTATTAACGAAAAACACCGAATTCCCCTTCTCTGGCGTTGTGTTTAAAAAGGAGGTGCTGTCTCCATAGGTTCTGTCTCCATAGCCTCTCTGAGGTACTGTGTCAATACAGGTGTCATCAGCCTCAAGATAACTGAGAAATCCTAGCTGCTTACAGATTTAATGTTATTACCCTAAGTGTGTGATCTGGAATACATTACTCAGCATTGCTTTCTGTGTAGTTGTGAGATTTCTCTCTAGCCTGCTTTCCCAACAGATAAAAAATTATATGCTGCCACCATGCATTTCAATTGCCACAATAAAACATCCTTTGTTGTCCACACAGGTACAGGACAACTCTAACTCAAAAGAAGCCTTCATTCTCTCTCAAAGCCCTAATGATATGGGAAATTATTGCTGTTTATTCTGTACTCCTGAGCAGTTTTCCATGTGAACTACCTGATGTGTGCCATTAAGATGAATGGTCTTTAAAGAGATTCCTGTCAAACCGCCTTTTGAGAAATGATCCTGTTTGTAAAAAACTTCATGTTGGGACACAAATTTCTATTTTAGACCTTATCAGGAACCAGAGCTGCATAACCTGTGTATTACATCCTGGTAGAAAAATGTTCTTCATCATAATTTAAGAAATGGATTATGAAGTCACAGGAGCCCAGTAATGGAGTTCTTTATGGTGCCATATAGAGAGAAGTTCTCCATAATGTAAAGATACCACAGTGATTCTGATAAAGTTTAATGAATGTAAAATTAAAACACTTCGACATAGAATCTGTGTATTCAAACCCTATAGCATCTCAGCTAGCAACACCATTTTACAGGGAGCAACTGAAGTGGATTATGTCATATGCAGTGGAGGAACCATTACTTTTGAAGGTTTATAGTGGCATTTTCCACAGCTTTAGCTTGTTCATGCATATCTGTGTAGCAAACTGACTGCATTTGTGGTATTTGATCTATTTTTCTACATTTTCTGAGCCAGTAGAAATAACTCTCCCCAAACTTCCAGTATTCCAAGCAAACTAGAGCTGCAATTTAAAGATGAGAATGCCCTGAAACGTCTTTTTACACCTAAATCCCAACAGGCGGGAATTTGCATATTAGTCAAGCAACAGTTTTAATCCCAGCACTGCCATCTACTGCAGAGATCATTATAATATGTTTTTCTGCGAGATGCACTTTAATACATCGACAAATTATTATCTCAGTAACTGGATTACTGGATAAATGGAGTTCCTAACCCGATAAAACCATAAGCTATGCTATACAGCCTAGCAAAATGATCAAATGACCTTAAAATATATATAAATCCAATTATAGGAATGGTGACATTTCAGCAATAGCGAACAGACAAATACTAACTTGATGTGCCTAGGCCTGCCTTGCTCCAATTGAAGGCAAATAAATCCCAGATGAACTAAATAAGAATAGAATCAATTACTGTTTCAAGTTAATAAGACTGGATATTAATCAATTAATTGCTTAAAAAGACACCCAAAATTAAAAAATCAGTGTTCCAGACTCTGGAATGTCAATATAAATTGTAGAGGAGAAATACTCCACTGAAAAAAAAACAGTTTTCCCTAAATAAGAATATCTAAATAATAACTTAGGAGTGAAAAAATATCGATCACCTATGCACTAGCTTGACCCCAGGGTATCTGCTGGTTCCTCACAGGATGAATCCATTTTAATGACGAGATAACTCACTATATACACCTTCTTTCCTTGATGAATCAACTCTTGCATGAAGCACTTCTTTACACTGCTGGTGAACAAATTAGGCCACAAGCTCCTGATTGCATTTATCTATCAGGTCTACTGCACCAGATGGTTTAATGATACCTGACATTTACAAAATTTCTTCTTGAGGAAGCAAGCTGCAATTTCTGGTGATAAAGTATGGTAGGTCAAGAGCTGGCAACAGAGGTGGGAAAGTGGCTTCCTGCTTATTTAGTGTAGGTTGAAAACCCATTTTATACAAACATCAAATGAGATATTTGGTGTTTTTCCTTACCCTAACAGCATGTGTGTCAGGGCACCAAGGCAGCTAGTGATTCCCAGGGGCCAAAGCACTCCAAGCCTGGGGGATCCCCAGAGGGTACCAGGGCAGGACATGTCCCACTGCCCCAGCCAGGAGCAGGCACCCGAGGGCAGCAGGGGAAGCCCCAGCCCCAGGCATCAGGCACCTCCCCAGGGATGGGAACCAGCCATGGCTGGGCCAGGACATGGGCCTGAGGGTAGGCCAGGTTTGCCAGAGGCTGTGGCTGGGCAGGGCAGAGCTGTGGGGAGCTGGAGACGGGCCCTTCTGGGACATCACAAGGGCAGGGCCTGACAGAGCCAGCAGGCTGACATGGGGTCCTGGGCCCTGGGCAGGGTGGGGGGACCCCCAGGTTTGGGCAGGGACAAGCAGGGCTGGGGGATGCCCTCAGGGCTATGGCATGTTAGGATGGTACCTAGTAAGCACATTCTTCCTTTGGAAGTGTTTGTATTCACTGTGTTTATCGAATTCACAGACTAATATTGAAAAAGAGTTAAACAAAACAAAAAAAAAGCTGTGAAAAAGTGTTTAAAGATACATTCTTTTACATCCCCCCACCTCAAATCAAAAACTGAAATATTCCAACTAAGTCTACAGCATATTATAAAAAGATCAGTAAAAGTGTAAACTCAAAACACTCATCATTTATTTTCCCATTGTTTTCAGTCAGTTTTTGGGAGACAGAAGGACTGCAGCTAGCCAGACCACTGGTTGCACTTGGCCAGATCTGGGCAAACCGCAGTACAGAACAGCCATCTCTCTGGAAGACCAGCACTCTCCCAAGGAACGTGCCAAGCGCACTGGAGGGAAACAAGAGGAAAGGGGCAGGCTGGCTGGCCCAAAAATGAGTCTGATGACATCTTTCAATGGGTCAGGAAAAGAAACCCATTCTTAGGAAGCAATGCACCCTTCACTTCCCACTGGCATTGTTAGGAGGCAATTACTCATGCTGGCTATATTTTCAACAGTTGGTAGGACTGGTGAGTCATTTTCAGAGAATGAGAGGAACTAGCATAAATGGAAAGGTTGTTAAAAAAACAAGAGGGTACAAAAGCCCTTGAAATAAATAGAAACAAGAAAAGAAAAATAAGGAAGTTCTCAGAATTCTGTCCAGTCAATAAATTTTTGAGACAAGTACACAAAACCTTAAATCTTTTACTTTTTTTGTGAATTGATTTTTTTCTTATAACTTGGAAACCATCTGTAAAAGCTATGTCCCTTTTGCCATGTTCCTCCACTGTCACATCAGGCTGTATTTGACATGTCGATGATGTTCTTGTCAGGTATTTTTTGTATTGCATGATTTCACAGCTTCTTTCACTCTATTTCCCTATACCTACTTCTCACTGCAATCTGATCAGATGCATTACAGACCCTGAAATCCCATTTATCTGCTCCCTTATTCACTCTGTGTTTTTTTTCTTTCTCTCTGTTTTGTTACAACTTTTTTTCCCAAGCCTCTCATTCTGTAAATCCTTCTTTTGCACTGTTGGAAAAAATTTCTAGTCTCTGACTCTTATTCCAGCATTTCAAGACCTGTCTCATGTTTTACTCCTAATTTCTCTTCCCCCATGCCCTATCTATCATTACACTAAACAGTTTTCAGTCCTATTAACAGCACCTTCCAAATAGGATCCCTGCTTTCATTCAATTCTCTTCTCTTTCCTTCCATGTTCTTCAATTTATCATTTCATTTCTTGTCTCTTCTGGCATATGCTTATTCCTGTTTCTTCATATTTGCCTGACTTTCAGGTGCTAGAAAGATACACAATGGTAAAAATATCAGTGAATAAAGTACATTGTTGTTTCTATTGTCACATTAGCTGGTGCTGAAGCATTGAGATACTGTCCAAATGTCACAGAGTATAATCGTAAATTTTCCTTTCCTCTCACCAAGCCTCAAAAAATTAGTACCGGGGATACCGGCCCAGTATCCTTATCGCTTCACCTATCACCTGTTTCTAAGCAGATTTGGAGTACATCCTGGATTCAAGATTATGTAGAAATATTGCAGAGGCTCAGCCAGCCCCTTTACTATAAACCCTTGCTGCTCCCCCACGTGAATACCAATGGCAAGGGGAAACTAGAGTGTATCAAGAGAGGGTGACCCTGAAGAGCTTGAGCGTTTAGGTGGTGTCTCCTCAGTCTTTCCAGTGAAAGGGAAAGACTTGGGTAGACACAAAAGTATACTGTGTGTCAATACTTGCCTGTGTGGCTAGTATCCCGTGCAGGGTTTTCTCTTCTATGACCACAGGACCCTGAGGAATAAGGAATGGTTGTCTCCATCTGAAAAAGTGGGGCAAAACTGTTTTTGCAAATAAGCTTGCCAACTTAATGACAAAGCCTTTAAACAAGATTTTTCAAGGGATGAAGACCAAAACCTGAGAGAAGTGAAATGATATGGGGCAAGGAGTCTGGGTGATAACAAAATAAAGAAGGTTCTCACACATTCCATAAGAAAACAGCAGAACTGGTGACCTATCTCAAGTCCCTGGATGTGAACTCCTCCAGCATGAGCTAAAAAAGAGGGAATTAGAAACTGAGCAGTTGCAGGGTAGCAGAAGCATGGGAGGATAGCTCACGTGGCTGGAGCATTGCAATGGGTTGATACAAGTTCTTTAGGAAGCACAGGTTGGGAACGGGAGGAAAAAAAGTTATCCCCTATGCAGGAGAGCAGTTTGAATGCACGAAGCTTTGCCATGAAATGGCCCACAAGCCAGTTGAGGGTTTATAGGTCAGCATCACAGGGAGGCTAATGAGGAAGTTGTTGTGATGGGTTTCTGCTACAAGCCTCCTCATCAAGAGGCAAAATAAGATGGAACCTTCTTTAGATGACTGAAAGAAGCCTTGCAATCAGGAAGAAGATTAAAAATATTGATTGGGCATGGAATTAGGAAAGCTAAAAATCTACTGCAACTGAAATTGTCAAGGAATGTGAACAGCAAAAGTAAAGACCCCTGAAAGTATATTGACAGGAAGACTAGGGGATCTTGTGAGGAGGATATGGAAGGGATTGCAGTGTTCAAAGCTTTGTTTGCCAAAGTCTTTACTGATAAGGTATGCCCCTCAGCTTTCTAGGACTCTGTGCCTAGCGGCAGAAGGCCTGCCTATGATAGGGAAAGGTTAGTTAAGGGTCAACTGAGCAAACAAATCAGTTATACAGCAGTTCATGACACCACAGGAGATACATCTGGTGCTGATGAGGGAGCTCGGCCAAATCACCTTTCAAAAACTGCATGACCAGGAGCAGTCCCAAGTGACTAGAGAATGGAAAGCTTCACATCAGTCTTCAAGAATAGTGAGAAAGAGGATCTGTGACATTAGATGCTGGTCAGCTTCACTTCAGTCTCCTGGAAGATTATGGAGAAAATCTGCATGTGGAAGTCATTCACAGGCACATGAATGACAAGAAGATGAATGGGAAAAACCACAATGGATTTACAAAGGGAAAATCATACCTAACCAGCCTGATTGCCCTCTCTGATGACTGGCTTGTTATCAGAGATGTCAGGGGATGCCTATTTACCTTGTTTTTATCATGACTTTTGACATGGTCTCCTATTCTATCTTTGTAGCCAAGCTAAAGAGATATGGACTAGATGCACAGACTACAAGATGAATGGAGAACTGGTTGAATGAGTAGTAGTTTGAAATCCATTTGCCAGGTGGGTACTAGAGGCTTTCCTCACAGATGAGTACTAGGGCTGTTACCATTTAATATCTTCATTAGCTACCTGGATGACATGGCAAAATGCATGCTCAGCAAGGCTGTGGATGAAACCAAATATAGAGGAAGAAATTGATACATTAAACAACAGGGCTGCTGTTGAGTGGGACTTTGACAGACTGGCTGACAGAAACTCATGAAATCCTAAACCTGGGATGAAATATCCACATGCAGCAGAATTGTCTGGGGCTGACTGGGTAGAAACAAGTTTTGAAGGAAAAAAACCCAACGAGATCCTGAGGTAACAAGTTGAACATCAGTCAGCATTGCAGCCTTGCAGCAATAAAAGTTTATTGCATAATTGGATGTATTAGCAAGAGCATATCCAGCAGATCAAGATCCTCTATATTTGGCACTTGTGACCACATCTGGAGTATCTTGCCCAGTTTTTGTTTCCCAGGACAAGAAAGGCAGTGACACTGGCAACTAAGTCCAGTAGAGGAACAACAAGATGGTAAGTTGCCCAAAAGTCTATGGAGATTTTTTTTAATAGATTATTAAATCTATATTATTGAGCAGTTATGTATAGCTGGGAACTTCTTTTCCAGTCCAGATTCATTCACCTTGTATACTGTTTACAAGAAAGCGTACCCTAATTTGCAATCTTTGCTTCAGCACCAGAGTACTCTTGAGATACTGAGTCTGTACTTTGCCATGCCAATTAAGTGTTGCCTGAAGTTGTCTTTCACTACACTCGGCTGCCTTGGGCATGGATAGAATACAGCTGTACAGCCTATATCCAACAGATAACCTGAGCTTGTCTCTTTCTAAGCATGATGTAGATACTTTAAGGCTTATTTACGTATTTACAGTAAATTTGACAGTCAGTAGTGTGGTAAGAAAGCCTGCTGCTTGTGGGTTTAACATGCTAAAATACACTTGCAAATCAACTTTCAATAATTTAGTTCAGACATAACCTATGAAGCTTTGAAAAACATTAGTGCCCAGGTAAAAAGCATGTGACAGGCAAACCCCTTAGAGAAGATCTGGACATGGAGACAAATAAGCAAGGCACGCACACGTGTGTACATGCATCCATATGCTTTTGAAGTTGGTATGTGTGCAAAGACTAGTTAGCAACCTTTTTGTTTGTTAGGAGGGTTTCTTCCTTTCACCTCTGATTCCTGAAAACTGTTCTCTCTTTCTCACAAGGTGTTCATGTCAAAAGATCACTCAGGTACTTGAAAATCTGGTTTCTCACTTTTTTCCAGCGCCCTATCACCTATATGAGAGGGTCTATATTTTCTAAACAGGCTGCAAAAGGAAAAGGGGAGATTCCTAGCATCCCTGTTCATACAAATATTTTACATGGATTTAAGAGAACAGATAGGTGCCGAGTCACTTGGGTAAGCAAATCATGCTCTCTGAGAGAAAAGACTGAATGGGATCAAAACATTTACCAGAAATCATTGATTTGTATGCAGACCAATTTTCCATATATTTATTTTTAGTTTATTTAGATTTCTTTTTTTTTCTTAAATAACTGGATTCTCCTATCTGAGAGCTCTGGCTGCAGAATTGAGAGATGACATAACTTGTGAGGAGCAAACTAAAGCTGTCAGCATTTTGCACGAACAAGGTGGTGAATTAGAAAAGCATTATTTTAAAAAAATATTCTTAAAAAATTCAATATCAGGAACTTTTTAACATATGAATGAAAGGGTAAGAGAGGGCAAGAGAAGAGAAATGAAAGTCTCTTAAACAAGCAAGTGCAGTGGTAATCTCTTTTTCTCTACTGGGTAGTTTTAACACAGTCCATGTAGTGTAAGAAAACAATAGAAGCCGTTGCAAAGAAGAAGAAAAATGGATGCTTTCCCTATCCAGGTGAAGTAATTAGGGAAGACCAGTTTTACTAGAGAGTCAGGATTAAGGGACAGTTATATCTAGAGAGATTATAAAATCTAATAAGAACACACAACTCTCCAGAAAAGATAGGATAGGGAAGAAGCCAGCTGCTAGAGAGTCTAGCTATATCAATTTAAACTCCGTCCTAAAATACTCCCAGTCATACTATTATGAACAGGACTGAGAAAATTATGCTGTTGGTAACAATACATAATTTAAAAGAACTTGAAAAATTCTTTTTTTAACAATTTCTTACATATTTTCTCTGGCACAAAATCCTGTAGGAGCAACGTAAGTTCTGTGCTGGGTTCTCTCTCCTAGTAAACAAATACAAAGTTGGAAAACCTTTTATCCTTTATCTACTGAAGTCACTGTATTCTTAGTTTTGATGTGTGACAATACAATGCATCTCTATACAGAAAACAGTTACACAAACAAAATTAAGTCAGCATATAAGGATTATTTTTGCTGAACAACTAAGTATAGGGACATATTTTCTCTTTCAGTTAAAATATGTATCACAGGTTTCCCATCCAGTGTCAATAGGACAAACTGAACCTCTAGTCTGTGATATCTCCCTATTTGATGTTTTGAAGCAATTCCCACACAGCACTATAGGCTCACTCGTCATAAAAGCCTTCAACAGAACTTGGGGCACTGGAAGTCTTTTATTAATAACTCTATGCTTCACTTTACCCTAGTATTACCTAAACTGTGGCAGCTCTCAGCACTGAAATGTGTACTGCCATTTGCTATTTGCTTTTGGATGTAAGCAAGGATAAACAGTTTTAGGTTTAAAATTACAATAAATAAAACAACAATTAATTTCTTGGGGTAATGCTTTGGAGAAAGAAAAGCCAAGCTATATACAAAAAAAGTCATCTCCATCCATCCATTCCTAGCTAAAAATGGATGTTTTCCATGCATGTGTACATATATATACTTGTATGCACTTGTGTGTATGTTCACATATAGAGAAATAAAAGTATTTCAAAGAAATAGTTTCAATTAATTGAAATATATCAGATGTAATGAGAATGTTACATAATAACTACTAATTACTAATTGATAAATTTATGTTTCTGTTGAGTCATTATATCAATACTCTGAGCAAAAGAGTAATACAGCTGATCTCACAAAATAATTTAAATTATTAAATTAATTTTTAGATTCTCATAGTAAAAATAGCACTTCACTATTACAATGGAAGAAGTATCAGACACTAACATTAGTTTCGTATTTTCTGAGTTTTGGAGCATTTGTCAATATGACCTGAATTTCTCTTGACGCAGTTTGTTTTGCTTTGGCTTTTTTAATGCAGAATTCATAATAGTACTCATTATTTGCTTCTCCATGTCTTGGTAGGCCATTATTTATACTATATGTTGTACGTGATCTGCAGAGACCTAGCAAGTCAGGCACCTTTATTTTGCTGATCAGTAGCAGTGGGGATTCACAAAATACTTTAATGTGTGTTACCCAGGAAGAAATGGGTATATTAGATATATTCAGTATGGGAAGTGCATTTTCATTACTACACTAAAATAGTATAACATACAATTAGTGGTCTTTGGATTTTATTGATAATGGCTAATAAGAAAAAAGTCATTAATATGTTGGATAAGACCATAAACATTACTGTTTTGAGAATGGATTTAAAACATGCATTCCAATTATATTTGTAGGATTTTGATTACATTATCAGAATTATGATTAGTGTTGAAATGCATTTAAACTGAAGGATGATTATGGTGTTGTTAACTAAGGGTTTGCACTGGTTATTGTCACTGATTTTTAAAGTGAACAAAATAATAGATCATGATCAAAATCCAAACTCTACAATTTGGGCTAAATATTATTGATGATTTTCATAAGTTCCTCTATAGAAGAATGAACTTTACTGAATTAAGTAAAACAAGCAGGATTAGCCTCTTTGTTGAAACGACAATATATTTATTTGACTACGGAGCTCTTTAACTTTGCTGATACTTGACTATATAAGCTGCTGATCAAAAGGTTTGCCTATCATCTGCCCAGCCACCTAGTCTGCGTAAAACTGCAGTCATAACGGATACCAATAATTCTCAGGAGTTTATAACTTCTTAATGTGATCTGGTTAACCTCTTAATGTGATCTAGTTAACATGTGTCCAGTCCTGTTTTGAGCATTCTGACTGACAAAGCCAAAAGGATCTGCTCCATTAAGAAAATGGGTCTTTTATAATGAATCATTATTATTTACCACCATGATTTAAATTGCGCATGACTCATCTCATCAAACATGATCCTGGAACAACTGTTTGAGACAGTGTGTGGTTCCAAATCTAGAAACTGTGCGATGCCTCAAAGGCATTCCTTGGCCTTTCAACAATAAATAAAAACAGGTGAATCAATTGGTTTTTTTAGTTATGTATAACTGTTTAATGGACTTCGGCTGGCAAGTCATTACCTATGAAAATTACTAAGTATATTAATGACACTGATTTTTGAGTGCTTGTTAATGCTATAAAGTTATTTTGGATTGAAGCAGACTATTAATTATAACAGCTATTTTTAAACAATGTTACCTGTGACCCTGCATATTCCAGAAACGAATGTCACATTACAAGGACATTAAACCACTTTCAGCTATTTCTGAATAATTCCATCAGTAAACAAGCCCTTTTAGCCTATCTTCTACTTTGACAGATTGTCCAAGATACAAATTTGGTCAATAAAAACAAAATGTTCTTTTTAAAAGTTAAAAAAGTCACAGCCAACAAACACAATGTAACTTCTAAATGACTCCCTAGTTTCATGTCTCTCTCCTCCTCCCACCCAAAATAAACAGATCCAGCTTGCAAGATGCTGACCAGTAATGAGAGACACTGCACATCCATCACGCCCACTGCCTCAGGGGGAGGTAGGAGCACGTAAGTTTTTGCAAGACCATGTTCAAACTATGGATATAAAACTCAAAAACCCAGAGGAAGGCAACAAAGTATATGATGAGTATTTATCACTCCGGTTACAGGTCCCAGTTTCTACCCTGAAAAAACACACTTAAGAAAAAGTAAAACAATGGTTCCCCAAAACATCCAGGTGACAATTGTTCCCTGGAAGGGAAACAGTCAAACAGACAGTGTTTTCACAGGAATATCTTATGGTTTTGTTACACAACAGCTTATGAGGAAGTTTGAAAGTTGTTGGAAGGAATATTGTGTTATTACTCCCACAGGAACCAGAGCTATTATCGTGCCATTGGTCTGCTTCACTACCATACGTGTTTTACACTTATTAACTCTCACGGTGCCCCTCAACATTAAATTTACACCCACTCTGAATATTACCCAATCAATTTATTTATATTAATTACTTTAGATAAGCCTGCTCTTAATGTGCTGGGAGGCTCCTCTAAGTGGTCTCACATAACATTTCTTGTTGCATTCTACAGTGCTGCCGTCATACTTCTTCCCCCTCTAATATAAAATATATCATGATTATCTACACTTTATATGTATATTAAAATGTCTACTGTTTACAATGACAAGTAGATTGCACCTTCTGTAACTCAGATACAGAATTAAGTAAAAGGGGAAAGGGAATGAAAAAAGAGAAGAGAAGAGAAGAGAAGAGAAGAGAAGAGAAGAGAAGAGAAGAGAAGAGAAGAGAAGAGAAGAGAAGAGAAGAGAAGAGAAGAGAAGAGAAGAGAAGAGAAGAGAAGAGAAGAGAAGAGAAGAGAAGAGAAGAGAAGAGAAAGAGAAGAGAAGAGAAGAGAAGAGAGAAGAAAAGAAAAGAAAAGAAAAGAAAAGAAAAGAAAAGAAAAGAAAAGAAAAGAAAAGAAAAGAAAAGAAAAGAAAAGAAAAGAAAAGAAAAGAAAAGAAAAGAAAAGAAAAGAAAAGAAAAGAAAAGAAAAGAAAAGAAAAGAAAAGAAAAGAAGAAAAGAAAAAGAAAAGAAAAGAAAAGAAAAGAAAAGAAAAGAAAAGAAAAGAAAAGAAAAGAAAAGAAAAGAAAAGAAAAGAAAAGAAAAGAAAAGAAAAGAAAAGAAAAGAAAAGAAAAGAAAAGAAAAGAAAAGAAAAGAAAAGAGCTCCATAATTGTAATTAGCGTACAATACAAATTTACTGCCCATTTTCCATTAATTTAACTGTTTATATAGCAGTCCTAACTCTATAGTTTAGCATGAAGGACACCCAAGAAGAAGAGGGAGAGAGGCAGTATATTAGAGACCTTCTTTAAATTCAGAAGAAGATTAGTTATCATATACGCGTATTTAGCTTTATAAAATAAGCATGGTCAAAATTACTGAACTTGAAGTGGGGTATTCAGATTCTGCAGCTTCAGTGCCTTAAGAAACTTCCAAGAATATGTTGAAGGAAAACCTTGCCATTGGCCTCATTTTGCTTAGGAGAGAGACAGAACTAAGATGTCGTTGACTTATTCAAGCCAGATGAACTAGATAAATGGGACAACAGAAAGTGATTATGGTAGGCAGAATTTCAAAATAAGACTGAGGAAACATAATAGAAACAGAAAATTTGGGACCTTGAACTCACCTCAGTGTCTGTTTTCTTGAGAGACATGATCAAGTTTTAAACACAAAAACTTAGATTTAAAAGTAGTTTTACAATATCTACCATTAAGACAATTGTTTTCATAACTACTTTTGTATTTTAATAGAAAAAGGTTGCTGCTGACTCAGGTTTTATTTCATGTATTTAAACACAGCCCTGTGATATTTTGCGAATAGAAACATTGCAGTCATGCCAATGCACAAGGGGAACTAGAAAATGCAACTAATTAAAAAACAAACCTGAAGTCCATTCACTCAGTAACCAGCAAAGTGAAGCGCCAAAGCAAACAAACAACATCAAAGGTGAAAATACACAAAAATATTAGATATTAAATTGGCTTATATTTTAGTCATCTGAGGTATCATAAGCAACACAGATAAGGGTTTTTTTAAGAATATATGATTTTAATTGACTTTGTCCCTTTAATGATAAATTTACAATGAAAATGACATGTCCACCATAATTTTGAAATACAACATCGCTACCATCGCTTTTCTGCAAATACCTTTGCATTATATTTGTTTGTGGCAGAGGAGTAAATTTGACAAAAATAAATTCTTTTACACATCCACCCTTGTAGGATTAATAGCAAGATGAAATATTTCAAATTAAATAAATGAAGATAAAAATCATATAAAATAATGTAAACATTCCTCCTGTGTCTCTTCAAGCAAGATTTTCCTCAGTACACCAACCATGATTAAAAAAAGTGAAGAAATAAGATCTGTTTATTGAGAATGAGGCAAAAGGATGCAATTGACATTGGCCTGATATTTTACCTCTTGTTGATTTGGGTAATAACTTTTCCTAACCTCCAGTATCGATGTCAGTCCACCCCCAGAACTCTGAGGCCATTTGGATTGGCAAGAGCACACGCAGCTAATAAATGCACGCCACCGGCACCCGTGCAACTTCTGGTGCATTTGCTGATCCTCTGAGGCCCTTCTCCCAAAGGCTGTCAAAGATGCTAGTGGCAACTCCTCCAATACTTGCCACAGACAGGTCAAGTGGAGATGGTTTTATTTAATTTGGAAGAGGAAGAGTTTTCTCTGCCATCTCTCCGTGCTCCCACAATGTGTACTCAAGCATTAGTGGACAAATACATCAAATAAATATCAGATAAAAGCACCCAAAATATGCTCGGTAATGCAAAGAAAGGATATATTTTAGGGTATGGTCAGAGAAGATATTCAAAGCCTCCATTGTTGCTTCTAGAAATGTCAGGACAATTCAGAAATGTCAGTTCCTTTACCGGTTTCCAGATTGTAATTGAAGGATCATGTAGCTCTCTCGCTCTTTCTCTCTCTTTCTCTCTCTCTAAATAGGTCTATAAAGATCAGCTGGAAAGTGCAGACAGAATTGTTCACTGGTTAGCTTTACTTAGAGCTACAGGGTATATATGTGCTTTGTTTTGTCTTATTGATCAATCTAGCTTACATTTTTAGCACACACAAACAAAAATCAGGAAAAATAAAAAGTTGATGAAAAACACGAACAACACAAAACAAATAAGGTTCCAATCGTGCAAATTTTGCTTCACTGGATAAAGCACTTCTTGACACAGTAATGTCCAGAATCCCCCTCCCCCAGAAAAATACAGGACTGAGACTGAAGCCATTCTTTTTTTTTTCTTTTTTTTTCTTTTTTTCTTTTTTTTTTCTTTTTTCCTTAAGGCTATACAACACAAAGAAATAAAGTATGGAAAGAACACCTCATTGGGCTGAATACTTCATTCTTCTGGCTCTGGAGCGAGCCTTTGACAAAGCGATTGTGTGGTCCAAGTTATTTGTCTCATTGGGACAACAACAAGAGAAAGAAAAAGAGGAAAAAATGAAAGAGAGGAAAAAAATAAAAAGGAATAAGAAAGTCAATGATCCCAACAATAAAATCCGAAATTGACTTTACAATCACAGGTACAAATTGCTCAGGTCGATAATTTCATTTCTCCTAAAGATCACTGTCGTCTAAAACTAATTAGAGGCGCAGGTTCCCGAGGAATTGTCAATATTCAAAGCAAATGTTGGAGTTTAGAAGGTTATCATTCTTCTACCGAGACAGTCTGACAGGGTGACTGGAAATATTGTCATGTGCAGCCAAGTTCAGGGTGTCGTTAACGATTGAATCCTTGCTCCGGCTCATGGATCTGTCTCCTATTTGGACTTCTTTTATAGTGGAAAGACTAAGAAGCCAGAAAAGGTTGAATATTTCCACCCTCCCATGAGGTTACCCCTTTCCAGTTTGAGATGCACTTTGTCTTCTCTTTCCATGTGGAGCAAGACCCCATTGCTGGCTGCTTCTCTGGTGACATCCTGATCCCCTGCAAAAGCTGAAATCACTGGGTAGCCGTTTTGCATTAAACTTACCTAAAAAGTGCAAAGAGAGAGAATCTGAGTTTTCTCAATACCCTCAGTGGCTTTTTTTTTTTTGCCCTGTGCACACCACTAAACTTTTGTGCAGGTTAGAAACAGGGTTGAATTAAGCTAAGACAACGCATGATTTCTGTCATGCATACAGACCCCTTTAACTAAAATAACCTACAGCCTCGTTCTTCACTTGCTGTTTTTGTAAATGCACCTTAGTGTCTCGAAATGAGCATTTAAAAAAAAATAGTAGGGAAAGACAGCATCTTCTTTAGATCACAACCCACCTGGATGGTTTGTCTGTTATAGACCTTGACCACGTGGAAACTGAAACTATATATCCCTTTTCTTGGTGCTACAAATATACTGGAAGCAAGATCAAAATGGTTGCCAATATTAACTAATACCTGGAAAGTAAACAAACAAACAAAACAAAACAGAAACAAAAAAAAAAGGAGAGAAAGAGAGAAATCAGACCCCACCTTAGAAAAGCACCAGTGAAAATCTGACATGAGCTCCATGACCAATACTAAAGCCTGCTTGAAATGGCATTTGCAGCACAATTAAAAGTGCACTGCAGGGGAAAGGAGCCAGAGTTACAGAGGTATTTAAAAAGCATCACAGTTCATAAAACGATTTAGTTACGCAAAAATGATCTCCAAAGCCAGTTAGATGAAGCGCAAATGTCCACACTGGCTGCCAATAAAGCAAAGGTGGCAGAAGCGGGGGGGGGGGGGAGGCGGGGTGGAAGGAACGAAGGGGGGAGAAGCGAGGAAAAAAATCCCGAGACTCATCAACTCATAATGAAAATGTATGTTTTTTTAGCTACCGTTACTGAAATCGGAACTGCTCCCGAGTTTAATAGGGTATGGAACTAAAATCGTAGTGCACAGAGGGGCGAAGGAGGACAGAGGATGCTCAGCACAGCCACATCTGCCAGCTCATGCCCCTCTGTCCCTCTGGAGGGCTGTGCCGCCTGGACCGCACCCTCCTCGGGCGGCCGGGGTGGGTCTGCTCCTCCCCCCCCCGACAACAATCTTAATTTGTCATATATTTCAATGTCTTTTGAAACAGAGAAAAAAGAGACAGAGCTGAGCCCTCCGGCAGATGTGCAAAGCTGCGGCGGCCGCATCCTGCTCCCGCAGAGGCTGGCGGTGCGGAGACCGCCGATTTGACTGGGATCCGGGCCCGGTACATCCGCTCTCTCCCTTTCCAAGCTCCAGCGACGAGCAGCCCGATTTGACTCCAAAGGCACGGGTAACGAGGGGCGAAAAACCCGGGGCCCGTGGCAATCCCGTGCGGCGCGGGTGTGAGACCGAGCCGCCTGCTCCGCCGTGCCCGCCCCCGGGGCGCCCCGGCCAGGCTCAGCTCTGCCCGCTACAACTTCTGCTTTAATGAAGAAAAATACAAAGCGGGAAGAAACAAACCACAAAACAAAACTAAAAAAAATCCTCCCAAATAGCCAAACCCTATTGTTTCCAAGAAAGGAAAAAAAATATTAATCCGTTATTGTGTGAGCACGGAGGGAGGAATGCCTTCAAACTCCTGAGAACTGAGCATTGCGGGGTAAAGCCTTTAAAATACACTATACATAAAGCAAGATCCTTTTTTTTTTCCTCTACTGATCTGACTTTATGAGATCTTGTACGCTGGGAATAGCTGTGCAAACTCATTAGGAGGGACAGGTAGACAGATGAATGACAGGCGGACAGACAGATGAAAAACAAAACAAAACAAAACAAAACAGAGAAAACAGTTTGCGTGTGCTAATTTTGGCTGACTCTGCAATACTACTTCAGGAGTCAGAGGCGGTAGAAAAAAAGTAAATTTCATCGCAAAAATCAAGCGGAAGGACGGAGCATGGGCTCCGGGAGGCAAGCAGTGAGGCGGGGAAGGGGCAGGACGACCAGGCCGGGCTGTCCGCTGCTCCGCGCGGCGTATGCCGTGCAGGTTAACACCGCTCCGTTATAACCCACCGGGGACACCGTTCGCTTCGTTTGATAACGCTGGAAACACCCTCTTCTTCCTCAGTCCACCCTCCCCCGAGAGATGCTGTAACATCGCCAAATGCGCTCGGAACAGGCAGATCCAGCGACTCCCCATTGGTAAATCTCTGTCCTCCCCTTGCCCTGAAAATGAGCATTTCCGACGGAGCATCGAAGTGGGGATGCACACCCTTCCCTCCGGGTGGTCCCTGGCTGCCCGGGGCAATCCTCGGCTGCGAGGAGCCCCCGCAAGCGCCCGAGGCACAAACTCACACTTTAAAGCCCTCTCCCTGCTAGCGATGGGGACGGACAAGAAGTCAGCGTCCTCCCCCCTTACCATTCCACTACCAGCCCAGGAAAGCCCCGCAGCCACCTCAAAGAACTTCCCAAACACTTTCCGAGGAGTTGAACTGTAAGATTGCTATTGAGCGTGTGGGTCGGGATTAAATGATGGAAAAGGGAGCAAGAACGAAAATAATGGGGGGCTGGGGCGGGGATGGCCGCGCAGGGAGGCGAGGGGCCGGCCGGCGCGGGAGTGGGGGGCAGCAGCGAAAGCAAAGCAGGCGGCGGCTGACCTGGTCGAAGTAGATGGTCATGGTGCGGTTGCTCATCTCGGAGGGCTCGTGGTTGGTGCTGCGAGTGGCCGAGAAGGCCACCTTGGCGCTGCCCGAGCGCACCGAGATCCCCAGGGAGGAGGTGATGGCGCCGTCGGCCGAGGGGCTGGAGTCGCACACCACCAGGCACTTCCCCTCCAGGACGATGGGCTCCGTGTCGTTCTGCGCCCGCACCGGGCACCCGGCGGGCAGCAGCAGCAGCAGCAGCGGCAGCGCCGCCGCCAGGCAGCAGCAGCAGCCGCCCGCCGGCTCCGCCAGCGCCCCCCGCCGCCGCCGCCCCATGCCCAGCGCCGGATCGCCGCCGCTCCGGCTCGCCGCCGCCGTGCGGGCTCCCCGCGCCGCCGCCGCCGCCGCCGCGGGCGGGCGGCCGCGGGGAGGCGGAGGGGGCTGCGCGCCTGCTGCCGCCGCGGCGCCCTGCGGCCAGCGCTCTGCGGGACGGCGGCTGGGCAGCGGCGGCTGGGGCCGCGCCTTCCTCTCCTTCTCCTCCTCCTCCGCCTCCTCCTCTTCCTCCTCCTCCTCCTCCTCCGCGCGGGGCGAAGGAGGCTCCTCAGAGGGCGGGCGGCGCGCAGTAGTAGCCTGGCAAGGGCAAAGGCGGCGGTGAAGCAGAGCCGCGGGCAGGCGGGAGCCGGGCACCACGCCGCCCGGCGGCACCCCGCCGGCGCGGAGTCCCCCCTCCCAGCCCCGGGCGCCACAGACGGCACAACAGGTCTGGGAGAGACCTCGCTGCCCGGCGTCTCCTCGCCTCTTCGCTTTCTCCCACCCCCCAGCAGCAGGGGGTCCCGCAGCCCCAGCCGTAGTTTGAGGCAGGAGGAGGGGGCAGCGGGGCAGATTTCGTCCATGAACCCACGGTGGGGCACCCTGTGGGCGACTTGGACAGTCCCTTTCCCGCCCCACAGCCGACGGGGGCTCCAAAACCCGGCTGGTCCCCACTGTTTACTACATCTGCGAGCCGGGTTTACGTCGGTCTAATAACGCCCCGGCCGCTCCGAAAAGAGATTTTATTATTGTTGTTGTTGTTAATGCCCCCTGTCCCCCTCGCTGGAGCTGCCTCGCTATCCCTAGGGTTCGCGGGGGGCCGAGGGACCCCGGAGCCCGCGCCCCCGCCACAGCCGTGCCCCGGGAGCCGCCGCCGCCTCCCTCCTCCCTGCCCGGAGGCTGCTGCGCTCGGGCGCCGGCTCGTACTTCCCAATGTTTTGTCCCCCAGGCCAGGCTACCTCCGCTGCCGCCGATCCCGGCGGCTCCTTAAACTCTCGGGAAGGAAGCGGCCAGCTCAGGCATCCCCCGGCTCCCACCCCGGCATGCACACACATCGCAGGAGGCAAAACCTCACCCGGTGCCTTCTCCCTGGGAAGTTGCGTGTCAGTTTTCCCCGCTCACCAGAACAACCTGAGATCTCGCTGTTGGGAGATCCCGCCTGCACTTCCCCTGAGGCATCTCTCCCCCTGCCTTAACCCCATATCTTATTATTGCTATCATTTAAAATCGTATTTTGCAAAAGGAACAGCCGGCGGGGAGGGGAACGGCCTTTTTACCTGGGAGGTCCATGACGGGAGAGGAGGGCTGGCTAGGTAGCTCGTCCGTGAACTTGTATTGCTTAGAGAAAATGAGCCGAGATTGCGCTGGCAGAAAGAAAAGGAAACAGGAGTCGCCTCTTTCTCTCCCGCCCATTGCCAATAATCCCCCCCCCCCCGCCCCGGCAGCTGCTACCACCACCACCCCACTTCCTCCCTCCTCCCCTCTTCGCGCACACACACATACACACACACACACGCACACACACACTCGCACCCGGCAGGGATTCAGAGGCCGGCAGCGGAGCTGAACGTGGCCCCGGCACCCCCTGCACCCCAGCCCCCGCTCCGGCCAGGCACCCCGGGGCAGTTGCGGCGGGGCGCGGGGCTCCCAAGGGAACGTCCTCCCCGAGGCGCCCCGTCGCAGACTGTCACTGGCGGCAGAGAAAAGCCATACCCCACCTCGTCCCCCCTTATTTCCACTTAAACCCGTCGGGCTGAGTCGCCCCTGTACAAACATGCCACCGACACGTTAGCGCTTGCGGGCCACTGCTGCGGCCGAACCGCGCAGTATCATCAACTGGAAGCTCTTTGGAATTCATAGACTTTAATAATGATGATAATAATAATAAATCATTGAAAAGGACACGTTGTTTGGGGCACTCCAGGCCGTAAGGCTGAGCACCGCATACCGAAACGCCCCATTCCCGTGCCTGCATCCCCACACCCCTGCGCTCGGCGGCGGCTCCCCCGTGTGTAAACGGCTTCATCCCCGGGGCGGCTCCACTCCCAAACCTGCACCCGCTCCCCGGGACGCTCCCGGCCCGGCACCCGCTCCCAGACCCCCTCCGGGACCGAGACACGCTCCCCAGCCCGCTGCGCGATCCGCACCCGCTCGCAGACCCGCCGCCCGACCGGGACCCGCTGCCCGACCCGCCCCGGCCCCGCCCGCGGCTCCGCACCAAGAGCGGGCGTGGGGCGCCACCTGGCGGCGGAGCGGGGCGCAGCGCCCTCGGCGGGCCGCGCCAGGCCGGATAGCGGAGCCTCCGGCGCCTGGGGAGGGAGGGAAGGAGGGAAAGAAGGAGGGAGGGTCGCACACCGGTAAAGGCGGGATGGAAAAACCCAAAGGGATTAGGGCGAGGAACTGAGTGGCCTCCCCCGCTCGCTGCCTGCAGGGCCCGGGCGCGCTGCGCTCGCTGGTCCCTCCTGCCTTACGGAGCGGTAATGATGATGTATGTCACAGTCAAGGTTATCATCAGATATTACCAGCTGCAAATGTTTCTTGTGCCTCAGCTCGTGTGGCTGCTGCTGAGAGGTTAGCAGCAATGTGAGGGAGGGTAAGGCAAAGCTCTGTCAATGAAGTTTTGTGAAGAGGTGTTGCATATCAATGTGTTTCTCTCCATTGCAAATTGGTTTTCTGGTTGCATACGGCATTTTTCTAGAGATCCTGATACTCAGCCTTCAGCACCTGAAAGGAACATGTCAGAAAACTGCATATAAATCTAAATGGTAACTCCTGATATGGAGGAAAATTTGCCGGTGTATCTCAGTAGTAAAATTACGATCTCATCTATGAATGAACACTCCTCTATTTCAATCTTCCATTTTAAGCACAAGTAAGGAACCCCTGCGGGTGTCTGCCTGACGATTTGCACTGAGAAATTAATCAAGCCCTGAAATTGCAGCTAAGCAGTGTGCAGGGAATTCTTAACCTATAGCTCCTTGTTTCAAATGAGAATTTTATACTAAGGCTGAGACACTTGTGTTTAATGGTCTTTTTCCTGAGTTCAAGCATTGCGGGATGAGAGTAGAAAGCTGAAAAGTGCTGTGCATTAAAAGGATCAGAAATCAGTGCAGGAACTGGTCTGTGGCCGTAAGGCAGCACCTATTCTACAAGACAGTGAAATTCCTCCAGAAGACACCAACACTCAATCTTGCAGGAGTCTGGTACACTGGGGAGCTGCTATTATTTCTCTTTACATCAGACTGCTCATTGATTATGACTCTGTTGTATAAACAAGGAATGAAAGCAGAGCCAAAAGATTTGTTCCTTGTTTTATATGACTTACAATATTAGGCCCGGTGGTGAGGGAATGATGGCATGTCATCACTTCTGCGTGCTACTTTAATGAAAGATGAGCATAAGAACTAAAGGGAGCTGAAAAGCCCTTAAATCCAATGCGCATCCACAGAAAAACAGATGAAATCTTGCCTCTCTTTTAACACACAGAATGAATCCCACACATACAGAAAGCCCCTTCTTACACAGTTAACTAGCAAAAGAATCAGTACAAATCAGTAAAGCACGAATGGAAAGGGGGAATAAAAAAATCAGAATATTTATTTCTAAGAAAATATATAATTATATGACCCTTACAGTGTTTATTAGAAAACAGTTCCATGCATTACTTCTAATTAAATACTGCTCTTAATGGGATAAACCTGCAGCCTTCATGGAGTTATGTAGCTGGAGGAATTATTTCTTCATCTTTCTTTTGTGAGTGGCAAGGCTGAAAATACACAATTTGAAATTATTAATGTAGGAAAATGCAGTTTACTCAGTTACGGAGTGACTTCAGAAAGCATAGCTTCTAAAGTAAATAAGGAGATAAGGTATTTGCAGTCGTCTTTCTTGAGCTCAAAGAGTTGGTTGCAGTTGGAAAAGAATACTGTGTAATCAAGTTCCTACCATTTTTCATCTCTTTGCCAAGACTGTTAAGAATAGAAACATTTCTACCAGGGACATGTTGAACTTGATGGTGTGGGAGTTTTACAAGAAATGAAACCGCTCGTTTCTTTGGAGCCTTCCCTGAGCTAGCATTCACCTTGAACTCATTTAAGCCAACACCTTCAATGGGAAAAGGTTTTTGTCTCATCTACTAAATCAGGTTATCAACAGAAAGGTATTTTGATCAGCAGTTCCCAAGTGTTTCCCATACATTATTCACATTAATGTCTAACAAAATGGGACAGTTCTTTCCAAAAGAAAATACTTACCTATCTGTTCCTGAAATTATTTCAGATATTTGTATGTATTATCTGGATGTTACATATACAAATACAGAGAAAGAAGAAATGTTCATTTGATGTGAAACATACTTTTGTCTATCCTTAATATTAGGACAAGTTTGTGACAGGGACACAAAAACACTTCCATAATCAGCCAAAATGTAGAAGACCGAGTCCTCATTTATTAAATAGGCTACTACTTAAATCACTAAACATGGATTATGTGGCCTTTAAAAAACAATTTTACTGCAAATCATAAACAAATGGGATTTAATAAATCTGATTCTTTTTTTCTTTAAAACTGTAGATTTTAAATTTATTCTGTTGGTAGAAGAAGTGTAGTCTGCAGTACCTACTCAGTGATGACATCCATATTAACCACAAGTTGAGGTTAAATCAGCAGATGTATTTTTTCCTGCAAAGGAAGATTCATCATGAGTGTTTCTGAGGTGTCAGTTCTCAATTGCAAAGGGCCTCCCCTCAAAGGGAAGTCAGGACTACAGATGGAAACTTTTTCATGACCCACCTTCCTATGGAATATCATGTCTGATATAATTTCATAAAAATTTGCATGAGGTATCGCATGAAATATATGCATCCTGCTTTGGAGTCCTTAGCACAAGAAGGACATGGATCTGGTGGAGAGGGTCCAGAGGAGGGCCATGAAGATGATAAGAGGGCTGGAGCACCTTTCCTATGAAGATAGGAGTTTGGGTTGTTCAGGTTGGAGAAGAGAAGGCTCCAGGCAGACCTTGTAATGGCCTTCCAGTATCTGAAGGGGGTTTATAAGAAAGCTGGAGAGGGACTTTTTACAAGGGCATGTAGTGATAGGACAAGAGGTAACGACTTCAAACTGGCAGAAGGTAGATTTAGATTAGATATCAGTACGAAATTTTTCACTACGAGGGTGGTGAGACACTGGAACGGGTCGCCCAGAGAAGTTGTGGATGCCCCATTCCTGTAAGTGTTCAAGACCAGGGTGGATGGGGTTTTGAGCAATCTGGGAGATGTCCCTTCCCGTGGCAGAGGAGTTGGAACTAGGTGATCTTTAAGGTCCCTTCCAACATAAACCACTCTACAATTCTATGAGATTTTACACATTGAAAGAAATGTGTAATTCCTCAAGAACATTTTATTTGTTCTTGTAAAAATATCAGAACAACCAAGACAGCAGTCTCTTTTGGAACATAAAACTTTATTTTCTTCCATAAAATAAGCTTAATTTCTAATGATTTATTAAATAACTAGTGAAAGCATGATATAACAAAAAAGAATAATACATTAGAACAATTTTTTATTGCAAGAATATAATTCATCATAGAGCTCTGATTTAATACCATTTAATATCAGAATGGATCTCTGAATGTCGTTTCTTAGTATTCACAGTTACTTGGATAATACTACTTTTTCGTCAGATGTGCAAACTTACTGAACCATTGCCAAAGATTGTCTTCAACAAAATTTTTGTGTGACAATTATTTTAGCAAAATATTATTAAATACAGTCTTGTACACCCCATAGAGATGAAACAGACATGAAATACTGAATAACTGGAGGGGTACCAGAGCTCTTACATATGGTTGTACAGTGATATTTAAATGCACTCTTCTAAGACAAGTTTGTAATGCCACTACCTTACATACTGTACCAGAAACATTTGACAAATAGCTCCTGCAGTGAAATGGCTAGCACTTAGCAACATGCCACTGTACTCTGTTTAATCCCTCTCATTTCATGGAATTTCAGCTCCAGGAGGAGAGGGGATTAATAATTTTTAAGATGAAAGTTATTTTGTAGTGCCTTTTTTCTAATATCATGTTCTGACTCTATCACCAGCCTCTGTGACCAACACATTTTCAGGCCATTCAGGTTTGCTTTGAAGAATTTAGAGATGAAGACGTCACATCACTAAAAAAAAAATGGTGCAGAGAGCTTGTTTTTTCTAAATGTATGCTAATCAGAAATGTTCAGACAGTGTGCACGCAGTCACCTATGTGGTCTGTGTGTTCAACATTTATATCCAGTTTCCAAGGTTTGGTGTGTCCTCAGAACAAACTCTGTTCTACAATGACACTGAGCAGCTTTACTATTGTCTCAATTCCTTCTTCACAGAATAATAGCTTTTAACTAGACAAACTAACAAATACAGCAACCCAGCGTGCCTTCCAAAGACTGAACATTTTTCGTGTAAAAAAGAAAAGGCACTTGGGATAAATGTTTACTGCAACACCAGCCAGGCATGGGGCTTGGTTAGTACAAATACTTATTTTTTTTGTATGTAACACCCAACATTGCTTGTGTCCCTAAGTTTTGTGTATTTACTTCCCATTCATACAAACTTGCAACTTGATCTTTTAAATAGCATATTTTTAAAATGTAACTTCTAGCTAATAGAATTAAAGACTTCATTTATTTTCTTGCGTTTGCAAAAATGTATGTGTCCACCTAATATCCTTCGTCTGAGCCTCTCCACCTAATATTCTCCCTCTGCGCCTCCAAACTGAATTCAGGTACTGAAGACTTTAAATGAAATTTCTATTCAAAAAATTGCTATAAATATAGCACGTTTGCAAGTTTTCTTTCAGGAGATCCCTTCAGGATCATAGCCAATTTGTAAAGTTCTTTGAAGTTTATATATGTTAGATATTACAGATATTATAAATATATAACATCTTATAGACATTTTATATCTCATAATATATAGATAGATATTATGTAAATGTTAGATACTATAGGTGTGTATTAGGTACATATAAATACTACATGTTAGTTCCATGTAAGAGTTGGGAAGAACTAGTGTTTTTAAACTATATTTTTCATTGACTTGCTTGTTACAGGTGAGATGTTTCTATACAATGTCACACAAATGTGAATTCTAAAGCTGAGATATGGGCTGCTTAGTTTTTGGAAGAGAAAATCTTAAAACGGGACTTTGAAAGACAGCAAAGAGATGCCACAGCCTTCAATTGCATTACCCAGCTTCTCGAGTTCATTCAGCTAGATTTCAAAGCAGGCCTTCCAGTTCTAATTGGAAAACAAAGTAATACTGAATTGCATGTTTTTACTGATGCATGGTAATTTGTATTAGCAGAGAAGACTCTGACATTTCTGAAAACAATCCACAGAAATAAAAATATATGGCATAGATAGAAGATCACATTATTAGTGCTTTCATTTAGTTAGTTCTGAGTTTAGCATTTCAGAATACAAAATCAGGTTTGAAAAGCAATGCTGTAGAAGACTGTCTCTTTAATGAAATACACAGACGGAAAACTTATAACTCTTTAGTTCATACATTTCTTTGCCTCAGTTTTTTATTGCTTAATTTTTTGATTCTGCTTGAAAGAGACTTTTTTTTTCTTTTTGAGAAAGCAACTGCTCTGTAAACAGGACTCTGTACATTGTCTCAAGTTGCACACTCATAACATAGGAATATAAAAAACACTACTTGCTTTGGAAATCTTATCCATTATACAGAGCTGTAACCACTTTGGTAGGGAGCAAAACCAGCTAGGTTCAGCCCTTTTAAAATTAATTTTTCTGAAATAAATCTGTAATGCAACCAAAACACTATTTATAGCTTTAGAGAATTGAAACAGATTTATTTGTTCATCTTCACATGCTCATTCTACCTCAGCACATGACTGCAGAGAACTTCCATGACATTCGGGAGACCCACAAGATTTGAGTCTTAGTTTCCCTCATTGGGTAATGAAGAAGATCTCTGGCTGTTGATGACTGAGTCATGTGTGTTTCTTTCTGCTTTTATTTGTGTCATGTTTTTTCACTTTTCTTTCACCGGAGTTCACTATTTTCACCAATAATTAATGTATCAGTAATATTTTTTGTCAGACATTTTTAAGAGAATGCTGCTGCTCTGGCTGTAGAACTTCCATTTACTTGAAAAGGGAAAGAACATTCTCATCCAGAGAACACTTACACTCTGATCCCAGCCTATGAATATGGTATTTCACCTAAGGTGAGCGTAGAGAAAATCTGAAGTAGCCGGTGGCTGTCGAAATGTTGTCTGGGATGCAGGAAGATTTACATCCACCCAAGGTCCTTGACGTGAATTATGGTCACCTCACTTCAGTCACGGCTCTGTGCTGCTGTAGGTTTCAGCTCCACCATTTATGTCAAAATTTCGTATCCCGTTACTTTTCACAGGTCTATGAAGACTTCTGTTCCTGCCTCGTTAGAAATAGTTCTGAATAGCAACCTTTGTCCCCTTTGAAAGCACCAGGATACATACAGCCAGTCCAGATTCAGTCATTGTGCATCAGTACAGCATTATGTTGTTCTCTTCCAGAATCTAAAGCTTTTAACAAGAAAGGGTTTAGCTGTTACGATTGTAGAGATAGCCTCACAAACCATGGTGATAGATGCAATGGCAGCCCTCTGCTGCTTTTAAACAATTGCATTATGAGGTACGACCTGTCCCATTCATCTTAGCAGCTGTTAAATTGGATGTCCCTGAAAACACTTTTGACATGTCACTTCTTTCAGTCCTCATCAAAGCCAGTACGAAAGGAGATGGACCATTACCTGTTGAACACTTGCACAATCCACTGTGAACGAAAGCTCATTTGGGCTGGGTAAGGGCACCTGGGAACACCAGTATTCATCTCTCCTTGCAGATTCTCAAAGGAATAGAGAGGGGAAGCCACTGAGAAGCTAGCATATCTGATGTTAAAGGGGTGGAGAGCTAAGCCCAGGCGCCTGAGGAGTATATGTCACTGTGTGTGGAATAGTTATCAGCTTTACTTTTAACAGCTTCATTGGAAGAAGAATTGAAAATTAATTTTCTGTCCTGAACTGAACCATTGGCATATATTATTCTTTAGTCATTCCTTGTTATCCTAGGAAGTATTGCTACAGGTGAGAGAGATGTTTTTGTAAAGTAACTCATTGATCTGTTTGGAATGTCCTTTATTTTTGTTTGTACCACACCTCTGGGAAACCACATAAACCTCTGATCACGCCCTTTGATTTAGGCCTAACTCCCAGAGTAGTAGACCCAGGTAATCTTTCACTGTAAAGGCGCTCACGTGGACTGATCTGTGCCTGTCCCAAACAGTGAGTTCCCAAGGTATTCTATTGCACAGAAAAATTGTCGCATCTGAAGGCACAGACAAAAAGAAGTGGCACAGAAGCAGTCATTCCCATCACCTTGTACTTTTTCTGCCAGGGAATTGTCAAAACACTCAGTACAAGAAAACAACTGTAAAATTTCAGACTTCTACATTAGGGACTTTGAAGCAGACTTAGCATTTCCAATTCTAATATTGAGGCCTTCACAAGGGATTTCACATCTGAAGCTTTTTCAATGCATTGGACTGAATGACACTAAATTCAATGACTTTAAATTAAAGAAAAAAAGAAAAGAACCAGAGCTCAGATACACTTTTGCCAACTGCAAGAACAATATATATTTTTTAAATAAAATAAATTTTGAATTGCAAATCATTCCTTTAAGTAGCAATTGCTCTCTATATTATATACATTATACAGTATATAGATATGAGGGAAATTAATGTACAGATAGCCTGAACTGAAAGTCTCAGGTCTACAAAGATTTACCCTGTTTTTTACTTGAGGCACATAAGCAGTCCCACTGTGCTTTGCTCTTTACGTACATAAACCTTCGTAGGCTTGAAGCCACAGCACAGGGGGAAAAAAAGATACCAAAAGTGTTTGGTAGCATTTCTTTTCACAACTTTGTGCTTGCGATGCTCTTGAATCAGTATCATTATTACTTTATTATGCTTTGTCATTGTGATGACAAAAAGGATTTCAGTGCAGCTCTGTAGAGACTGTTGTGCCACGAACACATCTTTCAGATGTCAGCTCTGTTCTGTTAAAAGGCAGAAGCCGATTCTGGAGATCGGTTTTGCAATGACTGCAAAGCAGCTGGCATCTCTGTAACTGTCACTTTTCAAGACCAAGCAAAATTCTTTGATAGCTTTTACAGCTCTGCTTGAATGTTGCATGTGCCAATGGCAGACGTGTTTAAGCTACTAACATACTTTTATCTGTGTAGAACTTTCCACAAAATAAGGCAAAACAAAATGGTTATTTCTGTTAAGGAGAGGCATGACTGAGGACACAGCAATGCAATCATGCTTGAGGTTATCAGCTTTCAAAAGGAAAACAGAGGCTCAGATCATGTGTACTGAGACACCAGCCCTGAGCAAAGCACTGAGCACATGTACCCCTTTTCCAGTGTTCTGTGGCCTCCTGGCTACACCAAGCCCTTACTTTCCCAAAATCATGATGTTCAGCTTCCTTACACCTACTGCCAAACAAGGATTATATAAAGAAATTTCCAAATATGATGATAGTGGGTAGGGTTGTTCATGGAAGAGCACCTATAACAATGTGTCTAAGGCAGTGTCCCTCTATGCACTATGTGTACATGCAGTATAGATTTATTTTGTTGGTGGTTTTTTGTTGTTTTTTTTTTCTTTTAGTGGTTTTCCTAAGGACTTGATGACATTTTATAGTTTACAATATGCAGGACTTAATGAACATGGAATTTAAGGCTACATCAACACTATACTTTCAGACCAGGTCTAAGCCCATGCTTGTACCAAAATCTGCTTCCCATTCACCCTGTCCAGTTGCTAGTATTTAGGGTCTTGGCTGCCCCCTATGTAGGTGTATGTAGGCCTAGAAAGACACTAGTCAGAGCAAAGCCATCTGGCTGTGCCGGGCACTGGAGGACAGTGCTGCCAAACTGGTGAGTCACAGCTGGGAGCCAGGGATTTCACCTTTTAAGGTCAATCTTGAGAAAACAAGAACTCAATGAACTACATACCCCCAAGAGAAATATGTAAATAATTGATTCCTATCATCCAAAACAGACTGAAAGCAGACTGAAAAATCAGAATAACCAAAAGTATCTCTGTCAGTCTTTTAAAGGGAATAATTCTTGATCTGTCAAAAATTACAAACTCACTGCAAATAGTCACAGTCCAGTTGATGGCTGTCTGCTTACAGCATATGGTTGTTCATTACTGGCTTGTAAGTATAGTGCAACTTACTCAAAGAACGAGCAGTAAATCCTACAAATAACATGTAAACATTACTTCCCAGTGATACTTATGTTGAAGTATGACTTCCTATTGCCTCCCCATTGCTTTTTTTCCCAAATCTGGGCTAGACATTCTATGAAAATTCACCTAAACCAATATTGATTTTCAAATCTGGAAATGTTTTTTCTTTCTTCATTTTACACTGTTTCCACCTGAAACACAGTTGCTGCCAGTCATATCTCCTCTCCAACCACTTAATTTTGACAGTTTATATCACCCTCCTTTTATAGATTTTCCCTAGCTATAATCAGGTGAACTACCTCGTGAAGCCTTAAATAGTCTTTATTAGTATCCCATGGTTTCTCACAGGGGAAAAAAAATCAAGGTAAATTATGTTGTTATGCGTTCCTGTGCAACCTGCTCTATGTGACCCTTCTCTGGCAGGGGGGTTGGACTAGCTGAACTCCAGAGGTCTCTTCCAACTCTATGATTCTGTGATTCTATGTTGTCATGTTGCCATTTTATAAAAGTAAGCAGGGAAATGCAAGATTGAATTCCAATTAGTCTTGAAGCCTAAACAAAGTCTTTTTGACTCACGATGACACCTAAGCCCTTTAATCCGTATTTTCTCAATAGTCAACATAAGATGTAGACTGGATAACTGCAGTGCCAGTATGAAAAAAGGAAAAGGGTATGGCTGCATGAAAAGGAACAACAGACTTGTATTAAAAGTCATGCAAAGATGTAAATATGGCCTAAATTCAAATTCAGTTAATCAGTTCATCACATGCTGAACATTAAGCAAGAAATTCTCACTGTACTGAAAAAAAGCTAAAAAGTAACTGAGTGGAGCTGGACTGCACAGGCTTGACTTCTTCAAACACTCTTTTAGATGCTTTGGAACTCCTTCGGCTCCTTGGGCTATAGCTTACATTCATCCATCCATCCTATAGCTGCGACACCTACAAGCCTTACATCGTGAAGACTAAATTGTTATACTCTGCAACTGATTCCACATGGGATACACCTACCTTCCTATGATCGCATGCGTGCGCACATGCACACACATAAGCGCACATTGTTCTTGAGTAAAATTAACATGTTCTCCAATCTCTTTTCACTGTGTTACCCTACAAATATAATCAGACTTACCGGGAAAAATATATATCACTGAGGCTTAGCCTTGGTGTTTGCAGCAGCAGAAACATTTTGAGCACCATTTGCATATCATGATTGCAGTTTGTGAATAATTGCTGGGAGTGCACTAGGCTTCAACATTTATAAATTTTTAATAGTAAAAAGGCTATCTAGTACAATGGGAAATAAAGAATACTTTAAAAGCCACTGGAAGATTTCTTGATTGTTTTTTTTTCATTGACTCATCTGTTTTACTCTTTAATTTTTACTGTTTCTCATCCCATTTGTAACACACTATATATCTAAGTAAAGAAGGGAGTTGATATGTATGTCTTTTACAAGCAGCCTGTGACAAAGGATAAAAATCATCTTCGTGGCTGTCTGAATCTGGATATAGCTAATGGTTCACACAGCTAACAGATAAGACCCTCTTTTGGGAGGTCCATGCTCCCATGCAGAAAAACAGTCACTAGACAGATTTGCAACTCCTGGAAACTTCATCACAAACCCCAGTGGTATATTACAGAGGCTTAACTATCTCATCATTGGGATAAAATCCCATAGTATCATACCGATATTTACGTTCTAGTTGTCAGATAATGAAGATTAAGTTCTGTGCAGAAAAACAAAGCATTAGGCTTTTAATGCAAATTTTGTAGGTGTTAATATTTGCCTTCAGATCCTCCACAATGCAAAACTTCTTTCAAATTTTTTCAGTATGTTTCAATTGGACAAACCATTAAGAGTTGTTTCTTTCAGGATTTTCAAGTTATTTAGATATCAGAATAGACTGAATGTAGAAAGGCAGAGGCTCTGTCAAAAATAAAACAACAAACAGAAAACCAAAACAAATTATGTTTGGGTCATGCACAAGTCTAGAAATAGAGGAAGAGGCTTCTGAAAGCTGGTTATGCACTGAATCATCAGTCATCATTCACTAGTTCACATTTTTTGTGTCGTCAGACAGGAGATTGTCTCATGAGGGTACAGACAATAAAGAGGTAACTATTTATACAAATATTAAACACACCTTTTATACAATCACATGAAATTGTCACATGGAATGAAACTCTGACTTTCAGATTTTTTTAGAGGATTTTATCTCACGATAATGAGGTTTCCAAAGAAGACATACGTGAATAAGCTTCCCCTAGGCCAAAGCCTATTAAACCTACCTTTCTCTTTTAGAAAATTGTTCAAATTCACTGGAGGCAGAAGAAGACTTCATTCCATATAAGCCATTTTAGCCCTAGATCATAATGAACTACCTATTCCTCCTTTGGAGCTGGCCAGCTTTGTATACATTATGAAATAATGACTGGAACATATAGCAAAGTTAATTTGATAATTCATGCCTAAATTTGAGCCCTGCTCAGACTATTAAAGGCATTCCTTACTACAATAGTAACATTTCAAAATATGAAGCACTCCTGGGGGTTTAGAGTTGAAGCATCTTTTCTTTCTAATCCTTAGAAATTTCCCCCAATCACCACACATTTTTACATATGTAATCGTTAATTTTAGCTCTAAGAGTCATGAAGGGTGTCCAGACATTAAAGCTTATCAGACTGCAAACACTGATTTGTAATATATAAAGCCTGCACTGGTCCACTGTGGTTCTCTCTAGGATTTCTTTTACAAGAAATAAGTTACAAATGACACAGAATGTTTCTTGCTTCAGAGCACATATCCTTAGTATTCCCATTCTCCCAAGACGTAATAGATATTTCAGAGAAACGGATAACTGTATCTATCGAACAATTGATTGTAAAGTTTCAATCAATTCTGAGGGTTATTGTTACCTTCAAACCCATAGGTGCATAGTGTGGAAAGGCATCATTCTCACTTCTTGGTGTCCAGTTGGATTGCCTTAGGTAGCATTCAGGCTGGAGTCAGTCATCTTAAAATATCCTTCTCCGTCTTTTTCCTATGTGAAGTATGCATGCATGTCATAGACAAAAGGTAGCTAGAATACCTGAGGTTCTCAGCAACCTAAAGTTAATAAAGAGAAAGAAAAATGAACAATTATGGTAAGTACTCATTGCATTTTCTGATTTATGGTGTGGAAACTAAATTGATAACTATTTAGTTACAGATATACACAGCATTTTACAGTACTTAATACTGCAGATTGTCTCCATATTTGGTTTTGGTTAGTCTAGTCTCCTTGAATAGAGGTGAGTAGTCCTGCACAAATGTCTGTAAATCATGTAATGTCATATTTAGGTTTAAGTTATCTCAATGCTTTTTGTAGACCAGCAAAATCTGTAACTCACAGCAGTCCTTTATTTCCTAGGGATTCAAACACGACAACGCACTCCAGTTTGAGGATCAAGCCTTCCAGTTGCCTTCTTCAGCAGATAGAACGAGTGCCGAGTCAAGTGGAAATCAATTCATTTGGCTTTAAAATGTATTTCCTGTACTGCATCTGGTGATAACGATTCTCTCAGCTTTTGTAAGGAGAATGGAATAGTAATGAAATGGTAAATATGATAAGGAAAATATAATTTTTCAAATTCTAGGTAAGATGTGTTTTCTCGAATCCTGTTTACTTGTTTTCTTTTATAAAAGTTACTTTCTATTGTCAGTCTAAGGTGGCATTGGCATCAAGAGGTGTTCCCCTACAAACAGAGAGCAGTTGCTAACCCAAAATTAATAAGTTCATTAAATGCTTGTGAAAGTGCCAGCTGACAGTCTTAGGGCTGAAAAGATTACTCCTCTGTATAGAATTCTACCAACATTGAAGTACCAGCAGTATTTCCTGGAAACATCTTACAGTGAAGTCATTAGTCCATCTTGGAGAGGTCACAACTCCAGGGGTCAAATCAGGTTGCCAAGGTCTGAATTTGAACACACTGGTCCCAAACAAATGAGGAATCAGGCCACTGAAATTAATCAAGTTAGACAATGGAAATGGAAAGAAAGTAAGGTACTTAGATGTGCCCTAACTATTTTAACCTTGCCATGTGAAGGATCAATATAATTCTACTGAAGTGAGTTAAGCTACGATGTTTCTCACTAGCTGAGGAACTGGTCAATGAATAAATAACTAGATTTACATGGACAGCAATTTTATTTGAAGAGCAAATAGAGCAACAATCAAACTCAGAAATGTGGGTTAGCCACATATTCACTTATTGATCAACTTCTTATCTGAAATCAGTACCACCAATACGCATTACCAGTTGTGCAACAAGAACATAATAAAGAATTCTTATCAAAACAACACAGTTCTTCTTAGGTTATATGCTAAAACTTCTCAAAACACAGGACAAAGTATCCATGAATGATATAACCCTTACAAAGAATGTGTAAGTTTCAAATTTTGATATTCCCTGGTCGAATCTAGGATATTCTGCTCTCCCAGTGAATATGTATTAATTTAAACAATGTGCAATTATTTTGGTCTAAACTAGAATTACATTTATTTCCCAAATACTAAATTAATGTTTTAGTACTCCCTTCCCCATAACTGCTGATTACCTAAAAAAACACTTTGGTAGTAAAATAAATATTTTGACTCTTGAGGTTGAGGCAAGAGTCTTGGAAGACTATGGGTTGGTGGTTAATCTGGCTTTTCTTCTCATTCATGGCATCAGATGTTCTGCCAAATTTATTATCTGTAATATAGCCATCCATGGAAGCCACCCACTCTTCCAGTCTCCCATTTGGAGTTTTGATACCTTACATTTACTTCAGACCTCATAAATAGCAAACCCATCTCAGACTTTGAGGTAAAAGTGTCTCAAGTAGTATGCCAGAGTTCAATTTGGGTCCCCTTTGTTGTTTGGTTGTGTTTTGTTTTTTTCCCGTGGACAGTGCACTTATTAAAATCAAAGCCTAGAATTCTTATTTAGGCACAAATACATTTAGCATCTACTTAAAACTCTAATAAAATACGTAGGGGTTTTTCCTTTCTCAGCCCCTTAGGACCAGTGAGTAATGAGTTGACATTTGCTGGTATCTAGTGAACAGAGTTTATTGAAAGAACTAATGAAGAGCTACTTATTAAAAATATTAATAACATGCAATGTGACTGACAGCTGTTAACAGTTTAATTTGGAAAGAAGACTAGACAGTCTATTACGTCTTCTGTATAGAAATGGATAATGTCATATAAAGTGCTGTCAAAAATTAAGAAATTATATAGGTTTCTAGTGCAGCTTAAGTAAATCCCTTACCATAATTAAAAAGATAGAAGAAATCTTTCCAGAGACAGACAGGAACATACATGGACTCCTTTGATGATAGTTCATATTTAAAACATTCTCCTTAAGAACTGTGCAAGTAATAAAGATGATTCTCAGAACTAGAAACTTTCTTTCTATGGGATATAGTAACATTTGGACTTCCTTGAAATAAAATTTCAGATCCCATTAAGTTATAGTGATATTAAAAGTCCCTCAGAAGGTGGGGAAAAAAAAAAAGAAAAGAAAAAACCCAGCAATCTAGAACACAAACTAGAAAAATGTTCTGAGATTCCATGCTCTCAAGAGCAGAAGCAATGAAATGGCTATTGCATATTTATTAAGTGTGTCGCCACCAGCTACAAACCCAACCCATGCACATACTGACTCAAGGAAAGAACGATTGTAAGTGCGTTCAGGCAAACTCCAAACCGCAGTGTCATGCAGCTTCAGTGGGACTCTGAAGAATGCACATTCATTGGAGGGTTGACATTGTTATTTTGTGGCTCACTGCTTTGGTCTGGCTTTGGCAACATGCACTCCATGATGTTCCCCTAGGGTGACTCTTGGTGATTAGCGCATGCTGAGACCTATGTAAGAGACTGGGGATGTTAACTTGGGTACCCGTATGAGAAAAGATTGCAAAAACATTGATTGCAATGGAAACTGTACCCATTCTGGTCTGGCCAGCGATATATTCTTCTTTCAGTTTCTGTAGGCCTTCTGTGTTAATTTTGTTTCTACACAATTTTTTATTTTTTTTTTTTTTCCCCAGGCTAGTACATAACACCATATGGCTTCAAGGCTACTATGTCAGTGTTTTGCGAAGAATAGTACAAAGGAAAGGTCATGAAAATGGTTTTGTCATTCTCTAAATAAAATGCTTAAATCCTGTTGTTATTGAAAAGGTGGCAACTCTTCATCTTACACTGTTTTTACTCTTTAAACCTCAAATTGTAGAGAGGTGATGCTTCCTTGTGAATAGAAATAAATGGCTGTATTTATCTGAATTTGAGATTTCTAATTTTCACTAACTTAACTAGATTAAGATAACACCTTCAGGAGCTTCTCTTAGGATTTTTCTTTGATTTTGAAATGCATTGAGTTATTGAAATAATGTATAAGAAGTTAGGTAAAATCCTTATTGTTGGTTGACCCTGTCTGGATGCCAGGTGCCCACCAAAACTACTCTTTCACTCCCCTTCTCAGCTGGACAGGGGAGAGAAAATATAATGAAAGGCTCGTCGGCTGAGATAAGGACAGGGAGAGATCACTCACTAATTACTGCCAAAGGCAAAACAGACCCGACTTGGGGAAAATTAATTTAATTTATTACCAGTCAAAATCAGAGTAGGGTAATGAGAAATACAATCAAAACCCCCACCCCTCCCTTCTTCCTCGGATCAGCTTCACTCCCAATTTTCTCTACCTCCTCCCCGCCAGCAGTGCAGGGGGACAGGGAATGGGGGTTGCCATCAGTTCATTACACATTGTCTCTGCTGCTTCTTTTTCCTCAAGAGGAGGACTCCTTACACTCTTCTACTGCTCCAGTGTGAGGTGTCTACCATAGGAGGTAGTCCTCCATCAACTTCTCCAATGTGAGTCCTTCCCATGGGCTGCAGTTCTTCATGAACTGCTCCAGCATGGGTCCCTTCCACAGGGTGTAGTCCTTCAGGAACAGATTGGTGCAGCGTGGGTCTCTCATGGGGAGACCCTCAAGTCCCACCAGCAAACCTGCTCCGGCATGGGCCCCTCTCTCCACAGGTCCACAGGTCCTGCCACAAGTCTGCTCCAGCATGGGTTTCCTATGGGGTTACAGCCTCCTCGGGTCTTCATCTGCTCCAGCGTGTGGTCCTCCACAGGCTGCAGGTGGATATCAGTTGTTGTTACGCAGCAACTTTTTTCTCTTCTTAAATACGTTATCCCAGAGGTGCTACCATTGTTGCTGATGGGCTCGGCCTTGGACAGTGGAGAGTCCATTTTGGAGCGAGTTGGCATTGGCTCTGTCGGACATAGGGGAAGCTTCTAGCAGCTTCTCACAGAAGCCACCCATGTAACCCTCCCCTGCTACCAAAACCTTGCCAACACAAACCCAATACAATCCAACAAAATGAAATGTGCTTACCCTATAATGAAAACTCTTGACCTATTGATGACATACTAATTCTGCAAATAATACACTTTGTCTTGGAATTTGTAGTTGGAGAGCTCCATGACAATTTCAAAGATGCTGCCATTGTCCAAACTCTCTAAAAGATAGATATATAGACATTCTGACTGAGATGACCACTGTTTTTCACTTGTGACTTTAACTTTTTTCCCTCAGATTTGCTTTTCTTTCATTTATAATTAAATGATGACAGTTCATAAGTGTAATTACTGTGTTTGTTTTTGAATTTGAGTGTTATTGTAGCATGGCAAAGATATGTGCAATACTAGAAATCTCAAGAGGCATTAAGAGACAAGGATGAGAATTTGCCTACTATTTCTTGTGCTCTAGATTTGTACAAGTTAGTAGTTTCTGGAATAAATTTACTTAGTATTCAGTAACTTAAAACATCCCTTCCTTTTGTAGGAATGAATCTTTTGAGACTAACTGAAGAGTAGTTTGTTCATTAAGGAAGATATTTTGAGGGACAAAATTTCATTAAATTCCAGATCAGTAAGAATTCAGGGACAGCAGGTCTAGTTTAACAAATATATTTGACTTTTCTGCAGATAATAGAGCAAAGTGACAAAGGGATGTAGTTGACATTATTTTGTTTAGACTTTTAAAGCATGTTTTACGTGGCATGACAGATAAAAGCCATTTTGAAAATAAAGTCTCTTGGGGTTATAGCAAGAATAACAAAGTGAATTGGAATGTAGCTAGAAGAAAGAAGCAAAGATCTATGATTTATGTGGTGAGCCTGGGCTAAAAGGCAGTCATTTGTGCAGTCCATTAGACCATATTTGTTTGGTTGTTTTTTTGTGTAGCTCCTGTATCTTTTTTCTAGCAGTAAACTATAGAGTTTGTAAATTACATTAATCTGGTTTTAATCCCCACAAACAGTATGTAATTATACATTAGAAACCTAATTCTAGAGCCTAGTGAGTCTGGGTAATCAAATTCAGCATAAGTTAATTATGTGTTGAGTGTCAATGTATTTGATCTTCTTTATAAATACTTATTTTAATACATTTCTATAATAGTGATGGAGAAAAAATCTTAATATTGTACATTTTTACTGCTCATCTTTATCTGCTTATGTTAAAAATAAATTCAAAATTGTGTTAATAATTGTGTAATAAAAGATGTTAATTCCTTGCCTGCTGCTAGTCACTGGTAAAATTTAATGTGTTGAATTAAGCTGTACTGCTATGTTTGCTTGTCTTTATATTAGTGTTGTCTTTATATTAGTGTTGAATTAGAGACCAATTTGTGTTTTACAGCTCTAGACAACAGTGAACCTTTCTGTAAATGAGAGGGAAGCTGGAACAGAAGCTGCATAGAAGTCCCTTTTCTTTAATAGAATCATATTTCAGCAGAGCTCTTACATTGATTTTTAACTATACACATCTAGTTAAGCATATTCCTAATTTTGTTATTTTGACATATTGGTTCAAAGCTGCCTTCTTTTGAAGGAAGACTGACTCTTTAATTGACTATAAAAATTTAGAGCACAAAGCATTTCAGCCCCAAACCAACACACCATGGGAAAGAACAGAGGGTGGAAGAATGACAAGGAGGCTACATTAAAACTTGGGTCTTTGTACTAACAATGCATGTTCAGCTATGTAAATACTAACAGTTACAAAGGGAAATGGAGTCAAAGATTCAAGCCAGCTGCTTTCTCCCTCACACATGCTGTAATAAAAATGGAATTTCAAATAACTTTTGCACCTATGATTGGGAATTATTTGGGAGAAAGTTTGTTATTAGTCAAGAAAAAAGTTTGTATGTTAAATGACTGTGGAAGTTAGATTTACAGTTCTTACTGAGAACCAAGTGCTTAGGATGGATAGTCCAAGGACACTCTGAGTAAACATCATAAAGCACTTTAACTCAGCATCATTTTTTGGCTTTTCATTACTAAGTCTGGATGACTTGGCACAATATAGTTCTACAACAGGAACTTCAGATTTTGGATCTATTAACAGCACATAAATTATTTATTAAGTTACGGTATATCAGGAGTAATTTGGCAGTTGGCAGGCATCTGTGAGCCATAGATTAACGTAACACCACTGTTGTGTCCTATACCTTCTGAGCAATCTATTTCAGACCAGATTGTTTTAACAGACACTTGTTTTATTTTTTTACTAAGGACATAGAAGACACTTAAGCTGCTTTGCTTACTTGCTATTGCTCTGTTTATAGGCATAACGCTATGTTCTATATTGACTGAAAGGAGGGACTGAATATGACTTAGTTGTTTCTGAAAGCAAAATCACATACGGCTACTTAGCAGAGGAAGGGATTTTCACTGTATGTGAAAATCAGCAACATGGAAACATTCTGGAACAATTTTATCATCTTGTTACTATGGAGGAAAAAGTGGCAGTGATAGCAAGACACACAGTTGTAGTCAGCAACAGCCCATTTCTTCGGAATGATCTCATCAGGGAGGCCAGTCTCATTGAAGAGGAGTGGCTTGCTTCCCAAAGGGCTTGTGCCAGACAAAATTTAGCAGGTAAACAATTGTCATTGTGCTAAAAAAAGATTTTCCAATTCTCCCATTGCTTAAAGCCTGCACTTCTACTCTGTATCATGCAACTGTGAAATCAATAGCGTGTTGTTGACTTCTCTAGTTGCTGCTGCTTCTCCACTGCAGAGCAACTAAAAGTACTGATAGCCTTTGTGATTTCTGTTACTTTCTGAAGTACCTTGAACTTTCTAAGCTACCTGACATTTCAGTATCACTGATATTCTTCCCCCCTGAAATTTGATCTTGTTATACTAGATCAGGAGCTTAGGAAAAACCCAACAAACCTTAAGCATAAGCATCAGGTGTGTTCCAATGGAAAAGAAAGGCTTCAACAGAAGGGGATTTGCCCCAAAATAGCAGCTTTTGCAAATTCCCCTTAAGTTTCCAAATAGGCTCTGTCCTTACTTAGGGTCCCAAGTTAAGCCAAATGAGAGGAACAGATGAGGATATCAACAAGGAGGCGGCTTTCTTTAGGTGAACTAAAAGTTTTAGTATGTTGAGTTAGAGATGCTCAGTAGTGTGTTTTCAGTTGCTTAAAATGCTTATGTTTTTTCCATGAAAACACTGAAAGGATTAAACCCCTATGAATACTGAGTTCTGAGTGAGAACTTGTCTTGAACTACCATTGAGTTCAGAAGGGAATGTTACGTATCACTGAAATTGTTCACATAGAGTTTTCCCAATTAAAAATAAAGCTTCAATTAAAATATAATACTTTACAGGAAAATGTCAGCTTTATTCAAATATAATTTGGAAATGCCAAAATTATTTTCATTCAAATTTACATTTAAAACCCTTACACAACAATTTTAATTTAATAGAAAATTGTATCTTTAAAAAAATAATGAAATTCCCAAACTGCACTAACTACCAAAATTCCAAAAATGAAGTGCTACAGCATACTGAGGTTCTGATTAAAATTGACTAGAAAAATTCACAAACAATTATGTTTTTCTAATAGATTTTTTTAACCATCTGAACAATCATTGACTAACCCTTTTTTTTTTTGTAAATTTTTACTGACAGAGCTGAATCTATCTCACAACAAAATTTTAGTTCTTATTGAGAAGAGAATTTTCCATAGGACTTGACATGAGAACACAGCCAGTTCTGTTCAAACCAACACATCTTTGTAACTTATTACATCATGAAGCTGCCAAAATACCAAACAAAATGATAATCTGAATATTTTCTATGAATGAATAAAATTCACATCCTTTTTCTGTTGATTCAGTCAAATATAGAAAGATCAGAAATTTCAATAAAGAGATAAGACCATGCAACACTTTTTAAAAAATAAAAAAAGAAAACCAACAAATAATCTGTGATTAATTTTTCACTATGACTGGTATAGCTGTGCCACCATTATCTTGGTGTTGGCTGATGTATATTCTATTACTCCAACATGTCCTAATTGGGCTTGTGTTGTAGAAACATACTTGATTTCTCTGCTCACCTGTAGTTAAGAGGAAGTTTATTACTTCCAAACTAAAATAACTACTGTTGAAAGTAGGTATTGACACGGCAATGGAGCCAGCTCACCAAGTAAGTTTTGTGCATATGTTAAATTACAAAGGCATTTAACTTTTCAAACAAGTAATAAATAGTTATTAAAAATAGTGATTAAATATTACATATCAGCAATACCTTAAAAGGTAAACCAAAAAAATAAACCACTTAACCTAAAAAAAAAAAAAAAAAAAAGAAAAACAGCTCTGCCAGTATTGGTATACAATAAATGAGGGATAGTCAAATTGTATAGGGTAAACCTGAGAGCTTGTCAGAATAGAAGATAGGTTAGGTTAATTAACCATACAGTGATGGCCACTCATAGCAGATTGTGGACACCAGTTATTACTATGATTGACCCCATAATATGCATTTTCTTCCTAATCTACGAAGAGAGATAGCAGGTAGCTAGACATCAGAGACACGCAGAACCGATTCCAGAAGTACTTATTAACATTCAATGCTCATTAATAAATACAGTGATCTTGATAGCACTTGTGTCATTTCATACCAGTCCCATTCATGCACTGACCACAAACGGTTTCTGTTACCCATCTCAACACATGAAAATCTTGGTATTTGTGGAGAAAGCTAAGTGATCTTTCTAAGTCAAACAAGTCTTTTGATCATTTCCAGAGCAGGACAATTAGACTAAAAAATGTCATGCTAAAGGGTAAATGGCAAGAACCAGCAAATCTGAGTTCACTTACACCCTAAATACAGCTGCAGGTTTAGGTTAATATGATGGAGAAATAACAAGGAACTAATTTTATGAAAGGCAGCAAGGTAATTTATATGTAGAAACCTAATTATTTTTAGGGTCCTCTCTCCCTCTTTCTAAAAATGCTGTTAATATATAAAAATATACTAATATTTCTGGTCATGGAGAACTTGTTCTCTTTCTTATATTCTGATTTTTTTTCCTGTCTTTCATGGTATACAGGTTGGCTGGTTTAAAGACACATAATGTTTGCTGTTATAGAGACTATACAGACACGCCACCACTCCAGGATATGAAACAGTTCATACATGTTTGAGAAGGGATTCCCGCTTCATGGGTTTTTAGAACATATCACTGCCCCCCAAGCAAAAAGGCCATCCTCTTCTTTTGCTCCTAGAAGACATGAGTGCTAAGAGGCTGGATATCAGATGCAGATGCACAGCTGTAATTTGGCAAATTTGTATTTCTAGCTCTACTTGCATGAAAAATCTGCGTTGGTTTCAGGGTTTGTTTGGTTTTTTAGTGGTTTTTTTTTCATCTCAAAGTATGCCCATCCTGCAGGTGTATTATGGATTGACACTTCTAAAATGAACCCCTTGGAGATTAACAAAGCAGGCAGCTGGGAAGCTGGCACATAAATTAAATAATAAAGGTACTTTTGTATTTTTTGCTGAAGCAAATGATGTTTCGTAAAAGTCCACTGTCAATTTTTAAGTCACACTTCTTTGTTGTTTTTTTCTTTGGGGGGTATCGTGTTTGCGTTTTTTCCCTGTATCCTACTATTATTGTAAACAGTGTCTCAGATTATGGAAACATAAAGAGACGAGAAGGGGGAAAAAGCCATCTTTCTGTTGAAAGAGATGCATGTACTTAGGTAGGCATCATATAGATTTATTTCCAACACTTTACACTCATCTGATCTGATTTAGAATAACACTTGTAAAACAGACATATTGGTAAAGGATGCCAGAATGAGAATCTCAATGCCTGATGTCCCTTAATTCTTGTCTGTATAAATGTATATGCTTTCTTATCCAAACACACATATTATATTTATCACTGGTTGGAGACATATTTCTAGTATTTAAAAAAAACAAAACAACCAAAACTGAACAACAAACCAACAAAAAAAACAAACCAACAAAAAAACAGACTAAAGGAAATACCTCTGGGCAGGGACAGACCAGGAATTGCTGGGTAACAAGGCAGCCAAAAGAATCCCTGGGCAGAAAACAGAAAGAAAATGTTCAGGGAGGAGGACCTGAGTTTGGCAAGACAAGAACAGATGGTTGTGCAGAAATCAGGAACAGAGACAGAATGGGTGAGACAGGAGAAAACAACTCATGGTATAGTGCATTAGGATAAGTTAGAGAAGTTGTTAAGGAAAATAATGTACAGGAACATATAAATGAAGCAAACCACTCAACTTTCACCGAAGTGACTCAGGCAATGGTAACAGTACTAGAGCTCCATATTGGATAACTTACCAGCTTTAGGTATCCGAACTACCTTGTGCACATACTCTTTGAAGGAAGATTCTTTACAACATTCCTGTAAGGGAGAGAACAAAAGATCATCAGATAGGGGTTTTTTTAATAAAAAAATGCTGCTACTTAGGAAAGCTGAATTATTACTTTGCTACTCAGTGATGAAGTACCTCCAGCCTTCACAAACAGAGATAGCGTTTTGCCATTTTAATATTGCACTCTAAACCAAAAGTAGAAAGGCAGGAATCTTGATGTTTAACCTAACTCAGCTGAACATTCAGATGATGTGCTAAGTATGTACTGCTAATGGCAGAATGGATTAAATTTTCAAATTCAGGTACAAAGCGTGGACATCTATCTTACACTGTTTGAACTGCAGATACAACACCTCTGAATCACCTACCATCTTTTTCTGTCCAAACAGACGAGGGTTTAACTTTGCCATGAGGTTGAAATCTATACGAGCAGGAGGCTGGGTTTCAGAAGGCTGCTGCACTTTGTATTATATTCCTTGTTGCTGTCTTTTACATGGCCAAGAGACAGAAACCCCATTTGTCCAGTAAGATTAGGGTGAATGGCTGATCTTGAATATGGAGATCCAAGGGGCAGATAATTTCAAAGTTTAAAAGGCAGCTAACAGTCCTTGACTCATCTACAGAATGCAGATAAAATATTAAAACTAGTGATATTTGAAGGATGAAGGGAAAATGAAGGTTTTTCATTCCTGAAAAACATTCCAGTAGAGGAGTGGACACAAGGGTTATGTCTGTGTCAGCAAGTAGCTCAGTAACAGTGAATCTACCAAGCGAAATGGATGGTGCTAAGGATCCAGTGTCCACACTACCTGTTTTTCATGGGGGTTTACTTTAGACTTGTTTTGGTTTGGTCCAGCGGCCTGATTTCCCAATAGCTGTTGAATGGCATTCAATGTGGTCCTAGAGAACATCTTCCAGAACAGCTTCATCCGAAAGAAATCTAGCACATGTACTCCTGAAGCTGCTCTGCTCTGAGAACCAAAGCAGTTATAAAAGCACAGCTTTCAAAACAATCTAAGCACAGCTAGCTTTTCAAGCTAAAATGTTAATGTAGATGCAGCCAGAAGAAGTGAGAGACTCAAACTGGCACTGCAGTATCACTTTGAGGGAAAAAATGTGATTTTTCTTTCTAGCACATGCTTACACTCTTATTATCTTCCTATGGCTGAGAATGAAGAGAACTCTGCTTCCTCTGAAAGACCCAGAAAGGATAAGGGTAATGATATTCAAGAAAATGTTCTCTTATCATCTTCATTCATAGACTCCAAGTAGGGCATTTATCTTGAGACAGACTGATGTATTGATTTGACAACCACTATTTACGACAACAAACACGGTTTTCTCTGACAGGGAGCTGACATCTGCTTTTCTCTGATGGAAATGAAATTATAGGGAAGAGACAAAAAGGAAGTCACTCATGACTCATTACATTTTCATGACAGCGAATGTTTTTACAGATATCAGAAGGCAGATGCTCGCCACATACTTTTTAATACATTTAAATTATTATGTCCCACTCCTAAAATCTGTGTGTTTATTGTGTTATCCCTTGAAAGGTACCAGGGGCCACATCTATAAATAGCTGCCTGGTTTTGTATACAAAGTGAATATCCTAGAGCAGAACACATAAACCGTAAACCAAAACTCTGGAAATTCATATTTTCTCCCCATAAACTTAAATAATAATCCCTTCTTTGCAGTTTAATTTGCCTTTTTATTGTATGTATTCCAATAATTATCAGGATGTCTGTACTATATTAACGTCAACATCAACATAAAAGCTATAGTTAATCTCATAACTGCTCTTTAAAATATGCAGATTCAAGATCTGTTTATATATTTGACGGTCAAGCGGCCATATCTAATCCATCATAATAGTCCAGGAGGCTATGGTTGCTCTTCTCACTTGGTTTTAACTTTTTGTTACAAAAGTTTTGAAATAAACTTGAAGAAACTTTTATTAAAATATCTCTATTGTTTGAACTTTACTTTTTGTTAACGTCTTCCTAGAATTCAGTTTGAGGTCCAGCAACTTTGCATGAAAGGGCCAGAAGGGTCAGATTTCATTTGGTTTTGTCAGTCCAAGAATGAAAGTAGTTTGAGGGACATGAAGTTGTGAGACAACAAGAAGCTGTACTGTACTATTTTATAGACATTCATTCTTGTGTACACAAGCCTACATGCATATTGTACCGCACTTATCTCTACACTCTCCATGAAGCAGAGGCTGTCTGGACAAGAGCGACTCCTGCTTTCTTGATAGGCCTAACCATAGCTTTTAAATCCAGTATGGTCTGGATAATAATGGTCTCCAAAAGTACACTGCTCCTAAACATAAAACAACTATTGCATTCAAGAATGCATTATTTTTTCAGGGATCTGCACAAATGGTTTTATGGTAATCAAGAAGTCTGGTTTAGCCTGGTTCCTCAAAACTATTTTACTAAAACGCATGGCACTACAACATGATGAATGAACTCTATGTATGTATAGACCCATACAGACATTTACATTTATACATTCACATATTTATTTATATATGTGCAAGCTGTAATATATGTATAAATGTAAGAACTTTATAAATACATATGAAAACCCATAAATAATTGCTGAAACCTTTTCTTGCTTCTCGTTTTTTAGACTTCATGAATAATATGTGTGTGTATGGTTGGACTCGATGATCTCAAAGGTCCTTTCCAACAACGAAGATTCTATGATTCTGTGATTCTATGATATGATAGGAAATATATTAGTGTTTAATTACTTCCAGCTGTTCAACAATAATTCTTTATACTCTTTAAAACAAAAAGTATTGCAGATTGAATACTCTTTTTTGGAGTTTCATACTTTCTAAGAGCTTAATGCTTTTCAAAATGTCACTGCTCATGTTTTTTAGTTCAATAATGAAAAAGTGCCGTTCTGTATTTATTTCAGTATTTCTGAATGTATTTCCATTTTTACTCTTCGTAAATATCAGCAAGTAATATCAAAGGAAAATTATGATATGAAACCAGGAAATACTTTATGCTTCAAGAAACATGTGAAAATTGTCCTATGGCCACCTGTGCCCTATTTTCCTGTGCAAAACTTCCGCTCTGTTAGACTAAAACAAGCCAAACACAGATAACATGCTTGAAAGCACTGTTTTTACCCCATGAAAGTGCAAGGAGTTAAGATCAGACTTTTTTCTTTAATGTCTTGAAATGAAGTATCATTTGCATAACTAAAATATTTCTACTTAAATGCTGTTCTGAAAAACATTTTGTTTGTTGAGATGTTGAGAAAGTTCTTCAATATGTTACCTCTAGGGATGATATTCTGACTCCACCGAAGTCAAATCTTACATTCACATTGTCAAGGTTGAAGATGAACTATTCTTTTTCAAAAGTTTATATCAGAAGAGAAATGCACTTTTCTTACATATATTCCAAGGATTTATCTGTGACACAGTCCTGTGATGGTTAAAAATACTAGAACATGTTCTGGACCAAATGTAAATCTCATCGCAACTGAATGACTACTATTTGTATTGCAAAAAAAAAAAAAAAAGAAAAAAAGATGACAAAATAGAGCCAACTATAACTTGCCTATGGAAACACATCTCCCTAAAATTATTCATAATATATGTGTAACGTTCCAAGTTAACGTGAAAAAAAAAACCCAAAACCAAACCAAAAAAAACCCCAAAACCAAAAAAACAATTAGCAATGATATACTGCTTCAAAACATTCAGTAACAATGTGGAATGGATAACCGGAAAAATCTTTCTCCAACACACAATTTCTGTTCTGCAATAACCTTACAGTATAGCTCCACTCTGTATGTCAATCAGTGCGTAAAGTCTGATGCAATTATTTTTCCTGTAAAGGAAAAATTCACCTGAGAACTTTTCACCCACACTTCATTTTTTATGTCAGAATGCACTCCTTTTTGAGCGAGAGAAGGAATTGTTATACAAGTAAAGAGATGAAAAGTCAAGTTTGCCTTTCTACTGCTAACAGTTCTAAGTGGAGGAGCCACGTTATGCTGAAGTACAAGAGTGGCCAACAAGACATGTATGTGCATGCCATAGAAGTGGTTGAGATGCAATAATTATACCAATCTCTACAGTCCAACTAGGGGATTCCTACACAATACAATTACTGCAGAATAAGAATCAGACATTCAAGTACAACTGGAGCACGATGAATCACATTAAAAAAAAGAAAATGCATAGTTATGCATCCATGATTTTAATACGTTCTCAATACATTATTTTTATTAAAATATACTATACATTGGAATGTGGAGCTATATGCCAGGAAGACTGAGAAGAGCCGGCCTTTTTGGCAAGGAACTGTATAGCTAAAATTGCTTCAGTTCACCTATTTGTTTTTTATTTTTAAACTATACATAAGTACGCCAGTAAAAAGTAAGAAAACTGACAGATTAACTTTATTTTATGGTAGTTTTGTAAACATTCTGCCTACAGAGAGATTGTATCTTGAAATAAGAAAGAAACATCTTAATGTTTCTTTGGTGGCCTTTTTGTATCACTGAATTCTGAAAGCCTGTGGTATTTTATGACTGTCTCTAAAAATATTCAAATCCGCCCCAAAAAACAACAAACAGAACAAACTTCCTATTGAAGAATAGAGATATACGTCTGTTGATGACTTCACACAACCACCTGTTTAATTTCTGAGCATTTACAGACCTTGGAAGAATGTGTTGGTGTCATGTCTAGAATGAATACAAATTTGTGATTTAAAATAAACTTAACAGAATAAGAAAGCACATCCACAGTGAAGTTTCCATCTTGTAATATAATTTTGGTTCAATGGTAAGTCAACTAACTGCCTGTCTGAGGAGCTCTTATTATTTTCATGTCTTCCAGTGAGAATGTCAACTTTTCCTTAAGGAAATCATGCAGTTATGAAATGTCAAGGCCTCTAGTTTCACCTAAATTATGATAATTTCACTTCCACCCAATCTCAAAATACACTGTGCTTTCTAGCCAGACAGTTGTGTATAAGAATGTCATCTGACTTTCTTTTTGCCTAAAAAAGAAAAGAAAAAAACAAAACCCAAAAGCCCAAGAAATAAAAAAAAATAAACAAAAACCCAAAACAAACAAGAAAACCCCAAAACCCAGAGACAAAAACTCCCAAACAAACCAAAAACACTTTTAGGGAGTACGTGGTACAAGGTAGATCACTGCTTAGTATGCAGGAAAGCTGGGCAAGGGCTAGCTCAAACTAACTCGGTTTCTTGGCAATGGGTTGGCAAAGCAAGAGTGGCATGTCAGTTGGAGGTGCTGAAAACAGAAACCCCTAGAGAAAATGAGGAAAGACAAACTATAGCATCATGACCACAGAGCTGGATAGAAAAGGAAATCTGAACTACGAGCCGAGAAACTGCCTTCTGGTGTTTGTCCCTGCTGGGTTTAAAGAAATAGTATATTGTCTCTGTATCTTCTGTCTAAATAAACAGATCTGTGCTAATAAAATACCCAGATGAATATCTTCTAACAAAAGGCCATCTTCATGAGTTTGAATATTAGTTAAGTAGTCACGCAGAAAGGGAAAATATGGTTTAGCATATAATCACGAATAATTTAGGTTGGAGTGACCTCTGGAGGTTATCTGGTCCAACTTTCTTCTCACAGCAGGGACAATTTATATCAGGCAGCTAATCACCTGTATTGTACTGTATCACAATAAAAACATTTTCCTAGTATGTAATTCGAATTTTACATGATACAGATTGTGTTTGTTGCCTCTCATTGTGCCACTCTGCCCTTCCAGGGTGAGTTTGGGTGCGTCTTCAACTATAACTTTTATTAGACTATATTTTAAGACAGCAATTAGATCTCCCCTTAGCCTTCTCTTTTCAGGATTGAACAAAGCCATTTATCAGTCTCTTCTTGCACTTCATGTGCTGCAGCCCCTTGACCATCTTGGTGTCTCTCTGCTGGATCCACTCCAGTATGTCCATGCCTTTCTTCTTCTGCAGAGCCCCAAAGTGGACACAGTGCTCCAGATACAGTCTCACAAGCGCTGGATAGAGGAGAATAATTGCTTCTAGCCTGCTGGTTACGTTCTTGCTGATACAGCCCAGAATGCAGCTGGAAAAGACATCACCACAAGGACACACTGCTGACTCTTGTTTAACTTATGGACCACCAGAATTCTCAAGATCTTTTCTGCAGATCTGCTCCATGCCCCAGCATGTATGGTGGTATGAGGTTATTCCTTCCCAGGTGTAGGATTTTTCATTTTCTTTTGATGAACTTCTTGACATTCTTGTAATTTCACTTCTCCAGCCTGTTAAGAATAGCAGCTCTGTACTCCAGTGTTGACCACTCATCCAGGTTTGGTCCAGTAGCAAACTGAGAAATGCCTCTAGTAACCAACTTCCACATGGACTTTGTAGCTCTGATCACAACTTTTTCAACCCAGGGTTCCAGGTAGTTTTGTGGAAATCAAGGTCAACAACATCTAGGGCTCTCCTCTTGTATAGTGCCAGTAATCTCATCACCAAAGGCAATCATTTTGCCCAGGCACAATTTGCCTTTGGTGAATTTGTGCTGGGTCTTCCCAGTCATACTTGTCCTTCCTGAGCCTAGCCACAGCTTCAGCAATCGAATACTGTATGTAACCAGGAACTAGTTCTAAATGGTTTCCTTTGAGCAATATGGTGTTATCTTAGACCTGAACTGCTTTTTTCCTTTTTTCTTTTTTCCTTTTTTTTTTTTAAATACAAAGTCTGAACATTATTTGGAGCAAAATAGTCACTATCTTGTTAGAGCTTTGTGTTATCAATAATGACCATAATGTGAAAAAGTTCAGCTCAAACTTTTCTCTGGCCTCAACTGCTCTTAGCATTGCTATCTTAGGAATGATTCTTTTTTCCTATGAAAGCCATTATTTCTGAGACACATTTAGCATTTTCTATCTGCAACAAAAGGAAGATGTTCCAGGCAAACCCTACTAGCTTGCACTTTAAATCAAACAGCAAGGTAGGACATTATTATGAACATGCACTGAGCCTGAAGGGTCCTGAAAAGTGCAACTCAGGTTTTCCTTTTTCCTTCCAATTAAATTAACAGATCGAGCAAGTTTTCTGTCTATCTGACAATAGTGCATATTTTATCTGACAATGTTTTTTTTGAGAAAACCACAGTGAAATCCCAGATTGGAATTTTGATTTCTTCTCTTTGTAATGGACTCTGGCTGCTACCCTGCCATATAATTAAGCAAGCTGTCAATATATATTGCAGCCACGAGAGAAGGATACTCTGTCAGTATTTTTCGCAGATGAAAGGCACATTAGAAGCACTTCCACATCTGACTGAAAAAGGTGGAAACTGGCAAATAGAAAGCTATCTCAGTGCATCACTCTTCTGCATGCCTATTGACAACTAAATCTCTTCATTTTTTCTAAACCTACTTGAGACTTTAGGTACCTCCTCAGAGGCAGATCAATATATGTGAAGAAAATTAAATTAATTGCTAGATAAAATTCATTTTGAAAAGTGTGAATGGTGTGACAACTATAATGGGAAGGGAAAAAAATTTTGCGTAAGGTTTGAGCAAGGATTTTGGGCTTAGATTTTTTTTTACTTTGGAGAAAGGTCAGGAGAAGGACAGATAAACTGAAACATGTCATTAAGAATGCCACTACATATTTTATAGCCCTTAGCTTAATGACATGGGTTTCTACATGGAATTGGCCACCTTAGTAGCAATAAAAAAGGACAACATTACTGATTAAACAAAACAAATAAACAAACAAAAAAGGAGCAAAATAGTATAGATAAAACAAAAAAGATGAAGGTAGGTCCCTGATTCCTCATAAAATAAAATGTCGTTGTTAGTGGACACTGTGCAAGCAAAATAAGATTTGTAGATATTCTGAAAAAGACAAAGCACAAACAAGGTAGCAAGCAAAATCCAAGAACATCAGCATGCTCATCTGACAAAACTAATTAACGCATCATTGTTTGTCTTGGTAGTTTGATGTTTGAAATCATAGACTCATAGAATACCTGGTTGGGTGGAACCTCAAGGATCATCTTGTCCAACCTTTCTTGGCAAAAGCATGGTCTAGAAAAGATGTCCCAGTACCCTGTCCAGACGAATTTTGAGAGTCTCCAATATTGGAGAATCCACCAGTTCCCTGGGGAGAGTATTCCAATGGCTGATTGTTCTCATTGTGAAAAATTGCCCTAACGTGTCCAGTCGGAATCTCCCCGAGAGTAACTTGTACCCATTACCCTCATCTTTTCCGTGCGACTTCTTGTAAAAAGGGGGTCTCCATCTTCTCTGTCACGACCCTTTAAATACTGGAATATGGTGATAAGGTCTCCCCTAAGGAGACCTGAAGGCTGAACAAACCCTCTCAGCCTTTCCTTATATGGCAGGCTTCCCAGTCCTTTGATATCATCTTCGTGGTTCTTCTCTGGACCCTCTCCAGCCTGACCACGTCTTGTTTGTATAGTGGGGACCAAAACCGAACACAGTATTTCAGGTCTGGCATGAGAAGCCCTGAGTAGAGTAGGATAATGACTTATCTCTGCTGATCCTCTTGTTGATGCAACCCAGCATCCTGTTGGCTTTCTTTGCCACAGCAGCACACTGTTCACTCATATTGAATTTGTTGTCCACCAGGACCCCTGGGTCCCTTTCCACAGAGCTGCTCCCCAGCTGGGTAGATCCCAGCCTGTGCTGCACTCCTGGATTATGTTTTCCCAGGTGCGAGACCTTACACTTTTCCTTGCTGGACTTCATAAAGTTTTTGTTAGCCTACTCTTCCAGCCTATCCAGGTCCTCCTGCAGGGTGGCTCTCCCTTCCAAAGTGTCCACTTTCCCACTCAGTTTGGTGTCATTAGCTAACTTTGTCAGAGTACACTTGATCCCATCATCTAGATCACTTATTAAGCTATTAAACACCGTTGGGCCCAGTATCAGTCCCTGGGGGCTCACACTTGTGACAGGTTGCCAGTTTGAAAAGGAACTATTTACCACCACCCTCTGGGTGTGGCCTGTCAGCCAGTTCCCCACTGACCACACAGACCACTTGTCTAGACCGTAGCACATCAGTTTCTCTCTCCTCTCACAGAGGAGGCTGTGGGGGACCATGCCCGAGCCTTGGAGAAATCCAGGTAGGCAATGTCCACTGCTCACTCCACATCAACCAAGCAGGTTACTTTGTCATAGAAGGCTATCACGTTTGCCAAGCATAATTTGCCCTTGGTGAATCCCTGCTGGCTTTTCCCAATCATGTGCTTTATTTGACTTGTGATAGCCCCCAGGAGGATTCATTCCATAACTTTCCCAGGGACTGAGGCAAGACCGATGGGCGTAGAGTATAGCAAAAAAAAAGAAAGAGGTCTGTGAGTTCAGGTTTTTTTCAAATTATTATTAGTACAAATAACAAATACCTGGGTCTGAGAGATGGTGTGTAAACCTCTCTCTACCCTAGAACTGACTCAAGAATCTACCACTGGAGTGTAAATGCCTTTAGTCACTGTAACATAAATGAAACAAAACATCCAGTGTCATTACTGCCATATTATTAAGAAAAGATGAAATCAGATTTGTAACTTCCAACAGTCATGAAGGGGCAATATTGTCTTGCCTGTAATATTAACAGAGTCCATACAGATAAAAATACTTAGAATGAGTGCAGTTAAAAATGGAAATATTTCTTTTGCTTCTCTAATAAGTATCAGAAGTATCAAAATTCTCTCCTTTACAGTTCTTAAAAATAAGACATTGAAAATCTTCCCCTTGGTAGGCATTCCAAGACATTGATGTATAACGTGTCTAGTCACTGCAAGATTAAAAAGCCTTTCAAATAGCGTATAATTTAGCAAGAGCAAAGGAAATTAGAAATAGATTTTTACCTTATGAATCTAAAGAAATCAGTAAGATACCTTAAGTGAATCCTTCTACAGGAACCTTATTGATTACCAGAAAGGCTTTGGCTGCATCATACAAAGAATCAGGGTAGTAATGCTTGAAGTGCATTTTTCTAACTCATATAAGCATATTATTATGAAATTTCCTTGAGAAGACACAAAATAAAAATAAACAACCCTTTCCCCCATGCACACAAACCCCAGATAAATTGTGACTGGCAAGAGATTTAGGTATTTAAAATATGAAAAAATAAATTTACTTTAAGTGTAGTTTTACTACTTGCACTAAAGTCTCCTCAGATTCACATTTAGCAATTTGAACATCTCAGCTCATGGACAGAAAAATCAGCATAAAGTCCAGTGTCAGGCAGTAAAAGGGAAAGGAGCCCAGGGAAACCATGTGTACCTCCTTTTCCTGGTATCTGAAGATAAAACAATTTTATTATCTTCTGTACTTTAATGGTTGCATTTATGTTGAAGAAAGGAGGAAAAGTATCTTGTGGGGAGTTCAGAAAATAAAAAGATGTGACTAGCTTTAGCTAGCTGTTGTAGTAGAATTTGGACAGGACACCATTATAGGCAACTAGTTGTCATTATTAGTGCCTGCAAATTAATGTCACAGTAGATAGTAAGTAGACACTGAAGCAAATGAGTTATTGTTTGACCTGTATTTGTTTTTATCTTCTCTGCAGAGTTCTGAGTGTAATACATTAGTTTCACCCCTAATTTGAGTTTGGTCCACAAAAAGTACTAGAAATTGCATTTTTATATTGTTTGGACTCAAGTTGACCAGTTTGTCAAGGAGTATAAGGTAGGTCACAAAGTAATACAAATAATTTAGAAATAACAGAAACACATCATATTAGTTCTTAAACACACTCATTTTAGAGCTAATTTATTTTCTCTCAGTAATTTCTTGCAAAATTATGCTAACTCATCACTAAACTTGCATGTTTTCAAAAACGTTATTACAACAGCAACACAGCTTAAGATTTACTCCATTAACAATATTTAGAATGCTGTAGTAACTCTTACAAAGTACCAGCCCACAAGGTTCAATGGAAAATGGGTCAGTGGATGGGTACGTATCACAACATGCCAAGATAAATCACTTTGGCTAATAGATGTTCTTATAGACCTGAGGACCAATGAGGCCAGAACAGTTTATCTGCTTATAATCACCTGAAGTGGTTGTCAGAATATGGAACAACGTCTAGCGCTCTTTGACTTCGAATAAATCTGGTGCTGGTTATCTTCAAGAAGCATTTGGTTCCTATAATCAATATTTAAAGAGAATAAAAAACTAACAATCACAGTACTTGTAAATTTGTAAGAACTGACAACAGCATCCATTGTGTTCTGTTATTGTATCTCATAATGTAAGGTCTAATTTGTTTGGGGAATGCTAACTCACCAACTTAAAAGGAGTGAGTTGAATTGGTGTAACGCTTAATTTAAAGCACTTCCAAGTGTGTGTATGTAGCCTTGCCTTGAGTATCAAAAGTTGCAATAATAATTTAAAATTGCAACAATCCAAACTCATCTCCAGTGCAGATTTTAAATGGAAACCATCATCTATCCCTTTGAGTTATTTTTACTATTCCATAAATGCCTCAACAAGTATTCCTGTATATTAAATTAAACACATAAATAAAATCAATAGATTTTTACATTATTAATTTAAAATACATATCAAAAAATGGAGAGTGAGTTCTATAAATAACCAGGGCAGAGAGTTCATATTCCTTAACTTATGAATTATAAATCACAATTGTAGAGCTTAGAGGTACAACACAAAGAGAATGGACAACACAGCTATCCTTCATTTTGAGACTAAGCTACTGAGAAAACCTAAGGGACTGACATCCATGATTATCTCCAACACATCACTGTAACAATATCACAGTTTGTTGGGTTAGCCTTCACATTTTGTGAATAATAACCAAGACTTGATTTGATATCTTGAGAACAGATATTCTGAAATAGGTCATGCCTCACATCTTTCATGACTGAACCCTTCAGTGCCGTTTTCACAGAATAGCCATAACATGTGTTAAAGTTGTGCATTATAAAAGGCTGACATGGGTTTGCTTCCATTATCCTTTTGGATACCATCTTTAAAGGTGTGGAAAGCAAGAAAGCAGAACTTTTAGCTTGTAACACTTCTCCCTCTGTCTTCAATGAGAGTTTATAGGCTGAATACTATTGTGCTCAATGGAAACATGAACATAAGAAGCACATTAGGGGTTAGCATCATTAGAGTGGTTTTGAAGAAGGCTCTTCTTTATGCTTTCTTCTTTTGCCTTCAGAAAGTACTAAGGGCTCACTGTAACATAATTTAATAAAACCCCTAGTTACCATGAGTTATATGGATTTTTTTTTTTTCTCATCTCCTATTTCTTATCCTGTAATTCAAGCATTAAAATTCACCAATGATTATAAAAGTTGCACCACGATATTGTAGCTGAAAGTAGCACAAACTTCAAATAACAGCAACTTACATACTAAGTTAGGTAGAGACAATTAAAAAAACCTTATAAATTAATGTCTATATCATTCTGGCATGAAGATGGAAGGAGTCTGAGTCAGCATAATGCTTTATTTTGCCCTGTGGAAAATTAAGGTCAGCACCCCAATGCTCAGTTTCTAAACCCTGTATTATACTTGTAGCAGAAAAAATGGCACTTTATAACTGACAGCAGTAATCCTAACTATCAACACTTAAAAGCAATTGTGTTTATGAAAGATTCTGTGCATAATATTTATTTATTTTGGTATATATGGTATTAATACATCTTTCCCAAAGTGACTTTGTTAATATGCAATGTATCTTTTTTTTATAGCTCTTTCAGAAACAATTGTTTTGATCATGAGAGGAGATGTTTTTAATAATGGCACAAGTGTAATGGGACTTCAGGCAGCTATATGACAAGGCTCATTAACCCTGTATGATACAAATATTAACATACTACCAACTGAAAAAAAAAAAGTTAACTGTATGGTACAAGAAATTAAAGAAAACACAGTCTAGCACAACTGATAAATGCTGCCAGAGCACAAGCTTTCCAGATATCCCAACTATTTCTGAAGTATCAGACCTTATATAGGGTGACAAAGTTCAACTCTTTCCTTTCTCACTTCCACTTCAATGGCAGACTTCTTTCCTTCTCCAAAAAATTCTCTTTACTATTTTTTCCTAATACTTAATCCCTGTCGCTAAGTCTGAAGTTGAATTTGAAATTACATTTTGGAATAAGCCTTAGCAAACAAGTGAAACCACGACATTCAGTTTTAACACATATACAGTTTTATTCAGGAATTGTTCAAATATCTAAGGTCTATTATGTTAAATGGTCTTTATGATATCTTCAAATGTCAGGAGTATTCAGACTAGTCAGATGCTAGTGTCTGAAGGTGCCATCCATCAGATTTAAGAGTCCAAAGAAAGAAACAAACAAAAGATCATAGCCTCAGTTTCAGTTTCTTTTGAGATTTATCACGCTTCCAATTATTCTTGGCTCCCACAGATTTCATTTTGGGGAACAACAGGAAAAGCAGTAATAACCAGACTGTAATTAAAATGCTGTGAGCACAAAAAATAACAGTAAAATAAAAGGACAAAAACTTCCCCTTATGAAAAGTTTCATACTGTCAGAGGTTGTCTTCAAAGACTTCAAGCCTGAATTCAGGAAAACAGATCTACAAAAGAGACCTACAAAGATATTGTCATTTGGTTTTGAATGACTGAAATCACAAGGAACATTTCCTTTGGTCAGCTCAGAGGGAGAGACAAAGGAATGAAAACAAACACAATATTCAGAGTAGGAATAGGGAAGAAATACAGCCGTTGCACAAGGCGCTCGTGGAAACGCCAGTGAAATGCTCTGTACAGTTCTGAGTACACAAGGAGTTCAAGCTGGGACGTGAGTCGGGAGGGAAAGCCACTGCAGGCAACCTGATTCACAAGAGGAGGTTTCATCTCTATCTAAATGGATGGAACCTGCAGATGAGATAATAAGCCCTGCTGAGATTTTCTCTTTCCCTTCAGAAACATTTATGGTATTGCAATACAACTATAAAATGTTAACAATTCAAAATAACAGACATTTATTTGGATGGCTAATTTTTAAAAAATGGAACTTTTTCTTGCATGGTATTTCTTGGGTTTTAGGTAAAATTTCTCATATGCAACGTAAATTCCTATTCCATTACTGAGACTTTATTACACAGAAAACGTGACTCTAGTGAGTGCTGTAGCAGAGCATTCTCTTCAGCACAATTACACATAGGGAGCTCAGTAGAAACAGCACCACACTGAGAATACTGAGTAGAAGAAACCAAGTAGAAGGTGGTAGCAACTTGACCAATAAATGTATTTTAAAGGCCCTCTCCAACATGCACATTGAGTAAAAAAAGGGAGCTAATGTCACTATGTCCTCACTTTTATAAATGTATCCTCTTTCATCTAAAATTTGTCTAGAATTAGACATATTTTGCACAACTTGTACTGAAGGCTGATCTACAACCTCATTGCTCCAGTGGTTCCTGAGGCCTATTATATCCATTTGTTCTCATGCCAACATTATTTCTTAGCTCAAAACAAGACTGTTGAGCATGGTTCCTCCTGTCCACACCGTGCATTTTTTCAAAACAAGTATATTCTCTCCAGATATTCATGTCAGTACACTCTTTAAGGCATGAAGGACGTTATAGCTCACCTCTCAGCTTTCATTAATAGCTAGAAAATGCATTCCCGAAATCAGTTGTTGTGATTCAGCATTGAAACACACCTGTATCTCTTAGCCTGGATGCTCAGAAAATAGCAGTTCTTCCTTCCCAATGACAAGTAAGTTAAATCAAACAGAATCTCTGCAAAGGGATCACGGGAAAATACCACATCAAGATGAAAAACTCAAATATGAGTAGTTAATAAAACCATCCCCCAATAAACCCGACCTTCACTCTCCTGTCGTACATGACTGGAGAAGTAAACACCCAGGGCTCCTTCCCACTACTAAGATTTTACCCACCTTAAAGTTACTGTTCATCCTATGAAAGCCGAGATGTGGGGAACTAATTATAATTGGCTTCTCCTTGAGGGCTGTACAGTTTTCAGGAATTTTACTACAAAAATGAAGAGAACAGGTCAAAAGAAAGCTCTGCACAAGAGCTTTTAATCCAGGTGGTTGTTCAGGGTTGCTCACACGGGCACGAGGTTGTGTCAGTCCCCTCTCTGCCACGTATTATGATCTATCTGTTGGCTGCCCCTCTGGCTGTTCAACCCAGCTCAGACATTGTACCAGTTTCTTTTTCTCCCCACCAACCCAACCCAAATCAAAACAAACAAACAAACACCATCACATATTTTATAATAGGTTGGGGGTTTCATACTGTGTTTTTTCTTGCTAATTAAGGGGTTTGTCCCCAGAAGTACTTTCTGTTTCTTGAAGTCCATCTCTTTCTAGGGATGGGAAACCTTTGCGTATCTTTTCATTGAAATATATTTTTTGTATTAAGGAATGAGAAGTCTCCTCTTTCCAAAAGGGGAAATTTTCTTTTGCACAAGGAAAGACAAGCACCCAGGCATTTGGCCTCATCTGTTTTGGAGCTATTTTCTCTCTGGGAGAATCTGGCACTCCATATCTTTACAATAGATGAAATTCGCTCAACATGTGCCCCTTTTAAATCTTGGGTGGCCCTGAGACTGGTATACAGACAATCAAACAGCAGATCATACTCACCTACACAGAGCCACCGCATCAGTTAAACTACTTCATGCACTGTATTTTCACAGAATTTATTTTCATTATTATTACATCTCTTTGGAGAGTACTTTGAGAAGCTTAGTTTAATTTACTAAAGGCTACTACTTTTCTTCCCTCCCCCCCCGAAAATGCTAGGTATAGGAGAGAGACCAAAGAGAAAGCTAGAACATCTGCTCTAAGTGGGGACTTACCATCATAGCTATAGACTGTCAAATGGAAAGAAATTCAGGCACAGCTATTTACTCAGGAATTTCTTTCTCTATTCTTTTTTATTTTTTCCTCTCCCAAAAGCTAAGTGTTTTCCCCACAATGAAAGACAGAGAGTAAAAACAAGCAAACAAAACCTACCCACAAGCTAAATCTTTATTGCCCATTAATTTAATTCAAACTTCAAAATCTTGTAGCCTACAATAAAGTGATACAGTTTAAACAAAATTAGATTGGTGTCTAAACACTGAATCATTTATGAGCACATTACATAAATATATTTACATTTTGTGCTACATTTTTTGCATTTGGCCTAAAATGCAGCTCTGGATTTTGACACTTTAAATTATCCTTTCTTGAAATCAAGGCCTTTGGATAATTAAAGTTACTTTTGCATAAAATGAAAATAAACTCTGCAGCTTTTCTAACTAATTTCTAGATGTAACTTTAATTTTTATGGTTTTATTTTATTATTTGGAAATAAATGGTAATAATATTTGTCAAACAATAACATTTAATCTTTATACCTATTTTTTCTCCATGCAAACTTTTGATTAAGTACCTTCAGATAGATTTAATTCTGTAAATTAAGATGCATATGTTTTATGTTTAAATACCTGGAGAAGGATATGAATAAAATATGATAGTAGCTATCCACTTGTCACTTGTGGCTGGGATCATATGGATTTGAAAATGGAGTTGAAACTTCTTGTCATTCAGGTTCTTGGAAAATTATGCCTGGATTGCACTGTAGGATTACTGCAGCTCTCCAGACTTTCCATTTAATATATATATTTTTGATAAAGGAAGATCTTCTGTACAAGAAAGAAGTAAATGTAACTGTATACAGAACATAGTCGTCTTGAGTTTTCAGGCACATCAACAGATAATTCAGACACACGAATAAGATTCCACTAGACTATCTTTTTGCAACTTGCTAAAAATTTCAGTTAATAAGGTTCAAGTACTGATGAACACAATTCCATGAACACCAAAGGAATTTCATTTAACACTGGAGGATGGCTTTTTTTCCCATGTGTAATCCCACCCACGACCAGACTGACAATCACTTGAAATCAATCTGCAACTCCTCCATACATTTCAAACACTTTTGTCAGGTCAGAAATCATGGGTGATCTACTTAAAATCACTTTCCATCCCCCAAAACATCTTCATGTGCTCCTATATGCCCCACTGACATCAAGGATCATTTGTGGAGCTTCCCTCAAGTCCCCCAGATGGCCTCCAAGACTCCAAGCCACAGCTTTGTGTGACCTGAATGAACCTGCAGTCAGTGCCTTGGGAATGCCATGAAAACCCAGACAGGCAATTTCCTGCCAAAATCTCTCTGATCCTTTCTGTCACGTTCCTAGCAGTCTAAACAAATTTGCATCATACCAAAGACAATAAAGAAAAGTAGAAAATTAGTAATTTCCATGTGTAGTAGAAGCAGCCTGAAACTGATGAAAAACAGTCACCATTTTAATTGCCAAATATGCAGATTTCCTGGAGGGAGTCCTGTACCTACTTAACATGAAGAACCAGGACAGGCAGGTGTCTCACTGCCTTTGCAGATCTGGTCCCCTATATGTTTCCTGATTACGTTCCTGACCACGTGAGCTCCAGATCTGATAGGCACTTGTAAGGAATTGAGGGATGGGTCACATTACAAGGTCAGGGTCTGCAACACAAACACTGCAGTGAGTGCTGATATATCCCTCCTGAGAACAACTGACTCCTTGACTTCCTCACTAATGGGCACTTACAGTGCTTTAAAGAGACATAAGAGTTAACATTTCCCCACATAAAGACAATTTTTTTTCTAATGTATTTCCTCTGGCTGCTTGGTCAGCTCTGAGCAGAGGCAGCTGTGTGGAAACACCAGACACCTTTTCTGAAGCTGGAGGCAGAGGGGAATGTGGTACAAACACTACAAACACATTAGTTATGCAAGCTCCTTCCTGTCATCATTTTGACCTAGATTCAGCAGAGGACGGTGGCTTAACTTTAAGCCCGTAAGAAGTCCTACAACATTCAAAATAGGACAAATTTCACAGTTAAAATAGTGATACTTTAGATGCTTTACTGCAGCAGGCAACTGTGAGCATCCTTCCCTGCTGTGTTTTCATTATGGTCAACACTACTCACCATCAGTCCCAGTAGACAAGAACGAGATTTCCTACTTATCATAGACACATTTGTTTACCTGCAGCTTGTAATCTTTCTAAAACTAAATCACCAGACAATTAATTGATTTATCATTGTTATCCAGGAAGAAACTTAATTGCTGGAAAGTGGAGAAGATGTCAATAACATCACCTTGGGTCAGACAGTGGCTTGGCATAGGATGTGAGTGGACACATAAACTAATTCATGCATATACAGGTAAAAAAAATATCTCACAGCGAAACTATAAGGCTAACTAGTAAATTTCTGCAAGGATGGTATACTGCAGGGCATGGAGAAGTCCTGAGTTTATTTCACCACCACTTTCTTCTCACCCCATTTTCCTCTTAAGCAGTTTATTATTTCTTTCAGGCAAATAATCCTTCAGAGAAAATGAAACAGTAAGTTTATTATTAATCATTCTGTCTGTAAAGTGTTTTCTTTTGTTGTCCATCCCTCCACATTAGAAAACTCTTGCAGAGCTCTGGCTACAGCACGACATGACTGGTGACCAGCAGGACCTAGGCGCCCCACTGTACAGCCTGCAGCTCCCTCTTTTAACCTGGAAACCTCAGACTTTTCTTAACTCAACAGTTCCCCCTTCAGCCTTTTCTCCCTTTCTCCCTTCATCTTCGTATTTAAATGCTGTAGTTTTTCCATAATCCCTTGTATTGAGTGCAGGTGCACTGGTGGGGTGGAGCTGCAGGGGTGACTTTTGCGAGGAGAGGCTGCGGCTGCGGCTGCGGCTGCCCCATGCCTGACAGGCAGCTCTAACCAACCCCCCCCAGGGTATAGTTGAGCCCTTCAGCCATGGGGGGGCCTCTGAGAACACTTATGTGTTACTCTCTGATAAAGGGTAAATTATGCTGCGCAGCAGTTGAGAGAGAGGAGTGAGAAAAATGTGTGAGAAACAACCCCTCAGACACCACAGTGAGAGAAGGAGGAGGGAGAGAGATTGCTCCAAGCACTAGAGACTCCTTTGCAACCCCTAGAGAGGAGCATGGTAAAGCAGATACATCCACACTGGGGAGGACCCCACACCAGAGCAGGTAAGGTGCCCCAAAGGAAGCTGCAGCCTCTGGGGAGGACCCACACTGGAGCAGGGGAACAGCATGAGGAGGAAGGACCAGCAGAGAGGAGCTGTTATGGACTGACCACAACCCCCGTTCCTCATCTTCCTGTGCTGCTCAGGGTGAGGAGGTGTGGTGGGGGAAAGGTTGAGGAGTCAGAAGTGAAGCTGGGACTGAGAAGAAGGGAGGGGTGGGAGGAAGGTGTTTTACTTTCTGTCTGCGTTTCCCATTGTCCTATTCTATTCTTAATTGGCAAGAAATTAAACTAGTCTTCCCCAAGGCAAGTCTGTTCTAACTGTGACAGTAATTGGTAAACAATCTCCCTGTCTTTATGTCAACCCATGGCTTATTTCGGGGCTCAGAGAAGCATTGAGGCTGTTTATAAAGGGAGCATTTGCAGAAGTGAGCAGCTGCAGTAGCACAGAGGAAAGGACGGGGAAGATCGTTATCAAATGCTTTGCTCTGTAACTAGGAAACCTCCTGTGCCATCACACTCTCTTAAATTTCACCCGTGCAGAGGGCAGCACATGCAAAGATGACCAAACTCTCTATGTGTATCACAGCTAAAATGCTACACTGGGAGTTCACTGCCTGCTCTGCAAGGAGACAAGCTAACTTATCCGTGTGTCCTCACACCTTGTTACTCACCCGTTTGCCTGCAGGTTTCTTGCCTGTGGAATATCATATGCTTTAAAATAGCTCTTGCAGGCAGTCATTCAAATCGTACACCTGATCCTGTCTCTGCAATTGGGCCCAGAGGCGTGCAATTTGCCACGCTGCCCTTGATTGCGGGGCTGTGCGCTACACACTTTGGCTCACATGGCTTTATGTTCATAAGAATTGTCACCCATAGGATTTTGGTGGTCTGTATAATGCCCAGCACAACCTTCTGAACATGCTCACATAGTAAATAACGTAGCATTTATCTGACAAGATTTCAGAGAACCTGCTTATGAAAGTAATTGGCACCCTCTGGTGGTGTGTGGCTCCTACTGCTTGAGAGCTCTCTCCCCAAATGACATATGCAGTGCCAAAAGTATGGTACCAGTTTCTGACATGATGACAAAATCACTTACAAGCCCTGGGAAAAATGCCAGAGACGCTCAGATCTGAAAGCAGGCTCTACTGCATTAAAATGCTTAGATTTCAACTCACCATGCTCTCCAGAGTCAAAAACAATTAGGAAAATTCCATTCCTCTTCTCAGTACCTAGACATTTGGTAAAAACAAAACAAAAACAAACAAAGAAATAAACAAACCCCCAGCCTAAATTTTTACCTTTTCTTTGTGGTTAAGATACTGAAAGTTTACAAAAGCATCACAGGCAATTAAAATGAAATCAAGCAGGAAGATAACAGAACTATGAAATTTGCAGTTGCTTTCTTACCCATATGTCTCTTTCTACAGAAAATGTTACAGTAGAATTAAGATCTGGTTTTAACTTGTTCGGGGTTTTTTTTTAGGTTTTACAATAGCAAAGTATAATTCCAGTGACAGAGCTAATCTAATTCAAATTTCGGATGGGTTTGATAGGCACGTAGGAACAAGGAAGCTGGCTTTACTGGTGTCTACCCAATCATGCAGAAGATTATGTAAGCTCCCCCAAAGGACCTGTTCATAGAAAGGGCAACACACAGAACCGTGCGCATCACGTGTCATGTTATGAAGGGCAAAAAGGCAAATATTATGAGACCTGGGGCTGTGTGTGCCCTCATTCTTTTCTTTTTGTCAACGGAGTGTTATTGCTGACAATATTGAGAATGTCATGGCCATTACTCTGACAGCACATGAACTAGTGGGGTAGAGATGACTGATTTTGCAAAATCATGTCATTTGCAGACAGCATTTCACATTTGTAAAGTACAGGTGGGAGCTTGCAGTCTATTTAATGCTGCCCCAACAGCTGCCTAGTAATAATTGTGATGATGTATTGAGCACTTTGCTAAAAAAAAAAAAAGAAGTAATTCCCCTATATAATAGGTAGCTTAGAGGCCATGTTCAATGGAAAGAACTGTCTTGATTTCCTTTTCCTCAGGAAAAAAACCATATTTCCCCTAGTACCAACCCAGTCTTGTCACTGTTTTCATGGAAATGCATTAGATCATGCTTTGCCTTTCCTCTTAAGGAAGGGAGAAATTGGGGAGATCCAGTGGCAGGGAGATTCACCATATTTTGGATCCAGTTTTCTTATTTCACAAGTAGACTGGTATTTATGCTCTCTTGAGTATTTCCATCACCACGCTGGATGATCACCAATATGAAGAGATGACTGCTATTTCCTTCTCACAAATAACAAAATTGAAATAAAGATTTACAAGGTGACTTTTGCAATGTCACATAGGCTGCCTGCATCAAGTTTCTACTGCTAGTTTACTGTCATACCAATCCAACCATCTTCCACTAAGTTCTAGAATCTATTTTGGTAACTATAGGACAGAAACACTAAAAGTAGTATTTTCCACTTGGTTTTCTAAAACCCTATATCACAGAAAGTGATATAGGTCAGAAAGTGTCTTTGAAAGTCACATAGTCCGATTTCCTATTTAAGGCAGAGATAACCTTAAAGGTGTTAGGGGCCTCTGGTTGATCAAGGTTCATCCAATGCCGCAATACATTGCAATGTATTTGTAAAAGAAATTTAATGATTCAAAGAAAAACAATTTCCTTCCTCGTCATTAAAACTCTTCCCTTTGGAGAGTATTTTGTGAGACTCATATCTGAAAATAAGCTATATTTAAGCATCATTTACCACTTTTTGGGGCAGGGGGAATTCTTCACTTTCTTCTGCTTGCTCTCTTCCAATGGTGACACCCAATCAGACAAAAAATGGGCTGAAATTGGAAGTTCTAACAAGGGGGCAGCTACAATATTGCACAGAACCATGAGTCTCAGTGATGTCTGATGAGATGACAGCACTACTTCCATATGTATCAAATACATTTGATAAATGCTTCATAAATAATTTTTAAAAGCGGGGAAGAAAGGATATTCTCTTCTTTACTTGATTGTAGGGTGTGAAATCCTCATTTTCACTAAACCCTCTCTGTTACCACCTAAGCTCTCCAAATTTTGTTTACAAAGATTATGTCAGCCTCTTGGTGGTGAGAAGTACAGAATTTAAGGCTGAGAGGTTTAATCTTCAGGACAAGGAGGAACTGGAAAATAGCCTGTTTATTTAGCAAGGTAATAATTGAGCTATTGATTGCAACAGTTTAAGGAAGGTCATACTTTCACCACAATTCTAAGAAACCCTAGTTCTAATTAAAACTAATTCTAAAAATATGATCAGTCTTCATTTAAATATCTAGGATACAACTTCATCTCTGGCAGCATAAAATACTGTTGCAATTTTCATTTTATATTTACAGCAACGGTCTTTAGTCTGGGAAGCTTTCACATGTTCTGCGCTGGTGCTTACTATAGAAGTAGTCTGAAATTTTCTCAGAAAATTAGTTTTCAGGTCTCTTTATGCAGTATGTGGTCTTTAGAGTCAATTAAATTGAGGGGGAGAATTATGGAAATGTCAGTTAAGGCTTTCAATGTAGGTAGGTAATATTGTTTGCTAATGTCTGTCACTTGTCCCCAAGTATTTCTTTTTCCCCGTAATGATTATGCACATTTATTTTGCTTCAGTTGCTGAGGAAAAATTAATATACAGCTCATCATGTTCACTATTCTATTCTATTCCATTAAATTCTATTAAATTCTATTCTATTTCCTGTTTTCTTCATGGATGGATATGCTGTTTATGCTGAATGAAGATCTCAGCTGTAGTTATCATAGTTATTTAGAAATGAAACTCTGGTCCATCATGTCAGCTATTTCCTACTGAATTGAGTTTTGAGCATGCAAAAGTTCAGAACCAAAAATATAACAATCTACACATATGAGTGCAATATCTCTGTGAGAAAACATGAAATCTTCTTTAAATTCATGAAACTTGTAATTCCTTTTTGCAGTTCTATGAATAAAGTAACTTTTTACCTAGCTGACAGATCTAGGACAAAATATTTGCTAATGCAAATATTTGAACATAGGACATGTATGCCATGCATGACACTTGTTCAGTCTCTTTCCAGTGTGGGTGTCTGGACATGGGAATCATTTGCCATGTTTGAGGTTTTCTATGCATGTGCTTTTAAAGAATAGAGATAAAAAAGCCATTTCCTGGAAAATCATAGAATAGAATCATAGAATTATAGAATGGTTAGAGTTGGAAGGGACCTTGAAGATCATCTTGTTCCAACCCACCTGCCATGGGCAGGGACACCTCCCACTAGACCAGGTTGCTCAAAGCCTCATCCCGCCTGGTCTTGAACACTTCCAGGGACAGGGCATCCACAACCTCCCTAAGCAACCTGATCCACTGCCTCACCACCCTCACAGTAAAGCATTTCTTCTTAATATCCAATCTAAATCTGCCCTTTTTCAGTTTGAAACCATTACCCCTCGTCCTATCATTACACTCCCTGATAAAGAGTCTCTCCTCATCTTTCCTATAGGCCCCCTTTAGGTACTGGAAGGCTGCTATAAGGTCTCCTTGGAGCCTTCTCTTCTCCAGGCTGAACAACCCCAACTCTCTCAGCTTGTCTTCATAGGAGAGGTACTCCAGCCCTCTGATCATGTTTGTGGCCCTCCTCTGGACCTGTTTTAACAGGTCCATGTCCTTCTTGTGCTGAGGACTCCAGAGATGCATGCAGTACTCCAGGTGGGGTCTCACCAGAGCAGAGGGGCAGAATCATCTCCCTTGACCTGCTGGCCATGCTTCTTTTGATGCAGCCCAGGATGCGGTTGGCTTTCTGGGCTGCAAGCGTGCATTGCCAGCTCATGTTGAGCTTTTCATCCACCAGCACCCTCAAGTCCTTCTCCTCAGGGCTGCTTTCAATCCATTCTCTGCCTAACCTGTATTTATGCCTGGGATTGCCATGACCCAGGTGCAGGACCTTGCACTTGGCCTGGTTGAACTTCATAAGCTTCACGCAAGCCCACCTCTCAAGCCTGTCCAGGTCCATCTGAATGGCATCCCTTCCCTCCAGCATGTTGGCTGCACCACACAGCTTGGTGTCATTGGCAAACCTGCTGAGGGTGCACTCAATCCCACTGTCCGTGTCACTGACAAAGATATTAAATAGCACCGGTCCCAATACTGACCCCTGAGGAACGCCACTCATCACTGGTTTCCACTTGGACACTGAGACATTGTACCGCAACTCTTTGAGTGCAGCCATCTGGCCAGTTCCTTACCCACCGAGTGGCCCATCCATCAAATCCATGCCTTTCCAATTTAAAGACCAGGATGTCGTGCGGGACAGTGTCAAACGCTTTGCATAAGTCCGGGTAGAGGATGTTGGTTGCTCTCCCCTTATCTACCAATGCTGTGGCAACATCGTAGAAGGCCACCAGATTTGCCAGGCATGATTTGCCTTTGGTGAAGCCATGTTGGCTGTCACCAATTACCTCCTTATTTTCCATGTGCCTTCGCAGAGATTCCAGGAGGATCTGCTCCATTATCTTGCAAGGTACAGAGGTGAGACTGACCGGTCTGTAGTTCCCTGGGTCTTCCTTTTTCCGTTTTTGAAAATGGGGGTTATGTTTCCCCTTTTCTAGTCAGTGGGAACTTCACAAGACTGCCACGACTTTTGAAATATAATGGAAAGTGGCTTAGCAACTTCATCTGCCAGCTTCCTCAGGACCTGTGGATGGATTTCATCAGGTCCCATGGACTTATGCACCTTCAGGTTCCTCAGATCCTCCAAGATTCACAGTCAGTGCACCTATTTTACCTTCCCCTCAAAACCTCTTGTTTTAGCTCCATGACAAGACACAATAAGCCCAGTATGGATGAATTTTTCCCCAAATGTTACACATGGAAAAGAGGTTTTGGAGATTGTCAAGGCTAGATCTTAGACCTGTGTTAAATCTGGGTCTAGGGATAAACGTCAGGTTCAGATGAAACTAGGTTATGGCTAGGCCAGAAAGGGCTGTTTGGCTTTGTTCATTGTGAGACTGGTACTTACCGGGAAAAGCCTAAAATTAGGTCTGTGTTCAGCAGAGATTACAAGAGCAAATTTTGGTTCAGATTACCTAAGGGTATGTTTGCATGCTTTAAAGGTCACCATTATAGTACTAATGCATATATCAGCGGAGATCTGCTTGTTTATCTTGCTCAGAAACCGATAATGACTCCTAGGTGTAATTAATGCTAAGATTCAAGTTGGGGAGCATTGTTAAAGCTAGAAAAGAACTGTAAACTAAATTAAGGGCTGTGTCCAGAGAGATTGACTAATGCAGAATTAGCACTACAACCAACAAGGGTTGGAAAGCCTGGTCCAATAGTTGTAGCTCTTGGGGCTACCAAGGGTGGCCAGCTCTGAATAGACTCCGAGAGTTGTTGCCTTTCTCAATTTGTTCTGATTTTGCCAAGGATGGCTCAGTTGCTTGGACTGTCAGAGCCTGCTGAGCCACAGATTTGGCTGCAGTCTCCAAGAGAAATAAAACAGGCTATTGGGAAAACCTGTTTTTGTTTTGTTTTGTTTTCTGGAATTGGCACTGGGTACAGGAAGACTGTTCCAGAGATCTGATAATTTAGAGCTGTAGCTGTTTGTAGGGTGGGCACTAGTATAAATTTAATGCAAGCATCTGCAGGGCAAACCAGCTTTGTGTTGGTCTGGCAGGGGCTGCATGGCTGTGATTAAAGCTACAGGTGAGGTTAGGATTAAGTCAATAGATACCTCAGGGCTCAGATTACTGAGTCTGAAACCAAGAAATTTTCAGGATTTGTGCAGGCAAGGTTTCCTGTTCAAAATTTTTTTTGAAATATTTGTTGCCTCTTGGCACAAGCATTTCCACATGATGACACCATAGAACTTGATGCCGGTTTATATGAATTAGATTTAAAATTTATCTTGGCAAACTGGAAACTTGAAGCACATTGTAAGGAGAAGGCGCTGTAAGGGTGGGAAAAGCTCCTGGTTATACCAAGCATAGAGCTTTAGACTGGAATAGAATTGTCCATCAATATGTATTTTCTAAGGAGAGAGGTGTAAAAAGCAAAACAACCCACAAGTTTATTTATTGCGTCTCTGTGAATATATTTTTCACTAGTAAATTTTATGATAAAGAAAATTATCTTTAAAGGACTACAACATTTAAAAATGGAAACATATTCTCCATGTTAAGCCTCTCTATTTATAAATACATGTTGAGTGAAGAGCTCACTTTTCTCTATGTTAGACAAAACTCCTTTGTGAGGTTTGTATTTGCTAATACTGAAATTAAAAAGGAGGTAAAAAGGCACTTATATGACACTTATAGAGTGTTTATATGAAAACATAATCCAGGAATTAGTATGGATGAGAAAACCCATGAGAAGGTTAGAAATACCATTTTTGAACAGGAGTTCAATGAGGAAGAAAACCAGTTTTTAATTTCCACATATGTTTTTGATATATTGAGGGAGTGAGACCTTTTTGGTTTTCACTGCTGAGAGAAAGGAAAAGGGAAATGGGATCCTTTATTTTTCCTCAGACTTCCTCCTCTCTCTTTTTATGTGGCTAGGACAAAGTAGGAAAACAGCCAGATAACAGTGAATATTTTTTAAGTAGAAGATTGTCTGTAGACAGGTGATTAAAAAAAAAAAGATTCCAAAACCTTTTGGAATGAAAAATCTTTTAAACACTTCCTCAAATAAGTCACAAAACCTGCTCATTTTTCAAACCAGTCTAGGAGGCATGAAGTCAGTAGTGTACTACAGCAATTAATCTAAAAGCAAAGAAATCAGAAGAGAATTATAGCATAACTATGCAATTTCATGGATGTCTGAATATTTTGTAACTGAGGTTGGCACTTTAACTTCAGGCTGTATCATAACCCTACAGTCACAACCCATACAACCCAACCTTAGTAAAGGAACAGCCGGATATTCCCAGGGGCAAAGAAGTGACCAGAACAAGACTTCCATTTTTCTCTTGCTGCTGGCATGAGTACTTTGCCGTAATCTGTTTGGTAATTTCTGACTCTCTGCTCTTATTGATGCTTGAGCATGGCGGAGGAGACCTCATATATACCCTTGTTCCTTTGTTGATTAATAAGAGAAGCAGCAGCAGCCAACCATGTGGTTTTCTTCCCTTGTGCAACCTAATATCTTAAACACATTGAAGACTGTCCATGTACTTCTTTCCCTTATTATGTGAAAGTTCAGCATGTGTTATGCAAGCCTATAACTCCATGGGATTTTTATAAAGGTTGTAGACTGCTGGTCTTTGCCCATTTCCATTCTCTCTATTGTACACAGGAATCACATTATTTCAACATTTCACCTCCATGTATCACTGCGATTTGGGTGAGCTCTCTGTTGATACCAGCAGAGTAAGAGTAGCTTTCATTTAGCAAGGTGGCTATTCCAAATGCACTGAGTTTCAGGTACTGTCTGTATCTGGTTTATATGTTAATCTGATGTGTTTGTTTGAATTTGTTCTTTGCCTGCTAATGACCAGGTAGAACCTGATTTTCAGTTGACACCTGATTTCCACTTCCACCACAGTTTTAGGAAGAAGATGGAGGAGAGTGTTTGATCCTTTTCAACTGTTTGTTTTTCTTTTTAAGAAAATCCTCAGAACAAGTTCCTTCATACCTACCTAACTGGGTTTGTATCAGAAATCCTATTCAATGAAGCTGAAGTTTGGATAAAGCACTATATTTTGATTGAATGGACTTTTGAAATATGTTTCTCTCTCCACTAACCAAGCAATTATTTTGCAATTATATTTGTACTGAAGATAAGAAAGGAATTTAAAAATTAGAATTAATTATTTGGAGGTGGGAACTTTGACCCAAAGGGGACTGGAACACCTGTCTTACGAAGAAAGGCTGAGGGATTTGGGTCTCTTCAGTCTGTAAAAAAGATGTCTGAGGGGGGATCTTATCAATGCTTATAAATACTTAAAGGATGGGTGCCAGCAAGATGGGGCCAGGCTCTTTTCAGTGGTGCCCAGCAACAGGACAAGAGGTAATGGGCACAAACTTGAACGTAGGAAGTTCCACCTAAACATGAGGAGGAACTTCTTTCCTTTGAGGGTGGCAGAGCACTGGAACAGGCTGCCCAGAGAGGTGGTGGAGTCTCCGTCTCTGGAGACATTCCAAACCCTCCTGGACGTGTTCCTGTGCAGCCTGCTCTAGGTGACCCTGCTGTGGCAGGGGGGTTGGACTAGATGATCTCCAGAGGTCCCTTCCAACCCCTACTATTCTGTGATTCATTCTGTGTGATTCTGTGAAACGATCAGGTAACAACTATCACCAGCTATTGTCCAGATGCATAAATTCGTACCCTTTCTGCATCCATCTAAATTACAACCAAACTATAGTATCAAAAGGAAAATTTCCTTTGAAGCACATCCCATGTTACTTCGAATTTTCCTGAAAGGAATGTTTTCTTCAGGATTAACGTTAAACAAGTTCCTCCTCTTTGCCATTAGATGTCTCCATTACCCTTTGTAAAACACCAAATGCTGCATGTATTTTCAGTGTTTCCTGAACTGTGCTTAGAGGAGTCTCTTTATCCCTCTCTCCTATGCTTTTACTTGGAAGGGGAAACATGTATATTAGTTGATGATAGAATGTATCTCTCCCTATGTCTTTAAAGTTTACGCAGGACAACTAACTAGGAAAGATTTCAGTGTTGCATCCCAAGACAGAGAAAGGAGTTTCTTAATACTGGTTTGTCAGAGTACAAATAAAATCAAAAAGCATATGAAAAATGTTTTTCCAGCAATTTTATACGTCTTCTCTCAGCAAACCTCTTTCTCAAATGGAGCAAACCAGGGAGATAAGGTTTTACAACAATGATGCATCCATTGTCTCTTGAATGTCTATGCCCTCACTGCTTCTATACTGTCATTTAATTATCAACTGGTTTTCTAATCAAAATGCACCAACTTTTTATTTTCTCTATATTATAGCCTTCAAAAGTTTCCAAGTTTTTCCAGAATTCAAACCATTCAGGTAACTTTATGCCAGATGCCTCCATACCACCATGATAATAGAGAAAAAGTTAGGTGTCCTGGTTTGAGGTAAAACAGAACAAACTCTCTGTTCAGTAATTTTACTTCTTAGCTAGGCCTCTTCTAAAGCTCTGAAATTAACAGCATATTGTGCAGAAAGCAGTTCGTTCTCAGAGTGATAAGGCCTATGTTTATAGTTAAAGCCAAGGAATGGTATGCAGCGAGGCTCTTGCTTATACTTATTGCTATAACAACTAAGGTCAGCTAATTTCGTTGTTTGCCCCATTGGAGGGCTGGAAATGAAAAGCGTAGAATACCTGCAGGGAGGAGGGGACAGGACAAATGACCCAAAACTGACCAAGAGGGCTATTCCATCCCATCTACTTTATGCTCAGTATAAAAGATGAGGGATCAAAGGGTCAGCCTCTCTTTCTTCAACGGCCGACGTGCAAGGAGGACCCTGTCTGTTCATCTGCCTTTGAGACCAATCTGTGAGTTCCTGACTCCACATGCAGAATCCAGTTCCCACCCATCGCTGAGTCCAGTCTGGGGCTTCCCCAGTCCCTGCCAGTGATGTCATCCTGGGAGCTTGATATGGTTTTGTAAATATTATATCTATTTCATTACTTTCTTTTTATTTTATTATTAATATTTCATTAAAGGATTTTAGTTTCTTCTAAACTTGTAAATCTCTTTATCTCTCCTTCTCCTCTCCTTGGAGAGAGAGATGAGAGGTTCTGTCATCTCTGTCATTGGCCAATTTGGATGAAACCATGACATTAGGAAAATAAATTAAAAACAGAGAGAGAAAAAGTTAGGAAAATAAAGCAAAACCATGTCTCAGCAACTCCTGTTACTTTACAAGAAGAGACTAAGCAAAGCTGCACAATCAAAACTAAAATCTTAGAAAATAGCCCTGACACAGGTAGCAATGAGAGACCAGAGTTTTTAATAGTAATCTGTACTATCTGGGCTGCAAGGAAGCTACCAGATTAGCCAAAGACACATGATCTGCATGATCTAAAAGTATTAGATTAGATACCTCCTAAGCAAACACCAATAGCCCACGGTACTATCTGAGGGGTGACAGACAGTGTGACAGCAATTCCAGCTGTGGGCTGGTGAGGACTCCATTAAACTGACAGAAATACTTCAAGTGTTTAGCTGGCTGGTCTAAGAGAAGGGTTAGTCATATTCTGTTTTGCATATTTTTATTTTGGTCCTCCTTTTTTGGTAAGACTAGTACAGTTCTGGGGACTGAGCTGGAATATATGCCTGACTATATGACATGAACAAAATTAATACCTAAATCCTCATTGAAAAGCCTTTTTCCTTGGTGGATTCTGGCACCGTTAAAAACAGCTTTATTTTCACAAACCACCCAAGCTTGCAAGCAGTTGTAAGACCCATTTTATAACTTATAAAGAAGACATGATTTCATCCAGGAATCATTGAGAAACAATAAATGTGGAATCCACAAAGTATATTTTATGAAAACCACTTTTCAGAGCAGTAACACATTTTTATGTCAACTGAGTGCGTGCTTTATGTTGAAGAAAAAACAGCTTAGTGTACCATCTGTTACTTTTAATAGCAAATGAACAACATGAGTTGTAGTTAATACTGTTGATGTAAAATATAAGAGGGATGTTATAAAACTGCTCACTGACAGATATAAACATGTTTTGAAATATGAATGAGCTCAAGCAATTCAATATGCAAGTTTTACCAGCCAGCTGTTCTCAAAAGATAAGGCAACACCAGAGTTTTAACAAACCCTGTGCTAGGCAAATGCAAGCTCACTTCACTGGCCCACAAGATGATGGAAGAGGAATTTCCTATCTAAAGCACACATCCAGTGACAGATTAATTCCATTAAAAACCTCCAATCTTAGGGGAAATAATTATGTCTTGTACAGAATTGTCACACTTCTCACTACCTGACAGGTGGTATGAAAATGTCATTGTGAATGTATATATATATATAATATATATCTTTAGAAAAGACTCTTGTGACAAATTAAAGATTTTTTTACAGAATTGTCCAGAAAAATCCAAATAGCACTTCATTTTTTGCTTGATGTATGATGCTGCAATGAGGTTATAACATAGGTCTTGGCTCTGTAAATGCTCATGTACTGGGACATGGTGCATGGATAACAGCCCAGACAATCTATATTACAGCCCCCTTTGACAAGCTCAATATTGAATTATAAGGGAGTGGATCTGTATTACTTCTCCCTCATTTTAAAATTTAAAATTTTACACCCTCTGTATAATATTCATTTTCAAATCTTTGGATGATCAAGACTATGATTTAGGAAGTTTGCTTAGCCTATTGTCATTAATAATCGTCTTGTTTCCCTTCTGCTAGATGGCGTTTCATTGCTTTTATTTTCTTTGAAATGTTCTTTCTCATCAGGCCAGTTATTTTTCAAAGACTCTTCAGATTTCCTTGAAAACATGCAAGTTATGAATGATCACAGGCTTTAATGCAGCGTCCTGTTTTATTTCTTACCCATGATGAATTATATTCTAGTTGACCAGAGTTATACTGACTTCTGGCCCAGTTACTTCTCAGTACCTACACTGAACATTGGTCAATAATACATGTAAACTACGTGTTCCAGTAAATTTAGATCAAAATTACTATAAAACTTGCCAGAAACAAACAGTGAGATAATCTCACAGAATTTAAGTCATCCAGAATGTGTGAAGTCTAACCTGATCCCTTTGATTCCCTTTAAAATTATTTGCCTTAGTTTGCCTGTTGTTTTTTTTAAACTTGTTTGAAAGTGTGGGTGTAAATTAATAAACTAGGTCAATGGTGGTAGTAGTAGACTTACATGTTGCACTTGAATTTACTCATCTGTAAGTAGGGTGTTAGGAGGTTTATGAGAGTCTTAGTGCGCATAAAATTGTCTAATTTTATCTACCTTAGACATCCCCTGCAATTGTCCTGCTGAATCTAAACTGCAAATTTACACATATGAAGATCTATATTTCAAGAGAACTGTACTTGAAACTTCAGTTTTGTCTGTTTCATGTGATAAGTGCTTTGTCCTTCTTTGCCTTATTTTCATAGAGCTCTGAATTCCCTCAGTATTGATCAAATTGACATTTCCTTGAAAGAATTCCAGGGAGCCCTGTAATGTCCTTGGCAGTTCTGCCACTAATAGAATTGTTTCTTTTCAGATGGCAAGGGCTAATTTAAAATCCTCAGTGGAAGGCATAACAAGACAAATAATAAAATGGATTTTAATAACGTAGCTTAGTATTGCATGTTACAGTTTCATATCCATGGACAGGCAGTCATAGGGACAATAGCTTCAAACAATTAACAACGGGGAGGTATATTGATGTACAAATGTCACATCATAAATCCTGACATCTGTAATGACAGTGACCATGCTCTATTAACTCCTCGCAGGTTTTAATTACTGTGGCATGGTACACCATATCAAAAGGAAAACAAATAACTAACCTTACAGGAAACCAACCTGACCAGAATTCTATTAATATTACCTGGATTCTGTGTTTGTTTAAATTAAGGTATGTGGATTCCTTTCAGGAATTGCTGCTTTAGATAAAAAGTTTGTTTATGACGTTTTAGATCTAAGGCCATTTCTTTAGCTGACAACTGTGGATGATTTTTAAATTCCAGTTTTACACAGATAAAATTAATGGAGAGCAAGTGAATTAGGAATAGTAATTTTGGTGTGTTCATTGTTTTCAACAAGCTTTTAAAAATCACACTGAAAGGACTTTCCATAAATTCATAGTTACCACACATGCACAAGATTTTCTCAGTCTTCTTTCCAGGCCAGAGTGCTGTACCTAGATATGTATCTCACTGAAGCAGTAACTATGAAAAAGGCAACAGCAAAGTTCTGTAACTAGGCTAGCTTAAATATGTATGCACAGACATACGTAATAAATTCTGCTGGGAAGTAACTCCTTAAAGCAAGCAAAATCGTCTTTCAGCTTTGAAAGAGGCTTTAAATTTAGTGAACAATGCTATAAAGCAGAAAGATTTATTCTTTTAATTATATAAGACAGTAGCAATTGCTTTTGATGCAAAACAAGTCCAGAAGTAAATGGTACTTGAATGAATAAACGGATTAACCTGTGGTCTGCTTGTTGGTTAATTTACACACCAGCCATACCCTTTTATACTTCATATAAAGATGCAGTTCTTCCTTCATTATAGAAAAAATGTGCTATTGTTCCACTGGTAGCAGAAATTGCCAAAATTTATAAAGGATTGACTGGTGAATAGGAAAAAATGATAATGAAATTAAAAACAGGTTCAGGTAGGCTGACATAATAAAAATGAAATTAATAGATTCAGCTGATAACATGGCTCTACTAGCTTGATTTAAAATAGCAAATACTTCTAGTAAATACATTTTTCTTTTCTTTTTTTTTTTATATGCCAGACTGCTTGAGAGTCAAGGATTAAAGAATGACAGCCATTTTATTAGCAAAGAAATGTAGAAGAATGGCATACCAGGAAAATATCTTTTAAAAAAAATATGTAGTTACTAGAGAGAAGACATGGCAGAAAACTTGCTATTTAGTAAGCTTTTTGCAAATGCTTTGTGGTTCTAGATATTCCAAAGTTCATTGGTTGCTCTCACAATTTATCCCTGCATCTTCCTAGGAAATAAGGTGGCAATGAAGACTATAGAACCGGACCTGAATTTTTCTGCCCTAAATGTGAGAGGCTGAGCATGAAAGGGCCTGAAGAAAAGAGTAGTAAAGGTCCTGTAGATCAAAGCTTGCTGCTCAAAAGGGTATAGGCTAAGACCCAAGAGCTACTGCTGCTGTTTTCAACCCCAGCAGTAAACGCCTAATTCCTGATATTTCTCTCTTCAAAAAGCAGTTGCTTTACTGTTAAGTGTGGAGACCTAGGTGGCAGGATCACAGCCCCAGAAATCTGTTACTTCACTCATGGCTACAATCTTGTACCAAGGACATATTTTTCCCTCCTTGATTGCAATTTACATCATTTGTAGGTCTTCCCTATTTGGGAAACGGCTTTCTCTGTTTATCCTACTTTGCCCAGAGTATTACAAAATTTGTTACTTTTAATTCTTCAAGTGTGCTACTCTTACCCTGCTGGCAGCCAAACTCTCAATTCTTTGTTTTCAAGGTATTTACTGGTTCCTTCTGTGTACACTGACTAAAATGTGAGCCTAGAAAAAATTTTTTTCAAACACCTTAAATTTAGTCCACTTTGAGAATTTTCATAGTGATTGTGCCACTTCTACCATTGTCATATTCAGAGGTACCGAGTGTACTGCATTTCCTTGATTTTATTTAATAACAATGACAAGCAGTGCCAAGGATACATTTTTTTACCATTTTTAAAATGCAAGTCAAACAGCTCTCTACCCAGTTAGTTTATCAGGATTTTTAGATCCTTACATTTTCTGCTGTGGGCCAGAGGCAAAATACTACCAAAAACTGTCTTAGAGATCTATAAATCTGTGCCTGGTACTATCACATTATTTCAAAAACATTTGATATCTCAAAAATGTTTGGTATGTATTGGTTCTGTTTCATCACTAACTACATACATAGTCTGTAATAATTTTTCTATATGAGACAAAAATATATGTAAATGTATCAAAAGTAGACTTTTGTGGACCATAACGAGAAAGATATGAGCCCTAGCTTTCATTTTGTCTGTCATTAATAAAGGTTGTAATTAAAGCTGACATACCTACCATTCTCTTCTATTAATTTGTGATTCTTAACGTCAAAAGACAGAATTATTTTTTATACTCCTGAGCTTAAGCTAATTATTATTAAGCTAATAATTCCGTGGAACTTCTGTTAACATTTATTGCATTGCGGTTCCTGATCAGTTAACTCTCAAAATTCTCCAAAATTTATAAATATTAAACTAATGGCTCAGGTGGTGTGGAATGAACTAATCGTCTGGGGGAAAAAAAAAACACAACCACAAAAAACCCTAACAAAACCAAATAAGCAAACTAACCCGCCAGAAATTCTTGTCTATGCAACTCAGCCTTAAATAGTTCGACTTAGTTTTGGTAAAGATTTTTCAGAAATTTGTTTTGTTTTTTCCAGATATGCTTTACATCTTTGAAGTGTACATGCCTAATTGAAGTGTTGTCATAGCACTCTATTGAATTCAGATAACTTCTGTTTGGTCTGGTGTGGCCATTAAAAATAATGTAGAAGGAACTAATAGGTGTTATATCGTCAAAAAATATAGAGGCAAATGTTCCTCTACAAATTTTCAGTTAATATCTCCATTGGCCTCAGCAAGAAGTAAGTCTAATGTGTGGAAAGGATTCATTCATTCTGAGTCTTTTTCAGCAGAACAATCCCAGTGAACGTTCTACTTTTTGTAAGTTCCCAAGAGATGAGCTGCTCCACTCCTCTGAACGCCTCCTAAGAGCCCAGCCCTGCCAAGGGTGCCTGCAGGTGAAAGGCATGCAGTAATCTTGCATTGCTGGACAGAGATACTTTCCTGATGAGGGTTCTGGACCTGGCGTCTACAATTCCCTTCCTTTTCTCTATTTTCTCACAATAACGTATTTAGTACCTACCAGCGTATCTTCTCCTTTCCCTGGACAGGAGACTTTGCAATAGTGGTAGCACCAGAAACTATATGTAGCCTTTACAGATTCTGACATTATTTATCCATGTCAGGATCAATTTCAAATATTTTCTACCTCAGCATAGCTACAGAAATGTATCTTCCTAAAGACAGCCGTCACTAGGCTAATTTGAAAATTAGTTTTTTATTAGAACCAAGTGAGTCATACCAACACGTTGGGTAAACAATGTGTTTACGTAGATTCTTAGGTTTGCCTGCTTTCCAGACAGCAGGAATGGATCATGCCTGCCTTTATATTCCTTCCAGCAATATAGAGCATATGCCTGCCCAGTTTGGCTGGCAGACACCAATGGAGTTTTGCCCTTGATGGTTCCTGGTTATACAGATGGCTTTAAAAATGTTACTGGAAGAGAAAACAGCCTGAACTGTAGGAAGCATCTTACATAGGAGACAAAACTTAGCAAGGAAAAGTGTTTTCATCCTACTCTCCTGTGCTTGAGCACAATTTGACTGTGGGTCTTGAAATTAATTTTAAACTAATTTTTGTCTGTTATATTTATTCATGTCAAGATTTTCAACATGATATTTTGAAGATCCCATTTAGAAGATTAATTAGAGATCTGGATATTTGACTCGCCTATATTAGTCATGTTTTTCTTCCCCTCCAAGCGGATGGAAGGAAATAACTCAGGTGAATCACCCTCCACATACTTCACACTTGCCTTTGCATGGAATGAATCACTCTCTAGAGAGGGTTATGCCTTTCCACTGACTGCAAGGGGAAGCTTGCAAAACAAGATGTAGATAAACTACAGATAGGGTCAGCATTTCATTCCAGAGTCGTATTGAAGCCAGAGAAAAAAATTTCCATTGCTGTCAGCTGTTATCAGGCTTCCAACCTTTGCTGTGTGAATTGCCATCTGTAGGGCTACTGCCACCAGTTATACAATAACAACGTGCCTCAGCAAAGTATGTATTTCTTTTAAAGCTGTACGTGGTGGAAATTCTAGCAGTTGGTTTTCCTGATCCGTAGTATGATTCATGCTCATTCACTCATTAAAACGATCCCGTCCTGACTGTCTGCATTCATACTTGGCTGATTCCATCGCCCCCAAAACAAACAAATGGAGCAATACAGAAGAGCTATAACTAAGTTTTGCCTTGGTCTACAGTAAATGTACATACCAGAGATGAAATCTGGCCTGTTGAGCTCAGTGAGCCTTTTAACATTGACTTCATCAGCACTGAGGTTTTGTCTCAGAAAAAAAACTCTTTTTGAGGGCTAAAACCCCAAACTGCAAAAAGTACATAGAGTAATAATACATTAATACAAACGATTAACTGCCCATTTTACAATTATTTTAACATCAGTGCATGCTCACCTCATCTGACAGTTCACGAAAATTGGCCATAATATGTCTTTCTGTTAGGTTCAAGATGATGACAGTCCTTGACACTGCAGTTAGCTGACACTGCCGTTGCTTAACAGCAACAATATGTAAGCCTGCTGTAGCAATATAGATAGATGGGGCTATAACTGAAACAGAAATTAAAAGGAAAGAACTTGCAGAAATTAATAGATGCCATTAGCTGGGATAATGGAACTATCAGGAGTTAGTGTTTTTCTCATCTTTATGAATTCTAATCATAAAATTAAATACTTTAAAAAAATCTTATGATAAATTTGTAAACAAATGACACTGCTGTATATGGAAAAAAATTATAAGTGCCTTTGGATTATTATCATGGAGATGGAGTCACATAATCACTTTATAGACATTTTATCACCTTCTTTAAATTATAGACATCAGAAAACAATTCTCTCTGACCATTTGATCATAGAACAATCAAGTTCAGAAGCCTAATCTTTGAAACAATACCCAGTGAAAAGCTTCTCTATATCTGTGATCACCAGTGTACAAGTCTGGGGATAACACAATTGTTGCTTTAACTTTTAAATTTCCATATTTTTTACGTTAGATGAATTCTCCAAACAAAATTTTACCAACACAGGGTTCAGAAGCGACACAGCAAAGTTGTTGATTTTGAAGCGACATGCAGTTTTGTACAATTCGATGAAGTTAATCTGTACTGAACAGAATTCATTTTTGAAATGAAGCTCAGTCAATTTTAGATGAAATGCAATAATAACTTTGCATTGGCAGTGCTATGATGAAAGCTTTGCATAAACAAATGGAAACTGTTTTCTTCGTTCTAAGTAGAAGGAAGATTTTTATGCACAGTACTTGGAAGTAATTAGCTTCATTAGGGAAGACCAGATTAGCCCTGGGAAAATTATAATGAAAGAGATGTAAGAGGTTGTCAGAATGATGTTTTGTGTTAAAGACAGAGGTTTGTTTATCAAGGTTTATTGAGTGTTTTGAAGAATGCAGTAACAGGTAACTAGTCATCACTCTGGAGCCTCCGATATTTACTCCAAGCAGAAACGTTCATTTTCTAGACAGGCAGCAGGTTAGTGACTACTTCAGTGTAGCTGCTGTATAGAACTGGAGTGTACAAGTGTGTCCCTACTGACAGAGCATTGTGAAGATGTTAGGTACATCTGAGAGCCATTTAAATGCAAATAGGATGTGAGTTTGTCAGTGACTAAAAACAGTCTTCCAGGCAAGGGTCTTAGTAATTAGAAACCATCTGGTATCATGAAAGAATACAATATTTTCAATATATCCACAGGCTAAAAGGACGCGTTTTATCTGCTACAATAACAGAAACACCTAGGCTTATATATTAGAGCTCTGACAATTAGTATGCAAAATCAGATCCATCTTGCTATTTTTCCTCTGCATCACTCCTGGAAAAGAAATAAATGAGAAGCCTGGAAGAGAGAGTGCCATAAACTACAAAAAGGACATTTAAGAAGAACACACACATGAACAGTTGAGTACCTGACAAAATGAAGGACCCTCGTTGAAACTTTTACCTCCTTTTTACCTAGTAAGATTATGAAAGACATCAAGCAAAAGATAAGTTTGATAGCTCACCTTTCAGGTCTCCTTACAAAATTATGTTCTGTATTTTCAGTGTGTGGTATGTAGAAGTGGATTCAAATGTAATTAGTTCTTCTCTGGCTCTTAAAAGCTCAGGGTTTAAGATTCTAATGCTGCAGAGTCTGAAATAAAAGAAATCTAGTTTGTCAGTCTAAACCTAAACTACCCTTCATTGTCTTTGTTTCCAAGCTAATATACCCTATAGAATATATAGGCAGGTTATTTTCTATTAAAAAAAAACCCCAAACATCACACCTCCAGTGCTAGCCTGGGAGGTTAAGTGCTGGTTGAATACTGACAAAGGATAATTTGAAATTTAAATTAATAGCTGCAGTGTTTGTCTTCTTCAACATCACATTCATGTGACATTTATAGTCTTCAGTTTCATTTGGCAGTTTGTAACAGCTGACAAAAATACAGAACTTCAGCTCCAAAATTTATTTGTGATAACTATTTATTAAGGATATGGAAGAAAGTAATATTAAAATATTTCATTTTGAGAGTTTCAATAGTTAGAGGAGTAGTAGGAGAGGCCTCATGCAAAGGATGCAGTTTTTATGCACAGTGAAACTGTTGAAACACCCAGGTCTGTGTGTTTATCAAAATAAAGAGGTGGTGGTTGATCCACAGTAGTTCTGATCAGCTTGCATGGGAAAGATTTAACACAGCCAGCAATGCAGGTTGCCAGGCTGAATAAATGTCTTTTGCAGGTCATCTTAGAGCCTGTACCATGACACAGCTGTGTTTCTGGGACTACATACCACAGAAATTGAAGCTGTTCCTACACCTTATTCTTACACCTGCCAAAATCCTATCTCTTTTTGCTGTCATGCAAGATCTTCTTTCAAAAATAAAATACACCACAAATACTGAAACTGAGTCATCAAAACAGTGAATAGCAAATGTATCAATTGTGTATGAAGAGGGTGTCTGTGTGTCTGTTTGTGTGTGTAGCACATTTCCACAGCTCAGTTAATGAACAGTATTTTTTCTTGCATAGGTGAGCATGGCAACTGAGACTTTCTTTCAAGCTCTCAAGACTCAGGATTCCGTACGTACTAGTACTTTGGGATATACCACCTCTGAACAATAAAACTGTCCTGGTTTGATATAGAACAGAAACAATTTTCTTTTCAGTAATTTTACTTTTCAGTTAACTCTCTTCTAACTACTATACTCTCTGAAATTAACAGCATATTTTTCAGACAGTGTCCACTTCTAGCAGAGACAAGGCCTGATGTTTATAGTTAATACCAAGGAATGGTACGCAGAGAAGCTCTTGCTTTTAATTATTGCTATGACAACCAAGGTCAGTTACCTTTGATAACTGCCACTTCGGAGGGTGGGAGGGGGAAGAGTGTAAAAGTCACACCTGTGGGGAGGAGCAGACAGGACAGGTGACCCAAAACTGACCAAAAGCTGAGGGATCAAAAGGGTTATCTCTCTGCTCTTCAATGACCGGTGTCCAAAGAGGACTCTGTCTGTTCATCTGACTTTGACCCCAACCCGTGCATTCCTGAATCCAGTTCCTGAGTCCAGTTCCTGTCTGTCGCTGAGTCCAGTCTGGGACTTTCCTAGTGCCTGCCGATGACGTGACCACCATCCTGGAAGCTCAATACTGGTTTTGTATATATTTATATATATATTGTATATATTTCATTATTTTGTTGTTAATATTATTGTATTTTCTTTTTATTGTTAATAGTTTTCATTTCATAATATTTAATTAAACTAGTTTAGTTTCTTTTCAACCCATAAGTCTCTCTCGCTTATTCTCTCTCCCTTCTCTTTTGGGAAGGGAGAGAGGTTAAAGAGAGCATCTGTTGTTCATTTAGCGGCCAGCCCAGCCTAAACCACAACAGAAACTAATTTCCAAAGACATAAATCTATTTGAGACCATCAACTGTGAATCAAAAAAGTTGTTCTGCTTTCTGAGTGTAAACTCTGGGTTAAGAGGCCTTGATATAGTTTCTCTTCTAACATGCATCACTTCTGTACAAAATCAACATTATAACTCTCTAGTACTCATAAAAAATGTCTCTCCACATTAATGGATTGTTTTATAGCCTTATTTCAATCACTACATGCAGTATAAAGAAATCAATACTGTTGCAAATAACAATGCTTCTTTCAATATCCCTGTGTGTAATAGCTATTTAAGTAATTAATTTTCATATCAACAACCATTTGTTCTCTTTTTATATGTGAGAGGATGAATTATTTTTCTGTATACTTTTGAGTTATTGTCCTAAATAAACCTTAATCAATGAGAAAACAAACATATAGAGACATCCAATTCCCCATAATGTTTGGTTAATTTTCTTTGTCCACTTGCACACCACAATGGTTTTCTAATGTTCAGCCATTTCACTTCTATTGTCAGCTAATGCACACACATTATTTTGATATGAGAAACTAGCAATAAGATAGTCCTAATGTATTTGAAACAGTGATAGTTTCATAGATAGCTACATAGTTAACATCACTTAAAAGACTCTTAAAAATAAGACTGCAGCAACTTATGGCTGGTCTGTAGATAACATAAATTTCTAGACATAACATATCAAGTTTCTGCAGAACGCTCTGTCTGAGCTGGGGCAATAGGCAATTTACCACACCACAGTGGCATACTTGAATGAATTCTTGCATTTCATATTTCTGTGTTATCTCAAAGAAAAAGAAAAGAAAGAAAAGTTATTTTTTTTACATAGACACCAGAGAAGGAAGTTTATTAACGTCCCTGTAATTTGGTCAATTTGAATTATCACAGTTTGTAAAACATATGCGCATTGTTTTTCAAGCTGAAGATGTAAATCACCATCCATAATACTAAATACAGTCCTCTTTTTATAACATCACCCATTCACACAGCTGATCCTCCAATTCGCCATTCATACCTTCACATGTATTTTCCTTGCCAAAGCTGTTGAAAGGTTTGTAGTCTGTGCCCTTCATAGTTTGTTAGCTCAGCTTTACTGAATTAAAATTTAGTAACAGAGATGACAGAAATAATTTACATGATATAAAGGAAAACAATTCCAAAACTTTTCGTCAGTGTTATCATAGCATTTTTTCAAAAATATAAAGAGGCATACTACCAATATTCTCTTACAAGTTAGGAAAAGAGATTCATTACAACAGGCAATATATTAACAATTTTAATTAGTGTTCCTGCATGAAGTTTAAGAACTAGCAATAAGAAAATGATAAACTGAAGTGAAGAGACTATATAAAATAAAAAAAACAAGTGAGTGTAACATTTATTAGGAAACTATAAAATATAAAAGCAACCTTCAAAAACCAGCAGCCGAAAGTCAACCTCAAGACAGTATTTACAATTTACATATACAGATTTACAGTTTGGTTGCATTATTAACTACATTCATGCCAATTTGCCCCACAGAATATAAACTTAAGAGTGCACCTTTCTGGTGTTCAAAGAGAATTTTTGACATATATGACATCGTAAACTGCACAGATGGAGTCAAATAGGGTCACATCAATCAAGGGAGATAAGAACTGTCACAAGACACCTAGTAAGAAATGTAACTTTTTATAAGAAAACAAATTATCAGGTGAAATAATGATCCCAACTATGATACATACTTTGATTATAAAGTTTCCTGTAAAATTTGTGTTAACTGACAAGATTAATGCATTCAACTTGTAATGTGAAAAGACATTTGGATTAGCTATAAAAGCAAGCATTCTTGAGGAGTTCCACTATATTATTCTATTTCCAAAACATATTTTTCAAGCAGCTCCCTTTCTATTTAAGTCCTGTTGCAGTCAGCCAGCGAACTCTACCTTTATGGAATTATTGTAGAGGATGGAACCACCACAGAAGCATGAACAGTCTGCCCCATACTATTTGTTCAGTAGAAATGATTAGTTTTGTCAAAGATTATGCTAATTAAATGCTATAGATAACTCTTTTCAGAGGTGCCAAATAGAACAAAAATTTCAGAGGTATTTTATTTCTCTCTATGCCTAGGAAAGGAGGACAGAAGTCTCTATTTAAAAATGACAATTTTTGACTGAATTTTCTACAAAGTACCAGAAAGTAATTGCTTCAGGCTGTTGGCCGGAAATGGAAGACATGAGCACCCTCACATGGAAGGAGGAAAAGAAGAAGAGGGTATCAGGACTGTCTGGACTTGAGATGTCCCTCAACAACTGGCAGAAATCTTTCAGGCTCCTGATATGCAAAACACTTCTTTTAGAGATGTGGAAATTGAAATTGGCAGTGTCCAAGTCCTCTCACTGTTACCGTAAGGATTGCTGGAAGTCCAAAGGCTTTCTCAGCCACTTCACTCTTGAGTCTCCAGCCTTATTACAAGCTTTTTGTTGGTCCTGATCACAAGGTTTTAAGGTTCTCAGTTTGTATTAACTGAGGAGGGAGGCTGACGCAAATCATGTGCTTAAATGTATACATGTATTTTTTAGTTGTCGTGTTTTTTCCTTTCATAATCAGTGGTTGCAGCATAGTTCATCAGATCAACTTTAAACAATGGCATGAGCATGATAAGATTTCTGCTACAAAAGCATCCTCTGTAAAGAAAATATTGAGCAACTAGCTCAGACACAGAGACAGTCCTGCAGATGTCTGTCAAGACATCCCGTAACTAATTAAGACTATGAAGCCAAAAACCTTGAAGCTGTTGCTTAGCCTGTGCTTTCAGGCACTCAGGATTTCAGACATTTACGTGACTTGAAACAGAACTTTTTCCTGGCAAAGTAATTGGGTTCAAGAGGTAGGGGAGTATTTAAATTTTTTCTACTTGCTCTTCAATTTAGGAAAATTCTTTAAAACTATTCAGGAAAAACAACAAAACAGGAACTTTGTAACCCCCTACTGTTTGTTCTTTTTGAAGAAATTCTTTAGTTTCCTTCAATTTTGTAGCATATTTAGATCCCTTGTATAGAAATAGAAATTTTGAGGATGGTCACCCCTCATAGAAAAAAATCAATTATTTCCTTGGTAGTGTTAATTTCCGTTACAGTCATTGTGACAGAAGAAGAAGTCTCTAGTGATATCATTGCTTTTTATTCCTGAATGTCAAGGATCCACATACTAGAGCTCTGGGATTTTTAAATTTAAATTCTCCCCTTTCCCTTGGGAACTAAGAAATACTAAGAAATTTATCTGCATTGTTTCCCATAATTTAACAATTTATTATATGAACATAAACCTCTGCTTTCTAGATCAAGTGTTCTGAATGTGACCAGCAATGATTAGACTTCAAGGGTTTTCTTTACTTTTAAGATACACTGGGTGCTCCCCGTGAGTAGTTAGCCACACTCATGAGCGAAGAATGAGTATACTATTGTCTTCAGCATCTTCTAAGGTCTCAGGAAAGGATGCCATTCGCTTACAGCAGACTTTCGCTGGGAGTCTACTCATTTTAGGAAGTAAAGGCCTGATCCAAACCCCACTGAAGTCAATGGAAAAAGACTCCCATTGACTACAATGGGCTCTGGATCATGCCCTAAATCCAATCTCTTCATTAATGCAGGATTAATAATAAGATGTCCTTCCAGTAGCCTGGAGTAACTTAGGTCCCAGAAATTTCAGCTGAACAAATTCACTTTAGATTGCCATCCACTGGAATTTGAAAGGTGAAGCCAAGATCATTTTCAGTGCCAAGAAAACCTTAACTAGTTATATTCAATCCCACCAGTTCAATCAAAATCCTTAGGCATCCTAATGAGAAAATAGCAAGACCAAGTGAAGCCAAAGAAATATATTCATTTGTTCAGTGCACACTTCAGTGCACTGAGCAGTGCACACTACAAATTGTTCAGTGCACACTTCAGAAACACAGTGTAGGCTCTGATATGATCAATGGACAGATGTGCTGATGCTTTTGGAGATATCAGTGTAGAGCCTGACTACACAGGACAAATTAAAAGACTATAGCACAGTTAACTATATAAGGTGTTTGGTTGCATTTCTTTTTAAACTAACAGAGAAGGTGAGATACAAAGTTTCTCAAACTGTTTTCTCAGTTTGCACAACAGATCTTAATCAATTCATAAATAATGAAAAGAGGCAGAAAGATATTAACATTATAAATCGTAATAACACCCTTAAGTTCTCAGAACATGCTGATGTGAATTGTGAATGTTATATTAGTACAAACTTTGACAGACAGATAATAAATGGATAGAATTACTATAGTGTCATTAAATGAGATATAAATATATATCTGTAATACAATCAGTTTTATATAAAATAAAAATTTGAAACAAACATAGTTTGTGCTTTTACAGCTTAGAATTTGTATTTCTGATAAACCACTAGAGAGATCAGCCATTCCAAAAGATCTCTAGCATTATCCATTGCTCACATTTCATTAAATTGCCATTAAAAGTAATTACTGTGTTCCCTTGGTTATTCATACTGACAAGAATGGCTCCAAAGTTGAAGTATTTTCATTTTGTAATTGATAACTAATTGTTCCACTAAAAAATAACATGCAGGCTGCCATGCACTTTATAATAAAGATCTTTCTAAAGTTATATTCTAACATTTAAAAAAAAAAAAAATCAATGTAATTTTACCATAATTTCAATAGGATTTTCCATTAAGAGATCAGCACATTCACTGATCTGTAAATGCTTGCAGGCATGTCACCATCCTCCCACTAAATGAAATAGATCAATTTAAGCTAAGTTTTGAGCTCAAGAACTGTTTTTGCCTTCACTTTTATTTCAGATTTTTTACCAGGGTCATTTCTGTAATACTATTAGACCACTCAGATTTAGTTTTAAGCAACTCAAAGCCTGCTGATAACATTTATACTAATTAATTTTAGATATAAAGGAACAGATCTTAAATATCTAAATCAAAATATGCCAGTTTTCTAGAGTACTAGATTTATTTTGCATATGCATAAGTACAAACTTGCTCCTCCAAGGACTCTACCAAAATATGGAAAAAACACAGGTTTGAATCTGTGGTATGAATCACCTCAGACTCATGTATTTCTGTGCAAAACACCTGAATACTATAATAAAATGCTGTGGTTTGGATCTCTTGCTTTTCCTTGTTGAATTAATAAAAAAAAAGATCACGTGATTATTGTGCTGCTAAATAAATTTATGTCATTTTACAAAGCTTGACAGTTTCTGGCAAAGGAAAATTTGCCTTGCTGTACAGCATAACTTTAATCACATTTAAAAGTCACATAGTCATGAGTGACATCAAGGAACACCTGATTTGAGATAAATGTCTGTGACATTTATTTTTATTTCTTTTTCTTCTTCATCTAACAAGTTCTGGCCAGATACATAGAATCTAGTATTTAGTAACACAAAAGCTAACCCAGTTGCAAGCCTGTTGAACAAATGAAGTACAAGACCTGTTTTCAGTTTGACTCAATATCTTTTTCCATCCCTTCATTCTTGTTTAAACTGACATCTAGTCAGTACAGTTTCATTCAAACTGTAGTCTCTTAAACTTGATGGAGAAAATGAAAGCATCCTACTACCTGGATCAGGTGAAAAAAGAAGAAAATTCATGCAGTTTATATGATGTGGACTGAAGCCAACATATAGACAAAATGAGGTTTCACATCTATTTGTTTAAATAAAAGGCATTAACTTGCTTTGATGTGGTTTTCAATTTATCCAAGGATCTCCATTTATCACTTTCCAGATGAAAGGTATGGCTATAATCAGCAAGATCAATAGAAATCAAAGCTCTTTAAGCAAGGTTTAGCAACCGCTTGCTTGAGGCATATATAGCTTGGCTACTAAAATTAGCCTGGATCATTGCATTATAAATAACATCTTGATCAATGGCTCCCATGTCATTTAACTAAACAAATATTAAATTTCTGCCCTTAGAGTCTCACAGTGACACTGGCCAAAATTCAAACCCTGGCAGTTGTCCAGGATGTACAATGCATAGAAAACATTCCCCATTGATTTTCAGACAGAAGAAAAAAGTATTAGTCAAGATAAAATGCTTTTCTGGGGAGGATATCACAGCATAATGCTGTATTGAGAAAAATTATTTCTTGCACTTACTGCGTCTACAGCAAGAAACGCAAAGCACGCAGGACAATGCTCAAACACCCTCATCAGAGGGAAAAGTTAATGCTATGGTGACATCCAATACATTGTTTAAGCTAGTTTTAAAGTCAACAATTAGACAAAAGTATTTGTATGTTAAATAGATTGTTTTCAGCGGTTCTAAGTCTTTCATTACACATCTGAGACATAAATTTCAGATCAGTCTGTAATCTCCCTAGAGATCTAGGGAAATCGATGAACAAGGCTATAATGAATTCACAAGGTAGTTTTGTTGTTAGAAAACCTTGTAAGCAGCCAACAGTTTAATTTGTACAAGGAGTGGGAATCACTATCATGCATCTAACACTTTAGACTGTGTAATTTAGGTTTTTAGAATAAAAAGAGTCAGCAGACTTAATTACATTGCACACCATTAGAAATAACTTCTTACTGACTGGGCAAGTCAGTGGATTTGATGGGATTTTACTTTCTCCTTTTCTATCCCCTTACAGTTATTAAATCCAAATCAAAATTTAATTTTTCATTAATGTCACATGCCCTACAAATGCCCTGAATTATCATCTTTCATATACCAATATGCTGTGTGTACCTGCACAGAAGAGAGATAATTAATAACTTTTTGGCCTTGCACATAAGGCCTAAGTCAGTAGCTATAGTGCAAAGTCTTCGCTTAGACCAAAGTTATGATTTCAGATATGTGCCTGAAAGGAGGGCAATATACATTCATTCAAGTATTAGCCAGGCGGTATTACTGGTACATACACTGCAAACCAACAAGTACATGGTCACTAGAACAAATCTGTACGAAAATCCAGCCAAATTACTCCCTTTCTCTTTCCCTTCTTCTCTCCACTACTCAAGTAAATACCTTCCTTCCTCATGGAAGAACATACCAGCATTCAAGTATGTTTTTAGAGGTGTTACTTTGCCCACATCTCTTCTTTTATGCTCTTATCTGAATCTATAGTCTCTGGCATCACATTCTTTTCACCTCTATTGTCAGTTATATCAACCAATGCCACAAATTGGATCAAAAGGCATTACTTTTAGGTGTCACTAATGTAAAATAACAAGCACTGATCTGACAGGTTTAAAAAGAAGAATGAATGGATAAGAATGTAATGAGGCTTCAGAAATGAAACCAACTATCAGTAATACTAATCTTGTTTTTACAATGGACGTTCTATGAAATAGAAAGGAGGTTTATCTTCTCTGGAGAGCCTTGATTAGAACCAGGTTTCTTATTAATCAAATGTATTCTTTTTTTAATTAAAAGAGGAGAGGATATGCGTGCTTGCTCTCATATCCCTTATTCGTCATCTCATTTCCCAATTCATCCTCAGGCAAGCACATTTGATAGATAAGGCCTCCACTAGAAAAAAATCATGTTCATATTTTTTCTCTCTTTAGAAACCATCAAAACCGAAGCGTATCCTGAAAAGTTTTAAAATAAAACAGCCTCCCCGTACTTACATACAATGAAACTCTTAATTAAAACTTAATGAAGGACAGAAGAAAAAGCAATAACACAATATCAAGGGGCAGGTAGATGAGAAGGAAGCATTCAATCTGAGATATTTAATATTTTAATTGGTTATCTGGAAGAAATAAGAAACTGAGTGTTATGAGTCTGATTCTAACCTTATTAAAGTCAGTGGCAAAAAGCCCAGTGAGTTCAATGGGGCCAAGATGAAGCTCTAATTGAATTAGGAACTGACTTCAGGTAAAATATGTTACATTCTTCCCTTCATCTTCTCATTCTAGCAGAAAGAAATAAGATTTAATGAAATTTGTCACAGAGGCAGGTAATTGAGTTTGTTTTGACCTGGATCAAAAGAAATAAGTACTCATGAGGAAAGTAACTTTGACTATGAATTCATTGAAACAACAATGCTGGACACTGAGTTTTCTGATACAAACTGTCTGCCATACTCAAGTGTCTAAAACCTGTCCTGCACTGAAACCTGAGGTGTCTTATCACCTTGCTGATAAGGTAGTTCTATTTAAACAGAACAAATTTTGAACCTTTCTCTGAGAAAAAAAAAATAATGCAGAATTAGTTGAGAGAAAAAGGCACATTGTACTTACAGTCCCCTCTGTCAGTCAGCATTTGCTGTAAGTTCACACAAGGTGTGAGTTCACACATGGGATGTATGTACTAGTTGCCCAAAGAATCCTTCACTCTCTTTTAGTGGATGCAAGACAACTTATCAGTAGTTACTGGTGAAAGAGCAGTAATAATAGACCAGGAAAAGACCTCAGTTTCCCTTTGCCAACCACAACACCTCAGGGTCTCATTTCTCCAGCTGCTACTGGTTGCTGCTACCTTGCTGACCTTGGTCATCTGTGAGAGTGACTGAGCTGGGAGGAAGGGAAATTTGGCTGAGGCATCTGTTGGGCAGCAGCCCCTCTTTTGTAAGGATTTTCTTCCAAACCTCAGAAGCAGGAGCGTCCAAATTCTACTGGAATAGCAGAACTGAAACATGGAAAGACAGATGCAATATCAGAGGCTCTCTTCAACAGGAAGGTTTCAGACAGTGTTACCTAAAGCTGTGAATTCAAATAACTTAATGGAAATTAATTATTCTAAAACTTATCACCTGCAAGTGCAACAGTCTAACAGTTCTTGCATGGTTCTCTGTTGTATTACTCTCATGAGAGCTATTCCTTTTCTATTTAAAGAAAACCATTCACGACAACAAGAGAGAAAGTGAAGGGAAAGGAGTGAGGAAGAGTCCAACTCCTTGACCCAGTCTTTCTTTCACATGGGAGACTAAATTTCAGACCTCCAGGATCAGGTTCAGAAGGAGACAGTAATTCTATTGCATGAAAATTAATGCAGATGAACAATCACCTAGTAATAAATTAGAAGAATGTCAAACAGCTTGAATCTGCCTCATATTCTTTTTGATGGTGGCAAAAGAGGTACTTTTACAGAAGAGGGACTTTATTTATGGTGCTTTGGTCTCGGAGCTACAAAAGGGTTAAGGAGTCCAACCAACCTCTAGAAGTTTTTCAGACAAGGCTGTTTCCTTCCCTACTCTCCCTGAAGTGGCACAAGCTTGGGGAAATGCCAAGTACCCATTGTTCCCTTTGGCTCCTGCTGTAATTATCCCAGTAAGGGTCCAACCCGTCCAAGATCTTCTTGAAGTAAGACTCAGTTTTGAGACATTACGTACCTTGGACTAACAGCTTTTAAGGTTCAGTGATTGAAAGACATAAAAAACAATACCAAAACACAAATAAAGAAAGTGTGGAGTTTTTTTAGTCATAATCTTGTAGAACAGATGTTTTCTAAGTATTATGACATTTTAGCTACATCTTTTTTTTTGTCCCAGAATAAAACACTACCTGCATCTTCAGAAAGAGAACTGATAAATCTTATTTAATTTATGTTCATCATCATAGCAATTGAAATACATTTTGTAATGCCAAGCATGAAATGTTCTGGAAATGGATTAAAACCTTCCTTTGTATTTCTCCATCCAACTCCGTTGTGCAATACAATATTTGCAGCATTACCTTGGGCACATTTGCAGTTTTCGGAAATCTGATGACTGCTTATTGCCGTCTGGGGACATATAAGCTCTTGTGCTCATAATGGAGTATCCACGTACCTGGGACATATACATACTAAGTGATGGAAAGCATGCCATATTAGAATATTGATTGCACATGTCAGCATATGCACCATATTTTTACAAAGTAGTCTGTGTTAAACGCACTGTCTGCATGACTGGGGGGAAGGGAGGAATTCATGACTTCTGTTCAAACTTGAGCTTCCTGCTAATTTTTAATCTAGAATGTATTTCCTGCTGAAAACAGCAAAGGCAAAATGTAATATTCTCATATCATGTTTTTTGGATTTATGAATTTTATGAAACTTCAATAACAAGCTTTGGGGAGGCTCGCATAGGCATCAACATTACATGTTATGATCAAAAGGCTGTATCAGTGCAGAATTCTCCCCAAACAATACATCACTCAAGCAGCAGATCTAGAGATAAGCATTACTATTATCATGAAAGTAAAAAAATATCTGGATTATACTTTTGTTCTCCCTTTCTCCTTCACAAAGCTTGTTATCATTTTAGACATCAGCATATGAAAAAAGAAAATTTCAAGCTCCTCAGAAATAACTCTGCACTGCCTTTTCTCTAAAAGGTCCTTTTCCAGGACTGGGTCCTTGAATGTGACCTTATATTACATCACTACATTTTTCCCCTTCAAACAATGCACTACGATTACAGTACTGGCTAGATGCCATAGCTATGCAATGTTTTACTAGGCTCAACAGGAGTTCCATAGTGTAGTTCCTGTTTCTAAATGATCTATAAAATACGTAGAGTAGAGGAAGGTGTTGGCAGTGTCTGGCTAACAGCTTTCAAAAGTATTTAGGAATGTATAGAGGTCGTAATTCTTAAAACTCGATGAAGCAAACATAACCAAAATGTTAGCAGACAATGCTTGATCCATGTCTAAAAACAAATGCCATAAACTCATTAGAAAATCTGCAAACTGTCCAAAAGGAACAGAAGTGGCTCCACCCCATGGTATGCTGTACATTAATTTTATGCACAACTATACAAAGATTTATTTACTTACCACTGCTGCGGTTTGGGATGTTTGTTTGTTTGTTTTCTTAGCAGCCTTCTTTGCTTTCCACTTTCTCTTGTATGTACTTTGAAATTGAGGATAATAAGGACTGTTTTCACATGGTGAAAATACAGCTATGGCATAAACCTAGCTAGTTGGACCTTTAGGTTTTTTTCTCCCCTAACAGTAGAAGCATCCATGTGGCTATAGTACTCAAGTTGTTCTTCACACTGAGAAAACATATTAGCAATCTTCAAATGCAAAGATTTTCTTCTTTCTTCTGCCCCAGCTGGTACTCATCGCTGACAAAAGTCAGCTCCAAACGGGATAACAGTTCCTGAGAAGCTTGGAGAGCTTTGAAATGTTAATAAATGTTGGGGGAGGTGAGGGGTGGGTTATACAATAATTTAAATTTTCAGACCTTCATGCTCAAGCTCAGCGTCACTTGAGCGATGACGTTCAACAAGAAATGTTTCAGATAGGTGTTTATCAATGAACATGCCTGTGAAAATCCAGAGTGATAGAATATATTTTAAATTAAATTAACTATCCTGTTATTTCTACTTTGACTGCTAAAATATAGATAGATACAGACAATATACATATATAGTTAAGGCTTAACTAGATGAAGTTGTCCATCACCCACTAACTTCTGTTATTACCATCATAGCTGGAGGTGGTGTTAGCTGCAGTGCTAACAAAAATAACAGGTCTGTCATGAAGAGCATCACCTATGAATAATCAGCGCATTTAGTGTCATCAGCAACAGATGACCTCACAGACTGAATGACAAGACCCTGACTCAGGAACTAGACAGGAGCCTCAGTAAGAAATGAAGTTTCCTTGTGTCTTCATTTGATGTTACCCCCTTGGTATGTAGCATCTTGAAATCATATGCCTTATAGTAAGGAAATCAAAAAGTGATGAAATCAAAAGTTTTGCAGTATTTATTTACCCTTGCAGGGTAGTATTTACTAGGTTCAGAATTGCAGACCATACTTCTAAACACTCACTACCATGATGTACTTTTCTTGCCTCTTAAAGATTGCATTTTATACCTCCTATTAAAATGTTTTAATGCACAGGTGCTACAGAAAGGAGCCTGTGCAAAGTCAGTCTGACTAATTCCGAAATAGAAAAACAACTCATTTTCTCAAACCATTAAAAAAGTGTTCCCTTTCATTTCTCCATATACTCCAAACAGATGTGTGTTTAAAACTTTGTGCTATATAAAGTTTATGTCCCCGTTGAGATTTCCATAAAAGTTTATGCCTGTTGAGATTTCTACCTTTTGATCAAAGCCAGTTGAATAATAAAATCGTAGACAACTAAAATCATGCAGAGATTCCAGAGTACTTTCCTATTTTTAATTTTATGCATCTTTGATCTAATCAATTTCCAACAGCCCATTAAGTGATTCAGCTTAACTCTAATGACATCTGATAACCTTTTTTAAAAAAGCTGTATATTGTATATTATCATAGCATATATTTTTTCTTTATGAGTCCCCACTAAGATACTGAATTGCCAGAGATTTTCATCCAATAAACATATACAGAGTACAAATTTTCCATTACAAAAGGGGGAGCAGGAGTAAAACTAAGAATTCTATCTGAATTTAAGGAGAAGAATCACAGATCTGAAAACCCTAGCATATATAATAATAATGTTGCATCATCTTTGCTCCCTTCTGCTATGAACTGAAAGTTTTCCATGTTAATATCGCTCTCTTTTTCAGTCACCAACGTGATGCTGATATTAACAAATGGAGATGACATATTCGTATTATTTCTAGTAATTTAAGGTTTTAGTTATTGTTAGCTAACTAACTCTCAATATTTGCCTGGACTGGTGAAGACTTTCCACCAACACAGTGAAAGTTAACAGGATCTTTTATGTCACTGAAGTTACTCTCAAATGACAGCAAAAGTCTCTGGGCCTGGATCTTTGCCATGCAACTTAGGTAACAGTTGAAGAAATTCCTCCTGCAGGCAAAGCTGTAATGTACTGTTTCATTACTAAAGAGGTGCCAGATACACTCAGAATATCAAACAAAACCACCCCATGGGTGTTTTCTACACCAAAACAGTCAGCAGAATGTGGGAGCTAAAAAGTTGTAAAGGCATTAAAAATTTCTTCCATTTGGCAAGGAAAAATCAAAATGCAGGGACTTGGCTCTGAAAAATAGACAACAATAATTCCTTCTGTCCCACAAAATCAGTTGTATTTAAAATGTCTGTGCCAAAATAAAGAATATCAGCTCCTTGTTCAAATGTTAAATTTATAATTTTAAACGGGTATACATACATAAAATCATTCATATTCCTCAGCTGAACTCCATTTTGTGATACGAAATTTGTCACAAAAATGAGGGTTAGGATTGGGTTTGTATAGTAACCATGTATTCAGCTGTTAGTCTTCTAACTGTTAAAAATATTGCATTCATCAGCGGGGAAATATGCTTACTTTAGATATCTGGCATTCTCTTTCATTGTTTTACTTCCTTTTTTAACTTACATGTTAAAATCTAAGTATAGAGCATTAAGTTTGCTTTGAATCACTGATTTGTCAAAGGGAAATAGCAGTTCACCTATATTTTCATTGATGTTGAAAACTCCTCTAGTGCTAAGCAAGAAATGTGGAATGAAGTTCTCCTTCCCCAATGTAAATTGTATTCTGTGCTTCACTAAAGACAGTGAAAGCCATTTTCTTTCAGCACACTGATTTTTCCTAATTAAAATTTTGGCTAAACTCAGAAAAAAGCATGATCTAGAGGGATGTTGCGACTACAGCATGAATCAGGCTGAATGAATGCAGTTTTATTAGCAAAACTTCAGATTTGCTCATGCAGTTGATCATAGAATCATAGAATCATAGAATAGTTAGAATTGGAAGGGACCTAAAAGGTCAATTAGTCCAACCTCCCTGCCATGGGCAGGGACACCTTCCACTCGACCAGGTTGCACAAAGCCCCATCCAGCCTGGCCTTGAACACTTCCAGGGATGGGGCATCCACAGCTTCTCTGGGCAACCTGTTCCACTGCCTCCCCACCCTCACAGGAAAGAATTTCTTCCTAATATCTAACCTAAATCTACACACTGTCAGTTTAAAACTCTTACCCCTCATCCTATTGCTCCCTTCCCATCTTTCCCGTCTCTGGAGATATTCAAAATCTGCCTGGATGCGTTCCTGTGCAACCTGCTGTAGGTGACCCTGCTCTGGCAGGGGGGCTGCTCTAGATGATCTCCAGAGGTCCCTTCCAACCCCTACCATTCTCTGATTCTGTAGGCCCCCTTTAGGTACTGTTAGGCTGCCATAAGGTCTCCCTGGAGCCTTCCCTTCTCCAGGCTGAACAACCCCAACTCTCTCAGCCTGTCTTCATAGGAGAGGTGCTCCAGACCTCTGATCATCTTCATGGCCCTCCTCTGGACTCACTCTAACAGGTCCGTGTTCATTTAACCAGATATATCTAGGATCTGTGAAAAGCCCCCAGTTATTTATTTTTTTACAATAGATGCCTTTCAGATCCCACTAAATTAAATGCCAAGTAACCACTTTGCAACAAACCCACCATTTTAGAAATAGTTGAGTGGATTTACTATGTCTCTCACTGGAGCTGAGGAGGACAGACTGAAGAATGGCAAACTTAAAAGTTCTAAGTAACTAGATATTGCAGAGCTGTTCACCGCATGTAGCAGCACAAGACTGCCCCTATAGGCCCAGTAAGTCCTTGTCTGCCTACATTTATGCAAGGAGCTGGTAAGTTCTTCCAGAGCCCTAAACAGAATTGGTACTCACATTTGTGGTATCCTGCTCCCTGGGATAACGAAGATGTGCACTTCAGTCTTCCTTTTTTGAGAAAGAAGAGATGCAATGCTGCTGCAGGGTGTTGGTCAGGCCTGTTACTTCAGTAATGAAATCTGAGCAATCTTGTTCTTTCTGAGTTTTATCATGGGCTGCTTAGATTGTCTCTCTACTTCTAGTTATGGTTTGTTGCTTGAAGGGGATAGCAGCTTCCCTTTTTTCCCATAGACCTTGTTGGGAGATTGAGGATCAGCACAACTCCTTTTCCTGGGAAAGAAAACGGAGGGGAGCAGCAACTTCTGCTTCTCCTGGTAGGTGATGTTCTTACCTTGCTGATGATAGCTCTGTCACGCCACTGGCAGGTGTTTGCCAGGCTATGCAGCTCAAATGTGTTTTAATAGGCATGTGAGGGAGGCTAGCACAGGGATTTATGTTGTGTGGAGTGACATACTAATACAAATACAGTATAGAAAAACACATAGAAGTGCTTGAAACAAAACTTGGTTTGACAATGCTGCAGGCTTCACTGGGAATAGAAAAGGGGTGGAGGTAAGTTGTAATGTGTAAGTGGCACATTGAGGTATGACTATAGCAGGAGCAGGCATGCCAACCCACAGGTAGACGGCCCAGACAACATAGATGCACAGTCATTAAAATACAACTCCAGTATCCCCAATAAGCCCACACTCCAGTCAATGCATCTTCATAGCATTTGTTGTGCTGCATAAGTTAAAGATAATTAAGACATGCTGTGATGACATGTTTTTGTTTTGCTGTTTATAGCCAAGGTAAGGTTAAGATGGCTCTGAAGTGATAGATGGGGAAGAGCCAGGTGTATGCAAGGGTAACACAAGGTCCATAAGCTGATAGGATTTCAGCATTTACAGTGAATTTGGAGGAGACAAGGGAACAGAGCTGAACTCGCTGTAGACAGAAATGAAAGGCAGCAATGATTAATATGTAAAATGATCATCAAAGAGTAAAGAGAGATGATGTTAAGGTAATGATGAGGAAGAACAGTGGAGCCATGAGTCCAGGACTTCCCATCAAATATTGAGTCTGGAGTAAAGAGATAAGAAACTTCCAGATCAGATACGGACTTCTGTGTTAAAAAGAGTTTTGAATGGTACAGTTTTCATCCTTTGTATCACATAGCTCTTCAGCTGTGCTTCCTCAGCTGGAATATATTTGTGGTAGCAGGGAGATTGCACATAAAGTAGAAGACAAGAAAACACAAAAGGCCAACTTCTTTTTTGTAGGACAGTGTTCTATAAAGCACAAATATTACAGCTGTCTTTTCAAGTTGCGTATGTACAGTACATTTTTATTTGGTGTCTAAGGAATTTATCTGTCCTAAATATGTCTGTAAATTTGTGAATGGCTGTGAGCAACAATCCTTCATACTCTTCTTCTAATTAGCATACATTTCTCCGTTTGTTTTCTTTGTCTGCCTTTTTTTTTTTTGGGTGCTAGCAATTTCTTTTGAGCAGGAAACCTTGCTACTTTCCCATATTCACTTTCATTGGTTACATCATTGCTAGGTTCAAGAGAATATCTCCAGCATAAAAATGGACAAAAATAGAAGGATAAGGTAGTAACATTTCTCAGAGCCTTTTTTTTTTTTTTTCTTGAAGCTGTTTTTAGAATCAGGAAGATAGAAAGGGTTTACGCTGTAATGGTTTACAAAATGGACTTCCTAGAGATTTTTAAAAGATACTGCAGAGAAGGCTTCATAATCTGAAAAGGCCGTACTTCCTGGAGCAGAGAAAAATGTTTGGGAGTGGTTGTTCCCACTGTCATCTAAAAAGAAAAGCATATACATAACACTACATCCATGGGAGATAAAAAAAAAAAAAGTGAAACTATGAACAATGTGGCAATGCACTGTGATAACAAAAACTCATCTTTAAAAGAAATAAGCATACTGTCAACATGGCTATACATCACACACATTGCACCAATCAAACCAAAATCGTCTAGTAACTACCAATCTTAATTTAGCTTAAGGCAAACATGATACAAAATGCATGAAGCTAACACTATCAGATCAGCTGGTAATTTAGCAAGCCAAACTTTCTTTCTGTAAAATGGAAAAGATGTAACAGAATAGGTTAAATTTCACTTATTGTATGTGGTGAAATACCAGTTTTGAGCATTCGCTTCATAGCTAATTGAACTTGCATGAACTCGAAGTTGCTCGAACTAGCTTGTCTGTTTGAACTAGCTTGCTTGAACTGTCTTCTGATTTTAAAAAGGTGGCTTCATAATAATAAAAAATACTCATAGGAAAGGCAAACTGTTTATTTTCAGCAACAACCCCTTTTATTTTATTATTTTGAGTTTTATAGATTACATTAATATATCCTACTATTGTGTGATACCAAACAAAAGTTATCTTTACTGTTTGCAGTATAGAGGACTAGGGTATTATTTACACTGACTATATACAGAATATAATTACTTAAAATTAAATATTTAAATTATAATGTTTACTTTGGGCTTGAATTTATTGTTGTTTAGGCTTTTTTAATAGATAATTTTATAATGTGACCTTGTTCCCTCAATATACACATATTTTGTCACTTACAATGGTATTTTTGTTTAAGGGTATACCTAGTTATTAGACAACATGTTTCTAAAGAAGTTTCCAAGATCAAGTAAGCATTACCATTTTCACTTTGCTTGACCTGCTCTATTTACACAGGTTTTTATGTTTCTTACTCATTTTCCCTGATGCAAACAAGTTGGTTTTTTTTTTCAGAAAGCAAGGATATGCATGCAACATAACTATTAATGCCCATGTCTTCTCCAATTCAGTTGCCTCAGTCAACACTTGCTTCACTGGAAAAATCATAAAATTGATTTCATTGTGTGCATGTCTAGGAGGGATTAGACCAACTCTATGTTTCAGTGGGATTTAGGCACTTAAATATATAGTAACTTCGAAATTCAAGGCTTCAGCATTTTTCTAGGTGACCAATATAATTAATTCAAGGCTAAATTCTCATATTTAGATTTCTCCTTATATATTTGTTTATATACTATCTCCATCAGCAAATGTTTATAAATATAGATAGATGTGTGTGCATGTATATGCATTCTTTCAGCAAGTATTTCATTCTTCCTTGATTTTATAATGGATGCATGTATATGCATCAATTTTGAGCACAGATGAGGCAAATATCTTAACAAAATATACTTAAGAAAGGATTATGAGATAGGACTTACTTAGAAAGATTAAGGAAAAAAAGAGTGATAAGGTATATGAACTTGGAAAGAGATACTGAGCTGGAAATGAACTATCAGTGCATGCTAAAAATCCATGTTACTGAGAGATGACTCAATGACTCTCAATGACTGTAGAGGAGGAAAGACGACTTTTCGCAGCTAATATATGATAACAAACAAATTAATCAAGGTAAAATCAAACTATGTGAAATACATTGCAAATATAGCGTACAAAAAGGGAGGCAAAATATCTGAAACCCTCCTTCTTCTCATGTGATTCCTGAATCATATTTGTAGAAATTGCTTTGTAGAAAACAGATTTCCTGTATTTTTAATTATGTAAATTATGTATTATATATTTAAATAGCTTATACAGATCAGTTTATTTTTTATGTCAGTCTTTCAGGTTTTCTCTTTTGACATCTATACTTTGGGAATATCCATGGAATTCTTCCAGCTTTTTCAATAAAACTAGCAAATTTTTTTTATACAGAAAAACCTAATGACCACGAATGACACGATATGTTTAAGAAGGAACTGGGATTTGTTTTGAAACAGAATTTGGAACATAATACTTTAAATAGATAACAAAACTATAATTTTACACATGGTTACTGAGTTCTTAAATGAGGGCGGTTTCAACTTTCCATAATTGTGGCTTTCCAATCTACAGTAATTCCTTAATAACTTAACCTACCAGGTCTGATTTTGGTGTTGGTTACTAATGCTTATATCTTGAATTATGAATATCATTTTATCTTGCATAAGGAAGTGGTTTATACCTGTATCTCTAAAATTGGATCCCAACCATAACATTTGTATAACTGATAAAAACCTGCTACACTGAAGCAAACTTCCTAATACTTATCATGGAAATAAATTAGGTAAGAGTTCAGGATTGAACATAAAGGTTATCACAAACCTTTTAACTGAAATTAGGTGATCAACTTTATGTATTATGAATACATTTAAATCTTGAGATATTAATGTGTTTTGCTTTTCAATAAGTGAGGGACGAGAGACAGCTGATTCTCTGATGTATCTGGGTTTCAAGTTCCTAGAAGCTACATTTTGAGTTTAATCTCCCGAATTACACAAGATTTGAAAATTTGGTAAAAGAAAACATTGCCATTAAACTCAAGGTAAGAAATTATTATACATTGTTTTATGTATCTTTATATAAAAAGTTACAAGTAGCAAGCATATGACACAGAAATGGAACAGTAACAGCAATAATTGTGAATGCATGCTTTTTACAATGTATCTAATAAAGGGATTTTTTCCAACTCAAATATTCAGTAACATACATGCAGATTATTTTCTCAATGTCAAATTCAGTCATATTGCTAGATGCTTATCCAACAGACATTTCTATTGAAGTGATTATGAATGGCTAAATACCTGATTTCAATAAACTGTTCCTGAAATTGGGAATTTAACTTGCAACAAAAAGAGGAGAGAAAAAGAAAAAGAGAAATGACCAATAAGCATAATAACCAAAGTCTTATTGCCTTCTAGTAATTTTACTCAACACTGTTTGCTGAATTTTGTCATGATATGAGAATAGCTGGTCAGAGAGTCCATAAAACCTCTAGCTGGTGTTTCCAAGGACGATAGTTTCACATTTCATTGTAGCATGTTCAAAATCACCCAGGAGCGCACTATTCTCAAGCAGTCTATATAATGAAAACAACGTACATATAACAAAAGTTCAATGTAAATCTTCTTCCACATATCACACAACATACAAGTAAATAACAGACATAAAACATATCAACTGAAATAAAACTAAGATTAAAAAAAAAAAAAAGACTGTCTCAGTTAGGAGCTAATTTCTTCTTCAAGTTTGCAGCAAATCTCCAAATGTATTTAAAAACTAAGGAGCACTTGGTGGCTAGCAAATTACAAAAGAAACATTATTGTGCAATGGGAATATCTTGTTAAGGAAGTAAGATGTGCCTGTACTTCTTAGGTTTGGATAAAGGCAATGAAATGAAATTAGAAACATGTCCACTTTCTCTTTCAGCTGAAATGATTCACTATAGGTTTTTCTGTTCAGCGTTTGCATGACTGCATGAATAGTTGTCTGAAAGCAAACCAAAGTTAAAATATATTCTCTCTATGAGGAAAAATACAGACAAATATTTACCTAAACTACCTAGAAGCAAAAAAGCATTAATGGATTCTTGCCCAGTAAAATTGCTGTATACATATATATACATATAAACATGTATATACATGTCTATGTTTATATATATACACATAGACATACATAAATTGTCAGACTAACAGCTATCTATAATTTCATTATAAACATCTGAGATTATGTTTATTGAGAATGATGGTAACAAATTATACAAAATTAAAAGCCTAGGAAAAGACTCAAAAAAGGAAGTTTAATTTGCAAACATTAACATTAGTGCTACAGAATCTCCAAATTTATCAGTACTACCACATACCCTTCCCTCAACACTTCACAAGGCTGAAAGAATAAAACGAACAGAAAACAGATAGTTCCACATCTTCCTGACTTGGGTTAGATTGCCAAATTTTACATATTATTTCACATGCTGGGACTCTAAATTTTATTTTCATAAATAAAAAAATAAGTGAAACAGCAGAGCCATGCAAAGCATCTGTCTTTTTGATGTGTTTGGAATGAAAATTATATTTAGCTAGGGGATGATTATAGTGGTGTCAATAATAAGGAATTATTAGATTTTGCGGAGTTTACAAAGATAAAGTGGTCATCTGTATTTAATTTTTCTCAGTATTCAAACCTGTCTCTCTCCATACAAGGTGACATATAACTTGAGAACTAACATGCATTTTAGCAATGTAACAAATAAAATGGAAAGCAATAGATGGTTCAATTGTTGTATAGGTATATTTACTTACCTCCAGTCTGTCTCTTAGACCCTAGTTGTGTTGTACTCAGACTCATGTTTGCTTAGAGACCCAATGAGGCAGAACCTGGAATGTTATGGCTATTTCATTCAAAATAATAATGTTTGCATAGAAAAAAAGAAATATATGCATATAGATACTTAATAAACAGTACGCCATGATAATCTGATCAATATTCATGAAGTAATTTACATTGGCATGCAATTAGATTAAAATAATCAAATAACTTATTTTTTTTAAGAGACAGAAATGCCTTAACGTGCAAAGAAAATATGGAGGGCATGTAAACAGTCACAAGAGGTGTATAAATAATGCATGCAAGAGAAAACACAAATATATATAAAAAGTTTCTGTGGGTATTTTTTCAAATAAATGGTTCATAAATGTTTCTGATTTTCTTTTTCTTTTACTTGTAAACTTTTAATCATTCATATTTACAGTCATTCAAAGTGCAATATACAGTAGAAATAGCTCTTTTATTAAAATTATCATGCTTGACTTTACTTTTTTATTAATTAGAAAGATTCCTCTTAACTACATTCTTGTATGTAAATATGCAAGTATTCTCTATTCACTATGCTGTCTCATATTCTAATAAAAATATATATATATGTTAATATGACAATCCAAGATACTGTGGTTAATAATGGAACAGATACAGTAAAGTTCTGCAAATACTGTCATTCATTATATAAAAGATAATGTTTCATGAGGAAACGGGTTTTCTTACCCCAGGATTATGTTTCTCATTATTGTGCCATGCATCAAAGTGGACACATGTATTTTTTATTTATTGATGTATTGATTTAGAGATGCTAGTCCAACAGTGGATAATACTCAAGGCCACCTCAGTTACAAGGAAACCACATGCATGTGGCTCTTTCAAAAACTAGATTCATACAAAATCTTCTTTGGTTTTTAAAAATTGTACCTGTTCTCTGTTGACCTCTGTGTGTATGCATGTGGGTATGTGTAAAATAGTAAAAGAAAAAGAAAGATATAAAGTAGAAAGGTAAAACTGAGATACAGAATCCTTCAGGAAACAGAAGCAGAGATGAGAAAAAAGAGAGACAGGAAGAGAGAGATAATATAATGGTATGTGCTATCAGGAAACAGAAATTTAAACAATAAATAAAGAAGAAAGAAAATATGTCTTTACTGAATAAAGAGTGAATATGGTTGGGCAATCAAGTCCTTACACAATAGTCTTCATCAAAAATCTATTGATACTGACCGCTGAACAGCTTTATCATGTCTGGACAGCCTGTGACTTGTGGTTGGTACCTCTTCAATTTCGTCTATCTCACACGCATCTGCAGCATCTTGTGAGTAGCTATGCTTCATGACAAGGATATTTCTCCTGTTCATGGGCTGAATGAGTGGTTTTACAGGCTGGGGTTGTATTTCTGTCAAGACAGAAGCATCTCTTGTGCTGAGGTTACTACGGCTGCCCTTAATGCTAGACACTTGTGATCCACAGTGATGGTCATGAATGCATTTTGAAGATGATCTCCGCAGTTTATGATAATTTTCAAAGTCATCTGCAACATCAGCAAGGTCAGCTGTAGTCCCTGTCCCTCTGAGGGTGCATAACTCATAATGAGGAGGCTCAAACACCTCCTGGAACACTGTTTGATCAAAGTCTGTTTTCCTTTGGACAAATTTTTTACGAGGCTGCTTGATCTGTACTATAACAGAGATAACAATGAGGATGATCACAATGCAAGAAGTCACCCCAATTATAGTCCCACTGGTATTGGTAAGTTGGTCCAATAGGTTAGCTTTTCTTTTTTCTGTGTGACAGGAGAAAAAAAAAAAAGCACAGCATTAATTGCAGTTCAAGAACAAATGATGATGGGTTCACAGATTACTGCAAAGCTGAACCTAGTCTGCGTCTGAGTTCACTTAATCAATCTCACTGACAAAAAATAAAAACGAAGAAATCAGGTATTCGTGAAAGCCAAATAAACAACACACAAGTCCTCTGTGTGCCTATTCGTTTGGAAAGTGATTTATTCAGCATATATTACAAGCTTAATAAGATGAAAGGATTATTTACATTTTTTATAAAAAGCAACCACCGTAACAAGCAGATGGCTTTAGTGTCACCTCTGAACTCCATTTGCCTGCTAAAGCCCCCAAGACTGTTACAGATGTTCTCTTCATTATTTTCTGTCTCTTCCAGTAAATATATGCAACTAGGACATTAGGACCAATGAAAGGGCAAGACTTTCAGGTTTTAAAAAGAAATTCTTTGCATTGGGTACTTTAGTGAAGTCCTAATATTTGTGAGCTGACTGGGACTGTTGACAGTACCAATGAAAATTACAAACAGGAGAAAATAGAAAAGTTATTCAAATTGAGGTTTCAGAAAGGGAAAAAAAAAAAGTGCAAGTTATTTCTTTTTTCCCTGACCTATTAATTACCACAACTTTCCTAAACACCCATAAAAGTCCAAAACCTGATCCTACCTACTATCCTTTAATCAGGGGCCTCTAGGAAGTCAGCCAGCAAATTCAGCATTGTGAATGGAGAAAAACAGAAAATATGCAGTAAAATAGTAAAAAGGAAAAATAGTTTCACCCTACTGTTGTGTATGTTTCTCTGTGATTTGCTTTCAGATGGCTGCAGACACATGAGACGGTGACTGAGCCTTGTAGAAATCCAAGCTGAAAGCATTCGCATCAGTCTGTCACAGGCATAGCAAGACTCGACAACTGTGATTAAGTTTCAACACCCAGTTTAGTGTAACTTCTCCTGGCAACCTAAAACATATCAAACAACTTAATAAAAAGCCTTTGGAATGAAAGTTATTGGCACCAAAACAACAATGTCCATCTCTTCATAATCTCCTCGATACCAAAAATGAACTTTTCAGTACTCCCCATTGCCTACTCTTGTAGATTCACCTGGGGGTTCTCTAACTGACTGACACAGGCTCCGGGGAAGCAGCAGAGTTAGAAAAAGCAACACAACAGCAAACAACTTTTTTGCTGGAATCAGCAAACCTCCTTTTTCTAGTCAGGAAAACAAGAGAGGATAAATAAACCCATAAAAAGATACTTGGCAAATGAAAGATGGAAATCATTCTGGAAATTAAAGAGTGGAGAAGGTTTTCTGTTTTCCTCTGTGCTGAACAAGTAGAGAACAGATAATTATTTCCCAATTGTATGTTTAGTTTCTTTGAAGAATATTATTCCATGCCACAGTTTTGCTGTGTTCTTTTGAAGTATGTTTTCATTTGTGTTTTACCCTATTGCACTGCTTGTCAGGATTTTACAGGCTTCAGCAGACTTATGAGCTGACTGCTAATCCATCTCATTCTGATTTTTTTACTTGATTGGTTCCTAAATTTGGCATATCCCATGTTTCCAGGAACAAATCTGCAGTTGCGGGAGGGGGGAGGGAAGAAAACTGTCTCCCTAGCCTGCAGTGTAAGTTAGTTAAACTCTTTTCTCTGAAGACAACACAGACGCTATTTTATTTTTTTTCCCAGAAACACAGAGCAATATTTAGAAACGATTGTCACCACCTGGTTGGGAACATCAGTCCCTACCTATGAAATAGACATTATGCCTGATTTCCTGTGCTTGTTCCTTGCTCTTCAATTTCACTTGATTATTGGTAGATTTGGTTGCTTTCTCACAGTGTTAATTCCACTTCACCTTGTCTTTTTAGCCCACCTAGGCTATTATGAGCATGGCATGCAGCTAAAAGACACCTGCTACCCATATGTTACTCAACTACAAAGGTAACTATGACAAAGGAACCAAAATATTACTTTTAATTACATTTTAGATTGTATGGGAAACAGAGACCAAGTGCTCAGAAAGCCTGCCAGAAGGCCATAACCAGCCAGAAGGAATAACCAACACCAATCAACACCAAGCAAAACAAATGCAAACACTGAAAGTAAAATCCATTGGTATTTTTACAGCTTTTCTTTTGTCTATTGCTTGATGTGTACTCTCCCTGAATTATTCTTCCTGAGCTTTGACCCATCTGGCATGTACTTAATAAGAAACTAAGGGTAATATGCTGTATTCCGTGCAGTCTAAATGACTTGACATTTCCAATTCTGCACCTTACCTTTGCAGTGATTTTCATCCCAAGGATACACACAGTTCTGGAGTCCATTGCAGACCAATGTATTATTAATACACATATTACTGTGGCAAAAGAATGTGTTGGCTTCACAAGGGGCTAAAAACAAGAGAGAAAAAGCTGATATTAAGTAGCAAATCACTCAGGTCTCCACAGCAAACACATCTAGGAGTGATCATGTAGTCTGTAATAGGAGAAAGCTATACAACACAGGTTCCTCGAACATATTTAATATTTGACATGCAGCATTGAGATCACTCAAGTCACACCTGTTTATTATTCTATGGCAACAGATTTTCAGTTCTCTCTAAGATGGATGGACTTTCCCATAGTCTGACTCTTACGTGAGTTGGCCCCCCCAAACGTTGGTGGGGGGTCATTGATATGTTATCAACAGTTTTAGCCACAGATTCAAAACACAGCACCCTATAGGCTGCTCTGAAAAAGGTTAACTGTATTCCAGGTATGGGAAATAATTTGTTTCAAAGATTGTTGCTGAAACTCCAGTTTTATAAGAAAACTTCTGTGACTGAAAGAAGATATGTACTTTAGTGCCCGTATCAATGGTGCCTGAACATTTATACACAGAGAAAACAAAATTATTTTAAAACCCTATTGTTCATAAGAAAGGCTACAGTAAAAAAGTACGCCTTTGATCACAAGTGTGAAGATTAAAAAAAGCAACAGTCTTCAGTGTCCCTGATGACCATGGTCTAGGAGAATCATGCAGATTAATGCTGCAGGATGAAGCATTACTGAAAGAAAAGAAGCAGCTTGGAAGCCACCAGAAGGAAGTGTACACACTGCTAAACTGTGCTACTTAAGTCCTGGGAGATCCTTGGGGTTGGGAATGTAGAGAAACTACTCCAAAATTATATAAAATAGTAAATATAAATTACTCCTTATATTTCTTTCATTAAAGCCAAACCAGAAGACCTTCCTTGATTTAGAAAAAGAGCTACAAACTTTATCAGTGTTAAGTCACTAAAAATTAACTGTTTATGGATTTTTTTTTGTTTCAAAAAACCCAAAAGCATTATTATAATTATTTTAAGGGAAAATTAAAAAATAACCTAAGACCCATATCTAATCAGAAAGGAGCTGATGCTCATATTATTGATGCTTAGAATTTGTTGCTTCATGGTAATTTTTCTCCTCTGCAACTTTAAAAGCAGTTCCTATGACAACTTATATGCATAGCACAGAGACTAGCTGAGAGCAGATGACTGCTTCAGTGGTTTGTTAACTAAGGACAGTACAAAGGATTTGTATTGTAGAACTCAGTGACTCCATATACCATATCAAGAAAAGCACTTTTCAATAAATGCTTAAGTTCAGATACACATAACTGACTGTAATGGCTTCTTCAGAGCAGTTATGGCCTGTTAAATAAATAGTATATGCCATCAAAACTTGTACACACCCCCAAATACACAAACATCCACTCAGATATAACAGTATATGTATATTGTATCTCTTAGCCAGTGCAGCAGACTGGTTCTGCCCACTGTTCAATTTTTGGAAAAATCTGGTATACTACCTCCTAAGCTGCATTGACCCTGTTCAGGTGCTAAGTTTGTTACAGGAAGGATTTTTCTTTAAACTGGACAGAAAGAACAGCACATGTGCATATTATCAAGGGAGGCTGTTTTGGGACAGTCCTTATCTGCTGCTGTCATTTGGGGACAGTGAGGGCTGAGCCTGGAGGATACTGTGACAGATCATACAGAGCACCCACCAGAGGTACCATCAACCTTCCACACTCTAGCTGCAATCCCTGTTTCTCGGAAAGGCAAGGATCTTTGGGGACTGGTTCTTTCCAAGACACAGAAAGATTTTCACTGCCTGCTTTAAGCACAAAAAGAAACAGAGAAGGGGAAAATTCATGAAAGGGAAACCTAAGAAGTCCTAAGTAGCCACCCATTCAAAATGCATGGCAGTGAGTAGGAAGTGCCCAAGAAAAGATGACCCAAATGACAAATAGAGAAAGGTGTAATACGGAAACCAGGAAGAAAAAATAAATAATGCAGAATTAGGAAAATTTATACTAATAAAGCAATAAAGGAGAAAAAAAAAACAACCACAGAGACACCAAAAGACATGCAGAGTAACATGAAAAGCCTTAGAAGTGAAGTGGTGAGGACAGAGTGCTGTGTCTGAGCAGGGGGAACCTCTTAGATGTCTATGGCTTGCTCTTGTCATGTTAAAATCAGTTTGATTTAATCCTGAATGCAACCACCAAGTAAGGATTAATAGTGGAAAAACAACCCCCAGAAGAATAGACAACAACTTAAGGGAAGGAAGGAGAGTTGTGTGAGGAAGAAATAAAGGAATTTAGAAATACAGTGGTGGTAAGTAAAAAAGGAGGAACTAGAGGAAGGTAGTAACGGAAGTGAAAGGAAGAGAAAGAGAGAACTGCACAACAGAAATAGATGACACAAGGCATTCTGCATGTAAAGGAATGACAAGAGATTTTATTTCAAATGAAAAATACTAGGAAATGTTTCGGAAATATGAGAGAAAAAAATAAGAGCAGTACAAAAGATATTTTTTTCAGATTTAAGAAGAAGGGATAATTATGCAAAGTGATGGCCAGGAGATCTGGAAATGAAAGGCAAGGGAAAGGAAGAAAAATGAAATAAAGTTTCAGTTTCTCTAAATTGTGCTGTTGAACTATGAGGAAAAAGACGGTATGTGAATGAATGTCAAAACTAGATGAATAGCGAGGCAGAGCAATTTCAGAGTAAGTACAGCAAACTTAGCATGAGAGAAAAACAAAAGTAAGATTCCTAAACTTCATGACAAACAGCATCCTCTTGTTCATGTTTATAAAATTGGTATAGTCAAGTTCTCTCTGTGGTTCCTTGAACCTGGAGTGATTAAGCTGGACAAGAAATCAATATATTTTCCCCACTCTAATGAAGGCTTTTTGTTGGAATGAATGAAAGCATCAGGGGAAGCTGAAAACTTGTCAGTCCCATTGCATATTGGAGGAATTAGGTTTTTTACCCTTGAAGATGCACAGCAAAGAGGTCTTGGGATGCTGCATCAAGGACATTCTAGTAACAGCAAAAAGATAAATGAACTGGTAGTAAACAGGATTCTTTAACAGCAAGATGGATCTGGTCCTGATTCTTTCCTGAAGCTGTTACAGAACCCAAGATGTGAACAGAATCAAGCAGAAAAAGTATGTGGCAGCAGCACTTGATAGCTTCAACATCATCTATGACAATGTCTCAATATGTAACCATTTAAGCCTGAGAAAAGATTGTGGGTATTTTCACAAAAGGAAGCTGCTGCTATAGAATCATAGAACCATAAAATTGTTAGGGTTGGAAGGGACCTTAAAGGCCACCTAGTTCCAACCCCCCTGCCATGGGCAGGGACACCTCCCACTAGATCAGGTTGCTCAGAGCCCCATCCAGCCTGGCCTTAAAAACTTCCAGGGATGGGGCTTCCACCACCTCTCTGGGCAACATGTTCCAGTGTCTCACCACCCTCATGGTGAAGAACTTCTTCCTAACGTCCAGTCTGAATCGACCCATCCCTAGTTTTAATCCATTCCCTCTAGTCCTACCATTACCCGACATCCTAAAAAGTCCCTCACCAGCTTTCTTGTAGGCCCCCTTAAAATACTGGTAGGCCACTATAAGGTCTCCTTGGAGCCTTCTTTTCTCCAGACTGAACAACCCCAACTCTCTCAGTTTGTCCTCATAGGAGAGGTGCTCCAGCCCTCTGATCATCCTCGTGGCCCTTCTCTGGACACGTTCCAGCATGTCCATATCTCTCTTGTAGTAGGGGCTCCATAATTGGACGCAGTACTCCAGGTGGGGTCTCACAAGAGTGGAGTAGAGGGGGAGAATCCCCTGCCTCGACCTCCTGGCCACGCTCCTCCTGATGCAGTCCAGGATATGATTGGCTTTCTGGGCTGCTAGTGCACACTGATGGCTCATGTTGAGCCTCTCATCCACCAGCACCCCCAAGTCCTTTTCTTCAGGGCTGCTCTCCAGCCAGTCACTGCCCAGCCTATATCAGTGCTTGGGATTGCCCCGACCCAGATGGAGGACCTTGTACTTGGTCTTGTTGAACTTCATGAGGTTGGCATGGGCCCCCCTCTCCATCCAGTCAAGGTCCCTCTGGATGGCATCCCTTCCCTCCAGCATGTCAGCCGCCCCACACAGCTTTGTGTCATTGGCAAACTTGCTGAGGGTGCACTCTATGCCACTGTCCATGTTGCTGACGAAGACGTTAAACAAGACCGGTCCCAGTACTGATCCTTGAGGGACTCCACTTGGACATGGGCCCATTGACAGCCGCTCTTTGGGTGTGGCCATCAAGCCAGTTCTTTATCCACTGAATTGTCAGTCCATCAATCCGATATTTTTTCAGCTTGGAGACCCGGATGTCATGCGGGACAGTGTCAAAGGCTTTGCTCAGGTCCAGGTAAATTACGTCAGTTGTCCCCTTGTCTATTGATGACCTTCTCATAGAAGGCCACCAGGTTTGTCAGGCATGATTTTCCCTTGGTGAAGCCATGTTGATTGTACCCAATCACCTCTTCGTTATTCTTCTGCCTCAGCAGTGCCTCCAGGAGGATCTGCTCCATAATCTTACCAGGCACAGAGGTGAGACTGACTGGCTTATAGTTCCCTGGTTCCTCCTTCTTTCTCTTTTTGAAAATGGGGACTATGTTTCCCGTTTTCCAGTCAGCGGGGACTTCACCAGATTGCCATGACTTTTGGAATATAATAGAGAGCGGTTTAGCAACATCATCCACCAGTTCCTTCAGTACCTGTGGGTGTATCCCATCGGGTCCCATGGACTTATTCACTTTCATGTTCATCAGATGGTCACGAACCTGATCTTCACTTACAATGGGCAGTTCTTTCCAACCCCTGCCATTGTCTTCTGTGACTCCATGAGTGTGGCTGTAGCTCTTGCCAGTAAAGACTGAGGAAAAGAAGTTGTTGAGAACCTCGGCCTTCTCCATATCACTCTTCACCAGCTCCCCCGTTTCCTTTCTGAGGGGGCCCACACCCTCCCTATTCTTCTTCTTACCATTAATGTACCTATAGAAATTTTTGCTGTTTCCCTTGATCTCCTTGGCTAGATTTAATTCTAACTGAGCTTTAGCTTTTCTCACCAGGTCTCTTGCTGTTCGGACAGCTTCCTTATATGCCGCCTTTCTAGCTGTCCTTTCTTCCACTCCTAATAAAGTTTCTTTATATCTTCTATCTTCTATCATTACCTTCAACTAGATGAAGAGCACAAACCTCTCCCATCAGCCTATGGTCTTTCCCATGACTGTATAAATGCCCTTTAAATGAGAGAGCAGCGGAAATGCACAGAGCTCTCCCTTGGGTTGTATGAGGAGCCAAGTGAGAGTTTTTGGGTCAAGATTAGTGGTCAGCCCAATGTCGGCCCACAGCTATCAATATTGTAGTTGATGTCTGTCTGCTATGGACCACCTGATCAGGGACAAGAAGTACATGAAACCTTCTTCAGATAATTGGAAGAAGGCTCATGTTTGCAGGCCCTGGTCCTCATGGGGGATTTTAACAACCTGATATCTGTGGAGGACAACACAGCAGAGCACAAGTAATCCAGGAGGTTTCCGGAGTGCATTGATGATAACTTCCTGATACAGGTAATCAAGGAGTTGATGAGGGGAGCTCTGCTGGGCCTCATACCTTTATAAACAAGGAAAAACTGGTTAGGGGTGTGAATGTCAGGTACAGCCCTGGCTGCAGTGATCATGAGAGAGCAGAGTTCAGGATGTTGCAAAGAGGGAATAAGGCAAAAAACACAATCACAACTCTGGGCCTCAGGAAAGTGAATTTTACTGTTGAGGGTTCTGCTTGGAAGAATGCAATGAGAGATGGTCCTGGAAAGATAGGTGTTCCAGAAGAGTTGGTTGATTATGTAAGATCACCTCCTCCAAGCTCAGTAGTTGTCTATCTGGACAAGCAGAAAATCAAGTGAAGGTGGCAGCTAGCCTGCATAGAAGAACAATGAGTTCCTGACTTAAACATAAAAAGGACACCTACAAGAGGTGGCAGCAGGGTCAGATGACCCCAGCAGAAATACAGGGGCACTGACCAAAGATGTAGTGATACAGTTAGGAAAGCTGAAGTCTGCTTGGGTTTGAAACTGGTAATGGTCTGTCTGTGAAGGGCAACAAAAAGCAGTATGTCAGCTGCCAAAGCAAGATGGGGGGAAATTGCGAATGTGATGCTAAATGAGGCAGGAGACTGGGTGACAAAGGACATGGAAATGTCTGAGGTAGTGAAGGACAGACACAATCCCATGGTCCCTGATGTGATGCCCCCAGTAGTTGGCTAATGTCATTGTGAGGCCACTCTTGATTATGTCTGAAAGGTCATGGTGATTGGGGGAGCTTTCCAAGGACTGGAATAAAGCAAATGTCCCCCCGTCTTTGAGAAAGCAAGAAGAAGAATCCTGAGAGCTACAGGTCAGTCAGCCTTCTCTTGATCCCTGGGAAGGTGACAGAGCAAATAATCCTGAAAACCATTTCCAAACACATGAAGGACAAGAAGATTGTGGCCTACATTTACTTACGAAAGGGAAGTCATGCTTGAGCAACATGACAGCCTTCTACAATTGGATGACTGGCTTGGTGAGTGAGGGGAGAGCAGTGGATGTTGTGTTTCTCCAATTAAGAAAATCTTTCACCCTTATTTTCCATAGCATCCTCATAGACAAACTGATGAGTATGGTCTAGATAAATAGAAAATGAGTTGGACTGAAACTGGCTGAGCTGCCAAGCTCAAAAAATTGTGATCAGTAGCATGAAGTCCAGCTGAATGCCAGTCACTAATGGTGTACCCCAGGGGTGAGTACCAATACTCTTTAAGGTCTTAATTGATATCCTGGATGATGGGACAGGGTGTATTGTCAGAAATTTCAAAGGCAGTGCAAAACTGGGAGAACTGGCTGTGTGGCTGTGCAGATGTGCCTTAATAGGCTGGAGAAACAGGAACTTCAAGCAGATCAACAAAAGGAAATGCAAAGTCCTGTGCCTGGGGAGGAATAACTTCATGCACCAGTAGATGCTGGGGACTAACCATCTGGAAAGCAAGTTTGCGGAAAGGGAACTGGTGTGCAACAAGCTGACCATGAGCCAGCAATGTGCCCTTGTAGCAAAGGTGGCCACCAGTATCTTGGGCTGCATTAGAAAGAGCACTGTCAGCAGGTTGAGGGATGTGATCCTTCCCCTCTACTCAGCACTGATGAGGCCTCATCTGCAGTGCAGCAAAAGAGAGACATAGACGTACTGGAGTGAGTCCAGCAAAGGTCAACAAAGACCATTAAAGGCTTGGATCATCTAACATATGAGTAGAGGCTGAAAGAGATGGTACTGTTCAGCCTGGAGAAAAGAAGGCTTGGGGGAAGGAGCGGTGGGAGATCTCTCATCAATATCTACAAATACCTGATGGGAGGGAGTAAAGAAGACAGAGCCAGCCTCTTCTCAGCAGTTCCCAGTGACATGGCAAGAAGCTATGAGCACTGAATGAAATACAGGAAATTCCTCTTAAATGCAAGAACAAACTTTTACTTTGAGGCTGGTCAAACACTGTGCGAGACCTGGTTTCCCAGAGAGGTTGTGGTCTCTGCATCACTGTAGATATTCAAAACCCATCTGCACACAGCCCTGAGCAACCTGCTCTAGCTGACGCTGCTTTGAGCAGGAGGATTGGATTAGACCATATCCCGGCGTCCCTTCCAACCTCAATCCTGTGACTCTCTGAAAAGATGGCTTCATAATTAGACTAAAAGTAACAGCTGGGAACACACAGTTATGTTACTTCTCCTGTGTCCCAAAGCTGCCTTGAGTCAAGCTCTGCCAAGGTACTGGCCTAGAAATAAGTGAGATAGCATATGTAGCATAATGAACAATCCATAACGAACCGTAATCCAAGCAAGCAAATTAGAACTATCCATATAACTCACCCTGATGTATTTTAGTAACTTTAGGTCTTTGTTACATTGTTGGATTTTTACAGCATGAAAACACTATAATCTAAATTAAAGCACCAATTAAAGAAAAAAAAATATTATTAGGGGCTCTTATTTTAGTTTGGATTTGAAACAATAATTATTTTTATGTAAAATTATAGTTTATATAAAATAATATATACAAAACAAATAATTAATACAATAATACAAAATAATATATACAAACAAATAATTAAAATAATTTCATTCTACATTATTTTTAATGATAATATTTTCTTTTAAAAATTTCTGTGGTATCTGTAGGGATACCTTGTATCTTAATATAAAAACAGATTTTATAGTTATTGAATTAATTATAATGTAACATCTTTTGCTCCGCAACAAGTATTTACACTGAACACAAGATGGTGCACTTATCCTAGAAGATATATAAGCAAGTGAGCTAACAGGAACAGACATGATATCTAAGAGATATTTCTGTTATCTGGCATGTAAATATATTTTTTTCTAGTACAAGTTAGGAGATTGTTATAATGATCATATTTCCAGAAGGTTACCATCACAGCATTTAAAAAAGCCTGAGTTTAGTATTTGAAGGTTACTGCTTTCAAAATTTATAAAAATTGAGCCAAAAGAGTTGTCTATATTTTCTTTCTATTGGAAGGTTTTGGGAATGCACATGCAGCCAATAATCTATACTTTTTAATCTATGAATGCAAAATGATCATAAATTCTTTTAATGCTGAATAGCCCTAAGGCAGAGAAACATAAAGAACATTAATAGTTCTTCCATATGGCACGTTTACGAAGTAACAGAAATAAAAGCATTCATATTTTATATTTTTTTTAAAATTACTACTTTCACTGAGGTAATAAAATAAATAATCACAAGTAATATATGCTCATTTATACTATAAAATAACAGTATTTCTAAAGCACTATAGCAATTAAATATTCTGTGTGTTATTAATAATTATTACATTATTGTGATGTTATGAAATAATAAAATACATTATCTGCGTGTTGAGCATCATTTTGTTGGGCGCCACAGGATACTTTGGGGATAAAATGCAAACACGGCCAGGTCAAAATATTTTTGCAAGATGAAGTAAAAAGCTGACTTGTTACGGGCCAGGTGTGAAGCCTGGCCGTTCCACTTCAGCGCGGTGCTTCCTCCAGTGTATTTACACTGTTTCTCAGCACCACGCAGAGTTAGTGCAACTCCTTTGCTTCTGGGGTGTGAATTAGCTCCGAGCAAGATGGCTTGGGTGTCGACACCGTACTTCATTGAACTGTGTGGATTTACCCTTTGAGCCTGTTTCAAGACAGGGATTTCAGTCCAGGGATCCCAAATCTTAGATGAATACCCTACCCTACTTGCTATTTTTAGACTTCTCTCTCTTCCGCCCTTCCCTTCTTGTCATAATATTTTTGAGAATTCTTGCCTTCTCTTGAGGGTGAATTCAGAAATCTTAATAATGGTTAGATGCGATAAACATTTTACGCTGAACTCGTCAGACATTTCACACCTACTCACGTCCTCAAGATAGTTCATTGCATCATGCTCTGCACATGAATTCTTTAAGTATAGAACATTTGGCTTTTCCCACTGTTCCTTACTGAAAAATAGAGCTTTCTTTCCTTCACAAGAGAAAGAAAAATTAAATTCTTCAAGTGTTCCTTGAATCATCCTTGAAACAGAGGAATTTTTCTCTCAGCCTCTCCAAGGAACAGTTTATCAGTCATGCTGAGAGAGTTTCACTTACTTTATTAAAATTATAAAATTATTAGGATAGTTTTAGTACAGTACACTACAAGTATATTACCCAAAGTAAAATTACTTATCATTTGCCACTAATGGACAAAAAATTATTAAAATACAGCTATTAGAAACTTGAAAATAAAATGTGCTTAATACTGAATTTTCTTTCTCAGTCACCTTCAGACAGCTTTGTTCAAGATAAATGTAACTTTTATGGATAGTTAACGCCACGAGATACATATCGACAATTTAGTCTTTAAAAAACACTTATATGTGGTTCCATGGGTTTTTTTGGAATATGAACTCACCAGAGAATGGCAGTTCAGGAGCATCTTCTCAGAGCTCCAGTCTATGTTCAGTTTATACTCTCTAGGCACCACAAACACATATTTTGTTCAGGGGCAGAGAGACACTGGGATGCTTAGCCAGTGAGGGTTTTTCACCAGAGATAACCGCAAATAGCACAGAGAGGCAGAAAATGTGATGAGTGCTCACCAATAAGGAGGCAATCCCAATGTTTTCTTTTTTTATATATGATAGAGTGGAAGCAGGAAGCAAAACCAGCAAAGCTGCAATCTACTTACACTCACAAGTCCTTGCAAAGGGAAACCATCTCTTCACTTATCGCTTTGTTGTTCCCTTTCTCAATAGTTCCCTTTGCATCACCACAATAAACACAGGCATTAATACTGCATACCCACGGTGCCGTTTCCCCATTAGAAAATTGCCCTTGCTGGGGTGATACTCTTCATGGATTCTGGCTGTAAACAAGGACTTCCATGCTGTTATTTGATAAAGCTATGCGCTACTCTTCTAAACATGGCCCTAGATTTCTACCCAAATACAGTTTTTCTTAATAAAAAGAAAATAGGAATGATAGAACTTATGCTTCCTTAGGAAAGCCATGTGTGACAGGGCTTTAAAAACAGACTTAGAGCTCAAAGGGGCAACAAAATAAAAGTGGTATTTTTCTGGTCTGGGGTTTGTGATGCAGGGTTATGGATGGAGAAGGAAACAGTGCTACCAAGTAGCAGTCAGAGGTGAGAGAAAGAACATCCTGCCTGCTGTGCATACAGAGGCATTTTCTCTTATCCCGTATGCCCTGGTTCTATGAATCTGCTTTTAGGTTAAAGCGTAGGTGTGTCTGCTCAGGAGCAGCTCTTTGAAGAAGCTCTAGGTGTAATACAGCTGTCATTAATCAGGCTGGAGATCACTCTCACAGTCATGGAAAATGAAATGAACAGTTAGTCAGCGGGTGAAGAAACCAAGACTAATCTTTCAAGTCATCTTACCAGACGAACAGACACCTTTTGATGATACCAGCTTTCTTGTTTTCCTTTTTCCAATCCTTAAATTAATTTATCAAGTATTTGAAATCTATGGTAGACAATGACTCCCATACACAAAAATACTATTAGATACGATTAGATACATATTAGAAGATATTTTGCATGGAAGATATTTTAGATATTAGAAAGATAATGACATAAGCAGACAAAACCCATAATGATAGTTGGAATAGGTAATAATGCTGATCACGAAATATCAAATCATCACTCTAAATTATCAGCTATCAAGAATTAATTCGTTATTAAGTGTTACTTAGAGCTCTACTACTATTTTGATGGTGTGCGAATCATTACTGATTTTCTGGCATAGGAAATTTAAAACTTCTTGCATCGTATGCCTTTCCTTCAGACATATTTACAGCACAGCTGCTCTGCAGAGCATCACTGGTAGAGGTTTGGAAACTTGTAAGACCACTTTTTAGACACCAACAAAAAGACACATATATTTCAAATGTAATTGGAACACACTTATCAAACCCTATGAAAATAATCATATAAGAAATGTCTTTAAGATTTCTCTGTTCAAGTCAGTCAGAGAAATGTCAAGTCCCCAGGACACAGCTCTATAACAAGAATTAACATTGAGCAGACTTACACAGAAAGAAAACATTCCTGAGGCTAAGTAAGTAGTCTGTTTCCACAAAAAAAAATACTTTCAGTTCACAGACCCTTCTGTTAGGGAAGACTGTAATATCAGCAACTTAACTCCACACTAAGGAGAGGAACTTGGGGAGCTACAGATCACAACACCTCCTGGCCATTCCCACAGCAACAGTAAATACAGGGATTTTACTTTGTCACTCTTTCCCATGGACATAACCACAACATAATGTCATCTTCTATTTTGTTTCTTTCACAGATGTAGGTGAACAAAATTACTTTTTTCCTCTTTGTCCCCGAGTAGAGACACAGGTGTCTGTTCCCTGATGCTCATCTCCCTGAATGAGGACTGACATTCCTTCTCCTCCATGCAGATGATCTAATTATTCCCACACACTGCTGAAAGACATTGCAGTTTACATGCTATGAGCTGTGTCTCGCAGTGTGCACCACCGGACATCTGCTCTAGCTGACTCCTGACAGCTAGCATCAGTCTGCGGCATAGGGCAGCACTTAGGGACAGCTGACTTGGCACAGGGTGTACAATCAACATCACCTTCAAGTCTTTAAAGTCAACTTCCAGCATTAAAAACATGAATGGATTTTCTTCTAATATTTATGAGCAGGCTGTCTATACATATCTCAAACACAACTGAGCCCTTAATAGATTTTCAGCTTTTAGCGAGCAATGATTCTTCAGAATAAATTTACAGAAAACACAGCATGTTAATATTTTCAAATTCACAATCAGAATACCATACAGTATAAACTATCATCTGTTTACAAGAACAAAGTAGCTCATAAGATGTAGCATGTCAGGTAAACATATTAGGAATACTATAAGAGAAAAAAACACATTTTTCCTTATTTTCCTTTAAAATAGCAAAGCCTTGCAAACACACACTTATTCAAACCTTCATTTCAAGTTAGTCATCACAGTGCTTCACTCTCCAGTTCTTTATGTGCTGTGAACCTCCAGTGTCTATGCAGTTGTTTCTAAGGTAACAGATCAGGATGCCTTGTGAAAAAAATGAATCAGATCTTGAATATTCAAGACGTCTCCAGTTGCAGAAATGAGAAAAGGGCCGCACCATCTCAACTGAAGGTTCTTAGTATCTTTTAGACCCTGGCCTGATTTACAGACAAGAAAAATGTAAGCCACCCTAAGGCTGCAGTGTGAGAGTACAGTGGTGCATGCAGTTTCAGGCATGTAGACTGTCAGAAATTTTTAATCAGAGCCATAATTAAGGAATTAGAGAGGCTGTTCTCAACAGAGTCTCATTGCCTCATTGCAGGGTACACACACACAGAATACAGATGAAGAATATGTTTGGTAGGATTGTGCCTTCATTCCGACCACTGACAGCCGCACAGAAATCTTTCTGTCAGACATGTGATGCTTGAACCAAAAAATACATTAAAAATTAACATGAATCAGCATATGAAAATAAATGCATATACTCCTTCCTCAAGGGACCAAATGTGCATTATTTCCATCAAAGAAAACAAATCGATACCTTTCACGGGTGATTACCTGAGTCAATAATTTCCAGTGAATGGGATTATTGGGTCTCATTGAGGGTTTTTTTGTGGTTGGTTTGTTTATTTCATTGTTTTGTTTTTGTTTTCTTTTTAACTGGCTAGAACTAGCTTTTGTTTCTTTCAAAAGCTATTTTGCTTATTATCTGAGTCCAGAAATTTTGTGAACATACGAATGCAAGCAAGGTGTATAGAAAGAATATTAACCGAAACATCTAGTAAGGCTTTTAGAAAACCTCTGCTACTAGAAAAAATTAACTAAATTTTTGCTTAACAATATCTGACATATAGGTTTATTGATATGTGCATTCTAGAATATGCACAAACACACCCACTATCTGTGATAAAATAATCACAAGGTATTTTTCAAATGCCCATCATAATGAGATCTAAATAATCAAATTCATAGAAAAAGGATCAGGCTTGATAAAAACCCTCAGAGCTGTATTATTGTCCATGTTGTGTAACGGAAAACTGAGACATCAATAGCTTGGGGATCAGATAAAAGTCATGGTTATACGACAGGACAGGTCATGACTACTCATACTTGTCTTCCTGTCTCTGAATCCTGTGCTCTATCTACTGCATTACAAATTATTGCACTCTGTAAATGCTTGGAATAAAAGCTGTTCTGAATATTTACATAGTTGGTTTGGGAACATTCTTCAGTGACTTCTCTGCATGAAGAAAATATTAAGAGTTTTGGGGATTTGCATCACTTAACAAACTGAAAGGCAGACACATTGATTAGGGTCTTACGTTCTTGGAAGGATGTGAAGAGCATCTGGAATCGGCTGCTTCGACTGCCTTCATCTGCCCACATGCGGATTACACCAAGGCCTGTCCGCAGCATTACATCATTAGCAACAGTGCTGCAAAACTTCGCTTTCAAATCCTCCACGGAGCTGCTTCCGTCATAGACAGCTACAAAATTCCTTTTACATTCGTTGGAATTCTGCATCTCATAGTCCAAGAATCGCAAATAGATCTATGAAACAAACAAACAAACAACAAAGGTAACATGTACAGACTTTTGAGAATGACTAAACAAACATTAAACAGCTTTGCTCTACGTTGTGGGAGAAAGACTACGCAACGCCACCACCAAAATGATTTTTCTGGAGCTGATGATCCATAGGCCACTTCCCTGGAAGAGCATTAATATGGAAACTGAGAACTGTTTATACTGCCTGGTATTTTGTCTCGCTTGAAAGTAGAATCCAGCAGAAGATCTAGATATTTTTGTTTTCCTTCGCGGTAAGGTCCTTATTTCCAAATATATACCCGTCTTTGAGAAGCATGTACAACAGTCCTTCAAGCTGAAGGACGGACAAGCTAGAAATTTCTTCTTTCGCTGGCTGGCACAATATTGCTCTATTACGTGCCTGACATGGAAAATAATAAGGCAAATAATTGCTGCTCCCTCCCCAGAGTCAATATGTGTCATCTTTGTGATATGACTCAGCTCCACTGATTCAGGAAGTGAGAATCTGGGAGCCAGGCAGAACTCAATCATTAATCTTTTTACGTTTCCTCAAGCAATTTGGCCACCATCTCAGCTTTTCTAAACAAAACCTTATGGTATATATCTTCATAATTTAACAGGGTTGAAATCAAGAGTATTTCGTGGAAACTGCTAGAAACCTAGAAAGTTTTTTAGGAAATGTCTCTTGCATACAAGCTAAGTTCTCTAGTAAATGTAATAGATGTCTTGCCCTTTGCAAAGAACTCTTTAAATCTACTCAAAAAGAAGCAGAGGTGATTACAAAATGCTATTATTTGATATTCAATTCTATATATGACTTTAATAGGGAAAATCACTCATTTTAAAAGCAATTGCTAATGAAAGCAACATCAAGTATTCCAGTAACAGAGAAGCTAAGTAATATTTTAAATAAACACGTGATACATAATCAAACCGCCAAGTGTACCCAGGAGACTTCAGGAGAATGATACAGAAAGCTGAAGTAGGGCAGAAATAGCATAAAAAGCCAGTAAACACACTCAGCATCCAGCTATATGCATCTTCACTTTAAAAACTAAACAAAAAGAAACTCCACTGTAGTAGATATCAGGTATACTTCTTCACAAACAAGCTTGTTAACTTCGTGTAGTTTTTTACATGCACAGAACAATTGCTTAAAAAGCTTCTCTGGATTTGCCTAAATTACACAAACACAGGTATCCTAGCAGCAACAGGACTCACCACTTCACCTCATTGATATATTAAAGCTCTTATGGTTTAAGAATTATGTGCTATTATCAGTCTGTCACTGTTTAATAATAACTCAGATTTTTAAATGAGCCTTTTCAGATAATGTATTATAGTACATTTTCATTCCTTATTATGCTTTGCTGTTGTTCTCTCTGAAAAGAATATTTGTACAACAATTTTTACTATCATATGAAATTTGGTATACTAGGTTTCATTTGCTGGCCTAACCTTCTAGTATTTTATTTCTTATGGTAATCCTTACTTCTCTTCCAACATTCACATCCTCCAGAAGAACTCAGGAATATATCTCAATTAAATTGCACTTAAATGACTTCTATTTTCGCCATGTATCATGTTTTTTAAATACTATAAATTAAGGAAGCTGCTTATATTGATCTCAAAAATGGAACAGTGAACAGCAATACACAAAGTAATATTCAGCTAGCAATATCTTATATCAAGGAATACTTTTTATACTGTTTTTAATTTCATTTGCTGGTTGTTCCACCCCTGCAGTGGAATGAAAAATTACTAGATTTCAGTCATCCAGCATTGCTGAAATTTTCTCACAGTATCCCCAACTTTTTATAAATGTGTTGTCTTGAGACGTCTCACCATTTCTTCTCCTACTGGGGGACATGCAGTTTTCATTCCTGTTAAAACAGGTCACCTACTTTCTTGGCGAAGTCATACTTAAAGGCTTGTTTTGAATTCTGAAGATTTGTTGAGTGCAGAAAATGCATTTCTGAAGTTCCTCCGCACTGGCCACTCCCTCTACAAGTCTCTCTTTCATTCTCTACACTCTTCCTCCCTTCTCCACGTGCTCAGGCACCTGACCCTTTACTCCTTCTTGTGCTCCAAATGCATGTTGGCGTTCTCCAGCTATTTGGATCATTTTTGTCTTGCTGATGCCTGACTACTTTAGCCTCTCAGGTAAACGTCGTCTTCAGCATGGTTTGCTCCTACTCTTCTCTGTTTATACAGCATCAGCCGCTTCCATGGCCATCAGGCACATGGTTGACCTTCACTCTCAGCTACTTCCTAGAAATTGTTACACCTGTGTAATCAAAGTGTATGAAAACATGCAGAAATTAACTGGAACAAAGCAAAAATTAGCAGCAAAAGGCCAGTGAGAAAGCTGCAGACAGGAATTTTGGACCAGCTAGTGACTCAAATGCAGCCATGTAGAACTGGGGTGGGCAACCTGAGACGAGCTCTTAGTCCTCACTCCTCACTTCTCGTATTAGTGGCTTTAGGGGTCCAGCTGGCACAGGCACACTGTTGTCCTGCGAGTGCAAGATTATGAGGGAGGGATGTATGGGAAGAGGCAGACCCATGATACCCACAGCCAGCAACTGGCCATAGTTGGACATGCTGGAGAGCTGCTTCCTGTGTACTACAGACCAGTTGCTCCTGCTCAAATAAGAGCACAACAAGCACTGTGAAACGCTGGCACCCAGCCTCTCCTGTGAAGCTGCTGAGATAGTCCATATTCCATCTCTGCATAACATTTCACTTAGAATGGAGAGTTAAACGTGCGCCTTGCTTTTCTTTCCTCCGCTAACAGAAGCTGCCAGCTTCAGATGGGTGCTCCAGTGCTTGCCAGCTTTGTCTCAGGCAAAAAGTAAGTAATGCGATAAAATCCTTCCGCAACTGATTCTATGCAATACTGTATACACATGACTGTTTTCCAGGAAGCAAAGCATGTCAGATAAATGTCTCATAGGTATGCACAGAAGGCATATTATTGTCATGAATAATTATTTTAATGCCATATATGCCTATCACATATATACTGTATATATATTCTAATATACCATGTATAGATATAATAGACCATACAGATATAATGCAAGGTACGTATATCATATTTTTGTCTTACTACATTCTTCAGGAAAGCTCTTACTTACTCCAGAAAAAAATACCTTGGTCTGACTGCAGAACAATAGTAAAACTATACTTCACCTAATAGGGGAAAGACCTATTACGTTTGCTCAGTTGTTCATTATTTTTATCCTGCTGTCTTATATATAATATACATTTATATGTACATATATATGTGTGTATACATGTATATATAAGCACATATGTCTTGTATCGGGTATCCCATTTCAATACTGAGATGTAATTTATATCGGTTTTCATTCTTACAAAACATGTGTGCTAATCCTCACTGTGGTTATAAAATACCAGCTTTCACAGCAATTTCCAGCATTCATCAATTATTCCTGATCTGTTCAAACAGATTGTTCATATAACAGTACAGCCAAAGTCTTATTTCTATGAGCTTATCATTTGACATTCTCTAGTTTCTGAGGGCACACCAGCCTTATGAAATAGTAAAATGTTTCTTAGAGTAGCAGTCGTAAATGCTGAGAAGGGATCAAGAGAACAATAACTAATTATTTCACTTTGAGTCTTTCAGTGAAGAAGTGAACATTTCCAGTTTTTCTCAAGCCTGAATTCTGCTATTGGTCATACCAGTTCATTTCTTTCTGTGATAAATTCAGCTAAGATCATAACATATATAGACTTGATAGGTCCTGGAAGCACTGGAAAGAAATATTTGGCTTTAAAATCTATGTCCATCCTTCAGAAGAAAGATGGCACCTTCATAAATTAGAGAAAATAAATTCCTGATATTCTGAGATAAGCTGGAGTTTCATTCTCATAGTCTCCTTTGGAGATGACTATTCCCAGAACTTTATATAAAGTAATGAGGACTTGATCCAAAGCTCACTGAAATCAGTGGGTATTTTTCCATTTACGTAAGTTCATTTGGATCAGACCTATGGATTAAGACTGCAGTGCTTTTTTAAAAACTGGAAACTTGATTGCACAAACTGACATCCTGATATTGGATCGGATTTTATTTTAAAGAGCTGGAATAATTTAATTGCATCTGCACACCTCTGCCAATTTTTGTGGTTTTATTACTATATATTTGCAATTGTTCCTGTCACTGGCTGTAAGACCCACACTGGCAGAAGAAAATGACTAATAAATTGACTTCCCCAGGGAAAGAATAAAACTGATTATATGACAAACTGTTATCTAATGCAAAATGTTCCTGATACATAGTTTTCTGAAATCAGTGGCAATATTCTCATTACTTCCACCAGTATGTGGGTCTCACGAAGAGAAATTACGGAGAAAGTGGTAGAAAAATTTTCAATATTTCTGGTTATTTCATTTACTGGGATCTTAGTCATCACTTCTACCAGCAGTGGATAAGAAACTTTGCTCCCCTAAAAGAAAACAAATGAACAAAAAAGAGGTCACAAACTCAAAAGCCAGCATCTGCCTTCATTAAGCCTTTTTTCATTGATGCCAATGGGAGCTTTTAGAATGATAACATTTCCTTAGGTACTGACACATTATATTAGCATAATCAGGACATTCTTGTTGAAGAGAACATCTTATTTGAAAGAAGCAGCATAACTGCCGTATCGCCTTCTTTCACATTTTTGTTGTAAAGTTTTAATAAGATGCTTTACTCAAATCATCAGTTTCACATTACTCAGAAGAACAGGCTCCTAGTGCACAAGTATTACCTTTTACTGAGCCTCAAGATGTTACTGCAAATGCCAATGCCATTAGCAACAAAACTGATAAAGCCTCACTGCAACTGTGGCATATATAATTTACACTCGGTCACAGTATATTTTAAATAATTGTCTTGTCAACTTTAAGGTTTGTATTGTCATCATAATAATGAAAAAGGAAATGCTGGATAAGTTTTACTATTTTTTTATTTTAATTTGAAAACAACAGAAACCTCTGACTGCATATATTAGAAAAGAAAAAAAAAATGGTTGTAAACTATGAATAATATATCACCTCAGTCAAATGGTCAGATAATAATCTCCTCATAGTGAATCACTTTTGATGAGTTCTGTTTTTTAATCAATCACTGAAGGTTAGGGCTGACAACATGATTGATCAGGCCAGTCAGGAAAGGCTTCAAACCATATCCCAGAATATCAGACTTAATATATGTGCACAGACATCCAGTCCTTTATAATGCATCAACACAAAACAAACTAAACCAAGCAAAAAAAAAGCCATTGTTCAACAACAAGTGAAGCTCTTCAGATTTCTTTGCTTTGCCCTATTTGTTTCTTCAGACTTCTGCAAGTCCCCAATAACTGACATTTATTCTGTCAAGTCACCCTCGTTTTTCTCTTATACAGTGGCAAAATGCTTGCAAGTGGCAACCTTTACAGCTCCTTGGTACTGTCCTGCTTTTTAACACTGAAAACTGTAGATCACATGCTGATTCTTCTGTTCTCTTTGGTAGATGCTTTATTACTTTCATCAGTAGTTTTTTAATTGCATTTCCTAAAAATAATTTGGTTTGGGGATGCTGGGGTTGGCTATATTTCTATACCTGAATGGAATAGATTCATGGTAACTTAAAAATGTTTTGGGTTTTTTGCCACTACTACTCTGGCGTGTGTATTACCATGCCTGCTAGAAGAAATTCTACATACGCAATTCTACACAGGTGATTGTCTTGCATCTTCATCTAACAAAACTGTTTCAAATAAGTTGTTTTAATAGTTTAACATAGGTACACAATATTTTGTATTTGTTTAAACATAATTTGTTCACCTTGTTCCAGGGATGCCACATAAATGTGTTGTGGGTTTTTTTTTGTTTTTTTTTAATTCATAATATTATTTGCATTATCTGTATGGTAGCAAGCTTCACAGCTTCTTCAAATGTGGAGCTCATCTGAAGCCTTTAGAAGTGTCTCTGGCTATTAGGTTTTTCATTTTTCTGTAACATTTCAGGAATCACCATTCAAAGGCTTCCTATTAAATTTTAGTATACTGCTTAAGGCTTCTCTTCTACATCTGATTAAGAAGCCTCTAAAAATTAAGGATATGCTAGTCTGCTAGTGCTGACTGCTTAAACGTGTTTTCCTTGCAGGTCTCATCCGAGAGCGTAAATTTTCACTTCACATGTGAGAAGAGAAAATATTTCTGTTTAGTCAGATTGGTTTATACAGACTTGTAGCTCTACAATTTGCTTCACCACGTGTTTCCTCCTAACTGCCTAGGAAATGTGTGCGCAACAGCCCGTTCCCCTCACCAGACTACATTCAATCTGAAAATCAAGCACCTGGAACTGAAAGTGTCTACCAGGTAGCAGCACCTATGCTTTGTAAATACGCAAGTGTCTTGGTCCCACGTGGGCTTTTGGCCCACGCCTGGCCTCGAGCCTCACTGCCCCAGCCTCACCTCGCCAAGCTGCCACCCCAGCGCAAGCTTTGGCTGTCCCCATTGCCACAGGTGTATTCCCACCACCACCACGTCCCGGCCACCACGGCTAGGCCTGCCCGGCTCTCCTCGTCAGCCATGTCCTGGCTCTGTGGCCACTCTTGCCCTGCTCCCACCCTGCACGCTGAGCATCCCCTTCCCTCTGCTCCCCAACAGCTCTGCTTGAAACAAATGTCACTGCTCATTGATAGCTCAGGTTTAAGGATACTACATTAATATCTCAAAACTAGATACTTGTTAATTAATAACAATATTAATAATAACAATAATAAATATGCTTTCTGTTTTCCTGTGGGGCCTTGTCAAACTCTGCTGACACATCCAAAATAGAAAAATGCTTGTCTCTGATATTATCCTTTAATATTTCACCCTTAACAGAAACTGAGAAAATGCCATCATTCTCTTAATTTTCTTATTTTCTACCTGTAAATAGAGAATTATTTGCTTATCCACTGCTGTAGCCTACGATATCTCTGAAATTTTTCAAATCCCAGTGCAATAAGCTTATCCACTTCCTCCTTTGGCTTTGTTCTACAGTGAGTAATTTTGGGATGGGGAGGTTTCTCCATCTCTTTTCTGTTTTGGGTCTGTTGGCACATTTGGTCAGCAGCTGCCTCCTCATTTTCCATTCTTGCTCTCTACTAATTGAAATCTGCTTCTACATGAAGTGCAGAACCCCCAGCATTTCCAAACTCCAGATTCTCAGATATCTTGCTCAGCAGGAACTGACTTCAAATGATTACAAGAAACACACACTTTGCAGCCAGTCACTGACAATATAAGGCTCCAGGTCTGCGTATAGATTGAAGTCCTGTTCAAATTGCCTTCTGCTGCCTTCTGCACTTCCAGAAAGTTTCAGTTCCTCATGCATTTTCAGCATTTTGCTTTCGATTCTATAAGGAAATTAGTGATGGCTCTACGTGTGTGCAAGAAATTTGCTGCTCTCTGACCCATTCCAGCTTGCTGACGATAGCAGCAATATTACACCCAGACTGTCAGTTTGAAGCTCAGGCTTAGAGATCTCAAGTTCGTACTCCCTGACTGATCTCATTGCTCATGTGTTGAGCTCAGACTTGGCTTGAACCTGGAACTGCAAACCAAGGAAAGGACTTGCATCTTGCTTCTGCAGACAGTTTAGATTGGATGAGTTTAAGCCAAATGAAATTGCAAGCAGCCTACATTCTGGCACAGTTTAATTAAGAAACTAAAGATGTAAAGATCCAACCCAAACTCTGTCTGAGAAACTCTGGCCTTTTAGGCATAGTTCCCAGTAACAAACTGTGCAGCCCAGAGTACAGGAACATGTGGATTTAAAGACGTCTGCTGAGTTCTTACTGTTCTTAGCAGGAAAGCCTGTTTTCATAGGTGCAAGCTGCCATAAATTAGAATGATCTCACTGAATTATTGCACTGAATATGTCATTAGTTCAAGGTTAAATATGCACAAATGAAGCTGACTGTAAAATATGGACAATAGAATCCAGTTCAATTGAATCAGGCCAATAAACAACATAAATCTTACTTCATACAAGGTTTTTTAAAATTTTAACCACTAAATCCTTACATACTATATGAAAATTCTGTAAGATGGGAGTAGCAAGATTCATCAAGAGATGACCCAGCACACTCCTCTGCCTAAAGGTAGGATTAGTAATGTTTCTCTCATTTTTTCATAGTTTGTTACCTAACCTGCACTTTAAGACTGCTAGCAATGCTGGCTGAACAAACTTTCTTAACCAATCATTGATAATCGCCTCCCCGCTGTTTGAAATCTTTTTTCCTAGTGTCTAACCCGAATCTTTCTTTTGAAGTGCAGGACCATGACTTATCCTATAGAAATGGACATCAGAGCATTCCTTCCTCATTGTAAAAGCCTTTTATTATCTGGTATCATGCTCCTTCACAAAATATTCTAGATGACATTAAATAGCTTCCAGTCTCTCCTCAGGTTTTCTAGAACTCCCTCATCGTTCTCCATTCCAGATGCTCTTCAGCTGTTACACACTTTTTGAAATCCAGCACAACCAAATGCAGGTACAAAAGTTCAAGAAGAACTAAACAGTTTTTAATCCTCTATTAACAGCAGCAGTGTGACATTCTGTTAGACACTGTGTTTACAGTTATGTGGCTACACAATTTGTGTTTTTACATCAGTGTGGATGAAGTACATGAAGTGTGGATAAATTCTACAGGTAAATAAATGTGGGATTTCTAGCAGGACTTCGAGTCATATAGAACTTTTGTGGCGGTGTGCCACAAAAGAGTTAGAGTTAGATCAAGTGAGAATATCACAGTGACGTTATTTACCAACCTGAAATTAAGGTTTTATTTACCTTTTACTTTATTTAAAATAAGGTTTTATTTACCTGAAATTAAGACTAGAGGACAATACTACTATCTTATTTAGTATGCTGATTCTAATAAGCACAATTCTAATTTTGTGTTTACCTGTTTTCTTTCTATTAATACCTAAGCATATAACATATGCAATAATCATTCATCAGTCCAGTCATTTCACATCTATAGCTACTTACTGCAGCAAAATGGGAAGCCCATCTACTTAATTGAAAACCTCTATGAATATTGAATTTATCCAAAAGTAAAAAAAAAAAAAAAGGAATTAAAAGTATATTCTGGAAATAATTTATCTGTAGTCTTTATGAGCCAACTATTCAACTCCTTCCCTAAACTTTCATCATAGAAAAATGCTTATACTAATGACTTTTTCTCTTCTTCTGCTTATTCAATACCAATACCCTTCCCCCTGCTTATTCAATACCAAATGCTGGAACAATTAGATATACTCAGTAGAGTCTGCTTTAAGATTATACAAAAAAGCCTTATCTGTATAAAGATGTCAGAGATTAGTGGATATATAAATTCTACTTTGTAAAACCTTTTCTGTCCAATAAAAGAGAGCTAGAAAAAATATACTGTGGAATTGTCTTTAACAGAGTGAATGGAAGTAGGTGGGAGGCACGAAGCTGTTCCAGTTGCAAAGAGAGGAGGAATGGTAGTGCAGCCAGCAACAATTAATCCATAAAATAACTAATAAACTACGGATAAGAGAGGAACTCAAACAGAATCCAAGAAAAGAATTGTTAAATTCACTGCAGTCCTCTCCTTTTTGTTACAAAGGCATGGCTTGCTGACTGTGGTGGGAGAGAAAACACTCTCTTTTTTTGTCTGTGTCTCTAAACGAAAGGAACTAAAGCTCTCATATAAAGGAACATGAATTTACCTTGGCTCCATTTTCAAAGCTCCCAGATGAGGAACAATGATGAACCTAGGGAGTCAGCAGTATTCCCTTAGTATTCTCTGTATTAGGTATTTGAAATATATTGAAAATTAAAGTGATAAAATTACCCCCTGCTTAAGAAAACACATTGATTCTTTAAAAAATATGAGCAAAATCAAAGATGAATTTAAGAAAATTACTTATGGCACAAAAAGCACATTAACACTGCCCACATCATTATTTATAGAGAAAGAAGGTTATTTTGACTCAGGTGACAAATTACCCTTCCACGGCAGAAGAAAAAAAGTAGTTTACAAGTTCAAGCTGTAAAGTTATTAAACAAGATCTGACTGTGCTAAGAAATGCACAACATATTAGAAAAGTCAATTTCTTAAATTAAATGGCAAATCAGCAACTGGATGAAGGACTGACCTTGGATCGGGGTGGTGCTCGGATGTACCATTTACAGTCTACTGCTTCAGTTTCAGAAGCTTTTCCTTCTTTGACAATTTGTACAGATTCCACAATTCCTTCAGGTCCTCCCATCTCAAACTCACAAACTGAATAACAAAATACCAGAAAAAATGAAACCTGAACAGCAAACAAAAATATTTTCTACAGCAGAGTGCAAAGGCCTCGAAGACTAAAAAATAACACCAACATACCAACCTGGCAATGGTTTCAAAACGCCAAGGTCCTTAAAATCCGGATCTTAAAAATTGAGAAAGATAAAATTAGTTTTGTTCAATATCTTGGCTATAATGTCAATGTGTAATGTCAATGTATTAAAATTTGACAATGCACTTCAGTGGTATGATTGTACATATATTTCTTGGAAATGAGAAATGTGTCAAAACTATAGTAACAAAGTTATTATTAATGTATAATTTATCAACACTACCATAACAAGTTCTTTTTTTTTCTGTTATGAAATCCTGCTTTTCTCTGCATCTTTTTTTCAGAAGAGTTCAAAAATATTTCTGCATACACTAGCAAGCAAGAACATCACACAGCTAACCACATGATATTTTAATACATCAGTCTAATGAAAGAGGATATATTTACAGATCCATTCAGAATCCTGTTGCCTATTTTGCATTTTGCACTATGATTATAACACTCATGTTAACTAGAGAAATCTAAACTACATTCTGTTTATGAATACTCTGCCATCCCTACTGACAAAGAGGAGACACTTTCTTTAGCAGAAACATCCATTTGGGCTTCCTGAAATAAATACCATAAGAATTTACAATGGAATTCATTGTGCTAACAAGGTAATAAGTCTAATACATGTGCTATTTTCAAACAGATAAACATGATTATATTTACCCACTGAGATGCTTTGTATCATGTTTTTATAGCCAGATATAAGACATAGATGAAATGAGTTTGGTCTTAGACCTATGCTTCAATAGACAGCTATCCACAGACAAATCATAATTTCACAAAATTTGTCCAAAACCAGAAATGTGAATGAGGCTAAAGTATTGCAAGAGAAGATGATCTCTTCAGGATAGACTGGTCTTGTCTGGGAGATTTGCACTGCTTTTTTTAACTAAAACGAATGTTCCACACTGTTTTTTCTCATTTTCAGGAGAAAAAAAAAAAAAAGACAAGAAAAAAAAAAAGAAAAATCCACTGGCCTTTGTATTTCTCTGAAAAGTTGATAGTATCTGTTTTTCTGAAAACAATGATATACACTCTTCATTAAGCTTCTCCTGAGCCACATACAGAGTGCCAAGGCCTCAAAAGGATTGCACAAGAGGAAAACCACGGTAGAGTTTGAGCCATGTACTCTACTCATGGAACTGATCTTATTGTTTCAGAATTGGGTCAGTGTAGAAAAGGCTATAAATAAAGCAATGAAAAGAAAGTTTGGAAGTAGAAAACATATTAAAAAAAAAAACCAAAACAAATAAAAAACAATCCACCACCAAAACTGCTGTTCCACTCTAGCCTTAGACAAGTCATGATGGTAAGAATCATAACTAAATAATATCCGGAAAAAGTCTAGTGTTCTGTAAGAAAGATCATCCATTTTAACTTGAACAGTGAGAATGTGTTGACTTCAAAAATCGGAGTTGTAAAATACTTTTTTGAACTGTCCCTCTATAACCAGGTTGCTGTTCTTCCCAGTTATCTTTTACAGTTTCACAATGCAAATCGTGAGTAAATACCATGAACTTAAGGGACTGCAAATATAATTGAGTAGGCAATTAGCATTAATTGTTAAGCAATTTTATAGATCAATAGATAAATATGATAGCCAACAACACTAAATGTAATTAAATATTTCAGTTAATGTACTCAGATGTTGATATCTAGTGCTGAAAGCAAGATACTTAAGGAAGCCTACTTTGACTACTGGTTCAAATTAACATACAAACCGTGTCTAGTGTAACCATTACATTTCTTCCTTTTGCTGAGTTTGCAAGGATCACTTTGGTCTACTGAAAAAACTCCACGACATTACCAAAGTAGAGAGGAGGAAAGAAGGAGAAAAAGATCCAGACAGGATTTCTCCCATATGAAGGAGTTTTCATATAAAGGAGTGTTAATAGCAAGAATCCAGGCTGAAGTATGATCTAGACCATGCAACTTGACCTTCCAAAAAATTCCGGAAGTATGTTCTCATTTGCTAACAATACAGTTAGAACAAAACCACATAGAACTGCACAATCTGTTAAAATTGTAGAAATACGGTAGATCTTGTTCAGTTTTGAAAAATGTTCTTTTTGCAACCTTTCAACATCTCAAGAGTGATAGTGAAATAACATCTACAACACTTGAGGTGATACACTTCATTAAACATTAAAAGTATACCAATATTATTGTAACAAAAACAACAATCTGTAAATAAGGTATTACCAGAGATGCTGGAAATTCAACCATGTTTAAGCATATTTACCCGGCAAATGTTTGTGTTTTATATAGTCTACCATTAAACAGATTATACTTTAGCAGCTCTTCTGTATGTAATTCAATCAAATTGTTATTATCAGTCTGGCTGAGTCAGAACCCTTTTAATGATATCTAAACACTGACTGGCTAGATCTTCCGATAGACAGAGTCCTGATTAAAATCATGTTCCCATTAGGGAAACCTCCCACAACAGGAAAATTTTGCTGTGAAAAATAAGATCGATCAACTACAATGAGAGAGAAAAACAGGAGGCAATAGGCCTTGAGGGGAATGCAATATGTGTAAATTTTTTCTTGGGGATCTCCTTAATGGGGAAATGAAGTACGTACAGAGGAAACCATGAATTTTCATAAGAAATGTGAAAATGTGTGAAGGTTATGTAAATGGAAGACCTTGTATCCAAAATAAGTTCTGTGGCTCTTTCCTGAAGCACTGAATGTCTCTTTTAAAACCAACTAAAACCAACAAAATAAAGGTTATCCAGAAATTTCCTTTGGTGATATATTCCACAAATAATAGATTCCTGTGATTTTTATTACTGTAAACTTTTCTGTAAACTCTCCATGAAGCACAGTAGAAACTTCTTATGAGATGCAAAAATCTGTGCTAGCTTATTCACAGTTACTGTCCAACAAGCAGAATGAGAAACTTTAGAGTGGTCCAAGGAGAAAATGGTGATAATCTGTAGATTTCCTTAACAAGTAAAAAAAACTGGGTGGATGAGAAGACAGTGAAGTAGACTTGAAAGTGGTAGAACAACCAGGCCCATGATGGTGGTGATCAGTTGCACAGTCTAGTTGGAGGCCAGGAATGAGTGGTATACTCAAGGGGTCAATACTAGGTCAGATGCGGTTTAACTTCATTCATGATCTTGATGATGAGGCAGAGTGTACCCTCAGCAAGTTTGCTGCTGACACAGAACTTGGAGGAGTGGCTGATACACCAGACGGTCATGCTGCCATTCAGAGGGGCGTCAAAAGCAGCCCTGGAGAAATGGGCTGACAGACACCTTATGAAGTTCAATAAGGGGAATTGCAAATACCTTCCCATGGGGAGGGACAACCCCATGCACAATATAAGTTCAGTCCACCCATCTGGAAAGCAACTTTGGAGAAAAGGACCTGGGGTGCCTGGTGGACACCAAGTTGAACGTGAGCCAATAATGTATCCTTACGGCCACCAGTAAGGATACATAAGGATACTCTTTCTCATAAGGCCACCAGTATCCTGGGCTGCATAAGGAGAATTCCTGCCAACAGGTTGAGGGAGGTGATCCTTCCTCTCTAGTTGGCACTGGTAAGGCCGTATCTGAAGTGCTGTGTCCAGTTTTGGGCTCCCCAGTGCAAAATTTATATGGAGCTACTGGAGACTAGGGGTCATAAAACTGATTAAGGGACTGAAGTATCTCTCATACAAGAAAAGGCTGAGAGAGTTGGGGCTGTTCAGCCTGGAGAAGAAAAGGGTCAGAGCAGATCCTACCCATGTGTATAAACACCTGAACTGAGGGTGCAAACAGGATGGAGCCAGGCTCTTTTCAGCAGTAACCAGTGAGAGAACAAGAGGCAATGGGCACAAACTGAAACACAAAACACTGGAGGTTCCCAGTGAACATCAGAAAACACTTTTCCTCTGTGAGGGAGACTGAGCACTGGCACAGGTTGCCCAGACAGGTTGTGGAGTCTCCATCCTTGGAGATGTTCAAAAGCTGTCTAGACGTGGTCCTGGGCAATGGATTTGAGGTGACCCTCCTTGAGCAGGGGTTTGGACAAGATGACCTCCAAAGTTCCATTCTAACTCCAACCATTTTGTGATCCTTTAATTCCTTAATAATTAAACACCGGAATTGGTTAATATTGAAATAACTAGCTGAAAGACAAATCTAAGGTAATAGCAGAGGTTAGACAAATCTCTATCACAATACAGTCTTGTTTTGGTGGAATTTGCTTTGAGACATAAGAACTTTTATATCTATCCTGGAGAAATCTGTAATATTTAGGACTGGTTCTAAATGGATCCACCAGCTCTTCATGGGAGCCTCTAAAGTTTTCAGATGCTGGCTCTGGGATCTTTTCTATACCTGGCCCATGGAAACCATGCTACATTTATTTATTTTTAGTTTCATTGTTAAGATGCAACACGTCTGGATTTTCTAAGCAGCTGTGAAGCGTGGAATTTAAATGCAAAAAAAAAAAAAAAAGAGTTAGGAAAATACAGTATTTTCTTTCTTACAAACACATAAATTTGTGAGTAAACCTTTCATATTTTGTTAATCAGTGTCTTTAACTTTTCACATAAAGTTCATTTGGACACTTTCTTATGCTATCAATGTCAAACCTGTTGCTTGTACTGACAGAAATAATAGATATCTCAGTCTTGGAAGTCAAATGATTTAAGTCAACAGATGTTTCAATATCTCTTAAAAAATGGAAGATTGAGTTTGTATGTTTCTTAGCATATCTGGGTTAAAATAGACTTAATTAGACAGATTTTATTTTTTTTTTATCTGAAGTACAGTATATACAATGAAGAATATGAGCAATTACTGCATGGTCAGAAGTCAAGATGAAGGAAATGTGTACCACAAAATCCTGATGAGATATGAGGCCTGATTGTGATTAACTTTTGAGGTGTTTTGCTTTGTTTCTTCTATAAATGAGAAAGAAAGGAATTATTTGATCAACCTATACACTACAAAGGGTTGGCGTTTGAAACATAAAGGAGTTTTTACTGTTTGTGAATATAACCCCCTCCATTTTTAATGGATATATACACAAGGTAGTCACAATAAGTAGAAACCATATTTCCTAATGATTTATAGGAAAACTGTCCATTTTTACTATTTGAACAGGCAGCTGTAGATACATGTTTTCATTTTCCTGTCTTTTGAATGACTAGAAATAGGCAACTTTTATCTATCAATATTTAAGAAATTTTAACGCACGCATGTGGTTCTCTGTCACAGAACTGATAAGAGCTCTGATTTTACATGCAAATGCTCAGGAAAAGTGAAGAAATTTGCACTATTCAGCAAGCCACCGGTTATTTATTTTCAAGTTTATGAAGTCAGGTTCTTTTACAATGATTTCTGGGAGCCTAAACCAGCCCTGCCCTCTTGAGGGTTGAAATATAATTCTCTGTAAAAGCAGAGCTTGCAGAACTCAGTACAAAACAGCAGGATTGTTCTAAGGTATTTTATGTGGTTTCCTCCTAGTATTTGATGATAGAGTAAAAATACTAGAAAATGATGATCAAAAGATTTTAAAAGCATAAAAGTCTGCTCAAAGAACCACTAAAGCATTTCTAAAATATGAGAAGTTTTTATAAGCAAACATTTTTTGTGAAGTGTACAACAAGGGGACCTAGCTATTCTACTGGGAAAAGTAAAGCAAAAGTACAAACAAAAAAAAAAAAATAAACAAAGCCAAAACCAAAAAAACAACTGAGATAGATGTGCAAAAATACACAAATTATTGTCTTGTTAGCCAAAAGTTAAATTTGTTCTGATGAACATTTTCAGCTCTGTGTTCTTGTTGAAACTTCAATATATATGTCTATATCTGTATTAAAGATATCAAAGGATCTTCAAAGAAGGCCTATAGTTTGATAGACAACCTGAAAAACAGTACTATAATAATTATAGCTGGCAATAGTATGTTCTGTATTTGCTCTTCGTTTTCTACGTTCTTTCTTTTAAGAACAGTATTGTGAGCAAGGGTGGCTATTTTGGAGGCTATGTATTTGTAATCTAAAACAATGCTTCTCAAATTTTTCACTCCTTAGCAAAGTAATGAAAGAATTTAAAGGTGGAAAGTGCAAATGTAAAATTGAATATGACTCTTGGTACTTCACCTTGAAGTTCTACCTGCTATTAGATCAGGAGGAAGTCATATGCAGACAAATAAGCCAAAAAAGATTTGTATTCTCGAGAAGTTTAAGAAACTCTTTTTTTTTGAGGATACAGCTCCATAAGGAGGCACTGTTTTGTCTTGCTTTTGTTGATCTTTTCATGCACACAATGGCAGGCTCTGAGATCTTAGCCTGCTTGCTCCCTTGTCTACTCTGAACAGTTCAGAGTAGGTTCTTTCTGTAGTGTAAATTTTGTATGGGTGGAAACCATCTCAGAAGGTAAGAGGATTCATGACAGCTTGGCCGTCATCTTCAAATGGTGTTTGGACTATTTAGTATGCGTACCCAAATACCACAAGTGAGAAGTCCTTCTTGGAACTGACATAGTAAGAAAGGAGAGCAAGAATGGGCAACAACGTCAGACTGCTGAGTGGAAAGAGGAAGTTTGGGAGTCTTGATGATATGTGTGGGATAATTTGGCAGATCATTTTTATTATGTTAAATACTTACACTAGCAGCTGAGTGCTCCATTTAGGCATCGTATTCCCCTTATGCAGCACACTGTGTGTGGAAACACAGAGAAAAATGATCCCAAGACGAACATTTCAGGGGATGCATATACCTTTATCTGCCAGTTGCTCGGAAATGTGTGAAACAAGACTGAACGAGCTCAGGAGCCCACTTTATCTGAGTAATGCAGCCTTGCTGTGACAGTGCAGCTAACTTGATCGCCAGGACAGACTGTCAGTCAAGGGCGATATCTCGTATGTGTCTCCCCGAGATAAGATCCTGGTGGCTTCCTGTGATTGACTAATGGTCTCCGAACTTGACTAGGAAGAAAGATGTACAACATAAAAGTGCTACAGAGCTTTTCCTGACAGATGTTGAATACTAAGTATGGCCTAGTCATGCAATTTCAGCATAAAACTACTAAGGCTTGGGATTTGTCTTGTTGGTTTGTTAGAGACAACTCCTGACCTAGCCCAAGTAAATGACACTTTAAGTTCACAGCAGAAGTATACGGAAAAATGATCCAGAGAGTTTAGCCACAGCTGTTGCTAGGCATTACTTCTTCAGATTGAACCAATTTATACATGGTTATTGCTTGCTACTATTGAGTGCTAAACTTGCATATCCTTTTCAGAGAGGGTGTTCATGCTCTATCAGTCCATGGAGTGGATTTCCCAGGACAGAAGGAACTTACAGGAATAACTTGGTGATATAAAGTAACCTTACTTTGTCATTGGAGAAATTCTTTCTCCTAGTTTTACCTCAGAACATTCAACAGAATGAATTCACTACAGTGTTCCAAATTTTGAAGAGCTACATCTTTTTCAGTTATTCTATTCAACAGAATATATCATTTGTGCTACTTCAAATAGTACTGAATAAACTGTAGTTGACCACATATTAAGACACATTTCCAATACAAACAGAAATGTCAGGATAGTGTTTACCCCTACTGACATTCCCTTGCTGTCACCGGCCGCACCAACCATGCCATGTAGGCTACTGGCATCTTTTTGAAGACAACTGCATCTCACATGAGAAGTTCAAATATATCCTCTAGTTTCCATGTGCAAACAGTTCACCTTCCACTTTAATAAGAGATTTCTTGTGCTGTCTCCAAACATTTTTCTCTTACAGCTTAGCAAAACATCAGGTGGACTTTTGCTAAAGTGATTAACCATGTCAGAGAGCACTGAAAGATGAGTTGCATTTTTAAAAACAACTGATTGCTTAATCATCTGACTATATGAGATACCAGAAAGAGATGAAGCAGACACAATACTTCAGAAAACATGATCCTTAGAGTGGAAAGAAATGAAATAGCCATAGACAAAAAGCCATTCATTGGTTTACTGTGCAACTGCTAGATTTTTCAAAGTTATTCAATTAATTATATTGTAGTGCTCTCCTATAACAAAGTCTTTGTATGATTCCAAAAGACAATGTGACAGGGTGTTTTAAAAATGTATATCCGGACTCTATATCCAGAGTAGAAATCTGTTGGTGTTTAGCATCAAAGGAAGAATTCTAGGTTTTCATTCCCACAGGACCCTGAATGCTCTCTTCCTAAAGGAAAACAAACAAACAAACAAACAAACAAACAAAAGCCCAACGAAATCAAAAGAGGAGGGAAATTCATTCATTAAACCAAATTGTCAACTCTAATTGTGATTATATGTGCCCACCACAGACAATGCAATAGAGCTTAAACCTAAACTTTCAGTGAGCAAGAAGAAGAACTCTAAAAGCCACACAGCTCAATGAATTGCTGAGGAAGGCATATTAACACCAAGTCCAAGAAACAAGTGAGGGAAAAATAAGTCTTCTGTCCTCTCCTTTCAGCATCCATAGTAGTATAGCTTTCAGTGACTGTAGTTTTCCTTCTCTTTCTGCTACTTTTAGGAGGTTTCCTGCCTAGAAATTGTCCTTTCAGGGACCACTGAGCTGTTGACCCCAGCAGTCTTGCCAAATGTACTAAGCCCTCTCTACAGGACGAGAAGATGCGTTTTCATCAGCTTTAGCTACTGAGTATACAGTGGAGCTGCCCTGGAGATATTCTGGCACTTTCTTTTTCTTCTTCATCCTTTTAGTAGCACAGGGTAGCAGTTTTCTCTGAGGAAGAGTTTCAGTATAGTGCAGTTGCCAGAAAGGAGATAACTCTGTGTGTTAAACTGTGAATTCCTACTTAAATTACCCACAAACTTACGAATTTTACATTTTATTATACAAGATAAAATTCAGATATTTAAGGGATATAAATAATATATGGGAAGGGAGCAATAACCCTTCCGGTCTTTCTACTATTATGAAATTCAACTTCTCCTGAGATTACAGAAGGAAAACATTCTGATAAATTTTTGGTAAGTAAGGTTTTACAGCTAGGTTTTTTGGCCTCACAGTTCATCTGCTTCCTGTTGGTTACAACTGCATGAGTCTGACATTCCCTTTTGTTCAAATAGTAGTTTTTTCTCCCATTTCATGCAAATAAAGGTGCCAAAGAACAGTCCAAACCAGGCTTAATTGCTAATACTGACCTAACAAACATATAATCTGTTAGAAACAAGATACTAGGTCAGTTAGGACTTTTATTATTTTGACGAGAAAAGCCTTACTGTATGTTTTATTATGTATTTGACTAAAACAAAAAATTCATACAAACCCTAGCTCTAAATTGTTTCCACTTAAATTAATGAATAAAGATGGTTGCTCGTCAGTAAGACATTTTTTGTTATATGCCCCCATGAAAAAATAAACAGGATGATAAATTCTAAATCAAAGGGTCTTGTCTTCATCCTTTTTAACTTTTTCTTTAAAAAATCTTTAAAAAAAAATTTTCTTTAAAAAATCTTTAAAAAAAGATCCTTCTAATGGATCCTCAGTCCTCTTTGAGTATCATTTATGCCACTTGTTCTGTGTTCACTGACCGATTCTCAAACTGGTTTGTCATGAACATCAGTAACCAAATGGGTCTGTGGATAGCTGGAGATCTGTAATCTAGAGTTTGAATAGTTTTACATTTTTGTCTATAAAACCTCAGTTACCACTGACTCTTTCACACCCCAGAAACTCCGGATCCAGCTATCCCTAAAGAGTTCTTATATTCACTATAAATTAGCAAATTTTTAATTCTATTGTCATAACTTGGGAATTTAGATTTAAAAAATCATTTCCATGGAATTCAACATATTTGCAGATTTCCTCCTCTATTCAAAAGCTATCAGTCTGAAGCAACAATTTGATTTCCACTAGATTTACTCACAGTTTTAATATTGACTCTGCAGTTTTAGGCCCACAATCTGACCTGAATTTAGCAATTGATTTATTGAGTGCTACACTGATTGAATGCCTCAGCCTCACGCAGAGAATTAAAACTGGTCTTTTGCATCACTTTCACCATGAAAAAAACATGATTCATTAAATCATACTTTGGAAAGGCAGCGTTCATAATAAGTCCTTATGTCTACTTTATACGATATGCAATATTGCCATTAACTGGCTGAAGAGACTGGGAAAAGAAGAGCTAAGTGGCTACTGATCAGATATTCTCCAGTTCTTCTGTTGGTGTGCTAATATTTAGAAGAAATTAAGTATCAGGCTAGTTTTCACTTTCAGCAGCAGAAGCAGGTCAAACATGACTGTCAGTCACAGTACCTGGGATTTTTAAGTATGGGTCAGACCCTTATCCAACAAGCAGGCCATAATTAAATTTCATTTGACCACATCAAGTTTTTGTCTGCCAAACAGCAGGATTTTTCCTAGCTTGATTTGAAAGAGTTATTTAAAGCTCTAGTGATCAAGAAAAAAATCAAATATAAATAAAAATTTCATATAAAAGCACTTGGTAAATCATTGATCCATATGTATATTGGACTATCACTGATAGGCAACATTCTGGTATGCAAACAACTATATTAATGATATAAATTATTCTTGTGGGGAGAGCACATACAATTACAGAGATTCAAATTACCTGAATCTGGTTTTTAAACTACTAAGTACAAGGGAAGGGGAAGGGGAAGGGGAAGGCGAAGGGGAAGGGGAAGGGGAAGGGAAGGGAAGGGAAGGGAAGGGTCCAGAGAAAACAAGAAGTGGTGTCATACAATCTTTTATTAACCCACATACTGCAACCAGCAGATTTGATAACATTGTCTCTTGAGCTTCAACTATCAGATAACATCTGGCAAATTATGTTTGTAAGTCCTGTTACACAACATCTTCTGGCTTCTCAGTGTCATCTAGGGGACTGATATGTGACTAGAATAACACATTTCACACTACCTGCTTCTGTCATGCTAGTACAAATTTTTAATAATGGATGTGCCACAGACATCAGTTTATTTGAATCTGAATTCTCAGAAAATATTTCACAATTCTGTTCTCATCATCTTACTCATGACTCAAGCAATCTTTCTTAATGCAAATTACTGGATATTAGATGTTGTCTTTTGACATCAAAGTATTCAAACAACTTCTCTGTATCTCTAATGTGTAATGGTATCTGAAGCAATATTTTTAAAATGTTGATCAAAAGTATTTCCTTACTTATTTTCACAATTTTGCAAAGAAATTATTCCTTTTGATGGCATTCTCAATTGTCTGGTAGATTTCATCACCCTAAACATTTAAAAAAAATTTAATCAAAAGTCAATTTTAGACCGTGTGACACAGACCAAAATATTTTGTCTCACTGAAGTTAAATTCTCCTCTACAAATCTATTTGAGGAAACACTAATGTCAGACACTCATTTACCTAGTGAATTGCAGGCTATGCTGTGATCATGTAAACATGTAAACATGTAATCGAGAGGAGTCTTCAGAGCAAGAATAATTTGAGAGCACTGGATCTCTCAATTTCAAAAGAGATTTGTGTAGTTGAATATGTGTTGTATTTATTATATAATGCATTTTCAATAAGAAACAGAAAAAGTCTGTCTTGAGAATTTCTCTCTAAGGGCAGAAGTAATTTTGCTAACAGTAACGTTACCTGATTTGATTATGAATGACTAGCATATATTTAATGAAAGGTTCTCAATTAGTCTGTATGTCTATACGATTGCAAAGCGCTCTTAATTCATATTGGAAATATGTAATGTATGGAATAAAGTAGTTTTAAAGATTTCTTTATACTAATAAAATAAAAATACCACATTTTTATCAATATAATGTAATTTAGAATCATACAATCATACAATCATAGAATGGTTCAGGTTAGAAGACACCTTAAAGATCATCTAGTTCCAATTCCCCTGCCATGGGCAGGGACACCTCCCACTAGACCAGGTTGCTCAAAGCTCCAGCAAACAATCAAGTATTGGTTTGGTTTGGGTTTGGTTTTTTTGTTGTTTGTTTGTTTTTTTTATTTTAGCTGAAGGGGAAATAAAAGGCAGAAAATACAAATAGAATTACAAAATGTAATTGAAAGATAAAAAAGTGCCAGGTTGACAAAGAACATAAACTTCTTAAATTTGAATCTTTCTAAATTCAGTTCTATTGCTTAAATGATTGCTTATGCCAACAGACGTCTCACCACCTAAATGTCTTTACAATTGGTCCTAAATGAATAAAGAAAATAAATGAACAGAGAATGTAGACGTTTTTAAATGTCTTCAGGCTGAATAAATGAATGAGTAAAGAGTAAATAAATGAGTGATAAATAGTCATAGCTGCCAACAGCATACAGCATGGAAGACAGACACCATTCTTTGGAAGATCAGCACCTGAGCTAGCTCAGGCTCAAGAAATCTGAGTTTATTCATTATTGGAGAGCCGTGTGATAAAGACAACTCCTCCTCACTCCTAATGAGTTTCAAAATCAGCTAGAGTGGGGAGATGAGATTTTGCAGAAAGAGCAAGATACTAAAGACCATTTGGCTTTCCCTAGGTATCTCTTGTTTGTGGAGATTTCTCTGTGAGCTTAACTTCCAATTTTAAAGAAAAGAACACATGATAACACAAAAAATCACTGGCCTCTTTTCCTATCAATAAATAATTGTTCCTTTCAAAAAATTATCCTGAAGTTCTGCTCCATTTTTATTTTTAAAAGCCCATTTGGCAATGGATGCACTACCACAAGTTTAAGTAATGGGAATGTAGTAATAATCTACTGGAAAGTGTAATTTATATTTGAAATTTAAAATCCAAGGAGTGGAACCAGTACTCATTGCAAATGGTTGCTGAAGTAGTATTACTTAATTTTACAAGTATTAAACATGATTGACAAACTGAGTTGACCAAAAAGCTTATCTGAATGAACTCAGTTTTAAGCATGGTTGAAGAAAATGATACTTTTTTATATACAGAAAATAATTTAACTTCAGACAATTCTGAGGTGATTTTTTAAGGACAAGGATATCTAGAGGAAGAATAGCACAGGAAGACAGACAAATCACTAATCACCATGTTATTACTCCAACAAAAACTCAAGTGACTGTAACAGAATATGAAAACAAGTGGAAACTGGGAGTTAGTGAATAAATTGAGCCTACTTAAGGCTATATTAGCGTGACACTGATCAAATACGCAAATGCTGAATCAATATATACTACCACATAATTTGTGTAAAGGTAGAAAACTAGTTTTTAATTCACAAAAAGAGTTGAAGAAATAGTAGTTCAGTTCTCCAAAATAAACAAATATGTCATTCTGACTTAGTTCAATAGATGAAAAGGTAGAGGACAGTAAACATAGTTACCTCTAAGTACCCAAGCCTAGAGATTGACCATATTTAGGTACATGCTTAAATGTAGACTTCCTGAAGTTGTTTGCTAAATTGGGGCTAGATTTAGTGGCCTGCCAGTGCAGCACTTGAGTATAGTAAGCTTAAGCAACTGTTCTTTGGAATTAACCTTGGGCATATCAGAAAGTAATTTCAGAGATTTTTGACAGATTGTAGTGTTAAATTATAGTAGCTATTATTCATATTTGGCTTGAGGGCCTTAGTGAAATGAACAAGTTTTTCAGAGGGAAAAAAAAAAAGACACTTAGCAATTTGGACTTACCACAATAAAAAATGTGTGCAAATTAAAAATAAACACATTGAACATAAATTGAACAAAAATTACTTATTGGCTTTCCCAAACAAAAGAAAAACATTAGCTGTGCTAGTGGCATTCTGCATGTAAAGGTGATTTCAAAGATTTGCAGGAATGAAAATTATGTGACAATTTTTTATTTATTTCAAAGCTAACTAATAAAACACCTACAAGATACAGTGGAAATTACATTATTTGACATTATAGAAACAGAGCATAGGAGGCTAAAAAATTCTAGAACTTTAAATAGGGATGTCAGACATCTGTGGCATCCTGTGTTCAGTAGCTGAACATTTTGTCAGACTTACCCTGTTGACCATAAGAATACGCTACTTAAAAAATTTTGAAGGAATATGTCTGCAAAATGTGAATTAATATTATAAGAAAAAAAGACACTAATCTACTCAGCATTCACAAGCATTAAACAACGTTCGCAATAAGCAGGTGACTCTTGCCTGAACCTATTATTACCAATATATACCTCTTCATTATAGATTTTTATATTTTGAAGTTTGGATTCTTTTAAGATTGAACTTAAAGAATTCAACTTCTCACTTCCTCAATTTATCACGATTGTTTTTAGGATAGCATACCTGTGTTTATTATATACATAACATCAGTTAACATTACTGAGATGAGGTTTGCTCATAACTCCTTAGTGTATGTATAAGGTAAATGTATATAAGGTAAAAAGAGCTTGTCAGTAGCTTGAGGGAGGTTATAATTGTACAGAGAAAAAGAGAAAGAGAGAAAGGGAAAAACCAGATAGGAGTAAGTCCAGTTATTCAGAGGCTTGAGTCAAGCTCTTGATTTTCCACCACGTTCACAACTAGCAATACATATATTGTCTAGAACTAGCCATAGAGATGATATCTACTTCTCACAAAAATCTTTGTATTTCTGTTCCTCACATGGAAAAGACTATGCATGATAGTATTTTTCTACCCTATAAGAGCAGTATGGTATTAAAGATCGCCAGGTCTTTGATATCATATAATAAGAGAGAAGACAGATCAAAGGCATAGATAATCTAATAGGCCAGCTAAAAGTCTATTTACAGAAACATTAGGACAAAATTTCTATCAAAGTTGAATTAAGCATGATCTTACTTCTGGACCTGAGCACCAAAGAATCTCAAATGTTACATCTGACATGAAAGAATTACATAGTCTGCATTTCTCAACAGACAATAAACAAGTCAACATTGGTCACAGCCATCAATATCACAAAAGATATATTAAGGTGTCAACATACACTTACTAGAACTACAAATATACAAAACAATATTAAGTAACATTAACCTCAGTTCTGGTCAGAAAATGAGACTCTCTGGGTTGACCTCTTTACAAAAAAATATAAATACTACCCTAAGAAAATGAACCAACGCTAAATAGTTGCTGAGTATACACTAAAATGCTGAGAGAGGATATATTTTGAATTTGATACATTTACTCATTAGCTAATCATGGCATACTGCAAAAGTATTCAGTTCTAGAAACAGAAACATGACTGACTTTTCCAAAGACTAAATAATCAGAGCTTCTAATTATTGATCAAGAACTTTATTTATTAGTTACAGAGGACTGGGAGCTTTCTAATAAGGGTTTGTGTGCATTTCTTTAAGGAGAATTAGCTGGAAGCATTATTCAAAGAGTTATTTATTCAAAATCTGTTAAGGAAAGCTAAATATGTCAAAAAAGATCTTTACTTATTGCTGTTAGAATTGAGAAACACTTCATCAAAGGAACAGATGATAACAACAAAATCAACAATCACAGTTACTTGAACCTATGCAAATATCAAATTAACAAATATGGATGACACAACACAAGTGATATAAACATGTTTTTTTATCTAACGTAAAAGCATCGCTTTCTATATGACAGCTAAAGAATCAAACTACTTGCCACTCTGTGGCTAGAATAAAAAATAGCTTATCTGCCTAACAGAAGGGCCACGGTCATGCTGATTAGACAAAAGCACTGCGGTGACTGTCAAGATTTATTGTCTATACCCATGACACCTCAGAAACCTGTAGATACAATACATAAAGATGAAAAGTTAACAACTTAAGGAATGGATAAGTAAAGAAAAAAATGCTTCAATGTCAGCAGAAACTCCACAGACATCCACATTGCCAAGGTCACTAAAAGAAACTATTACAGACGACAGTGTTGCCAGGATGAGGCTGCAACACAATCAGCCAGAAGTGCATCCCAGTAAGAGCTACTAGAAAATCTGCCAGATAAGGAAGTCAGAGGAACTGGAACAACTTTGAAGAGTATTCAAAAATTCCTTACTCATTACACATGAGACACAAAGTTTCTCACATTTTTCCCTGAAGAAATAGGTGTTAAAACATTTGAATGAGAACTACCAAGTAAGATACTTAACAACAGGTTTTGGAGGTGCTATGCTGTTCAGTACAAATTCCATATTATCTTCTCTGTTCTGCCATTTACCAGTGCTTCACAAACATTACAGAGAAATCAAGAATTAATAGGGAAAACAAATGCCCAGGGCTCACTGATTATTTCCACATTTTGCAAGTGTTTAAAGCAAAGGGTAATCGCTCTATAACAGACCTAAGGTTAAGATAATTCAGTATAGTATTTGCATAAAGCCAAAAGTGTATCCTTAGGGGAAAGAGCATAAGAGAAGGACCATATTTAAGGAAAAACCTCTCCTGCCTCTAAGATTTAGTTTTAATTGTTCTGTAACAAGTAATAACATAAACTATTTTGAGAATTACGACAATGGTGTTGTAAAAATGCAGCTTAATCTAAAAATGTTCATCTTTTAGTATTATTTTTGGATGTAAATCTAAGCTTGTTAAAGGTTCCTCCCAGGTGCTTCTGAAATGACAGACATTCTGTCAGAGAAATGTGGTTCCTCTGTAAATAATATTTAACAGCGCAACATCATAATCACCTTTATTGGTGAGATCACCAACATATCAAGGGAGGTATTTCCTCTAGAGGTAGAAAAGAATTATTTGTATCTGTACTGCTGTACAATATGCTAGTAAACCTCCTCTAGAAGTCTGTGTTCAACTTGTTGCAGAACAGAAACAAAGAAGATATTCTGGAAGGAAGAGGGGTGGTACTGATGGAAAGGGGAACAAAGAGCCTACAGCATTAAAAGAGAATACGAGAATTTGCCTTGTGGAGATAAGCAAACTGACATCTTAAAAAAGAGATGACTGCCATCACTAAGCTCAGGACACAGTGGCATATAGTCTTGGTGAAAAAAAAGGTTTCAAAGCTCACAAGTAATGTTGGTATAAGAAGGCAAAGGCATAAGCTGGCTGTGAATAATTTTGGGTAAGAAATCAGAAGAATATTCCTAACAATTTGGATCCTGGAACAGTCTTTCATAACAATGGCTGAAGTAGAAAATACCCAAATAAAATAAACGCTGAAAGTCTTTTCAGATCCATCAATAGAGGGATATGAATTTAAACACTTATGACATCAGCTGGAAACTTGCTCCTTGCAGTCCTAGTGTGTGAGATAACACTACAGGACTTGGAAAGACCCTTCCCTCCAATGTTCGTACATAGTCAATACAAATGCAACTCTAATGTCCCTAGTTAATGCAGCTCTTACCATACCATGTGATAGGGTACTTTCTTTTTTCCAATGTTAGAATACTTAAAACTATATCTTGGTTTTATGTTGCTCTTATTTTTATAGCAAAGATCAACGAGTAGGAACATAAGTGTTTAGCTTCTTTTTGTTGGTAATACGATACTCCCAGCATGCAGGGATTTCTAAAATAGGAAGTTCTGTAGTTGCCTTTTGGGTATTGTAGAAAGAAAAATACAAGTATGTGATAAAAAAAGGTAATATGGGACCTGAGAATCCTGTGAGATTTTTTAGATACTCATTTGCTCCACACACAGAATTTCACTTGAAATTTAAAATAAGCATATTATCCCATTATAACCTCATATTTATGGTACTGAAATATTCTGGGCCTAATCCTACAGTTCGTGTAAGTTAATGGAATTTTGCAAATCTAATTCCCTTGAAAGGACAATATATATGTAGCTGATGATGATTCTCAATGTAAGATACAAATGCAACATCCAGAGGTTACAGTGAAATTCATTGTCATTCACAAGACCAGAAGCCCTAATACATTGTAAACAGCAATGAAGTGCCTGACTGTTGTGTGTTTGTATGAATACACTAAACTTTCATAACTCAAGGAATCTGCTTATAACAATTTGAAAAACTGAGAGCTAGAAATCTCAGTAAATAAAAAGAAAAAATCACACTTTTGTTTTTTTTAAACATCAGAGTGTTCGGGCTCATCAGTTTAAAAGAGGAGTTACGATGAGTAATTTCTTATAATTTCAAACCAACTCTGATCCCAAAGGAAAAAGATTCAAAGTTGCATGGCTCTGAGGTTGTTTATTGTTTCTCAGAAAACTTAACTGGGTTACAAGTTGGTTGCCTGACCAACCTTGTGGCCTTTTATGATGGAGCGACTACAGCAGTGGACCAGGGAAGAGCTATGGATGTTGTCTATCTGGAGTTCTGTAAGGTCTTTGACATGGTCCCCCCCAACATCCTTCTTTCTAAATTGGAGAGATACATCTGGACTGTTCAGTGAATGAGGAATTGGTTTGATGGTAGCAGTCAATGGTACCAGATGGTACCAGACGGTAGCGGTCCATGTCTCACTGTCCAGATGGAGATCAGTGAAAAGTGGTGTCCCTCAGGTGTCCGTATTAAGACCAGTACTCTTTAATATCTTCATCAATGGCATAGACAGTAGGATCGAGTGCACCTTCAGCAAGTTTGCAGATGACATCAAGCTGAATGTTGCGTTTGACACACCTGAGGGACAGGATGCCATCCAGAGGGACGTGGGCGAGCACAAGAAGTGGGCCTGTGTGAACCTCAGGAGGTTCAACAAGGCCAAGTGCAAAGTCCTGCACCTGGGTTGGAACAACCCCTGGTATCAATACAGGCTGGGGGATGAAGGGATTGGGAGCAGCCCTGAGAACGCCTTGCGGGTACTAGTGGGTGAAAAGCTGGACATGAATTGACAATGTGCGCTTGCAGCCCACAAAGCCAACTGTATCCTGGGCTGCATCAAAAGAAGCGCTGCCAGCAGGTCGAGGGAGCTGATTCTCCCCCTCTACTCTGCTCTCGTGAGACCCCACCTGGAGTACTGTGTCCAGCTCTGTAGCTCTCAGCACAGGAAAGACACGGACCTGTTGGAGCAAGTCCAGAGAAGGGCCACAAAAACGATTAGAGGGATGGAACACCTCTTCTTTGAGGAAAGGCTGAGAGAGTTGGGGTTATTCAACCTGGAGAAGAGAAGGCTTTTGGGAGACCTAATTGTGGCATTTCAGTACTTAAAGGGGGCTTATAATAAGGATGGGGACAAACCCTTTAGAAGGGCTTGTAGTGATAGGGCTAGGGGTAATGGTTTTAAACTAAGATAGATTTAGACTATATAGAAAGAAGACATTTTTTACAATGACAGTGGTGAAACACTGGAAGAAGTTGCCCAGAAATGTGGTAGATGCCTCATCCCCAGCAACATTCAAGGTCAGGTTGGATGGGGCTCTGAGGAACCTGATGTAGTTGAAGATGTCCCTGATCATTGCAGAGGGGTTGGATCCCTTCCAACCCAAACTGTTCTATGATTCTATGATTCAAGTTGTTGCCACTGCTGACATTAACTTAGAAGCGGTCGGACCAAGTTCAGAAGAGAACAGGAAAAGAAATAAACAAATAAATAAAAACAAGTGAGCAAGCTCCCACAAGTATTCAGCTGTCCCAGGTGACTGGGGAATAGTCCTGCCCAAAACATACACAAGGGAGGGCATGGACATTACACGGCCAAATGATCTGACAGTATCTTATCTAAGTTCTTTAAAACTGTAATTGAATTTAATAAATTCACAATAAATATTTCATCAGTCCTAAAATATAGAAATTCCCCAATCAGGAAGAATTTTTGTGGTTGTTTTTTTTCCTCAAGATAGATGATGTCATTATTCTATTACTCTGAGATTCTACAGCTACTTGTACCGCTGCAACGGAGATGTAAAAGTACCATTATTCTGATTAGGCAGTGTTTTACACTCCACTTTTCAGGACATAAGAGTATAATTTTTTTTTCTTTTTCCATTATCAGGCAGTTGAACAGAAAACATTACTGACTGACCTTTATATTAATGAGGCTAAATAATAACACAGATGGCTTCTACTAAGTGAAGGAACTGAAAGTAATGATGTACTATCTTAAGCCAGTGTCCTGCAAAATCAGGGACCAGGATAAAGAGAAATCTGATTATTCTAGCTGAGTAAGAAAGCTCAAATAAACATATCCTCTCTCTGTCTGAATCTTTGGCTACACTAAAAAACTGACTCATTTAAAAGAATGTTTTTTCAAGAGTATATCCCCTTGAAGTAATACCTGAATTTTTCTACACAAAACTGTGATTCAACATCATGAGACAGCTTTTTAGCAAAAATGAGGGTAACAGACTGAGTCCAAGAACTCAGAGATGTATAATGAAATTTCAGCTGTAGGCCTTTCAGTGGCCCAAAGAATGACAAAACAAGAGCAAGAAAGAAATATTATGTGACTTATCTCATGTATCTTTCCCTAGCCAATCATATTTGCATTCAAAACAAACCAGAGCAACCTGAAAATATTCTAGTATGATGTTATTTCTTTTATACATGGCATTTGCAGAGAAAACAACAGAATGTTTCTATACATTTATGAAGGTTTCATAGGTTCACATAGTTCCATTTCTAAATTATCACAGTTAATTTGCATTTAACAATAAAAAAATAAAGTAGTACATAAAGAGTAAATATGTTTTGTTTTGCTTATAAACTCTCATGTATACAAAATCATTGAAAATTTACTTTACATCCAAACTGCATCTCCTTATTACTGGTAGTTAGCTATAATAATATAAAAGAAAAAGACAACTTCTCCTAAACCAGAGTTTTGATATTTAAAATAGTTCATCCTTATACCATATATGCAGCTTCATTCAGCCACATCTGCTTAACTGTACAATCTATAAAACCACAAAAATGAAAGCCTAAATTATCCCTTCAATAAGGATTTTTTTCTGCAAAATTTTCAGTAGTTTTATCACTTACTGGGAGTGGTTTGTGTTGGTTTCATGTGTAGTTCTGGATTTGTCATTAAAGTTGTTTCTACTGCTAGATCTCACCTTTTAGAGCGCTGAAAAGTGCTCTGAAAACAAATCTATTGAAACGAAACAGAATTCACAGCAAGAGAATTATGTTTGTTTCAAGATGCCTGAAACCCCAGCCTGTTGAGAAACTACTGAAACTCCACTGGACATTTGCATTGTTGGATGGAGTTCCAAAAATTTCAATACCAAGGACTCAAAGAAATTATTAAACAGAAAAGTTCCAGTAATTGCAAAATATTAGTCTATTCCTCAGGACTGTTCGATAAAATTTCTTTTTTTAAGACTTAGTCCAAACTAGTTTTAAAATGCCTCAGGTGACAGGGCTCCTTCCTTTTGCACAGACTAATAGATCTTCATTGGAACATTTTTCCTGATACCCTAATTGATCTTTTTTTTCAACTTAATCCAGTTACCTGTTTTTGTACACCCTGGAGATATAGTAAATCATTTCTTTCCCTGCTTCTCCAGGTACCATTCAAATAATAATAAATGGTTGCAGTTTCAATTTAGTCACATTTACTTAATTATTTTTTTTTTTAAATCTTACCACACACCCACACATTCAGCATCACATTTCTTGTATTTATCAACAAACCAGAGCCTCCATCAAGACATCAAATACAAAACTGGCAGCTGAGGAACATTTCAGGGGTGGGTGAGGACCACAGAGGTGGGGAACATCAAAGACTGCTGGTACTAAAGAAATAGTTCTGTTGCGGTTATCACTGGGATCGAGAAAGCCTGCTATGCAGTTCAGCAGAGTGTGGTGCTTGTGCCCCATCAGATGCAACAGATTGCATCTCCCCTGAGTGTTCAGCTGCTCTAGATACCAATAGTTTCAAATGAGTCTTTGCTTTGGTTCATTTTCTTGACGTTCTTTAAAGAAAGTATAGCTGAAAATTTTCTTCTGATCTCTCCTTTGTTCATAGCTTAATTTCATAAGTTGTCACTACTCAAGACAGACCTAGATGGTTTAGGTGATAATTTCTGGAGGCAATCCCCCTCTACTCTGTTCTTTCATATATTCTTGAAAGACACCACTCTCTTTGATGAGTTGACAGTGGCCCCTCCACATATTTGGACAACAGATCTCAAAAAAGCATATCCATGCCTATATAAAAAAGGACTGGTCAAGCAATCATCCAATATGAGAACTGCATTTTGTTACTGGTGATCGAGGAGGCAGCAGTGCTGTTTTGCACTTGTGAGATTAATCATATTCTCATTTTGGCCAATATTCCTGAAAACCCTCTATCATTTGCAGAACTTTCTATTGAAATCTATGAAGGAAAAGAAAAAAAAAAAAAGACATAGCTATTCCGTCTGAAGTCTGGAATAATTTATGCCACTATAGCAATTTACCAGCATTGATCTCTGTGTAGAAATCCACCTTACATCAGTAGAAAAGGAACAAGGATAAAACATGGCTCATGAAATTGTTTTTCACTTGAGAGTTTTTTAGACAGAATAAGCTGCAGATTGCGCTATGAACATCTTTTCAACCGTAATACATAACCCTTTGAAACAAGAAGGACATGAAACCTAAAGCAAAGAAATTTCAACGGAGGTGGGGAGGAACATGGCAAAAGCCCACAGAGCCACGGAAAATAAGAGATACAAATTTAACTCATTTTTCAGAGACAAGTAAGTGTGGCTATATTAACGTTTAATCCATTGTCTTTGCATTTACAATATAAAGATATACCTCACTATCAGATTATTTGCTACAGAATTCTGTGTTCCATTGCTGTTTGAAACTTCTAAGTATGTTTACCCTCTGGAAGACAGTATCTTTGACTTAAAAGAAAATTGAAGTATTCTGGTTAATTCTGTAACTATTTTCCTTGCATTAGGGAAAGAAAACCACATAGAGGAACACTCAAGTTGTCCTGTTTTTTTCTATGATGCTACTGGAATAAGAGCAAGCAGAATGTGGGGCATGTTAATTTTAGCAGATATTCTGAAGAATATTGTTCCACCTAATACAACAGTTTAGCTGAAACAATAGTGACATAATTGACAAAATTACATAATAATTACAGTGCTTTAGAGTGATCTATATTAAGGTATGACTCATCACTCAATACATAAGAAGGTACAGAACTACGTCAAATCCAGCAGTGCAGTGAAGCATAGGGTAGCTGCAGCCAAAAATGAAATTTAAAATCAGCAATCTTTCATTAACAAGCGGGGGGAGGAGAGGAATTAATGGAAAGTATGAGTATGATTTTTGTTTTACTTTAATTAATTAAATTTAAAAAGTGACAAGAAATAATTGTACAATTACAATTAAGATTTACAACTTTTTTAGAAAAATATTTAATTCATTTTACTATTTGAACCTCACGCTTCCTTTGGCAATACTTGTAATAGTTTGCTTTATTGAAAAGGGAGAACTATTCCACACCTCAGTTGGGGAAATGACTGGTGAAGTGGAAAAGCAATGATGGAATTTCCTGAGATAATTACATTTTTTTATTATAATACTTTATCAATGATCATTTTGAAAGAAAAGCTGCACAGTGTAACAATCAAGCATAAAATGCATAACTTCCCATGAAACATTTTGAATGATTTTCTCTAATAGAATTCAATTGAAAATAATTCTTTTAAAAAACTACAGAGGCTGAATAGATGCATGTTGGACAAATCTACATTGAAAATTTCTTCCTTGAATAAGCCTTACTTGTTATGTAAAATTTATATATACCTTCTATCATTTTACTGTCTGTTAATACTTTCCTTGATAATAAACGTAGTCCCAGTTAAAGATATTATTCAACACCACAATTATACTTCATTAGCAAAGTTACTAGGATAAGCTTTTTCTATCAAAAAGTGTGTTGGTTTGTACTCACCAGGTGTAAAATTATACCGAGCAGAAAACCCGATAGATTCCAGCTCACCATCAGCAAAAAATTTAATCCATAGGAATCTGCCACTGGATTTTATCATAGGCGGATTTTGCTGTCCACAGAAACGTCCAATGATTGGGGAAAAGCCAAAAGGTCCATCTCGTACTTCAATATGGTCAAATTTACACTCCCACGAAGGCTCTATGGAATATTTTTCATCAAAGTGTAGTTCAATGCATTGTCTAGGGGCAGCTAGAGATGAAAATAAAATTATTTTATTATTTTCTAAACCAAGACCCTTCAAACCTAAAACAAAATTAAAGTAAATTAAATATATCAATTTTGAATGCATCTTAATGTTTTGCTTAAAAATTTGTTTGAAAATTAGTACATCTATGTTTTTATAGATTTTATCACCATCACTTCACTGATCTATTCTTTTCCTTTCAAAAAGTGCTCATGACAGTAGTTCTTAGCAAAACTAAGAGAGATACCTATGATGTAAACAAAATACAATTTGGGAACAATAGGTTCAAACACAAAATCTTTCGAAGAAACTTATGCATCTGGAAAAACAGTGTTTTATTAGATTGGGGAGGGCAGGGGAGAATGTTAATCAGAATACTCTTTTACCTAATGTTCACAAAGATGAAGGAAAAACTGATCAGAACTGTGCTATAGTTAGAAGGACAAATTCTGTTTCTATATGTATTGCAGTTAATGACAGGCTTGACTGTAATTGCTTTTACTCAGAATTACTTACCATCTCTTTCGAAACACAAGGACAAGTGTAGTGAATTCTCATTTAAGAAACAAGATAAGGATGAAGCAAAATTAATGTCTACCTAAAGAGCAAACAATATTCTACTGAAAACTTTGAAGAAACTTTATAGCGGCCACTTAATTAGACATAAAACCCATCTTTATTGAAAGATACTAAGGCTAGTGGCAGTGAGGATGATCTCTAACAGAAATATTCCCCGGCATCTCCTGCATAAAGCAAAATAATTACTGGTTGAATTATAGTATTTCCTTAAAAGGTGAAAAAAATAAATCATGTTTTTGTCTACAAATTTTAAGAGCTGAGGCACCCCTGGCATGTGCTGTTCCTCTGCTTAATCCTGTCCATAGCAAAAAATGCGTGCCTTCAGTGTACAGATCACGGTGCGACATAGCCTTTTGCTGACAAAGCCTTCTGCTAAGGCAACGGTTTGTTGTGTCATTGCATGCTGTGACTCACATGGGATCGAGTCCTACACTTTGCACATATTAGAAGAGGTTGAAATTGTTATGAGCTTTGCCTGAGTTACCATTTTTTTCACATTAAAACACGCGAAATCAAACTCCAAGCTGAGTGCCTAAGCTTAACATGGAAACTGCTGTCACTCCAGCAGTCAGCATCCTTCCATTTCTCTCCTCAGAAATAATAGCAGCACTATCAGTGTGACCAGAACCTAGATCTTGTATGTATTTTGAAATGTTTTAAGTTGGAGCTTTTGGGATGACTGCATTACTTACTTAAGAAGAGAGACTATTTAAAATTAACTAAATAAGAAGACATTAGGTAAATCTTACAATTGTTACACAAGATCACACGGTCAGATCCCGTTTACACCTATTTCGTGCAAATAAATACAACCTTGTTTTATGAGAAGGATTGAAGAAGTAACTTAATAATACAGGTTATTCAAGAAGAAAGAATATTTTTATAGCTTTACATTCAATCTTAATATAATCAAGTGATCCATGTTTATTGAAATACTTATTTTAGAGTAGGAAAGAAACCTTGCCTACTGTTCTCAATTTGAAGAAATTCACACACAGAAAAGTACTTACTATTGGCTCATTGTTATTTATACCAGTGCATAGGAAATTTGTGATCTTTGTGCCCATATAAATTCACTAGCAAAATCAAAACCTAAAACATTACATATAATTGCACCAAATTCACAGCCCGTGGAAATGAAACTACTTTGAAAGTGTGAAAAAACTCACAAAATTAAAATCTGATAATAAAGCTTGTAAAAAAGATCTTACTAATGCTACTCTTGGTAGCATTTTAGATTATAGTGAAAGACTGAATCACTGGAAGACATCATCGATTAGTTTTTTTCAGATGTTTCTACCCTTGACTTCACCTATTTATAACAAATATTGATTTAAACTTAACTAAGCAATACTAAAGCAGAAGAAAGCAATCAACACCTTTCAATCTATGATTGTACTTTGTATGCTCTTATTCCATTTAAGGAGATTTGTTGAGAACTACTCATCATTCACCTAGGGATTGCAGAGTCAGGTATCAGAAACTCCATCCTGGCAATGCTTTACATCATCTTAAGAATCCTTATTAAGGCTTGAAAGTCTCATATACTCTGCATTAAAATATTATACTATTAACCTACATAAACTCTGTTGTAATTTTTTAGTGTTGGAAACTAGATATGAAGATGAATTCCACTAGTATTACTAGTGTCAGACAGCATCATACCACAGTGTGTGGCTGCTCTGCTTTCCACGGCAACAAAGAGATACCTGCTTCAAAAATGGTCTATGCCATTGTTCTTGTGTATACGCCATTATACATTTGTAATAAATTTGTCCTTTATCAGCTTCCTGTGTTAGGACTTCACTACTCCATTTCATACCAATAGGAGTCTTAGAAGCGCTGGCCCATAATTAAACCCTTAACAGGTCTTCTCTGGATGCAAGACTCGTGTAACACATGATAAAAATGGGTATGAGGCCCTTGAGCTTGGTCATTTTATATGATTTTGAAAAGAAGCTTTAAAGCTATTTATAGCTTCAGTATAATATAAAAGGAGTCTTTGTGGGTAAAAAAGAATCAGACCTACACTTACACATGAGACCTATTGACTTGGTGAAAGCTAAGCCTGAGAAAAGACTGCTCAGGTTCCACAACCTCTATATAGCACTCTGAATCTCGCATTGCAAACTAGTTTTAGGATCAGAATATTGCTATAGTTTACTCTCCTCTGCTTTTATTTATTTTTCAACAAAGTCAAGATGAGGCTTTTCCTATGAAGCTCAGTTCTTGCCAAGAAGGTCAGAGAGAATCACATCAGCTCTCAAGAAGGGTTCAAGGAAGAGTTTCTACTTTCCCTCAAAGCTCCCATGTGTAGAGGCTGCTCCACTTTAAGAATGGAGCATTGACTATTCATTAGCACCGTTTCCCCGCTGATAAATAAAACAAGGCTAGGGAATGAGATTAGGGGCTGAACCACTGACCATTCACACTCCTTAAATGTTAAAATCGCCTCCTGGCATCATTTTGGCCATGCCAGTCAGAACTGCCAAAACCCATTCTCGGGCATGATGTGGTGGTTCGCATCAGTCAAGGACCATTCACGGCAAGCAGCTTGCATCTGTACTCTTGACTGGGAAGGGGAAGGGAGTTAATCTGTACATGCATGATTGTGTCTATCAATTTTAAGGCTAGTGAACATTTCCTGACCTGTTTTAGGTATTAGCATAGGTACTGCCTGCGTCCCAGCCTGCTCTGCAAGCTAGTCCAAACAGGACGAGGTCCTTTCTCCTAACTCTTACACGGAATACATCACTTCATGTTTCTGTAACTGTGAGAACTGTGGTGATCACAAAAGATTGGGCAAAGGAAGGAAGGGGTCCTATACAAACATCCATGCACCTTTTCATCATGTGCTTTTAAAGACACCTCCATGCTTCATCTTATAAGATATTTAGAGTTAAGAGTTAAATGGTTTTTTTGCAATAATTTACCTAAGAAACAAAATTATTGAAATCTTCCTGGAAATTACCATAAGGGATGAAAACACACAATTCAAACTCCCAATTTTAACTCCCTTTTAGAGAAAAATGTATTGTTTTGGACTTATACTCTGTCTTTAGTAAAGAGTTTCTTTGCCGAATGCAAGCTAAAACAAGCAGGTATTGTATAAATACACATCTTGTGCCACAGCTTTTGCAACAAAGTCTGTGCAACTGTGGTCACAGTAAAACTTACAGAAATAGAGTGAGAACAAGTCCAGAATAATAACTAATAATAATGTATGTACAGCTACAGACGAACAGAACAAAACAAACAAACAAAAAGCCCCAAACATGAGGTTCTTCCAGACTGGATTGGAATCTGGCAATCTAATCAGAAAAGGAGTGATGGAGTGGTCATTTCTGGTATCCTGATTCACAGGTAAAGCCCATACACGTTGTCAGAACTTTTTATGTGGCTGCAATGTCAGGAAAAGTTTTTGTTAAGTCCAAATAAAATATATTGAGGCTGTCTCATAGAATTATTTTACTTCACATCTTAAAAATCTTCCATATTTAGCTTCCAATTATCTTTCTTCAAAAATGTTTAATAGCATGGAAAGACTACTTAATGCTTGCATGTCTTGTCATATTTTTCATCTAATTATCTTACACGAGTGCTGTCTTGAGATTTTACATTCAGTGAAAAAAAAGGCATTGGGTTCCAACTTGCGGTAGAAGAACAGTTGCAGCAAAAACACACAATTAAGGTTTTAATTCTGATCAGCCTCTAAGTCTGTGTAACTGACAGCTGAAGTTAAGCAAAAAATCTGTTTCAATTTACCAGACTGCATGGAAATGAGACACTGAATTCAACACCTAGCCCCATCTATCTGAGCTGCTACACTACTAATAGTTTTCAATAATCCTTGGGTTTTTGGGTTCTCCAGCTATTATTGGTAAGAAAGCCACCTATAGCCTCCTTTCAAAAGAGGATTCTTTCCTTGTTTTGATGAAAAACTTTTTGAACACAAAAATCACTGTGAAATACAAAAGGACTTTGAGCAAAGATTTTTCATACAGTGATATGTGACCATTTTCTAACACCTGTGAAATATCTAGGATTAAAGAGTTCAATGGTCTTTAGTGGAAGACCTTTGAGAGAGCCAACTCTAAATGTAACACAAACATGAAGCGGAAGATTTATTTCATATCTCTGTTAAACAGTTCTAGTCCATGACTATATTTATAAATAAGCATTTAATTATTAAAAACTGAAGAATGGATAAAGTCTTACAAGTATTTCACTTACAGGACTTTCAAACAAATTCTTAAGATATATTGTGTAAAGTATGACTATCCCACTTCCCAAATATTTTTAACACAAACAAAACTTTGCTCCTACAAAACTTCCTGTGCAAATTTGCCTTTGGAGCACCCATGCCAAATTTTCTGCAGCCTGGCAAAGGCTAATGCTACCATTGCTGCAGTTGTGCTGGGCAGCTGTGAATTCTGCTGGGTTAGAGTCATGACTATGAGAAACAAGGGTCAAATTGGGCCCAACAGGGAATTTAATGTGTACACTCAGCTATTTCCTATGTTTTATATATGCCCAATAAGACTGAAATTAAAAAAAAAAAAAAAAGATCAAATTCTAAATGCATTTTGAAAGGCAGATGGGATTCACCAGAAGTTCCTCTATAGCATAATAATTTTTGTACTGAGTCCATGACTTCTGGATGACCTAAAGGATTTTTTTTAGAAAGGCATCCAATCTGGACTTTAAAATTCCAAGTTGTTCCAATAGTTAATTATCATTACTACTAAAATAGAAGAAAAGAAAAAAAATACGAAAAGAAAAAGAAACTTCTAGCTCTTTGATCTACTTACGCCTTCAACTGCTAGGATAGAAGCTTCTGCAGTCAGAAATCCTCTTCTTTTTTAGAAACTCACAGTCTATGATCATGGCAATTTTTGCCAGGTCCTTTACTTCACCAAAGTAATTTTGAAATGATAAAAGGCTTGCATATATTTCACATGAGCTACAATGTGGGGGGAAAAACTGTATCATGAGATGAAATTCAATGTTTTTACAACACTACATCCTGGAGTCCTCACTCAGGTCCGCTGAAGTCCGTAGGAATTGTGTTTGAGGGAAGTCATCAGAATTTGCCCTAGATTGTCTTTGCAAAAGTGAAGGAAAGGCAGCAAACAGGCAGGAAGGAACCTGGTGATTCACATAATTATCTAAACTCCCACCACAGAGCTGCCAGTATGGTATATAGAGCCCTGGTACACGTAACTTTCTAAGACATAAAAAGGGGAGAAAGCAATGTGGGAATGCTATTATGGATGACACTGACAGTCCCTCTAGTTTGGTACTTGGTATTCAACAGCAACCAGAAGCTATTTGAAGCGTGTTGGATTCTTAATAATAAATACAGGAATAAGATGCATATAGAGATGTTTCTGGCTTACTCTAAAACTGAATGGATGTTTACGTCCTGGATTAGCAAGGATTATCCACTCCATAGATTGTTATCCTACCTCAGAGATGTTATTATTAGTAAAATAATTAATCCTTTTTTTGAAATCCTTTAACTTCAATACCTTATGCCAATGAGTTCCACAGAATACAAAAGAGGAAAAGTTTTCACTTGCTAGCCGTCTTTATCATTTTCTGTTGTCTTCGTGTTTTGTAAGAAGAATAAATATGAACAAATATTTGCCTCTAATTACAAAGTAATTTTTGTTGCCCTTGAGTGTTTTGCATTTTGCCTCTTTTGAAAACTGTCACTTTTTAAAATATCATTGCCCAGATGTCTTACTATATCTCTGTTTATATTTGTGACATTTTTCACATGACTATTCCCAATCTTTTTAGAAGACAGAAATGGGCAGGGGGATATCAGAGCTGAAAATGTTGTGCAGTATACTGACAGAGCTGCTGTCAGAAGAGGTTTTAAAATACCCTGGTACAATCCAAACTGTTGATTATGGCTGGACAGGATGCAGAAAATATTGATGTCGTAAGAAATTACGTGCAACTGGTTTTTGACAGATTGATTTTTCCCGTAAAATATAGCAAGATGTCTGTTGAATTTGGATTATTCCTTCTGCTATACATTGCTCCATATTTGTGAACATGGAGCATCTTCATCATTGAAGCTGTTTGATTAAATCTTTCCTTCCTAAATTGTTCTTAGACATTTCCAATTTGAGCTATTTCAATAGCATATCTTGACACCTTTCAACTAACTAACTATCTTTTTATAAGTACTTCACTAATATAATAAAGACAAAGGTCTTTACAATAAATGTCTTTCAGGCACCTTCTTACTAAGATGAGGAACACCTTATGGCCTGATATACTGGACTAGTTTTAGAAAAATGGCTATATTTTATTTCTTTTTCCACACCCTTTCTCTTTAATGATAAAACACATGTCTGTTTCAGATCCTTAAAGATAAAATCGGCTTACTGCTTCCCAGTCTCACAGGAACATTAAAAAGATCATTTGATTAATATATGCAAAAAGATCTGGATCTAGCAATGTAAGTGTAACAAAAATCTAACACTAACTAGTGCATATTAAATCTATAAATTTATCTGGTTTGTTTTCCATTTCATTTTTATTTTGAATCAATTACTAAACCATGAAAGAACTTAAATGTTTACTATATGTCTGCTTAAATTCTGGACTCAAAAGGGAAGACTAGACAGCCATAAATTTTCTTTAAAGGGCTTGTTTGACTCCATGATTTATAATCAAGTCTTTACTTCTGACTTCAGTCAGGTTACCTAGTGCTAATGTGGAATTCAGAGAACTCAGTTATTTTGCTCTGATTTTTTTTTCCTAACCAATACATACAACATTTTCTGTCCATCACTTCTCTGGAAGATTTTTATGAAATATATTTCTTTAGTAACTAAGCATGAGATTTGGAAAGGCAGACTGGTTTCTAAAAGTGCCTAGTCGGGGGTTCTAAAGCGGCTAATACAATTTGAATTAGTTACACACCTTTGAAGATCCGTCTCGGAACTACCTGCATCTTTAGTTAAATAAGTATTTCTATAATTCCTGGTTCCATCATTTGTTGTTAATAATCTGTCCAACTAAGCATCGACAGAACAAGCACCAGTGTTGTACTCTGCATGTAGTCACAACCCATGAACGAATCTTCTTCGTTCCAATGACTTACCATTCTGTACCTGATTCATCTTTTCTGCTACTAAGCTCTGACAGTATCTAATCTCTATTACTTTCCACAAATTCATTTTTACAACAATCCTTTCAACATCCATTGTTCTAGGACTGATGAAAAGAAACCATGTAACTTGCTTGTAATATACGTCTAACCTTTCTTAGAGAATGTCCATGCCTGCAACTGCCTACTTTTTAAAAACTGTGTCTTATAGCTGTGTGGTGTTTATTCTTTTCTGGTTTTCTTTTGATTTTTTTTTCATTTATTTTCATCTCTCATGAACACTTGGATGGAAAATAATTTTTACGCTCACTATATGGATATTTTCTGTATGGTTTTCTTTACTGTTCTTTGCCTAGCTATGCTTGTCATCCCTGATTCAGTTATGATAAGCTTAAAATACCTATATGGAAGTCAAAAGCATTTTTGTTTCCAGTGTTCACTTTTTAAACTAATTTTAAAATATTATTTCTTCGATCATATTACAATATTTTAGGTTCTATTCATTTTCTGAATATCCTGAAATAAATTACACTGTTTATTATGAAGTGACTCATGCATACTTACCACCTGAACTAATTTATGAGTGATGTCAGGAAATAAATCAAATATTTTCCAGTATTTCTTAGTATGCTCTACAAAATTTTTAATTTTTTTTTACCAAAAAAAAAAAAAAGTGCAGACATAGAGCTTCTCTAAATCTTGTGTTTTGAAAAGATTTATCATGATCATATGGGCTTTACCTACTCTTCACATATAATAAAATAAAACACTTTTTTTTAATACATTTGATGATAGAATATAAAGATTCTTCAGCTGGTCACCTTCTATAATGTAGACACACTCTCTGTCAGGAGGATACTTGTTGGGGTAATTGGGAGAAGTGAAGATGCCTCCTTCTGCATATTTTGTCCAAGTTCCACACTGCACTGGTTTCTGTCCTTCGGAAGTAGTTTGCTTTTCTGTGAAACAATCACATTAAGCATTATATCATTATGTCACAAATTATTATGTCCCTACAACAATTAGAACTCTCTACAGAATAAAACAGTCCCTTCTGTCTGTGGTGCCAGATTTTTTCTACTGAGACTAAAAGTATAAACCATTGACCTGCGGGAAAACAAGGCTATTCTTTAGGGGTACGAACGTATAATTCTTACTCAAAACATTTTTTCAAAGCAGAGAAGAGGCTTGGATGTCTAGGGGAAGACATATTGATACTGCTTTTTAAATAATAACCTTGTAGAGAAAGCACGTGCTCAAGAAGTGGGAGACGAGTTTCCCACTCATGTATCTCAAAAGGCTCAAGCATGTGCTCTGTCAGCAAGCTACATATTGTAAAACAGGAATACATCAGAGTTGTAAAATCAAGAAAAAAAAACAGAATTACGACAGAATATATGAATTGTTTTAAATTCACAGCAGTTTGACTTTATATATTCACCAGGCAGAGATAGACGGGGGAATTCCTGGATTCTGGTTCGTAGATTATTTTTATCTCGCTGTTTGCTGTAAAATTAATAAATAACTCTGAGGCTACGAGTCACAGCCCAGAACTTTCCTCCTCTTAGGTGAATCATCAGAGAGTAGAGTCAGACCTTCTTGTTTGCTTTCTTCTGAGCCCTGAAACTCTTGCACTCGTTTCTGCTCATTGGCAGAAAGCCTGGAGACAAAGGTTTGAGTCTTTTCTGGCTGAAGAAGATGAAGGATCACTTGCTGGGCATCATGCTTTAACAAGCAGGCTAAAATAAGATGGATTGTTCAGGGGGAAAAATACCTAAGTTTGCATTAAAAGTAAGGATAGTAGATTCTAGATCTCACACAGGTGTCTGAAGAGGACTCCTGTGGTTTGCTCCAAATGTGGTATCTATATCCAAGCAGTATCCCATCTAACTTAAGCCTCTAATGTGTAGAGCCAAGTCATTTGAGGGTCCCTCCTATGATCAATGGAGGGATACAAGCACCTTCCAAGGATGATCTTAACCACCCGAGATCTGACTTATGCTCTGCAAGCATTTCTCTTTCTTCCTGGTCTGTATCCAAGCTGAGTGAAACACGGATCCCAATTTCCTGAAATGAATTCAAGCCTGCAGGGACCGAGCATTCAGACACAAATTCAGACACACACCATGCTTAGCAACTCTCCCTGCTTGTCTGTCACCACACTTAGCATCCAGGGCCTTTAAGAACCTCTTTCTAACACCACCAACTTCAGATTTGGAATTCTACTTCAACAAGCAAAAAGATCTTAAGAGTAGATAGCCCAATGCCCAAACTGGACATCCCAGTTTGAAAGTGGGGGCACTTTAGAGTCTTTAGTTAGAGTCAGGCAGAGTCTTTAGTTAGAGTCAGGCTGAGTCTTTAGTTAGATCTAGCTGTGCATCAGGTCACTAACTTGTTAAAAAAAGTACCACTGGATTTTTGTGTGTGTACAGGCACACTAGTACTCAAAGCAAATGAACAAAGGACAAACACTGGAAGTAGGCAACTACTAAAAATTTCAAGAACTAAACTAAAAACTCAAATCCATACTTTGGACTCTAATATATAATATCTGAAAAAAATGTCTGAAGTTTACATACCTGTTCCTTTTTTGGTTGCCCCAGACAAATGTAGAATGATTAGACTTGCTACAACTGAAAGAGAAATATGCATTAGATACCACAGTGTGATAGTGCCTGCAATTAAATCAATTGTAACCATCTATCTTAGAAGAATACAAGTTAAATAGAATTACTGTAAAAAAAAAGTTTCATGCTTACTTGCATCTTTAAATTGCACATTTTGTATAAACAAGTTTCTTTGTGATCTGTCCTTGGAAGTGTTTATCGTAGTAAATGTATCCAAATACAGAGGAGATCTTTTGGCTTGAAAACAAAATTCCCAGGCACTGATGTTTCCCTCCTATTTCATTTTTTTTTTAATATTAGAGAAAACCATTTCACCGATATTTATTTATATAATCACAGCTTGGGCCAGTAACAGAAAAGCGGCTGACCTTACAGAATGGTTCAGGCTGGAAGGGACCTTAAAGATCATCTAGTTCCTAGTTTAACGGAGGGAGACAAAGGCCTGCTAAGTTGCAGTGCCACTGGTCTCACATCTCTTGCTATAGCATAATAAAATTTGAAAATGAGTATTGGGACTGTGAAAGAAGTGAGGGGTTGAGTTCTTCACATCCATCACAGCATTTGCAAATCCCCAGTGAAGTAAATTATTGCGTGTGCTTAACAGTCTCATTAATCTAGTTTGTTTGACTTGTCGAGAGGATGTTGCTTTGTGCTGCAGTGAATCTGCATCCCATTTTACAAAGAGAAATCTCCTATCTCCAACCATGATAGGACAGCTGTGCCTCTGGGGAACAAATGTGGTTTTTCTCACATGGACTTTAACCTGGAGCTAATTCCTGAGTTTCTGGGAGTTTACGAATATGACATTTTAAGTAGAAAAAGCTAAAAGGCAAGTACTTAGGCCAGTGGTAATGAGGTTGCTTGGGAAGATCAAAGTGACTAGTTGGCTACCTGATGCAGAAATTATGCACTGATTTTCTTGCCATCACCCATATCTTCTTTAGCTATTGGAGAAAATGGGATAGCAATAGCAAAAGAGAACAGATCCATCAGTTCCTGGAGTGCTCGGGGTTTTGACCCCAGATAGTTTGGCATTAAGCCCAGACATAGTTCCCAGACTGCACTAAAGTTAAAGTGGAGATGAAGTTGTGTGTTTATTCTGAGTATTTTGGATTGATCAGCTGCCATTTGTATTGTTGCTTGTGATGAGGAATTGATGGACCTGTGGTCTTTAACAAATATAACTGAATGGCATACTTTCCTCTTCTTATCCCCAAGAGACACCAAAAGGCATCATGGGCTAGTGATTAGGTACCTAAATGATGCCTTCAGAAATGGTGCTTGCATCATTTTCAACTTCTAAACTGCAAATTGTGTACCATTTTTACCCCGAAGGAAGCCAGTGTCTCTATATTTCCAGTATTCTGCTGGCATTAGGATCTCTATTTCTATGCCTTTAACCCCTCCCATGTGACAGAGGGTTTGAGGCATGGATGATGGCTACCTTTTCAAACAGGGAAAGGCTGAAATGCTGGGAAAATGAAGGTTTGGCAGCATATTCACTATTTCTTGGTCAGGCTCACAGCCCCTGTGTCTTTTTGAATCCCCCAGCTAACAGAGACGGATGTTGGCAGGGCTGGCAGTTAAAAACTCCTCTGTGTCATGGGCATTCAATGAGAACATTACATCTTCTGCTCGGATCTGAATGCTACCCAACCATTCATGCCCTTAACTCTCCTCAGGGATGGATTCTGGAAATACATGCTAGCTGGGACTCTGCCTGCCGGCTGTGTCAGAATCTGAAGGGGATGAAGGATTCGCCCATTTACTAAGTTGCTCATTTACTTTCACTGTGTTTCACGCAGTGAACATAGTGCATCTACGTCTGTAATCCTCACCAATCAAAACCTAATTTCTCAATAGCGTAAGGTGTGCTGTTGTTAGAATACGGAGCCAGCTGCTGGTGTTCTTTCTGCCCATGAATTTATGGCAGCTAAATAGGAGGCACAGCAGCTAAGCAAACCCCGTGTGAGAAATGTTTTTCTCTTAGGCAATTAATAATAACTCATATCTGATTCTTACATGTTCATTTCAAGCACCTTTATCTATTAGTTCTCCCCTTCTTTTTTATATGGAAAAAATAGAAGTTCAGAGAGGTAAAGAGAGTTGGTCCAAGTCACTGAGATATTATTACCAAGATGACAGAAAAAACACAAGTCTCTTCAATTCCAGCTGTAACCGCTAGAAAGGATGCTTCCAAGTTGCAGAGCTATGTTTTTCCAAAGCAAGGAGCTATACTTGCATATCATCATGGCAGTATTGACTACTAATAAGGAGTCAAAATAATCTTGAAAATAAAATGAAATAGGCAAGAAGGCACTAAAAGACTAAGTAAGTTTTTTCTGGACACACCGTATCTAACATTTGGATAGATGGAGAGAAATACTTCTATATATCAAAAAAAAGAAAGCCTTTAGTGGCGCTAACACTAGCATCACCAAAATCTATATATTGCCAGAAAGTAACTAAAATTGTGAGCTTTATGGGAAAAGATAACACGATATTTTTTACTTCCAGAGTCAAAGTACTCCATTTTATTTTATGACCCCTTGCCTTTTTCTTTCTCAAGCCACAGGAAAAGAACAGTGCTTCCTAGAGAGAGGGGAAAAAAAAAAAAGACCCCTAAGAGATCAGTCACGCACTCTTCACTCACTCAAAGCTGTCACTCAGGAAAGCTTTGACAGTATGGCAACAATATTGTGATTATCTGGGTCTGGGAATATTTTAAAAGAAGTTTCACCAAATTTCTTGTTGCTTTCTCTCTGTTTTCCTCCTCCCCCTTTCCCTCCTAATCACGGGTGTAATTATAATCATGCTTTCTAGTGCCACTCTGATTACGCATCTTTGCATCTTTTTGGATCTGTGCGGTTTTCCATTACAAGCCGTACATTAAGAGATTTATCTCTTGGCCAGGCAGCTTTTTGGAGGCTGTGATTTGGCATGGATGCGGCTTAGCCTGGCAAAGAGTTGTTGGACAAACAATACCTGGCAATAGCGCTTCTATTTTACATGTGCGGGCGTAGAGAGAGGTGCTGGATGGAACTGTTGCCTGTCAAGCCTCCTCAGTAGAGCGAGCCCTCTGCGAAACTGAGGCGGGAGAGAGGGTCCCATCCGCGCAGCCTGAGCCCCCGGCGGGGGTCTTCGACGATTAATTGTTACGTTTCGGTGCCTGCCCGCTGCTCCTGGAGGTTTTTCTCCCGAGGGGGCCGCCCCCGCCCCGCAGCCCCCCGGGATCCGCGCCCGCCGTGGGCGCCCCCGCCGCGGTGCCGCCCCGCACCCTTTCTCCCCAAGTCCGTCGGTTCGAGCCCCGGCTGGGGCTGCCACCGCACCGCCGCGGACGGCGGGGGCCGTTCTGCCCCCCTCTCTCCTGTCACGCCGAAAGCCATCAGACGCGTCGCGCCCAGGTGAAAACCTCTAGCCCGCAGGAGCGTGCCCCCCCCCCCCGCCCCATAGCGCTGACAGACACCGGCTCCCCTCCGCTGCAGCGCAGAGTGGTGAGGAAGGGGGTGTTGTGTGTGGCTGGGGGGAGTTTACCCCCACGCCGCGGAGCTCTGGGTGTCCCGTTACGCGAGTTGTGGTGGCAGCGGAGGGCAGGAGCCCATGCCCGGCGGCGGAGCTCAGCCTGGGGCGGCGGGAAGGGGCAGATACTCACTGTGAAAGAAGCTGCGCCCATGGGTCATGTCTGTTCCTTACACAAGGGGCTTCGGTCTCCACTAATTCCATTTAGATACGGGAGGACTTCCAGTGGCGGGGAGAGGATGGAAGTAGGAAAAGAAAAAGAAGAAGAAGAAGAAAAAAAAAATAATAATCCCGAAGCCCACACACAGCAGAGCGGAGCAGCCCTTCCTCTCGCTCGCTCTCCCTCACCGCCTTCAAATAATCACCGCCGGCTCGATCCCATCACACCCGAGCTACCATCAGCACCGCCAGAAGCGTTGCATCGCGGCGGCGGGCAAGGCGGCGGCGGCGGCAGCGGTGGCCCGCGCATCCAGGTGCCGGCGGGCGGCGGCGGCGGGGCGAGCCGAACCCCTAGTCACCAGTTTCGTACAAAACCAAAAGCAGATCGAAGCATTTCCTGCAGGACTCCGAGCCCAGCGACTTCCAGCCCTTCGGCTTCTTTTGATGCATTGAAGAAGGGATTAATGGGTCCGTCATCAGCTCCCTGTGCTTGCTCCTCTGAAGGGGTGGGGGCGGGCAGGAGGGAACCCAAAGAGGAGGGGTGGGGGGAAGAAAGATTTACCAAATAGGGGATTTAGTCATATTTGTGTGCAATGCGATCCTTATTAGAGAAGAAATCCTTTAAAATCGAACAAATCCATTTTTGCAAAACCCTCTCCCTGCGCGTAGCATAGTATCAAGTGGTAGCAGCGGCAAGAGGCTGAAAACACATTGCACCGTTTGAAATCCTCTCGGGAATGGATGGAGCGAGATAGAGATGGATGAGGATAGAGAGATGTCCCCTCACTTCTCCACTCCAGGGCGAGAAGAAGAAGAAAACCCTGGAGACTCTTCCATTCATTCAGTGCAGGGGAAGGGGAAGGGGAGGGGAAGGGCGGGAGGGTGGCGGTGGTGGGGAAAGAATGATTTCAAAACTGGGAAAGGAAGAGTAAGAGGAGAAGGATCGTTTCCCCTCCCCTAATCAGTTCATGGATCAGACAAAACGCTCGTGAGTTCCTCCTTGAACTGCACCTGCCAAAAGGAAATTGAAAAGATTTTCCCCTTTGAGAGGCGACTTCTCCATTTACACACCCCCATACACGCACGCACACACACACACACACACACACACACGCACAAAAGGGAGCAATAAAAGTTTAGCTGCTAATCCTCCGGCCGCAGATAGAATGATTGCCTCTTCCAATCAGCCCAGAGACGACAGCAAAATCTGTCCCTTTCACTCCCCCCTCCCCTTCTCAGGCTGATCTTCCTCTCCAGCTACATCCCACCCCAAACACCCATCCGTTTGACGAGGTTGCAGAGGGCTAGCGGCCAGGGCGGGAAGGGAGGGGGGAGAGTAGAGTAGGGAAAACATATTAATAATAAGAGAAATGAGAGGAGCTGAAATGATCTCAGCGAAAAAAAAAAAAAAAAAAAAAAACAAGAGAAGAGGAGGAGTGCATGGAGAGAAAGAGCAGCGTCCCCCCTTGGCCCCGGGAGCCGGCCCTGCTGCAGGGCCGCGGCAGCCGGCCACTGCCTCCCGCAACGCCGCGGTCCCCGCACCCCCCGGCCCGGGCAAGGGGAGGGCGGCGGAGATAGAGATGGGGAGGCGAATAGCACTACGGGGGCGGCGGGGAGGGCCGAGGAGAGGGGAAGATCGGTGCCACAGGAGTGCGAGGGGAGCAGGATGGGATTCCCCCGGTCCCCCTACACCGCTGCTGCGGCGTCCTGGCTGGGGCACCACAGGCGCGGGAGAGCCGCCACCGCCCCCGCGGGGATGGGGAGGGGGGGGGCACAGCCGGGGGACCTGGGTCGCGGGGCACCCCACGGGGTCCCCACGCCACAGCCAGCACCTCGGAGTTCGGGGCGCGCCCGCTCCTCTTTGCCCGCACCTGATGCTCACGCCGGTTGCAACGAGAGAAGTGTGTCTGGAAGCGCGCAGCCGGAGCGGGGGGGGGAGGTCGGAAGGGTTTTGGGGAGGAGGCTGGAAATCAATTAAAAATCAAATACAGTCCAGGCTCCACCTTTGCGCGGGTGAGGAAAGGCAAAAGAAGGGGCGAGCGCAGGTCAGACAGAGGCGATCGCTGCTGGCAGAGGCGGCCCCCGCCGCCGGGCGCACGGGGGGGGTGCGCACCCGCGGAGCCGGGCTGCCCGCGGGGTCAGGGCCCCCAGACGGCCGGCTATCGGCTGCCGGTGGGCGCCGGTGGGCGCTAATTACGTAGCGGGGCGACCTGTTGTCTTTAGGGCACGTTTTTAATGAGGCGGGTCCCTCTGCTCCCTCTGGGACAGCACTGAACCGCGCAACTGCTATTCCAGAAGGTGAAGGATGAGGAAGCCTCCGTTGTTTTTTTTTTTTGGTATATCGTCGTGTTTTAACAAAGAATCTCAGGGTTTTTTTTTAGCCTGTGGATTGTCTGTTCTGTGCTCTGAAATCAAGAGTATATCTGCCATCGATGCTTACGAATGCAGACAGCAATAGCGGCATGCACATTAAGATAAATCTGAGGTGATCTGGGCTAGCAGAATTCATCCATTCAACTAGCCGGCCAGCCATCACCCCAGCCATCCTGACTTTGAGCATTCAAAAACGCTCAGAAAGGCACAGGATTCAGCTACAGGTCTCTGCAGTAAGCTCCTTACAGTAAAGAATATAGAGGATGCATGACTCCATGAAAGGATTCACCTATGTTTTCTGTAATCTGTCTTGCCATTAGCAACATTGTCTGCAGCTGTTAATCTTAATAAACTGTCCTACTCCGCTTTCTAACCCTCTCAGCACTTTCTCTGACCTTCCCTATTCTCTCCCACCTCAAGTTAAAGAACTTCATTTGTGCAGTAATTGCAAGTCATCTGGTTTATCCATAGGATAAACGTCTATAATACAGATGTGCAGTATGCTTTAGTCAAGCAACAGTAAACTAAAAAAAGATACTGTTGAAAACAGTCATAGGAGTGTTTATAGACAGTCAGATGTTTCTTCTGCAGGATGAGGCAGACATCCATATGGCTAAGTTTCAAGTTATAGTTACTTAAAAAAAAAAAAAGGTTATAGAATAAGTAGGCACAAAGCAGCTGATTTTGCTGTTCTGAGAAAATGTGCTGTGTCACATCATATAACAGCGAGCTTCAACATTTTTCCTTTTCTGAAATAGGATGTTTTCATCTTTAAAGATCTTAGATCTCTTTTGGTTGGCATTCTTAATGTTAAGGACATTGTTGCAATAGTATTGGCAAATAGCACGTGGTACATACCAGGTATGTTTAAAATATGCCAAAATGTAATCAGTCACTGTCGTTACGGAGTGAGACCTCCACAAAACAGCTGAGGAATGACCACAGTGACCATTGCCTGTTCTGCTAATGAGAGCTTAAGGGGATATCTCAGGATCTACGTAGCTGGGTGCTTAAAGCTTGTTTAAATGTGTGTATAAGCAAGCACACGGGGTTTGTAAGTTAGAGACTGGTCAAAATCACTTTCTACCTCAATAGATCTCCGTCCTGTAGAGAGTCTGAAATATTGAACTTCATACAAGTACTAAAGTCTTCACCGCCACCTTTTTTGCGTGATGTCTCATTTTGTGGCAAAATCTGTTTATATGAGTTTTGGTAAATACTCTTTCTGAAAAGGTAGTAGCTCACCAGCCAGCATGCACTTTTCACTACCATAGTTTTGTATGGGTAAATATTTATATACTTAGTGTGTATTTTATGCATCTTTATTTCACCAATATATCATATTTCTACCCTTATATTTCTACTAGGCAGTAAACTAAAAATGGGAGAAAGGGATTAACATTTAATAAAACATGAAATGTAAAAAAAAAAATTAATGGAAAAGAATAGTGACTATAAACAATTGTCTCAAATGACATCTTAGTATTGTTTGGAATCCTTTGGATTTTACTTGGTAAGAGTCCTATTGATTTTTAAATGGGTTTAAGTTTTTCTGAAGTTTTAAGTTTTGCATTTTCCTTAGAGTAAGAACATTGCCTTATTTTATTACATGGAATGACAGCTACACTTTTAGATTAGAAAGGTACTTTTATTAGTTCTTTATTGGATGTCAGCTGAAATCTTATTTTTAAAAATAAGCAACACAACCAAACACAATTATGTTCCTTGATTCAGTACATAAAAAGTTATCCTTTGTAGTTTTAAACCATCCATTACATGGTAATCTCTTCATATAGCACATTCTGTCAGGCTCTGTCTTCCACATTCACAGCTAAGTTTTTCTATTGGTTTTTATGGGAGTTTGTTTGAACCTAGAACATTTTATTCAGCAAGATATAAAGCACTTCCTTCCTGTGGTCAAACATCTTTAGGCTAACCTAAGACACTGATCAGCCTGAGGATGGTTAGCATAGCTGAAAGGAGATCAACTATTTGGAGGCCAATTTAAGCACTATGGAACATTTTCAAATTGAGATTACAAAATGAAAAAAAGACAAGTATGAAAATATTTCTAACAGTTTTGTCAGAAACAGTCATGTACAGTCTCCTATTGAGACCTAAGTGAAGGACTGGACACTTTCCTTTAATGGAAAGAAGGAAAGCTTTTGCCTCAGAACTGTGTTATGCTGGTGTTCCAATCACAAGAAAAAAAAATATCTGCCTTGCTTCTCCCCTTCTGTGGTTAATCGATGTGTTTATATGAAAAATAGAAGTAAATCCTGGAGAACTGCGTGAGCCAGGGGTATTGGACCAAATGACCTCCAGAGGTCCCTTCCCACCTCATCCATTACATGTTTCTGTGATTCTGTAAGTGAGCACTGAGGGACAATGGAGTACAAAGGAAGGAATAGTTTCATTTTTTATGGTTATTGAGAAAAAGAAATTCCGTAATATTCAGGATTGAATTAGCCTGCTTTCATTTGTAACATATAATAGAATTAGGCAATATATCTGGATTATTTTCTCCTTGAACTGGAGGAGATTATTCAGCCTCAGTTAAAAATTCCCCAATGTGGAAACAGGTAAATTGTCCCTGTACCTTTCTCTGTTAAAATTTTTCTTATGAAACCAGCATTTATACCTTTTCTTGGCCATTTCAGATAGCGTTGTCCTATCCCGGCTCTGCCGTTGACTACTGTTCTAACTACGCCCCCTAATAACTAAGTTAATTAATTCCCCTTTGTGTAGATAAAAGACTTAAAGGATTCAAAGTAGCCATGAGTTACTCCCACATTCCTACTGAAAGACTCCTCGAACCGCAAGAAACAGCGAAGTTCTGAAATGCAGGAGACATTGCCTTCCTGATTTATGGAGAGCAATCTACCCATCTGAGGGTGGAAAAGAAGAAATGAGAGCGCGATATTTCACTTCTCCACACTTTTTTAAAAACAGTGTGAATTCCATGCTGACGTATGTAATCACAGATGCATTTTTTGTCACGATCTCTTTGTGAATGGGTTTTGTAGCTAGAACGTAGCAGATCCAAACTACAGGCTCAGAATAATACAGCTATACACAGTGTGACATTTGGAAACACTAAAATGAGCCATCAAGATGATCAGCACATCTACGTTCGTGTTTTAGTTCAGATTAGGAATGTGATTTTGAAGTGAATCTTGCAATTGCCCCCACTTACCGTATTTTGGATTGCAAATTGGAGCAGTCTTGAGTGTGTGAGCTGTATTACTTATGGATGAAACTAGACTGAGAGATGTGTTGCAGGAGCAGAGTGTTTTCCAACTTCTAAAGGGCATGCAGTCCATGGGAACAGAGTAAAACTGATGCTAAATAAATACTCCTTAAAACAGATACAGAGAAGGCATGGACATCTCAGTATCAACCGTTTCACCTTTCAGATAAGCTTCTTTTGCACTGAGTCACTTATTAATGTGGACTTACCCAATATTTCTTTCAACTAAAATAGAAGCTGAAACAAGAAAAACTGAAATACGCTCCATTCTTTTTGTGCTGAAACACCTACCGAGAGGCATAATATATACAGACACTGGTCCCTGTTGGATATCAGGATAGTGGCACCTTTTGGTCCCTTAAAACAAAATCTATTCTCTCATTATCCATTTTCTGGGCATTTGCAGACCCGTCTCCTGTAAGTGCAGGAGGACTCTAGGTCTCTACCCTCCAACAAGACTTTCCTGAACACAACACAGTTAGAACACGTCTTCTCACAATCTTTTATTGGAAATTGATGTGTGTTTCCCTTCTACAGGCTAGTCTGGATGATAATACTTAAATATAAGAAGAAAGCATTTTAAAAAAGGAAAGAAGTAAAAACTGATACTTTTTATCTGCAGAATTACTCATAATTAGCCTAGGATTTACTAAGTGCAATTTGGATTTACACAATACCCCATGATTTCAATGAGATAATAGATTTCTCTTCTACAGGATGCTTACTTTTTGGTTTGGGTTTTGTTTTGGGGGTTTTTTTTTGTCTTTTCTTCCCATTTGATTTAGTATCGCTCTGAAATGGAATGAATTAAAAAGTATTGGTTGTGCAATACAGGAATTGGCAAGGTTGCCTACTGTACTCAGTTTTCTTTGGTTCATCTAGAGCAGTGGTCTGCAAAATGGGGGGAGATTGTGCACTCACAGGGTGCACAATAAAATCCATAGGTGTGCGAGAAGACAATATTTTTTTGCACAATTATTAAACATAATTAAGAATATTTTTAAAAATAGTGTTTATTTCATCTTTAGCTCATCCTTTTTAATTACTATTGTTGTATATGTTTTATAATGTACAAATACATTAGTGCAGTGGTACATGTATATAATTTATAAATGAATAAATATACATATACTGGGGGTGCATGCTCAAAAATCTTTTACTGATAGGGGTTCGCGATCAAAAAAGCTTGGAGACCACTGACCTAGAAAATCAGTGCCAACTATCCTCTCTGGAACAAACGATACTTGTAGAAGTGCTAGCCAGGATTCCAATTTTTAGTCTGAGATATGTTTGGCACTTAAATTAAGGATTTCAAGAACCTTTGATTTTACCATTTAAAGAATAAGGGTCACTCCTGACAGAATTTCTTAGTACAGAATATGGTGGGGTTTTTTGTAATTCACGTGTTGGTGAGTTGCTCTATGGATTAAACATAGACATATTGCTATCTGAAAGAGCTCTTGAAATCCCATGCTTTTTATTGGCAAAATCTGGAAGAAAGCTGTTAAACAGGAATATTTGAAAATATTTTCTCCTTTCCAACTCATCCAGTAGGAATTTTGCGATTACTATTCTGTGGCCAAAATAATTCATGCTAAGAAAAAAAAAAAAAAGAATGAACAAGAAAAAAATGATAAATAATCAGTTTTCAAACTACTGTAAGAGTACATGAATCTCATGGTAAATCTTTCCCAAGATTATATTCTGAATCATTGATCACAGACTAAGAATCTGAAGGCAACGGTGGAAGATAAACCATGGGAATATGCTTAATATACTGAAATGGCAGAAGTTAAATTAATTTTAAAATGGATAACTTACTCCTTACAAAACTTCTATAACTCACCACTCAATGAAAATTTATGCTACTGGCATTTTTTCTAAAGAATATCTTCCAGCTAGTTTCCACACAATGGTCATGTTGTATGAAAGTTAAAAGGTCTCATTTACATAGATCAGTCTAATCAAAATCAATAATATTACAGTAAGAAAGTTCTATTAAATTTTATTACCACAGAATATTGACTGGCTCACTTTTGAGATGGAAGACTCAGATATTTATATCACAGTTAAGGGTGACCCTTTAAACCTGTTGACCACCATATAATCAATAATTGGTATAATAAATTAATATCTATTGCAAAATCAAATGCAACACTGTTTTCAGCCAAATGTTGTTGAGCAAATGCATTAAAGAGTTAAAACTATCTGATATTCATTATGAAGTAATAAATTACAAATATATCATTATATATTAACGGTAAATATTTTAACAGTCCTTCTGTAATAACTTTACTATTAAACCTGCTATTTAATACTCAGAAAAACTATGTTAGATTCAAGAACAATATGATATTAAAGGATCTGAAGAATTATTAAGAATGATTCAAAATGTTTATATACCTACCTATTTTTAAATCCTGAAAGTAATCCCTTGGGTGGGAAAATATGCTCCTCTGTGATTCATATTTACACAAACAAAAGTTTGTGAATTTTTCAAACTGCAAAATATCTAGGCCTTCTTTCACTTTTATATCCTAAACTATGTTTCACATTTTTAAATCTTCCTAAAATCAATTGCTACATAAATGCATAAACATAGTCATATGCATATGCAGAATTTTGGAATTAGGTATTCATAATTTTCTTTATCTTCTGTAATGAAGACTAGAAATAAGTCAACTTTGAGGTTTCTCACTTCATTTTTTTTGAACTATGCCAATTCAAGTGTGAATACTCATACAAATCAGAGCATTCATTTCCATATTTACTAGAATTACAAGGAGGCCTTACAGAGATTTTGCTCAATCCCGAAAAAAGCGGGGGGGAATAAACCTCCCCGTATGATGCCAGCTGTAGAAAATGTTAATCCAAAGTGAAAGCATCTGATAAAACTACAAGGCTCCAAAGTGGAGGAGAGAAAAGTAAATTGTAGAATGTATTTCTCAATAAAATCAAGTGACTGCATACTCCATAGAAGGACTCCAGTGGCTGTAGATAGCCAACAGAAGCTGCTGATGAACTGCAGGAACTTTCTGCTCACACAAGTAAGACAGTTCTGGGCCTTGTTCCTGTTGCTCTTCTGAAGAACTTTCCCTATCATCTTTAATTAGTTATTTGCAGATACGGTAAGAGAACATTCATTTGCCTATTGGTCTGCCATGTGTGAATAGAAAACGTTTGGATAACTATTGTGGTAATAAATTATAGCTTAATGATGGATGCAATTGGGACCTCAGCACAATTTGCAGTTAAAGTAGTCTCTATAGCCATATTCTGGTGACATTAAATATTATCTGATCGATCTGCACTTACCTCTGGACCATCCTATTGCAGCTTTCCCTGCAGTCTTTTTCCTATAGCTGTATTTAGGGCAAATATATCCAAATACCAAATGGGAGTCCCACCTGAAAACTGCCTTTAAAAACAATGTGATGTATGTAGGGACTGTATGTACTTATTCTTCATTGCACCTTAAGGCAAAGTTTAATTTACTTATAAGTATACTTGCATGTTTCCCTGAAACTCATTTAATAATCACTTTGGCATTAACAAGAGAAATGACCTCCTTACTAAGACAAAACAGCACCTTTTCTCCTACCTAATATTATGGGATCTTAAAAGAATTAATTGGAAAGTTCAACTAATTTTTATTTCATTAGTGTTCTGGCGGAACACGTGATTAAATGCGTTTTTTCCAGAGGTTTGCTAAGAGGAATGAATTTACATTTTAAGACAAACACTTTTTTTTTTACACTAGGGAGATAGGGTATGTCATCTTTATTATTAGTTATTGTTAGGTACCATGAAAATATCCATTACTGTAGACCTGGTTAAAAAAGGCCACTTATTTATAACCTCTTAGAGAAAAGGAATTGGAATGCTGCATGCAGTTTGCTAACTGCAAGTCCAGAGAAGGGCCATAAAGATGATTAGAGGGCTGGAGCACCTCTCTCTGTGAGGACAAGCTGAGAGAGTTGGGGTCATTCAGCCTGGAGAAGAGAAGGCTCCGGGGAGAGCTTATAGCAGCCTAACAGTACCTAAAGGGGGCCTACAGGAAAGATGGGGACAAACTCTATCAGGGAGTGTAGTGATGGGACGAGGCATAACAATTTTAAACTGAAAGACGGCAGACATATTAAATATTAGGAAGAAATTCTTCACTGCGAGGGTGGTGAGGCACTGGAACAGGTTGCCCAGAGAAGCTGTGGATGCTCCATCCCTGGAAGTGTTCAAGGCCAGGCTGGATGGGGCTTGGAGCAGCCTGGTCTAGTGGAAGGTGTCCCTGCCAATGGCAGGGGGTTGGAACTAGATGATCTTTAAGGTCCTTCCAATTCTAACTGTTCTATGATTCTATAAAAGAGGAAGAGTTATACAGGAACACAGAATTAGAAGCAGAAACCTAGCTTTGTCAGCAGATGTAAATCAACAAAATTTCACTGAAGATGTTGGATACACATTTATCAGTCCAAATGAAGTCCTATTTTAATTACTAGCTTCTAGATTAACACATAGTTTAGACTTTAATTGTATTGTTCTGTTCTTAATCTTGAGGCGGGGAGAAAACAAGGGATGGAAAGAGTAAATATATGAAGGCGAGTGTGACGTACTTCTAATGGAGATACTTGGGTATGAATGGACAACATTGCAGTCTTAACTTTTCTCAGCTAAAAGTGATTCATTAAAAATAATCAAAAATCCAGGAAGCTCCACTATTAAGTATCGCATCAAGACCTGGCACTAGAAATCTAAATACTTCTGAGGACTTGAATTCATGTGAAAGAAGTACTCAGAGAAAACCTCCACCAGGATAGGATCCATTCAGGATGATATCACTCAGCTTACATCTTTCATGAGGTGCTTGAGTTTTAAACACGGTGACCGTAAGTGAAAAGCGAATCACGCTGAGGTTCTCAGCAACACAAGCAAATTCATAGTGGTAGCGTCCCCAAAATGGAGACAGTGACCTGAGTAGAACATGAAAATCACTCCAAAGAGTCACTGCCCCAGCAGCACCTACACAAGTGGAGCTGGCGACTGCTGCTTCAGGGAGCGTTCGTTAGCACCCCAAATGTCTAGAAGAGACTCTTTCCTGTGTATCTGTACTTGTTTTGTCTGGGATAGATTTAATTTTCTTCTTCATAGCTTGTATGGTGCTGTTTTAGATTTGTGACTAAAACAACATTGATAATACAGGGATGTTTTGGTCATTGCTGGGCAGGGTTTACACAGCCCCACGGCCTTTTCTGCTCCTCATACCACCACACCAGTGAGCGGGCTGGGGGTGCACAAGAAGTTGGAAGGGGACACAGCCGAGACAGCTGACCCCAACTGACCAGAGGGATATTCCATACCATATGACGTCATGCTCAGCAATAAAAACTGTGGGGAAGAAGAAAGAGGAAGGGGGTGTGTGTTCAGACTTAAGACGTTTGTCTTCCCAAGTAACCATTATGCCTGATGGAGCCCTGCTTTCCTTGGAGATGGCTGAACTTGCCTGCCCATGGGAAGTAGTGAATGAATTGCTTGGTTTGCTTTGCTTGTGTGAGCAGCTTTTGCTTTACCTGTTACATTGTCTTTATCTCAACCCACAAGTTTTCTCACTTTTACCTTTCCAATTCTCTTCCCCATCCCACTTGGGGAGGGTGAGCCAGCAGCTGTGTGGGGCTGAGCTGCTTGCTGGAGTCAAACCACAACAGTATCACGTGTGGTTCACACAGCCAGTCCCTGTCTATAATGGCACAGGACACACCGTTGCCACGTCTGTCCTTACTTGGGTCTTTTTACTGCTTCCAAAAGCCAGTTGCCTTATGTAGGAGCCTACTTTATTAATGCCTGAAGTTACCTAGGGTATTTTTCTTGTTCTGCATACATGGGAATTTCACTTTTAGGAGGTTGGCATCAAAATACTCTAAATGAGGCAAAATGATTGTATTACACTTTAGGACAAAACGTTAGTAGGTATTAAGATTGTAATTTCTCCAAGAAAATAGCTATTAATACAGAGTCCTTCCTTGACTATTATTTATATCAGTAATTTTTTACCAGGTGAAAACTTTTCTCAATTTCTGGTTTAAAATGCATGTCCTGTCATTTAAGTTCTATAATACTTCTTCATAGTTAAGAAAAATATGTTAAAACCCAGCATTTTTATTATACATTTCCTGTAAAATGCAAACTATTTCTTTCCAAGGGCTGGGCTCATGGAAAAATAGTCAGCTGTCTATAAAGTCACAGCTAGGGAAAAATTTAGTATCATTAGGTCAATAATGTTAAAATTAGCTTTGATTTCAATCTTTTGTATAGCCTTTCATTTACAGTGCACATAAGCAAATTTTCACTGAGGTCTTCATGGTTAAACGAATAGTATGCACTTGCACGTGACAGTTTTTTAAATTACAGTTCAGTTTACTCAGTGTATTTTGCATCAGCTTTCTAAAATGAATAGCCTCAAGTTTAGTTATTCTGTTTTAAAACTGCCAAACTTTATTAGTTAAGCAGAGAAGCAGTTCAAAAAGTAATTAATTCCAGGGCTTAGAGTAAACTGCTATTTTAATTAAAAGAGCACTAAATACTAATGTCCTGCTTCATTGTACTTAGAACATGAAATAAAAAGTCTAAATCAGTTACATTTAATACCCTTTAAATATAAGTTGGAATATATTAAAGGCACATGTCCTGGTCTTGCTTTTTAGAAACTGACTCAAGAGAAAAAAATCAAAAGTTAGAGAGACCATATAGCGTATTTCTTGTTTATGCTGTGCCATTTTTGTTATTGATTCTCTCCCAAATTGTGCTGAGCAGAAAAATCAGCTGGTACATAATAGGTCTTTTCAACATATTCATATTGTATAAGATGCCAGGCCTCAGTTGTATCATTATGACAATTGCCACCTATAGGTCCACAGAAGGTATAAGGTCCAGAACACTTCTCATCTGAAGCTGTGGAGTAGTGCTTTCTATGCTTTGTAAATTTACAGCTTCTCTGAGTTGTCCAAAATTTAGGTTATATGCAAGGAAGGCACTCTACCTGTGAAGAAACAAGAGTTTAGGCAGTTTGGTTTCTACTACAATTTGACAATCGCCCATTTGGTGATTCTGTTTCTGCATGGAGCGCTGAAAGGCATGGCTGCTCCCGAACTAGCACTGACTTCCAAACAGGAACCTCCAACAGGATAATCACCATGGCCTGAAGGAGCTTGAGCTCTGTGTGCCACATCACTGTCTGAGCACTGCTTGGGTCTAGCTCAGGCATCTATGTACGAAGCTCCTTTGCACAACATAATCTGCGTTATTACTTATGCCTGTCATGCTTATCTCACCTCATAGCTGAAGCGCAGCAGTGCAGTAAGCGTCACTACAAAACTTCACATGTGGAGAAAATTCCAGCTTGTGCAAGATTTAAAAGGCAAGTATTTTTGACAGGCTTGTCAGACAGACCAGGGTTGTCCTTCCATCTCCATGATACTTGACTTTCCCTATAATTTCTAATCTAATCGCTACTTTATGGCCGGAGCCCAGGGAAACTAAAAGGTCAATTCAAATTTTGGCGAGGAAGACACAGACAACAGGCTTACTCTTGCAGTAAAAAATAAATAATCAAAACTCTGTTGTAGACTGCAGGTCTAGCCAGATAAAGTTGAAGAAACTGACACAAGGTTTTATCATCACTATGAAGCAAGGACAGAAAAAACTCCTCTTTCTTCTCAGCTACGAGGTTCATCTCTTTGACCTTGTCTTCTCTAATTAAAGAGTTGGACAGGAAACCTTTATCTGGAATCTGAGAAATCTTGGTTCAAGTATTTTTTTTCCTGATTCAGACTGCATATTTAATCTAGAGGTACTGCATCCTTAGTAATTGTCAAGGTGTTTACCATGACCTGTTGTTTTACTTAGAATCGTAGAATCATAGAATCATTCAGGTTGGAAAAGACCCTCGGATCATCGAGTCCAACCATCAACCCCACTCTACAAAGTTCTCCCCTACACCATATCCCCCAACACCACATCTAAACGACTTGTTTACTTTTCCTGGAAAATCCAACGCTGGACAGAAGAAACTTTTCCCAAAAGATGTTTTCTTGAAACTAGCTCATTGCCCCAGTAAGTTTCACTTCAAGAAGTCATTATATTTTAATAAAAAAAAACCCCAACAAACGAACTACTTTCTTCTGTCAAACTGCTGCACTGAAAAAATGCTAGCACTTCCAAAATGTAAGATAATATGTTCACAAGCTAGAAAAACCAAAGCACAGCATTCCACTGCATACTCAAGACAATGAGATATCAAGTACTCAAATTATGTCAGTCACACTAATTTGTGCAACACAAAAACTGTGTTGGACAATCCATGAGGCTTCTTCAGCTCAGGTGTCTGGTAGGAGAGACTGAAACACTAAGTATAAAACATAAATATCCATACCAAGAGCATTATTGAATTTGGTCCTGAATTTATATTACCAGCAGAGATACCCAGAGAGGGATGTTCAATCATTCATTCTCTGCTCAGAGAATGAGTTTAACTATTCAATGAGTTGGCCATTTACTGATCCCAGGATCAGTGAAACTTGCTTTTGATGTACTGCATGTTTGAGTAACTGTTCTTTGCCTACAGATAAAATTTTTTGTCATCTTTTTTATGGGAGAAAATTTTATCAGGGTTATCATGGTGTTATATGAGACAATTTTTTGCAAGCTACACTATTGTCATGTGACATGTTAATATTGGCCCAGTGTTACTGATATGAGCACATATCCTGGATGGTGCATCAAGGCTTATCTTGAGTTTTTCCAGCATTTTCAATTTTAAGGTCCATTTCCAGTTTGTTATACTTTTCTAAGCTTTATCCATTTGTGTGGACTTTTTCTGTCAAGTATCTGATTCTATCTTCATACTTTGTAAAAATGTCAAAAATGGTTCAGCCATTTTTCAGTCTGATATAAAGGAAAAAAGAATATCTGCTAATTAATTCTTTATCTTTATGATAATGATTTTCTGAATAAAATTATAGAGACCTTATTTTAAATAGAAGGATATGAATTTAAGTTAAATTTCTAATGCCTTATACAAATAACAAAAGTAGTAAAAGTCTACCCAAGAGACTGAGAAGCACATTAGGGCTATCTTCCACCCAGTAGGAAGGAAAGAGGAAAAAAGATAGATGAGAAAAGACTAACACATAACTGAAAGTATACTTCTTCTAGATGGTGCTATTGCTTCGGTCTTGTGGAAAAAAAAATCTTTTAAGAAAAAAATAGATTGTGATAATTGAATTGGGGTCTATACTACTGTTACACAAACAAGGGATATTATTAGGTTATCAAATAATCTCACATATAGCATACCTAACTTCTGAATATATATAATATTTCTGTTTCCAGGTACTTTTAAGATAATTTTCAATTTTACACATATTGCCATAACTAAATTACATTGCAGTAATTAACAATATTAATTGGATATCATCTTTCAAATTTATACCAAAATGAGCCTTTTCCCACAGAAAACTTGCTTTTTTCCACTGACAATATTAAAAGGTTTGAAAGCCAGAAAAGACTCATAGAACCCTCTGAGATCTGTGTGTACGTGTTATTAATCATGTTACCTGCACAGCGATCAGAATTGAACGAGGTCTCCAAAGGTCAAAAAGGAAATGGACTAAATCAGAGAAGTGTTCTTTATAGAAGTATTTACATTTATTAGCATTTATAGCATACTAATCAGTTCCTAACAATCAGAATGTGTTCCCTTCTGTTCAAATGCCTAATTTATTTATATGGATTTAAGAATAAAGGCTTCACTGGTAATAAATTGAGGGATCCAGTAGTATAAGTGTTCAGAAAAGCTGTAGTTCAAAATCACTTACCTGGCAAAAGTCCCAGGAAGACAGCACTGGTGTCATCTATTCAAAACATTATATGGCTCCATTACTGCAGTCTGTGAGCATCTCAAAGCTTTTATTATATTTCTTTTCAAATCTTCATAGAATCATAGGAAAATAAAGCTGAGAGGGACTTTAAGAGGTCACTGAGTTCTCTGGCACAAGGCAAGATGAACTATATTTTTGTCATTCCTGAAGATGAGCTATATATTTGTCATTCCTGATACATGTTTGTGTAGCCAGTTCTTTAAAATCTCTAATAAAGGAGATAACAAAGTCTTGATGGGCAATTTCTTTCCATGCTGCAGTGACCCTATTACTGCAAACAGTTATGCTAATATCCAACCTGGGTCTTTCTGGATGCAAATCCACTGTATACTGACAAAATGCCGTGGGCCAGCTGAGCTTCTTTCGGCATCACGAGACTCTGGGCTTACGCTGCTCTGGGTGCAGAGGTGCTGCTCGGTTGAAGCTTCCCCTAGTAAGGGAACTAGATTTGTCACGTTTAAACATTATGATCGGTCTAGTCTTTGGCTCAAAGAGAGATCACAAAAAAAGAGTACAAAAAAAGAGGTATCCCAAAACATAAGCTGCAGGCTTGACGCTCATAGTCCCTCCCTCCAAACTACCTGCAGAGGAACCCTTTGCCAAACTACTGTTTATATGTGGGATACTTTGTTTTCTCGCTGGTTTATGGAAAGCATTGCAGTTTGACTTCAGTTACACCATTTATGCTGTTGGTGGTATAGGATATAATGTGACACCACACACCTGAGACATTTGGGGTGCCAAGTATTCCTTCCTCATTTCCCTCCTGGCTGCTCAGTGCAGCACATGACACAATGCCCCCCACTATGGCTCACCTTGCCTGTTTTGATTGCTGCTTCTAATCAGAGTTTGGTTCTTACAGCAGACTTCTGCATAAAGCTTTAATAAGCAAGAAAAAAGATAGATCACAAAGTAAGCACAAAGGTCTTTATGACTTAACCACAGCATATAATATTAAGGTACAGTCTAGCACAAGGGCCTGTGATCAGAACATACTTGCTGGAATCTAAATAATTCCCAGATAATCCCTAAATTTTCTAATAAATTTCAGGAACAGTCAGATGATGGCATTCCTGAAAATAATAAAGGAATAATCCTCGTAAATCATACCAGTTCACTTTCAAAATATTTAGAAACTCGCCTGTCATACAGAAAGGGAGAAATCACAGGTGATAACATTTCTGAGATCATTCAAAAGTTAATTCAAGAGTGCTCTGAGAGTTATAGTCTGCCTATCCTGTTGTATGACTACTGTGTTACAAAGTTTATACTGTCCTTAGCTTTTCTTTGAAATGTACATTTGAAAATGGACCCAAATTCATCACTAAGTTTTCTTTACCCTTGCAAAATAAATTATTTCAATTAGAAAAATCCTATTAATCAGGTTTAATTTTCACAGTATATCTGAACTGAATAAACATATCACTCATTTCATTTAATGAAATGCTGTATTTGCCAAAAAAGTCTACCAAAAGCCACATTCGCATTCTCAGTTATAAGATGAAAATTTTAATAGGATTAGCATTGGATTTCATACTACATTCAAAATCAGAAATACATAATGTAGTGGAAAAGGAAATGTGTTCCTTTAGTTTCCATTGCTTCATAGCTTAATAAAAACCCGACAGGCCAGATATATAAGACATATATATAAGGCAGATACAGATAATATATAGAGAATATGCAAGAACATGATTTTTTTTATCAGAAAAAGAAGTAGATAAATTCTATGTATTGGTTTTTATCACAGAGGAGGTGCGTATGTTCCCTCTCTGAAACTATTCTTTATGGATGAGTTTAAAGTACTGCTTAAACTGGAATTGGTACTAGAGGAATAAAAAGTGACATTAGCAATGCCAGCTTGTGAAAGAAACATGGATAATGATTTAGGTAACTATAGATCATCCTGAGCTCTACAGTGGGCAAAATGGTAGAAACAAGAGGAAAAGGTGACTTGAGGACAAATACAGCATGCTACAAAGAATCAACACAGCTTTTGTAAAAGAAAACCATGTCTGATGCATCCACCAGGATTCCCCAAGACATTAATAGACTTGTAAGAAAGTAAAAGGCAATTCAGTTAATAGATCATTCTTGGCTTTTCAGTATATTCTATACAGAAGTTCTTAAGTAAACTAAGACGTCAGAGACACCGGGTGAGATTTTCGCCTACTGAGAAACAAAATATGGAAATAAATGATCAGTTATCACAATTACAGGGACTTCTCAGAGGAACCTTTTGGGGTGTCTTTTTTTTAAATATGTTCACAAATAAATCTGAAAATTATAAGAGTAATGATGTGATATTGCTTGCTGAGAATACAAAATCACACAGAAGAGTCAAAGCTGAATGTGAAGCATTACAAAAGAACCTTATCATATTTGGAAGAAGCCTCAGGAAACTGGAAGATAAAGTAGCAGATTAACTCAAATGAGATAATACAAGGTAGTTAATTAAAAAAAAAATAATCACCCTGTGACACACAGTTACAGATTCTACTTTATTATGATGAATGAAAGAGCTCTTGAAGCTTTTGTAGGTAGCTCTGAAAATATCAGATAGAATTTTCAGAAGGCAAAAAGGCAAAATGAGTGTTAGCCATGATCAGGAACAGAAAAAAGAACAAAATAGGCAACTTGGTTAGAACGCACATTCTTACATGCTGGCTATGGTCCCGTTCATCCCATTTCAAAAAACTTAACATTAACATGAAAAAATATGCATCAAAAGATAGGAAGCTTGTTGAGAGAAATAGAGTAGCTTCTATAGGTTTGAAGGGAGAGTACTGACAACAGGTATGATGGGGGCCCCACAGAAATATTAGTGACATGAAGTGGGTGAATTGGGAAAGTTGGAGGGTAAATACCTGATTTCCTTTTTTCCTTTAAGAAATTGCACTTGTTGATTGTGAGAGACAGGATATTGAACAAGATTTTGGTTTGATGCAATGCATAATTTTTTAAAATATTCTTACTACGATGCTTTTCAGTCTCTGTTTAAAAAAAATGCATGTCAAAATATCATTTTCATGCAATCTGTATGATAAGTCTGAAAAGAAGGAAATTTTTACCTGGACTTGGTCACATCACATGAATTGCTGGCCAAGTACCAGTATGTGCTGGTACGGGCTTCCAAAGGGTGATGCTGATTCTTTCAAAGTTAGCTGCTTCACCTGCTTAAACCAGCTGCTGCAAATGACCCGAAAGATTCTTCCTTTTTTCCCTGTGTATTCTCAAGCAGGTCATAAGGACTTGAAGATGTTCAGATTCTCAAGTCCCACAGAAGTTCTGCCAAGCAATCTTCCTCTGCCTTGGTGACCACAGAGCTCTTGCAATGTTTGAGGCTTCCTGAGGTGCTTGAAAGTCCCAAGGGCTCTCTTGGCTAAGCATCCTTCCTGGGGTTTCTGGAATCCCTGATTTAACACTGAGCAGCTACAGGCTCTGGAAATCCTGACTTCCAAAATCACTGTCAGTACACCAGTAATGTCTCACAGCCTGTGCCTATTCTGCAATTTGGGTAAGAACCTGTAGCTGGTTACACAGCTTTAGTACTTAAAAGATACACTCAATTATTTGGTCTGATTCATTTACATTCCCAAAGGCAAAATCTTAGCTTATATTTAATCGATATAGGGATCGAACTATTAATTCTACAACTCAGGTCTGCTACAAACTGCTGTGAAGAGTGGAGAGAAACTGTACCCAACCCCCCAAAAAAACCCCAAATCCAACAGATCAATACTAATTTTACAGAACTTTACAGAAAAGTAAAAAGTCTGGCTATAATAAAATCTGCATTTTGAGCAAAATCTTTTCTGTTTCACAATCCTGAGTAAAAAAGATCGTGTTTAAGTTTTGTCTCTTATCATAATGCCACACTAAAAAGCCATATTTAAAAGAGAAAGAATGGAATTCACTTGTATTGTAGGACTCAAGGTGCAAAAGGAAAGAAATGCAATTCTTTCAGAAGTTTTACTGTTACTTAGTCCACAATGCACTCCGCATTTATGTGTGTTCCTATGCACTGAATGAATGATATTCCCAAAATCTTGCTATAACAACGATATATGATGTAATACTCTTAGCTATACATTAGAAAAAAAACCTATTTAAATTCTTGGTTTCAAAACCACTCTCTCATCCTTAATCACAGTCTGAATTTCCTTTCTTTTCTTGATTTATCATGGACCCATATCTGATATTCATGTTTTCCTCTCTGCTTAATTACAGAGTTACCGGATTTTTCTTTTAAACTACTTTAGGTTTGGACACTGCAGTTTGGATGGGAGAAAGTTTTCTATTTGTACGACTGAATAAATGAAGAGAGAACAGAATAAAAACAAAAATAAAAGCATGATGAAGACACCAGCTAGTATGTTTATTTTGTTATGTTCTTTACAGATGTCATAGATGAAAGGGAGCATTTGCTCCACGGTGAATCCGACATTTTTGAGAACTGCATTATTAATGTTTGGCCATATTCCTGAATAATCAGAACTCTTTCTGGAGTGTCTGTCACAACTTTGCTTTCATTGTTCTACAGCAGAAGAGGAAGCCCCTTCTCTCTTGAAAATCTAATATAGCCATCCCGTCTACTTAAGGTATAACATGGTGGTGGACCATCTGATTTGAATCGCATGGCCAAGCTTGAAGGGTTTTTGTAGTTTCACAGATAAAATAAACCCATTTAAGAAAGAATATGTGCCTCTGCACTGTAGTTGTGTGTCATCAATTACAGGAGTACAGTGAGATTTCTTTTAAAATTATTAAATTGTGAAATTTTTACTTGAGCAAAGCTGTGGCTAGATAAACATTGAAAGGTGTAAAATGTGACTGTTACAGGATGCTTTAAATAAGATAATTTTAACTGGGAAAAAGCAAAAAAAAATAATTCACTGGGTGAAATTTTAAACAGCTGTGAATGAGCAGACATCACACAGTGCAGTAGAAAGGATGCCGAACTTATTTTCAGCAGTAATGTAGCATAAAGCTATTTCAAAGACATTATAACAGGAGAGCTTGAATCAGGATGGACAATCATTTACCACACATGAACATTAAACACATAGAAGTACAAGATGGCTTTATCCTTCAAAGTTGCAGAATCCTGACATGCATCAAAAAGGTCCAAACCACATGTCAATGCATGAAGATAAACAGACTTCAGTAGCAGACTACCCACTTACCAAAATACAGCCAAGATGACTGTGTGATCAATTGACTCCACGAAGAAAACAAATTATTATATAAAGACCTGATGATGACCAAAGTACTTTGCAAAAATAGGAGGTTGGCATCGCAGACTTTTCCTCATGGCTGCCCATATTGATGGTACTGGGGGAAAAAATGGAGAGACATTCTGACCATAAGAGAGCATAGATGATCACTTTTTGCAAGCTACAAAAAACCTGTTCTCCTGACCTTGAGGTGGTGAAAGGTGACTAATTAGTCTGCTCTGCTCTGACACCACGGTTCACTGTTCTTGGGGCAAGCAACGTGTGGCAATTTATCTCTGCATTCTTTAGTAGCTTGAAAAATTAGATGATAAGACATATCTAGGTTTGCGACCAATGTTCATGTGGTCTCAAGAGTGTCTTACATTGTCAGATATATTAACATAACTTTAAGGTTTCAAAATCATCAGGGTACTCCATAATGTGAAAACACTCTGTGCAGAAAATGCCTTTCTGTCTGCCAAATACCCTTGAGCAGTATATTCTGATATTTCTACAGGATAGCCATTGCAAAAAGAGAATGTAGCTCCTCCAGGAGGTAATGAAAAGTCAGACTAGATTTCATTTAGCAGATTCTCATTTTGAAATCTTTCACATGGCGTCAAATGCTGGTGGTGTCAAGAATAATGAGATAGTTCTGAATATATTAAAAAATGTCATGCAGGAAAACAGACATTGCTAATGGTATATAGTCACATGTTTGGGGATATGAAAGTTTTGATAGTGATTTATTTTTGAGGGAGGTATATATTATACAAGCTGTTCAAGTACCAGTTCGTGGGCAAATACCATTTAGAATGTTGTTAAAGGCAGCCTAATAATGATGACATGAATGATAAAGTGATATTAATAGCAGGTCCTCGGGCCTTTTTTTGTTACAAGTCAAAAGTAAGCTACCACTTGAATTTCCAGTGTCTTATGAACTATGAAGTGACTGCTGTAATCCTGTGTAAAGCTGATATAGATCATTGCCTTAAGCTGCAAGATCTGTGAATAGAACACAGCAGAAGATAATAATTGCATTCTTCTTATGATTTATTTTCATATTTTTGATTCAAAATAAAATAGAGACCTTTGAACGCTTTAAGCGTGTGCCTTTTAAGTGTATAGGTTAGGGTATTCACTCAGATGGTAAGATTCAAACCAATTTTTGGTCTACACTGAAAAATCTCACTCAAAATATCTTATATCTGCAGGTCAAGACCTTGAGGGATCAGCCTGAGACAACATCTTCAGCAACACAGGGAAACAATGCAATACAACAAAAAATGTTCTGACATGAGATGAGGTCACAGTTACTTCTTTCTGAGCACATTTTTGTCTCAGAGTCTCCACTCTCATCTATTTTTATCAAAACACTTTCAGAAGACCTCTAAAAGTTACAGCCAGTATATGTTTCCTGGCAAGAACTTTTTTCTTTAAAATGCGGTAATGCAAGAGTTCTCTATCATATGGTTTAACACTCCAGAGAGAAACAAGTCTGATGATATTTACTGTCAGTACAGGGTTATACTGCCATTCATTTCAATTTCAGTTAATCAGGACACTGAATTGTAAAGTACATAAATGAAATTTGTTAGGGTCCAAGAAACAGAGGTACATAGTCTGCGACTCTTTATGTTCTCAAAATACTTTATGAAAGATTTACGATCATATGTGCCTATGACTAGGAAAGTGTCCTGCATGTGCAGATGGTGGCACAGAAAATTTGATCTCAAAAGTTCACCTCAGGATCTCAAGCTACCAAGCAATATCAACACACCCAGCTTGCATATGCTCCATGCACCGTAACTTGCATTCACTCTTATGTGACGTATTAGCCATGGATGCAGTTCTATTTTGAGACACATTGAGAAATGACAGGTGGAAGTATTAAGAGCTATCTTGTCCCTGACCTTCCAAAGTAATTTCACATTTCAGTAGCACGTTTGGATGAATCTCTGTAAATTTTAGCTGAGGAATAACTAAGGAGACCATTCCGTGTTTGCCAGATGGGTAATTGCAGTCTTAAGGGAAAATCAACATTAAATCAAGGCAGGTGAAGATGTTTATCCTATTATAGAAACACATCCATAGAAATGATTTAAAACTTCATGGCAGTTTTTCTAATTTCAGCAGGGTACAAGGTTGTGCAGGTCTTGTCTTAAGGTACTAATATAAATTATTGAGCCACCTTACTTTCTCTGTCCAATGACAGTCCGGAAAAATAAATGAGGATTATGGCCAAGACAATGCCCAGTAATTTTTCAGTGACAATTAAAGCAGGTTTCTGAAATTACCAACAGGTCAGCACAACTGAGAAGATACAAATGAATGAAGTGCTTACATGAACAAAAAATACACAAAAATGCACTAATGAAGTCTTTTCTTCATCTCATTATCCTAATTTTTACAACTTATGTATTGTAAGCATCCTAACCTTTTCTTCAAAATTACAAATATTTTGTGACCTTACTGTCTCCCAGTTAGGGATGACTAACTTATCCCTGAATGGTTTTAGAAAAGCAGTAGTAGTATCTTCCCATTAACAAATCCCTGTAGATTGGCCACCTGAAAAATGAGTCACAAACCATCAAACATTATAGAAAGAATAAACCATAAGTTAAGGTTTTCCAGACAGCATGCTTCAATAGACACAGCAGACAAGTCAATTCCTTAAATTGTAGGCAGACAGAAACTTGACTGGAAAGAGGAATGAGAAAACGTGACTCGGTGCTGTGTGACACAGATTTCTAATATCTAGAGAAATTATCTGCCATGAACATTCAAAGTTCAATTACCCAAATATACATTGAATTTATTGCTTAGTTTCACTGCATTTTCAATGTATTCGGTTTCAGCAGATTTTCAGTCTGTAAAAATTCAGTACCCTATTTCCAGCTGCATTGCAGTAATTTCAAAAATCATCTCATTATATTGTATAGGGTGAGGTGAAATACACCAGAACTCCTTTAACTTCTGCTGTTCATGAACTACGGTGTGGTAGTTTTGCCGTCTAAATGTCCTTCTCTTTCAATGTGTAACGTAGCCTGTCTCAAGGGTTCTATATTTTGGGGTTTAGATTATTAGGCTTATTTTGGTGCAAAATGGTAGCCTTTGCTGCAACGATCTCACCAGATATCACCATAACCTGATTTCAGGAAAATAATATGTCAAACCAAACAAATATAAATCTAACAGAGAGACATACTGGTAAACAAAGTCACAGCTGTTGTTGATCTTATTTCTCTTTAGGTCTTTGACAATGAGAATAGACTTACAGTGTCTTGATTATTACAGGCAAATCAAACTAAAATTTAAATATCTCTGGTTTGCATTTACTAAAAATATTTGCTTATATTTTTTTTTCCAATAGTATTTTGTTAATTATCTTGTCAGATAGTTGCACATGCCAAAGAAAGATTTTCTGGTAGTATAATCACATGATACTCAGTATAAGTTCTCCACAATATCAGGCAGTAAAGTGCTCTTTTTTCTAATACATACTTTTTCCACTTTCATATTTTTCTGCTCTTAGATGAACTGAAATAGCACTTTGCTAGAGCTACAGCAGACATATGGGATATGAGAGATTTGCCTTTTTTCAATCAGATACAAAAGTAACATGGAAGCTTTAGAAAAAGGAAAAAATAAATATAGAAAGGTGAGTGGAAATGTGTACTTTAAAATATAATGAGTTTATTGTTTAAGATTGCTAAGATATTGACAATTAATGGGTTCTTCTTGATTTATTCCCTCAAGTTGCTATTACTACTTACTGTATTTCTAGAACCTTAAAATTCTTCAACATTTTCAATCTTTCCTATCATCTTCATCGTTTGATCAAGAAATTTCTTAACCTCACACAATTAGTATTATGTTATACAGCAGATCCCTGGAAGCTCTTCTATCTGCAGTGAAGACTTCAGTAGACATATACTGTGACAAATTAAATTATAAACCTGCATGGCTTGATTGAAATCTTGATTATTCTGGAACAGTAGGGAGAACATGATTTTATTGTTTACCTTTCTTTCCAATCAGCTATTGTACAATATATTTTAAAGGTAAATTGTTTAACTTGTCACATAAATCATATTCATTTATGCTGATAAATTTGTAATTATTCTTCCAACCTAGGATTTACGTTTACTGTCCTTTTATATAAATATTTGTGTGTTTATATGTGTGTGTGTGTGTGTTCATAAATAGACAGAGTTTTTCATTGACATCAGAAAGTCTGGTTTCGTCTTGCACAGGGAGATTAATTTCAGACACAGGTAGACAGAGACTACTGCTAAGAAGAAAGATTACTTAACTGCAAGTGATTTTCTTTGTCTCTTACTGGCCAACTTCTGAATTGCTGTACTTGCAATTATAGGGTAGTAAGGAGAAAAAGCATGTGAAATAGAAAAAAGATGCTCTGACTCTTGGCTTAATTGGAGTTGAAAAGAAAATGGTAAGAGGGGTTTAAGGATACTCTTTGTTCCTGTTAACTAGACGTGTTTCAGATGAGACTGAAATTATAGAGAAAATGAAAAGAGATGTTAGTCTTCTACATCTTCAAGTGGCAAATGACGGCAAAATTGTCTGTTCTGACTGTTAGTGTCACAGACAAGGGTTGTGCATGATTTAATGTGCCTTTTGTGAAATATGTATAAAAACTGGTTCTTGCTTTCTTCTCAGGGGCACTCTGGTAGGACCTGAGGATTAGGCAGTGAAGAGAGGGAAGGAAAATAATCTCCTTATTTGTTGTGCAAAATATATATTGGCCTTGAGGCTTTAAAGAATGTAAGAGCTGGTATTCACACCATAAGTGGTATCACCTTTAATTCAAACATCTTGGCATACTAGTAAAAAAAATAAAAAAATATAATTCAGCAGGAGTAAGTAGGAAGATAGCGATCTGCAATAAATGTCCTTGGCTTACTATTCAAGAATAACAAGAGATCTCAGAGAAAATACTAAGATCCACATTTTTTTTCATTACATAAAGAGTTAGTTAAACATGAACAACTATCCCATTCCTTAAAATAGTTAATGGATATTCAGACACAATGAAAATAAGAGGATTTTGAAAAATTATTAGCTTTGTCACTCTTTCTGTAAGAATTAATATCCTAAATGCAACCTCTCATTAAATGTGTACTAGATTTCATCAAAGCTATAAGCTTTTCACCTCACTCTATGATCATCAGTTTGAACCTTCAAAGCCCTTAATGCGGTATAATAGATGTGGTTTCATAGTTGTGAAGTAGGGTAAGTGCAAGTCTGAAACAGAATTTAGATTTGTGTCATCTGCTAACACCACACAGAGAGGTAATTCAATGTTTAAAGGAATTACCTACTGCCCTAAATCAAACTCCAGCCTGTCTGTACTTGGCAATGATAAATATGATTTTTAGTGCGTCCTATGACAAGCTGATCCTATGGTACTTGCATATAAAGAAACCATGGTACTAGAACCAATTATTTCCTTTAATTCAATACTAAAATGTGTTCCAACTCTTTATTCACAGTCACTGTGTGGTGGAATTTTGGGACAGAAAGCTAGTTCCTGGTTTTAGTTTATACTCTGTAAACACGCATGCAAATATTAAAGACTGCAGCATAAAAATTCATGAGATGGTTGGAAGCACTAGTAAAAATTATGAGCAGTTCTTTAAAAATGGGACAAGAGCCTCAGAAGACTGCAGTTAATGTCTGTTTTCTCAAAGAAGCACAATATGAGAAGTCTTTTAAGGAACCAAAGCTAAAAGTTTCTATTGCAAATGTACCTCCTTCACAAAGAGGCCAATTTCTGTTGGAAACAAGATGAGCACATGGAGGTGTGCTCCACAATACCAATGACCTATTCCTTATGTCATATCTTGTTAGTTTTCCATAGTGGTATCAAACAACAGTTTCGTTGTAACCAGATTTCTCTCATCCCATGGGTCACAGACTGTTCCTGTTCTGAACTGCGAAAAGTGGCAATAGATGGCTGTGCTTAGACAGATCAGGGACCAAATGAAGTATGGATACTCAGATGAGCTACTGCTGAGCAAGACCATAGGGTTTTATTACCTTTCCATAGTAAAAGATTTATAGGCAAAAGGAAAAAAAATCCAACACTAATAGGGTAGATTCAGATGAGTGAGTGTTCTTAACAAGGCCAAGGTCTTGCTGTGCTCTAAAATGATGAAGTGCAAAACTTTAAGTCTATCATCACAAAAAAAATCTAGTTTTATGATTTTAGCCAGTCATAAATGGCCCACAAGTGATTTTAAAATCAGAATTTAGAAAACAGAAGGGCTTAGAAAATGGTGATGGGTGGGAAAGGTAGGGAAAAGAAGGCAAGTGTGGGAGCTGACAAGACAAGTCTTGGGTCTCATATGTTCTGGGTGAGCTCTCCAGGTAGATGGTAGATGGATTGTAGTTTGTAAGAAAAGCATGCATCCTTTCAAATTTTGGCTAGGGAGGTGGAGAGGTAGCGTTGGTCACATGTTTTGAACCAGGAAACACATCAAGCTGTGAATGTCACTGATGCTCAATGTAAAATCACTATCAAACAGTGGTCAGGTTTGCACCGAATCACAGAATGGTTTGGGTTGGAAGGGACCTTAAAGATCACCTAGTTCCAACCGCCCTGCCATGGGCAGGGACACCTCCCACGAGACCAGGCTGCTCCAAGCCCCATCCAGCCTGGCCTTGAACACTTCCAGGGATGGGGCATCCACAGCTTCCCTGGGCAACCTGTTCCAGTGCCTCGCTACCCTTACCGTAAAGAATTTCTTCCTGATATCTAAATCTACCCTCTTTCCATTTGAGGCTGTTGCCCTGTGTCATGTCATAATACTCCCTGATAAAGAATCCCTCCCCATCCTTCCTGTAGGACCCCTTTAGGTACTGGAAGGCTGCTATAAGGTCTCCCTGGAGCTTTCTCTTCTCCAGGCTGAACAACCCCAACTCTCTCAGCCTGTCCTCATAGCATAGGTGCTCCAGCCCTTTGATCATCTTTGTGACCCTCCACTGGACCCGTTCCAACAGGTCCATGTCAGATAGGAATATGCCCCATTTCAGAAATGTTTGCTTATAAGGATCCTTTTGGCATCAAAACTTGGCACTTTGGAAATTCTGGAACCTCTGCAGCTACAAAGAGATTTTAAGGATCTAAACTTTGGATTTAGATATCTAAAATGACAATTATGAGTGAAAATCTTTGTCTCAGTAGTCTTATCTCTGTCTTATTTTAAGACAACAAAAACTGTTCAAGATAAATAAATGCTAGCACTCTCCTTTAGGGTGCTGTGATCTTTGAAAATGTGTTTATATATTCATTTGAATTGATTTCACCATCTGTTCAGATATGAGTGTCTGCTAAATCATAGAATCATAGAATCACAGGGTTGGAAGGGACCTCTGGAGATCATCTAGTCCAACCCCCCTGCCACAGCAGGGTCACCTAGAGCAGGCTGCACAGGAACACGTCCAGGAGGGTTTGGAATGTCTCCAGAGTTGGAGACTCCACCACCTCTCTGGGCAGCCTGTTCCAGTGCTCTGCCACCCTCAAAGGAAAGAAGTTCCTCCTCATGTTTAGGTGGAACTTCCTATGCTCAAGCTTGTGCCCATTACCTCTTGTCCTGTTGCTGGGCACCACTGAAAAGAGCCTGTCCCCATCCTCCTGACACCCACCCTTTAAGTATTTATAAGTGTTGATAAGATCCCACCTTAGCCGTCTTTTTTCCAGACTGAAGAGACCCAAATCCCTCAGTCTTTCTTCATGAGAGAGGTGTTCGAGTCCCCTAATCATCTTGGTAGCTCTCTGCTGCACCCCCTCCAGCAGTTCCCTGTCCTTCTTGAACCGGGGAGCCCAGAACTGGACACAGTACTCCAGGTGCAGCCTCACCAAGGCAGAGGGGGAGGATGACCTCCCCCTCTAAAATGATATCTAAATGATAATCTGCATAACAATACTTAAAGTTTCCTTCACACATTGGAAGCTTTCGTTGCAAAACAACCTTTGGCTGACGCCTACAAACTAGTAGAGTCACTTGCTGAGAAGGGCAGGACAGCTTTTTAAAACTGGTTTTGTAAAGGTCTTTGAAAACTGTGGAAACCCTGAGTACATCATGTAGTCAGTTTAGCTCTTACTATATCAGATGCATTTACGTGACATGCACTGGAGTAAAAAACATACTTAAATTAAGAAATATATTCCTTAATTTGAAGTAAAATTTTAATGATTACACAGTTATACGAACTATTACAGAAAACATCTAAAAAATGTTTATGTCTAGGTTATATAGATGTAGAAAGAATATTGCAGCTCCTGGAATTGTATGACTTGCAAAAAATAGTGACCTAGGATCTCTTGCATGGTTTTCATCAACCAATAGCCACAGTAAGTTACTGACCTGTCATATTTTAGAAGGTTTGTCAAGTGGTGACATCCAAAGATTGAGGCATGTTACCCTGGCATTTCACTCAGATATTCTGTGACTGGTAGGTCAAAATTAATTTTATGATCCTTCACCTTTTAATATGAAAATGTTAATTTCATGTGATTTAACTTAAGGATGAGATTCAAAAGCTAATTCTGTACCCGAGCACCACTAGACAGTTGTAAGCGGTTCAGCTCTGGCTGCATAGTCCTAATCTTACATTCAGTCACACACATAACTGATTTCCACTTCTGAGGTTCTGAACTATGCTGAAACCCTCTGGGTTTTATTCTTTCTAATGCATCTTTTCTCTCCTTTTACTTTACCTATGACTTGCTCTAGATTCATGATCAGCTTTTGTTTGCAGAGCTATTGTTTCTGACTTCTTAACCCATGAGAAAATATTCTGATCTTTGGTGGTGGGTAGACAGGGCACCTATAATTTTCCTACTGAAAATGTTGAGCTAAATGGTTCCCTGCTGTAGTAAGTGGACTGCTTTGAAGAGCCTTAGAGCATTTGAAGTGATTGTTGGGAATGTAACCTCCCCTCCCGCCCTGCAAAAAAAAAAAAAAAAGGTGGCAGGGAGAATCAACAGCCCAAAATTTCATGAAAACATTAGACAGCATGGGGTATCGCTGTCTCCATAAAAAGAAGCCTTGCTTTTTCTTCAGACCAGAAGCTCATTTCTGCCTGTGTGTGACACTGAACCAGATATGGGACCTGGTCTGGCTTCACTTTTTCTTATTCTTCTTGATTGAGTTCACCAGTTAACTATTAAGTCACAGTGAAAGTCTGATGTGGGTAATGCCAATGCTCTCAGGAAATGTTTGTTGGATTTGCTCAGAGGGACTTCCAAGGTCTAAGTGAAACTCAAAAATGAAAAAAAAAGCCTGAATTGATTTCTCTATTGAAATTGATCAACATCTCTCTCTTAACAGATTGGGTTTTCCCAGTAGATACCATTTTTGCAAGCAAATGTCTCAAACATAGTGAGGTCTTTATTATTTGTTTATAAAGAGACATTTCTGTGTCACTTTAGAAACATCAGCATGCTAGCAGCCAAGAAAGTTTTGTCTGGATGAAGACTATAAAAAATGGTCAATGGGTTATTAAGCTGGTCACTGACAGAAGCAGAATAGCTTCAGGCATACAAGGGTGCAGAATAATAACAGGAATTCTGTTATTTACAGTGTACATCTTTTTGCTCTCTAACGGTCTTTCATAGGAAAAATCTTGACAAGTTTATCCTCTGAGTCTAAACACACAAGAAATTTAGGAGCCCTCTACTGTATTGGACACAACTGTCAGGGATTTGTTAGTGGAAGGGCCACAGGGGAAACCTGTGTAAGAGGGGCCAGGGACTGCCCTGTAGACATTTCCAGCCACCTCCACAAAAGAGAGCATAGTATGATGCCTCTGTGAAGACATTTAAGTAATAATGGTCAATCCCAAGAAAAGATCACCATAGGAAGGATGCTGGACAACAGAGGAGACACAAAAGACAATGCCAGGGCAGGGGCAAGAAAGAAGTGAGAAATATGCCAGGGCAGGAGCACGAAAAGCATCAAAGCAAAGCTAACTGTCCCAAGCAGGGCAGAAGAAAAAGAGACAGCCAAGAGCGGACAGAGAGGTGACCCAGCAGGAGGCATGACCACAAAGACACTGTGGCGAGTGGAGGAACCCACATTGGAGCAGCTGAGTAGGAACCACTATGCACTGACCCTCATCTCCTGCGCCACCTGTCACCTGCCCGAAAGGACTAAGTGTAACCTGTAACAAGGGGACTGGAGACCAAGAAGGGGGCAGGAGATGCGTCCAGGTGGAAGCTGAGATGTTGCCCTAAGTCTTTATTTGTTTGTTTTTATTTTTAAAGACAAGAATCAGTAATGAAAAGTTTGCTAATTGGCAATAAATTAAATTGATTTAATTTCCTTGACTCAAAACTGGTTTTGGGTAAGAGATAACTACTAAGACAGAAGATTCTGTCTTAGTTTATTATTATTTACTATTAAGAATTTTTTTTTTCCTTAAGTGTCAACCGTAGTGAGTGCTCCTTACCGAAGTAAGAAGTATATTTCTTTAGTTATTTTAAGATCAAGCACCTAAGACTGTAATTCTTAACTTGTGAAATATGTTCAATAACTCTTTGATCTGATTTAATCAAGCAATCAGAGGGAGAAAGTGTTTTCAGAAAAAAACCCAATTCTACGTGCTTTCTAGTTATTCTAAAATATTGGCCTGAAAAAAAGGTAAAAGAATGGGGGATAAATTTCCTTGTGCCTGTATACATGCTGAAATCGACTCAGGCTACGTGGGCATGGTCAAAAAGTTAATTAAGTTAGCTAAAGGTGTGAGTTTAAAGTAGATTACTTAACCCCATCTAGTACTCATATATGCGTGTTCATTCAAAACTTAAATGGAATAATTGATTAGGTGCAATTCACTTCGAAATACATTAAACTAAACTGAACTGAACTGAAATCCTGTAATTCTGATTAAGCATCACCACACAGAGGTTTAATGTAATTTAATTAATCCACTTGAAAGGCTAATCCACAGTAACTTTGGAATGTCTTTGGATACCCTTTGTGAAGAGACTGAATGGCTCATGAAGTAACAACTCTTTGTTATCTTTTTCAAGAACCTGGTTCAAAGTCTATCCAGGCTATAAATAGAAGTTGTTCAGTGAAAATATGCTCAGGAATGTGAGTGTATCATTGATCTACCTAGAGGGTAAATCAAGGCTGAAAAAATTATTACCATGGTTGATATTAAGTATCTTGTGAGCTCACTTAGCAAAGGAGAATAAATTGTTCTTTCATGTACTTCTAGGACAGAATTAAGGGAAACTGACAAGGCAGGACTCAGAAGTGGCGTATTGCTGACTCATTAAACAGAATACATTTGACCAAGAGATGTGACTCTTGCCCATTTGCTAGGACTAATTATTTACACATACTGAAGCAGAGCAGCCCCAAAACATAGAAATTAGAGCTCTTGTTGGAATTTGGGAGAACAGATTTGAAGTTCTGTGTGCAGCTCAAGAAGAACAGAAATTTGAGCCTTGGAACATCACAGTGAATCTCTTCTTTGTGGAATAAATGAACAAATAAATTCATTTTTTTAAAGAACTTCCTGAAATCTCTGAGGAAACCACTTCCCTCTAATTTGTCCCTGTGCGTGCATCTGTTTGTCTGTTGTACCTAATGAGATTTCTTTCCTCATTATATTTGATCAGGTCCCTTGATAACTAGTGGCTTAAACAATTTGACAAGTAGATAAGATGCCTTCTTTGTGTGTGTGCATGTATGTGTGCTGCACTTCCAGAAATCTTACTGAATCAATGAAAATGAAGCAGTGGTAGGGATTATTCAGATCAATCACTATAACTCGACAAAGAGCTGTGAACCATACTTCTTTGTTTTGTTTTCCTTTAATTGCAGTTTAGTTTGCTGAAAAGCACTTGAGTTAAACTCTGTAAATCAAGGTCATTTATCTGTGGTTGTATTTGTTATGCAGAACAAAACTATCAGCAACAAGCTTCCCATATGAACAGAGAGCAGCTGACTAATTTCTACTTACATTCAAAGCACAGTTGAAATACTTTGAACTTCTCTGATCTTATTCCAAAGGTAATTTCTCTCAATGATCAAATTCAATTCTTTATGAAAATTTCATTTGTGATGGTACACCAGGACACACCAGCTTTTCTCTTGCTCCCTTAACAAGCACTGAGTATTATTTCTTTATTAGGGTATTGCTCTGCTAATAGTGAGTCTTGTGAGGAAATAAAGTACTATTTCTCCTATGGAACTCACTGGAGATCAGTAGCAAGTATCATATCACAAGTCAGACTACATTCTCATAAAATTGTAAATAATTTTACCATATTTCTTCCTATTTGTAATGTAATATTTCACTGCAGTTCCCATTTTACATAGATTTCTATTTTGGATCTGATCACTCCTCATCTAAAAGTCTAAACTGTGCAAAACCCCATCAAAACCAGGTACTGACAAGTGTAATGTCTTTTTTCTCTACATTTTCTTCTTTCTATTTCCACTGGGAGAGGTGGATGAAAAAGAAATGAAGTGGGAAGAAAATGCAAGAGAAAAAGAAGTTAAATACATCTGCTAGTTCACAAATTCCAATGCCATGGAAATCAGCCAAATCAGCCCAAGCAGTTACATTCATACCCAGAGCTGTAAGTATGCAAAGGACTGAAATTCAGAAAGGTCTCGATATAAACTTTTAGTTCAGCACACCGTGAATATAAACTTGCTTATTTCTGTACTCACTTAGATTTTAGGCCATTAAAAAATGAAAAAATAAAAAATCCAACAAACAAAAAGAACTAACAAAACCAACCAACCAAAAAAACATACCCAAACAAAATCCCCCAACCAGAAACAAGACAAAAAATCCCACCGAAAAAACCCAACCAAACTCCCAGAAAACTCCAACTACGATAGATTATGGACAGGATGTTGTAGCAATGATTCCATTCATTGCTACATTTCTAAAATTTAATACTAACAGTCAGAGAGTACAGACGTAAAGATTTACATAGTGCTGTCAGTGAGCATGAATCTTTGAATTAACTTGTGTGTACTCAAGAACGAGAATCCTGTTTTAAATTCACATCAACATAGGCTCTTGCTTTTAATTCTGTATAACTTCCCTAGTCATTTTCTCCTGTTAACTGAAGCCTGAAGGCAGATGTGTGATTTCAGAAGCTGTCAGTACACACCCTATGGATTTACTACATAAATATTTTAGAGAAATTGATTGTATGAACCAATAAGAAAAGATATAAGGTACTACTGGATTAACATCTTGGAATGGTAACATTCAAAGAACATCAAAGAAAATGACAAGAATGAGGGTTTATTTATTGATACTGGAGGAGAAAATAAATGTCTTGGTAACCAGGTTGATGAGATTGTGTGTGAACTAAGAATTGGGAGCATAAGGACTTTTGGAATTCTTGAAAAATCTAAAAGAAGTGTTTTGTCCAATTCTTTTTGTTCATATTGCTTGCCTGAAATTATCATGCCAGCAGCAAAATGAGGATGACACTTTAAATCAAAATTTGCACTTCTGTACCTAATGAGGCTGAGCCTTGATTCGAGAAAGCCCTTCAAACATAGTCTTAAACAATATGAAAAACAATCCCTCCTATTCCATAGCTCTCCTCATTTATTATCAGGAATCCCTTCATTTTTGGTGACATGTATCTGCTCTGCATTCTCTCTCCATCAGTCTTTCTAGCACTGGGAGTTCTTTTCATATTTACAAAGAATTTGGGGATATTATCACTGTCTAGTAGAGTGGACGGATAGGAAAGAATGAGGTACGTCAACTTAAGCCCAACAGGTCCTTCAGGTAATAACACGGACAAACCAGTAAGAAAACTCCTTTGTAAAATCCCTAGAATGTAACAGCCCATGACTAGTTCTAGGAAACAGAGCATTTGCTTTCAATACTCCCTTTAAAGCCTATATAAAAATTCAGAAACATTGATCTACAGTTAAGGACTCTACAGAGACCATTTGAGAGAAAGAGCATCCTGGGTATCTGTTCAGGCTCAAAGTGATTCTGATTTTAGCAGCAAATGAATCTCATGACAGACAGCTGTGTTTAAAAGGTTTAAGGACAGCTTAATTTATTTATTTATTTATTTATTTTTAACTACAAGAATTTGTAGTTACAAATACCCTCTGTTTCAGAGGGTTTCAGAGAAGTTTTCAGAGAAAATTGTCTTGGTACCTTTTCACAGCAAGACATCAAGTCTACAATTTTTATGGCCCTTTAGATACACTCCTGTCTAAGACATTCACCCTAAGTTACTACTTTCCCCTCCTACAGGTAATATTTGCTAACCGGAAAATGAAAAAGAACATTATTCAGCTTTATACCATACTGGCTAGAAAAGGGTATGAACAATTGGTGTTCAAAAATCTGAGTTTTATTTGGCACCCTTAAATTACAAGAGAAGTAAAGGAAGTGAGAAACTTCAGTTAGCTCTGCCCATCCCATATACACAACGGTATATATATGTTGCAGTGCTTTGAACAAGGTTGTGCTCCATATAAGTTGAATATGGGGGGACCTACACAATGCAGATACGAACACTTTGTTAATTTTTTTTAGATTTTTTTCCTTGACTAAGAAGACTGGTAAGTAAAGAAACCTGAAAAATAGTTAGTAGGAAGACACAAGCTACTCCGAAGAAAAAGAGGAGATCTACTGCCACAAATTCACAAGGAATGAGTTTTTTTACTGTCACTTAGCATGCTTTGCACTTTGGAAGGACGTAGGCACATGACCAAATTTCTCCAGGAATAACAAACAGTGTACATCAGCTGATCTCTGCTAAAATTAGCATCCTTCACTCCATCATGCTCAGCAAAGCTATCAAAGCTGAACAAAATATGTCTAAGTGTTTCCACAGTTCATGTGATTTTGATAAAGATATTATATAGGAAATAAACAAGTTATATATACATTATACAAAATACAAACTCAGAAATGAATAGCCATGCTAACTAGCAGAAAATTTTTTTCAGACCACTGCAAATGGAAGCTATTTCCATTTTGACAGCTCCTGTCTATTATCTTGTAAAAATCATACTTTGCAAATAAATATTATCACACTTAAAAGTAGGACAGATATGAGACAGTAATAATAAGGAAAAGACAAATCAGAGTCTGAAAACAGAAATTAAATAGCTGAAGAAATATATGTGATACCCATTGCAAATACACAGTGATACACTCTCGCACTTGTGCTCATTCCTCTAACTCTAGCACCCATTAGTTACTCATGGTAGGGATGGCAGGTGGGAAGGAAAACAGGCAATTTTTTGTGCAACTTGTTTAAAGCATGCACTCCTACAAACTCATGTCTTTGGTTTAAAAGGTAAGTAGGCAGGTTCAGTGCCAGCCTGTCAATGAATGCAGTTCTAGCCTAGACGGACCTCACCCCAAGGTGGAGGGGGAATATTTGGGTCCTTTCTCCACTTGCAGTGTTTCCCCTGATAAGAGCATTTTCAAGGGAGAGCCAAATTACAGTGAGGGATCACACGGCCCAGATGGCAGCTCCCTGTCTTTATCTCTAGTTAACATTTGAAGTGAAATGCGCTAAACATAGCCTACGTGGAAACAGAGGAAGGGTCTGAGTTTCATTTTGTCTCTGTTACAAAACCATTCTGTAACCAAGACACTGAGCTGTGCATTAAATGTGTAAAACACCTCTGAGGAGATGACAGGTTCCTCATAGGTTCATGAGCCCTGATAACAGAAATTGCTGAAATATTGTTGCTCTGGACTTGCGCTTTCAAATCTTTTCCCAAGTGAGCTGGCAAGCAGGGGCTGGCAAAGGACTGCTTAACGTGCCTGAGAGCAGCTGCTGTGTCTGGACTAGGAGCCTGGGCTCCTAAGGTCACTCATGTCTCAGACCCTTAGAAAAGAGCTTCTCACTTTGTAGGAGGTGCAATCCAGTTGTATAGTGAAGGTTTGATGAGAGAAGCGGAGATTTATATATCATCATTGCTGTATCTTAAATAAAACAAGGCATTTCATCCACTGCTTACAAAAATACACAAAATTAGAAGACAAGTACACTCTATATAGACAAAACTAATTTGAGTGAAAATACGTAGATCCCTGCAATAGCTACTAGCGCAGTCTCCTTACCTTCTGCTGTGGTCCTTGTGGTGTGGCTGCGTTATTCACTCAGCAATGATTGCGATGGCACATTAATTCAGTTTGTTAAAAAGCCTGCAAAAAAAAATATTTAAAGAAAGCAAGACAAAAGCTAAAACTCAACAGGAGTTGGCAAGTCTGACAGGAAATTACACAGGTCCAGTTGCATACTGGAAATACTCGAAGAATAAGGTGCAGAGGCCATTTTTCTGAAAGAACTGTTTAATTGAGTATTTCTGCTGCGTTTCTCTAATCAAAGCCAGCCTGACAGGCCAAGAAAAACAATTGCTTTTCCTATGCAGTATTAATACTCATTAGCAGCTGCTGCATCCCAGATTGCATCATATCTGTCTTTACCTGAAGGTTGTGGTTTAGCACTAACGCACCTGCAGCATACTAAATGCGTCCCAAATAGTAGCTGTGCCTTGTACAGTACAGTTGAATACTGTACGAGTAAATTGTGTGAAACGATTGGAATTATCTAGTCTTCTGTCTGTAGCTCATCTTACATAACTTGCATTAGGCTTGTGAGTTTGGAAAGACACATTGGCAGCTTGCCAGGCCTCAAGAATTCATTGGGATCTTAAAGCTCCTAATGATCTTAGCGGATATCTCTGCCAAATATTTGTGCAAGTGACTTTGGTTTGTTGCTCTTCAAATGAAAAGATAATCAGATGAGAGACTCTCCCAGGCTTTTAAAAGTGCTTTTTCCTAAAATTAACTAGCAAGTACAGCTATCTTACTCTTTTAAACCATTATTTTTCAAGGAGAACATATTGAAGTCACAAAAAGAAATTCTGATTCCGTACTTGTAAATTTGTGGAAATGGAGGAAATTCTTATTCTTGTTCAAACTTCATATCCTCAGCACTACATTGGCGAACAGTAGTTCTGCAGACACTTATTTGCAGCGCTAGAAGAAGCAACTCTAAGCCACTGTTTCATATTAGCATAAATGACATTTCTTACTAAATAGTCTGTTTTACCCCCAGCACTACTGTGGTATGTAATGACAGAAATTCAAGTGGCAAATGAAAGACATCACTTTGCCATTGTCTGATCGGAAGATTAAATTGCAAGGTATTTACACATTTTTTTACACTTTTTAATAGAAATTAGGTAAAAATCCTGAACTGATACTTTAATTGAATTACAGTCTAGTTTGTTTATTCTTGCTTATTGCAAAATATATGAAGAGTCTGATATATGTAAAACAAGACTGGAATGGTATAGCTGAAATACTTCAGACACTTGCATATTTGTAGTTACTGGTCACTTCAAGGAGACGGCTCATCCTTAAGGAGGTTAAGCCACTGGGTAAGGGTCCAAGACCTTGCAAAGATTTTCTCTAAGTTGACTCTTCTCTTGTAAGTGTGTTTCACATATTTAAATGGTCACATTTAAATATTTCTATGCTTTTTCAGCTCAGTTTGAGCAACTGCTTCTTAATGAGATATTTAAACCTTTGTGCATTCTATTCACAGAAATAATTGTTCCTCATCTGTTTGACATTCACGACAAAGGATGGAGCTAGCCACAATTACAAAGGCTGTTTGTCTGAGCTGAGATTGCAGCATCAGGCCCTGGAAGAGGTGGAGTGAGATGAGGTGCTAAGGACAGTGTGTTCTTATTTGTTTTGTAGTTGTGTTTTAAGTACTTTGTACTAACAATAAATAAAAACTTATGAAGTTTGGCAGGCTAGCTCAACTGCGGGATACAAACACAGTTTTCTGATAGCAACCTCACAGCTTTGTATCTTAAAGTTCATTGAGAGTCAATGTCGAGTCAACAAAAGACTACAGGAGTCATGCCACAGCCAGAGGATCAACTACTTAGACCATGGGACTCGCTTTTAGAAATAAGGTCTACTTGGGGCTGATGGGGTTCATCTGCCAGGAATGGGAAGAGCATCTTCAGTCATAGGCTTGCCAAGTTCTTGAAGAGGGCTTAAACTACAGTTGCCAGCGGAGGTGAACCCCAATCCATTCCACTCCTACCAGTTGATGCCAGTGACAGCAATAGATCTCCAGAGCCTGGAGAAGGATCAGAATTCAGCATGAGAGCACCTGGAGTGCAGTACAAAGGAATCCCAGTCACTCCAGTCAGTAAATCAACTTAATTGGGGGGCCCAATTTAAATGCCTCTGTACAAACACACATTGCATGGGGAATAAACAAGAGGAGTTAGACACATGTGCAGGCATGCAGGGTTATGATCTTATTGGCATCATAGAGACATGGTGGGATGAGTCCTATGAATGGAGTGTTGGAATGGAAGGATACAGCCTCTTTAGAAAGGACAGGCAGGGAAGACAAGGAGGGGTGCTGCCCTCTATGTCAATGACTGGCTGAAGTGCATGGAGCTCCACCTGGGGATGGATGAGGAGCCAAATGAGAGTTTATGGGTCAGGATTAAAGGGAGGGCAGGGACAGGTGATGTTACAGTGGGGGTCTGCTACAGGCCACCTGACCAGGAAGAACGAGCAGATGAGACCTGCCATAGACAGACAAGAGCAGCCTCATATTCACAAGGCCTGGTCCTCATGGGGGACTTCAACCACCCTGATATCTGTTGTAGAGACAACACAGCAGTCCATAAGCAATCCAGAATGTTCCTGGAATGTGTTGAAGATAATTTCTTTCTCCAAGTGATACAGGAGCCATTGAGGAGAGGTGCTATGCTGGACCTTGTTCTCAACAATAAGGAGGGGCTGGTGGGGAATGTGAAGCTCAAGGGCAGCCTTGACTGCAGTGACCATGAAAAGGTGAAGCTGAAGATCCTTAGGGCAGTGAGGAGGGCACACAGGAAGCTTACTACCCTGGACTTCAGGAGAGCAGACTTTGGTCTCTTCAGGGATCTGCTTGGCAGAGTACTGTGGGATCAAGCCCTGGAGGGAAGAGGAGCTCAAGAAAGCTGGTATATTGACCAGAATCACCTCCTCCAAGCTCAGAAGGAGGCTTGTCCCAACAAAGAGGAAGTGAGGCAAAAACACCAGAAGCCTGCATGGATGAACTAGGAGCTCCTGGAGAAACTCAAACACAAAAAGGAAGCCTACAGAGTGTGGAAGCAACAATGGGTAGCCTGGGAGGAATACAGAGAAATTTTTTAAGCTGCCACAGATCAGGTTAGGAAAGCGATATCCCAGACAGAGTTAAATCTGGACAGGGACATCAAGGACAACAAGAAAAGCTTCTACAGGGATGTCAGTGATAAAAGGAAGACTAAGGAAAATGTAGGCCCTCTCTGGAAGGAAACAGGAGACCTAGTTACCCAGGATGTGGACAAGGCTGAGATACTCAATGACTTTTTTGCCTCAGTCTTCACCAGCAAGTTCTCTACTCACACCACCCAAGCCACAGAAGGCAGGGACTGGGATAATGAGGTACCGCCCACTGTAGGGGTAGACCATGTTCAAGACCATCTTAGGAGCCTGAAGGTGCATAAATCCACGGAACCTGATGAGATATATCTGTGGGTCCTGAGGGAACTGGTGGATGAAGTTTCTAAGTCATTATCCATCATATTTGAAAAGTCATGGCAGTCTGGTGAACTTCCCACTGACTGAAAAAGGGGAAATGTAACCCCCATTTTTTAAAAACAGAAAAAAGGAAGACCCAGGAAACTACAGGGCAGTCAGTCTCGCCTCTGTGCCCAGCAAGATCATGGAGCAGATCCTCCTGGAATCTCTGCTAAGGCACTTGGAAAATAAGGAGGTGATTGGTGACAGCCAACATGGCTTCACTAAAGGCAAATTGTATCTGAGAAATTTGGTGACCTTCTATGACAGGCTTACAGCATTGGTAGATAAGGGAAGAGCAACTGATGTCATCTACCTGGACCTCTGCAAAACATTTGTTGCTGTCCTGCACTGTCTCTAAATTGGAGAGACATGGATTTGATGGATGGACCACTAAGTGGATAAGGAATTGGCTGGATGGTCGCACTCAAAGACTTATGGTCAATGGCTCAATGTTCAAGTGGAGACCAATGATAAGTGGCGTTCCTCAGGGGTCAGTACTGGGACTGGTACTATTTAACATCTTTGTCAGTGACATGGACAGTGGGATTGAGTGCACCCTCAGCAAGTTTGCCAATAACACCAACCTGTGTGGAGCAGATGACACGCTGGAGGGAAGGGTTGCCATTCAGAGGGACCTTGACAGACTTGAGAGTTGGGCCCATGCGAACCTCATGAAGTTCAACAAGGACAAGTACAAGGCAATCCCGAGCATAAATACAGACTGGACAGAGAATGGATTGAGAGCAGCCCTGAGGAGAAGAACTTGGGGGTGTTGGTTGATGAGAAGATCAACATGAGCCGGCAATGTGTGCTCACAGCCCAGAAAGCCAACTGCATCCTGGGCTGCATCAAAAGAAGCATGGCCAGCAAGTTGAGGGAGGTGATTCTGCCTCTACTCCGCTCTCATGAGACCCCACCTGGAATACTGTGTCCAGCTTTGGAACCCTCAGCACAAGAAGGACATGGACCTGTTGGAACAGGTCCAGAGGAGGGCCATGAAGATGATCAGAGGGCTGGAGCACCTCTCCTATGAAGACAGGCTGAGAGAGTTGGGGTTATTCAGCCTGGAGAAGAGAAGGCTCCAGGGAGACCTTATAGCAGCCTTCCAGTACCTAAAGGGTGCCTACGGGAAAGATGGGGAGGGACTCTTTATCAGGGAGTGTAGTGATAGGAAAAGGGGTAATTGTTTTAAACAGAAGGAGGGTAGATTTAGATTAGATATTAGGAAGACATTCTTTACTGTGAGGGTGGTGAGGCACTGGAACAGTTTGCCGCATCCCTGGAAGTGTTCAAGGCCAGGTTGGATGTGACTTTGAGCAACATCATCTAGTGGAAGGTGTGCCTACCCATGGCATGGGGTTGGATCTAGATGATCTCTAAGGTCCCTTCCAACCAAAACCATTCTATGATTCTATGATTAGGTAGGTTAAACTTGACTGCTGCTCTTATTAAAGTCAAACTGTGATTTCTTGGAGTGAATTTTATCGAGTATTCATACCTTGGAATTATACCTCTTTTTCCAGCATCCTTTCCTGTAAATAACTGAAGGGGAATAGCTTGTTTCCTAAGTAGCTCTTTTCACACTCGTGATACTCAGACGTATTTTACCAAGTATGGGTTAAATACTGAAGGTACACCAATTGTATAGAAAAATAAAGCGGTCATTATGCTTTCAGCAAAGGCTGGACAACATCCAAAGACATAGGCTGATTTTAGCAAAAGGGCGTGTTGGTGAGAATCCTGCAGTTATTTGGCGGCCTGATAAGGTAAAAGAACAAATCCAGAAATCAAATCAGATTCTCTCAGACAGTGAAGAGTATTACTCATAGCACTTCATTGTCATTGACTTTCTATAGTTTTGCCATTTATCATATTTCAGGTCCTCAGTTCACTGGAAGGTTTTTTATTTTTTTATCAATGCTTCATCACTTTCACTGAAAGTGACAGTGAATGAATTCTTATTTACCGATACAAGACGGTTCCCTACTCATTCTTCTACTTCATGTGGTTGTTGCCTCTATGCAAAATTCCTTTTCTTTTCCAAATTTGATACCTGACACTCTGAATGGACAATCCTTCATTTACATACTCATATTTTCAGATTTCTTTAACTGTTTGCTATCCCATACATTTTTCAAGGATTGTGTTAATTTGGGTAAAAGGTGGTTTATGGCTCATGAGTAGAATTAGCTAAATGTGTTTAACATTGCATATGATTTTTCATTAATAAACAATTATTCATTTTAGTTCAATACACTAGAAAGTTATATTGAGAGAGTATAAAGTGGTAGCATTCAGGAAAAATGCTAAGATGATAAAGTTAGATTTATTTCAAATATTAATTAGTTTTGAATTTTTAATTTTAGTTACAGTAGGGTTCGTATTTCATTGCAGTCACTCAAACATAATAAAGTAATGCCAAGCAGTACAGAATGGTAAAAAAATTTTCTCGCATGACCAAGACACACCGTGTGAATGCTATTGTCTATTGCAGTTTAATGAGTTTTGATAACTGTAGCTAATAGGTCATATCGTGCAAAGAAAAAAGGCATAATTAAATGTTATTTCTATGTAATTACACTATCCATTATTCATTACTAAAATTAAGAAAATTTTAAAAGCCTTCTATGACAATAAATTATCAGAGAAAAATAAAGATCATTTGAGATGAAACCTTGTTTTTATTCTTTGTTATATTATGTATGTACATGAGTGTCTGCAGTCTACCCTAGAAAAGGAAGTCATTAACTTATTGAGACGAGAAAGTGACAAGAGCACATCAAACCATCATTATCAAACATTATCACTTATACATGGAAGAGAATGCAAAAGAGACATGAACGACACCCATATCAGAAAAACACAAGATGTCATGCACACATTTTGTAGTATATGATAGCTGTGCAGGAAGAGGGTTATACATATAAGAATAAAGCAGTGTAGAAAGCGATGTGTGTACTTGGTATGCTATGAGGTAAAACTAAATAGCTTAATTTTTGCCAATGCTAAGCAGCAAACTCAGCCAGTGGAAGAATTTTCCAGGTGACATGAAAAAATCTTTGAAGTTTAGAGAGTAATCTCACTGCTTCTGTTTCATTCTTCTTTTACCTTCCCATGGGAGTCTGGGAATCAGAATAACAGAAATTGAAGTTAATCAAAATTGTGATATCAATCTAAATATGGAACATAAATCATGAGTAACTAAGTTTCCTATGAAATTCAGTAGCATACAAGACCAGTCGCTCAAGTTAAGGCATTTTCCAACAACAGAAATAAACAAATACCCTTTCCTTTTTTTTATCCCTGTGACCCCTACTGAAGAAACCAAAGCATTGATGAAGTGCCACACAAATTCCAGGGAAATGCTCTCAGACTTCAAGCATAGGGACAGACTAGTTGACTGTTACCATATTGTTTAAATTCTGTAGCTCAAAATGGCAGTAGTGATAGGATCCCCAAACTGAATTCTAAAGCTTAATATTACTTAAGGTCAACAGTACCCACAAGATAAACAGGCTGAAAAAACCTCCAAGAACAAGTTTGTCAGCAAGTCACCTATGTTTCTAAGAACATATTTTGAACACTAAGATCAAGTGAGAGAAACTTAAAATATTCACACTGGAAACTTTCAAAGAGGTTTGGTTCCAGCTCAGCGATTAGAAATATACCTTCAAGGACAAGTGAAGACCAGAAAACGTGTGGTAGTGAGATCCAAGTTCCTTTAATATTTTGTGTTTCAACCACCTAATTATTCAGATGGTGAAGACAGTAGGAATGATGCAGGAGGAGTGATACCCTCTGTCATTCTAGACACTGCCTGGCAGCAAAGGAATAAGTGAATCAAGCTGTTCAAGACATTCTGGGGAGAAAACGTACTGACCTATTTGTTGATCTACTGTTGTAGTGCAGCTCTCTACAAAAATCTCAGCACTTGAAAAAAAGTTTCCAGAAAAGGGACCAAGAAGAGACTCGCAGGATAGGGCAAACAGCACATAGGCAGTGCAAAGACAGTGGCACATTTCTTTCCACATTACTGAGAATTGCTTTCCGCAGTTTTGACTTTTAGAATAGCTTGAATATAAAAGACAATGGAATTAGAATACCAAAGCATTTTTCAGCAAGTGCCAGCAGAGAGAGAATGAACCCAATTATACACTGATACCAGAAGAACAAATGGGCATTTATAACAACAAATAATGTGGAACAGATAAAATTAGAGAACCATGTCAAGTCAGTTACAAATGGGAAGATGGATTACACCTAGAGAGAAACAAAATGAGCTACAGTCATCAACTGAAGAGGATACAATGGCATGTACAAATTCTTTCTATGGTCAGACTTGTTTCACAGGGTGGATATTAGATTTGCTAGAAAATAGGTAAACTCCATCCAAAAGAAGCTGGACAGCTACTCATTGAAAGTGATATTTTCCAGGCTGATAAACAAAATGTTCCACAAAACTTAAAATGAATACAAAAGATTAATAATTTCCTCAACGGAAAAATAGTAATAAACCATGTAACATTTCTGACGACGCTAAAAATATAAAACATTCTAAAGACAGGACAGGCAATAAAGAGAGAGAAATATTGTTGTTTACATCATAGATTAAATGGACTTAGATCTTGGTCTTAATATTAGTCTGAGGCTAATAAGTCAGAAGCTTGAGCAACACAGAAACTGCCCCACCGTAACATTACATGGAATTGTGACTTACATCCATTGTAGCTGATTCATACCAGTACTTCAGCTTTAGATTAAATATTTTTAATTTTCTTGGAACATAAGTATTTTTTGAAAGCTCAGTATTCTAGAGAATTAAATTTCTGACAAGACAAAATTGCTGCACCTTGTCAAGCACTGTTAGCAACTGAGAATTTAAATAACAGTGAATGTGTGAAACATATTTCAATCTGTTGTTGAGGTATCTCTACTGAATTGTTGTTTATTTTTTTTTTATTGAGCACTTTTATTGCACATAGTTTGCCAACAAATTACAATATTTGAACTCCAAAAAAAATAATCCACAGTCAGTGTTGCTGGATCAAAATATCCCATTTTATTCCCTAATATAAAGAAATGTTACTATAGAAAAAGAAATGTCACAGAGTGACACAAAGTGACATCTTTGAAATATATTCACTAGAGGAGTATTGCAATAAAGGTTCAGAAAGTTGTGCAGAAAATACAGAAAAAAAAAAAGGAAAATTTAGTTAACCTCTAAAGTGTAGTTCACAAATAAAGATAAAATCAAGAGAGACTGTTAGCTGCAGTCACGGTCAGGTGTGCTCTGTGCCTTCTGGCTAGAATCCAAAGCAAGGCACAGGATGTTACAATAAGGGAAAGAGATCTTGCCCTGTCACCTCACATACTGTTACCTATCATTACCTAGAAACACAAACATTCAGCCATCTGGCTTTAAATAAGCCTTTTATTACAAGAGCAGCTTAATTGCCAGTGGAAGTCAAGAGGTAGTATCTGTCCTAACTGTGTGGCAAATGCCCCTTATGCACTGGTCAAAATGCCATCTTTCCCACCAAACACCAAACAAGCTTTCTCATTACCTTCTTTAGAGTTCCTGCAAACTAAGCATCTTGCTGCGGTACTGCCTAAAAACGTCCAAAATGTGATGCTCACAAGTGCTCTGGGAAAAGCCTTGCAAAGCCGCAAAGCATTGCAAGGCCTGACAGGGAGCAAACAGTAACTACAGAGTTTTTAAACCTCCATTGGTCTAGACAAAAAGTTGCTGCTGCTGTTACATGGCTGCAGACCTGAAGAGCTCCATAATCAAAATGATAAGTCATTCTCTGAGCAATTCAATTAAGTGGCTTCTAGTGTTCGGCAAATTCTTCTTAAATGTATTCACAGAAGTGGACAACCAGCAATATAACATTGTTTTAACCTTGTAGGAAAATGTCAGGCTTCATTAGTTGTTTTATGATGATTTAGGTCTTCAGTTAATGACACCATCTGCTTAAGTATATTTTTCCCAAATTATCATTAGAAAAGCACTGGTTAAAATGTTAGGTAGTTAAGGGTGGCTCAAACCATTTTCATTCTAATCAACCCATGTCTGTCTTTCATTACTTTCATCTTTTGTATAAATGTTTTCTAGCTTTCTCCATTTGATTCAAATGTCAACGTTTGAGAGGCATATCAGAAAACTTGTCAGATGTATTTATAGAGTAAAAGCAAACTGCCTTCGCAATATTTTTTGCTGTGTGCTAGAAATATTGCAGTCAACTTTAAAACTTCCATTTTAAAGCAATATTTTCAGTTCTTGATTTGAGCTTGGAAATTTAGCTAGACTATGTAAAATTGTTACATTAGATGAGACTGAAAACGAATTACGTAAGTCCAAACAAAATTATCCAAACCTAATGTAAGTTGCAGCTAACTTAAAGTATTACTGAAGTTTGAAGGGTTTAGGGTTTAATGTCTTGTTTAATTTTGTGGTCTGACTGGCTGGTTCTCTGATAATAAAACCATGACTGATGCAGAGAAGGGGGAAAGAAATATTTATTTTTCACTGCTTTTTCTAGTCCAAGAGAAATAGGGCATCAAATAAACTAGCAGATACAAAAGAAACCAAAGAAAACATGTCCATATATGATGCATAGAGGACTTGTGTTAACTCCTTGCCACAAAACCTTTCCAGTGCTAAAGGATTCAAAGGTTTCACAGAAGAGGATCCATGGCCTTTTATGTACACCATCGAATATCCTGCTTCTGTCATGAGGAGCCCCTGGGTTTCAGCTCCCTGATTATTGGGAATGCATTCAGGATGTATAACTACATACTTGCACCGATTTGTATTTTTTTTCTGGGGCATTTACATCAATAGACGGTGTGCTCAGCTGGGGCTTTGGTATAACCTGCAGTGGACATCTTGCATTCTTAGAAAATACACCCATGTGCTTCTGCAGGTAACAGGTAATAGAGTTCTTTCTATATTGAAAAGCAGAGGCCTGGTCCAAATTTGTACAGGTTAACTAGAGTCAGGGTCTTGAACTCATCATCTGGCTGATTATATTACAGCCTCATCTATTAACTACTTACTTAGAGAAAGCATTCCTGTAACAGCCTATTAAAAGCAATTATGATTCCTAAGAAGCATTTTGTATTTACCCAGAAAAGCTGCAGTTTAATGAAACACACCTAGGTTACACGGCTAGGATTAAAGGTTAAATTTCAGAATGGAAATAATCTTCACCCAAGACATACCTTTGGGTGAACTGCCATAAACTGTTTGTACTGGATAGTGCCCATTCAAAGTATTCTGCAGCTTTTTGAACTTAGGCGTTGCTGCAATTAGGCATGTTGTCATCTAATTCAAGTTAAATGTATTGTTAATGTGACTTCCATTGTCCACTGCAACACTCAGGACTCATTTTCAGATTTGACATGGCAACATGGGAATTAGGTAATAGGACTTCTCCTCTAGGCTGAGGTACAATAGAGCCAGTGACCTGTAAGTCAAAATACCAGTTCTGCTCTGACATCCTTTTTTTTAATTGCTATGAGATCATAGACAAGTTATTTGGAGTCCCCGTGTTCCCTCTTTCCTAGGGATTAATATTTATGGCTCTGTTGGTTACAATGTCAATTAGGCATGTTTCCTTAATTATTGAGAAGACACAACCCCAAAATGAGTTGTTATCACTACTTGTTCTTTGGCGTTTAAAGTAGTAGCACAAAACCATACTCTAGAAGACAGAATTTCCTCCCCATTATTCTAAGTCTTCTGAGGGGAGAGGTCATCTCAGGGTGCATAAACAATTTCAGACTGACACTTTCTTTTGCTGCCAGAAGAAGAATAACAGGCAAGGCGCAAAAGAGTAAAATGAAGCTTTTAGGAGAAGGTGAAAGAATAGCTTGGAGCTTATGGTTTGAATATATACTATAGCAGAATTATTCAGGTTTATACCGGGCAAAAGCTGTCTTACACCACCCCACTTGAGGCAGGAACAGGAAGTTAAGCGTGATGAAGTGGTGACCGTGATTTTCAGGCAAAGTCTAAACACAGGTTTTTTTACTACCTCTTTCAAAATTACCATTCACCACATGTATTCGTGGAGGGTGGTAAGGGAGAAGAAAGAAAAATAGCACGATATCCTCTTGCCTTGCCTTTATGCAAAATACTAGTCACAGGCCTGCCTCTTTGAGCAGTGATCTACCAAATTTCTGTTTGTCTGGGCTACAATCCTGGGAAACAAGCACAACCTATGCACAGAACATCACCACACACAAAAAGTGAATCCGGTACATCCCAAACATATTGAATTATTTCAGGACATGATACAAAGTCAATGGGTAAGTGTGTGATAGATCTAACACAATGTGTGATAGATCTGATATTAGGGATACAGTAGAGATGTTGATGAAGCTATACAACCAAAACCGTACTCAAAACTGTCTCAGCTTACACCAAAACTGTGTACTTAACATCCTCCTGTACGTGTGAATATGGGCTGGATAAAGTGCCTTGTGATCAAAAGTTCCACTGTGGTTAGATTAACATATTTCTACTATATATGCTAATATCCCCCAAAAGCTAAGATGTTAGGTTGTCTCCAAAAAAAACTGGTAAATGATACTAGCTGGTAGTGAGTACCCTGAATTTGGACATCATTAACATGAACTCAAGTTGTGCAGTAGCTAAATGTCAAGAAAGTGTGAAATGTTTAGAGACACCTCAATTAAGACTAAAGACTGTATCCAAAGTGTTGGAAACTTTGGAGAGTATCTAGTTCAATACAGCTTCGCATCTCAAAAAGGGTAGCTTGTTTAATGTTTCTTAGAACCAGTAAAATTAGATGCACTGAGACATTTCTTTCTGTTGATAAGTCCCCCTTTTCTTTTTAGTGATATGAAAGAGCTAGCTAGTTCTCTAAAAGACAAAATTTGGTTGTGTTTTGGAACCTTAATGAAAAACAACCTTAACTTGATGCCTTCTGCTTTCACTGCATATTTCAAAAGTATACAAAAATTAAAATAATTTCTATGAAAATACAATATATATCATTCATTTTCCAGGAAAAATGAAAAAGAAATTTCCTTGCTTTATTTTCTTATAGGAGATAGCTTTCCTTGAAAAGGAACTGTTGCTACAAAGCAGTTGGAAGTAGAACATAAGGAAACATTAGTTGTTCAGAGCCAAAAGATGAAAATTCAATTTATGTTATTGAATACACACAGGGAAATGCCTGTTGTATACAATTTTATGCCATTTTCCTCCATGTTATTCTAATCAGTATGTCACTCGTAGAGCATATACATAGAGAAGGCTTGTGAAAAGCATGCACATGAAAAAGATACTGGAAATGGAAAATATTCTATGATAAAATGGTCTTGTAAGCTATTTTCATTATTATCAATAGGTAAATATGAACATATGTTTGGAATACAGGAGCTTAACAAGTGCTGAAGAGAAATAGACTCTAGTTACGATTGTACTCAACAATACAAGGATTTTTGGAAAACTTATGGATACATCAGGTTAGTGACCCATGCATATTATCTATCAATCAGTGAGACTGATGTGACAGCAGAGTCAGTTGCAAAAAAGGCCAGAGCACACAGGAGTTTTTTTTAAAGTGTGCTTCAGATATCTGTCACAGACTTTCTTAGAATGAAAAGGCAATGTAATTTGAGCCCTGTTACAACAGGCAATAAACCTTCCTCAAGACAAATGGTCATTATTTCTGAAGTCAACAGCTACTGTATATTTCTAAAAATACAACCATTGTCTGTAGAATATTTCCAACAGAATGCAACCACTGTGCTTCCTATTCAGTGATCGAGCAAATTTATCATCCACAATTTTTCATGAACTCAAATAAATTCTGAGCATCTGCTGGCTGCTCCAGGTAGGCCTTGGAGATCCAGATCAAAAAAAGTAATTCTGAGCCTTTATTATACAGTTCTTAGTACTTGGATCTCAGATTTCGGATATGAAACTAAAAATAAATGTAAAAATATCAAACAAAAACTTCTAAGAAATGTATCTGAATTCTACAACATAACAAAATTAAACCAGAAAGCATTTGTTTGTAGTATAATTTTATTATTGTTCTACATAATGCTCTAGGGAATTAAAGCAAATAAAACCCAGGAACTCCCACAGTACGGTACTTGCAGGAGCTAGATATTTTTACAATTCATGACTATTCGTTATTAGATACTTAGAAGGACTTAGACGTATTGAGCACATAATAGGTTTCGTCAGTTGTGAGAGAGAAATAGGATGAGGAGAGCTAGAAAGAAAGGGATTGGACAAATTTTGTAAAGTATGGGTAGCCAAGAGTAGATACATTTCTCATCCAGTACTTTTATTTTTAAGAAAATTAATTGATTAACTCTAAGAATTTAGTGTCAACCTGATGTGGTCAACAATGCCAACAAGAAGCAACATTTGCTTGTGCTAGATGCTCACCAGTTATGATGACTTCTATTCCATAGGCAAATAAAGGCAATAAAAAAAATAGGCAGAAGGAATTTGAAAGGATATTACTTGTGAAAAAAAAAAAGGCAGAATTGGAGAGAGGGAGCCCAAGCAAAAGTGAGAGAACCAAGGAAACAAACACAATAGCAACAAAGGAGAAAAGAGCCTGCAAATTATAATGTGTAAGGAGTGAAGATAGAGAGCTAGTGCAAGTCCATATGTGAAGGTCTTCAAATGAGCATGTTAATAATTGATTTCCTTTACTCCTTCCACAATTAAAAACACTTGAAGAATGTTATTCATACCAATAATGACCAATATAAATCCTGTGTTCCTAAAACAAGTATTATCTCCTCTTCTCAAAAACCTGATGTGCAAGATGATGATGAACATGCAAAACAAGGACTACAAGATATTATTCATCCAAGAACTATAAACTATTGTGTGAGTCCTTGCTTTATAGTTCCAATAACTCTCTTCAAGCACAGTATATGAATCTTTATTTTCACTGAACAAAAAGAAATCAACCTTCAAAATAAGTTTACAGAATAATGGAAAATCAGAAACCAAACCATAAAAATGAAGAAATACAACCTGGAATAGAATAAGGAAAGAGAAAATGCAAATTTTTCAGAAAGTGCATTGAATTTCTTACTAAGTTTAGAAAAGATGCTGACTTTGCAAAGGCAAGCAGACAAGTTTGATTAAAAGAAATCTTAACTATATATGGAAGGAAATGTATTTCATGTGCTGGTTTATTTTGCCAAAAACCATGATCAGTTCTCTTCATTCTTTCAAAGCTGTTCTGAGAAAGTGTTAATTTGCTCAGTGGAAGCAGAAGCAGCTAAGATGCACATCATTATTCTTAATTCATGACTTGTGATTCCTTTTTAAAATCCAGCCTGGATTTTATTAACAGAATCAGAAGCATTGAAGCCAGACTGAGTCATCAGTTTTATGGGAAAAGGTGTAAATTCTTGGAAGATGGCCAGAGGACAGGCAATCCAAACCTAGAATTTTCTTTTCATTTGTGAAATAAAGAATTTCCTTTCCAGAATTTTTTAAGAAATAATGGTTACTTTTTACTCATATACCCTGCAGTACAATGTTGCTTTCATGACAGATCCTTTCAGAATATATTTCTTGATTTTTTTCGTTCATCTCATGAAGAAAGTTGCAATATATTTAATTTGGACTTGAGTAGTTCTCTTTGCTAGTGTTATATAAATATAAAAAACGCATCCACATAAACTTTGGTCTGAATACAAAATGATGTCTTCTTATTTTTAATAACACTTTTACAGGAACTATGTTGGGTTTCTCAGTACTGTGCAAAGCCATACTTTACGGAGATAGCCAGTCTGTTTGAAGAATTGGAAGCAGTATAGACATTTAAATGTAATACAGTTCTTAATTTATTAGCATATGCTATATGGACACCTCTGCCTAGTCTTCCATTCCACTTCCCCTTTCCTGCCCCATCCCCTTTCCCATCTGCTTTCCTTTTTTTTCTTTCCATTTATTTTCTAAATCCCTTGTCTTCTTCTATCTTTTGAACATGTTTTAGAAAGAGATGTCAGCACATATTTTATTCCATAACTCAGAACAGTCCACTCACGATGTTGGAATCTGGTTCTGTTCTCTCTTATAACCCTGGAGAATTATTTGACTATATGGCAGCAGGACATCACTGTCTATTTCTAGTTTTGAAGATATACACTTTGCAAAGGAGAACTGCAAGTTCATAGGACTGAAAAAAATGAGAAAAAGACCTCCAGAGCCTGACCCTGTTTCACTATATGTACTACGTATGTTTCACTGTGTACTCACCTGAGAGGAAGGAAATGTGGTTTCCAATCCCTGCTCAAAATGTTTAGTGTTTTTATTCCACGGTTATTTATTTAATCATCTTCACACTCATGAATTTAGCTGTAATATCTTCCTTCTCTCCAATAAATTCATTTGGGAGGGTAACACAGTCTAAGCATCACCAGGGTTAGACTGCAGATAAAAGAATAGTTGACCTACATTTTTGGATTTGGGCTCCCTAAAGTTCCATTTAACTGTTACACCAGACATTGAGGGCATTTTCTGGATTAAAGTGTTAAACTTTTAGATCTCAAGTCATAAAATGGGGATACAAACCTTTCAATATCACAGAACATTGCTGAAAGGTTTAATTCACTGCCACTGACTGGAAACTGCTTGGAAAAAAAACCTTGAATGAAAGGTGTAGAAGTGCAAATATAGTTATCTTTGCAGAAGAACTGTGGACAGGATTTCTCTGAAGCAGGCTTGTCAACTTTGACCAAATAATACTCATTGCTTGCTAGGGATGTCTACTTAATAGCTGAATGAAAGCAAAACCTATTTTTTTTCACATTTTTTCTTCTTTTTTAATGAACTTAAGTGGGCACCCTCTCATTTCACAAAGACAACAGATAATTTCAATTTTGTTTAACAAACTGCATTCCCTTTCAATTGTTCCTTTTATTTTTCCCTCATCAAGACAATAATCCTTCTCTAGGTGAAGGAAGAGTGAAGTTTAGTCATCCTTTTGCACTTCGATTTAGGGGAAAAAACACCCAAAACAGAAGCTGTGTTCTTCTGATCTTTAACATCCAAGTGATAAGGTAACACTCCCCTATGACCAAGTTATTTATCCAAAAAGAATGAGTGTTAATTGACCTGAAGATTAAGGACCAAATAAAACTTTAGATACATTTGAAAGTTTGTACATATGCTCCTAGAGGGAAACAGAGCTCCAGAAATTTTTAAAATCAATAGCTCAATAGCATATCTTATCTATATGTGAAATCTCACGTAATCCCTGTTAGAAAAAAAATATATATGTACATTTAAATATGCAAAGAAATTAGCAAAGTCATCCGGGGAGATTTATAACTAACTCCTCCTAATCCATACCACAAGTAAAGCCACTTTTATCTTCCTTATCTTATGACCCTTTCCATCTACGTTCCTCAGAGAATGGCATTTTAAAATAATTGAAATATTTTAAAATTTAAAAGAGACAGTATCTATCATACACTGTGACTTATTCAATGTAATTGCACCTTTAGCTTCTTTAATATATGTTCTGTAATGTATCTTATTGCTTTTGAGAGAATTAATAGCAAAAGAAGCTTCCAGGATTTACTAGCTTCAGATCCGTTCATTTACCAAGAAGGGTTCTGTCAACAAGTTAAGTTTATTTTTTTATATCTTTACACTGCCTTATTGTGAAATATTGGGACTGGCCAAAACTTTGGACAGACATTTTATGACCAGGAATGACAAGACTTTCTTTAGATTAGAAAGCTTTAAAAAGTGTGTGATACAGATACAGTATCATGAAGAAATGTCAGATTTCAGGGGAGGATAATGTGTTGATCACAAATTCTAAGACAGCAACCAGACTGATGGATGAAATTAATTAGCAGGGACAGAAAACAAAAGCAAAGAAACATTTCCTCCCACAAGAGACTGAGAAAAGCATTTTTTCCGTAATCTACTCCACCTTCCATTTTCTAAGAGGTGCAGATTTTGTTTTAACACAAACAGCAGAAGTTGTTTATTTTCAAAATACACTAGTCTTTTTCATGGGACTTCCTTAAACATCAATATTTTATTTTAAATTTAATTTATTGGATGAATAACATATATTGCACAGAGTAATGACAGCAAATGAAAAATTACACTTTGGGGTTTGAGAGGGAAAATGTTCTGCAAATGCAAATTGAAGCTAGAGGATAAGCATGGGATGAGGTATTTAAAAAGTTGGATTGCTCTTAATGAATTGGGATTTTAGTATGCTGTGAATTAGGATTTAGTAATGGATTGATTTAAAAAAAACAATCCAATCTTTATAATACTTTCTGTATTATTGTACAACTTCTGTTTTTTAAGTAATCTGACATAGATGTTAGAGTTTAGCAGCGCAAACCACAGCCTGAACATATTTGCATATTTTTAAAATTTTATTTTATTTTCATTATTTGCTTTTGACTATTTCAATACTTCTAATAAATTTATTTGACTAGCACCATGCATAATTTAGGAGAAATTTACTATTTCTATATTTACGCGCAATAAGGTGGCCTCTGACCACACTGTTTTCAAAAAACTGACTTCAACTGTGGGAAGAAGCAGAGTTTAGGAAGGATGCAGGATGTAATATGAAAAAGAGCACTGAAAAAAAATCTTTAGGTGGTATATCCCCCATAACATTATGCATTTAAATGTACCTGCACTCCTGAGTAATCAACCATAAAAGATAAATACCTTCAAAGACAAATCTCGCTGTATGTCTTAGCATTGGAGTGAGATGGAAGAATCAATGCCTATCTTTAGAAGACTCTCAGCCTTTACATGTAGAATTTAAGCAAGAAAACTGCATGATCACAAATAATACTTGAGATAACTCCTCAATGGAACAATTAATCTTCCCAGCATCTTTATAATTATTAAATCATTGAATTTCTAGTTTAAAATATCACCAAAGAAGACAAAAGAGCTGACCAAAAAGGGCAGAAAAATTACATAGCCAACGTACAAAACTGTATCCAAAATTTTGGTATACAATCCTTTAATTACCAACTAAATGCAATGAAAAATGAGTTTATACAACATACAGATAGGCAGTTTTATACATAGTCTTTGAAAGTGAAATATGGGTGATAAAACACCAGAACATATTAATTTATGCACATTCAAGGAACATTTAAAATGGTCTGCTGAGATATAGAAGCTTTTTGAAAGCCAAGACTCTTTTTTTTTTTTTTTTAAAAAGAGATCTTAAAAGGACTAATGGAAGAAATAAGAAGTTATTAAGCATATCTGACGTATTTATTTGCACCAAACTTGGTTATTTCAAGAGTATTTAACAGTTTTAAATATCTCATTTGCAGTAGATCTTCAAGAAAATTAATCAACTCATTATTTTATAAGTATAAACAAAATAAGAAAATTATGGAGTTTGACACAAATTACCACAGAAATGTGAGAGAAGTACCAAAATAATTCTTTAAAATGGTTGTTTCTCAAATATACAGAAGATGAAAGATGAATGATTCTAGCCTTAATGAAAATAAAGCAGTTAATTGTACACCAAACATTTCAGAGTTTTGTAATTGAGTGGGATGAGTAAGAACTGGCTAAGATCAAAAGGATATATTACTCTTGGAATAAAATCAGCTTTCTGTGCCCTGCCCTTAAGCAGGGCAGTAGAAGACTAAAAGTTACTGTTAAAATTAACCTTGACCATGCGTCAAATGTGACCTGCTGATACATGCATTAAAATCAACAGCAGTTGTCCAAATGCATCTAAGAGAAGAATTTATTACAAGATGTGTTCAAGCCTGAAATCCCTCCTTATGTGAGTTTAATAGGCTACGCACAAGATTCTAAAGTTGTATCCTGTAAGCCAAGGAAATTTTAAATTTCTTGAGTATTGAGAAGCAAGATAGGTTGAAAAGATGAGAAGCATTCACCTCTTCTTTGGGAAAAATGTGAAAGCTATTTGTATCACGCCCACGTGGCCTGGGCTCCTGAAGTCAGAAAACAATTTTCAGTGTGAAGTCCATTCCACTACATTTGGACTGTGATCCTTTTCTGACAGTCATCTCCCAGCTGTAATGCTGCAACTGCCTTGTCTTTTCTAGAGCATAGCTTCATAGCTCCTGCTTATTTGAAGCTCTTTTCTTCACATTGGAGTAAAGAATGTCCCATAGTCTATGCTGCCAATTGTGAGTAAGAATGATCATTACATTTAAATCACATTACAACATATATAATAAGATGTCTTAATATATAAGACACATTAATAAGATGTCTGATCAGGGTTAATCATGAGATACTGAAACTCAGTTTTTCAAAGCCAGAATTCACATCACTCACAAGCATTTTCTGTTTTTCATTTGCACTTATTCTAGAATTTCATTGAAGTTGGAGGTTAGGGAAGGAGAAGACATGAGCGGGAAGTTTACCGAAGGATTTAATAATGACCTTGAAAATTGGTCCTGTTTGTGTGTTTGAGACATATGCATATAAATTAACAACACTCAGAACGGACTGCCAGGGACCTGCCTGCACTGAAAATATTTAACCTATTTAATGTTAGATTCTAGCCAAGTTTGACCACTCATTGCTGATGCTGAACATGATTTCCAGTGAACTATGTTGTCTGTCATCTGTCAATCAACATCATGTCTTCTAACTTGTGATCTCAGCACCAGAAATGAACTGAACACACACTGGTCCATGGGACAAACTTCACCACAAGATGTGCACAACCACAGCAACCCACTCTTTCTAATCTAATCACTGATCTGACAAATGTGGAAAGAAAAACACTTAGCCTCTGATATGGTAATAAAATGGTGTAAACATACTGATTTTTGTAATGAAGAACAGCAAAACACTTTTGCTGCTGCTCTGCTTATAAATAAAGCAGCTTCCTAAGGTGACGATGGTCATCAGATGGGTTTGAAAATGACTGCTCCACGTAGTTCTGTGCTTAAAATACATCAGAGCTAAAAACTAAAAAAACCCACCACTATAACACTTTCACCTCACTCCTCCTTCTTCCTGGCCTCATCTTCACTGCTTCATTCCTGATTCCCCTACCTCCTCCCAATTGAGTGGTACAGGGGGATGAGGCATAGGGGCTGTAGTCAGTCCATAACAGCCCCTCTCTGCTACTCTTTCCTCCTCACAATTTTCCCCTGCTCCAGGGGTGGGTCCTTCCCATAGGCTGCAGTCCATCAAACCTGCTCCAGCACAGATTCTCCATGAGCTATAATTCCTTTTGGGGAGGAGGGGTGGTCCTCCACAGGCTGCAGTTTTCTTCAGGGAAATACCTGTTCTGACATGGGTTTTTCTGTGGGCTGCAGGGGGACAACCTGCTTCACCATGATCTTCTCTATGGGCTGCAGGAGACACTCTGCTCCAGCACCTGGAGCACCTCCTGCCCGTCCTTCTGTTCTGGCCTTGGTGCCTGCAGGGTTGCTCCTCACACTTGCCCCCCTCACATACACACACACACATCACCACCACCTTGTGTCATTTTTGCCCTTTCTTAAATACGCTTTCCCAGAGACACTCCGCTGGTGGCTTTGCCCTGCAGTGGTTCCATTGGAAGCAACTCGAACCGGCTGTGACTGGCACAAAGCAACCTCCTCACAGACACCACCTCTGCAGCCCCCCGCCTTGACAACACCCTGCCACATATACCTAAAACCCACAGTTTTAACTGTTACTGATTAATCTCTTCTGTATTACTTAGATAATTTGAACTATGACTATAATGACCCTTTGATGTATTTTGATTACGCTGTTAAATCACAAATCAGGCTAACAGTACATTTTTAGCGCCAATTATAATGTGTGTTGTTTTGCATCCATGACAAGATTTTGAGTTTAGCACAACTAAGGAGGAGAAAAAAGGACTTTTTACACCTTATGCTATGTTAAAAAAGCTCAAATGATGAGGTGCATAACATTTAACCAGTATTAGATGGAACCCACACGTTAAACTAATCAAATGATTAGTTAGTTATATCGATAATAGCTTAAAATTAGTATGGTATTGAAGTACTGAGTAACAGTGTTCTGCTAAGGATGTGATGCCTCAGCGTGAAGCTTACTTTTGTATAGGCAAATAGTCCCGGTTAGGTCCACAAGCACTTTACAAGTTGGTCATCTTATTTAAGGAAGCATCATATCTTTGGTTAAATACATCTAAGTAAATGAGAGTATGATTCCAGACAAGGCTGCTGACACTTGTAAAAATATACGATATTCTTTATCAAGGATTCTTGCTCTTACTCATGAACTGTCTAATATAAAATACCAGCTGAAAGCTTGAAGACCTTTCCAACCCTCAAATCTTGATTCTGGCCTTTTCCCAATGAACTTCAGTACTAGTATGTGTAAAATTTGTTCTTTATCTGTCAGAAATGCTTAATCAGCAGTTACTTACATTATATGTGGGTAACAAAAGAAGAAGTTTATCAAAGGAAGTTATTGCACAGTATTTCAAAGGTTCAAATTTATATTATGAGTAAGCTATTCACTTGAAAATAGCTCATTCTTTTCAACTGTTCTTCAATTTTTGCACTTTCAAAAGACGGCTGTGTTTACAAATGTTCAATGATGTGTAAAACTTCCTTTTGGAAAGAGCTTCTCTGGCTAGAATGACGCTCACAGCTGCCTTCCCTCCATACAAGAGAGAGTGGCAGGGAAGAGAGAGAAACTGAGCAAAATCTTTTCTACTAAAATCTCTTTTGCAGGACTAGTAGCCTAGTAAACTTTTTTTAATTTTTTTTGTGGGGAAGGTGCTAAAATAGTAATGAAGATAGCTGCCACTGTTAATATCTGAACTATAGAATTCAAAAATTAGGAATGGACATTTAACTTGTGCTGAGTCACCTATAGCTTGATTTAGATGTTGTTGTTCTTGTGGTGTATCTTAAGGGCTGTTAAACAGTCCTGGTTTTATACAGGATGGATCTTTCTTCATCAGATCAGTTCCACACCACTAAGGAGAAAAAAAATACGTTTTCTTTTCCAGAAAATATCTGTATGAAAAGCAAGTTGTCAATCCTTTGCAGAATCCAAAGTAATTACCTAAGGGCAAGGAGTTTAATCTGTCTTTAAAATTACAAAACCAATACACGATAGCCTTATCATGAATTGACACATAAAAGTCTTACCAGAAAGGTGTGATGTTTATTCATTATAGTTAATGGACGGCCTCTAAAAGATTTCATCAGAGTGGAGACAATATGCAATAAAAGACATGGGGGCCTACAAGTTAGTGCTGCTCTGTCAGCACTTGTTTGCCAAACCCTTGGACTGGAATGCAAAGTTCAAAATGGTACTTTGACTGGCGCCTTCAGAAGGATAAGCCAGAAAAACAAATATTGAGCATTGCTGTGCGCAATGGTAGAGCTAAGGCTGAATTCCTAGCTCTCCCTACAGCTTAGGCACCTAAATTAGAGATCCAGAAGGACCTCTAAACTATTTAATATGGAAAGCCAATGATCCTTTCTTCAGGGTAGATGATTAAAACATTCCTTTTAGAGAACTAACCTGAGCCCACTGTTTCCTTTCAGCACAATATTACAGAAGGAGGCTAACTGTGGTACAATTGCCCGCCCTGTACAGAAAAACCTCATGGCCACAGCACTTGTATGGGAAATAGAGCCCAGAGCCAGATCCTGGTTCAACCTGAATGAGTTCAAATCCCTGCTTCTCACCTCAGAAGGCTTGAGGACTACATGTATAGTTATCCTTTTTCCTGAAGCTGTGAAACTGTATGCAAGAAGGATCTGGTGTCTGCTTCTAGAATTTCTAAACTATTTTCTCTGCTGTAGGACTATTTCTAGATTTAACACAGAGGACAAATGTACAACTTCAACAGGAGATGCCTTATCTTCTCTCCTGCACTTGAGACTACCTGTTATCTTAAATCACAATTTGGGTACTCACTCAGGAGGTCTGTGAGAGCAGAGGAAACTGATCTCTCACTTCCCTGTCAAAGCTTCCATTATTAGTTTATAAAAATAAAATATGCTGGCACCTTACCCGTTGTCCTCTTGTTTGTTTTTTTTTTTTTTTAAAGGAAACAACTGCAAATGCACAGGTGAGGTGACCTGATCATTTTAAGAGGTCCTACAAATTGCTTCAGGGTACCTCTGTGGCAGATTAGCAGTGCACAGGGAGATTCATCCCTCCTTAGGGAACTTTAAAACTGTTTCCAGTGATCAGCAAATGCTGGCAAGGAATTTTTTTTTTCTTTTTTTTTTTTTTTTCAGTTTCTGGCTTGAGATACAGGTGCACCTTCTTTTCTCTGCATGTTCTCCATCTTGTTCTTTGGAAATAGCCCTATAATTTCAGGGGCACAAGCCCATAATATGCTTTCACTTACTTCTCCAGCTACACTCCTGTACCTTGAGGAAGACTCTCTCTGAGGCACTGCAAGGCGAGTGAGCCCCGTGGACTTCTGCGCCAGTCGGTCATCTACGAGCTGCTTCTAACTAAACACCAGGGGGAGGATTGATCAGATATTGATCAATGCAGCTGCAAACACTCTTCATTTACTTGAAGTTTTCCATGAACCTGGAAGATCAACTGGAAGCCAAACGGGATGCACTTTAATTGAGGAAATTTTGGAGAATGTTAAAGCTTGCCAAACAGCCTATAGCAAAGATCATACTCTTTTTTTCTGACTCATTCGGAGAGAAAGGATAACAGCCAGCTCTCAATACACCAGTATCCATACTTTTTGGTAGTATTTTTTCATATTTAGTAAGTAATGAATATAACAACACAGCCTGAAGTCAATTACCACTGAATACTATCACAGCTCTTCTGAAAACTATGTCAGCTTTCCTTATGTCCTGAAGTTCAAATTGGCTGTCTATACTTAATATAATAAATATATAGAGAAAAGAGATTACCACTGTATTCCTCCACGTGCATTCAGGAAGTTTCCCAAAAATGTAAGTATTTCTCAATTCCCTCTAAGCAATGATATTAAACACCTAATTGGGATTATACAGAAATTGCAGGCGATAACACTAAAACGGAGTATGTACAATTATCTTAATTATGTGAGAAGGAAAGATAGATATTAACTCAGTTCTGCTAGTTTAACATCGCTCGGGCTTTTGTTAATTTCAATGTTGAGATGTCACAAGACACAAAGGTGTAGAGATCAAGTATTCCAGTTTTCCAATAATTCACCTGTGTGATTACAGTTTAGCCTTTTTAGTTAATTTGCTTTCTTGTAAACATGAATATGAAGATTAATTTGTCAATGCATGTATTGTAACATTATGTCACTTAAATTAAGGAATATGCACGTTATTATTAGTTCTAATTTTGAATAACTTGGCATTCAGAAGCAGTTTTTCATTCCAATTCATGAAAAATTATTTTGTCTCAGTGCTAAATATCAGACTACTTCTGGTTTGGGGTAGTAGAAATGTTTAGCTACTGAACTGGCATGCTGGGAGTTCCTGTGTCAGCATTACCTACCTAGAACTAGCTGCAAAGATGTTCAAAAGAAACAAATCCTAGTTTTCTATGCATCTTTAATCCAAAGAGCATTCATGCCCCCCAATTATTTTTAATTGAATGATTCTCAGAATGCAGTGATACTGATGTAAAATTGGAATCATTTGACATTCTTGTTTTGTGGTTCAACTCGTGTTTCTAAAGGCTTTGGACTTAAAGCAATTTGACTAAAATGTTTTGACAAATAAGTCAGTGCATCGAAGAGGTAAAATAGTAATAAAATATTCTAATAGCTACAGTGAAGCACAGAAGCGTATCCTGTAGGGGTTTTGAGCTCCATTTGTCATTAATTTCTTGGCACAACTCTGTAAACATTCCATTATAGAAACAACCTAACCAGCTATCTGTGAAATCCTATATGTCTGCCAATTAGTGATTTTCTTTTGGAACTGTCAGCAATTCTCACTGTACATAAGGCAACCTACTGCAAGGGATGAAAGAATAAAAAAAATTAATAGCTAAACTTTTTTTTTGGTATTGAAATGCAGGTGGAGCAAATAATCTATTGAAGCCAAGAGCATAAGTTAATTGAATCACACAAAGACACTGTCATATGTTATTCTGGAAACTTAGTAGAGTATAGTATAATACTACTGTATCTAATCTTAAAGCAACAGTCATATTGCTGTTCCTATGAATTTCCTTTTTGCTGTAGATGGAAAAAGTCAAATTAGTGACATACCATAAAAACAAGGCAATAAAAGCCCATTTAACATTTTTGTTCACTATGAAGCTGTAGTTCACAACTTTCCTTAAATACTTTGATAATGCTTTTTATTAATATGCAGTGTTCGTGAAGACAACCGGAACATGTGGAAGAGTTTGCTTATTTGATAATATCAAGTCCCTCTCCAGCCTGCCTCATCTACTGAAATTAATTGGAAGTCTGTATTGATTTCCAGACCTAGACACTACCTCCACAACCTACAGCAGTAGAGCTGTCTCTATAAAGACTCCTAAACCTCCTTATCATGGAATAATGTAATAATAATAGTAATAATCATCACCACCACCATCATCATCATCTTCCTAACACAACAGAGCTCCTATTTTAGAAGAAATGGCTTATCAGCCAGGATTTGAACTGCAGTCTTTTCATCCCTCCAGCCAGCTTCCCATAACTTTGGTCTTCTGCTTAAAACTACTAGCAACAGGGGTTTGGGCATTTCGGACTTGACTTTTATCCTTCTTAGCCCACTTGTGCTTGGCTTCCTTGGCACACAAACCGATGACAGTCTTTCAGTAAGGTTGAGGAAGGAGAGAGGGTCAAGCAGCAGGATAATAATATACAGGAGTTGTTTGTTACACTATGTGAAGAAAGGCTAAAACAATAGAGTACAATCTCAGAGCTAGTCTGGCATCTTGGTTCACTCCAAAGTAAAAAAGGTACAAAAGGTGAATGAAACATGAAACCCCACTAGCTAAAAAGGCATCTGGCTTGGAAAGACTGATGACCATTGTACAGCCAGTCTAGGCAGCTGCTCAGCCCCACACTAGCTCTGGCAAAGGGCAACAGGAGAGGATGTAGCCAGAATGCAGTCATCATCACTTGGCATGTGTCCCTTCATAACTAGCTGACATGGTTTCAAGCAACCATCTATGCTGTGGCAATGTTTTCAGTCAAGGCAATTCATGTAATTTATGTGTTTTTGTAATGTAAATATGAACTTTCAATTTTACAACAAAGTGAAAATGTATTTAAATATTGTGTACTATGAATATCATTTTTTTTGCCATTTGTAAAGTATCACAACACTGGAATCTACAAATTCCTTCTCCAGAATAAAACAATGACTTTGTCTTTCCTGAGTCCACTATTCCATCATAGATATTTTTATAATATGTATACGAAAAGCCACAGTTCTGTGGGTTGTCTGAGTTGTCAGCTTTATCAATCACAAACATTCTTCACAGATCTTACAGTAATTGAATCAGATTTGATATGCATATAACACACAAAGACATACATGAGTCTATATTTATACATGCAAATAAGTATAGAAAGAAATATATATTTCATACAAAGAATTATCTTGCATTTGTATCTGAAGGGAGTATTTGAGCTATACAGTTTCAGTTTTTAGCAACACTATGGCCAAATGAACATGTCAGTCTCTTGAGTTTCACATTAAACAATCGCTTTCTGGCTGTACCAATAAATCTAGTTCCCACTCATCCCACACTCACCCTGTATCAAGTTCCAACTTTTCCCTTTTCTTCTTTTTTAGCATTTTTTGCACTCAATAATACTCTTCCTTGCAACACAAAATCCCCAGGTAGGACATACTGATTTTTTTTCAACAAAGCAGGTACCAATTGTAAAAACAGCTTTGTCAAAAACAAAGCATTCTTTTTAGAAATAGCAACAAATTATCAATAGGAAAAGTCAAAATGTATCTTTTTTTACTTCACCAAGCATTTGTTTGACTTTAATAATTAAAGATTGTATCAACATTTTCAGGTTTATGCCTTTCCTTTTTTTTTTACTTATTGCATATTTAAAACAGAAAAAAAAAGATTAAAAATTATTCGGTAATGTGGAATAAAGATTTTGAAATATTGGAACTTCCCACCTAAAGGAAACTCCTGTTTTGGACAAATACTGTACGTATTTGGTTTTACCACCGTTCCATCTTTTTCTCTCCTGTTATGTCTATAAGACGTAGTATTACCTAAACACCCATATTGTCTACTCCAAATGTCCCTTTTACGTCCTTTGAAGTACCCAGTATGGCTCACCTTATTTATCAATAGCATCTAATTCTACAAAACAATTCATCTACTGGTGTTAAATCCTATGGGTGGCTGGAGGACAGAGGTTCTGAACTTTGCTATAGGTGGTAGACAAATATATTTTTGTCTTTGAAGTAGACATTGGGGGTATCACATCAGTATTATTGTTTTGTGAGCTTTGATCTATCTTGTTTTACGATCATGAATATGTCATTTACATAAATATAATGCAGACATGCCCATCTCACCTTATGGATGCAGTTCCAGTTGTATGGAGTAATGTGCAAGCTGATACTTTCCCATGCTTTCGTCTTCCTGTGCATCCCCTGAAGTGCCAATGCTCCCACTCCTGCTCGGGTACTGGGGTCACAAAACCACACAAAGGTGTGGTGTTACATGATGTTATGAGATAGCATAGCAGCAAAATCTTGCAGGGTCCTCAGAAAAGATGATGGCGTGGGGTGGGGTACCAGAAAATTTCATACTTTCAGTCCTCAGGAAGTAAGACAGAGTGGAATATGAGGTCAAAAAATTGAGCACCTCTGATGTTACAGGTGGAAGACATCAATGGGAATCAAGTTGTCTCAGTTCTGTCCCTCTAACAGTAATTTTCCATGACTCTAAGTCTAACTGTCTTTGTTTTTAAAGTAGTAATAATGACTGTATCACATTATTATGTCTCCAACATACCTATGGCATTTTAGAAATGCCATGTGTTTGTAGACCTAATTGGGAAAAACAGCATTATGCCCATACTTCTAAGCCTGACAGATTCAGAAGTTTGGCACTGAAAGCTCTTTTTGAGTTTCAGCATTAACTGGGACATAACGTTTCCCACTTCAGATCTCAAACTTCTTTCACTCTGAGTCAGTTTTTACATTATATAAAAATACAAAGTATTCTTGTCTTTAAAAAAAGCAACAAAAGCCCAACAAAAAAACTGTTCTAGGTCAAAATCATCTCCAAAATTAAGCTGTTTGGTTTTTTTTTTTCCCCCCACAAAGTAACACATAAATTTTGAGTATTTATTTCTAACCAAAATATTTTCAAATTGTCTTGAACTCCAACTATAATTTCCTCAGCCCTCATTGTTCTGTGCGAGGAAATACTCAAAACAGTCACAAGAAAAAGCATAAGTGAAACATGGAAACAGACTTATTGCCTTAAACATTTTGTACCAGATAGAAAAGGTTTACAGAGCATGTGAATCACCCTTGTTGTCCGGAGAGAGAGCTCTATAGGGCATAGCTGAAGGTGACTACCAGAACTATCTTGATCTCAATGAGAAATAAGAGAGAAGCTGGGCAGGGACAGACAGATGTATGCTTTCAACAGGTTTCTGCAGCAAGTTTACCCAAAGGTTGAATGAGGGCACAGCCTGTGTTGGGTCACTATAGCTCTTGGCTTCCCATCCCTCAGGGAGCAGCTGGCCCTCAGTGCTCCCTGGCAGGAATGGAAGACAGTGCTGTAAGGGACAGACTGTAAATTCCCTGAAAAGGGGCAGAAGGCCCTCCAAGCTTTCAATGGAATGCCTCAAACACTCGCAAGGAAATAAATAATGCAGGCTTGGCCTTCAAAGAACTGATAAGGCTCACACTGCTGGCGTCTGAAAGTGTGGGAGAACTGTCTTGTGAAGACAGGATAGTTCTGCCACTCGTGTGGTGAGCTTGCTAGTGCTCAGTACTCAAGGCCGTTGTGTCCAATCAGTGACCTTTGCTTCATTACCTGCGAAATGCATATGAAAGTGCACACCATGCATATGCTAATGAAGGTTATAGAGCTATATACATAGCTAAACATGTATGACTATGGCACTCGTCTCTCCACCCATATCATGCTACACGTCACCTGGGGAAGGGAGAAACCAGAGAGAGGCTCTCCTCAGCAAGGGGGGTGGACCATGCTAATTCAGCAAACATAAAAGGGGAAAATAAGTGCCCCTAGGGGGGAACAAAGAAGAAACAACATAAGAAGATAGTGCCTGGGAAGATTCTTCCCAAGAAAGAAGACGGTGCCTGGGAAGATTTTTCCAAGAAAGAAAAAGATTATGCCTGGGAAGATTCCCTGAAAAAGATGCTGGAACCAGGACCGGTGATCTCTTTGTCTCTGTCTTTTTCTCTGTCACTCAGTTTCTCTTTTCTCTTAGAATTGTTAAGTAGCAGTCAGAGTTGTTAAGTAACGACCTTAAGTACGACCTTAAGTACTGCTTGCCATAAGTTGTCCTATACCTGTTGTTAAGTAACACAATGCATACCTCACCACTTGCCATAATTTGTTATATACCTAACCGATTATCGTGGACTTGTTAAGACCTATACTAACCATTTTGGGAAGCTAATAAATGTTTGTATATGGACCTTGAGATTTATCTCACCTTAGTCCGCGCCGTTGAGAATTTACGAATCTGAAGTCACTTACCCTCCCTCTTTTCTGAAAGTGTGACGTGACAAGTGCCCAGATGTTTAAATGATTATTATATTTTGAATGGCAGGAAGTAGTATTCTTAGTTGTCCTTCAGCAGTGATGGGTTCTATTCTTCTGCATTAGCCTTCACTGTGTCTGAGGGGCAGCAGGTCAGGAGAAGACGGGCTGGGACAGGAACCAATCCTTACACTTCTGCCAGTGAGGAGCATGAGACAAAACTCGAGGAGAGCTTTGGCCTTTGTCTCCTTTACCTACTGCTTCAACGTAGGCTGTTTAAACTCATCAGTGTAGTTTTGTCTGGAAAATTATGTAACATTTCTCACAACTGGAAGAACTTAGCTTAGCTACTAAATAAAACCAGCTTCACTAGGCAGCATCTAGCCTACTTAAGACTCGACTAATATTTGAGGTTTTTTTCTCTACAGAGCTTGGAAATTATCTATGTTACCTGGAGGAAAATCTGTAATGCTGTAAAGTCTACAGTAAGCTCTGCTAACAGGTGATGTATTTCTACTGAAGATACACTCATAACAATGACATTTATAGAGTCTGATGAGGTGAACATTTTGCTTCTCCTGTTCTTTCTCTGTTGTACATATTCCAGTCTTGAATTTTGCCTTTGGAGCAACCTTATCATTTCTGCAATTATTTTTTTTTCCCATTAATGTGAAAAATGTTTGAAGTCTGAGCAACTCTTTTCATAAGAAAAAGCTTCATATCTCTGTGGAAATCCTCTTCAAAGCTTTAGGTCGCAGTGGGAAGAAAAGCCCTTTATAAAAGCTCACATTGTTTGAAGCAATTATCTTAATCTTTCTCCACTGAGTGGGTATATCGTTTTGAAGATATCTAAGTAAGTGAGCAGGGCCTTTCACTCTGCTCAGACACTTTGTTTATTTTAAGTTCTTTCACCACTGTCAGTGTTAGTAAGTTAAGCAAATGTTTCACATGAAGCTGAAAAATGTGCATATTGCATAGTTAATATTATAAATTCACAGTACAATACTCAATTCAGGCTTTAGAAAACAATGCAATGAAAATTAAAACTGTTTTGGATCAGTTTATCAAACACCAAAGCAGCACTGTATAGCAATATAAAATCCAATAGCAGGGAAAATAGAAATTGTCAGCTATTTTGTGTATATATGCACAAAGGTATTGGACGTATCTATGTAAGTGATATATATGGTGACTGTAACTAGCCTACATTCAAATATTGTTAAAAAATAAAGTTTTTTAAAACAAAATGTTTCGTGGTGTTTTAGAATTAGTTGTTGTAACATGTTATGTTCAGATACAAATCCGAACTATCAGTTTGGCTAAGTCCCTTTTGAAACATTTGGTGTAGACCTACTGAGTTGCAAAGTACTCACTATAACATCAGCTGCAGCTAAAGAATGCTGGTTTCATTGTTTCCTATAAGTTGAAAAAGTCAGATTTAAGCTACCAATAATGAACGTTTTCAATTTAAACCAACTTAAACTTGAAACAAGCTATTTTACCAAGTCATTTAAAATACTGCAAATATTTAAGAACAGAAAACATCTCAGCAAAGTTGTAAATTAGAGTAATGATCACTTCTGTCACAGCAGTGTGTGGTGCTTATTAGGAATTGTTTATTCATTATCTCACTCTCAAAGAATACTGGGCAGCAACTTTCAGGTTGACCTGACTGATATTTTTTATGCGGTTTCCAATTTTCAAATAAATTTTCAAGAAGTTCTTGAGTTTCTGGAATCTTTATTTCCTATCTACTTAACTGTAAAAATAATCTTAAAGGCATTCATCTCTAGTGCAACATTACTCTTTAAAGATTGTATCAATGGTATCACCGAAGAAATGAATACAGCAAAGGATGTGCAAGAAGAAAGTACTTTGTAATCACAAATGTTACTGTGATGAATGGAATTTCCTTGGGTTTCTCTAACTGTCTACAGTAAGATCCTCTGTCATTTGCTGATCCTTTATTCTTTACCTGCTCATTGCCCTCTGATGAGAAATGCAGAGCCAGTAATTTGTTCATTACTCATGCCAAGCGACAGGTCACAAGAGAGAAGTGAAGCAGGGATTTCAAGAACGAAACAGCATTCACAGCTTTTGCCTTGAATAAGACATAAGCAGCTATCCAGAAACCTGAGGGGGTTTTGTTTGTTTGTTTGTTTGTTTATGGTAATGCTTTCATTTATGTCATTTCCTTTAGGAGATAATATTTTCTAAATTCTACTTTTTTGGTTTTTCCACCTTCAGCCTAAATCCAAGCACGTTAAAATGTATGTTTCTCCTCTTTCCCCACCCAAAAATAAAGATGGCTCTACTTTAGCTTTGAATCATGACCTCTATCTAAGAAAAAACGTTTCCTATTTTAGTATAAGCCTCAGTACACAAGTATTTTGAATTTTATTATCTCTTGGAGAAACACAATTCATGCCCAAGCAGTACTGTGATGAGTTGATAAAGGAGTAATTCTCCCCATTCAAAACCTATTCCACATGGTAATATGCACTTGCGTTTTGGTTCCAAATACTGGCACGTTAAATTAGTAATTAACAATGGAATTTAATTAGAAATTAAAAATCTTTTCAGAGAAGGAAACATGACCAGATCTTAGACTTAGTGTTATATCATGACACTAAAATCCACTTTCTCATTGCAGTTGTTAGGAGTTTTAATACAACAGGTTTTATATTTGTGGTTGACTGGGCGCAACTTCTAGCTTTGTTATCAAGAGCAACATGAACATGGGAACACAGGAATGGTGTCCTGCCATCGTAAGCAGCAATATTACATAGTCTCTTTCATGAAGTGAGCAAGCTCCATTAAAGAGATGACAAGTGAGGGTTTTTTGCATAGATTTTGTTGCTGCCACCGTCCCCCCCCACCTTTAGAAGGACACTCAGCTCTTTAGTGCACAGGGCTTGGATGCCTTTCATATTCCTAAGAGCTGTCCTTAGTGGACATGCAGCTCTGCCGTTCACTTTCCCCTCGCAGCTCTCGGCCCTCATCTTGTAAAATATTCCAATCATCTTCTGTGCAGATTTCATCTCTCAACTTTGCGTCATCTGCAAGTTTCATTAGCATGATCCTGCTGTTTGCACCAGAGTCATTAATAGAAAGAGACTGCCCCTAAGAGTAAACCTCAAGGATCTCCATGGACAAATCTATCCAGCAAAATCATTGTCCTCTCATCTAAGGTGTTTCCACTGACTAACACTTGTCTTTTGGTAGAAGCTGGGCTACCCTGATTTTTTATTTTTTTTTAATAAAGTAGTGAATTCTTTTATGGTAACTGGCAAAAACAGTTGTGAACGCTGAGTATTGAAATTATTTAAGTATTCAAAGATGTCCTGAAATATTTTGCGCCACCAGAAATGACACTTTTCAAAATCAAGGACCTTTCTTTGATGGAAAATTCAGGGGTCCTTCTGTTGTACATCATTTTAGCTAGTCAGTGTGTTTAGCCTGAATGCTTTGCTCGTTATATATCCTTTGCAGAATACACCAATATCGACTTTCAGAGAATTGAAGTAATGCATACAAGCACATTTTCACACACACAAGCACATGCATCCTAACCAATTGCACACAAGATAAAGTGATTATAAACTCATATAAAATTATATTAGCTGGAAGTAAATAATCCATACTATCTTCACCAACATTGATAATGTAATCCATGATTCCCTGCCAACTACCTTATTGACAAAATACTTACAAGGATCATAAGAGATTTTCAAAGCACAAGCTTTCCTCAAAAAGTGTATTAACTAGACATAGGATGGAAATCCATATTCTACTTGCATCACTGAGCACTAAAATACAGGCCTTCTTTTTTCTCCTGAGGTAATTTCTAGCCATAAGGCAGTCATTCAGAGAAATTGCATCCCCAGCTCCTTAAGGCTAAGCATCTTTCTACTGTGGGAAATGCTATCTAATTACACCAGCAAATAAGCAGCCTTCTTAAATTGAATTCCCAATGACAGTAACATGTGATGACATTTAGTGATGTTTATTTCTTTGGGGTTTCTTCGTATTACAAGAACAGTCTAACCTGTACAGGCAAAATACGTTACTATACTTCCATTTGCTTTCAGATTTTTTGAAAAGAAAGCTATTTAGGCCTTATGGGAACTATTTGGATACAGTAGAGATGTTTATGGGATTTAGGTAAAAATCTCTATATACTGGAATATAGACACTTAAAAAAGACAAAAAAACCAAACCCTTAGGCTCTTTATTTGCAAACCCTTGCAAGTAGTGGCCTAATACCAGAGATAATCTCCCAAATCTAAAAATCAAACATGCTTAATTAGAACAGGCCAGAACAGCAGGGGAAAAATCTCTAGAAACGTCTACTTTTACATTGATTGCCACTTAAAACAACCAGAGACAGAAATGCTTAATATGTGCTGATATCACAGGCAACTACCTTTTATTTTGCCTTTTAAATAAAGCCGTGGCTTTGTGGAACTATGCACTAATGTTGATGTTAGGGAATATTGCCTTGCTATAGGTTTGCAATTGCAGAAGAAATTTCTAAGGGAGGACAATTATTCCAGTCAGAAAGCTTCAGAGATTTCATGGTTATTGCACTTAACTATAGATATTATTACTGCTATAGAGGTAGGCTATATCCATACTTCAGTGAAATTATAGTATGCTGGGGCCTTAGACACTTTAAATGATGTAGTTCAGGTACCAGACACAGCCTAACAGCAGCTGCACCGAGCCCTTGCAGCTGCACGAATGTGTACTAATTTACCTTGCTGAGAAGCCTTGGTAATTCCCTCAAGCTGAGCTCCGCATTAGCATGGTTAGCCTGCCTGCTTTTTTGAGTTAGGTTGAGTAACTTCACAGTGCCGGGAGATACAGCGTAAAAGAAATCACCAAGGCTTGAAAGCTGTGAATATGGCCAATGGTCTCACTAGGAGGCGTGTTTGCTGGCTGTTGTAGCTCTTCTGTCAATGTGGCGGTGTCCAAAGCACATTACAATATGCACTGCTTACTTTTCCTCTGCATCATGATATCATGTGATAATGCATGTGCTCTGCATTATTTCTGTCTTAAAAATACACCAGTCTGTCGTAGCCTTATTCTAGATTTCATCTTTTTGACTCAATATGAATGGCAGGAATAGGGCTACAGCAGGGGCTCTTTCAAGAACACGTCAGCAGACATATTATGTTTAATTCTTCTCCTTCCTTCTTCTGTTTTGTCTGTAGGAGTATCTTTGATTTCCCTGATTTTTGCCACAGGAACTGTTTATCTGGTTCTCAGTGCTATTTCAACATCGCTCTCAGGAAGTGCTTTCTCTGTCCAATAACATTTGTGTGACAGATGGTGCAAATGACCACCACATCGATGCTAGAGTAGAGTGAAATGATATTGCTTACTGCTTGATGTTTCACCAGCTGGCAACAGTGGATGACTAGCAAGGATAAGTCTGGAAAAAAAATAATTCTTTATACAGATTTCTCTGATGTTTGGAACTAAATTTTAAGTGTAGTTCCTTTCCCCCCTTTTCTAAATGTCTTAATCTTACATATTTCTTCTTGCCAATGCCCTTAATCTTTGAGGACATTTGCAACGCAAATCCCTTTCCATTGGAGGTAGAGCTCACCACCGTAGTCATTCTTTCTCCTTAAGCAATCCATTATTTAAACTCTTCTATTCTTTGTGGTAGAGGAAGGTTTTCAGTGAAATGTGTGCAGAATATATCATTCCATCTGGACGCCTCCAGGTCTCTCAGTAGGTGTTTGTGTTGCTTGCTGTTTTGGTCCAACAAGCATGTCAAGAATTCACTTGTCTGGAACAATGAAGTCTAAATGAAAGAAAATGTAGTCTTTATCACCTCCCATCTTCTTCCTAGTATGCACATCCTGACTCTCCCTGTTTTGCATCTCTGAGCTAAAATCCAACATAAATAATATGCAGACATCCATCTTCAAGATGACTAGAGTTTTCTTGTCAGGCTAAGACATCATTTTCCTATTTTTATGTGTGCCGCACGTCTTGACTCATATCCCCATTAAATTCCCTTCTCACATGACCCACAACCCTGTTTGTTTACTGCACTAAGCTCAACAATTCCCCTGTTGCCTTCTCCATCAAGCTTTAGACTGATGGTCTCTCTGATCATTTTATTCCCTAATTACTACCAGATTCTTTTTCCCAAACTGTTGTTGAAAAAACTTACACTAGGTCTTCTCCTGACTCCTGAACTTTTTGCTGAGATGTATTATTTTATTTTTTTAAAATGACACTGTTCTCTCTAAGCCATACAAAATCTACAACACCTAAAGTACCACGCATGTGATAGAACTGGAGAATTCCTTTTTACTCTGAAAGAAAAACAATGTCGTTCAAGAGCATTCCCAATTACTGTCCAATCTGTTGGTGAATATAGATTTGAGCAGCAGCGTTTAAAAAGCTAGAAACTTATTTTGCAAAATGTACCTTGATTAATAAAGCAGCAAACATTCAGCTTCTGTAAGCCTGAAATCCAGGTGAAACTTCTGTTTAGTTATCTTCTGTTTTCTCAGTTACAGAGGTCTGAGAATGCTCTGCAATGATTTATAACTGCCTGTTCTCAAATGTAGCTAACCATCTAACACACCTGCAAAAAGATTCAAGAAACTGAGCAACACTGAAAGATACCATATTTTCAGAATCATGCAGCAAAATAAGTCTAAGACATATTCTCCTTCCCATCCATCCAACTAAAATTCTATTTCAGCTGTCATTTTATGTTCCATTTAATGCAAAAAGCTTTTCTCTGAACAAGGTTGGGGTTGTTCTACTGCTAACCATTCAGAATTTTGTCTGACAGATCAGATCCATGATTTGTCTCTTTGACCAGATGATTCATATCTCTGAATGCTTTCATTACTTTTTTCCTTTCACTGTAATATCAAACTTCTACAACTTGTCTTCAATTTCACTTCCCTTTTAAACTTTTCCTACTGTAAATGAGAAACAGCAGTTTCAATTTTGACTACTCCATGGTGACAGCTGTCAATGTCATTTTTTGTGTGTTTGGTTTTGGTCACTCTTCTCTCCCTTATGCTGACATTCAGCATTTGGAAAATCAACACCACAACACCTTTCTGCAAACCTCCCATTTCATGAAGCCTACCTAAGCAACACTAATAAAGCTGAAAATGTGCAGCAATGACTACCTGTCATATCCATCACTCTGTAATTTACTTTGCTCTTTCTTTATGATCACCATTCATCCTGCACATGTCTATCTCTTGTGAGAAAATTCAAGCACAAACTCTTGAGTACTCTTTTTCAGTCCTGCATTTGTATAGTAGCTACAACAGTGGGACCATCATCCAAGATTAACATACTTAAATAATAAAGAAATACAAACAATAGTTAATGGAGACATCAGTTATTTTGAAAGGAAATATTTCAGCTTGGTTTCCATATTGTATATTAACACAAAAGAGTCTTGTTGAAACAAATTGAGGCAGAATGATTTGGCAGTGTTACAGAAGGTAAACACTATTGTATTACATATTCAGCCTTAAATCATGAAACCACATTAACTGCATGGTAAAAGGCAAATGAAAAATATTTTTCTAAAGTACACATACAAGGGAAAACCCATACTATCTAATTTTAATACTTAAGAACAAATAGGTCACCTTCAGAAGGCTCCATTGACTGTATACTAAAGTTTAAATTCACATACTGAGATCAACTTTTGTGTTGGTGTAGAAAAATATCTTGGTAAGATACAGAGTATTGTACACTCATCTCTAAGGGGTTTGCCACATCCCTTGACTGCACTCTTGATTATGTCCCATTGCTTTAGAAGGACACACATCTGTAAAGCGTACCCTTTATGTGGATTCTATTAAGATGGAAAAATTCATAGCCTACTGATTTTATACCAGGCCATCTATAGCAAGAATCCTTATAGAATGAAGGAAAAAAAAAAAAAGGAAAAACGTTTCTAAAAATATAATTTACTTTGAAACTCTACTTTTTAGAAAATCCGCCTTTTACTTGTCTTCATCCTAGGAGAAAAAAAAAGCCTTGGTGAAATGTAAAATCTTTTGACTACCCTGTATGTTTTAAGAATGATTACTATAACCTAAAATATGGAAATATTTTATCACTTATTTCCTCAGACTCGTATTAGCTTTTTTAATCCTTCATATTTTATTAGTCCTTTAGCAGACAAGACAACAAAAACAGTTTGTTCATCAAGAAAGGTTATCAAATAGGAAAGAAGAACCTCTGTGACACGGGAAAAAGAGAAAGATATTCATGTTCTGTTCCAGGAATAATGATGCCGATGTTCACATATTTGCTTTTCTATCTTGTCTCTGCTTAACCTTCGCTCTCCCAAGAGGAAAGAACTTGCCTCTCACAAATTATTCACATTGTGTCAAATGACACTAATCAAGTAATTTATTAGCATAAGTTTTCAACTGTTCCTCAGAACAACAGCACTAAATAGGCAATTAATTCTCAAGTCATGCTGTGGGTATTAATAGCAGTTGAAATGGAGAAGGACAGTGTAGCAGGAACAATTTGGTCAATTGGGTAAACAACACATATAACCCCAAGTAACTTGATTTATTATTTATCTAACATTCAGCTTGATCTATGCAGTCTGTAGAAAAAAATGTTGCATGAGGATCAGCAAGGAAATACTGCTCCAGGGGAAAGTGAGATTATAAAGATGTTATATTTGAATGATAAAGAAGAGTTTAGTCTCCTTAGTGCTGCTTCACTTGGTTTCAGACTGATATTCAGTGTCCAGATTTTCAGAATACTTCTTCATCATTCCCTATCTGCATATCAGTCAATGATTGCACATTGACAGTCAGTCCCCTTCAAAAATTGGCTTTATGCTATTACTATGCTGTTTCTTTTGCAAGCTCTTTGTGCTGTTCACAATGGTCAACAGCAAACATCCTTGAAAATTATTCTGTGGGCATGTCTAAAATGAATATTAAAGCACTCCGTACTGTAAGCGAGCAAGCTACTACGAATGACACACAAAAAAGAATCTGCCTACAAAATGCCTAACTCATATTTTCAGCCTGAAAAAAATGCAACACATAATTTTGATCCCATTCATTTTCAGAATTATTGAAAAAGCTGATTAACAGTAGTCTTGAAAAATCATACTGCTTCTTCAGCTTTGGTTTATGCTGCTAATTATTGGTATCTCAGCTATTCCAGGAACAAGTTTGACCGTCTCATATTTGAAACTGCACTTATTCTACCATAAAAAAATAACATCAACCAGCAAGTCTAAAAAAGTTTCTTCACTTCATGGTTTTGTTTTCTTCTATAACAACATTGTAAAATAGAGTTTAGGTTTGACATTCGTCACAATTTTTGGAGGGACAAAACTATCATATGAATTGAGCAACCTAAATTAATGCATCCATAATGGAAATTCAGTATGTTTTACTGTGCATTGATGGTAGCAATTTGATTCAGCATTACCCATCATTTTTTATTTCTATGTACATTGTTTTAGACTTTGGTGCAGATCATATTTCCCACAAAATGCCATTCTCTGCAGCTGCCTATGAGCAAAGAACAACACGCAATCAGACAAGTTTGTCACAGTTCCTATTGCCTTACCTTCTCCCTGACTCATCTGGTTAAACTGAGTTTATGTAATTTAATGGTAATGAGATAGTCAGCAAGTATAGCAAATGAATGGATGTTCTGCTAATAAGTAAAGCTCTGGTCTTGTCGCTTGCCCCTGCTTGGCAAAAATCAGGTTGAGAACAACACTTCCAAGTACTAAAGAAGTTTGCTTCTACCTCATAATGCTCCAGCTAAATAAAAATAACTATTTTGCAATGCAATTATGATGATATAACAGGAATCTTTACTTAACGGTATGTTGGTCATACCATGTACTGTTAAAGTAATTGAATAGTAAGTAAGATCTGGTATTAGTCTGCATGTACATTGTAGTTTTATTAATATTGCTTCTGTTTTACTCTAAATAAAATCTTCCTATTCTCCTCTGCAATTGAGAAACACTACTGAAAGTAATGTGTGGTTTTTGTGTTGTTTTTTTTTTCCTTTTGATGAGGACATAAATTGCCTTGCTATCTGTAAGACCTCCTGGACTGCAAGCATACGGAGAGTTGTTACTGAGAATGTCACTGAAAATTAGGGGCTTCTCTGTTGAATTATTTGCTCTGCTAGTTCTTCAAGTAAGTACAATCATTTTGTTGAAAAAAATCTGGAGTTACTAGGCCTCTGCCAAGCTATGCACTTTAGTAACATTCAGCAGTTTAAATTATGTTTGAAGCTCTGATATCTCTATGCTGATGAATATACTTTCTGCCATAAATTGAGAACAGCAGTAGTTAGGAAGTTGTGCTGTTCCCTTGTGTGATATCTTCATCCTGGCTGACAACTGTTTCTCTTTTCTTCTCCTCCTCCCAGACTAGGAGGAAAATAGAGGCTGAGAAAAGGTTGGGTTCATTCTGTTTCCATCAGGCTGAATGAGTTACTTCTTCCTTCCCTCTTCACATTATATCCTCCCACTAATTGCTGTTCTGCTCATTTCCCTGGTTCCACTGATACTATTATTGCCTAGAAGAAATCTGAAAAGCCCAGGTGAGCAGCAGGACAGATCTGCATTTATCACCTGTAGAGATGCTGTGCATCTTACTCCTCATTTCTGGCATCCTATTTTAACACCAAGTACAATTTAATTGTTGCTAATTGAAATTACTTTGAGTATATTTCACACCAACATTTGCCTACTGCTGTGCTAATTGAACAGATGAACTATAATTTTCATTGTTGGAGCTGGCTTTGGAGGGGCAGCTACATCTGTGTATGGTGGCTACTGAGTCTATGGTTTTAGATGTGTTTAAAATTCCGAAAACATTTTGGGGTGCTAGAATAACACTTTAGAAAGACATCTGATGTGATTACCTGGAGACTTGCCATGAAGTTGCAGTCAGTGCTCTGTACTTTGCAGCATTTTCTTCCTGTCTACCGAGGCACACATATTTGGGTATTTTCAAGATACAAGTGTCCAGTGAATACTTGGACTTACTCGCAGTTGGTGGGAATTAGCTGGCCATTCAGGAACTGTTTTCCCTGGAGTCCCAAAAGCAAAAAAGACACAAGTCCCTGAAGACTGAGCCAGCATTAAGCTGCAGGATGTCCACTGCTGCACCTGTCTCTTCCCTCTGCGTCACTGTAGGAAAAAGCAGGCAAGGCAGATGTTACCAAAACATCTGTGGTAAGAGGTGAGGTTTGATGGAAAAGAATTTGTGGTACTCTTCCCTCACATGGAGGCAAGAGCTGAGAGTAAGGGTGGATAAGGGCAAGAACCTAAATTTATGATGTTTTTCTTCTGATATGCTAAAAAAAAGTGTATATTTCAATGAAATTGTCAGGGAAGCTGAAGAGGTGGCAGAGTCACAACAAGGAATACTAGATTGTGTCTCATCCTTGGAAAAGTTCAGAAAGATTTAGTCTATTTAGGCATGTCACAAACACAAATGAAGGTGTACATTATACATCTACAATGGGGAAAAAAAAATCCCACGCTAGGGCTCCAGAGCCATTTCTTTCAAATATTCCCCCCACATTTTTTTATTCAAATTTCTGTGTATAGGAATGTCCATCAAAATACTGATGGAAATTTCTAATGCTGAGTATCCATAACACTAATTGTAGTTGATTCGTATACCACAAGAGCTTGGGACCTATGAAAGATAGCTCCATTCTCTCTCTCAGATTTTTTAAAAAGTTATGATATTTTGAATATATTCCTGAAGATAGGTTGTGACTTGTGCAGTTAGGAATGACTAGGTGGGTGAGAATTGTCTCTTTCAGTGCTGACTTGTGAATAAGGGAATGAATAAATCATTATACTTTTTTCTGGGTTCACCTAGACAGCTCAGCAGACCAGCACATGGAGCCCTGTGTTGTGACTCTGCATCAGCACTTGAGGTGCAGCTCCAAGAAAATTATTAAGGGAACTTTCTCCGTTGCCAGAACTGCAGTTTTCCTTAGCCCTCACATACAAAATGAATTGGCGGATTAGTACTTGATCAATCACAGACCTTCAATGTGGGCTAAAATTTCTTTTAATGGAGTGGAATAAAAATATCTAGCAAACAATATTCTGCAGTTCTTTAAAATAAATGGTTACATTTTCTTCTGCAACATCCAGTCCAATAACTTTATGCAAAATAAAAAAGTCACTCTTCAGCTTTTTTAATAAAAGATATCTTACTGAGACATTTAACCATCATAAATCAACCAAGGGGATCTCTGACTTCAATTTTAGAATGTACAGAAGTAATTAGGCTGACATGTCCAAAGTGGATTTTTTGAGAACTTAGGATGGATAATGAAAAGAGAAGAGATTTACTTTTTGGTTCTCATGTCTGCTCTGTGGAAGGATTTATCCATTTTTTAATATACACCAAGAACTTCCATTAATGTTAGAGGAAATCGCTAGTGTGTCTAGTCATCCTCATTCAGTGAAGATGACCACAGAATATAATCACACTTTTAGAATCAACCCACCATGTTCTTCCCCTGATCCCCAGTATTAAAACTCATGACAAAGGTAGAAATGGTAAACTTCAAAGAAATATAAATAAAAATAATCAAACATCCAGGTTTCCATTCCACATGCAAGCACACAGATATCGTTCACTTTCCTTTTTTTTTCCCCATCATGCGTGAATTCCAACTCCAAAAACTTAGCCTTTGAGCTTCCACCCAGAACCTAAGCCTTAAATTAATAATCCAAATCCACTTGCAAGTTCCAAAAAATAAAAACAAATCCTAGCTAACCCATCACCTCTCTTCCCAAAGATAGCAAGAACCTACAGAGGCCATTTCATGCCATGGCTGCTTAGGTTTCTCACGCTAGCGAGGTATGTTGGAGGGGGAGTGAGAGGAGGAAGGAACAGGACAAGACACATCTTCCATTCTCCCTTCTCAGGTGCTGCCATATGGTACAGCTCTGTGCCTGTGTACGTACACGTCTTTCATCCTCTGCTTTCTCCCATGGGCAATTATCCATCATCCGTCATTGCAGTGTATTTAGCATGCTGCCGGTGCAGTCTGCACCTCTCCAGGGGTTCGTTCTGCTTTGGTTATGCAAACCCCAACATCATTGCTTATTTCCTACAGCCAATATGTTTCCCTGTGCAATTTAGCTTCATTAGAGTAACTGTACAGCATGCAGAAAAAGATCATTTCTCTTTTAAAGTGTCTCTGTGTAAAACATTACAAATTCAAATTAGAAGTTCATGGCTTAACAAGAGATAACCCTGGCCTTGCTGAGTGTAAGGTCAGCAAAGATTTTCCTCTACTGGCAAAGAAATGTTCAGTGAATAAAGATTTCAGGAGCAATGCCATTGTTTTAAAAGGGCAATGCAAATGGTTTCAGCATGTGCAGCAACATCACCTTTAAATCCAAATGCCAAATTGAAAAATACTAAGTATGCCAACATCAAAAGCAGTGGCTCACCAGGTAATAAGATGAAAGCAGTGTGGAAACTCAGGGAGGCATTTTGCAAATTACACGTCTAGAATAATAATAATAGTAGTAATAATGATATACATAATGCATATATTAATAGTTCTATACATACGTAGAAATGTATGTATTCACTTTTATATAAAATATATCTGTATTATATACATATAATCACCCTTTATAGGTGCTTTTTATATATACTCATTTATATATACATATATGTACATTTATATATGCATGCATATATGTGCACGTGCATAAAAGCTTAATTATTTTTATATATATTTGAGAGTTATTTATTTGAAACTATGGGAATTTTAGAGTTTTCTTTTACAAAAAGTAAACGATAGGGCAGTGATAGGTGTTGCAAATGGGATAAGGTGGTTACAGTGAAGTGAGGACGGACTGACCTTTTAGAGGAGACAGAAATGATTTGCATGTGGTAATCTCTGCTCTGTATTTTTCCACCTCACTCCTCTTGCTCTCTCAGGCTTGCTAAATTAGTAAGTCACATTGTGACTGATACACTTAACAGGAGAGGTCATTTAGTGAAGCCTGGGTCAGCACATCCTGCTTGAACAGTATGCGATATCTTCAAGATCCCTTTCTTTCCTGCAGGGAAAGCAAAGGCTTCATCAGCTCTGCTGTGCCAAATGCATTCTTCTGCAAGTGGTACTTCCAAGAAAAAGAATATTGAAAATCTTCACTCATACAGACAAAAAGCCACCCAAGTGGTACCTCGCTGCACCACAGTGAAACCACAGGCATCCTTCTGCATGACAGCCTTCTGCAGGGGTCAGTAGTGGAGCTGCATTAACGCAAACGGCCAAAACATTGCACTAATTCTGTGAAGTACATCCTGCAAGGAGACACAGGGGAAGGTGAAGGGCAGGGGAGCTCTGGGGTCACTGAATCCATGACTTTTTTGTCCAGGGGCTGGAACCACAACATCAGAAATGTCACCAAGCTCCTCTGGGTGAGTGGAGAGAAATCAGGGAGCTGAGCCCTGTATCCATATCGATCAGTGGAACTGTGCCAGTGAAAAACGTTTTATCTCCAAACTGTTCTGGCAAATTAATGTTAAAAATACAATTCTACATTCACTTCTAGGTAGCACTGAAAATAAATTCAGATTGTTTTTTTCAGTCTCTATGTCCCATTTTTTTTGTAGGTTTTTCCGCCGATTTTAATGCAATTGCCTACTGCTGTCTGTAAAAGCTAAAACTTAAAGAGAAAAAAATTTGTTGGATCTCAGTCAGACCTCTACAATTAATCTTTTTCTGACAAAGGAAAATGTGATCCTAGTGCATGCAGGGAACTGCAGGGGAAAACATTCGTAGTTAGATGTTTAAGTGCCTAATTTGCTGCTGCTGACACATGGTCAGACAGATACAGTATCTAATACCTAGCAATTAAATTGCATTGAAAATGAATGGAGGTTTGCAACTGAGTCCATCAAGACAAAGAATGCTTGAAAAGTTAAAGCCTAAAGTACTGGAAGATTGCTCTTAGGGTTTTCTAATGTCAATATTTAAAAAAAAAAAAAAAAAGAAAAAGTCTTTGAATATACATTATGGAGTAAGTAATCAGTAAGCTAAGAACTCTATGGATTTAGTACTCATTCTACAGAACATTATAGCATGTACAATGCTAGCCAGAATACAATAATAATTCAGCGCGATTGCAGTGGTTTTATTATAACACTGCATTACTCTAAAGTGTGCTTTTTGGTTATAATATTTTATGTGAATCATTAATTCTTATACTTAAAAATGTGTATCCTTGAGCTATAAAAGACATGGTACATCTTCATTCTTTACAGTCTGCAAAAAAAATATCATCCTGATACCAATCATTTTGAAGCAGATATAAAGAATGACAGCACCAGTTGGTTTTAGTAACATGTAGTGCATTCTTCTATAAAACTATTTAATACAAGTCTGCCCCCTATAAAGCTATTTAATACAAGCTTGTCTCATGCTGGTTTCCATTTCCACTGATGTTCTCTACAGCTCATCTGGTTTTAAAAGAACAGGAGCCAGATCTATTTTCAGGATACCCAGGGTAAATCGGAGAGATCAAATTACTCTGGCCTGTCACAGACCATGCTAAGCTCTAAGTACTTGCTCAATTTTAGTTTGTAGGTGACTGTTGGTCCTCAACACCACCACCCCCTCCTCAATTCCCACACTCCAGGGCTGCTTACCAAGGCATAAGCTGCTGTTTCTGCTATTTGTGATATCCACAAAAATATCTTCAATAACAGACATAAACAGAAAACTGAAGACCTGTCATCAATGTACAGTTCTATCGTACAAGTCAGTAGCTTTTGTTTTTCTGTATTTTCAAAGCAATTAGAGGCAGAAGTTATTAGCAGAAGAAACACACGATAGATTTTGGAAAAATTGGAGAGGGTTTTTCCATCCTGAATGGCTCCCCATCTTTTCCTGCTTTAGACAACAATCCTTCAACACAAATGATGTTTTGTTTATGAATACCAGCCTCAGATTCATCAGTTTTAATAGAATTGTATTTGCCTGCAACTGATGTGGCTTTCTCTTCTTCTCTACAATAGTCTTATTTCATGCCTCAAAATAATCTCCTTGAGCTTCTCTCTTCTTCCTGATACTAAAGGCAACAGTGTTGCATGTACTGAGTAATGAATAGTCAGAAGAGTGTGAAAATTCAGCATCAGAATTAAAATGCAGACTCTTCCTCTCTCTCTGGGCAACACTGAAGTTGAGAACTGAAAACGTTCTAGGGGTAGCAGGGTTAATGAGTCTTATTTACAGAAAACAATTTGAGGGCCCATTAAACTCCTACATCATGTGAAGATGAGCCTTGACCTAGTAAGTTAATGAACAGGGGTTTCCACATGCCCAAGATAAATGCCAGGGTATAATTAGCAGCCTTGAAACTCAAAGGAACGAGCAGACAGATGTGGATTTCTTTCAGTGAAATTGAACATCAGACAGACTATTGAAATGTCTGAAGAGAGAATCCCAGAGGTTTGGATGGCTTGCAAAAGGGCTGGGAGATAAGTTTAGGTTTTTTAAAGTGCTCTCAGGAAGTTACCATACAATTCCATTGACATGTTTCACCTGTTACCTCCCACTTGTACTGAAAAATGCAGTGGAGAGATGGAGGCTGGAACAGCCTAAAATTTAAGGCTCCAGCCATTTATTTTTCCCTCATTATGTATGTTTTGGTTTTAATTACAATACTTAGTGATAGCAGTTTGAGAACCAAGTAGTCTCCAAACCTTAAACATTTGGGGCTGGTAATATGAAAAATATCATACAAATTATATTACAAGTGCACATCTGTTCATTTACCCACAGTACAAAATACGAAAGTTTGAAGTTCTTGCTTGAAATCTTGTTCTTGTTCCAGGTTTATAAATTCTCTTAGCATATTAGTAGGTGAAGTTTGTGGACCAGATTTTCAAAGGTACTCAAACATCTAAACACGCAGCTGATTATCTAGAAGGACTTTTTTTCCACTGGCTTTCGGCCTGTGGATGTTGCATAAAATTTGAAACCCTCATTAACGAGCTTTGAAAATGCAAATCTATGTGAAGTTTAAATATTTTGTTTGAAGAGAGTAACAAAAATTTTCATCTTCTTAACCAATGACTACTGGACAGCCACATTCTGGGATGCAGAAAAAAGAGGAAGCAGTAAATGAAGAAAGTAAGCAATTCAGATGAGCCAGCTGAAACTTTCCTGTAGAGCTGTACAGTTGTAAGACTCCTTTTTTGTGCAAGACATGTTTCCTTGACTGTATATGAAAAATATAGCTGTACACTCTTGGAAAAGAAATAGACAGAAACTACCTATTGTGACAACCTGTCATAAAATAGGTTGTTACAGTTCCAATACATCTATACTAAAATAACTCATGCAATCTTAAGCAAATGGAAAAGTACAAGAGATAAATGCAAGTTATAGCGATATCAGCCTCCATCTTATACTGAGTTAATTTATCCTGTTATTTGTGTCTCCATGGGTACATTAGTATGCAACCTGAGCTAACTAGGCTAATACCATCTTGTTAGGACTCTTCTAAAATGCACACACTTTGGTGGCTTCTATGAAGGCATACTCATTCAAGTTATGTGGTCAAAAAGATAAAAATTCAGTTTCATCTCTTCCTACATGAAGTGCACATAGTTTCCTGAACTAAAATCCATGTATCTTTTTGCAGCCTCCACTGGGATCTGCAGTTCAAGTCCCATCCTACATCCAGACACTATCCTTGAGCTAGCATATCATGTATTGTTAGGTGCAACTTGTACTTCATACCAAGGACATGACAGTAATCAATGGCCACTGGCCTTGGAAGTTACATTTGGCAACAACTGTATAAGACTCCTTAGCAGTGGTGCCTTCCAGTAGCCCATCTCACACATAAACCACAATCACAGACCACAGAGCTGTTGAACATGCCACTACAGCCACTGTGATGTGGTTGAAATTCCAGTCAGAGATGATAAGTAATTTTTCCAGTCACAAAAGCTTTGATAAACCAGACTTGTATCTGCCCATTTTGGATACTTCCCACAATGAAGTATTTTCTGTACCAGTCATGGTGAACTCCAGGCTCTGTCACTCTACCCAGGGTTATATTTCCTCTCTTCCCTGGTACCACTCGTAGCATTTTCCATAGCATACCCAACCTTAAGTCAAATCTGCCTCTGTCACAGTTCAGTAATTAAGAACCCACCTCCCATCTACCGTCTCTTCAATCTTCAGTCAGATACCGGCACAGAAACAGGAGCACACCCTTTGAGGTATAATATCCTTTCTGTACACAGCAGGCCTTCCTCTCACAGTTTCAACCATGGCATTTTTACCTTAGTTTGCATAAATGCAAATTACATTACTGTTCATTAATTTATCTAGCACTTGAAAACCAAGTCACGGAATTAGTCTCCATAAACCTTCTGCAAAAACACTGTGAAAATGTTCTATAGCGAGAGGTCCTGTTTTTTTTCTTTGCCTCATATTTTCAAGGTATGATTTCATATTCTTTATGCAATGATATTAGCTGATGTATACACTTCCTTAAAAAACAAAAATTACTCAGTCTCTGTGTTTTCTTCCCCCGTGCTCATCATCATCTTAGACATACACATACACATACATGATTTTTTCCGGACTTCTCTCAGGCAAAAAGTATTGAAGGAACATACAAAGCACAGTAAGGAAAAATATATGAACAAGTGAAACACATAATGATATTCTACCAGGCCCTGGATTTTAGCTGGCAGGACTTCCTGAGCTAAAGGTAGAGTTTTCTGACAAAATCAGAGAAGGAAAAGTCCATCCAAACCTATACAAGTCAATCAGCCAAACCCAGGCAAACGTACAAGAAGTTCCACAGCTATGGGCTGTGAGAAATGTCTTTTTTTTTTTTATAATTCACCAATAATTTATTTTGACGGCCCTTAGCTCCTAAGTGAGTAAACTTCTGAACAATCATTCCCCATCCAGCTCCCCTATGCCATGCCCTATGATTTTAAATATTTTTCTCATTACCTCCACATAGTCATGTTTTCCAGGGTGAACACTCATTTTTCACGTTTAAGATCTTTCAAACCTTCACTAAAACTTCCTTGCTTTATCTGTACCTTCTCCACTATGATACTTTTAACAGGTGCTTTAAACAAAAGCAGCATCTGAATCCAACATGTTTGGAAACCAGCAAACATTTGGTGAACTTCTTGTTGCTGTTTCCTATTACTTAAAACAGAGCCATCATTGCGCGTGCTTTGGCTTTCCTGGGATGAACGCACTTCAGTGAATTCATCCATGTGTGCATATACCACGGCTCTAGCTGGAATATCCAGTGCACCCAGTCACCCATGTGCTGATATTACAAGGTGGCAGCTGCTGCATGTGTTAGAGTGGAGAAACAGTCCTTGCTCTTGCAAGCATCTAGTGCAAAACCCAGGCAGAGGAAGCTAAAAGCAAGTCGGTAAATCAAACCAAAGCTTAGAAAATCGTCATGGGCAATCTTTAAATTCTCTGTGGCCCAGTTGCAAGCCCATTCATTAAATACCTGAAAAGTGCAATTTCTTTGTAAAAATCAATTAGTTTGCATGTGAATAAACAATAGGCACACACTTTGAAATGAAAGCAAGTAAAATTGGGAATAGTCAAACAGAGACATTGCATGCATTTTTCAGCAACGTCTCTTTATTCAACAGCCTTATTTTTTTCCTTTTATACCTAGTATTGTGTATTTTATTTTTAATATTAAAACCGATAGAAGAAAAAAAAATGCACAGCTCTGAATTTTGATGCTAGTTCAAGTCCTAACTACAGAATCACAAAAAAATACAAAACGTTATTACCCAGAGGAAGGGGATAAATGACATAAAAATTCAGAGTTTTGTTTAAATATTTCTGTTCCTCCCAACACCTCTCAATAATCAGAACAGGCTGGTTTGAATAATTAGCAAAACAAGAATCAACCATCAGTGTTGATATAAATCATCATAACTCAAATCAAGTCAGTGAGTTACAAGGTCATAAAAAGAGGGTGATAAAAGCATGCTTTCTGCTGGAATTAATTGGAGCTGTACCAGTTTATATCAGAATATTGCTTAGGAGTAACTAAGCCGTATGTCCCTCCCTATAGAGACAAACTATGACATATTTCAGTACCTGAAGTGACCTGAGAAAAGTCCACAACACTAATAGGCAGCATCAGCCTTAATCTGCTTTAAATTTGCTTTACATGCTGAAGTCAGCTGGGGGGAGACCAAAGTCATACAGAAATCAGTGTAAAATCAGTAAAAGCAAGACAAATAATCACATCCTATTTTTAGCTCTTTGCCCTAACAGCTCCTTCTTTTGCTATGATTAATTAAACTGAACAAAACACTTGTTAAAATAGATTTTAATTTGTTCATGCCCGGTGCTGCAGGTCAGCCTTTTGTTCGCCTTTGCTTAGAAGTTTGCTTTTTTCTCCTCACCCCTCTCACCTCAGCTGGCACAGTAGGGGTGACTCACCCTGTGCTTGCTTTGACCTTCAATGATACATTACAGAGCGTTAGTGTTTTGTCTATGAGGAAGACTGGAGTAATAGAGCTAGCAGCTGCTTTCGTTCTGAAAGAAGAACAATACAGTGTAAGGGGGATCTTGCACCTCGTTATCTAACATCCTAATGAAGTTCTTCATAATTAAAGATAATTAAAGAAATAGTCTTTCTACTTAAGAAACGGCTAGGGCTTGGCACTGTGCATTAGAAAGATGAACACAGGGGTCTCATGTCTTCATTCAAAACTATAATTTAAAGAAATTATTAAAGCTTCCTCTGTCATCAACAAAATCAAGCATCTGTAACCCACTCTGGGTCCACAAAGCTTGTGAAAAGAGAACATAGCCAATTCCCTCAGCACAGCTGAGACCATTAACAAGTGTCTGGTACTGATAACCTGAACTTATACTGTCTTTTACTCATCAATTGGTAAAGTGAATCCATTAAGGAAAAAAAAATATTACAGATCCAGATTGAAGAGAAAAATTGCAAGTGCATGAGCACAATAAGCACCTGTTTTTCAAAACTAAAGCCATTCAAAATCCTGGCATCCCTGATGAGAATGAGATGTGAGGTTACAGGATGGCCAGGTCGAACACAATAGAGCATAATATGATTTTTTTTCCTCTGCTTTATACTTGCCATTTTCAAATAAGATGGGTTTTGTTAAACTCATAATAGGAATAATGATTTCAGTGAATAACATTCTTAAAAGCCTTTGCACTGAGGAGATACACTAGACATGCCTATCTCCTTGTAATTTTTTGTGATTCCTAAAGTACCACCATACCTTGCACTGCAGAGACAGAAAAAAGACTAAACTACTATGCTGATAGATTATTATAAGACAGAAATTCTCATCCTGTGGCTCTTGTATATCCATCCATACTTGGAATGAGTGGTCTAAAACAGTCTTATGAAAGCCACATGATACCTCACACTTTCAGGAATAATCCTTAACAATTTACAGACATGTTCAGGAGTAAACTCTTGATCATTTTTCGCCAAGTGAGTAGTATTTACCATTTCAAATTTCTGGATCCCTAGAGAATCTTTGTTCTTTCTAAACATATTTTACTTCCTTAAAAGAGGAGAAAATAATTGAACATATCACATAAAAGTATTTTATAAATAACAAAACCCCCCACTTTCTACTAATATTAATAATGGTATTATATCTGTTTGCCTGATGAGTAAAACTTACACTGTAGAGCCTAGAAGTTAAAAGCAACTGCTATATGGCTACAGGACCTAATCCAAACTCCCTGAAATACAAGCAGAACTTTTCAGTGGGCTGACCTACAGTGAGTATGACAGAATTATAATTCAGAAGTCCTTATCTTGAGCCCAGTGAGAGATATACTATCTGTATACAGTATTCCTGATCCTTATATGTATATTGTATCAACTTTGCAGTCAGAGAATATTTTTAGAAGTGAAAAAGGCTTTTCCATCATCTTAAATACCATAGATAAAAATTTGGGCAGAGTTGCAGGAAGTAAATCCTCTTCTGTACAACCTAATGTTCTCTCAATGCAAAATTAGACCCTGCACAAAATTAATGAGCACTGTATAAAATATTCTTTTTTCCTGACTATTTTAGATTTCATTTCTTCCCACAGGAGACATTTCTATTTAATTTATGTCAATACGCCTTTTCTTCCTTTCAACTCTTTTACACATAAACCACACATTCAAACAAAAGGCCATTTAACTCTTTTTTCACATTTGTATCTACCAATTATATTTTAAATATTTAATTTATGAACTGAACCATCTTGCTCTCTTGCTTTGTCATTTTCCTTTTTAGGTAAATTCATGCAGCTCTAAGCTCATTCTATCACTCTTTTTTGATTGCCTTTGGTTTATTTGTGCTAAACTTCTATTGAAGAGTGTATAGCAGTCTGTAAACACAGCATACTGTAATTATACAAAACCTGTACTGATATTCTTTAGTTTATGGCATCTGTCTCCGCTGTGTTAACCGGAGCAGAACTCTGCCACTGTATCAAACTGTAAACATTCTAACAAACTGCAGCTCACTGTATACCATTGCACATCCTCGCTCTACTCATCCCTGACAGCTCTCACTAAATTACTACTTTGCAGAAGTTTAATTCTCTTGAGTAAATCTTTTAAGCTAATTATCCCTGACTTTTCATTTTTCACTCTGTAATTCCAGCCTCAATCTATTTGTACTGCTGTCAACTGCTTATATATGTGTGTATATATATATATATATATATGCACTCCTAAATGTGCTTCTATTAAGCATGTTTGTGTCCTTTTTCAAGCCATTAGGATAGAAATGCAGTCTGTATCCCCTTAGACATCTTGCTATACCTCATTAGATATCTCTCTACTAACATGTCCCCTGTGCATTAGCCTCTTTTAATAATGTTCCTTTAGCATTTCAGATAGTGATCTCAGTCTCCAACAGTGCTACAATCCAAGCCACTCAGTTGGAATCTTTCAACCAAACTTTCATGAAGTAGTAGCAAGGCCTTTTTAAAAATAAAAATAAAAATGCACATAACAGGTCCTATTATGTCTGCTAATTTTGTAATGCAGTAGAAAAGAAAGATTGACAGGAATTTTCAATGAAGCATTAGTTGGATGAGTACAGTTTAGGTGTTTCTTCTTTGATATTTGTTAAATCGCAGAATCACTCAACTTCTGCATCTTCTGTCCTGACAAAAACACAAGATTATTTCTTTCAATACGTGTTCTAGGATTATTACTGAATTGTGATGGTCCTCAGCTGAAACTAGATTGATATTACAAATCTATATTTCTACCCCTTACCTACCTTCATCAAAATGAAATGATGTTAAAAAGACATTTGAAATTTACTTCTTCTTAAGAATGCAGGATTTTTGCTGGAAAATTTTGTACCAAAAGTTTCAAGAAGAGAAAAGGATGTATATGACCAAGAAAGAGAAAATTATATACCAAAACAGAAGGTATATCTTGGATATCAATGCATCAGTCATTCATTTATAAGGTCTCTGGATATTTTAACTGCTTTTTATTTTTTTAATTTAAAGATATTTCTAAGAAGAAAATGACAAAAATGCAGACTAATCATCATGCTATAGCATTTAATTGTAATTTGAGAACAGAGTATAGAAAAATAAGAGCATTCATATAAAGGTTCAAACTCCTCTGTTGGATTCAGTGAGGAAAATCTGTCCACTGGAAATCACCATATACTTTGTCCCCAAAGCTGTGCTGAGAAAACTTAGTCATCTCTGAATCATACCAGTCCCACTCCAAGATACCCCAGGTGAAAACTTCAGGAGGAACTAGCCAGAAATCCCAGATGAGAGGAGCAGAGGAAGCCAAAGAAGAGACAAAGGAGATTCACATGGGTGATATATAGATCTGAAACCAGTGCTTTTGTTTTAGGAGACTCATTAACCACAGTAAAACAAAATGGTTTGGGTTTGGGTTTTGGGTTGGTTTTTTTTGTTGGTTGGTTTGGGTTTTTTTCAGGTAGAATAACTTGGCTTCAGGGTAAAATGACTGTTAGCTAACATGTTTTGTGTGTGCGTATGTGCATGCATGTACATTTGTATGGAAATAGCAGTCAATGTTGTCTGACTGGATACTGGCAGTTAAAATGTCTAAACTACAGCAAGGCAACTCAGTTTTACTACAAATCATCAACGTTTACTGCTCTTTTAAACTTCTTTTCATCATAAATAAAAAACAGAATAAAATACAGGGCAGTTAGGATGTGTTTAGTATAACAGAGCAGAATAAACTTTACAGAAGGAAACTCATTTCACTGAAGTGCAATCCCTAGTTTGCCCAAGAGTTTGGCTGGCTGTTGTTTCCAGTGCTCCCTCCCTTCGATTTCACTCAACATTTTCTCCAGTTACACACTTCTCTTTTACCCAGTACTATTTCCAGTGCTCCCCTTCACTTTTCCCATTATTTGACTCAGTGTCTCCTTTAACCAATGAAAAAAATATGGGAAACTCATGGAAGTAATGGGACATTTGCTTTATAATTTTGTTTGAAAAGAGAGACTATATGTGAGAAGACTCTACTTTGCTGCTTCTCCTCTCAGAAGGAGCTCATGTATAGATCTATTCCCACATATCAAGTGACATTTTGGCTGAGATCTCAATCATCCCATAATAATCCTTATTAATAAAGGGTAATAATATACCTGAAAGACAAAAAATATGAAAGTGACATTAATCTCCCTTCTTTAACTAAATATAAGAATGCACATGCATTATCACTACTGCCTAAATGACCTCTCAACCTACTTTGAGAAACAGAAACACTTTAAGCTTAAACGAATAAAAGTTCTCAAATGCATACTTTATGGATGCATAAACTAAACTTAGTTGACACTATTCAGAAAGTGCTTTTGCATAGGTAACGTCATTTGAATGACCATATTTATAGTTTTTAATCCTTGGGGAATTTCATAAATCATGTTTTAATTCAGTGTTTCAAGATCAATGCTGCTATTTTGGAAAAAGGGTATATCCCAAAAATACAACTTCATCCTGGAAGTTTTGACAGTAGAAAATTATCGTTTCATACTTCATTCCAGACTAAAATGCTGTTTTGCTAAAAACCAGGATACAAGTCAGAATTCAAAGATTGCACTTAACAGTTCAGTTCATTTATCAGGTGGTTTACAAGGGAAAGCCTTCCTGAATCAACAACAATCGCAAATAGAACACGTTCATGAGGGCTTAAGTACTGGTTTAATGGTGACTTTCCAGTTTATCATTGCTAATACAGTATTTTGGAACACATTTGTGAGACAACTTTGATATAAAATCACACTTTTTCAGCAAGAGTTGTATTAGTTCATCATCTAAAAACATTATGTATTCTGGCACACATTTATTCTGCAGTGTTTGATCTAAAATAAGTTTGGTTTTGAGATTATTATATTTGAGTAAGAAGATGAGATCTCTGTAACAATTTTTAGTAAAATAAAAATGCAAAAGCCCTGGATTTCCCATTTAATTGTTGTACCTTTGACTTCATTATATCTCCTGGAGGCGTAGACTGTTCAGAAATATGTGAAGAAGAGGTTTTATAGATCTATTATGAAAGTCAAATAATTCCAGATGCCAAAATTTACTGAATGCTTAATTCCACTAATATATTTATAACTGCAAGCAAGGAGATAATTTTGTGGAAAGGAAATAACAGGTGCCAGTATATGTCCATGTGATTATGAGTACATTACATGACAATAATTCAAAATTATTCATCAATGTAGGCAAAGCAAAAAATACATACTACATAGATATGGTACTATGCAAAAATGAAATCAGGTATGCTTTCTAGTACATACACCGCGCTGCAGACAGAATGTAGGTGGATTTCTAGTTCCTACAGACAAGAAGTGTTAAGGGTTTTGGTAAGTCTCTTCTTATTTCTTACAAGTAAAGCCTCTTCTGCTCACTTAATTCCCATATTTGCATGCTGAAAAAGAGGGTCATGGTAATTTGTCAACCAAACATAGGCCAAAAAGAATTAAAACCAACAATTTTAGGAAGTGGCTTGTAATTCTGGCTTCTAGTTAAGTATTTCACAAAATTAAAATATGTGGACAAAAATTGTCTCTTATTGTGTTTAAGATGAGGTATTTAGGCACTTCACATTCTAATGTCACATTTTGTATTTTAAAGAGAACAGCATCAGAAAATGTTTTGAGAAATCAAAACTTCATGTATCATGTTATTCCGGAAATCAAAAAAAATCAAAAGACAGAAAAAGAGACAGATAAAATCTTGCATCACAATTCATAGGAACAAAAAACTAAATAAAAGCAGGCAAGAATAAATATTTATTTCATTGAAAGATTATTTTATAGTAACTGTCTTATTATGGTGAATAGAATAACCCCGTATCACTACAGACAGAAGATGAGACCACGGTTTTTACCTTGTATTTGTAAAATGCCTTTCACAATGCAGTCTTGGTCCTAAGATTGCAAGGCATTCTTAAGTTAGCTAAGCAGCAATGCCAGCAGTAAAGATTATTTTTAGAGATCTCACAAACTAGAACCTACAAAAAGGTATACATAACACATTGAATTTACCCATGTGCTTAAGCATTTAAAAGGACCAGGATCTATGCTAATGAGAAAACTGATAGGCAAAACATGCAGATGGGTAAGGTCAAGAAGAGGAAAGAAAGAACAACAATAACACAAAAATATGTTCCACACAGAATGTGTGAGCTGCTGCCTGCCAAATGGTTAGCAGTAGGCAGTATTGTGTAGGCACCGTGGAAGAAACAAGGCTTGCTGAAGGATCAGAAAGAGCATGAGCTAGAGGTTTGCTTGGCTTCTCATGTTTGAGCTTCATACGTGATACATGGAAATGTTTGTTTAAACTCAGTCCTAATATTTGAGAAACAAAGAATCATCAAAATCACGCCTACTAATCCCATGTCTTCTAAATGTTTAATTCAGCTAAGCGTCTAGCAGGATAAATTTACCATTTCCATTAAAATACTTTAGAGACAGAGCAGTGGTTCAGAACAAAGAATATGCGCAACTGGAAGCTTCTTATATTATTTTACCTGATATTTTTTTGTCAAAATTCGTTGCATTCAAAATGAACTATTTGCTAAAAAAATCTACATGATTGCTTTATGGTTCTTGTAGCAGCAACATTTAGTCTTCAATATTTGGATAAATTTGGAGAGCAGTGGATGTTGTTTACCTGGACTTCAGCAAAGCTTTTGACACTGTTTGCCACAGCCTTGCCAGGGACAAACTGGTAAGATACAGGTTGGATGGGTGGTCTGGGTAGAAAATTAGCTCTAAGGTCCCACTCAGAGGATAGTAACTGACGATTTTACTCAGGCTTCAGCCTGTCACAAGTGGGGTCTCCCGGGGATACACATCGGACCCCACTATTCAACATCTTCATAAATTATCTGAATGATGGGATTGAAAGAACCCTTACCAGCTTTGTTGATGACACCAAAATGGGTGGAGACGTGCACATATCAGAAGGGAGAGCCATCTTACAGAGAGACTTGGAGAAGCTGGAACAGTGAGTTAGCAAGAACAGTATCAAGTCTAACAAAGACAAGAGCGAAGTTCCGCACCTGGGACAGAATAATCAAAGAGCCCAGTACAGGATAGGATCTGTGTGGCTGGGGAGCAGCATTGCTGAGAAGGACCTTTGGGTCCTGGTGGACAACAATCTGAACATGAGTGCACTACTGCAGCAGCAAAGGTAAATTGGATCCTGGGCTGCATCCGCAGGGAAATTACTAGCAGAAATGGAGACATGATCTTCCCGCTCTACTCAGCGCTTGTCAGGCTGCACCTGGAGTACTGTGTCCAGTTCTGGTCCCCACAATTCAAGAAAGGTGTGGACAGACTGGAGAGGGTCCACCATGAAGATGATCAAAGGCCAAGAGAACCTGCCCTGTGAAGACTGAAGGAGTTAGGTCTTTTCTCCCTGGAGAAGAGAAGGCTCAGGGGGGACTTCATCACAGTTTTCTAATACTTAAAGGAGAGCTACAGAGAGGTCGGAGGCTCTCTCTTCACAAGGACCCAAAAGGGGAAGAAAAGGGGCAATGGGCACAAGTTGCACTAGGAGAGGTTTCATCTCAAAATAAGAAAAACATTTTTTTAATGTAAGAAAACCATTCACTGGAACAACCTCCCCAGGGACATGGTAGAGTACCCATCACTGGAGGTTTTCAAGATAAGATTGGATGGTGAAATCTTCCCATGAATGGTTGGATCAGATGATATTTCAAGGTCTCTTCCAACCTGGGCTGTCCTATGATTCTATGATTTTATTATTTTATGAGTCTATAATATTTGCTACAATAAATTGTAATTGAGGTTTTATAATCGGATTTATACCCGGTTTTACTAGCTTTTGTATCTTAACAGTCTTGGAACTTTATTTGCTGTCTCCCAACTTGAAGGAAAGTAAATGCAGTTATTCCGTGGTGAAACTGCAAGAGCAACCACAGCACCCAATTGAATATGCTTTATTATTAAGTCTTAATAGGATGCAGTAAGTCAGTTAAGTCTAAGCTTGCTCAGTTTCAATAAAACATTAATCAATTTGTCCTCCTTTCCCGCCTCACAAGACACCCCCTATTTTGACAAACATTGTCCATGATTGCACATTTCATTAAGTTCCATTACTTAAGCAATTTTTATATTACTGTGGAGAACAATTTTAAATAAGTACACAAATCAACACTTTTGGAAAAAAAATGCATTAATATTTGATATTCCACTGAAAACTGACAGCCGCAAGAGATAAACATTCTTCCTTTGTATGAGAATTTAAATTCATGTAATAGCACTGTGAAGTTCATAAATAGTCTATGTTAGAACCAGCATTCTAAATCTATGCATTAAGTTCCAACCAAATTAACTTTTCATTTTGTGTTTGAGAAACCTTGGTAGAGACCATAAGCATTCTTTAGCCTTGGTGTATCCTGAGTTATTTATATCCCTTTCTTCTTCATTGACAGAATAAGTCATTTGTCCCAGTGCATAAGTAAACATATTTACCTTTTTAAGCTGATCTTCCATGTGTTACACAGTGCACTGCTACTGCACAGCACTGCTGGCTAAACATACTTCCCATTATATTATCTGATCTCATATTCAAATTTTTGTAACTTTATCAGACTAATATTTTGGACTGAGCTTTTGCATGCCAGAAATCAGCCAAACAAAATTTTACTTTGCAGTGTTAGAGTTGTAAGGGAAAGTGAGACACCTGAGAGGAAGGAAGAGGCTGTCTGGCGGGTTGGTTTTTTTTTGATGTCTTGCTAATTACATGTGAATTCAGGAAATATCAAATACTGTTGTTGAAAGCTATGTCTGTACTCAAAAATTCAGTGGATCCCACACACAAACAGAATCTCTGGGAAAATTTGTTTTTAAGCCAGGCATGGGAAGGAAAGAAACAAAGCAGACAGTCCTCGCTTAACTGTCTCCCATTACAAAATGATTCCCTAAGTCTATTTCTACTTCAACTCTGTAAAGACAGTGGGTTTAATTTTTTTAATATTGCTTCATCATAGAAATTAACCTGAGCAAAAGAAGAGAATTCAGCTTTTTTTTTAGAAGTCACCTCTTTAAAAGCTTCTATTTTTTAGTTACTTACTTTCTCCTGACTATCATATTATTCAAATTATAGAATGACAGAACAGTTTGTATTGGAAGGGACCTTTAAAGGTCGTCTAGTCCAACCCCCCTGCAATGAGCAGGGACATCTTCAACTACATCTGGTTGCTCAGAGCCCAGTCCAACCTGACCTCAAATGTTTCCAGGGGTGGCACATCTACCACCTCTCTAGGCAACCTGTTCCAGTGCTTCACCACTCTCATTGTAAAAAATTTCTTCCTTATACCTAGTCTAAATCTTCCCTATTTTTAGTTTAAAATGATTACCCCTTGCAACAGTGCCTGCTAAAAGGTTCATCCCTATCTTTCTTATAAACCCCCTTTAAGTACTGAAAGGCTGCAATAAGGTATTCCTGGGGCCTTCTCTTCTCCAAGCAGAACAACTCCAGCTCTCTCAGCCCATCCTCAGAAGAGAGAAGTTCCATCCCCCTGATCATTTTTGTGGCCCTCCTCTGGACCCGCTCCAACAGCTCCATGTCATGTTGATGGAGTCACGCCATCATAGAAGGTCACTACGTTGATCAGGTAGTACTTGCCCTTGGGAGGCCATGCTGGCTGTCTCGAATCACCTTCCTGTCCTCCATGTGCCATAGCTTCTAGGAGGATCTGTTCCTCGATCTTCCCAGTAAATAAATGTTATCCAAAATGAAAACTGTTCTATTACAATTCTTATAGCAAAATAAGCAATTGTTAGATATTTGAAAGAAAAGTTATTAATAAAGTTTCACTTAGAATAAAAGGTAAGAAAAAAGGAAGTCTTTGGTCATGAATATGTCTGCTGCCTGGTAGCTGCCTGCTGCCCCATCATTGAAAGCATTCAAGCCTTTGAGCAACCTGATCTAGTGACAGATGTCCCTGCCCATGGCAGTGTGACTAGCTGATCTTTAAAGGTCCTTTCCAACCCAGATCATTCTGTGATTTTCTGATCTTATTTGCATGAAATTACTAACCAAGAAATTGGAATTAGCTGCATTGCTGAAAACCTTCAAGACAGTAATCCTTTATATGTTGTGTTATTAATAGAAATTAATAGAAATGAAAAGCTGGAAGGAAATTATATTATATTCATCTAATGAGGTTGGTTGGTGATGAGTTAATTTAACCCAAAGGCTTATTCAGTTAACAGGTATGGTCTTAACTCATCTTGCATTATATTATCAGGAAGGAACTGGGTGAAAGCTGTCCAAAACAGGGGGTAATTAAATTAATGAATCAGTGATCAGAATAAAATACATAGAAAAAGCATTGCACAATTTTCCTGAGATAAGCACAGTAGCACAGCTCCTATTGATCTGGACAGATGGAAGCTCCATTTGGCTGAGTTACTCGTTTATTCTCCTGTTCTTAACATGAGCATAGAAATTCTAGACTTCTGAGAAAGGGCAGAAGTATTCATACTTTCTGTTCCGTTAGATCCTGAAAAAGAAGACTGGGATCCATAGAGACCCTTTTGGCAAAAGTTTCCTAGAAGCGTTAAGTCAGTTTATTGTCTCACAGCCTTTTTCTTTTCTTCTTATTTTGAAATTCAGCATTTCCATTTCACAGGGATATTTTGGTATTGTGACATTTATTTGCATCCAATATGGAATCAAACCATGCATATTTTGAGTATCCTAAAGTCTTTTTTTCCCTTCCATTTTTTGTCACAATCTTTTCTATTAGAAATTTCTTGGGTTTAAAATCTGTGATTTTTATGGAATATTAAATTTAATATTTTTTTTCTCCTTATGGAATCAGCTATTTCAGATGCTTTTTGTGTTGTATTCATCTGCTGCTGTTTTGGATGGAATTAAGAGTTTGACTTGCTTTCTAGGTCCAACAAGAACTTTTTTATGTTGTCAAAGCTGGAACTCAGTATATGCTGTATGGCAGAGATGCTTAGATGTCCTAGGCTTATTGCCTCACATATATTGCACACATACACAAATGAAAGATAGTTCTGAAGCATTTTGTGCAAGATGCTGAGTATCTACAATCTTAATTGAGACACTGCAGGTGAACAGTCATACTTTCATAGGAGGGGATTTTAACCCAGCAAGCTAAACTGTCATCAGCTTTTCATAACAACCGCAACAGAAATCCATTAAGCATGCTTAGAGACAAAGTTATGAAGTGACACTGATTTCATACAGTAAGTAAATTTGTCCATGCATGGTTAATAGCGGTGTACAGTTAGTAAAGATAGGAAGAGAAGCTGGAAAAACAGGGCCTGTTGTGATAAGACAAGGGGTAATGGTTTTAAACTAAAAGAGGGTAGATTTAGGCTAGATATAAGGAAGAAATTTTTTACAATGAAGGTGGTGAAGCACTGGAACAGGTTGCCTAGAGAGGAGAGGTGGTAGATGTTCCACCCCTGGAAACATTTGAGGTCAGGCTGGACGGGGCTCTGAGCAACCGGATGTAGTTGAAGATGTCCCTGCTCATTGCAGGGGGGTTGGACTAGATGACCTTTAAAGGTCCCTTCCAACCCAAACTATTGTATGATACTCCTAGTAATATGAGTGCAACAAAGCAAATTACTTGGTAAAATCTTGTTGTTCAGAACACAAAAAGTGACCCTCTAGACACTCATTTCTAAGAATGAGTACACCATTCTCTGTTTGTAAATTATAGAAGAGGTTTTAAAAACACATAGACCTTGGAGTTAGAGGTTTAGGAATTGTTTATACGCAGAACAAACAGAGCAAAGAGGTCTACATAGCAAGGGCTTTATATCCTCCTACACTAAACTGATAATGGCTACTGGGAGAAGAAAATTTTTTTTTGCTTAAACTTTGGCCGCAGTCTGTAAAAAAAAGTCATGCTTCATGTCCAGAAATGGTCTGAATGCAGCAATGAAAAATACTTATGTTCTGTTTCCCTCTTTCTTTTTTAATAATTTAAACTGTAAGCCTAATACTAAAACATGTTGAGGTCTGTATATTAAATATTCAAACATATACTTGTTTGCTGTAAAATCTATAAGAGAATCACTCTTAAGCAAGAATATTTGTAGACAAGAGTACAGTACTCCTTCCAAAACTCACCATTTTCTTTAAATCACACTCTTCTCAATCTCCTATAGGTGACTACGCAATCAGCTAAATTCACCTGCCTTCTCTATGCTGACTTCCTTTCTAGTGAGTTTGTCTGCAAGAAAAGCAAGCAGATAGGAATTGCACAGGTTTTTGTTCAATTAAAAGAATTCTATTACTACAAATGAAAACAAAAATGAGGAATCAATATGAGAAAAGAGCTGGCACATGCCTCCTGATAATGTTTGCAGAGACCTATAGCAAACATTTAATGAATTAAAAGGCTGAATTTCTTCAGTGAGGTCCTTGCAAGTACCACAGCCTGTGTTAACTGCTGTCTGCTGTCTAGTCTACTTCGGTGGCTCATGATTCCCTTCAGAAGCATTGCCAGCTATGTTGGCTCAGACTATAGGAGATAAAGGAAGGGAGCCTGAGCTCTGGGATCAGATTTCTGTCCACATGTTAGGTTTTATTCAGATAATAGAGAGCATTCAAGCATTAACTCACTTTTTACCACTGCAATATAAAGATAGAAATTCTTCTGCATTTCCTGCAAGAAGGGAAAACCAAGCATATTAAAAAAAAAAAAAAGTAAATAACTTTTTATTTAAAAAGCTCTCAGAAAATAATGTGCCTGCTATATCATTGCCTGGAACAGATTTTGTCAGCTTAAACAGATGTTTTCTCGCATTTTCATTTTTTTTCCAATGCTGACTCCATGTTCAAAGGAAGCCCTGGGAGCAGCTGGGACAGAAACGGCTGTGGGAAGACTTAACTCAGTCTCTTACCTTGTGAGAAGAAGAATGGGAACAGAAGCCGAAGCAACTCCTCTCTATTTCATACACTGGAAAGGAACTCTGCCACTTCAAATGGAAAGTAAGGAAAAAATGCAAATGATGGTCTGCCATGTGTCTCTGCTGAGATGTAACTCACCTGCCTATACCTAATCTTATCAAGCCACTCATGCTCAGGACTCCAGTCCTTAAGTTTTGCCAGAAAATATGCAGACTTGTGTCAGACTTTAGAGTTTGGTTAAACTGTCACACAGATACTGAACGCTTGCTGTGACTCCTAAAACCAGAAAAGACTCCTAAAATGCAGAAGACCAAAGCAGACCTACACAATGAGAACAAAGTATTAACAGAACATACGTAAAGTGAAGAGATTAATAACTTTAAAAGGGGAAAGTGTTAATGAAGTATTGAACTGAAGTGTTAAAGCACTACTGAGATCAGTTCATTTCTCAAAGAATCCTCTCCGTGCTTCCAGTTTTGTGTGAGAAGGACTGAGTCACATAGGTTTTTGCTTCCACATGTATGGGGTTTTTTTTATTATTTCTCCTACTGAAGTCACTATGGGAACCTTGGAGACCTTATACACCAAAATAAGTGCTTGGAAAGTTCTATCTACACTTTCTATGGGAATTTAGAATGAAAAAGTATTCATTTTCATGATTCCTCAAATTCAGATGTTTTTAAAACTTCAGGGAAAAGGAGCACATAATTTTAGATGATGTGCCTTAATTATGTGGCTAAGTACAGTTGAGTAGATGTGTCTCTGGTGCTATTCAGTGTTTTACTGTTATTGCACCATATTGACAACAAAGTGACCATTCCTTAAGTTAATAAGGAAGAGAAAAACTGACTCAAAAAATCCCAAAATACACATACAGAAAAAAACTCTTCTGGAACTGCACTGTCCGAGATTAGACCTACCAGGCAGTATATTCTAAAGATCACTGTTTCGCTTAGCTGTGCTGACAATAAGTAATAAACCTGTTACCTGATGTACAAAAAAAAAAAAAAAAAAAAAAAAAGAAGGAGAAAAAATATATTGTAAAGCTCTACTGAACTGACAACTCATATAAGGAGTTGATCAGGAGCTATCAACAATCAAGAACAAAATAAAGAACATAGGGATGTATGACAACTGCAGACAGGATTTTTACAGCAGAAACACTAGAGTTACTTCAGGAAAACTACAAAAGGATGGAGTAACAGAGGAATTAGACCCATAAGTCTGCTAAACACCACTTTAAAGGCTGAAGTTGAAAGCCCAGACTCACCCTTCTGCCCCCTGACAATGGCACAGTTCATACTTTTTCAGCATCAGTCCCGTGACCATCACATATTGCTTCTGGGGCCACTTCTAACACCTCAGTTTTAACAGTGCCTATTTCATCCTAAGTCCCATGACAAACTATGCATTTTTCCAGCTCTGTGGCTGAAAGAGTTTAATGATTTATGTATTCGCAGATTTTTGTTTTTCTTTCAGATTCCTCAATTTTTTTTTGACCATCACTCAGCGGTGCCAGGCAAGGAAAGGATTCTGTTCAGCCATCACATCTGTATCTCTTAATTTTGTCTTCCCAGGAGACATTCCTATTAGTTCACAATCATCTGCTTTCGGAGCGAAGTCATTTTGTGAGGAGGAAATAAGGTTACGCATCCAACCCTAAGTACGCCTTCTACAGTCAGCGTCCCTACTAGCCAGACCAAGTGGTTATAAATGGTTTATGTTCACACTGTTCATGATTGTCAGCCTTTAGAAAAGACCAGCTAATTAAATGCTACATCGTACTTCGCTTTGGGGCTCCTCGGTTTCCCGTGATATGTTCTTGCAGCTCCAAAAAACTTGTGTATGTGAGTGCATGTGCCTGTGTGAGAGTGCGGAAGCATGTATACAAGGTGCAGGATGAGGGATTCAGTTCTACGTGTCTGAAATGAGTGAGGGAAATGTTGCGCTTTACTACAGTAGCACTTTTAATAGTGTGAAATCACAGGTATGTAGAGCATGAGCAGAAGATATTGAGTGTACAAAGCTTGCTGTGATTGCACTGAAGGACTACAGCTGAGGGTGAGCGCATTTTATTAGATACAGTCTTGCCTTTCCCACCTGCTGGGAGTGGGCACCGGAACAAACAATATTCAGATGGGCAGCTGGGTTTTGTTTTGGAGAGCACAAGATGGTTCACAGCAAAAAGGAAAAACACAAAAAGCATTCTCTCAGGAGAAAATGAACGTTTAGGGAACGTGGGTAGTTGGGAAATAGGGTTCTGGGATCAAATGGAAGAGCTTAGATTTATTTTTAGCATGTTCCTTCCTCAGAACAGCCCACCACCAGGTGATTACACTATTCTCTGGGTTAGAAAAAAATGTGAGATTTGATTCCAACAGAGGGAGGAGGGAACTGATGCTACAGTTTCAAGGCAAGTGCTCTAACTGCCGGAAGAAAAGGAGACCGTACTCTCTCCTCTTATAGCTACAGTAAAATAAAAAGGAAAAAAAAAACACAGTCAAACCAAACAACTGGCTCCTCTTGGGCTTTTGAAAGCAACGTACGCACATGTGTAGGTTCATGAGAGAGCTTAGTTTGGAGAAGCCCAGGTGTTGCTTTAGCTTGAAATTCTTATGCCCCAGGAGGACCAGGCTTTAACATACACCAATGAAATTAGTGTTTCTTCTGACTACTTCATGCAGCTCCCTCTTCAGCCGGTTACCTTGCCAGACACACAGCTCTACACACGCAGTGGGGCTTCGCTGACGACCGCAGGGCTGAGGGTCTTCCTGCAATGGCAAAATATACAGGATTTTACTCGAGCTTATTGTTTGCAAGCCATCTATAGAAGCAAGAACTAGATGGCTGTGTTCTGTCACAAGCAGTTAAAGAAACAGAAATTAATTAAATCCAACAAAGTATTCCCATCCCAGTGTCCATACACAGCTCATCCTGTCATAATCAGCCAGCAACAACAAAATAATAGACCAAAAGTACCTAAACCTAGTGTTCCTCCCCAACAGGATGACAGAATTATATTTTACACTAAAAGAAATAATTAAAAAAATCATTCCTTTTCTAATAAAGAAATAATGTACATCCTAGATCACAGAATAGTTAGCCTAGGGAAAACTAAATTTGTTTCATGGAATTTTTCATTCATCTAACTTAAATCACACCAATTTTGACCTTAAAACAAAGTACGCTTCTCTATACACAGGAACCATATATCAAGAAATACAAAATTGCTTTTGACAGGACAAGGCTTCATGACTATTATTATCTATGTTTTCCCCCTACCTTTTATAATTAGAAAACGCTTTCTAGAATAACAACACATGAAGCAATGACTATTGTGTCACACAAAAGTAATTTTCTCCTGAGGCTGCTGATTTTATTTTTTTTCTCAATTGTTAAATTTTTGGATGTGGGTCAGAAACTCCTTGTTCCCAATAAAATAAACATTAAAAGTGCATAGATTTGAAAGGGTTGCTTCTAGTATAAACCCCCAAAAAAATAAAAAATAAAAAAGCTGTGCATTTAAATAAGCTTTTCCAACTTCAGGTGGAAGAAGAGGTTATTCCGTGTCTAAGATCAAAGTAGGAGAAGCACAATTTAAACCTCCAAGAAAGAGAACATTGGCTAAAGTGATCAAGAAGCGTAATTGATTCATTAAGTATAATTGGGCTTGTGCTACTCCTTGAGGCCTTTTCTTAGCAGCAGATCCAACTTGTCAGGAGTCCATACTAGTACAACAGTCTGTAGGATCAGAATACAAATTATTCTCTATATGTTAAGATGATCATCAGCATCGCCTGGAGATTTCAGTGGGTATTCAGCACTCAATGTATTATTTTGAGCATGTTATATTCCCTCTGTACAATTGACTACATTTTTCCTGATTAAAAGATACAAATAGGATACAAAAAAAAAAAAAATAGGAGAAGGTGGGTATTTCATGCTGGCAACTAGAGAAATTTCCAGAGTCATTTATTTTAATAGACTTTCAATCAACTGTTTACAATCTGTCATTTTGCTTTCTATGTCTGGACGCACATTTCCATATTGAATAGTATATGTGTACACAACTATGCGTGCACACATACCATGTATGCATATGCTATGTTTCCATTTCGCTTAACAAGGAGTAATATGGCCTGTTCCACCCCAGAATTTCAACAGACTTTACAAAAATTGGGTGATAATATTGACTGATAAAAGCCAGTGGATCCACTAGGATAAACTTTTAGATTTCATTGTTCCTATATCCATTTCAGCACGTTTTCATTTTATTTTTCTATTTCTTCAGATCAGATTGCTGGTCTCTGCTTGAGGAGGGGTCACCTTCATCGTAAAGATGAAGGCAAATCTGTGAGAAGCCTATCAGGATTGCTTTTAGCCGAGAGGAACCACTGTATTAGTTTCAGCTCTGAAAGTCTACAGATCTATTTCTGTCACAACAGAAGAGTTTCTCTGTCAACAGCAAACCACATTCAGCATAGTGAGTGTTTCCTCCTCTTTATGCCAGGGGACATGGCATTTCCAGGCTTCCTTCTATCCCCAGCAATAACACAAGGGGTCAGATGCCACCCTTAGGGAAATGCATTTTAGGTTAAATAAACACACATTCCTGGCTGCTTGCTCGCCTTATTTTTTTTTAATAGTCTCTAAGAAAGGAAAAGACAAACCTAGTCTCTCTGCTTTGCTTTTGTTTATTAGGGTGCTCAGAACTCTCCTCTGAAAAAACAAGTAAACGTAACTCACAAGGAGGATTTTAAAAAGATTTATCTTCTTCAGCTCCTCTATTTCCTTCTTACAGTGATTTGGCTATAGTTTCCTTCTTTGTTGCTCCATTTATTATTTGCTGAGAGGTTCTTATCTACATGGCCTCATTTCAAAAAAAATATAAGCATTTAAACCCACCATTGGTTTCAAATATTTCTTTAGAAGGTGGGGCACCTAAAGTGTGTGTCCTTTCTCCCAAAGCCCTGAGCTATTCCTTATGACAGAGTGAACTGAAATTCATAAGAAAATATCTGCATGCCAAAAGCTGCAGCAGTTTGGCCCTATTTGTTTTCTTCTCCATGAAACCACTGAAGCCAGCTACAAGTTAAAAGATACCTCATTAATATATCTGTTAATTATATTATCTCCATCTAAGTTGAAATCTCAAATGTTTTTGGTGAATAGAAACAGTAGATCACTGACCCTTGAAATGACTTTGAAAGAAAATTTAATGTCGTCAATGCAACTAAAATTAAGAATTAGTCTGTAATGGCTTTGTGAGGAGAGAGGTACGGCTGCTATTGTGCAGCGTGGCTGAATTCAGTTATTTAGAACAAAACTGCAGCCCATCGGTGTTGCTCAGTTCCCTCCAGTCTTAAATAAATTAAATTGGCATGAGTGAGAGACTGTGAAATTTGACTGAGAGTTACCAATAAGAGGCTTGATTTGGGTAATAAACAAGTGGATAGGAACTGAGCCAGATGTGAACCGTATAAATTCTATTTAAAAAAAAATAATATTTTCTTGATGCTTTATTTCTCTTTGTGTTAGATAACTGGAGCTTTTTTTTAAATTCTCTTTCCTTGGGAAGGGTCAGAATGTTATTTTGGGTTAAGTGAATGGGACAAGTTAATCCTTACGGTTCTGGGTTGTACAGTAAAATAGGTTCGTTTATTCTTCAGTATGACAGAATCCATGATTTATTGCTTTCTGTCCAAGCATTTTACAGCATAAATCAGTAAGAACTGTGAGAATGAGACATGATGTTTACAATCAGTGATGCTGAAAGTTAACACAAAAGCTAATCACATAAGAGAAAAAAAAAATCATTAAAATATTCCATTTTCTGTACTGGATCAGTGGAGAAGAAGCTGTCTGCTGTGCAGAGAAGCTCCTTTTTTGATGCTTCTTTTCCTATGGACTGGAGTATTGTGTATTTTTTAGTATATTTGAGACCATTAACAGGAGAACCAGTGAAGTCTGACATTTGTTCAGTGTCATTATTAGTTTTCTGCAAAACAGCAATACTGTTATCAATGTCCTCATATTTGCAAAAGAACATATGTAAAATTAGTTTCTATGTAAGACTATAAAACTTATCTCTTTCTGTCCTGTCCTGCAGTATATCCTGGGGCTCCTCTGAGCATTAAACATTTATTGTGAGGCATGGTTGCCTAAGACTTGCCCGCCTCCCTGTACTGCCTTTTTTCTTGAAGACAGACAAGCTGCATGTCCCTGAGTAACACAATCATTTCTGTTCCATTAATTTCATTCGATGGTTTTCTTTAAGATTTCATTTCAAAGGAAAATACACATTTTAAGACGGTCATGGAATTTCCAAGGATCCTAAGCATACATTTAAAAATGAATGATATTGAATAGCTATGCAGCTTGACCAGAAAAAGCCATAGGTTCATATTGTTTCAAATTCTAGCTGGAAAAGAGCATTCCAAGATGAAAAGGTTGTGAATAAAAATGGTTAGAAGTGCTTCCTGAGCCTGCAGTGGTACAATCGAAGCCTCTGTCTGGGCTCCTGGGAGTTTCCCTCTGTTGTATTGCAAAAGTGAAGGGTAGACCCTCAAGAACCAGAACCCTGGCTGTGGAGCAGTTTTCCTGGCTGATCTGCCCTGGATGCACAGACCCAGAAAGCGCTGGCTGGTTTCTGGGGGACAGCCCTGGGGAGTCTATCTGCTAAGTGCAGAAGAACCATTCAACTGAGATAGACGTGACTACCTGTGCCCCAAGTATCCAGTGCTGAGTCTGGGTGCCCCTGCAAAGGTCAGCTGAGATGGAATAAGTCTGTTCAGGCTAATTTAACCTCCTTGACCTGCCTGTTGATAATGAATATTCTCAAACTTTCCAATTATACAATAAGGTTTTTTTTAAATATATATGTACCTACATATATATATATATATACACACACACACAGACATATATATTGAGAGAGAGATAGATATGTGAGTATGTGCGTGTGTGCAGTGTATACGTATATATGCATAATAGCTGTATTTCTTGGACACCATATTGGTGGGTCATGATCTTCCTAATATCAAATGAACTTTTTTCTCACTAATCCTATTCCCTGAGTTCTTGCCAGAGGGGGAAGACCTCTACATGAGTATTTCCTTTTGATGCTTAGATGAAAAACCTTTTCTACCACTGTCCTTTTGTAGTAACAGGGCCAGTAAAAGCTTTCCAATCTGCAAAAATTTAACAGGTTCATTATGCATACTATGTCATAGTCTGTAATTTCTTAGAAACTCACTTGTGGGGACATTGAGTTGTTTCTGGGTTTATCCAGCCTTTTTGGACTTCTACTTTCTAATATGGAAGATTTGGGGAACACTTTTTCAGTGAACAATTTTTTTACAAGGCTTTTTCTGTGGTTACTGCTTTTCATCCCCTTTCCCATTGATGGTGCATGAGGATACACTGCTCCAAAAAATTTGTCTAGTCTCAGAATGCAGCACCTAAATATAACAGGACAGTGTGAACTAGTTATTTGTGGGAGAATGGCACCTTTGTTTTTTATTCAAGTGTAACCTCTATAATGAAAAGATTATTAATTGAGGAGCTAAAAGTCCAGGAGGCACTGGAGATAAAAAACAAGTGACTTTATAAATCTCTGTGGATGTGACTGCTGTAATAATCCTCCAGAACTGAACTGAGGTAACTTCTCCATTTAAATGGGCTGGTTTAATGGAATGGGAATTGTTATGGCCAAGACTGCCAAGCTGAAGGAGGTTTGGAGGGCATCCCTCCAGGGCAAGAATAATATTGATGATTAAAATAGATTGTGTTAGAAGCCAGAAATTACTTACTAAAAGATATAGGCCCTTGGGCTAAGAGTAAGTGTGGTATTATTCACCTATCAGATTAATATCTGAAATATCATCTATTTTTGAACTGTATTCTATTTGGCAGGGAGTGGGTAAATGATTAAGTAGATCTTTACCATCTCTGATGGCTCTTGTCCTGTGATTTATATATTCAAAAAAAGAGAAACATGTCCTAGCATGAGGGACACAGAGAAAATGTGTGAATAAAGACGAAAGCCTGAAACCAGAGACCGTGAGTTACTTCAGCTTCCTCATTCAGGGACTGATGGATTTTTGAAGCCAGAATGATCCCGACCTCTGAATATTACAGGCCATAAAATTTCACTTTGTTACCCTAGCTCTAAGCCAAATTTATCTTACTAAAGAGATTAAAACGTAGGAGTCATATTTTCAAAGGTATTCAGGTATTTAAAAGGTGGAGGTAAAAATATCTCTACAGATTAGGTGCCTCTCATTCACAATAGGTTGACATCCAACAACTTTACACTGTTGCTGAAAACCTGAGTAGATCTTTCTCTGAGTTTTAAATGCCATTGAAAGTCTCACCATACATACACAGTCATATATAGAAATCACAGTGCTTTACACTTTTCTAAACATAATTCATAGGACGAGACAGAAATGCTCTTAAGAAGAGGCATGTTCATCCCCTTATGACTTCACTATCTAATAAGGAACCAACATTTCTTCATTGTTTGGGTGGGGATTTATTTTCCTAACTCAACCATCTCTCAAATGAATGCTAAAGTTAATACCTAAGGGAGTGGAAGAGCCCACCATTCTAAGCACCAACCCTGAAAAGTTCCTGGATCTCATAGCATAATTAAATTCTAAAAAAATCACTATAAATGAAGGAAAGGTATCACACATGTGGATAAGGAAACATTTTAAGTATCATCGTTGCTGGAATTTTAACAGAGATTAATAAAAGCATCCTATTTATGACCATGAAATATATTCTGCATACAGTGATTTGGGAAATTACATATCATAGAGAAAAGTATATTATGTTCTAGAGAATGTTAGCTTTCCAGAGGTTTTAGGTAAAAATTTTGAAGGAGCTCAGTCAAAATCCCCAAATTAAGTTTTTCTTTAGCTTTTCTGTTTTTTAAATTATGTAATTGTTCCTCTTTTTACTGCTGAGCAGAAGGTAAGTAGGAGTAAAATTACAAAACAGTTAGAAATACGTTATTATTTTTGCTGTGGAAAAAAACCAAAAAACAAAAAACAAACGTTAGAGAAGCAGAAAGAGCAACACCAGGAAGAAATACATTGCATTCCCCCCTCACCTGAAATTCCCCAATATGCATTTCACTCCTAGACCCTGCCATTTCATAAAAAAAGCTGAGCTGGGTATATATTTAATTAAGTACTTAAGAGTTTCTTAGTAAGCCTTCTTCAATTTGCAGGTGGGAATGCAATGGAAACAAAGTACTTGAAACTGTTGGATACATTTGAGGGAAAATTGAATTTAAAAATAAGTAACTGTACCGTGTAAATTATATTCCTCTAATCAGAGAACTGGGATGGGGGAGAGCAGTAGGTATCATTTACTTCAACTTTAGCAAGGTTTTCAACACTATCTCCCACAATACTCACCCATCCAAGTTAGGACATTATGGTCTGGATGAGCATACAACAGGTAAAAAAATGTTTGGATGGTCAGACCCAGAAGGTCAAGGTTAATAGGTCATGCTCTACTGGCATGTCGGTAATAAATGGACAACTGCCAGGGCCTGTACTGAGTTGTCTCCTAGTTAACACCTTTATCAATGACCTGTAGGAAGTAATGGAGTGCATGCTTCTCAAGCGTACAGATGACACCAAATTAGGTGGAAGCCCATTGATACTCTTGAGAGTAGGGTCCCATCCAGAGGCATCTGAACAGGCTGGAAGAATGGTGAAACAGGAACCTTCTGAAATTTATCAAGGAAAAGTGCCAAGTGCTGCTCCTGGGACAGAGGAGGGCCTGCAATGGCACAGGCTGTGGACAGACAGGCTGGGAGCATGCCTATACATCAAAGCTGGCCAAGCTCCTTGGGTTGTGTGAACAGGAGCATGGTCAACTGGTACAGGGAGCGATTATCTCCCTCTACTCAGCAGTAATTAGACCATATCTGAAATACCGTGCCCAGTTTTGGGACCTCCTACACAAGAAAGAACTCAGCAAACTGAAGCAAGTTCAGCTCGATGGAGCACTTGCCCTGTTAGGAGACACAGAAGGAATGTGACTGGTTCAACCTGGATACAAGTGAGCTTTGGGGACCCCTAACAGTAGCCCCTCAGCGCCTGTAGGGAGGTTATCAGGGAGACAGACTCAGGTTCTCCACAACACCACATGGTGGGAGGGTAAGATAAAATAGGCATAAACTGAAACAGGAGATGTTCAGGCTGGATATGAGGAAAAATTTCCTGAGTCTGAGAACAGCCCAGCAGCGAGACAAGCTGCCCAGAGAGGCTGTGCAGTCTCCATCATCGGGGGTTTTCAAGTCCCAACAGGACAAAGCCCTGAGCAGCCGCATCTGATTTCAGAGCTGGCCCTGCTGTGAGCAGGAGGTGGGACTAGAGACCTCCTGAGGTCCTGTCTGAATCAGAATTGTTTGTGATTCTGTGAAACATTAGGCAATAATAATGATATTTCAGCTGCTCCTCACCCATCAGTAAATGTGTAAGAAGAAAGACCAATTCCCTAAATACCACAAACAAACAAAAAGACAGCAGGAGTTGTTGGATTTCCAATTTCACAGGCTACCTTTAACTAGCTATAAAAGCTGAAAAGTTTAATACTTAAACCTTTTGAAGACCGCCTCCCTGATATCTGCCAGGTCGGAGGGTCAGTTGAAGGCTAAGAAACTCATGTCTTGAAGAAAAATTTCCCTTGGCGGGCATATCACAGCATCCCTCCAGTTACCTCTACAGGAAGCTAATATTGGGAAGGTTCATTTTGCTTCTCACCCACTGCAGCGATTCTTCCCATTTATTGATAATTCAAACATTTCTTCTCTTCATTAATTATTTAATTATGATCTCTTACAAGACCACAAAACCCCTGTTGGCATTATTTCTGAAAATGTTTCATATACACAGGGCTGCAAATATCAGTTTGACCTGGATTTCCTTTGAGATCATTAATTCCCTAAGATATTTTTTCTCCATCTCATTAAATAAAACTTGTTTCAAATGTGCTTAGGCTGATTTAAATGGTATTACTTTTTACTTTTACTTTCTGTTTCTGAAGATAAGGGGTGTGATTGCCCATCATAATTTGATAAGTATCAGATGAACAATAACTTCTGATTCATTCAGAAGATATTTTAACAAGATCTGGAGTAAATATTGTTACCTACTTGATGTTGTCTACTACTAAAATGGTATTTTAAATAGTCTAGCACTAATTTTTTGGTCTACCTGGCCAACCCAACTCAAGTACAGCTGGGAGACCAGTGTCTTTTTCAGGTACATAGGCATGAGTTAGTAACTAGTATCTTACATGACCACTTTAATTTTACTGTCTTTTAGAGCATCATGTATATAAGCAATTATCTTTGCTTAAGACAATGACTCTAAGAGAACCAACTACAACAAGCATAAAAAGAACACATTGTTTTACAGGCCTTGTGCCTTATTGTAATTTAATTATCTCCTATTTACCCACAAGCACAGCTTGATGGATCTGTTCTGTTCTTTATTATGTCAATTAACACCCTGTAACATGGTGTTTGCTAAGATTATCTAATCTGTTGTAGATGACAATGCTCTTCAGTGGTCATATTCAGCAATATATAAGGTTTACAGAGCTGGTCCTTTCCAGCTCTTCCCAGCTTCTGTTTCTCTGAGGCTAAGTATGAAACTGTAATTATTAACAGAACCCTGAAAATTGGTCCAAAATGACCTCTGTAGAGTGGGAGGAGAGCTCAAAGTCATCAACAAACAGCTCCAAAGGCAGTTCTTCAAAAGTCTTAGTTCTATCTATCAGCATTTTAAATGCCAGCTTATTAAATTAAATATATTCTCCTTTTGTTTGCATGGGCAAACAGGCACTGGGAAAAAAGACCTGTTGGACTTCGCTGAAGACAGAAAAAGGCATGGCCATCTTCACTGACATTAGCTTTCACATTCCCGTGTTCAGAGAAGCCTAGTAAGTACCACTAGTAACATCCAGGAGTTGTATATTCTAAAATAAAGAAAAAAATCCACACATGAAGAACAAAGATCTAGTGCTGATCCTGACACTTCCTGGTTACTAATAAGGAAAAATTACAATCTGACCAGTGGGTACCTAAACCCAAATATTATTACTGTATCTACGGGTACGCATTTCCAACAAATAGCACAATAAACACAACCTTTTCTTTGTCTCCACTTCTTTTCTGACAGATCCACTTCATCGCTAAGGGGGAGTGCATTATTCAGTATGAAATTCATGTAAACAAACTTCACACTAATATATTTGCTGTTTCTTGCGACTACATGATTTCATGCACTGTAATGACTGGTGAGAAACTGGAGGCATTTCAATCTTCTTTTCTTAGTGCAAATACCAAAGCTTTCAAAATGAGAGAATAAAGCCTTATATTGCCTGTTCAGTGCGCCTTTCAGTCTTATACCTAGTTACAGAGAAGGGGTCTCTTTTGCCTTTACGTAACTCCCTCCAACCTCAGCAGGACATTTGCATTCAGAACTAGAATAAGAATTGCAATCCAAAGGCAGCAAGGATGATGCCCTCTTTTACGACACCTCTGGGACTGTCCAGGTTAAATATTTGTGTAACTAACCCAATAAATCCCCTGGTGCTCCTAAACTTGAAATGCTACAAGTCTCTGGACTGCTGCAGAATTAACTAATCACCTTTGTTTGCAGACTGCTTTCCATAATGCAATCCTTTCTGAGCAGAACTCAGTGTCTGAGTGGAGCATATCCACAAGCACCAATTCATAACATTTTCCTTAAAAAATAGACTATTATACAGGTTTGTATAATATACTATGAAAAGTAATTTAATTTTGAAACAAAAATCATTAGCAAAGGATAGAGTTACTTATACCTGACTGATACTTAAAGGATACTATTCAACAGGACATATTTGGTGAATTTTCTGGAAAAGCTTTTCTGTAATATTAGCTGTGAGCAGAATATACGCAGAAAAGTTCCTTACCAGAGATGAGACAAAGACACCATACAATCTGAACTGAGAATTAGTGTTTTCAGGAAATCAAGGGCTTCCTGAATAATTAGCATACAGCTGCTAATCACCCTGTAAATTGTTGTTAGAAGCAGACGTAACCCTGTCAATACACTTCACTAGAAATTACTTAAATTTCTTGCTCACTTTCAATTCCCTGTAAAAGAAAGATGATCAAAAAAAGATATAAAAGAGACAGGCCTAAATCAAAAAAAACCTCTCAGCTTTCTGTCTAATTTGGGGGCTGAGTTTATTCTCAGGTCTAGAGATATAACAGCTGAACAAATCCAAGAGTTAAGTCCTACAGAATTTAGCCTTTTGCCAGATAGAGTAAAAACCATTTTTATTTCTATCACAAGAGGCTTCTTTAAATCCTAATTAAAATTAAATGAAATTCTAATATATAGAAAGAATTCTAAAATGCACGTAAAGAGAGAGAGATAAAATTCTAATGTTTAATGTTACCACCTTGCCCTCCTCTTCTCCCTTATTGCCCCAAGGAAAACATATGAATCCTCTACTACATTTAAACCTTAGCTACCACCTGGAACTTAAGGAAGCAGATGAGTGTTTCCATTGAAATTCCTATTAGGAATATTGTCAAAGTGAAATAAGCAGAGAAAATTATTTGGGAGCTCTTGGTATTATCTTGCATTGCACTTCTTTATCACTCGTTGCCTACTAATGGAGTACATTTTCATTGTATGCAGCACCTTTCATTTAAGAGACGAGAAAATGGACGAGAGAGAGGAAATTAACCTTTTTTCCATGAGATTTTTAAAAAAGAGAGTGAGTTAATGAGGCAGAGAAATATAGCAAGGCTGTCCCAGATGGTAAGCGCTATACAGAGAAAAGCTGTTACACCAGAATTGGTGTGAGTTTGTTAAGGGTCAGAGAGGAAGCTTATGAGTAGAGGCAGAAATAACATTAGAAAGTATTAGATGTGGTTCCCCTTGACTATACACTAGGTTTATTCATTTCCCCTTTGTGACAATCAGTGCCATCAGGAATGAGCATTAAAAGCTCATTGGTACTTCAGGGGCTTCTGCTGGTTTTACTGTTTTTTGGCACTGTGTCCATTAGTAACTAGGCCTGGGGAAACCCATCCAGCAAACATAAGAATCAACAAAACCCTTCATTTAAAATGCAAATGAACTTGAATGTACCCATTTTAAACTCATTTCAAATAGCTCATAATACCAAAAGTATTTTGCTTCATTTCCTGACAGTTTTCTTAACTAGATCATTAATTTAGGTAAAATAGGGTGTGAGTTTTAAGTGTAATTAATTCAAGCTGTCCTTGAATACAACTAAATGGCTACACTTCATTTCAGAATAAAAATGCCTTCTTCCTATTTAGTTTAATCCATTAACTAGTCAGATTATCAGTCATTTGTCTGAATCAAAACCAGAAAATAGATTTATCCGAATAAAGTTAAGATGATTTTAATCTAGAGGGCAGCATAAGTTTCCTTAGGGCTTGCCTTCAAAATGGAGCAAACCTATTTTATGCACACAAATGCCTTCCATGTCAAAGCCCTAAATCAGATCAGTATATTTTGATATATTTTTTTCTAACATAGTTCCAAGGAAACCTGAATTGAAATTTCCAGTCCAATTAATCGACTTGATTGCCTGAAACAACTGACATCACAGTTTTTCCCGAACAAACTAACACCTCGGAACATTTACTTCACATCTGAAGCAGCAATCAAATGATCCATGCGGTAGTGATACTATATGTAAGGGTAATACTAGAAAGAAGAAGAAATCCTGGCGTAATACACAGGAAATGGATAGGTTGTTTCTGTACAGCTTTTGATACACTTCACAACAACAAGGATTTACAATATCTACTTTGTATATGGGAAAATCAGACATATAGAAATGTCAAGCAAAAAAACCCAGAAAACTAAACAAGAAAACAAGATGCAGAGCAATCACTAGAATTCCCTAGTAGTCGTGAAATTTCCCTTTTGAAATCTAAACTGACATTAAATTAAGAAAGAGAAGCCTATCCACCAATATTTTTTTTAAAAAAAGGAAGTTTGGGGTTTTGTCATTTGTTTTTTTGTTTTGTGTTTTGTTTTTTGTTTTGTTTTTTTTTTTAAATATCTTTCTCATGATTGCTCCTAATACAGAAGAAACTTTGGTTTAAGAAGAGTGGACAAAAAGAAAACATAAGTTTAATGACAACTTATTTCTTTATCTTTGAGTTATCTAGGCAGAAAGGCATTCTTATCTCTGAGAAATGATTAGATATCTTTGTTATTATAGTCATAACTCAATAGTGTTAGTTTCTTAATTTTTGTTTAAACAAGGGATTTAAATACCTAAGCACGTTGTTTCAGTCCCAGTGACATCGATGAAAGTACATTAAGAATTATTAACTTGATCTTCCAGGTAGAGAAAGATTTAAGCACACTTTTAAAGTGATTACTAAAAGAGTATCATCAGGCTGGGACTTGGGTTTGGCTCCTCTAGTAACTCAGCTTAGCTTCTCAGCTTAACTTCTCGCCATTGTGGAAGAACTACATTCAGGGTCAGGATCATGGAACAGTATCAAGGTAACAGGTTTATTCACAGATTTCTTCTGTTTTCATCTGTTTCTCTGATTTGTCAGTTACATTGCTGTATTATCTTCTCCGTTGTGACTGGGGTGCTTTATTCACAGAAACTTCTTCTACGCCAGTAGACTGAGTTTCTGAATTTCTGGGTCCAGATCCCTTTTTTTGACCCCACCAGATCATAGAATTGTTGAGGTTGGAAGGGACCTTTAAGATCATCGAGTCCAACCTTTAGCCTACCCTGACAAGAGCCACTTCTAAACCATGTCCCTCAGTGCCCCATCTACCCTTTTTTTAAACACCTCCAGAGATGGTGAATCCACCACCTCCCTGGGCAGCCTATTCCAATGTTTAATAACCCTTTCAGTGAAAAAAATGTCTCCTAATATCTATCTAAACCTCCCCTGACGTAACTTGAACCCGTTTCCCCTCGTCCTATCACCTGTCACCAGGGAGAAGAGGTCAGCCCCCAACTCTCTACAACCTCCTTTCAGGTAGTTGTAGAGGGTGATAAGGTCTCCCCTCAGCCTCCTCTTCTCCAGGCTAAACAACCCCAGCTCCCTCAGTCGTTCTTCATAAGGTTTGTCCTCCAGGCCCCTCACCAGCTTTGTAGCCCTTCTCTGGACACGCTCCAACACCTCAATGTCCCTCTTGTAGCGAGGGGCCCAAAACTGAACGCAGTACTCGAGGTGGGGCCTCACCAGTGCCGAGTACAGGGGGATGATCACTTCCCCAGTCCGGCTCACCACACCATTCCTGATACAGGCCAGGATGCTGTTGGCCTTCTTGGCCACCTGGGCACACTGCTGGCTCATATTCAGCCGGCTGTCAACCAACACTCCCAAGTCCTTTTCTGCCGGGCTGCTTTCAAGCCATTCTGCCCCAATCCTGTAGCGCTGCATGGGGTTGTTGTGACCCAAGTGCAGGACCCGGCACTTGGCCTTGTTGAACCTCATACCACTGGTCTCAGCCCATCGGTCCAGCCTGTCCAGATCCCTCTGCAGAGCCAACCTACCCTCAAGCAGATCAACACGCCCGCCCAGTTTAGTGTCATCTGCGAACTTACTGAGGGTGCATTCGATCCCTTCCTCCAGATCATTGATAAAGATATTAAAGAGAACCGGCCCCAGCACCGAGCCCTGGGGGACACCACTTGTGACCGGACACCAACTGGATTTAACTCCATTTACCACCACTCTCTGGGCACGGCCATCCAGCCAGTTTTTTACCCAGCGAAGAGTACACCTGTCCAGGCCATGAGCAGCCAGTTTCTCCAGGAGAATCCTGTGGGAAACAGTGTCAAAAGCTTTGCAAAAATCCAAGTAGATAACATCCACAGCTTTTCCCTCATCCACTAAGTGGGTCACCTTATCATAGAAGGATATTAGGTTTGATAGGCATGACCTGCCCTTCACAAACCCATGCTGACTGGGCCTGATCACCCTGTTCTCCTGCATGTGCCGTGTAATGGCACTGAGGAGGATCTGTTCCATGACCTTCCCAGGCACCGAGGTCAGACTGACTGGCCTGTAGTTCCCCGGATCCTCCTTCCGGCCCTTCTTGTGGATGGGTGTCACATTTGCTAACCTCCAGTCAGCTGGGACCTCCCCGGTTGTCCAGGACTGCTCATAAATGATACCAAGTGGCCTGGCGAGCACCTCCGCCAGCTCTTTCAATACCCTTGGGTGGATCCCATCCGGCCCCATAGATTTGTGCACCTCCAGGTGCTGAAGCAGGTCCCTCACCATTTCCCTTTGGATTAGAGGGGCTTCATTCTGCTCCCCATCCCTGTCTTCTAGTTCAGGGGTCTGGGTGCTCAGGGAACAACTGGTCCTACTGCTGAAGACTGAGGCAAAGACTGCATTAAGTACCTCAGCCTTTTCCACATCCTTGGTCACTATGTTGCCGGCCCCATCTACTAGAGGACAGAGATAATCCTTAGTCCTCTTCCTATTGCTAATATATTTATAGAAGCTTTTTTTGTTGTCCTTGACAACAGAAGCCAGGTTTAGCTCCAGCTGGGCTTTGGCCCTCCTGATTTTTTCCCTACATAGCTTAACTACCTCTTTGTAGTCCTCTTGAGTGGCCTGCCCTTCCTTCCAGAGGCCATAGATCCTCTTTTTTTCCCTAAGTTGTAACACTAGCTCCCTGTTTAGCCAGGCCGGCCTTTTTCCCCGACGGCTTGTCTTCTGGCACATGGGGACAGCCTGCTCCTGCGCCTTTAAGACTTCCTTCTTGAAAATCATCCAGGCTTCCTGGGCTCCTTTGCCCTGGAGAACTGCCTCCCAGGGGACTTTGTCAACCAGGCTCCTGAAAAGCCCAAAGTCCGCCCTCCGGAAGTCCAAGGTAGCAGTTCTGCTGACCCCTCTCCTTGCTTCTCGCAGAATCGAAAACTCTATCATTTCATGGTCACTGTTCCCAAGACAGCCTCCAACCTTCACATCCCCCACAAGACCTTCCCTATTTACAAACAACAGATCCAGCAGGGCACCTTCCCTAGTTGGCTCTCTCACTAGCTGCATCAGGAAGTTATCCCCAGCACATTCCAGGAACCTTCTAGACTGTTCCCTCCCTGCTGTATTGTATTCCCAGCAGATGTCCGGCAAATTGAAGTCCCCCACGAGGACAAGAGCTCGCGATCTTGAGACTTCTCCCAGCCGTTTATAGAATATTTCATCTGCCTCCTCATCCTGATTGGGCGGTCTATAACAGACTCCTACTACGATATCCGCCTTGTTAGCCCTGCCCCTGATTCTTACCCATAAACACTCAACCCCATTATCACCATCATTAAGTTCAAAGCATTCGTAACACTCCTTAACATACAGGGCCACACCCCCGCCTCTCCTTGCTTGCCTATCCTTCCTGAAGAGCCTATAGGCATCCATGGCAGCACTATAGCTATGTGAGTCATCCCACCACGTTTCTGTGATGGCGACTACATCATAGTTTCCCTGCTGCACGATGGCCTCCAAGCTCGTCCTGCTTATTCCCCATGCTGCGTGCATTAGTGTAGATGCACTTCAGTTGGGTTAATTGTCCTACCACTTTCTCGGGGGGACAGGCCCTGATTTGCACCTGGTCATTCTCGGACACTACTGTAGTTACCAAATTATCACTACTCCTTGTGTCTATGCTGCCACACAATTCACTATCCCCCACCATCGCTGAGGCAGGCTGCAAGACCCTGCTATCACTTATACCCATGAGCACTGCTATGTTGCTCCCAGGCACCACTTTTGTGATCCTGGTTTCGTCCCCATCCCCCTTCAAACCTAGTTTAAAGCCTTATGGATAAGCCCTGCTAATTCTTGTCCCAGTCTCTTTCTTCCCCTTCGGGTTAGGCTTCCCCCGCCTGATGCCAGCATGCCTGGTTTCCTGTAGATCAGCCCATGTTCAAAAAAGCCAAAGTCCTGCCGGACGCACCAGTCGCGGAGCCAGGAGTTAATTTGCTGGCTCCTCCTATTTATCCCCTCGTCTACCCCTGCAAATGATGGGATAGAGGAGAACACTATTTGTGCTCCCGATCCCTTAACCAGCCGTCCCAGGGCCCTAAAGTCATTCTTCATTGCCCTCAGACTTCTGGTACCTACTTCGTCACTGCCTACCTGAAATAACAGTAGCGGATAGTAATCTGATCACTGGACCAGGGAAGGGAGTTTCCTCTGTATGTCCTTAATTCTGGCCCCAGGGAGGCAGCTGACTTCCCTGTGGGATGGGTCCGGTCTACAGATAGGACCTTCTGTTCCTCTCAGATGGGAGTCACCTACTACAATAACCCTTCTTTCTTTCTTTGTTGAGGACGTCCTGAGGCGTGGGGGTGAGTGACAAGCACTGTGCATTTCACTGGATGGATCAGCTCCTCCATCCTCAATCGCCTGGTCCTCAATTTCCAGAGCCTCATACCTATTACGTAAGGGCAGTTGGGATGGTGAGGGGGGCCGTGAGAGGTTTCGCTTACCTCTCCGAGGAGGGATCTGACTCCACTCCCCCTTATCCCTTGAGTCCTCTCCTTCTGCCTGGTGACAGGAGGGAAGTGGGTCATCCACTTCTGATAGAGCCTCTTCCTGCTGCCTTTGCCTCAGGGTATGGCTCCACCAATCTATTTCGTTTTCACAGTTCCTAATACTTCTTAACCTTTCTACCTCTTCCTTCAGTTCAACCACCTTCCTGAGCAGATCATTTACTTGATCGCACCGTATGCACACAGTGTCCCTGGAACCCTGTGGGAGCAGTGCCAGACTCAGGCATTCATTACAGCCCGAGACCTGCACAGCCACATGCTTGCAGAGGAGCTCAGTCTGAGTTCCCATGTTTTTCCTCGCAGAAGCTTTTGACTGTTTTGTGGCCATGTTCTTTTCTCGTGCCGGGAGATGGAGGATCTCTGCTGTTTGCTTCCCTCGCGCCCTGAGCCGGCGCCCTTGCACGCCGATGTTCCTCTGCTTGTGGTTGCCCAGCTTCTGCTTACCTTAGACTCAAGGCTTCCAGTGACCCACCGTACGAAATGCTGCTCCTTGTTCGTTCGCTCGCTCGCACTGCGGCGCCGCGCTGGGTGACCCACGTAGGCTGCCCGCGTGCTGGGTGCGCAGTGGCAGGCCGCTGCGCTCCGGGACCGCCCGTTTAGAGCTGCCGCGTGTGACGCTGACTCCGCCCCTGCCGCGTCAGCAGCCCGCCCCCGAGCTGCCGGTTTCGGCACGAGCTAGCCGCCTTTCCTGGCTACAAGAGCCCTCGAAAGAGCCCTCAAAAGAGCCCTTTGCCGGCCTTATCCGCCGCGATCCCCTTCCCCAGTGAGGCCTTACCTGCACTGAAGCTGGTCTCCACGGCGACGTCTTTCCCTCTCCTCATAAGGAGTAGTAAGCCTGGATCAATGAACTAGATACCCCAAATGTCAGAATGAAGATACCAGCCAACATAAATTAAGCATGAAGCATCCACATTCTGCTTTATTTTACTATCTTTAGTATTGAGGAGTATCTCCTCTCCTTGTTTATTCTGATGCATATCTTGGGCAAAGTGATACCACTTCTTAAGTAACATACAGATATCTGCTTTTGCCTTTTTATAGTATACAGATGTCCTAAGAGTCCCTTCTGTGCAAGTCTGCGTAAGCAAGTTTTGTAGCTATCTGTAGGTTTGGATGAAAAAATATTTGGAATTGACAACATTTACAACTTAACCTATCCTTCATTCTCCCTGCAGTTTTCCTCTGATGGCCCTTCCAACAGATGCTTTTGTCTTCAGTAAGCACTATAAAAATCTGTGGTAAAATCTACGTCTCCCACTTCTAATTTATAACACATAATCAAGAAACAGTACTGAAACTACAGTTTAGGCTGTAATAAAGTATGAAATCACATGTAAAAGATTAGGTCAGTATGACCTAACTGATCTTTCCTAATGCTTCTTTTTTTCCCCCATAGTTTATTGATGTCTGTAACAGGAAATGGCATAATACTGAGACTTTGGTGTTTGCAAATTATATAAAAGGCTAACTAAATTTAAGAGGAATACGCCAGAAACATGGGGTAGATCAAAATATGTTTGAATAGAAGTATTTTAAAATTTCTGTTAGGAGTAGAAAAATCCCAGATTAACTGCAGTAGTTCAATGCCTTATGTAAGACTACTACTGGTAGCTAAGAACTTGTGAATTCTGCTTAATGTGTTGTTGGATGCACTAGAAATCATAGAAATATGTAATAAAGACACAACATTAAAGCCAGGGTGACATTTGACTGGCTTCCCTGCATTTGTTGGAAGATGAAAGATTTTGTCTAGACATTTGCCCTCTTTAGATATCATAGCATGACAAGCATTTGATAAGAACAAATGTTTAAAGACAAGGTGCCAAAGCTGACAGGCCACAATTACAGCTCCTTTTCTTACATGTAAGTGTAGAAACCACTACATTCTTCTGAGGGGATGGATGCTTGTTGCAAAATAAATTTGACTATATTCTTTTCCTATTTAAAATATGTTTCTCTAAATGCTTGCAATTCATTTGTGGGCCAAGTAATAGTGATAAACTTATGGCTGCATGCAAAGCAAGGAAAGACCCATGAAGAAATAGACAGCAGCCTCTAAGGAATTATTTTATGCTTCCACTTCATATTATAAAAAGTAATACTTAGCCACAGTCAACATTGCCAGAGACTATTTTGTCATAAAATGATTTCAAATGTGCAAACAGAAATAGTCAGCTAAAATAAAACTGGCGAGACATAAAAGCTGCTTTCCAGTGTGCTTTGATAACTGAGAGCAGAGTCTGGCCTGAAGATTTTTGTCTCATGCAGATTATGGGTTGAGAAATAATTGCTATTAAAAAGGCCCTGTAGTCTGCATATCTTAGAATTATGCATGTAACTGAGAAGCATAGGACTTTTTCAAGCGCTGAGGATGCATCTTTGTATCATAAATAAAAACCTGCTAATGAGAAGGTTACAGGACTAAAACAATCCAATTAAATGCCTTATTTAATTAATGTATCTATTAATTTAATTCTTCATTTAGCTACATGTCTTTGTTGTATTCTCTCTCTGCCATTAATATGTGTTTATGGGGGCCAGGGATTCAAGAGAGGAAACAGGAGAGGAGGATATAGTTTTTGAGGTTGTTCCACTGGAGGTCATAGGCCACTGTGACATAAAATCATTTTCATAAATGTTCAGGTGTTGTTGACAACTTGTCTTCTTTCTGGTCCCCATTACTGCCATGGCAGACCATTGCAAAATTTCATTTCCAAGGCAGGACTTAGCAAACATTTAAAAAAACCCGGTTGTTGGATTTTTAAAAAATTTTCTTGTTTGCTGGTTTTCCAAGTTTAAACTGTTTCCTAGCTCTACATATGTCTCTCTTTTCATAAGTAAGGAACTCTGCCAAATCCTATGGTTTTGCACAAAATTGCTGAAAATGCATCTTAAAACTTTCCATCCATACGCTATTTCTTTCTAGTTGATTGGTATAGTTGATGTTATGTTCTTTGAAGAACAAGAAATGTTTAAGAATGAGATTTTTGATACTCAATTTGATACCCTTAAGTATACATTTCTCATTAGAAATGGATGAAATTACAACTTCTTTCACGGGTGAGGGGACCATTTTTTAGAACCTTGTATTTTCATTTTAGGAAGGACACAGCCCCTGTCCTGAAGCAGCCAAATGAATATCTTCTTCTAGAGGAAAGGCAATTTGCTTCCGTAAAGTAATGACAATCATACTGAAAATGTTGCAAAGAATACGAATATTGGAAGGCCTGAGAGATAATGAAATACCCAGTAAATTTTACCAGAGGTAATTTGTCAGACTGAGTGCCTACATCTGGGTGTCCAGCATCAAATGCCTTGCTTTTTAGAAAACATTGTATGTGAAAAAAAGTAGAGCATTTGCTCTTGCCAAAAACTTTGAAAGGGCAACAGGCTTGTCATATTTGAAAATCCTCATCCCTGATTTTCGCACAGTAAATTCCAAATCTTCTGTGATGAAATTTATCAAGAAACAGTCAAAATTTCAATTTATAATTTAAAAAGACCCTTTAAAATGGCAAACGCAGACAGGATTTGGTGATCCATTTTATTCTCTAATGAGGGATTTGGGATTTGCTGTCTCTCCTTGAAGCTATTCTGTATTAGGGAGGCCATCTCTGCTGAGGATTCAACGAGTGTTTCTCCAGGTTTCGGCATGCCCATGTGAGGCAGGATTATACAGACCAAACACCTGATCAGAGAGTTCCTCTCTCAAGTGGCACAATGACGCATCTCTAGCTTCTAATAATCGAGAAACTTTTCCCTTTCCCCCTAAAAATAAGCAGGCAACATTGACAAACTTTCTCCACCATGGTACTTAAGTTACAACCCCCTGAAAATAAAATAATAAGCCTTAGAGTTTTGAAAGCACTCTGAAATTATTACATTAATGCTCCCTACGATACGTTAAACCCAGGATAAGATGTGAACACTCAGCACAACAGTATGTTACAGAAGGTAAAAAACCGCTCTGCTGACTGCTTGGTGCTGCAAGTTTAAATCATACTCCAGTGTCTTATGCATCAGATTTGGGAAAAATACAAAGTATATATTTACTGTTGTTCCTCTCCACAAACCATTATTGTCCTTCCTCTCTTCCCACTGAATTTAGAAGTCCCACTTTCTCCCCCCGGAGCAAAATCAAGCCCTTGGTTGGGCTAAAAATAACTCCTAATTTAGTGTCTTAGCTTTAGAGTAAGTATGTTAAGGAAGGAATGCCTGAGTGGCTTTCAGAATGACATAGATTGAATTGACTAGCTCTCTCCTGGTCCTTGTGCCTCTTTCACTGAAAAAATAAAATTGTTTTGCCAACGTTTTTCCTCAGCTGTAACCGAAATTACTGTGGAGTAAGTGTTCAGTCAGTTTATGGCAATTCTGCCCAAAAATCCTATTAAGCAATAATAGGATTTGTTTCTCGACTGCCAGTGTCTGTTTTGAAAATACACCCCCGTGTGCTCTGAATTCTCAGAACAAATTTTGATTGATTTGTTTCTTATCTTTCTCCTTTGAAAATAAAATTCTTGCTTTTTACCATTTTAAAACATTTTAAGAGGTGATTAAACTGCAGCCACTCAGCTTGTTTTTCAGATGCATAAAATTTTGCCCACCAGGGGCTTAAATTCTATGTCTAACTGCAACGAGAAAATATCCTGTTTGTTGTTCTTATCCTTAAAAAGAACATTCACTACATGTTACTGCAAGAGGTTTATCTATTTATTTGTATTTTGTAGAAATAGTTATCCTAGAATAAAATAATCTATAGAAGCTTTATTTTTCATATGTTCCATATATCAAAGAAGATAGAGGGTCATTGAAAGAGAAAACTCCCAGGGATAAAAGTTTTTGTGTAAGATAAACAAGATAGGATCTACCCACTCTTAAAACAGACAGGATTTTTGCTTAGTGATTTTGAATCCTTACTAGGGAACACTTTATGAGTATGAACACTAAGCCAATTGCTTTTCAAAATGTTGAAAATTTCATGCTTTAGCTTTCAAGAGGCTTAGATAGCTATTTCCAATCCATTTTTATAGAAGAAAGCGAATAGCAGAATTAACATTGTATTTCAGTTAGAAATTTTAAAAAAAAAAAAAGGGAGGAAAGTGAAAGAAGGAAAGAAATATTATTTGGAATGATAAATATGCATTCTCCCACAAGTGGGTTTGTCAGCCAAAACAACTTTAGTCCAGGAGTTGGGACTTACTCTGCAGATGTAGCAGCAGGGTTACAAACGCAGCAGTTATGGAACATCTCTACTTGAAAAGTGTGATTTATTTGATAGATTTTCAAAGTATATATTAAACCCAAAAGAACTTCAAACGTAATTGAAGTCCATACTCCTTATAGTAATTACATTAAATTCCTGCACCCTAGTCAGAGTTTCTTCATGTGCCTCCTTCACTCTCTGGCACTATGAAGTGCTGAGCATTGTCTAGGTCCATGAAGGTCATTACTATTGAAAGTGGATGATGAGTATTCTGTGAGATATTGCATTTCAAGAAACACAGATTTCTCAGTAACCCACTGGTGAATATTTTGCATCAGAGTAGGACATAGTCTGTCTCCTATTTTAGATCTCTTTATCCTGATCTTTGACTTTCTGTTTGTTAGCCAGTGGTTTCCTAGCCAATAATGATTTTGATGAGATTCTCCCTTTAGACTTTCATGTTCTGTGGATCAAACCTATCATATCGTCACTCAAAGTTGTTTTATTTTACATCAGAAGGCCCATTTTTCTCTGATTAGATGTTGTGCAGGAGGTATTTATTCCTGTGAAATAATCCTGAATCAGCAGCCGACTACTTGTGTCAGAAATGATAACATACCCCTCTCATCCCTGCACAGGGAGGAACTGAAGAAAATGTGTGGCCCTCTTGGTCTGCTGTATCTTCCTTTTTTTTATTATGTTTGTCATTTCTAAAGCTAAATCTTATTATAGGCTATTACCTTGTGACTGTGAGCTGAGAAGAGTCCTCATGAAAACCAGAGAACACAAACGTAGCTGTAAATGCGAACACAGAAACTGTGAACATGGGAAAACAAGAAAGCATCTAATGAAATATTAGCATATTTCTAAACTACGAAATAAACAATGAAATAGCAGGTGAAGTAGGAAAATTAAGTCAAGAACAAACAGGAATTCATCTAATGCACCCTAAATTTTTCTACAGTTTTGAACAAAGGGAATTAAGGGTTATTCTTTTGTCTTATAAATTAAAAGTCAACTTCTTTGCTCTCGGAAAAACACAGACGTTCGTTAGTAATTAGAATCCAATACTAGAAAATTTTGAAGAAGTATAAAGGGAGGCACTTAGTCTTTCTCATTAGCTTTTATTAACAACCTTCTGAGTTTGTGAAATGAGTGTAACAAGTTACAAATGATGCATGAAATTAAAAATTTCTGTTTACCCTATAGAGTTTTCATCCATGGTTGGCAATGCCTTGCTGCAACATATGCAGTAATAGGTTGCCAGACCTAGCCAAAACCTCTCCAAAACATGCAGTTTCTCAGCCTAAAAGGAAGTGTTAAAATGTTTTGGGTTTTATTTCTGGTTTTGTTTTTCACACAAACTATTGTTTTTCCTTTGTACAGGAGCAAGTATCTCAAATTCATTCCAAAAGTTTACTGTGTTTGTCAGTGACCTCATGAAATAGGTACAGCTCAGAAACCTGCATGAAGAGTACCGGCTGAAGGGCACTGGACAGTGGCAGGCATTAGGCTGATGCTCACATCAGAAAATAAAAACAAACCAAACCAAAATCTAATATTTGTGACATACTGTCTCACTAGACCACATGTTAATCATGCCCATAAACCCTGGGCTAACTAGGACAACACTCAACAAAATGGTTCTGTGCCTTCTTGGTAGATGTTTAAAAGAAAGATTTCCTTTGATACATTGCATAGAGTTTCTGACAGGAAAAATACCTGCAGATCTGTAAGCAGTGCTTTCAGCATAACCGTTCTTTCCAAGAGATACAAGATCTCAACTCACTAGCCCAAATTCAGCTGCACTTACTCTAAATGGTTTCTTTCAGTCCTTACACATGCTTTCAGGTGTCATAATCTGAATTATGCACATTATGGGTCTTTCTATGGTTATGTTTATGTAGGAAATTTTATACTTTCTTTTTTTTCGTCCCACTGCTTCTTCTTTCGTTTAACTCCCTCCAGGTATCTCTCACAAGAAAACTGAGCATTCTAAATGAAAGATTTTCGATCCAGAAAATGTAAATCCACATTATTTTATCTTTAACGTTGTTAGTTTGCAGCCTCTTTCTAAATTGCTTCTGTGTTTGGAAACATTTTTATCCATAGCTGAAATCTTGCCTTAGAGTTGGAAATAGCTTCCTGATCGATCACTATTAGAACAGGATAAAACAATGAGATCACAAGGCATTATCTAAGTTATGAGATCTTCAGAGGGCCAAATGAGGCATGAAAAATAAGTATCAGGTAACTTAAATTTTCCCCACCATTACTCTTAACTATTACTGCTTCTTTCTTGGGCTTTTGTATGCCTGAATTTGATAAACACGTGGAGGCTTATGCAACAGTTTCAGTTTTCAGTGCTGGCTCTGACACCTGTTTCCATAACAAGCTGCTGTAGCCTCCCATCTCTTCTTTGTTTTGGGGTAGCAATAAATAAACCAATGAATACAAATCCAGTTATGAATAGACATAACTGTCTGGTGGTCAGTGCTGAACAGTGAGAACTGTGCATATAAGAAGAACCTGCTCCTTTGCCTCGCACAAAACTTCTGGTTGTTTTGTAATTTATTACCTTTAGGCATAGTACTTTGCCTTCATTCTTGTTGAACTGAATCTTGTTAATCTTTAAGAATTTTTTTTCAGTTTATTATAACTTTCATTAAGATTGTCTGCTGTATATTAAAAAGAGTTTTGCTAACTTTGTAAAAAAATAGTTATCTGTTTTCCAACCCCAATGGACAATACCACAAAGTAAAAGTGGTGCAATAATTCTGTGCGTATACACTGTTGTCAAGGACACGCTTTTCTTCCTTCCTTCCATGTTCCTTCTACATAAGCCATTTTCTTATTCTTTCTCTTTTTTTTCTCCTATAAATTCTAGTGTTATACAACAAAATTTCCTTCTGTCAGCTGACTCAGTATATGTATCTAACGTGCTAAGCACAATATTAAATTGATATTAAATCCTACTTAGTGAAATCTTCTTCCAAAGGAGAGACTAAGCAAAATCAAAGACATAAGTGGGTTACTGAAGATATAATTGAACTTCTGTTGGTGAATTCTTCAGATGCCAAAATTTACACTTTTAATACATGCGTTGTTACTGACTACTATATTTAATATAAAAATCTGTAACCTTTCCTAATGTGCTTGTGCATAAAAATGACAGTGAAGTGACATTTTTCCTTAAATTCAGTGGAGTACAACTGATATTTTTATCTTTTACTACAGAAGAGTGCAGCCAAATTGTTAAGGGCAAACCCTTGATGGATTCCTCTTTTACTGAACTGTTGAGTAGCCAAAGTGCCTTGTTATTCTGAGTGTTTCTTCACTTTATTGTCCAAAGGATGGAGCTATTTTTAAAATTACTTTCCTTTGTGTGAGAGTTGTAGTGCTGTGCAGCCTTTTAGTATTTATTTCTCATTTACAGTACTTGTTATGAGAAAAGAAAGCAAATAACAAAATGTATCCACTTAATCCTGTAGAAAGCAATAACAATATTTCTGGCTGTATTAAATCTTTTATAGCTCTGTAAGTTCTCAAGTTGCTGAAGATAAATAAATTCCAGTGCAATTATGCAAACTCGTAAATACTTAGATATACTCAGACAATAGATAGCTACATGTTCTGCTTTGAGTAGTTTGCTTCTGCTGCTTAAGTTTCAGAAAAACTTCTGTGACAAAAGCAGGATACACATTCCAGAAAAAAGCAGATAAACGTTTTAATAATAACAGCAGAGCTATATGGGATGTGCCTTGGTGATCAGCATCCGCTGTCAGGTATCACGTGAAAAATAAAGTGTTGCAGCCAGTCAGTTCACAAAATTCCTCAAGGCTATTAGGGAGGAAGAATGATAGACAAGTGATCAGTCCTTCTTAAATATTTCTGTGACATCTGTCACGGCTGTATCTTATTTCATTTAGGAACGCAGGACTTCTTCAGTCATCCCCATTGTACTGCAGATAACCACATTATTTATAGGATTTGATAAATTTATTAAAGTCCACCTTAAAAAAAATGTTAGGTATCTTATGCCTGTTACTTTTATTGGCTACTGTTCCAAAATTTCATTCTTACGATTGCGAAAAAGTCCCTTCTGCTTTTTTTACTTAAATGTGTTCCTGTCCAGTTTAACAACCACTTACAGCTATGCTAGAACGATCATTTTGTTTGAACAGCTCTGTACCTCAGCTAATGTGTTTGAAGAGAACAATCATATGCCTCTTATGCCTTCATTTTGCCAAAGAAGACAGTCTTTTGGTGTCATCTTTTAGAAAGGGTACATCCTTCACTATATTATTCTAATAGAGGGGTTTTTCGCAATTTTTTCAGCTTGACTATGGGTGAACAGAACTACACTTAGAGTGTAGTTCTTCATAGTCTTCATAAATAGTCTTCATAAACCCAGTTAGGAATTGAAAAGCATCTGAAACATGTCTACATTTAGCAATCTATTTCCCACCTTTCTCCAGGACTGTAAATAGATGCCTATATTCTTTTATCCTTTCTCTACTGAACCTTAGTGTCCTATAACTTAAATTAATTGTCCACACATAGTCAGATGTGCTTGCTTGGGAGACAAAGGCATCTTCTTCCTCAAGCCTTGTGTTGCTTCCTCAAGCCTATTTGCTGTAAGATTTAGGAACCCTGGAGAAGATAAGTTACACATAGCAAGAAATCTTAAGTTTTAGTGACAACCTTTTTTATAATAACCTACTGGTTTTATTAGTTTACTATACACTTAATTACCACAGCCCACCCCTGAGGAACTTGGGGATATTTCATTCATGTAACTGAATTTCCTGTAAAAATAAAATCTGTCTAATCACACACAGTTCTTCAGTTTTACATAAGAGACAGTTTTTGTCATCGTTGATTTACCTTCCCTAACTGTGAAATACTGGCTTAAACCTGGGAAGAGAACGTATGGAATCCTGATCATAATTAATGTAAATATAAAGCCAGATTTTGTAGTTATTTTTACTCAAGGGCTATTCTAAATGGCTGGATATTTCAATTACTTGGTCCTCATTTCACATCCACTAAAATTGTTTTGGCATCTAGAGAACTTTGGAGCATAAAAGTCACAACAATTGCACATCAATCCAGAGTCTTAGTTAAGACTCAACAGAGTCTTAGTCAAGCTGATTTTAAAAGCAGTTCATGGTACCAGTCCCTTGCAAATCTTCCCAACTGTACCAAAAAGGTGGCCTAAGATGTTTACTTGAAATGTACTGCAATGCCCCTGTGCAATCTACAAGTCAAGTTCATCTCCTTCTTAGGTAGACTGTTCTTGCATTGCATTTATCTAGATAAAATGTAAATATGAATATGCATACGTGTATATGCAACCTGCTAAATCTGTGTGTGTATGTTTTACAAATATTTGCATACATGCATATGTATATATGTAGATATATGAAAATCAACGTTGTAGTCCAGTGAAAAAGGAAATAGTAAGTCTCTAGTGTTTAAGCATGCTCGATATACCAGCTTGATTTCTGTATTCCCATCACATACATTAAGCCATTAGTCTGAACACAAGCAAAACTGTAGGAATCCAATAAAGGACATGAAGTGCCTTTAATTTTGAACTCATTTGCAATATGTTTTATATTACTCTGGTATTTTTAATATAGTCTTTCATTAAAACATCCATAACAGCCCATCATTCTTTGACAAGTTGAAATGCATAAGTGGACTATGATAGTGCAATAACAACTACTAAAATGTTTTAATGATTTATTTAATTTAAATTTTCCAATGAGAAGTGGAGGCAGATTAAAATTTTAGTGCTGAAACTGCTTTGGTTGGCACCATAGGGAAACAAGAATGAAAAAGCTGGAGATTGCAATGAGAAATCCAGACTGAATGTTTTTCCACATAAAACCTTTAAGTAATGATAACGAAGAAGTGCTTTGGACAGGACAACCACTACATGTTTCACTTCCTACGTCCACTCTTTTCAAACCAAACCCTTTTAAATCTAGACTTAGCCAATATTTCCTCTTTACTGCATCTCATGCTATCTCGTTCAGGCTAATGATAGCTGTTTGTTTCCTATTACCTGTCCCTTTCAGGGAATTACTCTTCCACAGGATCTTCACCACGGGTCCACTCTTCCTGCTTCCAACTGCCTCACGTCTCTTTCTCCCACGTTTCTGAGATCCCAATTCACCCAGTCACACTTCTCAATAGTTAATCCTGTAAGCAGGAACTGCAGAATAACTAACTTCTTTATTACTGATGTATGGTCATACACCTGGTCATGGTAAAAAATAAGATCCTTGTAATTGGACAAGTGCTGTATCCTCTTTATTAATAACGATTTCCTTGAATTTTGTAACATTTTCACATTTATCAGTGAAGATTTGGTCAGTGATTTGGAAGAAAGATAACATAAAACCAAAATCATTCTCATTGACTCAACTAGTTAATGGCTCTTTCTTCATTCTGTTTTGGGATATATTATCTAATCCACATTCAATCTGCATAATATATGCCATTTTTCTTTAATACCATTCCAGATTCTTAATAAAAAATATTGCATAATAACTACAATGCGCTAGAGAAGTTTAATTATCATTGTGTTAATAAAATATAAACAGATTTGTAATACTTAGAAATTCAGTAAAATTACATACAGCTAGTTTAGTGGAATCAATTTTCCATAAACTCATATTGAATCTTTAATTATTATTATTTCTGTGTACAGTTTATTTTGTATGAAACAACTGCATTAAAATCATCGTCATTAAAATCACTTGTATCTGGTATCATTTTCATGCGATGCTCTGTAAATAAGCAGTGATCTAGGGCTTCAACCACCCTGATATCTGCTGGAAGGACAAAACAATGGGGCACAAGAAATCTAGGAGATTTCTGGAGTCCACTGAGGACAACTTCCTGACATAGGTGATTGAGGAGCCAACATAGGTGATAGAGGAGAAAACGTGCATTGCTGGGCCTGATACTTATAAAAATGGAAGAGCTGGTTGTGGTTGTGAAAATCGAGGACAAGTTTGGTGTAGTGACCAGTGAGGTGGTAGAGTTCAAGATCCTAAGAGGAAGGAGCAGGGCAAAATGAAGGACCACAGCCTCAGATTTTAGAAGAGCAGACTTTAACCTTGATCCATCAGCATTGCATTCAAGCTGGAGCCCAGCACAACATAAAGACCAGTTACTTGAAAATTAATTCAGCAGAGAAAAATCTGGTCTATCAATTTCACTAAATACTGAACATTGCATTAAATACTTTTAACTTACATAAAATATTTTTAACTGAAAGACAGTAGATTTATATTAGATATTAGGAAGAAATTCTTTACTCTGAGGGTGCAACAGGAAACACTAGAACAGGTTGCCCAGGGAAGTTGTGGATGCCCCATCCCTGGAAGTGTTCAAGGCCAGGCTGGATGGGGGTTTGAGCAACCTGGCCCAGTGGAAGGTGTCCCTGCCCATGGCAGGGGGGTTGGAACTAGATGATCTTCAAGGTCCCTTCCAACTCTAACCATTTTATGATTCTATGATACAATAAGATGAAGTGGAGCAAAGAAAAGTTACTTTAAAGGCAAATAAATGTATAAATTATGTCAAGAGGAACTTAAAACTATAAAATTATTTAAAATCATGCTAAGTTGAGTCAACACTGAGCCCTGGAAGCAAAAAGGACAGACCGCGTCCTGGGGTGCATCAAGCACAGCATAGCCAGCTGGTTGAGGGAGGTGATTATCCTACTCTACACTGCACTGGTAGCATATAAAGGTTCTTCTCATACAGAAGCCTGGCTGTTATCAGGGCAAACCATACACAAAATGCCCTCTCCTTGTTACAGTATGGGCACTGTAAGTCATGCAGTGACAGACTATTTCAGCATTCATACAAATAAATTTCCTGTCTTAAGTCCTGAAGCTGCTGGCAGGGCTGACAACTTGTGTAAAGGGAAGATACAGTATCCCAATATACTAAGCAAGCATCGGGAGCTCAGAGTAACAACTTTTTAACATACATAATAAGACAATTAGATGTGCAAGAGACTTTTCTTTCCACTGTTTTTCCCTTCACCTCTGAACCTCCTCAATCTCTTTTCACTGTTTATTTTTAATTCAATTGAAAAGGAACACCACACCACAAACTTAAAAATCATTTAATCTCTTTGGATTTTTTGCTGTGCTGTTTTTGCAAACGATATCTTAATAACAATCAATATGGTCAATTGGATTTCTTCCTATCATACCAGTTAATGTACTTTATGCATTTCACACCATCTTTTTTATGCATAAACTGAAGTCAGTTTTATCATTTTCCCTGTATGGCACATATATAGATAATGTGAAAACACATTTTTTCTTTCTCCAGCTAAGCACCCTACATAGCATTGGAAACAAAAAGTAGATTCAGAATTTCCAGCTGCCTTTAAAACTGACTGGATGTCAAACAGAGTGCCTTTCAAATACTTACCTAAAACTCAAATCTTTCTAGCCTACAAAAGCTTCAGAAAAAGGAAGCTCTGAATCTTCTCAGAACATCTGGAGAGGATCCCAGACTGACTACTGTTTAGGCCAATTCTCCTCTATTTATGATTTGCTTTAGAAAACAAATCCTTTAAAATCTCTCTCTCCTCTCCTACTTTCCTCTTCCTTGCCTTCTAATCCTTGATATTAGAGGTGTGTCATCCTTTTTTCTCTCTTTTTCACCTCTAAAAGTTACCTGTTGCCATTCTATCAGTCTGGTACCCACATAATTCCTCAGGTGATATTATAAATATATTCCTAGCATAGTACAAGTACAGCCTGAAATGCATGAAAGGTCTATGATATACAATCCTGGATACCACTTCCTTAGGGCTCTGTGTGGTGTAAAGAGTCAAGATTTATAACAGCCTCAGATTGCAACTCTCACTCTGCATCTAATGTGGTTTTCTCCTTAAAGAATCAGCATAGGAAATTTATAGTCTTAATCTTGGGAACATGACTACTGCAGGGGTGATGAGAGATCTGGTGACGGAAAATAATGCTTGGACAATGGTGAATCATATCTGAAAATACTAATAAAGTATATTAAAACAAAAGCAAAGTGGCATTTCAAGTAATTTTCTTTCACGGTAGACTTTTAACTGGGTTTATATAGTTTGCCTATGTCAAGCTATGTGTCATAATACTCAGCAGTCCTTAAAACACTTGGGATCTGAATCCAGAAAGTTGTTTCTTTGGATTGTGATTGTTTATTTCTTATGTGTTTTATAGCATGTGAAAGCCTTTTACAGGAATGATTTCCAAAATTATCTGCATTCATGGATTTAAAAATTTTAATGAGAAGAAGCACCCATTTATCATCATTGTTGGCATATCACGTAAGGGCAACAAAGTTACCAGGTAATACGCCCAAGCATCAGTCTATGCATGGTTTAAGGAAAAAGACATGCTCGAGTTAGAAAAATTGCCTACTGATACACAACACAAATGAATCTCACCTTGGAAGGGTTCAAATTCAATACATTAAACACAGGTAGTTTGACACTGAGGCACATAGGTTACATACCCATCCTTGTAGCCCCAAAGTACAGTCACACCACTGGCAGGAATGGTACTTTCTGCTGTCCCTTCAAGGACAGTGCAAGAGGTCACCAGTTTTAAATCCACAAGATGCACCATGGATGCCCTGCTGGTAAAATATGTCAACACTGTGTCAAAACACTAGAGATTAGAACCACATAGCATTGCTTCAGTAACCACAGAATCACAGAATAACTTCATAGAAGGGTTAAGTGGGAAGGGATGTCTGAAGGTCATCTAGTCCAATCCCCCTACTCCAGCAGGGTCACCTAGAGCTGGTTGCCCGTGACCATGTTGTACTGACATCATTAGATAGGACAACATACTAGAGTAACTCTTTGAGAAAGAGAAAAAAAATAAATCAGATCCTTCTGAAAGTTTGTTTTGCCATAAAACAAAGCAAGGTCAAAGGACTTGTGGGGTAGATATAGTTTTTAGGATAAAATGGCAAGAAGGGCATCATCATATTTCAATTTCAAGAAAAAAAGAAACTCAAACATTCTTATGTTTTGGGTTTCTTGAGAGTGCATATTCTGGATTACAGTCAAATTGTGAGCCCTCTATAGCAAATGACCTGAAAGAACTATTTCAACAGTGGCCCTGAGCAGTGGAAAGCCTTTGAAATGGTCACAGATAGTTCGTGTGATAGCCCTGGAGCCAGTCCGAACAGGGCAAGAAATTAGAAACATGCTTTTCACTGCATCCAGGGAAAATGGCTCCACCTGGAGCCTCAGACCAAAAGACCATCCTGGGCCTTCAAAAACAAGTTTTGTGGCAATATGCCCCCCCAGAAATAATGCAAACAGACAACAGGACTCATTTCCAAAGGATCACCTCTCTCAACCTGTTGGCGACACTCCTCCTAATGCAACCCAGGATACTGTTAGCCTTCTTTGTGGCAGGGGCACATTGTTGACTCATGTTCAACTTGGTGTCCACCAGGACCCTCAGGTCCTTCTCTGCCAAGCTGCATTACCAGCTGGGCAGCCCCTAGCATATGCAGGTGCATTGCGTTGTTCCTTCCCAGGTGCAGAACAGTCCATCCATCAAACCCATATCTCTACAATTTAGCAACAAGAATGTTGTGGGGGACCATATCAAAGGTCTTATAAAAGTCCAGGTAGACGATATCAGTAGCTCTTTCTTTGTCCAGTAATGCAGTCACTCCATCATAAAAGGCCCCTGGATTAGTCAGGCACAATTTGCCCTTAGTGAAGCTGTGTAGGCTGCCTCTAGTCACCTTTACTTAAAATTTAGATACAACAGGATTTCAAAATTAATAAATCAGGCAAACTGCAGATAAAGAAAAGACTATTGGTAAGCAAACTAGCAATGTAATGAGTTATAATGCAATGTGGTTTTGACTGCTGTATGTCAACAGATGAAGTTGAATTTTCACATTAAAAAAGCTTAGAGATAAAGGCCAGAACTTTTATATGGCATTGCTTGTCACAGTAGTTTTGGAAATTTAGTGAAAAAATCCATATTTTCTCACACACAGTGAGTCCATATTACATACAGTGCTACCCCTTTTTTATTCCTACAAGCTATTAAACGGCATTCAGTCTCATTTTTCATTTGAATGTCATGTTTTCATAGTGCTGGTGTTATGTGTAACAGCACTACAGGTTTTACTCTCACCCAGATTATTAGATAGTAGAAAACATAGATTATTAGATAGTAGAAATCATAGATTATTAGATAGTAGATTATCTGCTTTAATTGTGCTAACATTTAGTGCTTGAGACAAAGGATAAAAATTGGATGTATCTATAGAACTCAGTAGGCTGTTGATCAGCAGATTAAATTCACCGTGTTCAAAAAAGTAAAGTTACATGAGAAAGATGTGTTCTATCTTGACTACTACAATGCATGTTTTAGGAGGTATAAAGATGAATAATCCATCCTCCCGCTACAGATGTCAGAGGCAGATGGATACTATAGATGTCTACACATTGCAGAAGGCAGGTTGGATTCGCTGTGGACCAACCCTTCCTTGTTTCCCCTTGGAAAGGGGAACTGTAAACTATATTCAGTCCAGTAACGTAAACTTGTTGGCCCATCATATGGATGACTTGTATCTCAGACTTGAAAAGGAACTGGTGGTGCACTTTGATTAAATAAATCAAACCTTTCTAAAAGCAGAAAACGTGCTGTGGAAAGAGGGAGGATTCTACAACATAGGGACACCTGTAGTGAATTTGTTCTCAATTTGTTCCCTGTTTACTAGGATTTTATAATGATTTTAGCAATTATCACAATGAATTACTTCCAAGGATCAGAACACGATGAGGGCCATTAAAACTGGATACAAACTAGAGTGTATAATCAACAACAATGCAGGCTTTAAGTAATCCACATTGTACTTATAATTGCTGATGATTAATATATATTTTAAAGAATGATTAATTGTCAATGTTAAATTAATGTGCTAGAAATTTTTGCTGATTTTTAAATTGCTATTATTACAATGCCTGAAATTATATGCATATTATATAACTTTTTAATATATGTTTTTACAAATGAAATTGGAAAGTTACAAAATGCATATAGATCTTTGAAGTGCTCATAGATCTACAGGTCACATTATAATCACATACATTATTCCTTTTGTTTCCATACATATATTTTTGTAAAAGTCTGTACAATCATTCATCTGTAATTTTCTCCTCTAGCTTATGCTCTGGTAATAGAGAGTTTGATAAAAATATGTACTTTGTTCTTCAATCCTAAAGGAAACTGCTACGGAAGGAAACAGATCTAGCAAATTCCCTTATAAAAACTGCATAGCAACTACACAGAGTATATCCTATAACAGTAAAACTCAAAGCCTGAAGGACCCACTGTCCAGTGTGTCCTTTATGACAGTCATCTTTGCTTGGGCACTTTCAGAATATTTTTACATCATCATCAGAGAGGGCTACCAGGAAAAGAACCTAAAGCAAAAAGCTTGGGAGGTGAAGTCATCAACATCTCTTTTAGATTAAACATTTTCCTTCTGATTCATGAGGCAAAATATCACATGTCCACAAGCAGCAGAAAGTCAAGTGCAATAAGATAAAAATATTTATTAAGAAAGAAATATTCATTAAGAAAAAAAAGGGCATTCAATTTTTCCCATGTCTAACATGCTGGTAGTTTTTTCTAAAACTTGATGTCCATCCTGAGTTTTGAATAATTATGTTAAGCTTCAGTTATCTACTTAGAAGTAGTGTAGTTTAATGTAAACACATTAAAACACTTCATCTACAACATATACTGCATTAGGCAGACAAAAATAGGGGATCTGCATTCCTCAGAAATTGGCCTACCAGGTCTGCCCTGTACTGTGACTTCGTATCAGGATGTTGGTTAATTCATAAGGCTTCCACATGAACAAGGAAAGTAAACGAGTTTTCTTGGTGCGTCCCCATAGTTGCCTAGTTTAATGTAATCCCTCTACTCAGTCAATGCAGGACATTTTACCTGCAAGAAAATCCGGAGTTCATTGATCAGTCCAGTAAGACGTAAGCTGAATGATTTCCTTGGCAATCTGTTCTCATGGAAACAAATTCTCCTAAATGTACCAACCTAGAAAAATCAAAAGTAATGCAATTGCACATTGATTTTATTTTATGTCTATGCAGACACCAGGCAAAGATTTGAGAAAGACATTGGCGTAAGTTAAGAAAAAAAAAACAAGATTAAAGTGTTTCTGTTTGTCTTTATTTTAATCAAATAAAGTTTATTCATTATATTTACTCATTCACAGTCCCCTTTAGATCTCATTGCTGAAGTATCTATTTTTATTTAAAAACAATCAAACAAAAAAAAAACCCAGAAATAGAACAAAGAAGGCTTTTCAGTTACTTATGCGAATGGTTACAGGGATAACCTTTCCAGAATTAATACACTTGAATGGAATGAAATTTTTATAAAAACATTTCTACAAGTATACTACATCTGTTCAAAACATGGTTCTCAACCTGACCTGGATGCACTAGAGATCACACAAAAGCTCAAGCTTTTTGTTTGCTTTTTGGGGAGGGTTTTTTAGTGAAGGAGAGGAGAGATTCAAATGAAGCAAGTAGAAAAGAAATGTCACATCGGTACCTTTACATTTAAAGGAAGAAAATTAACTAATTCTATGAAATTTCCTTCTAAACAAGGACTTTTATGAGCAGAACCATGTCCATAACCCATGCATATCATGGAGCCATGGCAAAGTAAAAAGCTAACACAATGTCCCTGAGCTTTGTACAAATCTTGGGTTTTAACCTTCTAGTTGAGACTGTAGAGCATGGCAAGGACTCTGAAACAGCACTTGACCAAAGATCCATGGGAATATGTAATGTAAATGCCCAGCACCAAACCTCTGTGCTTCTGCTGTACTCCATTGCTCTTTAACTAGCAACAAAGGTATATACCATGCAATGCTAATGTCAGGCTTTACTACTCACTGATGCACTCAAACTGGTTTGGATTTTGGTTTTTGCTCTCTCCATTTTTATTACCTCCAGAAAAGGGTAAAGGAAGGAAAACACCGAGATAAAACAGCAAAAGAAATAGAAGCTTTTCCTTTTCTAGTTTGGGAAAAATAAAGGTTATTTTTCATCCAAAAACTCCAAATTAAAAACACAGTAATACCTACGTAAACACAGCCTGGAATATTCTGACACCTTCTGACTTTCTGAGAGGAATACATTGCTTTCCTAACCTCTTCTTACTTGGCCTCTGCAGCAGCAGTGCCAGCAGCAATAACTGCATCACAGAGAGTAGCCATGGAGAGGACATACACATCTGCAAGGATAATACATGCGCTGGAGAGAATTCTTGCTACTTGCAAAAAAGAAAAAGATATTTGAGCGACACATCCATTAATGAGTTGGACTTGCAGGAGGTTGTAGGCCTTGTCTGGGACAGGCAGATGTTGGGGGGTGGGTGGGAAAGGATTTCTGTTGCTTCTTTGCTTCTTTGTCCCCTTTTCTCAACCTCATAATTAGGAACTTTCTTTTCTATAATGGATGAACAAGACAGTGACATTTATGTGTATCAAACATTGAAAGCCAATGTTAAATCCACCAGTGGTAATAAAAGAAATAACAGTAAAGAAAATATCCTGCATCTGAAAATGAAACAGAAGCTGATTTGTCTCAGACTTTGCAATTACTGACATAGAGATAAAAAATACATGTGAAAGTGATCCAAGAAACAGAACTGTTGTACTACAAACCGAACTATTGCTCAGTTAAGTAGGTACAGCAGCACAGAAGATAATTCATATCCATTAAAAATATACTTCTAACATTCAAGTTTCTTAAGCATACTTTCACTTCGAGTAGTTCTTCAGGCAAAGTTTAGGAGTGATTGGCACTTTTCCATAAAAACATTAATACATTAACCTTGTGAACTGTCGAACCACCGAGCAAGACTAATTGAATTAAAATGGGACAATTCACTTTGGAAGGGGGAAAATGGATGCATTGATGCGAGGTCTATGCTCAGAAGTTAACTGAATAACTGACATTTGATAAGTGTGAATTTAGCCATAATCTGGTGAGCTAAATAAGGACCCCAGCCTCCATTAAGTTACTGTCGTATATTCCGAGTCATATTTTTCATATTGCTAACCATGAAGAATGAAGGAGCAGAACAAAGTTAGAAATAATGTTCAAAGTACTGAATCAATTTGGGCGTCATTCTGGAAAACCAGAAACATTCATGCTTTACTAAGCTACTTTGCGACTCACTATCCAAGTTCTTTCTACTTCATGGATCAAAAAAAGGCCCCTAGTCAGAGAGTGGTAGACTTAGACAATGATAAAATTATTATCCTGCATGTTCTTCTGCCACCCCAGGTTTGGCATCCTCCCTGCACAGCTGGGGATGCTTCAGTGAGCTGCTTGAACTCGGCTCCCCATCAGCACAACTTGGATTCTCCAGTCAAAATGTGTTTAAATAAACCTTCTGTGTGGTTATTGCCAATATGTACTTACTGGAACAGGATGAGCCATGTGTTTAATTGGGAAAATCATTATTTGATTCACAGGCTAGGAGAAATTAAACAGGACAAATACTCTTAAGGGGAATTGTTTCTACCTATATTGATGCTGGCGTTGCCAACTGGGAAACCCTTGAAAAATACCTGAGTCCACATAACAGTTCTCTCTGTTGTACGCAAAGAAATTACCAAATACTCTGAAAAAAATCAAGTATGTCCTCTTTCTATATACAGAAATGGTTTTCAAAAGCAAATATTTATTTCATCTTCAGGAAAAAAAAAGCTATTTAAGTTGTCTCATTAGCAAATTCTTTTTGAGAGGTCTAAACCACAAAACCGTTCCCCTACAGATGCACAGGGTCTTCCAACCATGCCAAAAATAGGTATAACATCACCACTTCATTAACTGTTTCCTTAATAGTTGGCAGAATAAATTTCTGGAAATTTAGCAGTAAAAATATGACAGAACTCTTGTCTTGATCCAGCACAATTAGCACAAGTTAGAAGCAGAAATAAAGCTCTTTGGCCGACACAGTCAATTTTAAAACAAATATCAAGAACAGTAGAATTGTAAGGAGATTGAAAGCCCATCCACCCATCCATGAAACCCTTTGAGCAGCAAGAGCTTTTTTTTTTTTTTTTCCCCAAACAATATTTTGATTTTTACTACTGAAATTTCGGAATGCTGACAATAATGAAAACACAACTCCTAAACATTCTCAGTATCCCAAAAGACTGGTAATTAAAATTTGTCAAAAGCAAAGGCAGGTGCCAAATAACAGCATTCTAATGAGATTAATGCTAAAAGTAGAAACAAATGTTTAAGGAACTGAATACCAGATTCAGTTGATACAAAGAATGTGGAGCTTGTTACCTCAAGATCTATTCAATGAGCTTTTCATTTATCATGACAGAAGTTATTGATATATAGCCATTAGATCTTCTTACTTTACTATTATCTCTTTACACCTGTAATCATTTTCGTTACTTACTATTACTTCTGTATCCACTAAATGCCTGCTCCTACAAAATCATGCCCATACGCTGTCTGACTTACTACATCAAACAGGATTAATCTTGAATGGAAACAACGAATACATCCTCAAATATTAATGATTTGAAGCTGATAATTCCGAGTTAATAGAAACCAATGGCTGTGAGGAAAGTCATGTAATCTCCCACAACTTTTTAGACAGTGTTACCTTGATTTTGCCTTGAAGGACGCTTTCCTGATGCTCCTCATTCAGAGGTATGTCTCCTACCACATCACTGATGCTGGTAAGAGCTGAAAACAGCTGAAACTGGAAACAGCTGAAAACAATACAGAGGGTGGCATCATACCACCTCTCCAAGCAACAGCTAGTAAGCGTTCAAGGAAAGGCATGACTGAAAGGAGCCCTGGTAATGCTGAAGAGAGGTAAAATAAAACAAGACTGTTGCCCATTGCTTTTCCAGTCCCGATGGGAAATAATGATTATAGTTTTGTGTCTCCACATGAAAAAGAAGACATTTTATCTGACACAGGTGTATTTAATCAACAGAGTACTCATTTTATTTTGATACTGAGCTATGGCAGCTGTTTAGGATGTGAATTAGTCTCCCATTAGATGCATCTCTGTTGCTTTACAGTCACCCAAGTTTCATCATGATTTTGCTTAAAACAAGAATGTTAAGGACTTTTTCCTGTATCAAGACTGTAAAAACCATTTGTTGTGTCACAGCAGTGGTCAATAATATTCATTAGTGTTTAGTGCATTTGTCAGGCTGGCACGACCAGCAACTTAAAATGAAAATAATAAAATACATAAACCAACATCTTTCCACATTTAATTTGGACATAAATAATGGCATCAGCTAATGCTGAGAGATAGAAAGTCAACAACATCATTAATTTAAAAATTATCTGCAATGAAGGAATAAAATAACAGATTGATATTCCATTACAAATCTATCTAAAGCTCTTTTAATTATATTGACAATAAAGCAGGACAACGGTGAGGAAAAATGTATATTTCTGAAGTTGTACATCATTATGGCAGGCATCTTTTGCACTGGTACACACTGTTCTCCACATACTAAAATATAGCTTTATCTTCTTTAGTGAGAAATACTTGAAGTAATTGCAAACAGTTGAGATGAGGTCACATAAATCTCCTTGTGACTGAGTGGAGGGAGTTCTGAGTACGGGGGCCTGATCATTTACATTCAGAAAGGCTCAATGGAGTCTTGCCTCTGATGTCAGTAGAAACAGGAGCAGTCCCAAAGTCCACTACACTAGAGCTCTCCAGAAAGTAAAGTTACTGTGCATTGGGCCCGATACTTAAACAGTTTCTCATTTTGATTACCTACATTGAAAACATACAAGTTGAACCTTAATTAACAGCAGTCCTGCATCAAATACCAGTAGGGTTTATCAGGAGTAAACAGGAATCAGCAATAAAGGAGATTACTTTAGCTGCATATTCTTCCAGCTAAAGTGAATTTTAAGTGTATAATGAATGACTAAAAATCTAAATATGGTCCATGACTCTTCAATGAAACAAATTCTACTGCTATTCTTTTAAATTACTTGCTACAATCTTGTACATATTAGGTTGTGCAGGTGCTAAAGAGCAGATTGAGAAATTTGAGCTATAAGATAGCATCTCCTTTTAGTTATGGAAGATTATACTAATTATTTTTATAAAAGATGGTGCTTTTTTCTGCAGCCAAGCTATAGCTTTTCCTGTTATGGGGCCTAATTGTTGGTGGTGTTATAATCGTAGATATACAAGCCCTTTTGATTTTTAAAGACCAAGAAAACAAAAGTAAAATGCTGTCAGCAGTGTTATTCAAGGGAAGGCAGAGTTCACATACAAGTAGAGTTACATTATATCTTAGAAATGTATAATGACGGTATCTTTTTTAAAAAAGAGCACTATCATTCTAGGATCATCTAGTCCTGAATGCTCAAAGTCCTCTGCAAACCTTCTAAGAGTTTCCCTTCTGCACTGGTCTGACTCGTGTGGATTGTAAAGAACAAGAAAAATATCCTCCACATTTCTCCTAGATTAGTAAGTCAAACACCTGCTTTTCTGCTTTCCTCTTGTAATGATTTAGTGGTTTTGGAACCTTCTGGTTGCTCTTCTCCATGACAATATGTGTCAGACAAGACACTCAAGAAAAGCCATAGCAGACTACCTTTTTGCCAGAATCATGTGAGTTGACAGATCATGCTACACTCAAAATCTTGTTACAGACAAAAGGGAGCACACCATATTGTTAGTCCAGTTAATGTTTGAACTATCCAATCCAGATATTATCTAATTAATAAAGAAAAGCCTCTTTAATAATACCATTCAATAGCTATACAAAGCTTTCCCTTCCCAAATGTTATGCTCACTCTGGATCCTGAGGTTGGCAGTTTCATTTGTCCTCAATAAGAATAGGGAAGGGCTAAAAGGAGTTATCAATGCCCTGAGGTCTGAATTAGGAGGAGTCTGATCGTGACGATGGTGATGGGGTCATTTTCTCCTCAGTCTTGGTGACCATTTGGGTCATTTTTACACCTTTACTTATTACAGTTTGCTTCCTTTTTGTTGATTCCTAGCTACAGCTTGCACAACATGCTTCCCCAGCCCCAGTTAGCTGTTGTTTGATACACAATGACAAACCTAGGTTTTTCAGACCGTTTAAAATACGTTGGATTCACAGAGCTTATACTACATCAGGTGAGGTTATGGTCACGTGACCACCGTACTATTGTTAAAAAATGCTAAAATCAGCTCTGGCCAAGGCAGACCTACACGAGTCCTGAGATCCTTCACTCCCAGATCAATACAAAGTTTATGGCCTCTTTTTAGTAATGGCAAAATTGTATTAGTCAGGCTACAGTTGTGAATGTGCTCCTGCCCAGCAGAAAATAATCTATTTATATGCTACCTAGGGACATCTCATAAGAAGTGCATGAAGACTGATGTTGTTTGAAGAAGAATAGTTTTCTTCTCCCCTCTATAATATGAAATTAAATTAATTTAGCAATCCTAAAACTTACTTTTCAATGGATATTGCACACACCACACAGTTCAAGACTTTGTTACCTCAAAATGTCAGGAAAAGTCATGAATTCTCTTATGCCCAAAAGATAAAAATGGAGGCTGGTGACATTATGAAAACCTCCCTTGTGAAAATTAGACAACTAAGGGATCTAACCTTGCATTCTCCTCAGACCGGTTGACATCATAAGGATGAGGACAGGACAAAATCAGAAGAAAAATATGTTTCTGTATATTAATGCTAGTCCCAAAAGTGGTTTTCACCTCAACAAAAAATACAAACAGGGTAGATAACAGATGGTTTATTCACTCCTTGAAGAAACAGTCAGTCAATAAATTTCTGATGTGCTGAAAGTTTTAGAGATATAGAGGTCAGCATCACTATAGATGCAAATGGCTAATATAGAATATTACATTGAGTATTCATTATTCTCAGAAAGTGATCTTTATAAACATTTTTCCATTAATACGAAGCTTGTATTTATTCTTCCAATGTTCCATGGAAAAATACATTAAAGGATAAAACAAATGATTTTTTAATGCATAGGGGATTTATATAATGCTTTCCATAACTTAGGAAAAAGTGCTTCAAAGTCATGCTCCCTTTTGTTTCTACTGCTATTTACAAAGATAAGCATTTATAGTCTCCATTTTTTTCATAGTCTAGGCAGGGGGATAAAATATTATTAAGTTGTTGCTTTAGGATAAATGCAAGCCCATGGATTATTTGCCTTCTTGAAGAGATGCAGCATCTTGAAGTGGGATCCAAGATGTAAGAACACAAATAGTAGGGAATCAATCATCTTGAAAACTGCTGCAAGAAGTAGTGTATTTGCTACCCTTTAACACAATTAGCCCTCTGTTCTCTTAATTCTTACATACAGTTAGTCAAACACATTTACCATGTGAGGACAAGGTTTGGATGAACAAGTACTTAGACTTCTAAAAGTTATGAACAATACATTCACACATCCAAAAAATAATTCTAAGTGTACAATTAAGCTGCAATATTTAAGAAAGACAAAAATGGAAAACAGGTTGTTTCCTTTCTATTTGATTGCTCAGACTAGGGATCACTATTATTTTCCTGACTGCATTTCTGCTGTTACTGTCTTTTGTGTCAAAGTGAGACAATGAGGCTAATTTCCTCCTCATTGTTTTCTCATGCTCACCAAACTTTCCAATGAAATGCTGAAATTGTAAAGCACAAATAAATGCATTCACAAACTAAAAAGTATATTCTGAGTTAAACAACTCTATCGGGTCTTTTGCAACAATTTTACAACATCTCAGACATGCATTTTAATCAATAAAAATAGAACACAATTGACTTGTAATTTTCCTGGGAATCTTCCTTTGCTAATGAATCTCTCGTACACATATCATGTCTCTCTTTCAGTGAATGTATTTCTTAATTAGAATATACAGTTCTTCAGCTTGCAAAGTTAGAAAGGAATTTTCACATGTAACTAAACACAGATTATTCCAGAGAATGGCAGTCCTTAAACTGTCATTCTCACTTAGATGTAAAACACATAGTTTCACCAACAGTCACATGATTAGCATGTCTTCATGAAGATTAAAATAAATTCAAACATATACATCAAAAACCAACTTTGGGGACATAAGATTTTACCTTGGATAACCTTTCAAAATTCAGACTGGAAGCAGTTAGAAGATCTTCCTTTGCAAAATATTCAGACATGGGACAATAATAACACCAAGTCCAGAGGAAGCACCTGTTTCCACAGAACAGCAGGGTTATTCATTATCGGAAACAATACCATAGCAGAGGCGGCTATGATGTGCATTGAATAGCCCCATGAAAAGTCTGAACAGTTACCATTAAAATAAGTCCACCAATAAAATAAGTCCACCAATAAATGTGTTGACTGCACTCCACACATAAGTTGTGTTCAATTTTTGCCCACCGCTAGACTTTCAGTGTAAAAGTCCATTCACTGTAGCTTTTTGTCCTCTTTCTAGAAAATATCTTCACGGTAAAGGAGGTTTCTGCTACTGCAATATGAATCTCTACTCACCTTATCTAGCAATGTCAGAATTAGTCCTAGTGTTGCAAATCTAAAAGTTTTCATACTTTGGCAATGGTGAGTCTCCAACAGTTTGAAACCATTGGAGGCAACAGACTGAACCAGAGCAAACTACATCAAAACCAGCATGCAGCATATCTTACAGTCATTGCTAAGCCTAAGAAGGTAGGAAGAGATGCTGATTAAAAATAGTTTTTATGGAAATAAATTAAGAATAAACTATATTTCCCTTGATATTCTAGTTGGGAGAGTGGAAAGTTTAGTCAGGATGAAGAAAACCTCAGTAATTTTATTAGGATATGGCAGTAGAAAACTGGTCAAACACAGGGTGGCAGAAGTAGATGGTGTAAACCCTCATGTTTTAAAACCAATGTATTTCACCAGTTTACCTTGTCACTTCTCAAATTCAGATAAATCAGAAATCTCTAACTACATCTTAGATCAAAAAAACATTGCCGATTTCTCCAAAACATCAAAATCCAGCCATATTTGTGTCACTCAGTTCCACTGACTCTAATTTCTCAGCCCTCATCAGCCCTCATCTCTCAGTTATTCATGAAGTGGCCGCAGGCAGTGGAGGACCGAAGGCCATCATTTTACAATATGGATATGCTACCAGCTGGGGTAAAAGGGTAAATCCAGATGGTAACTTAAGTTAGATAATACATAGTAGAAGACCACTTCTAGGATTTTCTAGACAACAGCCAACAAACCAAGACAGATGGTAATAAAAGTAATGATAAATAATGGAATTGTGGAGAACGAGATGGAAAATTATTATTCCATCACAGATGTATCTTACAGTGTATTCTATATGGGAAGAAATACAGGGTAGAACAAAAATATTATCCTGAACATTGACATTCCTACCAAGATAAACTTTAATATTAAAGAAGTGACTGATATGGGAAATTGAAATATAATAAAGTAGTCTGCAAGTCAAAAAGTTGTTGTCTGGTAAAATGGACAGTGTCTGTAAAAAAGTGTCTGTAATTTCAAAGATATGCACAGGAATGTGGGGAGCAGAGTTTGAAAAATATTTTTAATAATTTTGGCTTATCATAGGTGAGCTTAAAGAACTGATTCAGTTTACAGCAGCTGTGCTATTTACTGTTTCCTCTATTCATAGCTCATACATAGGAATAGATCTCAAGGGCATCATTCTGAATCTTTTACTGTATGTGAGTTTCAGTACTGAAATTCTAATGCACAGAAGAGACAGTCCTGATGAAATGATCCCATTCTCTGAAACAGAACTTCCTCTTACAAAGAAAGGATGTGGAAGCAAATGACAAGCTAGCTAATTTTTATCTACTGATATGGTAGATTAGATTTGTAAAGCAATGTGATCTCATCTTATTTGGTCATGTACCTCTGCACACCAAAATGAGATGCCAGGTGCACGTCAGGTGCCTAAGGCTCTAACCATGCAATTTTATATGAAAGGCAATATTTGGTGGTTTAAGCAATTTCTAATTGCAGCAAGAATACATTGAGATTGCCTGTGTCTGAGGCAGACTTTTTTCTTTTCCAAGCTTAGCAAAATGAGGACATAAAAATATTAAAAAATGAAACCTGTCTAGAAAACTTGATAATAGCTGATGAAACAAAAATTTAGTTAAGTGTAATGCAATTAGACTTCAGTAACGTGCTTGACTTGGTACTGCACGACATATTGCTAGGAAGCCAGAAGACCAGAAAATCACCATGGCACACATTACATGCATTCAGCTCTGAATAACCAGCAAGTCTCAAAGTATAATTAATTCTAGAATGAAGACTCCTCGGTGAGCAGGTGTGCATCTCAGAGAACCAACAGGGATTAGTTCATGATTCTGCTGTGTTTATAAGGTTGTTAGCAATCAAAACACAATGAAATCCTTACTGCCTAAGTTCGTAAATGACACAAAAACAAAATACAGAAGAGTATAGATAACAAATAGGTAACAAAGAGCGGACTTCATTTTTCATATAGGCTAAAACCAAACCTTGCATGGCATTATGGCAAAGTTTAACATTACTGTAGGTGGTACTTACAAAATGGAGAATGCTGGTGTGGCTCTGAAGAAGGATTAAAACTCATGGTACAGAAAGATATTACTACCTTTGTATTTGCTTTAGGGTGAAAGTTACTAAAATGCTGCATCCAGCTTCAGAGTTCAAAACTCAAAAATTACTGGAGAATGACCAATGGACTAGATATGTGAGGTGGAAGAATTTCATTCATTTGTTCTGCTGAAAAAAATAATAGCTTGTGTTACCTTGTTTACAGTTTATATATCAGCATGGGCATGTATACACATATATATGATGCGTATTGTATTCATGACACATTGAAGTTAGTACTGCTGACAGCTGAAATTTTTTTACGATGTTAAGAAATAGTCATCTTGGTAAAAAAACAGTTATCTTGCTCCAGTGAATTGATTAGTTAGACACATTGATTTCACTATTTTTTTTAAACAAATTGGTTAATTCACGTAACATCAAAATAAGTTGCTTCTGCTCTTTTATTTTGGTTATTTGTGTTTACCAACCTAAAGGATCCAAACTAAACTAAATGTCTACAAAACGACAATGTTCTGTAGACTTACTGGAATTTGCTACAGTGATTTGATCCACAAATAAACTAAAAAAAAAAAAAAAAAAAGATTTTTAATTTTCACCTTTAACACAAAAAGAAATTAACATTCCTATTTTTCAGATAGATCTAATTACTAACAGCATGAGAAATATCATCGATAAATAGGATTCCCCATTGCTAAGAATTTTACAATAAAGAATCAATATTTTTCAAAAAGGTATCTTCTAGTTAATTCTTAGGTCCCAGACTTAAAAAAGATATTAATTCAGAAAAGCCTTACGCCTTTCAAAAAGCTAGAGTAGGTCACGGCGGTTCTTCCTTTAAGTTAAAAAGGAATTTTTTAAAAAATAAAAGAAAAAAAGTACCAAATATGTTGGTACAGAACTTTTCCTTCACTTTCCTTTAAACTTTTTTTCATGGTATCATGAAAGGAGAGAGGCCATGTACCATCAATTAGGATTATAATGACATGTCAACCCACTAAGGCAGCAAGAAAGGAGAAGAAAGGCAGGCAGGCACTGTCTCTTCTTGCCTTATGAAATATGAATACTGTTTTTATAGTCCCTTCTGCAAAGCTGATTTTGGAGTCAAATTTTGTTGTCTCTCTTTTTCCTCTGCAATATAATCGAAAGGCTGAACAGATTATCTTAATTCTGTCTTTTCTTAATGCTTGTGGTTTCACAACCAGTCAGATAGCAAATGAGCCCTTGCAGATAATAATTCTGAAACTCCCTTGCTTCTCCTACCAAACTATTTAAAGCTGTTTCTGTAGCACGTTGTCTTTTGCACTACGAAAACATATAGATGTCATAAGATCAAGAAAACACTTCAAACTAGCCGTCATATTTATATCTCTCTTATCCTCATTTTCAGTTACAGTTCAATTATTTTATGAAAAATTTACAAGAATTTCAGCCAACTATAAGACGCAAGCGTGAAAAATTTCAGACAAATGGTTGAAGTTTAACATCATCAGAAGCTGAAAGACAAGACTTCCAATGAAAGCTGTTGGACACTATGAGCCTTATTTCACTGCCACTATAATAAAAAGTACAGTCAAAATATCTTTCAAGTATTTGAAATAAAATATTCCAAATAAACAACCCCCAAACAGTTCAACATTTTAAAACAAAATCTAGTGTCATTATTATAGTTTCTACTGTAAGCCTGAATACAATAGGCAAAAATTCAGGATTTGAAATGTCTTTGATGTTGCTGTTTTTGTAAGAACTTTTTTCTTTTCTTCCTATCAGCTTGCTTAAAGAGTAAATATTCATAATAGATACATAATAAGTACAATTATGATCACAATCTGAATTACTCTCTCCATTGGTAATTAATAGTTTTCAGCATCACAAAACTTACTTATTACTGTTGTGGAAACAGTAATGGACCTAAAACTTTTTATGGGTCTCAGTAATTTTTAACTCTTATATTTTCACACCTTTGTCAAGGCAAAGTGACTAACACAACAGTCACCTACATGTGGTTAATGGTTTTATTATTGGCAACCATTCTTCAGCAAGACCCTACATCACACCCAAAGAACTGCCAATAGTCATGTCCTGTCCACTGAACAGCGGCAGTCCCAGGAGCAAATGAGAAACATGGTTTGAAAAAGAAATAAGCAGACAATGTCATACAGGAATAGCAGCAGCCAAGTTAGATGCCAGGTCCTTAGCCCTTCCTTTTTTAAGAACTCATTATAGGAAACTTCAAAAATTGTGAGTTCTACTTTGTTCTTTCAAATGGGAATACCAGTCTTGCACTATGTATATTCACGCTTCAGAAATGACGTCCAAAAGACTTGCATGTACTGTTTAATCAGAAATTTAGCTAAGCTAAATGTTGCATCTTAATCAGCGTGGCACATTTCATTTTACATATGCAACTTCAGCCCTCTTTGCAGGAGTATAACAACTGTCCAGTGCCAATTATTGTTTATTTGTATTATATTCCTGCATGCAGCTTCTGTCACAAGCTATGATCCCACTGCAAGTAACACTATAAAAACATAGAACAAGATGGTGCCTATCTAGAACTTTACAAAGAAGTTTACAGTCTGAGTGTAAGATGGGATACGGCAGACGGATACAGATGCTAGGGGACTGCATGGAAGTAATGAGACAGTAATTATTAGTGCGATGGGGAGCAGTGTTGTAAAATTAATGGCTGCATTACAGGAAAGGGAAATTCAAGAAGAAATTTAAAGGAAGTAGCTATGGGGGTGCTTCTGGCAAAGTCCTGTGAAAGGCAGCAGAGAGAAAAGCTACTAGTTAAACACAATTAACTCTTGGTTGATTGGTCTAAGGTTGAGGGCTGATCAGAAGGGAGGTTGATACCTATACATACAAATGATAGGGAAAATCATCTATACATAAAAATGATGAGGAAAACGATAAAGAAAATCTGCCATCTTAAGTTTCATGCAATAGAAAAGAACCAGTAGATTACAGGACAGGAGGGAATGACAAAATCAAAGTAGAAAACAAGATAAAATTTGTCAAGTCCTGAGACATGGAAGTACTGGAAATTAAGGCACCAGTTCCAGCCTGTGGGACTATTGGCTCAAACATTAAAACAACCTCATCCCAGGGAATGTGTATGTAAAAGCCTGAACAGTCAGGTCAACACTAACTCAATGGTATGGAGTCATAAAGGGAAAAATCTTACAAACAGATTCATTACCCAAACTCACACCTCCAGTGCAACACAGAATGCTGCCTAACACAGTTCTTTCCTCATGTAAGGTGACCCCTGCTTTACGAACTTCTGACATCACTCGTCTAGCAACTTGTTGGATTGGAAGCGACATAAAACTGGTGAACTACCTCAACCTCTTCCTACCTTTTGCAAAAAATGGGCGCCTTTCTGCTTGATTGATTTCTAAGATCAGGTACTACTGGATTCTCCATCAAAGATTATTTCTAGACAGTCATCCCTTACAAACTATTGGAATAAGCATCCAAAAAGAAATTTTCTACAGTTGCTACCACCTCCCAGCACTCATAACACTTTCCCAATGTCCATGCTTCTTCCCTCTCCTACAGCCTACCAGCTTGACCCAAAGAGAAAGGAAATGCCATTACTGCCATTAAAAGAAAGTAATTTTGTAGTAATTCTCTACATTTTCCTGATTCTATAGGTAAACTGAGTTAAACATAGTTTAGCCTGAAATACTCAGGGAACAGCAATGTCCTAAATTCTGGCAACAGTTGTTTAGTTTTTGTATTGTATTCGAAGTGGTAACTGGTGGTAGCATATAGCCTAACCTGAGGCTGGTAGTTAAAAACTGTGCGTGCAGTAAACACAGAGAGTAAATTCCAATGATAGTTTAGCAAAATGGACTGTATTGATTTGCAGCCGAAGAGTTAAGCACAATTTTGGACAGAAAGCAGTTGCAAAAAATCCTATGTTACGGCAGAAATTACGCACGTCTCTGAGGCAGTGAAAGCCACTCGAAATGGAGCCAGCAGCACCTTTTCTAATGAGAGAGAGCAGTGACAGTTCACCGTTAGGTGGGAGCCAAAGTTTTGGAGGCTTTGTCAGATATGTGCAAGCACACACACACACACTCCTAGGGTTCTTAAGTGGCCATTGCATCATGCACAGAGTTTGACAACAACATCTGCTCAGCAACAGCATCCACCAGTAAAATAGACTCAGGGAATCTGGACTTTCCATTTCATTGAATGTGTCTTACTACTTATGACCTTATTTGTAGCGTATGTGGGCTTGTTTCCAGGAGACTCATTAAAAAAAAAAAGGTTATAAAGTGCTGACAGGTTCTCCGGGCTAACAATGATCTTCTTAGTACACATAAGACTAAACACATAATGCTGTAGTCTATGCTGCTATGTAGGAGGCTGTGCAATGCTGTTAATTTGTTTTGTACAGCAAATGGTAAAGGAAAATTAACTTCCACTGTCTATATCACAAGATACAATTTTATTAATATCTCTCCATTAGTAAGTTATTGGATACTAGTCATCCTCATAAGCAAGTCACACAATTTGCGCATTCCAGTGGAATTGTTTGACCACACCAACCTATTTATTTTTTTTACTTTGCAGCATAAGATGTAGTGAATGGACAGGAAAGCCGCATCAACAGCAAAATGAAATTGAGGACTTCAAGCAGCCTAGAATTTGTTTGTTTGATGAACTCTTAAGAAAAGAGAAGATAAATTACTGTCATATTCTAAACTTATGCCCATCTGTTTTACAGAAAGGTGACGTCTCCCTGCAGCTAAAATCTTCAGAACTTTTGCTTTAGGAAGTAATTTCTGTTACTCGTCACCATTAACCACAGCCTGGATGCCATTTTCAGTGGTTAGAGTATTTGGAGTTTTGTTTTTGCAACTGTTCATAGGAAGTTCATCTGAGCCTTGTGACTTTGGTTTGAAAACAAACAATTATCTTTCAGTTTTTTCTCATCTATCCTTCTGTGAAGGTCTGAATACTTACTGACAGTGATATTGGCTGGACAACAAGAGCTGACACAGAGTGAAGAGACTAATTTTCTCTTATTTACAGCGCTTTGCTGTAAGGAGGTGATAATTATTTTGTTTCAACACAAATGGGAAACAGCACTTCAAAACCTTGCATCTGGATTCATAACTGCTCCAGTCAACTATAGGAAATTTGTGGCTTGGAGAATGACAGTGGAGGAAGGTCATTAGCAATTACTGAGAGCTTTAGAACGAAACGTGTTTTAGATTGAAGTGTCCGATTACTGGTAGAGTGATGAAAGGAGAATAACTCACAGTGAAAATCTTTCCCCTGCCCTCTGCCATTTTGCTAACCGCTTAGAGTAATACTTCATACTAGTCTCTTGACATTTGACTTTTTTCTTAGGTTATGCTGTCATTCTTTCCTGAATCTGCAAGAGCCTGCCAAGAGATCTGTTTTTATAAATATACAGTTTAAAGTAAATACACCCCTGCGATGCAGCAAATAATTCAAGTTCAGATTATGAGCTTGAAAAACCTAAGTCTACATATGTGGTCTGGAGGGACTCTCAAGAGCTTGGCAGAGAACTAAGATGAAGCTCCAAGCTGTACTGAAGATGCTTCATATGCTTAGAGCTCCTAGACATCAGGAATCTGCATCCCTGCAGAGGGACCCAGTATGCTAGAATTTGGTGATGAAGGACTGAGTATGGCTTTCAATGCAGTTGCCTTCTAACAGAAGCAACTGGAAATGAAAGAGTGAACAGGACAGCTGCAGTGGTAAGAGAGATGGGACAGGACTGAGTCAGACAAGACGGGTACAGAGAAAAAAGGTTGTAGGAAGAACAATCTACTATGAGAAATGTGAATTGTAAGAAAAAAAGAAAGGAAGGTATTATGATTTTAACAGCGGAACACACATTTCTGCAGGTCACAAAAGTAACAATAGCTCCGCATTTTCTGATTTGTGGTGACAAACTTTGCACTGTTCATATTCTTCTAACATAATAATTTAAAAGATTAATTGTTTCTGTAGTATTGGTACACATGAAGTTTTGTAGATGCTGATACCTCCAGTAAGTAGCTTGCAGACTGGCTAAGTATTTCTACTCCAGGATTCCTTCTACACTACAGAAATGACTTCGGCAATTGTATTTCCAGTTTCTGTCCCCCATAATCTTTGCTCAAAACAATCTATTTGCTAATGAAGTGAGTTGCAACCCTTTTAATAGCTGTTACAGTAAAAACAGTCACAAGGCTTTAGGCTACAGTACTGAAAACAGCTTCTTTTGTTCCCATAACAGCAGCTCAACCAGCTGCAGCATTGGTTCAAGTGCATTAGTTGCCAAGAACCATAACCAGGTGCTCATTAAAGCCTGCCATTCATTAACAGCCTTTAACGGCATTGATTCAGAAGCACACTTCACTCTTATATAACATTACTTACACCATCAGTACAGGGGTGCTGAAACATCACTTTTGAACAACATCGGTCTTTCATGTTGCATTTTAACTATACAGAATGGCAAAAAAGTGAGTCTTCAATAACTTGTGAAGTGATAGACAGACCATTAGATTTTTCATGTTCCCAAGTGGCAGAGGTTGAAGTTTCAGGCTAGAGATGAAATATACATGATACATTCCTCAGCTAATTATTTGTCAGTATATTAATAAATCACACCGGTCCCTGCAAGGCTATCTAAATTTAGAAGGTTCATGAGATGTAATACATAATTAATACCCTTAGATTGGATGGCTTAAAGGCAAGTGATTTCCTGATCTCATAAGAAGTAGAGAGCATTTATCATTGTTGTCCAAGTAAGGAATTTTCAGCATGCCTGCTTCTTGGGACAGTGTATAAATGTCTCTGTCATTTTTTCTGGTTCATGAGTGGAAAACAGAAAATACATAAGAAGCACAGCTAGATGTTTTAAGACGCATGCATGTTAAAGTTACAAAATCTAATATGAGCACGTATGAGTAATGAATTGATGGTTAATCATAACAATCCATGGAAGTTTTACCACTGAGATCACAAGATTATGGCCAGGTCACAAATATATGCATGAAAAATTCTCCAATCATCTGTGCATATGGCTTTGTGTTCTCCAGTCTCTCCTTTTCTCAAATTGTTAATCCACAGCCTTTTTGGAAGATGGTCCTCACAGCCTCCCACACTCCACCTCTCTGCCCCTTTTGCTCTGTGGCTCTCCATAGGACCCCTTCCCTGGTCCCTTTCTCTCTCCTTGTATATTTTATTTATGAGAAAAATCGCCAGCAAATACTAATTAAATTCTACAATAATGCTTCTGCTTTGCCCTCTAAGCATAAGTTGTCCTATCTGGATCAAACACAATCTGATGATGAAAGCATCCCTTCAATATCAGGCTGCCAAAAACAGACCTCCCTCCTCTCCTTTAGACCATGCCCACTATCTTGGTGAGCACTGTGCACAGAACAACCATACAGCCTTTCCCACTGTGGAGAAAAAAGCAAACTCTTCGCTGCTATGGTTACTTCTCCCCACCTCTGTGGCCAAGTTTGTGCCATCATTCATGGGCTACTATTTAGACTGTTAACTCCTCAAAGCTCCCTCAAGCTCATGGCTTAAAAACGTTTGAAATTCAGTGATTAGAAGAGAGTCTGTACTCTTACCTACAATGAGGATGACCATTTTTTTTCCTGCCTTTTAGGTCTCATGTGACCTGCTCCATTCAGAAAAGGCAGAGTACAAGCAGAAAAGGTACTGAGGAGATAGAGGATCAGAGGTGTGAAATGAAGTGGTTCAACTTTCTATCCCACCAGGCAACTATGATCAGAGAGGAGGACAAGTAACATTTTATAGTTCAAGGAAAAGGAAAGAAAAAGCAGTATAAGAAAAGAAAGAAAAATCTGTATAACTACAGATTGCTCTGTAGTTATAAGTACTGAAACATCAAATTTTGAAACAGAATTACCTTTCAAACTCCCTAATTCCTAGAAATATTTCCCAAAATCTTCCTTCTGATTCCTTCCAATTGAACATATCTTTGCGTTTGCAATTTAGACCACTCTTTAACTATGTGGACAGATACACAGGCAATATTTAATGTAGGCACAGCAGCAACAGACAGAAAACTCACCTAGCTAAACTCCTGTTTCCGTCAGATATATAGCTTTAGTATGGATCTCATCTTTGACTTGACCTGTTTCAGCAGCTTTTTCCCTGGCTTAAACACACACAAATTTATTCCACAAATATTCATAGATTATGCTGGTCAGAAGATATTTGCATCTTATTGCTGTGACCAAGTCACTTATATATTCACTTTTCTTCACTCGCTCCCTGCTTTCTACCTCAGAAAACTTGTGCAAACGCCCATATTTTAGCCAAAAAAAAATGCTTTCATGATACCTCCTTGCTGTCTCTGCTTTGAAGGAGCTTTTGCCATATATATACAAAATAGCATTATTTTTTTCATCACTTCTTCTCTGTCTTCTTCAGAACCTATTTGTTTCAGGACTTCAAACAATCTCTAGTAAAACTCATGGTGGACCTCCATAGGCTTCGCTGTTGTCTAACTCGGAAAGTGCTGCTTGCTGAATGAAGAGTCAAAGACCAAAGAGGGAAACATTGACACATTGACATCTCTGCCTAGTATCTTATCTTCCTAGTATTATGGGACATAAATTTCTGATCCTTTCTCTCTTTCTATATGTTTCATAAATGTCCTCTTTTTTTCTTTTATGCAACTGATGCTGGAACTGTGGTAAGGTTTTCTGTAATTCAGTGGTGGTTTCCATCAGTATTTTCAGAAGGCTCTCCTCCTACAATCTCAGTGTATATCATTGTTATCTGCTACCTTTATTTGGTATTATATTACCAAATCTATTAGTTAATTTTTTATTGTATTTATTATATTTTGTATTAATCTTATTGTAATGTAAAGAGTTAAATCTGCAAATCTGGATTATTTGAATGGACTAGTTGCTGCTGCTTTAATGATACACTAAATGGTTATGTGATTTGTACACCCACCATATACCAAATAAACATTGAAGGCATTGCTACTTGAAATAAATGCCTGTAAAAACTGGCCAGTATAGAAAAAAAGGATAAGTTATTACAAAATTTAGAATTACTTTTCCTCTTCTGAAAACATCCATAAGTGAGAAGTCTATAATGTCATCACTTTTTTGAATGCAGAATTTCCTATTATAACAATTACAATGATCAGACAGATCTTGAAACTTTATGTATTTCGTTATAACAAAGGGAGAATTTTTCCCTATAGAATTTGTAAGCAGCTTCGCAGATACATTTTATAAAGTTATTTCATTTTTCTGTTTCAAATCTTGTCAAAATGTCTCTGCTTTAACAACCAAGAAAAGATTTTTTTAATATTGGAAGATTTTGTATGAATGCCAAATTACTTGCTCCAAATTGTTCTTGAACATACAAGTGCTTGCAGGCTGATAAAATAATGAAATTATTCCTTAACCAGTTAGCAGTTATCACATTTTCCGAACTATTGATTTTAATTCTTTTTTCAGTTCTATGGTTTAACTCTAGATTTTACTGCAGCACTACAGAAATGTTAAGAAACTAGATATTCAGTAATACCTTCAGAGACATGTCTTTAGAGATATCAGCACCTACACATGGAATGTTTTATAATTATAAAAGTAGTGTACCTGAAGGTGATGGATGAGTTCTTTGATCCGTCCTCCTATTTCTGGTTGAAGGGTAAGATCAGACTCTTCAAAAGTCCCAGTTTAGAGCCGGGGGAAAAAAAGAATGCTTGTTGTGTTACACAGTTGAAAAGAGGAAGATTTATTTTAAGATAGATTGGTGGTTAACACAGTAAGGAAAGGGCAAGAATAATAATATGGGAACTATAAATAATATGAAAGAAAGGATAACAGATTAAGATATTTTGTCTTGGATTTTGTACGGAGGCAAAACATACCAATCTTCTAAAATTGTTTGTGTTCGTCTTTTATTTTCATTTTTTCTTACTGAACTCCTTAGGAGCATTCAGATCAGTCTTAAAATGCATGTGTTGTTTAACAACAGTCATGGACTATTTTCCCTATCCAGAACAGATCTCCAAAACAAGCAAGATGTTCAATCAAGGAGGAGACAATTCATCATGGAAATGCAATCCAGCCAGTGAACATCCATAGGAAAAAATGGGATCATCTTTCATTCTAGCTTTATAATCTCTGAATAACAATTGCTAATGCTAAAGTAAAATTCCTTGTATTGTGTCTCCAGCAAGCTAAAATTGTTTAAGTAGAAAAAACCACAAACCCACCATGAAATGAAATACTTCTATAATTTTTCTCAGCGTAAAATTTGAAGGAAAGCTGTCCTATGAAAAACACACTACTTTCCAAAAACCTGCCCTTTTTGCTGAAAAATCAGTGTGATGGAAAATTATAAAGCAGTCATAGAGTCCTTTTGCAACTAAAAGATACATCTTTTTTTTTCTCATACACATTGTGCTAAAAGTCACCATCACAACATAAAACAATGTTTCTCCTAAAACAGATCACATTTTACATATGTGCTAGTATTCCAGTCATGTGGTGGCTGCACTCTGAACCACGGTCGGGCCATACCAGTATAAGTATTCATGTTTTGGAGTGTTGATTTAGGCATCTGCAATTTTTTGTGTGTGAAATCCAGTTATTCCACAGCAAAGGCACCAGTAGCACTCATAAGCCGGAGAACCCTTGCTTCCATTCTTCATAGGAAGAAGCTGACAAACATTAGTAAGAAAGAATGAAGAATAATTCCATTTTTTAGACATAAATAATATCCTTGTGTCTGATTAACTGCATGGGAAATAAGACCTGCTGGTCATATAAATCCAGTGACAAAGAACCTGTGGACAGAGTGACTACCCTAAAGAACATTGCAACTTTGTGAATGGCAAAGGGAATTCTATGTACTACCCCATAAAGTCAAGCTCAGACAATCAGTCAAAATTATTCTTACAAGAACTGGTTAAAAAAATGCATAATATATTTTGAATATTTTTAAAATATTTTTAAAAATTCACCAAAGTGGAAAAATGTAGCAAATAACCTATTTTTTGTTTTGAATTTAATGACTCCTTTCCTGTTCTGATTCTTTTGTGATCTTGACCTATCCAGTTACTGAATTCTTAGTCTTGAACAGGCATTAAAGGATAACAAATTACTCAGCACAACCTCATCCGAAGACCAGACTTGGGTTTTGTATTCAGGACTTTGCAGCATACTCAGAGATAGAAATTCTTCCACTGACCTGTTTCAGTGTCCTGCGTCATATCGCCCAACTTAATCCATGATTGAGAAAAGTAGTCATGAGTGTTTCACAATGACAGTCTGTAAGGTATATTTTAAGTTACGGTGGTAATAAAAATTATTATTTACTTTTCTTTAGGCCAATCCATAACTTTCTAATAGTGAAATCATATACCGGGTTATACATAGAACAGCTAAGCCACTTAGAGAAATACAATAAAACCGCCTGTGAATTTAGTAGTTGTAAAATTCTTGCATTTAAGATATGAAGGTTTCGGGTTTTTTTAATTCAATTTATTATTGAATGTGTGTGTACTTTCATTTCCTTATTAGCTTTTGTCTTATTTGATTTATAGTTTTAGCTTCATAATCAATACCAATTGCCTGCCTGGAAATCAAATCCCACCATTGTTATCCCAATTTTTGGAGGAAGAAAAGACTCTCTTGCATAGATATTTTGTTTAGTTTTGTCTTCCTTTTGTTAATCTAAAATCAATAACCTCTTTGAACATGGAACCAAAATGAAGATGTACTCACTAGGAGTGAGACTGGTGGCCCTCACGTGAAACACGTTTTGTGGTGATTCCCTATGAAACAGGAGGGAGGGACAGGGTTAGGGTTAGCTCTTACCCACCCAACAGGGGCCTGTGTGGAAATAACCCTTTTATCATGTCGGTACATATAAATGCACAGGCTGCAGGGAAGGCTCCACACGTGGGCTTTCCATGCTCAGTTCCTTAGGCCTCTGGGGATGGGTTAGGGTTTAGGGTTTAGAGGTTAGCTCTTACCCACCCAAGCAGCTAATAGGGGCCTGTGTGGAAATACCTCTTTTATCATGTCGGTACATACAAATGTTTTGATTAACAGGCTGCAGGGAAAGCTCCACATGTGGGCTCTCCGCGCTCAGTTCCTTAGGCTTGGAGATAGGTTAGGGTTTAGGGTTAGGATTAGGATTTAGGGTTACAGTTAGGGTTAGGACAAACATTAGGGTTTAGGGTTAGGGTTTAGGTTTGGGATTTGGGGTTGGGGTTTGAGGTTAGGGTTAGCTCTTATCCACCCAAGCAGCTAATAGGGGCCTGTGTGGAAAGACATCTTTTATCACATTGTTATATATAAATATATTGATTCGCAGGCTGCAGGGAAGGCTCCACACGTGGGCTCTCCACGCTCAGTTCCTTAGGCCTGTGGGGATGTTTGCACCCCCTGGCTGCTCCCCACCATTTCAGGGGGAAGAGCAAAACTCATATTTTACTAAAATGCCCCTTTGCTTTGTCAGGCAGCTTGGAACTTGTCAGCGGAAGCAAGTCAAAGCATGTGAGCTGCTGCCGGGTGGCCTCATGCCATTTCCAGCACAAGGAACTTCCCCAGATTCCCGCACTAATGTAGCTAAAGAGCTAAACATTATAACCACAGTGATTGCTGCCTGACAGCTTTACTCTAACGAAGCCTTTCTGTATCCCCAATTTTTATTGTAAATGCTAGGTCAAGCACATTAATCAATTGATCTCTAAACATCCTCAAGCCATACAAGGTAGTAGTTTCCTCATTTTACTAGGAGAGGGTGAGGAACATCAAGCCACTTGTTACATTTCACACAAAAGACCAGTAGCACAGCTAGATATAGAAGTCAGAAGCCTCACTGCCTGTCTGCAAGTCTGAAATGAGCACTTGAAAATTTTATATTGTGTTAATCACAACCAACATAGCGGCTTTGCATTCTTATCAGAGTGATTCCAGATTAAACCATCCTACAGAAACAACACTGCTTGCTTAATGAACAAGGAAATACTGTGCTTGCCTACATTTCCTCTTTCTCTATATCATTAAAATCTTGTCAGAAGCCATATTATTTTTTCTCAGATAAATACACCATGGCTAGACAATGAAGTCTCCTCATCAGTGACACCAACATAGACAATGTTAGTGAAATGCTCTACAGAATATTTAATCAATCACAGTTTAAGAACTGGAAATAATCATGATTTTAATTATTGCTGACTCTAAGCAAAAACATTGTTCACTCATAGTTTGCTAAACCCAAAATCTGCTAATGAAACTGGTGCTTTAGGACATATCAGAGCTAGCTCCAGTTTGGAAGCAACATAGTCAATTTAATCCAGTACTGAAGTTGAGCTTTCAGCTGGCTTGGAATACAAGCAGATAAACCTTATCCCTGACCGGGGCATGGGTCATATCTATATGAAGTGCCATGTAAGTTTGTCTTCCTAGAATATGGGATATAGACATATTCTTCTTGAGGTGCATTGTCCATCCTCCTACATTTTTTCTTAGACTTCTAATTCTTCCTAAACTCTCTAATCTTCCTCCCTGTTAGTTTCTAAATTCCTCCAAGTAAATGCTACAAATGGTAAGTTATTTCTCTCTTATCACAACACAGAGTTTATTTTATTCACACTTTCTCATCTAGTATTCTTTGCTTCAGGCTGAAATTCCCGTGCCTTTCCTGCCAACTGCAGCCTTTGAAACACGTGACTGTTTGCGCATGCCTGCAGAGGCAGGAGTAAGCTATAAACAAAGAGGATCAAATTCAGACACATTCAACAAATAAACCAGACATACAGAAGCCAAAATTACACAGCCAAGTATTTCATGGGGCATAAATCTGTGCCCACACAATAAAAGTTAAGGTTGAGTACCCTTTAAAAATGTATTCAGAATAAATCTGGAAGCTGGAAAACAGTAAGTGAATCCTTAATGTGTCATTAGAAATAAAGACTCTAAAACTTAAAAAAATATATAGTGTTATCAGAGGCATTCATCGTCACCAACTTAATCCATTTAGAACTATATGTTCATACTGGCCTCCCTTTTGCCACCATCTGTGTTTGCACAAATCCCTCATATAGGGGATTGCAAAATATGCTGTCATTCCGGTAAATGATAAGTGTCACTAATACTAAGCACACCAAGGTAATATGTGTGCATAAATCCTAGAAATAGGTTTTCCTCTCTCATGGATTACAGAAGTATCATGTCCAAATGCTTATGCATACAGAATTCCACTGATCACCTTTTATAAAAGTGGTGCAAACTGGTACAGAGTAAGTTAAAAAAGAAAACTTAAGGTCACATCCTCTCCTTACAGTTTCATCTATTGGTATAAATGACACTGTCTACATAAAAAAATCCTGGTGTTAATGTCTATGCCTGCTTTTTTGTATTTTGTAAATTATAAATTATAGATACACATTTTTAACACACAGTTTTAATTAGCTGTTAGGAGGACATGACCGTAAATGCAGACTCTTCTGCTACCAGAGCATGCAGGAACTGAATTCTCTCTATGTTCATATTAAAAAGTCGTATATTTTTATATTACAACCCCCTGATTTGAATAACAAATTTCAATTATAGGCATATCTTGAACAAGATGTTATCTATGTATTTAGATGAGCTGTTATTTCTCATAGTTCAATTTCCTGTAATGATACTTAATCTAACTCAAGTACTATAAAAGTAGCTTTTTAGATGGATACCCACTAGTAATTGAAATAGCAACCATTTGGTTTAAAAATGAGAATTTTAAGTTGATTATCTGTCATATGCAGAATATGCATGGATAATTCTGTCCTATCCATAACTCACTTCTTGAACAATTCTCATTTGTACTATGAGAGACTATGAGAACCGTATGCCCTGCTTTTATTTAGGCTTTGATACAAAATACCTAATTTCTAGCACAATCAGTCATAACCTCTCTAGAAATTAAATTCTTCTTCCTTTTCTTTCCATGTGACTTCATTTCTGCATGGGAAAAAATGTTGTTCAGATGGATATTTGCTGAGTAGCTTTTCTGTCTTTCTCAATTCTTATTATGAAGCTAAGCTGCTTACAGAATTTTTGGTGTTAAAAACACATTTCATGATCCTAACGATGCTAATCCATGCGTAAAAGAATAGATGGATCTATAAAGTATCTTCCTAAGGAGTTCAATAGCTGTCAATAAGATTAGGTCCACTGAATTTATGGATATCAAAGCAGATTACATACACTGAAGTAAGCAGACATCTCAAGGTCCATCATGTAGATGGAGAATGCGAGGCTCTGAGAGGCAGGCAGGCAGACACTGCTCATGTCTGAAGCCAAGCCACAGCCACTGAACCAGAACTCTGGTGCCTGAAACATCCTTTTCATGCTTTTAAGTCTTGATATAATAAAACCAGGGCCATCCTATGGAAATATGATGAGAATGTCTTGCATAAATTTAAGTACACATTAAACACTGCTGTGTGGGAGAACACAACTCTATCCTTCTTACTAATCACATGTATTTCTTCATTGTAGTATATATGTGTAGAGCTGCTACATGTAACTTTTACCTCAAATTCTTAGGGTATCTAGTATTTAGCTCAGAAAATTCCTTTGGAAAATATCAGACTCAATTATTTTTTTTTTTCTAAAAAGGTGCTTTATTGTGTCTACCTTTATCTTATTGATTATTATTTTATTCTTACTAGAAATTTCCTAGTTGATATACCTGTAAAATTATATTGTAGAAATATCCACCATAAATTTCAGATTAACAAAAAATTACTAGTGGGAGCACTGGAATCTTTTGTGGCTTCCAAATACTCTTGCTTAAAATGTGCATTTAACCTACAGAAAGCTATAATATATCAAGAGCTGGTCTGATACATGAAATCTTTAACTTACTTTGAAAGAAGAGAATGGAGACGTGCCATTCAAGCTGTGGACAAATATCTATCCTACCAGCTGAAGGCAACTGCACTAATGGCACGACACCAAGGCTTGATATTTGACATGAAACAAGATGCTTGACATTGACATCAGTTGCAGGTGATAGGCATTGCAACCACTCTGAAAACAAGCTATAGAGTTTCCTTTACTGTCTAGCTGCAACCACACCACTTTTCACTTTTCCTTTTGGTTACTTACATTGTAAACCTTTCACCGTGCTCTTCACATGAGAAGTTTCATATGGTATCTTCACAGTCTCCTCTTTTCAGAGATTAGAGGGAAAGTTGTTTAGATTATGATAGCACTCAAAGTCAGCAAACTGCTGTCACTGTCAAAATAGAGATAAAAATATGGTTTTGATGCCCTCCATAAGAAAGCCCCCCAAATGGGAGATCAGGAGCACTTGCCCTGTGAAGAGGTGCTGAAGGACCAGGGCTGCTTCAGCCTGGAGCACGCTTGGCTTCAGGAACATCTAACAGCAACCCCTTAGTGCCTGCAGGGAGGTTGTTGAGAGGGCAGTCAGGCTGTTCACAGCAGTGCGTGGGAAGGGAATGAGAGACAATGGATATAAATTGAAACAACAGATGTTCAGGCTGGATATAAGGGAAAACTCTCTCAGCATCCCAGGAGTGGGATACGCTTCCCAGAGAGACTGTGCAGTCTCCATGCCTGGAGTTTTCAAGACCTGACTGAACAAAGCTCCAAGTAACCAGGTCCAATCTCAGAGCTGGCTCTGTTGCAAGCAGGAGCTCCCTTCCAGTTGGAATTATTCTGTGACTGTACGGACTCAAAGCAGAATTTTGGAGCTTGCAGAAATGACTGGAGGAAATTGCCTAACCTCTTTTATTCTGGAGGGCTGCATAAAAACCCCTCCCAAACCAGAGCTTAACAAATCTATGAAAATCAATGTCTGGGTCTATGTTAGCACTTTGGTTCAGAGTCTTGCAATTTTGAGCTGAATCTCCTGATCATATCTCCCCCCTTACAATGTGTTAGCTCAGTTCACAGGGTGGTTTTAATTTATGCAAATTGGGTTCCTTTTGGAGGAAACTAAAGAGAAAACTCCACGCCAGGCATGCACCAAATGCAATCTAAGTCATGGGTTCATAAGGGTCCTAATCAGAGATCAGTGCTTCATATGACTTCAAACTGCATGTGTGGTGAGGACATTTGAATCACGGAACCAGGCTAAACCTAAATAAAATAAACCCCCAGAACAGTACACAGGACAGTGGCAGAGGCCTCAGAATCAGCTACTTTGATCTGCTGATCTGCTTCTCCTCTGTCAGACTTGATGATCTATACACAGCCACTAACAGAAAAGTTAAGCTGCCTCCATTTGTACAGCCAGAAAAAAGAAAGAGAAATGAAAGAAATACTAATCGCTTAGGTGAAGGTCATAGCAAATCTCAAAAATACTCACCTAAGTTTAAAATTAAGTCTTAGAGAATTCTAGGATATTAATTATTATGTGCGGTGGGAAAGGGAATTACTGTTCTTTATCTTTCCAAAACTGCAGCACCAGCAACTGAAAGTTTCGCTTTTATGTCCTTTCTCTTTTGCATATTCTGAAACTCCTCTAGTGTAACTAACACTGGAAGCAAAACAAAGTAACAGATCTCAGTCCTAAGTACAGGACAAAAATATGCAGACAAACAAAGCAGCAATTATTAATTCAATACTACTCTGTTTAGTAGCATAATAACCATTCATTTGAAGTTCTATGAAAAAAAGAAGTGCTTAAGACAGAATGTGGGCTAAGATTTTGCCCTTGCCTCCTATTCATTTCATTTTATGTACATGAAGAGTACTTCAAATGAAAACCAAAACACATAAACACATTATGGCATGCTAAAAAATGTTGTAAAATAATAGAAAAGGAGGGGCCCAAGTTGTTTCTTATGAGCAATAAGTAGTCCTTTTAAAATTATCCAAAATTACACACATATTATTATTATTATTTCAGTAAGTAAAAAGGCATCGCAATCAACCCCCAGATGCTTTATATAAATATATGATATATGGCATGCGCTTCTCTAATCTCATCCTGTCCAGAAACCAGTAAAAACACTAGCGATGGCTCTGGAGTATCTTTTGTGGAAAGGATTGCTTGCATCTCCCTGATGAACATGAATCTGCATCAGAAAAGAAATTCTGCCCCAACTTCAGTATCAAGTCACTTTCAATGATGTCTTGAATGAGCAAATATGATGAACAATTTTCTTGACTTTAAATTTTTTTAAAGTGGAGGTTGGACTTGGTGACAAAAAATGAATGGATCTTCACATCCATCCAGTGTCTCAAGCTAAAACTCTGCACAGTCCATGGATAATGAAGCAATTTTTGTCAGTAGTCATTCTAACAGTTATTACAGCAGCTTTTATAAAAATTTAATTTTCTTTATTTATCTCAAGATAATAAGAGACTAAAACACAACTCAGAAACCTACAGCAAGATTACAGTTCCCAGAACTTAGTGAAATCTACACTCAGTGCACCTCTTCTAATTGTACCATTTATTAAAAACATAACAAAAAAATCCCCAAAACAATTATTTTAAGACTGTTTTTAAATATGACTAATTTTTTTTGCCAGTTCTCTGGGTAGATTAGAGCTGCACCTAATCAACATAAATAAACTCTGTTTCACTAAAATGTTAAAGCCTCTGCATAGTCTTAAGCAAGTCCACACTAGACACAATGAATGACTTTACATGCTTAAAGTAAAATATGCTGATGGTGCCTTGTTGAATCAAGACCTTAATACTATTTAGGCATTGAGTAGGGTTATGGCAGAGGGACAAGAGATAATATCTTATTTCTCGATGTAAGCATCAGAAGAGGGAAGATGATGTGCAACCTATAATGCAGAAAACACACATTAAATCATCAATACTTCAATATCAACTTTACTGATTTGTCATAATAATAGCAATGATGATGGGAACTGTCTTTACAGACCTATTAGAAGATTATTTTTTTCTGCTCTGATGATTTAAAATTACTTTTGATTTCTTTCATTTTCCCCTTTCTTTCTACTGATCCTACCGTAACATTGATGATGTAAATCATCATAGTGCCGTTGATTAGTGCTGTGGTGTATTTTTGGTTAAAAGAAAGAGACAAATTATTGTGAGTCATCCCAGCTTTTAGCAAGTAAATCAGATTCAGTTTGTTAAAAAAAAAGTTTCGTATGCAAAAATTTTCTGAACATGCTGAAATTTGTAGGTCACTACTTTACCATCCGTGCATCTTTCCAAGACAGTCTGTAAAACTACCAACAGTTTCTACGGGCTTGCTGAAGCACAGCTACACCATAAACTAAATGTGTCAGCATTGAGGACAGAGCGAACTTCACAGGCTTAAAGCTGAGTACCATCATCATTAACCTCAATGTAAAATTTTTCAGTCAAAAATTCTCCCCCCCTCAGTTTAGACTGACTGAAACATTTTTCAAGTCTGGAACAGACTGGGTGGTAATGTGCACTATACAACTAAGAAGACTTTGGTGGTATATATAGAAAAAAATCTTTATTTATTTTAGAAAAAGCATTTTTATAGTATTTTCATTAAGAAAAAAATAATTTGAAGTTAAAAGACTTCTTATCCAATCAAATAAAATAATTTCATTTGACTTTAAAATTTTATTTTACCCTGCTTGAAATCAAGTCTAAAAATTTCTTTAACCTAAACTATTTCTTCCTGATTTTTCAGTTTGGTAAACAAATTGAAACTATCATTTGTTCACACAACTGCAATGTCCTATAAACACTGGCTGTAATTACTTTCCACAACAGCTATCCTTCAAATGTATGTGCTAGATACAAGAAGGTCAATAGCTCTTAGAACTTAATCAGCATGGAATTTGCTAATTAATGTATAGATGAAGATGGCAACAATCATGTATATAAAGACTTCCAAATATGTAATGTAATATAAACTCAGAGACAGCAGTAATTATATCTTGATTAAATAATCCCTGAGTACTCTTATACTCTGTAGTTCTATAGTATTCTACACTCTTAAGCATAGATAAGTTCAAAGTCCCCAAAATGCAGGCTGAGGTCTTACAGAACCAGAACAACTCAGTTACTTAGTAATTAGGAAGCAAAACAGCACAGCTTGTGTAAAGTATTTCAGGTCTATAGTTTCATACAGTTCTGAAGTTAATAAGCCAGTGACCTAATAGGCTCTTATTAACTTTCCACTTTTTTTTAAGGCATTTTTAATATTGGACATTGGAGAAACACCTGCCCCAGGCACCCTCTTGCCACCTGCAGTTCAGTGTTGATATTGATATGAGAGTATTGTGTACTGCTTATTACAAGTAACTATTAGTGTTTCCTTGCCCAGATCATAGGTGAAGTCCATAACACTGTAATATCTTCTTTTCATTCACTCCCTTGTTTAGTGACTTAATATCAAACTGCAATTTTTTTTTTCCCCAGAAAATCAAAATGGACTGTCTCCATACTTGCAGTTCAACACAAGCAAAGGAAAATGAACAGTGTCATGTAAACCTGGGTCTCACCAGGGTTCCTTCTTCCAATTACAAGGGTTCAGGGGCCCTGAATCACTGCGTGATGGGGTGCCTGGGATGCCTTACAGTAAAAGGGACACTGCCAGGGAAGTCCCCAGGCAGACCTAATAGCCATTTAGCTGAAGTTGTAAAGAAATTCTATCATCTATGAAACTAACATACGTCCTCAGTCTGGGCACATTCCTTTTTCTTCCTGTTTATATTAAACTCCCAGAGAGACTTATCTAAACTGTTAGCATAAAATACGTGATTATAACAAAAATACTTCATACAAATGAGAATCGCTGTCTACACAGACTTACTACTGAAAAGGAGAGACATTTGTCTTTTTTTTTGTTTTCTTTTTTTCTTACACCTCTTTGTAGTAGAATTCCCTCCTGAATCACAGTCTTATTAAAATTTATTCCTTTCTTTTCTTTTGTCATACTGAAATAGGAGTATTATGTTTTTTACATAAATTATTATTATCCACAACATTCCCCCTCTACTGAAAACAAAGAAAGCATTTCTATTGATGATTCAGTACAATGCAGAATGGTTTTGTACAAAATCTTTTATGCAGCATTAAAGATTTTTTTTCATGTGATAATTTTTTACATAAGCTCAATATTTTGAATTCAGCTGAGGAATCACTTTGCTGTTTATTCAATAGTTTTCTATTTCCTTTAAGGAACAAAAGCTTTCTCCTGTTTGCATGATTTAATACCAATAAATTCAACTGCTACCAAGGACAGTATAATCACAAAGCCCAATGATGAAAACATTCACTTTGTATCCTGAAGACAGCAGTATACTCTCAAAAATAAACAAAACAAAAAACAGTATTACTTAATAACATTTTTACTCCCAGTATAAAATCAGTACTTATTTCATCATGTTGAGATCATTTTAAAACTTTCCAATTAGATATACTGTCACTACATCCAAATTAGTTCTGGAATCTTTCCTGGAAAAAGAATTTAAAAAATGAAACCTTTGTGGTTTATGCTGGAAAGCACTGGCTTATCACAACTTTAAATCAGTGGGAATTAAGACTGCTTATCTCACTGCTCTGTTGTGAATGTAACTCAAAGCAAATAAGGAAGAAGAGCATTCTCATGGTCCAAATAGCACCAAGAAACACACACACATAATTTCTCCACTCCTGGGCTTTCGAGATATTTGAGTTTTGCCAGAGTTCAATAATAGAAATCATACTACATTTCTACAGATTTTCTACATCTTGATGAGGATGGAAATAATCCAAATGAAAACATTGTTGTAACATTTTAGCCTAAATAAACTACCTGTCCCTGTAGTTTTACGTTTTTGTAATAGAGGAAAAGAGGGAAGAAAGAAGGAATAAAGTTGTTAAAATCTTAAATATTTCTTCAAGTTCAGTTCTGGATAAAGTGTTTTTCAAATATTGTTTCCAAAAAAAATACATGTTCACACCTCACTCCCAGCCCCAAATCTTAGGTATATTTTCATTCCATAGGTCCACCATGAAATTCGTGACTGGAACTAGGAAAAGTGCTGAACAGCCATTAGCCTGCTGTTCAGGGAACTCACTTAGACCATAAAGCAGCTCTTCTGAGTGAAGAGCATTTTCTCAAAACCTCACATTCGGTCACAATTTTTTGCCTTTAGCCTACTTGGGTAATTTTTGCTTCAGAAAAGATTCCAAGTTTATTAATGCAATGTTTTATTATGTTGCCCATTCTACCAACAGCAGATCTTGCATCTCAAATTGTTTAAGAGAGGGCTGGGAAGGGGAGTTGAAGTCAGCAAGATCAGTGGATGGAAGGCAATGCTAATACAGCCTGTTTATGCTCTTTCATACAGCCATTCTGCTGCACGGAGCTTGTGAAGAAGCAGTTAGTACACCAGCATATCGGTGAACTTATATGTATCACCTAAGGCAACAGACAATACCACTGTCCCAGCAAACTAGACAATATGTGGTCTGTTTTGCCACATTAAATGTAAATGAGCAAATATACAAATACACACATTGACAACTCAGTGAAGTGGATTGGCACATGGGGAGAAATGGTCTAATCACACATAAAGGAGCCCAGCAACAGAGTCCCTGGGACAGAAGAGAAGAACTATGAGTGACCGAGCATGTGGTAGGTTGCTCAGTGGGGCTTCTTTGGCCAATGAAGTCCTGTGTCTGGTCTGGCACAAGTCAGCTCTTTAAAAGCATAACTCACTCATGTCCAGGGCCCCCTATGCCAAGAAACATCCTTTTAAAATTACATTGAAACTATATAGAAAGCAACTGAGAAAGACATAGGACCTCTAATTCAACAAAAATCTGTGCTGTTAAAAAAAAAAAAGAAAAAGCTCTAGGTCCCAAACAGCAGTTCAGAATTGAAAGGTATGCCTAGAGGTAAAAAGAAAAACAAACAATTTTAAAAATAAAATGTGTGATAACATCTTCATTGGAGCAGGGTCTAAACTACTGAATCAGATCCATCCCCTAAACATCATTCATTCTCCAATGCATCAAAATCAGAACAAAATAGAAAACTATCAGAGACAGAGGAAGGCAGGAAAGAAGAATATTGTTTGTGTTATATTACTAATCATATTACTAATCATTAGTGAGGCTGAAAGAAAAGTTCTGAGTGAGTGGAACAAATCCTTAAGACATACATGAGCATATATTAACTGCATGGTGCTAAATACTCAAACACATATGCTTGCATTCATATACATTTTCTCGTATTAGGTTTCCCATTTTAAATGTTAGACCTGTTTCTAAGAGGCTGTTTTCATGCTTATCATCCATGTCTACTCTATTGAGCTCTACTATATATATGTTATTGTTGATTTTCCGTGTATACTCTTTCAGGTAAATTCCACTATAATACACTAACATTTAAGGCTTTCAGGCCTTCAATTTCTTCTGAGACCCTAAAATTTCACATTTTATCTATATTACTTTCATTTTCTCATTAAACCTTGCCTAATTTATTGTATACTCATATTACCTGAACAAACTTTCTGCAATCTGTAGCCATCCTCATATTTCTTTTTTCTTTCTTTTTTTTTTTTTTTCCTTTTCTTCCCTTGGTATTTCTGTCTTGCAATATGCCTTATTTCATAGGTTACATCTGGAGGCAGATGGCATTTGAAACTGAAATGAGCAAAACTGGTCTGTTGAGCTCAAAAATGAGCTGCATTCATGTACAATTTGAACCTGTGAATAAATATGTGGTAAGCTCATTCAAGATGGTCTAGACCAATAAATCATATTTAAGAACCAGCACCTGCTTGCTTTCAACAAATGACTACATAGAATCTGCTCTTTTATACATGTGAAATCCTTAACATGGATACTATGTAGGTTCCAGAGACTAAACGTGCTTCGATCCCTTTTAAAACAAATGTTAAATTCTACTTCTTTACACTGATCACAGTCCTTTGCAGGCAATTCTTTTAATTTTCTTGGCTTTGATCTTTGCATTCCACCCTTAACAAATTGTTTAAAGTCTCAAATGAACTATTTTAATCTCAGACTCTGTCCTTCATTAATCTCTATCTGTCAGCTGCCTTCAGCTGGATATGCTCCTAGATTTTGGTTACAGTGCCGTTCTCTGCTAGTTCTCTTCTCAGGTTAACATTTCTTTCAATGGATACTTCTCATTTCTCTATTCAGTTTTCTCAGAAGACTTCCTATGACTTTTTCCTATGCTCAGAAAAAACATATTGAAGAGACAAGTACCTATGGAGAGAAAAGACGGAGAATGTCTCATCTAATGAGGTAAAATTCTCTTTGATCATGATCGAGATACATGGAGAAGAGAGTAAACTGGTTTTTGTGAGGTACTAGTCTCCTTAAAAGATGCAAAAGATGGAAAAATCATACTACACATAGTCTTTTTACAGTGTTCAACCATGAAAGACATTTTAGCAATTAATAACAAGATTTTATGTACCACCTATTACACAAACCTCTCCATCCTCCAATCTGCTTGAAATTTAAATTCGTCTAGGACTATTAGGCTTCATGCTCCTCGGTTTAATTAGACGATGACATTTCATTTTCTTTTAGATTAGAGTTTCTACTAATTTTTAAAGACTATGGAGAAAGCAGCAAATTTTTGTCATCACAGGTATTTAAACAAGCAGCGTACTAGATTACACTATGGTGGAATGGTTTTAATAAAGTGCATTTCCATGTCTTCAAAGAAAAAACAGTTAATGTCAAAACCTGATCCATAAATTACCTAAATGAATAAGGTAAACAAATCCCAGTGCATAAAGAATTGCACTTTATTTCTGCTACGTTGCAGTATTTTCTTCTCCTTAAGAACAGGGGTATATCAGAGAACAGTGCAAATGTAACTTCACTGTGTCAGTGATGAAGTAGTATGATAGAATTTTACTTTTTTATTATAAACAATGGTGATTCTGAATTCCTTGGATGCATTAAAAAAAAAATTTTTTTTAAATTAAGAAATACATGAAAGACAACTGAAAATTACCATGCGTGATCTGATCGTGATAAGTTTAAGTTTAACAAAACAATGGGTATGGGGAATTTCTTAATTAACCTGGGGCACAGACAGTCGTGGACTTTCTGAGTGACACAGGATGAGGCAGTCACTTGGTGGCAGAGCTTAAATTGACAATATCAAGCAATGCTAGGATGAAAGCTGAGCTTTACGTAGCTCTCTGACCACTTCCTCACACTCAAACACACACGCACACAAACAATGCAAGGTAAATCATGAGTTATTTTATTAAAATTGATAATGTCATATTATTGTAATAAGGGTATAAGTTAAATCAGTATTAGGACCACATTATCTAAAATTATGAACATAATTTTTGTTCTCTTCCTTCCTCTCTGCATTTTCCCTCACTCTCAAACTCCAGTTGCCCCCTGAAATCTGTTCTGTATATTTATAATGTTAATAAAAAGAAAATTCATCCACTTCTGATGAAGAATTATGTGTGTGGAAATAAGACAATATTTCTCTCTTAGTATCTAAGCAACAGAAATGATACAGAGTCTTTTGCCTGATTCATGCAAACTGACCTACTGAAGTCAATAGAATTGGCTGTGCAAGGAGGGAAAGCAGATTTTATTGATAACATGGTCCATTAGAACAGAAACTCAAGTAACAGGACATGGTCCCTCAAATTGAGGGGAAAATATCAAATTAATTCAACATACTGAAGATTATTATGGACCAAAAAACACATTACCTGAAGCTAACAGAAATGGTCACATGAAGTTGTAATAATTTACCTTTGACATGAATTTTTCGATAGGATTTTCACAGTCACTTTTATCTTTTTACAGCACAAAATAATTGTACTTTCCTTGCGTCCTAATGAGTTATCATTAATGTTGCCAGCTAAAAATCCCTACCTACACTGGCTAAAGAATCTTTTGGATTCAGAGATGTATGATTCCCTTATGGGAAATTAGTGGTTTGGACCCTCCTCTAGCTGGTTAGCATGAATGCATAAAGCTAAATGAGAGTCATACAGGATTCATAGTTGGTGACTCACTCTTACTTTATTTAGATATGTATAAATACATGAATATCTGAATACCACATAAGCTTTAACATACTTATTTTCACAACAGTCCTAAACCAGAAAAGTGCTGTTTTCCTCTATTTTGCTCCTGGGAACTCAAGAAGAGAAATACTAAAAACTAGATCCACAAAGGGTCCCTATTGCCAGCCAAAATTCACAGCCTGAAGTTAGACTCGTTCCTCCCCCCACAGAAACACTTACAGGCTTCACAGATGCCAGGGAGTTGGCAGGGAACTACTTGCACTAGCTAAGAAAGAAATGCCTGCAAGTGCTTGAGCATCCTACTCATACTTCCCCCCACCCCCCACCAAAGGAAAAAAAAAAAAAATAATTGAATTTTCACCAGAAAAGTCACAGAAATGCAAATACCCACCCCATGAACCAGGCACCAGAGCACTCACCTTGCAGACGATCATGCTGAGTGCCCCCTTCCTGCTTGATGGGAAACAGCATTTTATATCCCAGGAGAGTACCACAGCAACAGAACTACTAGGCATTTCTGTGGTGGGAATTCCCACTGAGCATCACATGTATAAATAAGTGATCCTTATTGCCCAATTGAATCTCTTAAATACAAGGCTCTGCAATCATTTTTGTGGCTTTTAGTCTGTGTACCCCAGTGAATGATTATTAATATAAAGTAAAACAGTTTCAGCCAGACAGGCTGAGAACGACTCATTCAATCCCCAATATCTTAAGAGTTTAGGACCAAGCCAAAATATAAAATGTCTAAATTAGGTCAGTGGAGAGCCCTCTAGCCAGCTGGTTATTGACTCTCAAAGCTAGTGAGAGGCCAGATGTAATACAAGATACCCATTAGATTGACTTCTGTAGGTAAGATCTAGTTTGGGAAAAAATGCCTTCATTTCAGAGTAAGATGGGTGTTAAAGCAGCTCAGTGTCTTTTCTCTAAGATTCCAGTCAGTTTGTTAGGAATGAGCTTGAATATCTGTATAACACCCACATGTACTTTTTCTCTTGTATGCCACACTGAACAGTCAATCTACCGTAAATCCATTTAACTCAAAATCTTAAGAACCATGCACACTGAAAGAGAACAAGAAGAAGCCATGGTTGATGATGAGGCATTAGAAATGACAATGAAGCACAGTGATTCGTTATGTTGAATCCCTCCCCACTCCTTATTCTTCATAGTAGTGTGAGTATTTTAGGTCATTTTATCCAAAACCTGTTAAAAAAACATCATTTTGATTCTAACGCACAGATGTACATATCATTTGTGTTTTAACTGGAAATGGTGAATACGAAAATGTAATATTGCCAGTTAAACTTATCCCCATTAAATCCTTCTTTGATATCGCACAAGCCACCAAACACCTTTTTCTCTTTTAATCAAAACTGCAGGTGGCACTAGTAATTTTTGTTGTTCTAAGATGCTCAGTGCCAATGATTCAGCCTGCATAATTTTAGTTGGAAAGGAGGATGTACACTTTAAAAAGTCTGCACCATGAAAAGATTCCAAATTAGCTGACTCCCTTCCAAAGCAGGTAGTCAGCTGAAAAAAAAAAGTGTTCAAGTCAGCCTCTGAGGCAGCAGGCAGCAATGGAAGTGTCCCTTTCTTCTGTAACCAAGCAGCTGCTGAAGATTTTTGTACATAAATTTTCTACCAAGCTTATAACTGGGCATGGAAAGACTAGGCATCTGCCAATGTATGTTCACACTTTTGGAAATGAATGCACATAAACAAAATATTCAAAAATTTAAACATTCTGTTAGAGCAAATATTTCTGTGTTTGACACTCAACCTGGAAAGCATTGTTTCACTTGACTACCATCATTACTGAAATACTTCACCTTTTTTCTCACAATTTCCTCAATGGAAACACCTAATTGAAATTCAGAGAAGTGTTCATTGATAAAATGAAAATACACTAATCAAGGAATTCAATGATTATATCATGCAGAATAAAGAAACACCCTCACCACTTCAAATCCTTGCTATGATTCACGATCAGAAAGGGAATTAAGAAACAGCTCTGTTTATTCTTTGCAGGCAAGAGTGAAGATGTATACACATGATTACTAATTTATTAAGGCTTATTAAAAGCTTCTCCCACAGGGCACAAACACAGAGACACTTTTGACTAAATTCACTAGATGATCCATAAAAATCCCATGTTTCTTCATTCTGAACTTTAGCCTAAGGGGACTGTCTAAGTCACCACAAATATGAAGAAAGAAGCTGGTATACAAATCCTTTGCCTTGGTCCTCTCTGCACGTCTGTCATTCAAAATCATACAACTCCTCAGAAAAGGAGTAGTTGAAGGAAGTAAGATCAGCAACAAATTCCTCTCTCTGACAAAATTTATGGAAAATATTTTTATTTCAAAGGGTTCCAGATTTCATCTCATCACTCCAAATGCAAATATTTTTCTGGGAAGGAAAATTACCTTTTTTTAACTTTAAGATACTCCAGAATGATGCTCTTTCTGAACAAACTCATCTTTTTTGTTTACCTTGACAAAGGAAAAAGCATCAGTTGCAATAGTAGCCTGAAGAATTTATGGCTTACTGTGGTACTTTGAGTGGACAGCTTATTGGTCTGAAGAAGAAAGGACTCCTATGTGAAACGGAATTAGAAAGCAGAGCAGTACAGGAAGCACTCATTACATTTTTAGATCCCCAATTCAAAATCTACAGTGCTTATTCCCCTCCCATGAGTGAAAGCCAATCTAGAACACAGCAGGCACATCCTTTTGACTAAATTTGCCAGTGCCAGCCACATGTCAGAGATGATTAGTGAGGCAGAGACGCCAGCCACCTCTTCTGACATCAGAGGTCAGATAAAGGAGAGTGCGACAAAAGCTGAAAAGCATCAACCCTCCGATGATGACGTGGCTGATCTGGCATACCTACTTTTCCCATCACCGCTCGGTACTTCTTCTATTGGCATTACCTGCTGTGAGAAGAGTCTCTCTGGAACTGGCAGCTTGATTTTGGTCTGAGGAAAATAATCATAATATGGTAGGAGAGAATCAGACTGCCAACTCCTGCCCTTCAAGTAGTGAATTGAGTGCACTGCAAAAAGGCAGATAATATTCAGCTCACACCTTTCTCAGATGGAGCAAACACTCCAGCTTGCCATAAACCAGGCAAGTTCAGCCTGCTGCATTAAAAGCACGAAATTTTTTGTCCTTCTTTGTGAGAAACAGTCTGCAAAACAGCTAAGAAAAACAGCTGTCATTCTTGGAGGCTAAGAATTGCAGCGAAAAGTTATGGTAGGGCTGCTGGGCTACCAAATACCCTTGCCAACAGATGAGGCTATCTGATTTTAGGCTACAAGAAAGCCACTTGCCCACAAAGCTGTTCTCCCACTGCGAAGACCATCTTTTATACATGTGTTGTGTAAGTCATACACACATCATTTATACTATTTTGTCCTAGTAGTCCCTTTCTCTGGATATTTTTATGCCCTTTTCCATTAAGAAACAATGACATTGATTCTTAGGCATCTCAGAGTGGTGTTTTATCAATCACTGTGGCATTTCAGAGATTTTTGTCCTAAGGGGATGATAACCTGGTGTAGAGTCCTGCATCTAATTCCCTTCAAAAGGTTTGAACACATTGGGCCAAATGTCATTCTTGTGTACAAATCTGAACGGGCTTGTTTGCAGCTCTGCTGGCTCAGGAACCAGTGATGCTGAATAGATATTCCAAAGGGCAGAATTAGAGTTTATCAGACATTTTAAAACTTAGCAATGATTATGGAGCGGAGAAGGAAAAGGTTATTCCTTCTTGGATTTTTGTATTCGGGAGGTAACATGGTCACAGCTCTCTGAAATGTCCTTTTCTTCTTATTTTTGAAAATTAAGATTCAAGAGAGGTACCAAAAATGGAGGCACCTGAAGTCTCCCTTTGCCTTTCATATTCTTCAAAACTCACAGCATAAAGGCATCTTATTTGCAAAGAGAACTTTAAGTGGAGATCATCACTGATGTGATTGCTGAAATTCATCATTAACACATCATTTTTCTTAACTGCTTATTCATATCAGTAAGCCTCCAGCAGCAGTATAAAGCCATTTAATCAACATGTTTATATAAAGAAATTGATTATTTCAACATTATTTTGAATTCAGGGGAGAATGATATGGAAGGAATTGGCTGGATATTGCGTATCTATTTTTAATTAACCCACTGCAGTGTTATTTAAACCGAGTAAGCCTTTCTTGCTTTATATTGTTGAGCTCACAGAAACAAGAAGTGCTTTGTGCTCTTTGCTGCCTCTGCAGAATTAGTCCTTTAGCAAGCAATATTTCTTCAGATTGTGCCAGCCTCACTGGTGCTCTTGGTCAAGAGCGCCCTTTCACCATACATCTGTGCTGCTGTTTATGAAGGCAAATATTTTCGTATCGGCTCCATTCAGATTAAAGAAAAGAAGTTACAGATTAGTATCTCTCAAATAGATAATGTGTTTTCTTATATGTTAATTTATCTGTCTCTGGGTAAACAAAGAATCTGTAAAGTTCTAGCTTTCAGCTTCTACGATGCAGTAAGTCCTCATAGTCACTCTTCATTGTAGTAAGCAAAAGCAGGATGCATAATTCAATTTTACTTGAAAAATTTGTCATACTTTAAAATAACTTGCCTTACAGATCTTAGACGTATGCCCTGGATTTTATTCTCCTTTCTGAACTTTCCTTTCACAACTCACCTCTGGAATCGTCTCAAAATCCGGTGCTCATGATTACCTATTCATTGGCTCTCCTATCATTTCCTTTCTCCATTCTGCCATTTATCAGTCTCAAAACTCCCTGAGGATGCACAGAACACAGCATTCAGCATTAGGAACATTCATAGAACTTCAACAGTGCATTTCAAACACGTAATTGCACTTCTGCTCTAAGGTACACTTTGAAAATTCAGCTCGATTTTTCCACATACATACTGACTCAAGTTGTCAAACGCTGCTGCTGAGACACAGAAGGCTTTCTTTGAACTGTAAAAGTGAAACACACTGGCATAGGAAATAAAATTATGTTGATTGAACATGCTCAGCCGGAGTTCCAATAGGAACTCAATAAAATGGCTTGTATTTGCTTATATATAAAAAAGATGATAATACCTAAGATTGACGCAAAATATTTAGTAGGTGACTTTTAAAAGAAATATGATTATACTCTTAAAAGATATTATAACAGCAGGTATAATGATGGGTATCTATAATGATAAGTATCTCACCATGAAACCCCTAATCAACTCTCTCTAATTATATAATATTTTAAAATAATTTCATTTATCTGCCTTTTTTCTATGATTACATTAATTACAAACAAGATGGTACTGACATGACAAAAATAAGAGCACACACACAGAGAATAAGCATGAGCTATCCTATTTTTATCACAATGTGGAAACTGGAGGTTGTTATCTTGGAGGAAATGGCTATTGCTAGGTGGCAGCTTATTTTCCCAGCACCATTTATAAACATCAGTGCCATTTTATGCTTTTCGGTCCTATGTATCAGTAGATACTATTAACCAGTTTGGAACATTTTTTATGCTTTATTTTTTTCAGTATATATGAGTGTGCAGTTGTGTGCATGCACTTACATATTTTTAATACACCTGCAGATGAAAACTAATAAATGAAAATGCAAAAAGTCTTTAAAAGCGAACAAAGTTAGGAAACATTCAAAGAGCATGTAAGCATGCAAAATTCATAACTCAAAAATAGAATGGGGTTTGAAGTTGGGGGGGATGTTGCTTGTTTGTCTTAGAGATGTCTGGAAAAGTATATTCTTCCTTTAATCTTATCCTCTGACACAGATAAAAAATTTTGAAGCAGTGAAAATAATAGGGAAAGGAATAACCAAAGGCAGATGAAGAAACTTGTTTTGGAAAATCCTTGTCCAAGTGTAAAAGACAGCAAAGTTATATGCAATGAAAAAGGAATTTCATGATTCTCACCATATATTTTGTAGCCAACACCAAGAACAGCAAGAAAAATCTGATTTTCCTTTGTAAAAGTAATTCTAAATTACCTGAAAGAATTTTCCCTATACAAAATTTTCTTCTAGTATACAACAACTGGAACCTGCAATAACGACATGGAACTATTTGTTGTCCTCTTCATGTACAACAACTCGGGTTGCCTAGAGAAGTTGTGGATGCCCCACGATTGGAATTGTTCAAGGTCAGGCTGGATGGGGCTTTGACAATCTTATCTAGTGAAAGATGTCCTTGCCATGGCAGGGGGGGTTGGACCAAATGATCTTTAAAGGTGCCTTCCAACATAAACCATTCTATGAGTTTATGAGTCTGTCTATGTTTATCTGTGGCTCCTTGTAGTTATTTGTGGAAAAGAAGTATTACACTCAAAGAGTTCCTAGCCAACAGAAATTATAAACTTCCTGTTTGGTATTGTTACATAGTAACAATGTCCTAATTCACAACAAAGGATTCTTAGGGGATTCTTACTTCTGTAAATAACCGTGATGTCTGAAGTTGGTAAAAGCCCTATAATAGTTTGTATAATAAAATGTCAATGAAGGTAAAGTGCAGCAGCATAAAACTCAGCTTTTCTCTTTCTGCATAATAGAACTGAATTTCGGCTCTGGTTTTATAAACTTTAATATTTCATCCTGAATTATGGCCCACTAGTATTTTACAATGCCCCTCCTCCTCCTTGCCCAAATTTAGTGTTGAACAAAGATTATCACTAAGAAATCTATTTATTCCTCGATGTGGCCATTAAGGACTTAAAATACACAGAAAAACTGATTTCGTGTGCTGTTTTCTTAGCCCTGCTGTCACCTCTGTATCATTTTATAATTATCGTGATGCCTCAATAAACGCTCATCACTCCTTATTTCTGCTTACACAGATGCTGTGGATGTCTATTTTTACAGTCATTCTTACTTGGAGATTTGCCCACAGTGAACAACTTTGGCTGTTTGCTAGTAACTGAAGGTATTTTCCATGTCAAACTCCACATTCCTGAGTCCATAACACATGCCAGTTTGAGAAGGTTCTAATGGATATCAGTCTGACTACTTTTATTTGTATTTCTGAAATGCCCATTTCTTAATCCCTGAGCATTCCTTGCAAACTAAAACAAAGAAACCAGCAAACAATAAGGAGAACAAAATAAACATATCTACTTTAATGAATTATGTAAGTTTACATAAAAATTTAAGATAACGGTCTCAATTTTGGCCAGTATGTCTCCTTTATATACAACTCTAGCTTTATCTGAGAGGTGTTATTTTTGACAAAACAGTGAAACGCTTCTCCACATTTACTGCTGTGGAAGAAATTTCTTTTGTAGTGGATATGTGAGGAGCTGAAGCAAAATTTTATCCAGCTTGCTTTGAGAAAAGTTTCCAGAGAATACAACTTACTTTTGAGAAAACTTGAAATACAGAGTGTCAGATAATCAATGCTACACTGGAAAGAGATTCATCAGGGAGATAACATGGCCTAACAAACTGAAAGGTTTATAAATCAATGTGAGAATCCTGCAGTAGACCTGGTGGTGCAAGGGGAATTAACGGTTCACCAAATAATGATGTAAAAGATTCTGAGTGGGATGCACTGAGACAGCAGTTGGGTACATTGGCTGAACCAGGTCAGCCCAACAGCATTTCCCTGGAGGACAAGGAAATGTCAAGTTCAAAGAGGAAATGCTGTGCCAAGGGCTCAATGGCTTCATACAGAAACAGCAAGCATAGAGCCAGAAGCTTCTGTCTCTCCCAGCAAGTGGGAAGATAAGGATGTATATCACCATCTGGATGATGCATTATCCAGCTACATGGGGAAAAGGGGAAAAGGGACATCCTCATTGTGGTGAGTTGACCTTGGCTGGACACTAGCTGCCCACTAAGACATTCTATCACTCCCTCTCCTGAGCTGGACAGGGGGATAAAAATATGATGAAAGCTTCGTGAGTGAAGATAAGGACAGGGAGATCGCTCACCAACTACCATCACAGACAAAACAGACTCGACTCAAGGAAATTAATTTAACTTATTACCAATCAAATGAGAGTAGGATAATGAGAAATTAAACCAAATCTCAAAACACCTTCTCCCCACTCCTCCCTTCTTCCCGGGCTCAACTTTTATTCCAGATTTTCTCTACTTCCTCGCCCCGAGCAGCACAGAGGGATGGGGAATGGGGGTTGTGGTCAGTTCATCACACGTTGTCTCTGCCGCTCCTTGCTCCTAGCTGTATTCCCAGCTCCAGCCTGGGATCCCTCCCACGAGAGACAGTCCTCCATGAACTTCTCCAATGTGGGGCCTTCCCATGGGCTGCAGTTCTTCATGAACTGCTCTGGTTGGGTCCTTTACGTGTGTCCATTCCACAGGGTATATTCCTTCAGGAACAGACTGCTTCAGTGTGGATTGCCCACGAGGGTCACAAGCCCTTCCAGCAAACCTGCTCCAGTGTCCACAGGTCCTGCCAGCAGCCTGCTCCAATGTGGGCTTCCCACTGGGTCACAGACCTTTTCAGGTGCATCCACCTCCATGGGCTGTAGGATATCTGCTCCACTGTGGATCTCCATGGGCTGCAAGGGGACAGCCTGCCATGGTCTTCACCATGGGCTGCAGGGGAATCTCTGCTCTGGTGCCTGAAGTACCTCCTCCCCCTACTTCTTCACTGACCTTGTTGTCTGCAGAGCTGTTTCTCTCACATGTTCTCACTCCTCTCTTTTCCTTCTTAAATATGTTATCCCAGAGGTGCTACCACTGTTGCTGATAGGCTTCACCTTGGCCAGCAGTGGGTCCATCTTGGAGCCAGCTGACATTGGCTCTATCGGACATGGGGGAAGCTTATGGCTTCTTCTCACAGAAGCCGCCCCTGTAGCCCCTCCACTACCAAAACCTTGCCACACAATCCCAATACACTCATCTAGCTTTACACTCCAACCAAATATAAAAAAATAGGAAATCAGCTGGGAAGTGTGAAGAGGAAGAACTTTGCTGCTGTTGTTACAGCCATGCAGTAAGATACACACTCAAGCTGACATCTAAATCTACGCTACTCTGAATCAGCTTTTCCATTCTCATAATGGAATTCTATAATAAAAATAAGTAGACAGTGTCTTTAAAAGTACTCATTATTTTCACATAGCTCTGCTTAACATAGTAAGAGCAGTAATTGCCTGAGAGAGGATAAAGCTCTGTGCCTCCCTCATATGTAGATAATAAATACTGTACTGCTCTGCTAAGACTTTACACTCCATCACAGCTAGTTATCTAACTGCTGTTCGGTTCAGAAAGTAACACAGAACACCCATTCCACATCTGTATCACCATACAGAACATAAAATAATTTCCCATTACCTGGTAAAAAATTTAAGATACTTCTTGTGTAAGCTATTGTCTCCTCTATAAGATTTCTTCAAGAGAAACCTTTAGAAAAATGCTCTAAAATGTACTAGTTCTAATTACACAGATAGACAAAAACATATGCAAAGAGGGGGGAAAAGGGGGAAAAAAAGGTTTATTCATGCATATTTTAAAATTAAAAAGTTGCATCAGAGAAAACAAGCATGAGAAAACAGATTCTATACCCTCCTCCAACATAGCCTTTCTGTGTAATTTTGGGCAAGTTTCATATCCTCTCCATACCTCCATTTCCCAAATGAAATAACATAACAACTCTTGCAGCATGTTGCTCAGAAACAGAGGAAAAAGTAGGCATACAAATAAGCCAGACAGATAGGCAGATTTGCACAGATGGATAGAAATTTAACCTGAATGAGTTTAATAAAGTGTTGCATTTACAGGTGTTTGCAAACAAAATTAGCCTAAATTAAATCAGAGCCCGTAGGAATTAGAAGTGGTCTGTCATTACTAACTGTATTTTTAAAACATGCAAGAGAGCATGAACTCTCAGAGACAACAGGGCAGAGATAATACATGAAATATCTGAATCCATCTCCAAATACGTTCAGGTGAGATGGAAGGATGAAAAGGAAAAACTTTATCATTTTTTAAATCATAGTTGTAGCTTTATTATAATGTTAATATTTAATAAGGTCGTAAACAAACATTGAGAATATGGATATGTCTATTTTGTGTGCATTCAGATTCATCATGAGGCATTATGGTTGTTAAACCAAATCCTCTCTTCTTTCTCCTTCTCCTATTACTATAATTTCTTCAGAGGATTATAATGTATTTGTTGGCCTTTTCCTATGCAATAAGGCTTTTCTAGGGAAGCCTGTAGTTACAGTGGATGGTCATATTAAAATAAGCTCTGTTACCTAACCCCTTTGGCCTCATTAAATTACTTATAGTATCTGGATTGATGTCGCGGTAAATTAAAGACTGTGGCATTCTCTGGAATCTGTTCCCTGGGGCAGATTCTCAGCTGTTTCTTAGAGTCATTTCCCCCTCCACCCTCCCTTGGTCTTGGAGGTCACTTTTTCATGAGATTCATTTGGGAAACTACTATGAGACATTCGCTTAGTCAATAATCTCTATTGGCACATGATCACAGGTGTAGTTCAACCCCCATGCAAAAGAAGGATTCAAAACTCACATCTTCAGAGCTCGCAACTTTGTTACTATGAAAGAAATGATATTAAATATTTCTAGAAGAGTAAATATTTTATAAAAAGAGAGAAGGAAAGACAATGGGTATTATATCTAAAATTTTCTTAAACCTACAGGCTACCTTCTATTACCAAGGGTAATTTTTAAGCTATGGGAAAATTATTTCTTCCCATGCTTAAAAACATGAAAAGGAACTAAATCTATAAATAGGACAATATTGACCTAAACAATTAAAAATTCCAGTGCAAATGGAGCCACTAATCTCCTCTTGCATATCAAGATACCATAAGAACACTACCTAATAAGATGTCTTAATATGCATCAAATTTTGAACAACTATTTTTATTACTGATGATATTTTTTTATCCTGTTGCAAATTCAGTTTAAATGAAAGGAAAAAAACTCTACACAAAGAATGTGTCCAGTCAAAGAATTATACAGATATTCTCTCAGCAAAATGCATGTTTTCACAATATTGGTTTTAAATGTATGTGAACTAAACTTGGGTTTAGTACATCATAAAAGTATCTGATACATATTTTTGGACTACTAATTAAATGCATGGATTTCTTTTATTGAGTCTGGGTCTACAGAGAAATTACATAGCAGATTCAAAAATAATCAACAGTATTATAATTATAAATTAAGTTCTGCAGGGATAGCTGCTGGGTTATTCAGTGCATACAGTGTGCAAAGACCACCTGGCAGGAGCTGAAGTACATATTTTAAATATCTAACACACTTCAGAATTAGTGGCACTGTGTTCCTCTGGGCCTTCTTTCTATAATTTCCATGTTTAGACCTAAATTTCCAGGGTAGAAGCCTTTACATTCACTAATATGAAGTTTACCGTACTGCAACATGAGCATATCCACTACTTCTGCGTAAATACTTTGCTTAAATATTTCATAGACATCATGAGGAGCTGATGAAAGATGAAAGACATTCTGCCAACCTCAGGGATATCATAAAGACTGACATAGACTAAAAGGGTTAAAAGCCAGTGGCTCTAAAGGGTAACCTCTCAAGTTCAGACTCTCAAACACTGATATTTTCAGGGTTATCTTCATCACAGGTGATTTTCAGATGCCCCACTCTGTTCCCCTGAGCTACCCCGTCCATTGTACCAGTGTCAACGCTCTTTCAAAATTATACAGGTCTTCTGCAATACCCATGTCAAAGCTTTTTAGTCATCCCCATAACTAGAGCTCAACTAGTCTCTTCTTTCCTGGTCTGCACCTAGGTTTCCTTTTCTTACTCTATTCCAAATAAAATTCTGGTATATTGGCGCACACTACTTACCTCTCTCTGAACACAGAGTATTGTCTGGCTCTGTTCATCTTGCTTTCAAATGATCTCATAAAAGAGTGCAGTGGACAGCCTGCTGGTAAACGCTAAACCATAACTAGATTTGTATCCAATGCATTTTGATGTAAAGAGCCTGTAGAGAACATCTGATTCATGAGTAGTTATGCGGGATCCAGTGATCCCAAGGTGTCAAGCTGAGGAATAACATAAATGTTAGTTTTCCAGCTGTCACCACAAAACAGCCTCTTAGACAGATCTTACAGTTTGTAACACTATTCCAAGGCAGAGAGCACCCAGAGAGCCTACTTTCCCAGTTATATATGCGTAAATATTAATAACATTCTTGGTATCATCACAAGTCCCCCTTTCAGGATGGGTCCCCACTTCAATGCTAGGTATCTAAAAAGAACAAAATAAAATCAAAGAAAACCCTTTACAGGAATGCACCCCGCTAGGATTACTTCACTAAGGTAATATATAGCACTGCAAAGAAAATTACTGAAATTTGTAGTTTTCAGGATATAAAAACCAAGAATGCTGTTCCCTTAGGACAGATTGGAAAAACAACAATTAATTTAGAAAGAAAGTTAAAACAACAAAAACAAACAAAACCAAAAACCAAACAACCCAGAACAAAGCCATTTTTGTAAATTAAAAAAATAAACAGAAAGCTTAATAACCTAATTTTCAGACTTGGACATCTACATTAGTATTTTAATTCTGTAATGGGAGATGTACTCACAATAGGGCCTTAATTACATCTATCACTTGCTCTTAATTCCCTTTCATTTTACCCTGCATTTTAAAGAGAGTTAAAGTGTTTTACAGAATTCCAGGGAACTGGAGATAATTCAACCAATGGCAGTAAATCGGATTTTTACCTCTAAAAAGCTGAGCTTAATCTAGTTTCATAATAATTACTGTAAGGTACTCAATGTGAAGTAAGAAAATAGTATCTGTCCAGTTCCTCTGAGAAAGAATTTTTAGAAAGTTAGCAGCCTGGATGACAGACACAACAGGAAAATCAGTTACTTAACTGGCTTATCAATAGAACAGTATCTCCAGCATCATGGTTTACCTATACAGATAGTGAGCAGAAAGAAGCTTGCACTACCCTCATACATGCTGTTTCCATGCCGCAGAATCAGAGAAGCTTCAGCCTCAAGTACTATTTATTTTCATTTCTATAAATGCTAAGCTGTTGAAAAAGTATAGATTGAGAGTGAGGAAAAAAAAGAAAATTACTCTTCTTCTTCTATTAATATTTGTGCCTGCAGCCAGAGTGAAGGTCAGCATGCTACCAAATGAAAGATTTTGTTTGGGGGATCCAGACATACTACAGCCTGGGAATGAAAACAAATTCAAATGTTAGGGTGACAAAGTGCGTGGGGCAAAAGCACTGCATTATTCTCAACCGTACGTTCAATTTACTTCTGAAAAAGGTACAGCAAAGAATGATCTTTCAATTCTACATAAAAGAATATAAATCCCAAATGATACAACTAGTAAAGCAAACAATAATAATAAAAAGAAAGAAGTAGTGACAAACATCAATACAACAAGTTTTCTTTCATGAAAAATGCTAAATTACCTGCAGGCTTTCTGGGAGCCTGAACACTGAAATTAAAAACATTGCTGGAGACACACTGGTGGTGGTTTTTCAGTGGATGTACCACACTTGATCTACAGGAGAAATGTCTGATCACCATAATAGTTTTTAGACATTATTACAAACGTGTTTTTTAACTCTACTGCTCCATTTGGAAGTAAAGTATTATCTGGCTTCGTTAGTACTTAGATGGAAAATCATTATATGGGTGGGTTCAATAAAACTAAGGAAGCACTGGAAACTGACTGTAATTTTTTCTCCATTGTCTCCTTTCTCCTTTTATGAATAAAATACCTTAAAATCTAGACGAGTTAGAAAAATGAAGCTCTTGCCATTTGTCAAAATGAAAGCTTAGTTAGGAGTGGTAGCCCCAATTTTCTTTTAAAATTGCAGTTCAATTCATTTCATTCTGCTTAATTAAGTTCCTGTAGTAGTTTCAGTTAGATAAGCTGTTCCTTGTTTTCTGTTCCAAAGCAGAGCTTGCAGCAATGACCATAGATGAAGTCATACAGAAGCCATTGTTTTTGTGACCTGTAAATAAGATAGCCATATTTTTGCCTAACTTGATCAATATAAAAGCAATTTAAAATCTCAGAATTCTCTTATTTAGGTAGTCATATTCAAAGTTGAAATTCATAGGAGCTGATTTATCTTTAGCAGTGGGGGGCTGCAGGACCGTCTGTGTGAAAAGAGGCCTGGGGTTGCCCTGTGCCAGACATTACCAGTTCCACAACAAACCCACTGCAGGACACAGGCAAGGCTATTGATGAAGCTCATGGCACCTCCAGGAAAACATGTTTAAGACAAAAAAAATTGTCAGAGAGCAGAGAGGAGAATGAGAGGGGAAAAAGGTGTGAGAAACAACTCTGAAAACACCAAGGTTGGGGAAGAAAGGGGAGGAAGTACTCCAGGCACCAGAGTAGATATTTACCTGCAGCCCATGAAGGAGACCATGATGGAGAAGGCATTTCCCAGCAGCTGGTGGAGAAGACCCACGCTGGAGCAGGTATCCATCATGCAGCCCAACGAGAACCCCATGCCAGACCAGGTGGATATTCCTTGAAGGAAGTGTGGCCCGTGAAGAGGCCACACTAGAGTAGGTTAATCCTGAAAGACTGCAGCTTGTGGGAAGGACTCACACTTCAGGTTTATCCTCAAGGACTGTGGCCCATGATAGTCCATGCCAGAGCAGGGGGACAGCGTGAGGAGAAAGCAGCAGCAGAGAGGAACTGCTAAATACTCACCACAATGCCCCTGTTCCACACCTCCCCCTGCACAGTTCATCAAGGACAAGGTGGTAGAAGAATCAGGAATGAAGGTGTGAATTTGAGCCTGGGAAGAAGTGGGGAAGGAGGGAAATTGGTTTAATTTTTGCCTTTGTTTCTCACCATCTGAATCTATTTTAATTGGCAATAAACTAAGGACATTTTCCCCAAGTTGACTCTTCACATCACTCTCATCACAGTTACCTGTGATGGTAGTTGGTAGGTAATCTCCTCGTCTTCTTCTTCACCCAACAGCTGTTCCTCCTCAATTTCTCCCCCTGTCCTGTTGAGGAGAGGGAGTGATAGAAGGGCTGAGTGGGCATCTGGCAGCTGGCCAAGGTCAACCCTTCACAACCTTAAAATTTTCTCTGTAAAATCATTAGTGATTCAAAGATCATCTTTATATTAAATTACACTTCTACTAAATAACACTTCCATTCACGTGTACTTTCACCCTGAATACCAGTTTTATTCATGGAATAAGATCTGCCAGACTAGGTTTATTTCTATGAACCATTCTGTTTGGAGTTGAGATTGTTAGCAATGTCTTTAATTATTTTTTTCTTTCCATGATTTTCAGGCCATGGTTGTGCTTTCAGTGGGACAAGTGCTACTCACAGAAGTTTTATCATTTTAGATTCCAAAATATCTTCTTGGTAGGTAAACAGACACATACTCTGACTCAAAGTGTAAAAGATTAATGTATTTGTTGACTTAAATGAGAACAAAAGCAACACAATTTTGCAAACAAATTCATGATAAGTCCATGTGCAGAAAATCTTTATACTTTATTTGCAAAAAAATATTATGTGTTATTATGTGTATATTGATAATTTAGCAGAATGTTCAACAACCATAACTTAAAATTTCCAGAAATTCAAGGAAAGCATAATTTACCTCCTCTACTTGGTTAAAAGGAAAATAAAGCTTCCACATGGCTTAATGCACAGGCTACCTACCTAATTCTCTTGGAGTCACCATAAGTATGCACAAACCAGGACTTTGGAAAGAAGCACTTCAAAGGGTAGGGGAGGGAAACAAAACAAAACAAAACAACGAAAAAAGACCCCACTAAGAAAGACAGCTAGAAGGCAGTGTCTTCAAGTGACATGAGGGAAGAAACTGCTAGTAACAGATGTAGGTCTGCACTAGGTGGATTATTTTGAGGGATTTAACTGCAAGTGGTGATGTTGGATGGGTGAGGTGTAGCGAGTCAAGGAACTGATGGTTACCACTATAATAATTTTCGTTAGAAGTGGGAAAAGGTATTACGTTCTTCACTTACAGAAAACTCCTTATTGTAAACAGTCTATGCCTGTATTTTTCCAAATTTTCACAGAATCACACAGAATCACAGAATGGTAGGGGTTGGAAGGGACCTCTGGAGATCATCTAGTCCAACTCCCCCCTGCCAGAGCAAGTTCATCTAGAGCAGGTTGCACAGGAACGCGCCCAGGCAGGTTTTGAATGCCTCCAGAGTTGGAGACTCCACCACCTCTCTGGGCAGCCTCTTCCAGTGCTCTGCCACCCTCAAAGGAAAGAAGTGCTTCTTCAGGTTTAGATGGAACTTCCTACGTTCAAGTTTGTGCCCGTTACCCCTTGTTCTGTCACTGGGCACCACTGAAAAAAGACTGGCCCCAGCCTCCTGACACCCACCCTTGAAGTACTTACAAGCATTGGTAAGGTCCCCCCCGAGTCGTCTTTTTTCCACGCTAAAAAGACCCAAGTGCCTCAGCTTTTCTTCACAAGAGAGATGTTCTAGTCCCCTAATCATCTTTGTAGCCCTTTGCTGTACCCTCTCCAGCAGTTCCCTGTCCTTCTCGAACCAGGAGCCCAGAACTGGACACAGTACTCCAGATGCGGCCTCACCAGGGCAGAGTAGAGGGGGCAGATAACCTCCCTCGACCTGCTTGCCATGCTCTTCTCGATACACCCCAGGATGCCATTAGCCTTCTTGGCCACAAGGGCACATTGCTGGCTCGTGCTTATCCTGCTGTCCACCAGGACTCCAAGGTCTTTTTCCACAGAGCTGCTCTCCAGCTGGTCAGCCCCTAACCTGTATCGGTGCATGGGCTTAGTCCTCCCCAGGTGCAACACCCTACACTTGCCCCTTGCTGAATTTCACAAGGTTTCTCTCCGCCCAGCTCTCCAGCCTGTCCAGGTCTCGCTGTACAGCGGCACAGCTTTCTGGCGTGTCAGCCACCCCTCCCGCTTTTGTAGCATCAGCAAACTTGCTGAGGGTGTACTCTATCCCTTCCTCCTGGTCATTGATGAATATATTGAACTGGACTGAGCCCAGTACTGACCCCTGGGGAACACCACTTGTCACTCACCTCCAACTAGACTCTCTGCCCCTAATCCACCACCCTCTGAGCTCTTTCTTTCAACCTGTTTTCAATCCACCCCCCTGTCCATTCATCGAACCCACACTTCCTCAGCTTCCCTATGAGGATGCTGTGGGAGACGCTGCCAAAGGCCTTGACGAAGTCAAGGTAGACAACATTCACTGCCCTCCCCTCATCTAGCCATCCAGTCACGCCAGCATAGGCAGCTATCGGGTTAGCCAGACATGATTTCCCCTTGGTGAATCCGTGCTGACTACTTCCGATAGCTTTCTGTTCCTCCACGTGCTTTGAGATGACGCCCAGAACGAGCTGTTCCATCATCTTTCCAGGCATGGAGGTGAGGCAGACCGGCCTGTAGTTTCCTTCCTGGGTCTTTCTTCTTGCCCTTTTTGAAGACTGGAGTGACATTGGCTTTCCTCCCGTCCTCAGACACCTCACCTCTTCTCCAGGACCTTTCAAAGATCATGGAGAGCGGCCCAGCAATGACTTCCGCTGGCTCCCTCAGCACTCGCGGGTGCACCCCATGGGGACCCATGGACCTGTGGATCTCCAGCTGACTTAATTGGTCTCTAACTTGATCCTCCTCAACCAAGGGGAAGTCTTCCTTCGTCCAGACTTTCCCTGTTACTTTCTTCAAAGCCTGGGACTCCTGAGGGCTGGCCCAAGCAGTAAAGACCAAAGCAAAGAAGGCATTCAGTAACTCCGCCTTCTCTGCATCCTCTGTCACCATGGCACCCGTCTCCTTCAACAGCGGGCCCACGTTTTCTCTCGTTTCCCTTTTGCGTCCGACATACTTGAAGAAACCCTTCCCGGTGACCTTCACGTCCCTTGCCAGGTTTAATTCCAAGGAGGCATTGGCTTTCCTCCTTTCATCCCTGCATACTCTGACAGCAACTCTGGAGCAACACGCTCCATAGGAAGTTCACCTGCCAGCTCCCCAGCTGGGGAGACGTGACGGCTGGTGGGCATTTGCTCACAGAGCTGGCGAGTGAGCCAGCAAGGGCCTCCTGCGAGGCCTGGCATGGGTCTGAGGGCAGTACAGGGCTGCTCCGACTTAGCGGTTCTCCTGGTTTGCGCTAAAACAGGACCAATTTTTTTCCCCAAAATTTCACTTTTCAGCTAAGGCTCTTCTAAGTAACTCCCTCTCTGTAAAGAACAGCATGTTTTTCACACAGGGTGTGCTTCTAGCAGAGAGGGTCTGATGTTTCCAGCGGAAACCAAGGAACGGTCTGCCGAGAGGCTCCTGCTTCTACTTAAGGCTAGAAAAACCAAGGCCAGCTCACTTTGTTACGCACAAAGGGGGTTGGAGGGTCGGAAACGGAAAAGCATAGCGGGGTCACACCCGTGGGGAGGAGCAAACAGGACAGGTGACCCAAAACTGACCAACAGGGTATTCCATCCCACCTGCATCCTGCTCAGTAGAAAAGCTGAGGGATCAAAGGGGTCAGCCCCTTTCTTTAATGGCTGGCGTCCGAGTAGGACTCTGGCTGTTCGCCTGCTTTTAATGCTGTGCCTTCCTGAATCCAGATGCGCAATCCAGTGCCCCTCCATTGCTGAGACCAGTCTGGGACTTTCCCAGTGCCCACCGGTGGCGACCTCCTCGTCACCCTGGGAGCTCGATATGGGTCGTATATATTACATATGTTTCATCAGAAATAGTATAGTCTTTTATATTAATGAACCAGTAATAATAAAATAATAAAAGTAATTGAGCTTCTTTACAACTCATCAGTCTCTTTCTTTCTCTCACTTCTTTTCTCTCCCTCCTTCTCGGAAGGGGAGAGAGGTTAAAGAGGACATCTGTCATTTGGTTTAGTGGCCAGCCCAGCCCAAACCACAACGGTGGTGCACAGGTGAAATCTGACGGCCAGAGCAGAAGGGCACGGGTGCCTCTCTCCTCACCTCCACCAAGGTGCTGATGGGGCTGCACGATGCGGGGCTGCACGATGCAGGGCTCCCAAAGTCCACGTGTCAGAGCTCCTCCAAAGAATCCAAGCAGCAAAAGTAAATCGGCACCTCCAAGGACACTGTCAGAAAGTGCTGCTGAAACCACGGAGGCAGGAACAGGTGTGACTTTGTCCCCCGTTCTTTGAGAAGTCCAACGAAAAAGGGGTGGTTCCTGGCACAGGAGAGACAGCCCTTGCCGGCAGCGACTCCAGATTCACCTAGAGCAGGTTGCACGGGAACGCATCCAGGCGAGTTTTGAATGTCTCCAGAGTTGGAGACTCCACCACCTCTCTGGGCAGCCTCTTCCAGTGCTCTGCCACCCTCAAAGGAAAGAAGTGCTTCTTCATGTTGAGATGGAACTTCCTATGTTCAAGTTTGTGCCTTTTACCCCTTGTTCTGTCACTGGGCACCACCGAAAAAAGACTGGACCCATCCTCCTGACACCTACCCTTTAAGTATTTAAGTATTTTTCTTCATCCCTAAACAGTCTTATCGGGAAAAATTAGGAGAAGCAGTGTTCAAGATTTCCCAATTTCTGGGTAGCATTTATGTTAAGCTATCATGTTTGTCAGGAATAACCATAAATACGTTGTTCTTTGCTCCTGCTGCAAAAGAACTATCTCAAGGATTATCAATGCCTAAATGCTTTATAAAGTACATCCTAGACAAGGTCTTTGTGAATGTGTACTGAAAATATCCTGGAAGTTTTGTGCTTTTTGGAGGTAAGGCATTTCTAGAGACAAATTATTTTTATGAACCCTGGGGATGTCATTTCTATCAAGAATGCTGAAAAGCACACTGAAGGGAATGCAGTCAGAGGCAAGAAAATCTCCTAAGTTTAATGGAATAATCATTACAGAAACTCCTGTGGATCATTGCCTGTATGTTAATTCTTCATATTTCCAAATAGCTCAGGGAAGGTGACAAAGATCTGGGATATGCAAAAATAGCAAAAAGGCCTACACCTCTTGGAACTTCAGTTTTCTCCCTACAGTTCTTTGACATTGATGAAATTCAGGAATACCCAGAAACCTTGAAAATCAAGCTTCTTTGCCCTCTTTCTTTCTTTCATTTCCTTTTTGGCCAAAGAGATTTACGGACTTCAAACTCTGCCATTTACACTTTAAAAAAAAAAAAAAAAAAGAGAGAAACTCTCATGAAGCAGAGAGTCATGAGAAATCTTAGAGAGGAAAAATAAATTGCTTCATTGCAATGATAAGCCCATCTCGTACGTACGTAATTTATGAAAAGCCAACTGTCATCAAAATTCTTAATTTATAGTGTTCAACAAAATGCTACTAACTAAAAAGCATTAATCAACATCACCAACTTAATGTGCTTTGTCAAACTTCTCAGTCTCTTCTGCCAAAGAAGAGCATTTTTGACAAGTAGATTGATTAGTGAGCTAACATTGTTTGACTGAGGGGAGAGTGTGCGACAAGAACCTTAAAAAAAGATGTTAGCAGTAATTCTATTTGCTCCTACAGAAGCTGCGTACAACACTATTGTTTTGCAAAATGCATGTCAATAAGATTGATAAATTATTATGTGGTTATAAGAAATTCTGTTTCAAACTTGATCTCATTCTCCTTGTGAAATAATTTATAAAGAGCGAAAATGTGCAACTAATCTGAAAGATGCCCATTAGACCTGAATAATAATCAACTACAGAGTGCTTTTCTAGCTCAAGTGGTATAGAAAAGGTAATCTAGATTCTAGTTTTCAAGCTTAAGTAAGCACAATGAGAAATAATATACTTGCTTCTACTTTGTAAAGTGTAATAGATACTCCAGAATTAAGATACGAAACAGCTCCTGTTACAAAGAAGGCTTAACAGGGAATCCCATACTTCCACAGAAAACAAACCACTGCTATTTCTTGGTTTTCCTAATTTCAGATATTCCAGCTATTGCCAACAAGACTTTTTTTTCTGAAAGTTGGTAGGAGGAAAGAAAAGGAATTTTAACATAAGAAGCTTATAAATAAGACCACACATCTGTTCCCTCCTGTAATGCCAGTGCTGTTCGGAACAAAGAGCTGCCCACAAGCATTTTTGAAGACTGAGGCATCCCAAGCGGCATAGATCTGACAGAGGAAATTCTGTGCCAGCCACCTATGTCTGTGCAAATATCTATTATTACGGTAGGCATGGGAGAGCACGGCACTGAAGTATGTTATATTCTGTTCATATATTCCTGAGCCAAAAGAGCAGCACGAGAGCTGTCTTGAATTATTCTGCTGAAGTATTCTAAGTATCTCCCGAAAGTCAAAATAATATCAAAAGAACAGCCCTTCTGGATCAGACCAAGGGATTTATCTAGCCTATTCTGCTTCCAATAGTAATCATAAGCAGGTATCTAGGGAAAGAACAGAGCAAAACTATGTAATGCTTTACCCTGTTATTTCTTCCTGTTCCCTGACCAGTTTTGGTTCAAATTTACTGAGCATGCTGTAGTTTGTCTATTGAGTAACCCACAGTGATCTCTCATTCCAAGTGTTTGTACAGTCACTCCTGTGAGCCCACATAAAGTTTCAAACTTCTCCTACATCTTTTGGGAAGGTGTTGAACAGGTAAACAATCATTGTGGGAAGAGCCACTCGACAAATTTTGGATATCACCCTGTAATGACAGTGACTAGCAGAGTCTTTCTGAAGACAGCGTTCTTTCTCTGGGTGTGCCTTACTTTATATAGATCTACATTAAATTTAATCTGCCATTTTTTGCTTATTCATGCTATTTCCTAATGTTCTCTGCAATACTTTGGTTTCAGTCTTCATTCTATCTACCCTGAAATTTTTTTTACCATCATCAGATCTTGTTGTCTCACTGCTAACCTACTTTTACAAGCAATCTGTGAACACACATATCCTAGCACGGAGCCCTCCCACTGCCAGTGACCTTTCTCCAATGCAAAAAAAAATGACTATTTGCTCATAATCTCTGTTCCCCATTTTTCAATTTATTTCTTATCCAAATAATTCATTCCCTCTTACACCATGACCACTTAATTGCCTTACAAGCTTTTGGGTGGAGGATTTTATCAAAATTTTTTGGAAAGCCAAGACTATATTAATTGGATCATCCCTAGCCACAAGCTTGTTGAAAATTACCGAAGGCTGTAAGGAAGGATTTCACTTTTCAGAATCATTTTCCAAGTAGCTTATGTTTACCAAGATGCGTACTAATTGTCTTTTACTATAGCTTCTAACAGTTTGCCCAGTACAGGTTTACAGGCCTGGTGTTCCCAAATTAGCATTATATTTGCCACCTTCTAGACAACAGCTTCCAGAGATGACTTAGGTAAAAGGTTGCACACAGCTATTCATTCCCAGGCATTAACTATATGAAGGAAATTTGGACTTTATGTCAACCTGTACTTACATGTGCCGTGTAATACAAATCAGCCTCCACTGGTTAGCCTCCTGGCTAAAGAAGTAGTTTTCCCTCTTTTTTGGTGGCCTGTTTAAGGAAGTATGTAAATTCTAATGCTTTTGTTTCTATCTTACATGGGATGAACGAAGGGAAGTCTTATTTCTCAGTGATGTCAAAAAATACTTGGCATTCTCAATATTTTATAGTCATCAAATGTGCAACATGTCTTATGAATCACTGACTTGGATTAGAATTTGAAACAGCAAAGCTTCACACCAGCAGCACCATAACTCTTATAGGTGGAATAAGGCAACATGCTACTGGATGAGCTTGCCTTCCTCTAGCCACACTACTTGCATTATGTTTTTTTTCCATAATACAGCTACACAGACTAAAAGTTTGTGGGCATTTATTTATCTATCTGTCCCTCTACCAGAATGCCATACTAGTTTTCTGTTTGATAAATATTTACTCTTTTTCACTTTTTGCTCTTTGACTCATTATTTAAATTCAAATATCAATGCACTTATTGAGAATCTACTTTTGGTATTTAAAATCCCTCCAAAAATTGATTGCATTGCTTCTTATCTCTCATACTGGTTATCTTAAAATGGAAAAATAGCATCTCCCCACATTTTAACTACAAAATCTAGCATGTGTATCTGCAGGATGTGAGTGCTAAATATTCAGTACCAAAACAGAAGAGACCACTCGCATCAGCTGGCAGCAGAAGAAGCCTCTAACTGGGACTGAGTGGCCGCCAGAGAACTGCAAGAGTCACCAGGAGACATGGCTGTCTGGAGGGACGCTGATGTAGCCAGACCACTTCATCAGAGCTTCAGCAACAGAACTGTTCTTCAACAGAGCAGCCATCAAATATTCCTAACACTGCATATACTGCTGCAATTTAAATCGCAGTGCAAAAAAAAAAAAAAAAAAGAAAAACAAAAACAAAACCCAAAAAAAGCCATCCTCAGAGATTATCTACATTTGGTCCTTTTGGGAGAAGAATACAAAACTGAAAATCAAACCCAGACAAATGACTTTGCACAGCTAAACGAGTTAACCATGTACAATAGTCCACATGAAACTGTTGGCTAGTATATGGTTTATCCACACCAGAATTTATCAAGTTGGTTTTCCATAAGAAAGCTCATAACATTTTATGTTTACCCTGGGCTAAGATCTTTCACATGTACACTTAAAGCGGGTTAGCTGACTCATGTAACCTTGTTAACCTGTAATGAATTGTTTACATGCCCCAGCCCTCCATGAAGCCCAGCAGAACTTCCTGGGAAGAGAGTACAGTCCACCTCTAGCCCTCAGCATTTCATGCTACCAAGTTACAGAGGCCTGCAGCTAATAATGGAAACCTCAAAGCTACTCAAGAGGAACAGACATCTTTCATAGAAGAAAATGCTAGGCAAGTTAAATACATGGCTATTAGGAGGCTTAGAATAGTGGGAAAAGAGTAGAGGAGACTATTATGGCAAGATAAAAATGTATGCATCCTGTTGTTTTATGTTGTAGTGTCGACATTTCTGGCAAGCCTCACACGATTATGATTATTTTGAAGTCTCCCATTCCTAAAACCAAGATAATGCTTGAGAACATTCTCATAAGAGAAGTAAAACAACTTTAAGTTTATAACAAGTGGAAAACACCAGAAAACAACTTCAACTCTTCTCCCGGATGTTTAAAATAAAATATTTTTAAGTCAATCTTGGAAGGGAAGAATAGTTTGAATTATGATTTATGAAAGCTATTTTTTGTTGGGTTTTAGGTTTATGTGCATTATGGAAGAATAGTTTGAATTATGATTTATGAAAGCTATTTTTTGTTGGGTTTTAGGTTTATGTGCATTATTAATCAACAGTCTTTCACATAAATATGTTGGACCCTCTATTCTCTAGCAACATTTAAACTTATTTCCTCTTTCAGTGGGAAAAAAATCAAATATATGAAATTCAACTTTCTATGGCAATTACTTCTCAAAACTGTCAAACTTTTATCTGAATGACTCTCTTACAAATGGCAAATACATCCCAATATTTTTCTGAGTAAGAATTAATTACATGACCTCAAATATTTGGATATGCCAATAAAAGATACTACTTTTTTGAAGACAACCATTTGGTTAGCTTCAACATGATAATCATAACAGATCTTGCAGTCTAAGAGAGACAGTTACACGGGTTATGAGGAACTCATGTCTTTCACATACACTCACCTTTTTCTTTGTGTTAATTATGTAGAAACATACTGGCAAAATTGTGGTAATGACAGGAAATAAAGGAATTGTTATTTTACTGCACAATATTCTACCTGAAAACAAAAAAAAATATTTTACTGAACCACTTTGCCTGTATCACTGCATACATGATATTATTCTATATATTTTATATTTCATATAGTACCTTACTTGCTAAAAATAAAAAAGCACATCATCCTTCAAAAAAAAAAAAGGTTATGAAGCACTGAAAAAGTACAACTAACTACCGATTTAAAAGTAGCAGCAATGACTTCCTTATTCAATCTTATTTTTAAATAAGGACACCAAGTGGGCAGCAGGGAAGGATTCTGCAATATCTTTAAAAGGGTAGAGCTACAAAAACTTCGTGACTCACAACTCACCAAATTACAGTATAGAAAAAAAAATAACCTTATGATTCAGACCGTAATTAGCAGCTTAGAAAATGCAGAAGAGAAAATTAGTCAAATACCACAGCCACTCAGGGCCTTGAAAATAAGGACAAGAACTTTAAAATCACTGCACAAAATTTACAGGAAGCCTGCAGTGAAGAGATTTTAGAAAAGAAGATGTTTATAGAAAAAGAATCATACATCAGTTAGAGATGATAGATTTTACATTGCAAAAGAAAGTCCTCTTCCTAGCAATAATACAAGCAGGAACTTCAGAAAATAAAGTGAATTTTTCACTGATCAACAGTTTCCATTTGTTTAGAGTCAGACAATAATATCAGATATCAATTAAGTTTTTCCAGAATCAGGATTTAAATGCAAAAAAATACCATTAGGCTGCATGGAAAACATGATACAAGAGCTTTAGTTTTGAACAAAAATCAATATTTGTTTAATAAGGAGTGTATCTGTCATTAAAAGTCTGATTCAGTAACAAAATAAGGACTGAATGGAAAAGTATATTATTGAATCTTGCAATTCAAGAGATGTGATTGCTCAGCTCTGAACCTGAGGCTGAGAAGATATGCAGAAAATTCATTTGAATATTGGTTTTAAATCCTCAGCACTGAGAGGGCAGAGGAAACCAAGGCCTGATTTGAATACCTGCCTCATTTAGGAGTAGCTACACAAATGCTCTTTCATTGCAAGGTAGCAGCTCCCTCAACGCCTTTCACAGACAGGACCCAGAATAGCCACACAGATAGAAAGAGGCTGTCTGCAAGCAAACTAATAAAAAAGTGTCCCGCAAGATATCTCCCACTGCTTTCTAGGGCAAACCGAGATCCTTCTTTAATCTAAACAGCACACAGAATCACAGAATGGTAGGGGCTGGAAGGGACCTTCGGAGATCATCTAGTCCAACCCCCCTGCCAAAGAAGGTTCACCTAGATCAGGCTGGACAGGAACACATCCAGGCGGGTTTTGAATATCTCCAGAGAAGAAGACTCCACAGCCTCTCTGGGCAGCCTGTTCCAGCACTCTGTCACCCTCAAAGGAAATAAGTTCCCCCTCAAGTTTAGATGGAACTCCCTGTGTTCTAGCTTGTGTCCATTGCCCCTTGTCCTGCCACCAGGCACCACTGAGAAGAGTCTGACCCCATCGTCTTGACACCCACCCTTTAAGTATTTATAAGCATTGATAAAATCCCCTCTCGGTCTTCTCTTCCACAGGCCAAACAGACCCAGGTCTCTCAGCTTTTCCTCATAAGAGAGGTGCTGCATTCCCTTGATCATCTTTGTAGCCCTCCACTGGACTCCCTCCAGTAGTTCCGTGTCCTTCTTGAACTGGGGGGCCCAGAACTGGACACAGTACTCCAGATGTGGCCTCACGAGGGTAGAGTAGAGGGGGAGGACGACCTCCCTTGACCTGCTTGACACACTCTTTTTAATGCACCCCAGGAGACCATCGCCTTTTTGGCCACAAGCGCATCCCGCTGCCTCATGGTTATCTTGTTGTCCACCAGGACTCCCAGGTCTCTCTCTGCAGATCTGCTCTCCAGCAGGTCAGCTCCTAACCTGTACTGGTGCACGGGGTTACTCCTCCCCAGGTGCAGCACCCTACACTTGCCCTTGTTGAACTTCATAACGTTTCTCTCCGCCCAACTCTCCAGCCTGTCCAGGTCTCGCTGTACAGCAGCACAGCCTTCTGGTGTGTCAGCCACTCCTCCCAGTTTTATATCATCAGACTTGCTGAGGGTACACTCTGTTCCCTCATCCAGGTCATTGATGAATATATTGAACAGGACTGGGCCCGGTACTGACCCCTGAGAAACACCACTAGTTACAGGCCTCCAACTGGACTCTGTGCCACTGATCACAACCCTCTGAGCTCTGCCATTCAGCCAGTTCTCAATCCACCTCACTAAGACCACACGTCTAACCTACATTTCCTAAGCTTACCTATGAGGATGTTATGGGAGACAATGTCAAAAGCCCTGACGAAGTCAACGTAGACAATGTCCACTGCTCTCACACTTCTGTGGCTCAGGTGTCTGGGCCTGCATGTCACACTTCTGTGCCTGCACAACTTTGCTCAGTCTTCCTATACTGTTAATTCATCTGCCCCTGAGGTCAACTGTAGATGTCCCAAAACTTTACTCTCTAAGAAGTTGTATTTAACAAGCGCAAAGAGCAGTGATCACATCAAGTGAATAAGGGATGATATTAAGTATATAGACACATAATACACTTAGAATCTCACGCTGGTATTTCCACAAACACGTAGGTGTTTATAGAATAGGAAAACTAATTCCCGCCCAGTCCTGATTTCTCTGTACTTACTGACTTATTCTTTCCTCTGTCTCATGCATCATCTTGGGTACTAGAAGATGCACGTACACAGCAGGAGTTTTTCCCAGGTTGGCGATAGGCTGCTTACCCTCTGCAACAAAAACCAACCACCAGTGACTACAAAAACAAACAAGCAACACAATACAGGTGTTGGGTTTCTTTAGTGAAAGATCTCCAAGGCACTGTGTGATATGCACTGACTTAGTAGCACCTGACAATACTCTTGTGGTGAATTCCATATAATGACGGAATTACATAATGTTTGGGGTTTTTTTTGTATGGGTTTTTTCCCTAACGTAACCAGAGGAACTTAACATAGCACCATTATATGAAAAGGAAATAAGAAATAGGATTTCTGGGGGTGCAGAATTAGATCTAAAAATCTTCCAAGAAAAGGACACTCAGACATACACAAAATGCTCAAATTTTCATTAGGGATTTCAGAAGGGGATCTAATACAAGATAAATCTAATTAGCTTCAAGGAGATGACAACAGGGGACCAGAGGAGTGAGTAGAATGGTTAAATCTACAAGGATTTCAAAAGCTTTTTAGCAGAAAAACACAGGAAAAGACTAATGAAGAAAATTAGTAACTGTGATATAGATAGCAAAATTCAAATTGGATTCCAGAATACCATTGTTAGGTTAATGATTTGTTGCATAGTGCATGCAGGGAACAAAGCATTTTGAATACACAGGACCTAGCATTTAGCTCACAGCTATTGTAATTAGATCACACATATGCTACTTTTTCCCTTCTGCTCTAGTGCAACAGGGGTGTGAATTCACACGATTCTGGTGAAAAAAATGATACAGCCACAAGTTTTGCCTGAAGCAAAATATCTTATTAAAATTACTTTAAGACTGCTAACCAATAAAAATAGGCAAAAAGGACAAAGCATAAAATGGGCAAAAAAGTTTGCTTAGCAAACTTCCTTCAAAAATTAAGAAAAACACAGCTGTTTCATTACAAAAGCTATCATGGGGGCTGTGCTACAGCTGTCACTTTGGGACATACAGCCATTACGGTAGGTAATGCCATTCAGCATGAGTCCACAGTCATGCACCAAAATACTACTGTTTTTTCTCTCTTTATCAAAATGCAAAACTGACCTTTCTTTTAAGTTTACAATTCATATGGTCTTCAGTTCATGGTAGTTTAGTCCAAGTAGTATTCAGAGAAAATTATTCACTTGCCTGTGCCTGAATTTACACACAAGAGTACCTAGTTTCAAAGGGCTAAATTCTGAAGGAGCAGTATCATGTTTGAAAGTGATCTTATTTTTTTTTAGTGGTCTGCAAACAATATTAAATGGTGTGTATTTTGCATGCACTATAGCAATCACGTGTCCAGCTTTGCAGGAGGTGCTGCACATAGAGGCAACATGAGCTAAGCAGAAGGTGCCACAGTGGTAAAAGGCATGGCAAGACCCAAAATCCTACAGGGTGATCTCTGTCTTCAGCTCCTGGACAGCTGATAGCAGTAATAAGCCAAACTAATTCTTGGTACCTGAAATCAATCCGACGTATATAACATACCAAGGTAAGAGACCGCCTAAGAAATAAATTATCCCAGATTCTCTTTCACAACCAAATCAGATTTAACCAAACACTTGCAATGGAAATTTCCACCCTTCACCAGTGGCATAGAGCAGCATACTGTAACAGCTTATCCTGGAGAACATCTCATTTTAGCACCACAGAAGAGAAAGCAGTTCATCAGATCTACACAGGAGGATGCACATAATACAGTCCAGAGAATTTAAAACCTCTAAACCCAAAATAAATAAATATGCAATGACAATTCATAACTGTCCCAGAAGAGCAATTTAGGAACAACAAAAGGAATTAAAACCTTCTTTCAGAGCAAGAGACAGTTAATCTTTAATATAAATATAGAATAAATTTTTCCCCCTACAAAATTAACATTCTAATATAAAAACAGAAAAATCTAAAACCTCAAATGCATTCTAAATTTTGATGATACAATATTAAATATCAGATGTAGAGAATATGTGTATGAACCATGAAATAGCCCATAAAGCCATAGCATAATTGTATGGGAGCTCTGTAGAGATGTCAATCAGACAAATTCTGCAGAAGTTAACAGAGAAACTCTCTCAAATGTGCTATTAGAATTCTTCAAGCATTAAAAAGCCTCTAAGCCACTCAACCAAAAACCTGCCATGCTTGAATAATGATAGCAAACACAGTAATAGGTATACAGTCTCTGAGGTTGTTTGGCAAACTACAAGATACTTCGGTATTCTTTGTTCTGAATGATAAATCTCAAGTAATGTGTGGTAGGCTAGTTATAGCACAAACAAAACCAAGAATTTGCAATTTAATGACCTATGTTTTCCACGCAATGTTTTTCCACCTATGTTTTCCATTAACAAAGAACAGGTGGAGAAAGAGGTGACGGACTCTTTACCTGGGGGAAAAAAAAAAAAAACAGTTATCTGGGGAGAAGCAGCTGTATTAAACATTGAATAAGATACATACAGCTTTTTATTGCATCATTTTGCATTTTCAGACCACCACACACCATGAACTAATTAATCTTCACAGTTACCTCCTCAAATTCTTCGGGCATTTTAATCATTATTTTATAAACACTGAACAGAGATATAATGGGGACAATATCAGTAGCAAGGCTAGAAGTGGGTCTCAAATTAAAAATTTTCAAGACATCATGAAGGGCTCAGAAACATAAATGTCATTGAAAGTCAGTCCCTTTCACTGACAACCCACTGCACTGTGGGGTGTCTAGCTCATAGATATTCTATTGACTTATTCTGGACATGTCTTTTTGGGACGCTGAAAGGTTTACAAAAAAACCAAGTCACTTTACCCTTGTAACTGCATGGTGTATTTCATTTTCAGATACTACATTATTTATAATACTGGCCTTAATAAATCATGTATGTCACAAAATACAATGCAACTGAACAGCCATCTCTTACAGCTTCGGTCAAATGCCCTGGGTCATTAACATTGCGAATGAATTTAGAAGTTACTAAAATCTGCCTACCATGAAAGATAAAGCCTCACATCTAATAAATACTGGTTGTGTTCATGACCAAAGAATGCTACAGAAAGATACACAATCAGCCTAGATTCTATGGTTCTTCAGTTTATAGTTTCTCTTGCCATTATGTCAGCTGCTCTGCAATCACAGAAGTGAATCACAGCTGTCGGTGCAAGAGAAGCCTGAGGAATCTGCGTACAGCATCTGCCTGCAGCATTGCTTAGAAGTTGTTTATGTATTTATACACATGATAACAAGATTAAAATTAGACTGTTGTCCTTTTTCAAATATGTCCCATTGCATGAAACTTTAGACTAAGTACTCCCTGTTTCTACCAGTCCATCAGTGTATAGCATGGAGTATAAGAGAAAAATACAGCAATCAAATGTAGAACCCAGACAAGGAGTTTGCATCGCCCCTGAGAGTAATGTACTTTATTCTGTAAATGAGAAAATTAACTTTTCGGCATTAAATCGGCTCCTTCACAAAGCTTTTTACAATTTTTATTAGTAATTTTTGTAGTCTGGAATTGTTGATATAGACCAATTACATTTTTTTGAGAATATGGCTACAGATACATAGTCTTTCATGAATTAACACCTCACTGTAAATGTTTAATGTGAGACAACTTTGTTGTTAGTCAGTTCTACACATTAGGATCTGAACTCTGATATTTCACCCAGTTTCACTATTTTTTGGTCTCTTTCAAGCTGTAGGTTACATCATTGAATAAATATGTAATTGGAAATAATCACATGCTGGATCATGGCTAGGCTGCAAAGCACTCTAGTTTCCAGTCAACTTGTATCACAAAGTTTCCACATCTACAATAAAGCTTCTAAGTGAAATCAGCAAAACAGGTATCTGTCCTGGTTTAACTGAGAGTAGATTGAGATATCTATCACAGAGTATTTTACACTGTTGATTAGTTTCTTATATTTAAATCTTTTCTTTTTAATAAGTATTTAAATATCTAGGTTATGTGAAGAAAGTTTGACATACTAGGCTAGTGGCATGGCGACCCACATGAGATAGATAGAAAAGATTCAGATATAAGACATTGCTCAGATTAATATACACAGTGTCCAAGTCCAACAGGAATCTCATAGCTGGTTAGCACAACAGTTAATGGGAGAGTAACAGAACTCATCCTTACACATGATCTTATTTAGGTAGTACAGGGAATTCAGTCTGGGTCTCCCACATTCGATAAAGATTTTGAAATTACTTTATTTCCCCTCAATATGATTAACACAAAGTGTTTCCTACTTAGCTCTATTTGTAGAACAAAAATACCTCAAGACATAAATTAACGTGTTAACAATTTTAATTATTATTCCCAAGCAAACAGTTAGGCCTAATTTGGCTCATTAAATATATCAGTTTCACATTAGTTCAAAGCCAACACAATAAAGAATTCAATCCACTCAAATAAAGTTACCACAGAAAACCATAGCACTACGATACTATGGACTTAATCCTATATTATTTTCTGGTCTGCAAGATAGTACATTCAAGGCTTCTTAAGTAGAATAACCAAATTTCTGTTGACTTGAATGGTTTTCAGGCAGGCAACCACAAAGTTCTTGCATTTGATATTAACACTAACTTTGTGTTTAATCACATATTCCTAAAACCATTGTCATCAATGACGTACTTCAGTAGAATTCCATTAATAAGTTTTTAAACTTTTAAAAAACAATGTTTAACACTGCCATTTCACTTCCTCAGACATTATCCTATACATTTCTTGCAGGATTTAATCTAGAATATGATATACCATTATTTCCACTAACTCTTAGCAACATAAAATTCCCAGAGAGTGAAAACTAGGAAAGAAGGAAGAAGAGAGCAAAAAATTCTGAAATATAGTTTGTAGAGTTTTAGAAAGGGCGGGGTGGGGGGAAGGGGAAGTAAAGTTTCCATATCACATGAAAATTCAGTTCTCTTAGGTAATTCTGCAAATTTAGGCTCACTCTTTTCACATGCATGCCAACAGTTTAGCACTTTTCTCCCAGGTGCTATCACTCATCAGAGCTTTTGCACACATGAAAGTAAGGGATGTATGCAAATAATGAACTATATTTTAGACTGACATAGAAGTTCATGGACTGAGGAAAGTCTGGCAGGAACCCTCCTACTCTATGTGTACTGCATATTACACCCTGAAAATCAAAAGTGATTTCTATTTCTTCATATCTGTGTAACATTAATAATAGGTAATTCATTAAGTAGTCAATTTCAAAATAATTTCTGCAGAGACACCAATAATTACATCAGGTGTAGCCCATGGGAATTTCAGAATATATACAGAATATCATGTATTAGAAAGAATTGTTCAGAAATAAACACAGAGGGCTTAAAATCAAATTTTGTTCTAACTAAAGAACTCCCATGCACATTTGACAGTCAGATTCTCACTTTGAATAACATTCAAAACACATCTATATTGGTATCGCTTGCTTTGCTCTTTACTGCTGTTTACTCCAAAAGATTAAAAATTTGTTTTCACTATGCATTTTATTCCTTTTCTCTTCTACTATTTTTCTTGTTTCAAAACCTTTATACAGAATTTCACTACTTTATGGTCATTTGTCTTTCATATTAAAAATCAACCATTGATATTTTTATACTTTTTTTATATATACCACTGTCTTGTATTTTAAAATCTGTTCTTTGTAATACATCCACAAGAATCAGAACTGAGCCATTTCCACATAAAATTTCCCATACATTTCAAACCGGAAAACATTAATAGTTCATGTTTATTATGGCCCTCCAGCAGCTCTCACAGGAGATCATACAGAACTGCATGACAGCTATGAAATGATGTTGTATCATTAATGAATAACGTACCATAAAAATCAAAATCCCTCAGTTTCTAAAGCCTGCTTTAGTAATTATGTTATGCTTAATCTTAAAACAGTGATATTCTGCCCTTTCCTTCTTCTTTCCTGTACCTCCATTTGGTGGAATATCTCCTACTTAGCAGCAATTTATTATGAATGAGACTACGGAGCTTTAAAATTGTTAATGCAAATCAAATCATTTGATAGCTTCAGAGTGAACAAACACTATTTTTTTTTCTAATTGCCTAATACATTCTCTTGAATAACTTGCAAACATTTAATACACACTTCTATCATTAGCATAACATAATCATAATGTTCCCATTTAATTACAATTTATTTGAATGACTAATCACCAGTTTAATGTTGTAAAATAATGGGAACATTTTAAAAACTGCAGTGTACTATCTGGCTATCAATTAATTAGTATAAAGACAAGTTGCAAGATACACAGCTAATACTTTTATTAGGTCATTGTTTTTAAAAGATATTTCCTACCACTTTTGCAACCTCTGTGATAGACTAGCAGAAAGTGAGTTTGCTGCATATCTATGGGTGATGGAGACAACTGTATCCCAAGAACAATTTATCCAAACTACTGCTTTTTTTCCAGCCTATGCCACTAATAACCTCAGTTACTGGCATCAACCCAGTAAAAATGAGTCATCTTAAATCTGAAGGATATCAACTGCATTTTTATAGGCATGTTAAAAATAAAGGACTCTATAGACAAATACAGGGTAATTTCAATTAAATCTTCTTTACTTTCATTAAGCGAGAGAAGAGCAGAACGTAGAACATCATCTAGAAGAAATCAAGGAAAAGTGTCATGATCAACCTTTCAGTACTTTTCATTCAAGCTGTCACTCCTGTCTCCCCTCTGATGTGGGCATGTGTTCTTGTTATTCAATAAAGCCTCACTATTTTGTCACATACTCCCCATGCCCCTGTTTCCACATGCAAATAAGAAAGCACAGAGCATTGCAGGTCAGCACTTTTTCCCCTGCACTCCCCTTCTGTCAGGTCCCTCTCTCTTCTATATGCACATCCTCTTCATCATCACATCTGTGATGATGGGGCCAGGCACATCTGGGCCTGGCACCAAGGAACTGTCAGCAAGTTTCTTGCTAAGAGATAACGCCGTTTGTAGCCTTGTTTTGAAACCCGGACACAAAGTCTATTCATAGCAAAACTTCACCACGGTGACTAAAAAAAGAAAAGATCACATTTTACTTATTTATCCAAAGACACATCTGAGAGAGAGAATGAGTTAGCATTGTATCATACAGTGGTGACAAAACTCTCTCTCAGTAACATACTTATGCCCAAACCTAAAATCTTACTCAAGCTATTTGCTATTTGCTGCAAAAAAACCTGAGTGAACAGATGGAAAGTTAAAGCAATTTAAATATCTGAACTATTTAGGCCCTTAATCACTTCACTTTGTTTTATTGTGAATTGTTCATTACCACAACAGAGGCTGTAGTATTACAAAAAAGCTTGTCATAGTGCCTTCTTCACTAGTAATCCAGAATGTGTCCAAGTTGTATCCATTAGCATAAGCTCTTTTAATGAATCTGCCAGTTCCATATGCCTTCTGTAGGGGAATAACTGTCTCCCCTTGAACATCATCAAAAAGCTTTAATTGGCTTCAGAAAGCTACCATAAATTTATTCCTCTAGGTAAGATTTCTCACAACATCCTTTATTCTGGACAGGAAAATTCTTCATGGACAACTGCTTTGCTAGGATAACCTTGCTTATTATGCCCGCGTGACATGTAAGGACAAACAGAACGCCCTTCTATTTTGCTATTGATCTTTGCTCTGATTCACTAACATAATTTGGTAGGTTTTTTTCCCATGCATATTCATCTCCAAGGAAAAGTTGTTCTGGATGTCTCACCCACTCTCTCCCCTCCCCCACCCTCTCTTTTGCTATATTATTGTTTTAAAAACAAACTAATAATAGTTCAGTCAATTAAAATAATACCAATGGAATAAACACCTCCTTTAAATGAATTGAAAGTATGGCAAATACCTTTTAGAATATGAGGCCGTTCTCCACTTTCAGAGATGTAAAACAAGAAGAAAAGGTAAGCTAAAGCATGATGATGAATGGCTGATGTGTTAGATATATCAAAAAAGTCATACAATTCCTCCAAGTTCTTCAGTCTATTAGCTTCCATTTACATATACTCTGGTAAAGCAAACCTTTCCATTTCCATCTGATTGCAGACAATACAACTGTTATCTTTCTGATTTTTTAGCCAAACTAGAACATCAAGACACTGGACTCATACGATATTTTAAGTTGGAGGGACACCTGGATGTTCAATTTCCTTCTCAAAGTCAGCCTAACTTCAAAGTTGGATCAGGTTGCTCGAAGCCTTGTCCTGTCAAATCTTGAAGATCTCTAAACATAGAGATGCTACAACCTTTCTACAGAAATTGTTCTAGTGCTTAACAAGTCTCATTGAAAATTAAAGGTATGGACCATTCAGCTAATTTTGGGCATACTTTCTCAAATCTAATAATGGCATTCAAACAGCGTCTACTTTAGCACAGATATTTTGGTGCTTATTATTTTAGTGGGATAAACAAGAGTATAGTGTGAAGCCTGTGGCAGCTGGAAATAAACTGCTGTAATAGAGAAAATAGAGAAGAGTATGGAAAAGGATACGCAAAAGAGAGAAAAGAGTAGAATAAGAGAGTAAAAACAACTGAGAGCAGAAATGCTATTCTTCTGATAGCATAAACATATGCAGAACAATATTTTTATTGAGCAAGAGAAAATAACAGCTGAAATACATAGTTCCTACTCAGCAGCAAAATTGTACTCTTTATTTATCGTGCAAACTTCCTAGAGCTTGATTTTATATTCAGGACATTTTACAGTTGTTTACACAACCTGTTGTAGTCCACTGTTTGTGTTTCACTATGCTGGGTGTTCTTATCTAGATCTTTTTTATGACCAATTACAGATCCTTCCTCTGATGCATGATGTCACCCTCACAATCGATCCCGTCACAAAGCTCAACTTTTACTTCCTCAAAGCCTAATTTTGGATCGTACCTTTTTGTCATTTGTTTCCACTATTTATCCTTAACCTCCAGGAAGGCTTAGCCTAACACAAGGTGAATTTAAGTCTCTACCCCTAAAAGTTAATTGCAACACGTGGCAGTCACAGTAGCCAAATAGTGACTTCTCATTCCGAGTACATATAGTACCTGTCTGAGATGAGTGAGTGTCTCCTTTGATACCTTTGATAATTCTCTGATTTTCTCTTTGCTGGCTGTTCAAAGGTGGGAAACCAAACCTTGTTGATCAGGTTCTTTGTAGTGCCATTGACTCTAATACCTTACATCTATGCTTTTGCCGTCTTTTTGACTTCAAAAGATAATGACATTATACAGATGGAAAGCTGCTACAAAGCTTCCCTCATGTCCCTTCCTTGAAGATCAAATCAAACTGTAGGCCTTAGTAATATGATTTTGATATATGCTACTTGCAAGAAATGATAGCAGAAAATCACCGCTTTACTGTAATACCTTTTTCCCTTTAAGAAAAACGAGCAGGTCTGTTGTTCAAATGAACATGCCTTCTTTTAAGATACTGAAATGCCAAAAAAAATCTAAAATAAATCCACAGGCACCATGACACAGGGCTCTGCATTAGCAGAAACCCACAGGTTCTAACCAATATGACTTTTTGTAGAATTTGCCTTTCATCTAGTCACTATGATCACTGTATTTCCATAGCTACCTCTGCAACCTGTGGTTCTGTCTGGTTTGTTAGAACAAGAAGCATGAATTTACACGTTATTTTTCTCCTTCTGACTTCAGACCTAGCCACAACTATAAATACTAAGAGTAGGGCAAAAACAATGAAGACTATAGGTAGTTGGACTCCTAGAAGGAAAGGATTAATTTGATTTTGGGGAAAAAAAAGTTGCTTTTATTTTGCTCATAGCTGGTCCTCTCTTCCCTCTCCTCCCAGTCATCTGTCCTCATTTCTAATCTACAACATTACTGCTACAACAGGGAGGAGTGAATTACAACATGAATATTTCACTGCATTTGACAAATTATTTTGGTTGCAAGGCAAATCACCAGTTAGTTAGTAGTGGCATTTGAGGTGGAATCTCACTTCTAAGGATAGAAAATATCTGTCACAGCCCATAGATACAGGCCAAAGACTAGAGGTTTCTAATATACTCCTTCCAGTCAAATTACTTGTTAATATGGAAGGAAAAATTGAAGGAAAGAGAGAGGGTTGAAAGAAGGAAAAAGGAAGTTCATGCAAATTTACCTAATACAAAGCTTTCAGAGTCACTGCATCAGGGACGGAGAGCTCTGAAAAACAGTATTATCCACACAGGAATAAACCCACACTAGTAGAAGGGCTGTTCACAGAAAGATTCATAATGCTTCTGTCCATTCAGACATGGGGACTGCTGAAATAACATAAAGTGCAAAAGAGCACTGGATGTGCCATGTTTCCCACAAAATGTAGAACACAGCAATGACTTCAAATAATCCTGATCAAAAATAACCAGACAATAATTGAGATCTATAATTGCCTTTATTTGTTTATCTTGCAACAATATGAAAGCTCGTGCTTTCTGTCACGTGATTGAGAAAGAACCAAGAGAGCTCACCTACCAAGAGGATTCCGTCTCTGAAATTACTGCCAAAGAAAACCAAGAGCGACACCTCTCTGTTTTTGTCAATGACCAAGTCAAGGGCCCTGCTATAAAATTATTACAGGTCACGTACCTTGCTCTAGAACAACAATTCTTGCAGAATCCTGCTGCACATTGCAGAGGAGTGCTGGGATTTTGCAAGTTTCTCCAACTTTGCCAGTGTTAATTTCAGTTGAAGTAGCATTAGACCAACATGAAGAGCTTTTAAAACTGTCATCAAAAGCATACATCAATACCTCATGGTTTATCTTGCTCTCTGCTCTGATTAACCCTTCAGAACTCCTGCACTTTGCTGATGTTGTTTTCTTGTCTACCTTTCCTTACATGCCTATTCCTGATTTTTGCCAACAGTGCATACCTGCTCTGAAATCAGAGGTGTAATTACATAACTGTCCAAGTTGACCCTATTCCTGGGAGGTCAACAGTATAATAAAATAGTAATGAAACACGCAATTTATATTCAGATGTGCAGGCTATGCTGAATTGTGTTCCATGTCTTTCCTGTCTACTATAAGCAAAGTAGCTGGATTAAAACTCAATTTAAATTGCCCAGCCAACTGCAGCACAGAGCTATCTGTGGTGAAAACAAAAAGTAGTTATTTCCAGAAGCTGTTGACAAAATGGAAAAGAAATACAACCATCCTGCCTCCTGGTAACATTCTGAAAAAATAATTCCTACTCAAAGAGTTAAGTGTTTCTTGGCCATCATGTCACCCATGACATCTTCCCATACCCTTCTAAAGACTTGAAACTTGCCCGTTCTCACCATCGTCCTTTCAGTCACAAGATTTTTCCAGGCTTTCATGCTTCATAAGTATCTTTCCCACAAATAATACAACAGCATAAATGCAGAAAAAAAAAAGTAGAAATTTGGAGCCTGTATGACTAAATGTAAGAAAATAACCTGGACCTTTTTTTGAATAACTTAAATTTAATGGCCCTATGTTGAAGGGACATTGCGTAATGCAGTGTTCCAAATGTTAACCCTCTGAATTATTCTGTGAACACATGTAATATCTTGTTAGGTTTGTTGGGGCATAATCTACTTAATATTAGAAAATATTTTATTTTAATTAAACTCCCCCCCTCATAATAGATATTTGATATCATATCTTCCTTACTGTATTTACTGTCTCTTTCAAGAAATTAATTTTTAAGAAATTAGTGCCCTGAATTGTCATTATAAAGCATATAATGCTCTCTAACTGCCTTGGAGGACTCGGAGTTAGCCATAGCTTTATACATTTTGTGCTTCTTTAACACACAGACAGTTGCTGCTCATATCTCTTAGCAAGATCAGTCTCAGCCACCAAAATGCACATACCTTTCTCCAAGTTCAACCCCTCTGTGTTCCCAAAAAATTGAAACAAGTTCCAGGTAACACTGGTCACCCAGTACCAAAACCTCTTCTACACCTCACTGGAAAATCCTCTCTAAATACCCTCTTAATTTCAGATACAAGACCAACAGAGTGACCAAACGTGACCCCTGAATAGCCCCAGATATATTAAAGTTGAATGACCTCCACCTCCTCCATGTCCAGGCTGGTTTGTATATCGAGGTAGCAAAGCTGAAACTTTTCAGACAAATGCCATGATAGATCTCGCTTCTACTCTATGGAGTAAACTGTTACTCAATAGGAATACATTGCCGCCATCTTCTCCCTCAAGCGACTACAATCACTGTATCCGGTCTTGCTGTTCATGGTGCGTTGGTCATGTTTTGCATCCCATGAAGAACTTAGAAAAAAAACACAGTTTCTGGATCCCAGTTAGACTAAGGCATAAGCCAGCAACTTAACTACGCATCACTGCTAAGATTAGAGTTGTTCTGCAAATGTTTACAGAAACAGCACTTGGCATCTGGGAAACTACTTGTATCCAGCATTAAATGCCAGCTGAGAAAACTCTGAAATCTGGTTTTGGACATAGACATCTACATCCAATAAAAGTTACTTTAGTCATTTATATCCTATAGCACAAGTTTGACTTGAAAGACATGAATAATGTATTATACACATGGTAATATATTTGGGAGAACATGGCTAGCTAGTGGACATGAAACGTACAATGCCTGGAAGGCAGAATAACATGGAACAGGCTTTCTACTAACACGAAAGAATAAGATCTTAAAGAATAAGCTTTCTTCATCAGGCTGTAATTCCAAGATACAGTTGTAGGCATCTCTTTCCTAAAGGGCATATATATTTATGTCATCCGGTAAGTGTGAAGGTACATTTTACAATGTGGATGCCAAAACTTCACTGCAAAGAAAATATATTTTAAATTAAATATACATGACTGTTCAAGAATGTGTTTAGAATTATGCATATTCACATTCCATTATAATTTGCATATATTTAGCAAATATTTATGAGCTAATTATTGCATAACAATGCTGAGCATTTTATACTATTTACATGATCACAGAGATGTGAAAATATTCACTAATTGTTATCAAATAGATCCTTATTAATTGCAAGAAAATGATTTGTTACATATATCATAAATATCTGCTTGGGAAACTTGATATAACACCACCTGTCCATATTGATTTGATTTATAGATTTATACAACACTTCTGGTACTTGCAACCATGAAGCAGAAACAGAGTAATATAAGACAAAAGTTTATGATTCATTCCAAAAAATCAGTTGCTATCAGTGTGTGTCATTCATAATTTGCTGGCTCAGGTGTGCTCAGTTATGGATCTATTATATATGCTTTATCTACCCAAGGTACAGTGCAAAGTACAATATGTTGCAGATAATCTTACTCCTTTTTTCTTTGTTTTTAGTTCTTATACGTCATTTTTACTCTCATTACAGAAAAACTTAAAATACAAGTAACACGAGAAAAAGAGAGTTATGGTCCAAATTTGCATTTCTAGGACTGCCAAACAAAAATAAATTAAAGTGTTAGTAAAAATACGGATAATTATATTTAAAGAATTAAATACATCTCTTTGTATGTGACACCCTCATTTTCAAGGAATCTGCTTCATTTTTATTGGAGGATGGAGAAGAAGATAGAAGGAATAAGTTCTTGTTTATATGCTTCATTTTAAACACCATCATCCATGGCCTTTTTAAAAAAATATTAATTTTCCTCACAGCATGCTATTTGGTATCCCCATTTATATCCCGTCTCTGCAAGCGTACTCATACTTGCTTTGCTTTAAGCATGCGACTAATGGAATTTATTTCTCTGGGCCTACTTAAGTAGTTCAAAAAATAAAAGATAAAAGACTGAATCTTACTAGACTGTCATGAGAAAGCCAATACAAGTTATATTGCTGAAAAAATACATGTCAATATTTAATATTAACATGGACATAATTAAGGCTGGGTTTCATTTTAATATTTCTTAGTCTTAAAGGAAAATAATATTATAGCAGGAAAAAAAAAGGGATAAAAACTCCAGTCAGTGAAAATAAATAACCAACAAAGTAAGACTTACTGTAAAAAAGCATGGGTGCTGGTGCTAGAGCTAATCTTCCACCAAACAACCCACCCCCCTCTTCCATTATTCAGGTGAAAGATCAAAGGGAATGACATGTCCAGGAAGCTTAGTTAGAGCTCAACAATGCAGTATTCTAATTATTTTATAGTAATATGGTAGCACTTGTACAGTAACGCATATGACTTCAGTGTTTTGTGCTGCCTCAGAGCTTATTACCCAGTCCGGTCCCCTTCCTTTCTCTATTGATAAGCAGGGTGATTTGCACAAATAGCAGTAGTAGCCATGCTACTTCCACATTGCAGCTAAAGGCTAAGGTCTCGATTACCCAGTAATAGTGAAATTCTGCTCCCAGAACCCTGCTTTTCCTGAAACTGCGAGAACGAAGGTGTTGCATCCACAATATAAACCTAATTCATAGATACAAACTCAGGAAACAACCCTCAGACAAAACAGAACTCGACATAAATCCACAGAATTTTCTTACAGAGACAAAAATTACCTGTAATTGCCAAACTGGAGTCTGTGATTTCACAAAATCCAATATAATTTTACGTACAAGACTTTTATAAGACAGCCTTTGCACATATCAAAATGCAAAGAACAGCCTGTCATAACCAATCTTATTAAACTTAATAGGTATCTAGTCTCAAATACATCAGGTCAGAAGGGAAAGCTCAGGCTACTTATAAAACGTTTTAAGATGTTCATACAACATACCATTTTTCATTGTTTTACATAATTCCTAAGTGATTTAAGTAATCAGTTCTACACACTAAAATGCCAATGAAATCACAAGCTGCATTATTATTAAACGTGGCTAAAGAGATATCAAAGGATGTTTTACATGGCATAAACAGTGAAACCGTTCCCCGATCCCAGGATACTAGAAGAATCTCCAGCTTTAAAAGGGCTTTATACAGACCAGTTTGCATGGACAATCTGTAAGAGTTTACAGTTCAGCCACGTTTCCTTCATATACCATACGCATGAGAAAAATTAATAGGAGGAGGAGGAAATAAACCCTTAAATTTAAGCATTTAAGTGAATGTGTAAATTATTTCACTGCAGGACGATATAATAAATTGCAGAAGTCCTAACAAAAGTATAAGAAATTAGTTACATCTGGAGTAATCTACTTTAAATATTATTTCATATCATATCTGTGATCTGTCATTTGGAAAATCGAATTGACTACCTAGGAAAGCATTCATGGGACTATTTTATCGCTGCTTAAGTATCTTTACTGATATAAAATGAATTTTGCACTGGACACATAAACCTTAATTGAAAAGCCTGGCAAAGATCTCAAACGATCTGATGGTCCAGACTTCATATAATGTATTTGGCAGACTTTCAATGAATCTTGTTTCCTTGTGTGGAGTGACACATTTATCAAACACAACACGTGCATTTTGCATCAGTGCCATAAAAATTGATCTTCTCTATTTGTTTTTGCTTCTAAGCAGCTTCAGTACATGCAGAATTAAAAGTTGGGAGAATAATTCAACTATAAACTGTTGCGTCTCAGAATTGAAAAGTAAAAAGCAAAGTTGATTCTAATAAAAAAGGAAAGGAAAAAAAAATTATCCTGCAGAGATGTTGAATATTGTCCTTTTTAACTGCACAAGTGGATATTACCAACAACGTGAAGAAAAGGATAGAGAAGAGCACAAGCAGAAACCACTGTTCACAGGATCTTCTTCTCTGAGCTGGCCATATACCTGCTGAAATTTTGATGTTTATACCAGAGATGAACCTGAACCATGTTACCTACAAAAAACTATTAAAATAAAGATAGTGGTGAAAATTGAAAGTAGTTTAAAACTCCTATAAGTTATAGGCACATGGAGAAGTTAAGACATCATCCCAATATATCTAAAGCTAGTGAATTTCAGTAGTAGACAGAGTGCTAGGTTGCTCAAACACCTACCACATGCTCTTCAGTATTAGTCTGTCTCTGAGCCTCGCTACTCCTACTACGTCACTTCAGAACAATGATGTATTTGCCTGCTTATAAATAGAACGGAACGGAACGGAACAGAATAGAATAGAACAGAACACAATGGAATATATTTCAATTGGAAAGGACCTACAATGATCATCTAGTTCAACTAGTCAACTTCAGGACTGACCAAGTTAATGTATGTTATTAAGGGGATTGTCTAAATGACTCTTAAACACTAACAGTCTTGGGGCATCGACCACCTCTCTAGGAAGCCTGTTTCAGTGTTTGACTACCCTCTCGGCAAAGGGACAGAAAGGATACTCATATGTACATGTTACTCTTACCATTACAGAAACTAGTAAGAATCAAAAATAACAAGATGTATCTTGTGTCAAAAAAATTCAGGATTCAGGCCTTTAGGTATTTGTCATCACAATCACATCACCAATTGTACAGCAAATCACGAGAAACATGAACGTTAAGATAAATTGTACTCTCAATCTGACAGCATGTTTTTACTAATAATCACACGTTTTTCTAGTTTAATCTCAAACTTCCCCAATTAACACAGTCTTTTCACAAGTTTTCTGTTAATCAAACTCAATTATCATGTGAAGGTTTAATACATTACATGATTACACAGTTTCCAATATTACAAACTCTTTTACGAAGCATACAAAATAGAGATGAATTTGAATCTAAGGCCTTGAGATTAGCAAGGTTCAGCACCCTCTCAGAATTTGGCATGCAGTCCATCCAAAATCCCACAACTACATATGGTGTTATAATATCTATGCTGAGAAAGGCCATGCTGGTCATAAGTAGAGTTAAGCAGGAAAGATTTTTAATTACTCTCAGGGGGTATATAAAACCACATTAGCTAGCTATGGGCTATTTTTTTTTTTCTTATTTACAAAGTGGTTAACCAAGGAAAAAGAAAGAAGCTGCATATAATATATGTATAGATATACATAGATATACATATGCATATATACTTATAAAGTGTTAAAGTAATTTACATTTTAGATAGGAATTCAGCAATTTCTTTTACGTTTGTACTGGAGAGCACGAACTAAATCAAAATAAACCAGGTTTAAATATGAGTGCCCTAGAAGACATTACTCTAGCTTTATACATTTTGTTTGATATCCTGTATTTCATTAAACTATTGATGCTTTATGTTTAGAATAAAAAGAGTAGCCAATGGCATGTGCACACAGACAAAAAATATACAAAATTTGAATGTAATCCATCATTTGCTGTTCATCCACATCCATGTTGTTCAAACACAGGAAAAACAGAGCTGCCTGGGAGGCAAAAAACACATTGATAGGTAGAATCTTTTCTGTTACAGATAATCCATTCTTTTTCATTGGATAAATCTCTACTTTCCTCCAGGACAAGAGATGACAGAAGTAGCTGAATGAGTAATCAAAAACTATAAAAAAGGGTAAGTCAAACCTGATGGCTGTTCCTCTTTTGTTTAGCAAAGCCTACAGTCAATAAGCAAGCCAGTTCACCAACGGCAGCACAACCACCTCAAACACTTGCAATGGAAATGCTCTTATGGCTGCCAGTGCTGACTTAGTTATTTTTCACACCTACGTGCTATAAATAATTTCTTGTGATGCAAGTCAATGAGGAATCAGGTTTTCTGATAACTGAGCAGTGGAACATAGAACTAACTGGCAACCTCACATGCAGACCTTGCCGCTGGAGCCGAGATAGGATGCATTGCAAAAAAAAACCAAAGACAGTTCCGTGGAGTTACAAAAAATGAAAGGGCTGCTTGTGTAAAAACACAGGCAGAATAGTGCATGATTGATTCTGAGCTACTAAGCTTGAAGCAATATAAAAGCTTTCACTTCAAGTGCCAGTGATGAATCACACCGAGTCTGGCCTGGGCTTCCAATCTGCATGCAGGGGAGAGAGTGCGTTCCCCCTTCTGCAGAGATCTTGTGTTGTTTCAACAGAGATCCAGCCTCAGACATGGAGGAAAGACAGAGTTGTGAACCATGTCAGATTTGTATCTCCTGACGCTGCACTCAGACACCACGTGGTGTCTTAAGGCAGACAAAGCTTGTTGTTACACAAGAGGTGTCAGAGGACAGGAAAGACGGAACTTGTCTCACAAAACTGGCTCAGGGAAATAATTATCTCATTTCCTTTTGTGTACTAATGTAACCTGTGATTTTCATTCAGTATTTCTAGGTACGTGCAGGAAACACACATGCTCTGGGTTATTACTGGTAGTAAAAGTAGCAACAGTTGCACAGCCTTGGTATACTACGCATTTTCTAGAGCAGAGACAAAAAGAACACAGACCCTGTTCCTGGAAGCATGCAATTAAAGATGCTAACCCTGCAGTTAGCTTTATAGAGACAAATCTGTAAAACTAGAAAATCTCTTTGAAGTCATCAGTGCCCCTTGCACCTCTGTAATTCCAGCTACCTGAAAATTACTGCAGGTTAAGGGGGTAGGCTGAAAAGACTTCAGGAATCACTGAAACATCACAAAAGAGATGGTATTTAGATATGTGACAAGGAACAACAGAGTAGGATTTGGATGAGAGAGAAGGCCGAGTAAGACATTAGATATTAGCAGCCAAAAGAATAGTACACATAGGCAAAATATAGCTGGATGATCCCAAGAAGAAAAGGCAGAAGATGAAAGCCCCAGGGCATAGGAGATCATCTAGAGGAAAGTGAACATGTGAACCAAAAAACTGAAGTACTACAGCACAATGATGTCAGGAGTAGAAAGAGAAATGCAAACCTCAAGTTAACTGGTGAAGCTGTAAAAGGCCTGGAGGGGATCTAAGAAGACAGCTACCAGTTTAGGCAGCAGCGGGAACCAGTGATGGAGAAAGGCTGATAGGCACCATTTGCATCACGATGCTGCTGTGATAAACCATGGGAAAGGGAAGCCTGCAGGGGAACCCTAGCAGACAACATCAGGTTGTAATGTTGTTTCTAATGTTTCATTCGTTTCTGTGATAAAGCAGGAGCGTCAGAGCCAGAACTGCTGAGGACGAGCATGAAGGAGGCTAGCATCTCACTGAATCTGTTATGGATCTAACAGATCATTTTCATCACTGAAAGAAGTAACACCAGGAAAGAACTTGACTAACCTGATCTCTTTCTATGACAAGGTGACCCACTTAGTGGATGACGAAAAGGCTGTGGATGTTTTCCAGCTAGACTTTAGCAAAGCCTTTGACACTGCTTCCCATAGCATTCTCCTGGAGAAGCTGGCTGCTCATGGCTTAGACAGGAGTACTGTTCGCCAGGTAAAATTCTGGCTGGATGGCTGGGCCCAAAGAGCGGTGGTGAATGGAGTTAAATCCAGTTAACGCCCGGTCACAAGCGATCTTCCCCAGGGCTCAGTATTGGGGCCAGTTCTGTTTAATATCTTTATCAGCAGTCTGGATGAGGGGATCTAGTGCACCTCCAGTAAATCTGCAGATGACACCAAGTTGGGTGGGAGCATTGATCTGCTTGATGGTAGGAAGGCTTTACAGAGAGATCTGGACAGGCTGGATTGATGGGCTGAGGGCAATGGTATGAGGTTCAACAAGGCCAAGAGCTGAGTCCTGTACCTGGGTCACAACAACCCCACGCAGCACTACCAGTATGGGAGAGCTGCCTGGCAGAAAAGGACCTGGGTGTTTTGGTGAACTGTTGGCTGAATATGAGCCAGCAGTGTGCCCAGGCGGCCAAGAAGGCCAACAGCATCCTGGCCTGTATCAGGAATAGTGTGGCCAACAGGACTAGGAAAGTGATACAACCCTGTACTGGGCACTGGTGAGGCCCCACCTTGAATACTGTGTCCCATTTTGGGTCCCTCACTACAAGAAAGACATCGAGGTGCTGGAGCGCACCCAGAGAAGGGCAATGAAGCTGGTGAGGGGTCTAGAGCACAAGCCTTATGAGGAGCAGCTGTGGGAACTGGGGTTGTTTAACCTGGAGAAAAGGAAGCTGAGGGGATCTCAGCTCTCTACAACTACCTAAAAGGAAGTTGTAGCGAGGTGGGTGTTGGTCTCTTTTCTTAAGCAACAAGTGACAGAACAAGAGGAAACGGCCTAAAGTTGTGCCAGGGGAGGTTTAGATTGGATATTAGGAAAAATTTCTTCACTGAAAGGGTTATCAAGCACTGGAACAGGCTGCCTGTTTAAAAGACATGTAGATGTGATGCTGAGGGACATGATTTAGTGGTGGACTTGGCCGCGGTAGGTTGACAGTTGGACTTGGTGATCTTAAAGGTCTTTTCCAACCTAAACAATTCTGTGATTCCATGAAAAGACAAAAGAGAAGTATGTTTTTCCTCAAAAAGTCATTATGGTATTTTGTTACTTTATTATACAGAAGCAATTCTCTGAGCAAATAATGAGTTCTTCATGTCAACTCCTTAGCAAATTGAATTAAACTTCTTTCTGTAAATGTGGTTATTCACATTAAGTCAACTCATTAAAAAGATGGCTGAAGAGTTTCACTAGTAATGAAATCCATTTACAATGCAGTCTGCTGAACAGCTTACATACATGAGCTGGGCTCAGCACACCGAATGCTGCCACAAGCCACCCTAAGCCAGGTGTTTGCATTGCTGTATTGACACTAACACCTCCCATTACTAGCTAATGTTCAGTACCTGTACCACAAAATTCTACTTTTGTTATGCACTGCAGTTGAAAGCATTTTATTCTTCATTCATGTAATAATGAATAAATTGATAATCTATCTTTCATAAAGCACAATTAATATCTAATGCCAGGACACTACCAGATGGTGAGATTTTGTTACAGCATTGTACGATGTTACTGCTTTCAGCTTTCTGTCCTCAGACCTAATGTTTCCACTACCCTTGCACAGCAGAAGCAAACACACTGCAGCTGCTCAGCCTACTCAGCCACTCAGCGGCAAAAGCAGCATCTGACAGACTAACAATCAAGCTGGAAATTAAAGGCTAAGAGATGGGTTGGACCAGGCTTTATCCCGTGGAGTTCAACACGACAAATAATGGAACACTCAGCAGAGTGGACTGAAGTCCATGTTTGTCAATTTGAACCGCAGCAGATGGTACTAACGGATCTGATACAAGGTGGGAAGCAGCTGTAATACAAAATGGAGGATAGGGTAAGAGATGCCTTGCTAAATTCCGTAACAAGAGGTGAATCCTACAAAATCAAAAGTATCCTGTCAGGATTATACTCATGCTCAGAATGGAAATGCCAGTACCAGCACATCTAAAACAAGAAGGGTGTTTACCGGGGGTAGATGGGTGTCTGGGAGATGAAAGCACCTTAGGCAACTGCAGTTAGAGTCCAAAAACATACAGCCAGGAAAAAAATAGTTCTACAGGAACAGGAGCAGACAACTCAGTAGGAAGGGAGGAACATGTGGAGGCAGCGTGTGGCATAATTCACAAGAAACCTAAAGAAAGGTTTTAGTACTGCCACAAAGCGAAGAGACCAAAGTAAGTACTGCAGAGTCTTTGGGTTCCTGGGGAGTATCCTCGCAGTTGACTATACAGCCTTGCAAACTTTACGGCAGATAATTCATGCCTTTATTTCTATGTACTCTGCATAAACCCGGGTTAGCTGCAAATTGGTTAGGATTTTAAGGTGCTGCTCCAGCTGATGTAGACTCTGTTTTAGTACAACTGGCTACTCTGAACTACTGTTACTTTTGCTCAGGTCAGACTTCCAGTTTTTGTTCCAAGAAACTGCTACTTGCTGAACATGTCTTTAAAAAGATAAAGAGTAACTTTGGTACTTTTCTGTTCCATTGGTGTTGTAATTCATGCTATAAACAGAAGCTTGTTGGGGGGAGAGTTGACAAATCATTCTGTCACTTTAATTTTAGTAAGACTTATTATACCAGACCTATTACTGAACACTTCACCCTCCATCTGTGCCTTTTCTGTATTAAATATTGCCAATTTCACACAGATGTCATATAAAGTTGTGTGTTAAAATGAACGTTTCTTCTACTTACTGGTGCCCGCACTGGACTGTTTTACCTCCTCCTTCCACACCTCTTTTTCAAGATATACATGTCCTAAGTCCATCCAACTGTTTCTGCCCTTTTCCATTCCAACAGATTTTTCTCGTGGTCACCAATGAATACATTAAGACTACTTTTTTGGCTAAACGGACCAGCTGCTCCCTACTGTTATCTGAACAGGGCCAAAAATGGTTTGGAATTACTTGTTCTGTTCAGTGACTCTGGGCTATTTTACTACAATCATATTTAAGATTAGAGATACTATTTTTTTGGTTCCTTAGGCTAATTTTTTTCTCCTTCTTCTACAGAGGGCTTTGTTTATTATTTTTTTTTAATAAGGTAGTTATGACTATCCACATTTAAAAGGTAGCATGCTATTTCATTAGAGTCTCCTTAAACAATTATCTTTCTAGTGAATAAGGACCATTACCATTAAAGTTCCTGAAAAGAAATTCTAGGTTTTTTTCAGGAAAATTCAAATGTTAATCCAAAATGCTTGCAGTCATCGTCCTGACTGCAAAGTTTCTATCAGTTTATTCTAGCCATCCATAACATCTGATTAAGTTTTTTTTTGTTTTAAGGAGTACTGTTTATCCTCAAACTTCTATTTATTATATTGAGGATCTTTATAAAAAGGACTACAGAAGGATACCACAGCACCAAAGCATATTGGACTGTGGCTCCCTCTAGACATGCCATTTGTCTTATAATGCAGCTGAGCAAGCCGTATTTTCTATTCTTGACTCTTTAAGCTCCCAGGTCCTCACAAAGATTTGTTAGAGAATTCTCAGGGCTCAGATCCCTGCAAAAATAAGCTATTTTTATTTATTTTCTTTCTATCTGATGGATGAAAACACAAACCAATGTGGCTACACCCTCACAGATACTGAGTTAAAACTGCTTCTGCCAACTGTTTTGAATGAGTAATCAAACCAGCTTAGTGCCCACCTTTTCCATTGCGCCGTGAAGACAATGCATCAGAAATTTCACTACCAGACCTCAATGAGGCAGAAAAGGAGCAGCCAAGGACCGAGGGAAACAACTTACTACTGTTTGTTACATACCAAATTTTCAGTTTAAGAAGCAGGAACACCAAAACAGCCACACTGTATGTTGGATGTCCTCTAATTGTTGCCCAGAGGTCAACATTTTTCTGAAGTCCCTGGAGGTGCTTCCCTGCACGCCTCCTCTCTGCCACTCTGCCAGCAAGAGGTTCCCCGTCAGAGCACTGTGCAAACAGAGCTAAAAAGAGAAAGAATCATGAGTGCTCCTGCTGTACAAAGTAAATTAAGTCAAGAGGATATTGATGAGATTACTAATTTATTTAACACATACATTGAATTCAGAATGGGAATAAAACTTCATCTGTCACCATTCATCAGCCACATATTGCCTAGGGCCATGAGCCTGCTGCTAGCCTGTTCTTCATTCTCCTTGGTTTTGCCCAATTTAGTTTTGTTTTTCTTTTTCTCTCTTGTCCTGTACTTCATTTGTGACCAAACAATTTAAAGCTTAAATGTTCTGGTTTGTGGCAGTCAACAAGCTGTCAACTCACAGCCCCTAAAATGACAGATGCCAATTTTTTTAAAGTAGAAGCAGGTTTTCAACTCACAGCTCTAAAACCTCTCTACACTGTGTAAAAAGAATCCCTTTCTGAAAAATAACTGCGAGTAAATATTTTTTCACTAGCAGCTGGTCTTCTTGACTGTCGGGGTAACCCTTTTCAACGAGAGGAGATATACGTATGTATATAATGAGCTACAACAGACTAGTCACTGTTTATCATAGGATTTTCTCTTTCATCAGGTAAACTGGAAACAAATCTGAAAAGAACCATAGCGAGAAATGTGAAACAACAACAAATGCTACCCCTCATTCCTACAGCTTCCAATTTGTTTTTCATATTCAGAAATCTGCAGAATAAATGGTCATCTGGATATGTAGATCACTCTTCATGTACCGGCTTTAAGAGGCAAATTATTTAGTTCCTTCAAGGACTATTGTAGGGGAACGTCGAATGTTGTTCAACGTGGGAGTCCTGAAGGACACACAGTATACAGCTGAAGTGGCAAAAAGCACAGAGGCTTGGCATATTCAGGGAAAATGAGAGAAGCCAACTCAGAGCCATCTCCTCCTCTCACATATTAGGTATTACTCTATAAAGCACTATTGCCATCCCAAACGAGATCACCCTTCTGCACAGAAGCGTTTGTACTGGCCTATCCTGTTGTCATTACTATAGTAAGTCAAACTACAGAAGAAAACATTGATCAATAGGTGCCTCTACCCCAATTAACACAGTTTTCGTTGGACAGAAAAGGGAAATCAAACTGCAGAGAAGAAAGGAAACTTGTCAGATGACCAAAAAGTAAAAAAAATAATTAAAAAAAAAAAACAATATAAAGTGACATAAAATAGAAAACAGCCAGGAAAAATAAATAGTAAGCAACTTAACAGGATCATGGCAGGAACAGTAAGGAACACAGCTACCTGCCAGTACCATCGGGGATGCTGAGAAGGGAAGGCGTGATCAGCCTGGCCCTTCTCCTGCCACATGCATTCTTCCTTAACCAGGAGCTGAAGGAAGTGAGCTTTGCTCCCTAATCTTACTGCTACTAGAAAAGCCTTCAGCAAATCAATGTCAATGTAGTACCACAATTGCTAAGAAAGCACGTCACTCTGAGGGTTTCTTACATCTTTCTTGTCCTCAGCACCTGCAAGTTTCAATTTCTCAATTTCTCTCAAGACAGTAATTTTCTGAGCAACTTTTCAATGTTTTCTTTCCCTCTGGCTCCTTTTACTTCTGCTTCCTCCCAGCCCCCTCCTTCTTCTCTTCCTTTTCTTCATCTTCCCATGTTTATTCCAGTGCTCCTAGGTCTCACACATCCTGCTTCTAGCTAGTATTATTAACTTACCTTGCAATGCGCACACACATTTGTGACAACAGCAAGAATCAGACCCTTATTGGACCACAGGGAGCAGAGGTTTATATAGTATTAGATTTAAAAGGGGCTCAGAACACAGACATATTACCAATTGAGAAGCTTACTTTTCCAATTAAATGGAAACCTAATGAAGATAACATTAGATGGAAACACGCTGAAAACAAAACCCAGTTCACTGAGTTGTGATTATTGCTTTTTACGCTAACTTCTCAGCAGAATAATTAAGCTACGATGACCACGCCTGACAAAATATCTGTGTGATTCAGTTCAAGAAAAAACAATGAAAGGCATGAGGTTTTTGCTTTTGCTTTTTCATGTGGGATGCTCAAGGGAGTGGGGTCATTTTTGAGTGTGGGACTAGAACAGGAGAATAGAGAAAATCAATAAAACAAAGATTATTTTTTTAAGTCTCATCACAGTAAAATTCCAAAATTTTAAAATCCAGCTTAAATAAAAATTTATCTAAACCATGTTTCTGGGGGCAGCTGAAATGTTTTTGGAAATGTGTTGGAAATGCTGAAGCATTTCCTTTTTCTTTTTTTATGCCTTAATGTAAGTATCTTAAATCAAAGAGCAATCTAGTGATCTTTATGCCCTCACCCCAAACCTTTCACAATATACAACACATTCAGACAAAATTGGAGTGCTGTCATCTCTATGTTTTCAGAAATATACACCATTTCAATGATGCTGGCTTATTTGGGGTTTGTTTTGTTTTGGGTTATTTTTTGACAACTTCATTAGAAAAAGCAACAAATTCCTGGATAAAACCCCCTCCGTTTCTCAGTTGGAAGTCATTACACAGAATGTATCCACTTTTATCCAAGAGCTCTAATTTTAGTCATTAGCCCTGGGACTCACATAACATGTGACTTGTGAAATCCACTTAATCCGTCTGCTGAACTTGCACAGAAATAGACTGTTTCAGATGATGATTGAGAACATATCCCTTTCTTTCTCTGTTCGCTGTAGAGAGCCTAATAAACGTAGGCTAGGGAGACTACCCCTAGATGCCCACAGTTGGACTATATGCATATCCTCCTACTCTACCCATTGAATCAGAACATTAAAACCTCTTTTGTCCATCCCATCGATTTATGCTAGCAATACTCTGGAATAACAAATGCCTTACTATAGAAGTCTCCAACCTTGCAAAGAGATACATGCTTAACCTCACTATTATTATAACTGATAAGCAGTTACCAGTTAACCAGAAGTGCAACATCTCAAAAAAGGAACAAACAGTGCCCAATACAGAGAATTCCTGAACTTGGTTGGTGCTTCCAGCGCTGTATCTCTACTAACAAAATCAGTTACCATAAAAAATCTAACATGAGACTTTCTGGCACAATATTCGCATGTAACTCTGTACTGCTGTTGCAATATTATCATTTTGGTAGATTCAGTTATTCTGAAATGTCACACACATTTAATTATTGAATTATCGAAGATAAGAAACCATGCACTGCTTGAATACAGTAAATGATTAAAATTTAATTCTTCTCTTTCCTCCCAAGATATTAAATGTTATTTTGCATTTGACAAGACCTCAGGCTAGCTTAGTGACTGCCTTTGTACCTGCCCAGGACTGGGAGAACAGAAGTTTTTCCTGATTGTTTTCTCTTCCAGTACGCACACTGTTGAGGTGGGACCACTTCCAGTTTGGCAAAGAGACAGCAGGAAAGCATCTGTACAGAGTCCCAGAACAGATGCACTGTTGAATGTAAACTGATATCAATAAATAAATAAATAATAAATATATTAGACCATCAGATTAAGAACTCTTCCACCTGCCAAGGTTTTGATGTATAAATGGAATGTTTAATGGGCTGCACTAATATAATTAATTCATCATCATTATAAAAGTACACTGACTTTGTAGCTCCATTTTTTAATCTGATTTTTCCTAGCATATTGGCATCTTCAGCTGACTTTTACATTCCCATTTGTAATGAGTGGGTTCTTTAGGCTCTTAACTTTTAAAATCTTAAAGCAAAAGGAATTCTTCATAATCCTATAACATCCGAAATTCTCCTTTCTTCAGTAGAAGTATGATTAAGAAGATGAAAAGGAAATGTCACTTTGCTTTTCACTGCAAGCAGTAGAAGAAAAAGTCTAGTAACATATGCAACTTGGTAGGCTTCCATCCTGCTCTTAAAACAGTTAATTCAACTGGATCTCATGCATACATTCCCCCCAGACAGATTTCCCTCATTAACTTAAATAACAGCAGACATAAATCTTGACATAATCTTCTCCCTGAACTTTACTGTCCGTAAAGCATATGGAGTCTTCTTTGCCAGAGAGAAACTCAGTCATTTTTACACTCCTGGTGTAGATCCAGGGGATTATATCAGTCTGGCTGGCAGGATGAACCAGGGAAATGACTGTACCTCTCTATCTTTTATTGAATCCTATCAGATTACCAAGTTTTTAACAGACACATAAAAAGTTCACAAACTGAGCCTTAAATTTATAACTGCAGATAAACAGACTGTCAGTCACCATTAATGCCGAAACCCATACTTGGTTACAAATGTCGATCTGATGTGATGAACATCACCAAGATCTACGATAGCTGCTGTAGCCAAACCATTGATTTTCTACTGTAGATCCTTGCTCTGAGTTGAGTACCTGTACATGTAATGCATTTATCATTTCCCTTTCCCACCATTTGTGGCAGGAAGCAAAGTTGTTCCTGTTGGAAGAGGGAAGGAATTCTGACTTCCATGTGTGTCCTGAGGCAGGGTGGGGTTGGCAGAAAAAGGCCAGATTAAGACCTGCGGTATTGGAGGAAAGTTGCAGCGTTTACTTTAGTCATGAGTTAGTTGCACTAGTGGGGGAGCTTAGTCAACAGTCCATGAAGGAAGAGCATTTAGGAGGGCATGAAAGGTAGGAAATGGCTGGAAAAGGAGAGTCCTGGAAAAAAAATATAAATGGCTTAGAGATGCTACCTGGAGAAGACTGGGAAAATACTCCAAACAGTGGAGCACTTCAGTTATACGTCATATTTGGAAGACAGCTGGAAGGCCGCATGTGAGCAAGAACATGGACTGACGGACCCTCAAGGGGGACAACACTTCATTACCAGTTCCAGTGGGCCGCCTTTCCCTCTCTTTCTGATGGGATGGCCAACCTTAATTTCCCATAGGTTTAACCATCAGTTTCATGAGGATGCCTGAAACTCTTTAATCTATGAAATACTATAGACATATTCATAAGTTTTTAAAGACCCTAGACAATGATTGAGACTCCTGAGTATCATTACCATTTAATTGGAAACACTGTCATGATACTGCTACTTCATATAGATAGATAGACAGATGGACAGACATGTATTTCAATCATAGATTACTTTCCACGTCCCCATAGACTACAGTTTAAGAACACTATAAACTATGTAGAGTCATATAGGCAGATTTGAAAAGAAAACAAATTAGACAAATATTTTGTTCATCTCTTCTGTAGCTCAAGAACCAATGCATCATCATTCCTGTAAGTAAAACATATAGATAACATATTTTTTAATTTATTTTTCAGCCCAAACCCTCTGGGCACATGGAGAAAAAACAGTGATAAACAAGGATTTCTCTTCTTAATGAGACACACAGACACAACAAATCACAGAAGGAAAGTTCTTTTGCAAAAAATGGGAAAGTTAAAAGGATTCCTCAATGTCTTGCTTGAAAATCAATCTTCTGTTTAATCAAACCCATATAGATAAATAATGTCTTTCCTGACAACAAGACTAGATTTAATAATAAGATGTTTACAAATCAGATGACTGCAACCCCAGAATTCTTAGACACCTCTGTCTTGTCCAGAAGTGGCAGTTTGGATAACTTAAGCTTTGGAACAACATTGGCTTTAAAATTACAGATTTTTATATATTTGAGCATCCTGAGGCATAGGAGAGCTGGAATAAGCTCATCCCTGGGAATACAAAATTCATAGTACTGAAGCTGATTGCTTCAAAAAGACTGTTATCAGTATCTCAATGGCAAGAAAGGGCTAACGCACTAGTGTATGAGAAACCCAGACCCCTTTTCTTCCAGGAACCTTGATTTAAGTCTGTAGTCACAGACCAATATTGTCTGTCAGCATCTACCTCCATTCTGTCAGACAACAGAGCAAGAAGTGGGAGAGCAAGCAGGAACATGCCCATCTCCTAGGTAACTGCGTTAACCACTCAGCTTACTCAAGATTGATCTGCTTCTTGCTCAGTGTCCCTCTTAACCCAAGAATTTAGCACTCTCCCCTGCACAACAACCCATCTTCATGTTCAATGCGGGGACTGGAAGGTACTACCTAGGTAGAACAAGAGACTATTAGTCAACGGCCTTATGGTTAAGACACTGACTGCTCAATGAGATTTTAAAAATATGGATCCAAACAACTATAAGCAGAGGAAGACATTCAACCTAGGGCTTTTACTTGCTGGGCAAAAGACTTAACTACCATTACATAAAAGACAGTTGGTATCAAGCGTCACAAACAACGTCTTTTGGGTTTTGTTTTTGTTTGTTTGTTTGTGTTTTTTTTTTTTTTAAACAGTAACTTATAACTTCTTCGTGTATTATATCAGCGCTAAGTCCTCTACTCAGGCCAGACCTCTTAGACAATTTTGACCGGCATAACCTAGGTGATCCGCAAACCGGAAACCAGGACATTTTGGCACATGTAGAGCAGAATCAGAGGGAGGGACCTTCCAGGAGAAATTCCCTGAGTTTGAAGTGCTCTCTCAATTGGGCAGTGGGCCTTTCAGAGCACAGTTTAAGATTCAAGTCCTTAAATTCTACCTGATATAGGTGGAAGTCCTTAGTTTCAACTGCTGCTCATTAGCAAAAAAGATGTGAATTGCCCTCTGTAGTTCATAACTTCCTGTTGTGTATTGCAAACCTAAGGGCACTACAAACTGCCTTTAAGTCTAGTATTCACCATTCTTCTTGCCTTGCTTGAAAAGTCCTGTTTACTTTCTTCCTGTCCAGTTTTCTGTGGGCCAACTTCGCCTTCATTTGCTTTGTTGCAGATTTTTTTACATCTCCAATGTGTTTAATGTAGTTTCTCAAGGTTGAAAGAGGAAAGCTGAATTTGATTTTTCAGATACATGGGGATTCACCTCTTCACACATTCCAAGCTGGGGTGATCACCAATGTTTTTGCTCAAGGATACAGTTTCAAATGAAGCTAGACTGCGTGATTATACGATAAAAAAAGAATTAAATATAGGTGGCATCGGTGTGCATGCAAAATGTTACAAGGATTCCATTCAGGGTGTAGCTTTCAATACATGATTTTATATTACATTAGATTTGTCAAATCATCGATCCTCTGACTATACTCCTTTCATACTGAGAATAAAGGGATCAGGAACCAGACGCATAAGGATGACATTAATACAAATTATTTTCCTTCTAACATTTTGCTTTGTAAATACGATAAAAGCTTAAGAGGAAAAAATGTATTTCATACATCAAGACAGTGGCTAATCGAAATACTTCTAACCCTATCAAGTAAAAGCTATTACAACAGCATCCAATACACACATTGCTGTAGACAGTTGTTTCCCACAAGCAGTTTATAGATAAGGCACCATTCTCTAAAGTGGAACAACGAGACAGAACTAGAAGTCAGGGACAGATTAATGCTAAGAACAGTGATTGAGAAAATACAGTAAAGCTCCCACTGAAAAGGCTTTTTATATTATTTTTCTTGGCTGTAATTGATTGCCATTCTGTCTCACAAAATTCAGAACCAGAAAAAGAATAGTTTTAGTTGAAAACTTTAGCTTTGGTCTCATGATAGGCTCTTAAGACTTCAGATAAATACTGCTTACTGAGCTTATTCTTTTTTTCAGAATTTCTCACGCTTCCCTGGGTGTTTTACCCCTTGCACAGACACACTGACACATGATCTTCAGATACAAAATCACATACAATTTCCTCTGCGTCCCCACCTCACTCAGTATACAGGAGATGGATTAAAAAACAGTAACACTAAGATTACAGTTGTATATTTAGTATGTCTAAACTTTGTCTGTTTGATTCTGTAACCAAAGCAGCATTCTTTCAAATGACTTATGTATGTACACAGGTATCGCAATTTTCATTTTCTGATAAATATTCATCTTGAAATAAATGGAATTTTTCCATTTTGTTCATGAAAATTCTACTTCACTTTCTCCACATTTACAGATGAAATCCTTTTTACTTTTCATCAGCCGTTGAATTATTACAATTCTAATACTGCATATTTCACATACAATATTGGAACTCTCTGTTCATTTTTTAAAAAGGACTCTGGAGTGATTTACAGAAACTTCTGGAGATAGCTATCATTGGAAAAATAAGCTAACTGTGAATTAAAAGTGAAAAATAAGAAAGTAATAAGAAAAACCCTTATTTTTTATCAGTTCACCCAGATTGAGGCCTCAGGGGAAAAAAGTCTTTTTTAATTGCAGCTCAGAAGCCAAATTCTTCACAACAGAACTGAAAGAAACTCTGAAACAAGCTATTACCTAAATTTCTGTAGCAGGCCAGCATTTGATTTTGTCCTTTATTTCTCCAAGATTAACTGAAGAAACTTTAAAAAGAAGGCTTTCTGAATTAAATATTAAAATGCATGACAGTCCAAACTGTATGCAGCAGTTTCACTCACCCTAATTTTTAATTCAGCACCAAACTATGTTGCTAACTTAGTTCATTCTGCCACGTGAATTTCAATTCACTGTGGCATTTTGCTTGGGCCGTACTTCATTCCTCCACAGCACCCATCCAAGTGCAGCAGAAAGTCACAGAATCCCCGTGCTAGGTGGGATATTGAGTTTGTGACACAAGAGCTGGAGTTGTCTGGGATTTTTTATTACTAGGTTGGGGGATTGATGAGAGGAGGACTGCCCATATGGATCTCTGCTGAGGAGACAGCAGACTAAGACCATGGAGTTGTGGAATGAAATATTTTCTGTGGCAGACTTCTGTTCTGAACAAACTATCTATTTCTCTTTGTCTTGATTCCACTCTCTAAAAGACAGGATAAGTGTGCTATAGTAACACTCAATATTATAAGGATTTTAAAAATATCAAACACCATAGTTATAGTTCTTTCTAACAGCAATGAGAGTGAGATTCAGCTTGAAAATAGCAACAGTTCTTTATATCGCGCAGAAGGAACAGCGGTGCCACTGCGAGTTGTTCCAGGATAAATATTTGCCATCCCCTTTGCACTGCTTTTTACATTTACTGCAAAGCCCTTCACAAGTAGGCAGCTTCAAAAGAGTAGTGTAAACTGGAAGAAATGGCAGGAGGATGTGAGTTTTTGGGGTTAATGTGTGGGAGGCACCACATGCTTTGGTTGCTTTTTACTCCAGGGACCCAACCCCCCCTAGCTATCTCCACTGTTCTCTTCCTCCCCCTTCCTTTTCTTTCTGTTCCTTCCTTTCTTCTTCCTTATCCCCTGAAACTCTGCAGAAAGGTAATTTCCTAGTCGTCTTCTTTATATTTGTATTAGATTGGGTCAGGCAACCTTGGCCTCTGCTCTCATCAGATGCAGCTCAAGGCGCCGTGCAGACGCGCTGCCTGCCAGTTAGCCAGCTCCAGGCCTGGAAGCGTGGCAGCCACCTCAGCACCATGCCACACTTGCATTAATGAACACAGGCACATGCTGATGTGGCCATAATGCTTTCAGAGCCTGAGAAGTATCTGTGTTGTGCTGCGTAGGTATAGCTGTTCTGACTGTTACTCTTCATCATACAAATGTCCTTGCATTATAATTTATAATGCTTCCATGGATTAATTCCTTTCCCGCTTAATTGTTTTGACCTTTTTTGTAATATGAGTCTTCCTATCTTTTCTGAGTTCACCGTTATATTGTCTTCTCTTTTATGGCTTGTACCTCTCTTGTTTTGGTATCTCTGTTCTGTTGACATCTCACTGTTCTGTTCTTCCTTCAGCTTTTTCTAAATTAATTATTTTATTATTACTATTTTTAAGCTTCTCTACACTCTGGCCTTCCTGAGGGGGGGGCAGAGTGCGGGAGCATGATCACACAAAATTAGCAGTTTTTCAAGAGGAAGCCAGCACTTGAGATCCATAGTGCCATTAACCACTGCAACACAGATGAGTTGACAGCTACAGTTTTCTTTCTCATTTTCTATTTATGGAGCTTTCTTCCTGGTTTCCTAGAAAGTAAGTCTTAAGGCAATAGCAGGAGAGAGGAAGTCCTAATGCTAGACCTGCCACCTTCCAGCATTTGAAGTATTTTTAGGCTGAGAAGACAAAGATTTCTATTTTCTGGTACCTCATGGTATCTCTTTTTCACAGAGAGAAATAGGCGGCTGCCAGCAGCTGCTTCCTGTGTTTGCACCAGCTCTTGGCAGTCCTGTGCTCCCATGGGGTGTTAGTTGCATGTATCACTCTCCACACGCTCTCTGGTGATGGAAGAACACTGCCAAAAGCACAGCAAAGCAAGCTGTCTCCTAGGGCCTTATATATCCAATAGCTAAAGGACTGTTTGCGGCTCCTTTTATGGCTGTTGAACTAAGAAATTCAAAGAACACTAATCTATCCTGGCAATTTCCATTCTACTTTTGCTAAGCTACCCATACCAAGTTTTCACTGCAAAATAAGCCAAATACATGGGAAATGGACAATTTCTTCTGACTCTGCAGAGATTTGTAACAGAAATGCTAAAGTTTTTAGGAATGGAGAGTGCATGAGTGTAGAAGCACCGGAAGGAACGAGAAAGGGATAAAAGGATGGTACGTTTTGATTACACAGACCATCACAAAGATCCCAGCACATATATCTACACATAGTTTCTCAGTAACACCCAGAGCAGGAAAACAAAGGACAGTCGAAAACAAAGGACAGACCAAAGCCATTTGGTAATGAGTGCAGGAAGACAAAGAACTGATCTGAAGCCCCCAGTCATCCCAACACAGGAAGAAAAAGCAGTAAGTCAGCAGTGCTGCATAAAGGCTCTCAGAGGTTAAGCAGGATGGAGATGCACAAGACCACAACCACCATCAGATCACAATGGACATCCAGAAACCAGCCCATGACTGCCAACCATGCTAAGCAAATGTTTCTTCCTCTCTTCCTCTTTCTCCAACCCACTTCACATACAAGGAGGGCAGTCATCCTCTGTAGACACTATATGGTCCACAGTGTTCAGCCATCTTAAAGACATTAAAAAGGTATTTTAAGGAAAACAATCTATCAAGGCACAAATCCAGAGACAGTAATTTAAACCAAAGCATGTCCAGATCTATAACTGCTACTTACCAAATCTTAGTCCCCTTGTAGCAAATACCAAAGACAGAATCATAGAATGGTTTGGGTTGGAAGGAACCTTTAAAGGTCACCTAGTCCAACCCCTCTGCAATGAGCAGGGACATCTTCAACTAGATCAGGTTGTTCAGAGCCCCGTCCAACCTGACCTTGAATGTTTGCAGGGATGGGGCATCTACCACCTCTCTGGGCAACCTGTTCCTGTGTTTCACCACCTTCATCATAAAAAATGTCTTCCTTGTACCTGGTCTAATTCTACCCTCATTTCACTTAAAAACATTACGCCTGGTCTTATCACAACAGGCATGCTAAAAAAATTTGTCCCCATCTTTCTTATAAGCCCCCTTTAAGTACTGGAAGGCTGCTATAAAGTCTCCCCAGAGCCTTCTCCTCTCCAGGCTGAACAACCCCAACTCACACTGTCCTCATAGGAGATGTGTTCCATCCCTCTGATCAGCTTCGTGACCCTCCTCTGGACCCGCTCCAACAGGTCCACGTCTTTCCTGTGCTGAGGGCTCCAGAGCTGGATGCAGTACTCCAGGTGGGGTCTCACCAGAGCAGGGTAGAGGGGCAGAATCACCTCCCTTGACCAGCTGGCCATGCTTCTTTTGAATATCACTATCTGAAAAGAAAATGAACTAAAACTGTGTGTTTCAAATCATAAGGTTTTAACATTAATTGGAACAGCACAATGAGAAATTAAGTCCAACTCTGAACATAACTAAAAGAAACAGTCTCAATTATGAAAACTTAGACAATTTGAAGAGACTCCTGTAATGCATGCATAGAGTTTTCGTAGAAGTCAGCATGCAGTCATTTACACCAATATGCCACCATATCAGCCAAAACAAATATGGTTGGCCACTAACTTCTGGAACAGCTCTTATTCTGCAATGAAAAACTTTTTCAAACAGTTATTTACATGGTAGATATCACCCCGCCATGCAAAGATTTTCCAGAAGCTTTTTTTCCAATTAGCCTCTGTGGCTGATCTCAACTATTTATATTAGACTGAAAGACAGGTTCAAAGTGTCTCCAGAAAAGGCTTGAATGCAATATTTTTAAAAACTTTACAGCGAGTGTTTTAAACTAATGGTCAACCTATCAAATGTCAAATCTGTTTAGTAATTAACTCCTCTTCATTTCACTTTAGGAAAAACCTGTTTGTTATGTGATGAACTGATGTTAACTGGATGCCTGGTGGCAGGGTTCTGAATGGGACTGGGTTGCAAATAACACCAATTCCTACGTGAAGTTGGAGAAACGGGGTGGGGGGGGTGTGGGGAAGTAGGGGGGTGGGTGTCTTTTTGAATATGCAATTATGTAAACTGCTCAGTTGGCACATAATTGCTAGTACAGTGCAAAGTGTTGATGGGACTAAAAGAAAATTGTATCACAAGTACTGTGAGAATGCCTGGGAACCAGAGTAGCCTCTTGAAAAATGCCTGTAAGCTTACATCCCCAAAAAGACCAATTATTCTGCAACTACAGAATCAAAATTAATTCTCTCATATACATTAGCTGAGTCACTAGCTGCTTTCGGGATTAGAATCAAGACCAAAAATTAACACCAGAAGCTTGTAACCAATCAAAAATAAATTAAAAGTATAAAGTATAAAATAAAATATAAAGATAGCATTTTAGTGAAATCATAGAACGGTTTAGGTTGGAAGGGACCATACAGATCTTCTAGTTCCAGCCCCCCTGCCATTGGCAGGGACACCTCCCACTAGACCAGGCTGCTCCAAGCCCCATCCAGCCTGGCCTTGAACACCTCCAGGGATGGGGCATCCACAACTTCTCCGGGCAACCCATTCCAGTGCCTCACCACCCTCACAGTAAAGAATTTCTTCCTAATATCTAATCTAAATCTACCCTCTTTCAATTTAAAACTGTTACCCCTTATCCTATCTCTACACTCCCTGATACAAGAGTCCCTCCCCATCTTTCCTGTAGGTCCCAATATGCAGAACAGTAACAGATGAAGAAGATCTTAAAGAGTTTAGTATTTATCAATCCTCTAAAGATGCGGTTATAGAGAAATTAAGTCTGAAATGGACATACAGACAACAGTAACAGAACTATCTAAAGTGAAGGAAAATTTCAAAGTATTGTGATCTTATAATTGGATTTGGGAGACAAGAATTAATCTTCTTAAACTATTCTCTGAGACAAGTTTAAAAAAAAAAATCACGAAAGAGATGAAACAGACTAGCAGTCAAGCAGTCCACTTATATATGTACAGTAACAATACGACTCCCCCCAAAATAGAAAGATTGAGAAGATGGTGCACCTTGCGTCTCTCCAGGTTAAAACTCATTTGCCTTTTCTGAAGTTTTTGTCACTTAGAAACACCTATTAAAAAAAAACCCTACACACACAATCCTCAGTTTCCAGTGGTGTTAGTACCAATGCAACAAGTCTGTAGAGAAAATTTCCTTACATATGTATTGTCCAAGTGTAAGAAGCCTGCTACTCTGCACTTTTAACAGCACCTTGACAATCTGTTGAGATGCTGGGAGAGGAGAGTGCTGCATAGCACAAAGAAAAGTTGCTAAATGGGATCCACTCCCTCCCAACATTCAGTACTAGTAAGTGTTACATCCCATTGGGTTCTCTCCCTTTCTATAATAACAGAGCCTGGCACTTCTGAAGACAACATTTAGAACACAATTGGAAAAGGGATTCCATTAGCTATTTTACACAGGAGTATAGTTACACCGTTAATCTCCTTACATCAATCTACTGGTGAGCAAGTTGCAGCCATGGAATTGCATACATGGGTTCTTCAGACTTTTCTGAAACTGAAATATATACTCTGGCTCACTAGGTATACATTTTTAAAGAGAAAAATGTCCTTAATCCCATTTGCAATAAAGCGTTCCCAAAAGACATTTTATCGTTGAAGTAACGATAGACTGGTGGGCCAAATTTTAGGCACTTGTGGTAATTTGAAGAGGGTACTGCTTGTGGAGATTGCATAGAAGTAGTGAATTTTTTTCTTTTTTTTTCTTTTTCCTCCTGAAGCTGATGAGTCAAAGGGAAGTAGAAGATAAATGAACTGGACTGAGTCCTTATTGATTTATACCTCACAACTGACCCTAAAATGTGGATATCTCCAGGTGGATTTCGCAGCCTTGGGGTGAAGTGGTATGAACTGACTGAATTAATTTGGAAGGAGCGTTTTGAAAAATATTGGTTAACACGAAATCACCTTCAAAGGGAGTTTTCTTATTCTCTGTTTCCGCAGAGACACAGACATTATTTACAAGTCCAGATGGTGAAGTAATATAAAATCCAAATATGTAAGCAGACAGAGCCTGTATCATTAGTATGAAAACTGCTCAGTACCTTATAGTTTCTTCCTGTAAGAGAAATACTTAGTATTAGCATTTCCAATAGGTGCCTGGAACATTATCTCCAGTATAAAACCACCAGATTGACAGAAAAGGCATTTCTTCAATTTATTTCAGGAATTGTAGATGTGTTTGAAATTTTAATATGTACTTATGTACATTTTTTATCCTCTGTGTAGTTCTCTGGTATTTCCCTAGCTTTTTTTTTTAAAACCAGTAGCTCTCAGAAATATCATTAGAATCTTCACAAAGGCACTTTTTTATTTTGGTTTGGTTTTTTTCTGTTTGAAGTCAACACACTCCAAATCAATTGAAATATCAAGGGGAAAAGAAAGATTAATGCATTCAGCCCAATATTTCAGGATTTATTTCTAGCTGGCTAGTATAACAGATTAAGATATCCCTGAAATTTTCATTTTCATTAAAGACTGCTATAGCTGAAATGTAAACCCAAAACAAATTATGCAAAACATACTAGTAACATTGTTTAATAAGCTTAAGTTCTATTTCTTTCTGTATACTTACCTGACCTAAATTCAGGTAGAAATATTCAATATCAGCAATAGATAGCAAAATATAGGTTAAAAAATTTTACCAAGTTTTCATGCTATTCTTTTGCATGGAAAAAATTACAGAGGGAAAAGGTCAAATCCAAATATAATAAATATTTTTCCATTGTCTGTTCCATTGAAATTTACCTATCTTTAATATTTAGGTAAAATTACATAGTTGGTTATCAACTTCTTACTAAATCTCCATGGAGTCTTTGATAACATGAGTTATTTTCCTGCATAAATGCTGACTGCAATGGCAATGTACCTGCAGTCATCCCACACATCTCATTCTGTGTTCTGAATTATTGAACATACTGTTCTCATTACAAAAGTCCTGTCAGTAGTTTCAACTAAACTGAGCTTTTCCTGAAAGGGAAGATGCACATTTAGAGCTATGAATAAGAAAGAACACAGTAAGGTAGGGCTAGAAGAAGTCTCAAGATCCATGAGTCTGCCCTCCAGCAGGAAAGGAAGCTCACATAGACCATCTCTGACCAATATTAAATTTAACTCCATCCAGCATGAACTGAAGGAGGTTCCACAATCTTTCTTGGTAGGCTATTCCAGTGTTTGATGAGCCTCACCGTTTAAAAGCGGTTTCCTTATTTGTTAACAACACCTACAAATTATTCCTGTTTATTTCTGGTACTACTGGGGTGTGGGGAAGTAATTCTCATCTTTTTATTAGGGGTTTGTGTATCTTGCAAAAGAGATCATACTCCTCCTTTTAAATTTACCAGAGCTGAATTCCTTCAGGGTTTCAATGTTTTCCAAACCTGCTGCATTTCTTTTCTTCTGGACATCCTTCACTTTGCCTATACAGCCCTTCAAAGGTGATGCTTAAAACTTAAAATACTATTCAAGTTGAGGGTTTCACCCACATCAGAGAATAATAATTCCCATGTGTTACAAGCAAAACTCCTGCTACTTCATTTCAGTTTAAGATCTGTGATTTCCCTCCTACAACAAGAGAAGTTTATTTGACTTTTTTTGTTGTTCTAGACATGTGGCTAGCTATCTGCTGCAAGTCCTGGGATCTTCCACTGCAGTAGCCATGATTTGTCAGCTCATTATTTCTCAAAGCTTATTCTGGTATTTTCCTATAACATTTAAAATATTCTTAACACAGTGAAATTCAGAGACGTTTTAAGTATATGCTCTATTCTATCAACAAAACTGAACTTGAAAACGTTAGCTAGAGCTGCACCAAAGAACCCTTTGCAGGATCCTACTGAATGCCCTTTCCGTTTGAAAAAAACCCCACAGATAGTGGGGTGGTGGGCAGGGGATCAGCCAGTTGCACATATAGTGCATAACAGTTTCACCTGGTCAATATATCATTAGTTTGTTTGCTCACGTCACCTAATATGACATCAAAATTCTTACCTGGGTAAACTACCACAGACTGCTCTTCCTTTCTTTATCCATTAGATGATGATTTTCTGTTGAAGAAAGTAAACAGATTTCTTTGACGCAATTTGTTCTTGTCAAATTCATCTGGTTGCTTTCTTTTTATTTAATTATCCTCTAGGTACAATAAATTGATTCATAATTCATTTGGAGGTTTTTTCTTCCCTAGTACTGCATATTGTGCTCATTTTTTCCTCACCCTTGAACTACATTTGCTATATACTGTTTGTTCTTCAGTCCCCTAGGATCTAACCTGTCCTCCATCATTTCTCAAAAGTAATTAATGATTCAAAAAGTGCCTCTCACTTTTTCAAGCCCTTGAGAAAAAAAATACTTTATAGAGTTTGCCAATTAAAAACATCCAAGTTAATGAAAGACTCTTAAAATTATTCTTTCTTTAAAGCTTCTTAAATGTATTCTTTCTCTGCCTGTATTAAAAATTAAAACTTTAGAAATCTAATTACAATGTGTCTTTATTCTGAAAGCCAAACCAAAGGTTTGCTATCATTTGCTCTTCCAGTTTGAAGTGATGGATAGTTTCCTTTATTTCTCCCTGTTTTCCATTAATGTATTAGAATCTTTTCATCTTCCTTGCCAATTAGGCATTTTACATGATAGTTAGCCTTCCTATATTGTTTGTTTGTTTGTTCATCTATCTGTTTATTGTTGCCCTTAGCCCTTCTTCTGCCCCTCAAATACACTCTTGATGCAGAAAAATTTTTCTTAAGCACATAAGAAGTAATGGAAGTACCTTCTCAATCATTAGTGATTACACTTGAGAAATGATGGAGGAAAGGTGAACTGCCAGGAACTCAAAAAGAGCACACAAAATATATTGAGGCAAAATTTATTCCACAGGCAGCACTGTGGAAATATTGAAAAAACTCAAATCGCAAAAAAAACCCACCCAACCAAAAAAACACAAAACCAAACCCAACCCAAAACAACAACAAAAAAAACCCCAACCTCTCTCCATATGCTTCATATCCCTTCTTCTGCACTAGGATAGCTGGCTACTGGTTCTTTAACATATTCCATTTTCTCATAACATATTTAGGGAAGATATGAAGAGAGAGGTCTATTACTTAGATGATTTTCCCAAGAGACTCTGTCTGTCATTTCGAAAAGATGGATTTTTCCAAAGTTTATTAACTTTACTCTGCTACTCTATTCCTTTCTGTGGGTTTGTGAGCACTATTGTTTCAGAAACACTTCCAACACGTTAATAGGTCACTTAAACGTCTCCATGCATTTTACCTATGGAGTGAGAATATAACCTAAAATAGTGACATTCTGTACCTCCTCCACCTTCTGAAACAAAAGCAAAGCTGTCAGTGTGGCTTTGCAATGCCATTCAGGCTTGCTATGACCTGTCACGCTGTTATTCCTCAACAACTGAAGTCTACCATTATCATGAACTTCTGTTCTTTGGATAGCTATTTAAATTTCTCAGAAAGAGACATATGACAAATAGGTGAACTTCTTGTTCTTCTCATGCATAATCAGTGACATTGTGTATTTGAAAAAGCTGGAAAAGCAGGGCAAGATCTCGATGAGCCATTGAATACATCAAGTTGAGAAACTTGCAGTTCCAGAATAGATGGATTTGTCCATCTGTACTCATGTTGATAGTACTTTACTCCATAAGTAATTACGTTGATTTAGTTCATTACTCCAGGTTTAAGTATAAATAATGCCGGAAAGAAAACTTTGGCTGAAATAATGGGGGGGGGGAGGGGGACGCTGGCACAGGGGGAAACAGTGACATGGCACTTGACTTCACATATCTTAAGCAAACAGTTCTCTCACTAGCTGCAACTTACAGTTAAAGACTGGAAAACCATGTTAATGATTTACTCATGCCCAATAAGAAATTTAAACTGGTTAGATTAAGTATTTTTAATAAAATACAGATATAGGATGCAAACACAAGCAGATAAAGCAAACTAAGTTGGATAACTACTACTATTTACATAAAAGTATGCAGCAACACACTTAATAAACATGTGAACATACAATGCTTAATTGACAATTTAATTGGGAATACCAACGTAAACTAGAAAATTCAAAGGTAGGTTTTTCTTCAGTGTGATGACTCTCATAAATTTAAAATGTAAGATAACAGAGAGCAGCCAAGGGCAGAAGTGACATATATAATCAGATATATTGCAGACATTTATGTCCTTCACTATCCAACTCCTACCAGATTTTTTTTATACCAAATAGACAAGAAATAGAACATTCTCAAGAATGTTCATCTAAAATAGCAAATGAATTTTGAAGCGCTCATTTCTCCCCACTCACTATAAAAGAAATCTAAACTTGTTTTAGTGCAGACATCTACATGAAAGTCCTCTAAATTATGATGAAATTAACCCTCTACAAAGTACCGGCTCTATGGGTGCCCTCCTCAAAGCTCATACATAACTGGGATAATCATTTCACTGCAAAAGAATAAATTCAATTGAAGACTTGACATAAAACAACACCTGATTAAGTAGAAATCTGTGTAATCCTAGAGGATAAAGACTCCCTGCAGGTAAGCAGCACTGACATCTGAAGTGAAATGCTGAGCTGGAGGTATCAATAATGGCAACTGGTTGAGCAAGAGAAAAGAACAGGAAGAAGGTTATCCACGCAGGGAACACGAACAGAGATTCATGCAAAGTGCACATGCTGTGAAGCCATACCTATGCATCAAGTCTAACTAGGACAGCCTGCAGTTTACTGCAGTGTTTGTTACCACAACCAAAGAGGCTATGCCACCCTTCAGGGTACAAAGATGATACACCTTCAGCCTGTGTCCTTTTCCCTATTCTACATTTCACGGTAATCACCCTAGACTCCACATCAGCAAGTGTCACCCTGTAACAGAGACGCCAAGAACTCCGTTAAAGTAGCCTCACTGTTAGAATGCACCACTGGGCCCCAGCCTCTGATACAGTGGCTACAAAGCCAAGGTTTCTGCCACAAAGAGACATTTAAGTGCATAAATAAGTGGCCAGCCCAGCCTAAACCACGACAATAGGACAATTCAATCTCCATACAGTGTAAATTCAGTATACCACCAAACTGCATGTGTGAGGATCCAACTGCACCATGCTTGCATCTGAAGCTTTTTCTCGCAGACAGCCGATCTTCTCTGCTGTCAGGACATGACAACAGTCACCTCCCAGTTGTCCGCTTGTCTGAGAGCCCAGATGACACAGGAAAAGGTTAGGATGCATCCTGGTGAACAGTGCTGGCAATGACAACTCACCTCTGTACGGCACCACTGGCAGGGCAAAACCCCTAGTCCCAAGGCAATAAATGCGTGCATCTTATCATCAAGAGCAACCACAGGTACACTGGGGAAGTTGGTAGCTATCTTGACAGCCTGCTCCGGAGGCTTATCTGAAGGAACATGGAAAAGCAGCAGAAGCAAGCAGAGTCAAACATTTTGGGATAGAAATAGCCCATGGGCTGATGGCTGGTCCTCCCTGTTCTCTCTATGCAGTAACATCTTAAAGCAACTTTAATGAGCTATCTCTTCAAGGTATCCCCAACACATAGCAAACACCTACTACAAGATGTTAATTGGATCCCAGAGATTAGTAGGGTCAAAGCTATGTGAATAAAGGATTAAACAGACATGTCAGCAGAGAGAAATTCTGTACATGAACAGATCAGAGAATGAAGGCCTTGTGATTGCATTTCAAACATATTATCTTGGAAATTGTCAGTCTTCATATTTTATTAGTGCTTTTAGCTAGGGCAGAGAATAATATCAGGATGCTTTTATGGCAAATCTAATTAATCAGCAATAGCATTTTGGTGACTCCTCAAGTTCATCTTCAATTCTTGTCACCTTGTTGAGATGGTTTTAGCTGTTTTCTTCATTAAGCACTGAAATGGAGAACTTTAAACAAACAAACAAACAAACAAAAAAAAACACCAAAAGAAAAACCCCAAACCCACAACATTTAGATTCCTAGTTCTTATATGCAGCTAACAGCTTAACAAAAGTAACCTCAGTCTGATATTTCGGCTCCTTCAAACTATAATTACAGAGTAATTCACAAGGGCACTTTCCAGGAGTTAGTGTAAATGTTAAAGGAAAGAACACTACGAAGTCTCTGAGGACTTCTACCTTTTTGTGAACCTGGTTAAGCTATGGAGAACGCAAATTGATGTTTTACTAATAGATAATAAAACAGGCTGAGAACACTGAACAGAGGGTTCTCCATAATCATTTAAAAAGTAATGTAATGCCAAGTCAAGCAACATATGCCTGTTTTTTTCCCATCCAATGATACTTTCTTGAAGCTTCCTAGTTTTCTGTCTGCCTCCTCTTTTCTGTAAACTTTTAAATTTCTTTGTGAACAACAGGTTTGGCAAACACATATACTTCAGAGCCAGGCCCTACATCATTTACTGAGTGCTTATAAATCACCTGCTAAATACCTAGGATGGATTTTCCACTGCCTTGTCAGTCTGACCACAAAAAATGAAAGGTGGTTGATTCAGACAGAAAACAACCATGTCAATAGATTTAGTAGATCAGAACCTGAAATTGGGCTGCCTTATATATATAATATGTGCAGATTTGCTAATATCAGAGATTATTACTCAGAGTCAAGCAGGTATAGGGAAGTAAATGGTAACTGAATAATCATACTTCTGTCAAAATCCTCAGTTCTGATCAACTGTAATAGCTGTTGCATCCACAGTCAAGGAAGTAGCCCAAGCGAAAGCAAGAAGTTATGAAAAGCCCTATCAGAGTCAAAATTGCCAAATATAGTAAGGGATAACTTCAGAGGCTTAAACTACACTTGCATATGGCACTAGAAATAGAGAGGGCTTGCAGAATGGGATAGTTATTTCTTTTGTACTTTGTGTCTTCTTAGCAGTTCCTGGTATATTCAGAACAAGAAGCTGTCTCTGAACCTATTTTATCTCAATAATTGGAGGAGTGCTGAATTTTACATAAAATGTAACAAATAGATCCTATGTTTTTTCAGTAAAGCATACGAAACACAAGATCACAGAATAAAAAAAATAAATCCATGATCAATGCAAGGTTGATGACCCGGTCCCCCAATTTCGAAGGGGAAAAAGGAAATAATCACAACCTTAGCAAGATATGACTGTTATTGGGGTCTAGGATAAAAACAACTAAACCATCAAGATTAGATATAGGCTACTAAAAGACCATAAACTAGTCAATGAAAAAGCCACTGTATGGCCAGTGTCAGATAGACCGGGTAGATGATTACGGAAGAGTAACAATTGTCCGACATGACAGACATGACATAGTTTCCAAACTACTATAAGAAAAGAAAGCAGTGACATAAACTAAATGGAGATCAAAGTCAGAACATATACATATATATATATTTAAAAAAAAAAAAAAAAAAGAAAATACATCAACAACACCACAGAGAGCCAAGTGTGACGAAAACTTCACTGGGCTATATAGCACTTGGGACTTGGAAAAAGCTACTGCGCAGGACAAGAATAGCATAGATTACCTTTTTCTAAGAGTTGGGGTGAGGGGAGAAGAAAAAATCCCTGAGAGCCCAGCAAGGTCAAACAGGATTATATTCAATAGTAGTTCAGAGGAACCTTTAGCAGCATTGAGTAAATGTTGGGTAGGGGACTGTTTGAACTATCTATCAAAAGTAAATAATCTTTTCTTATTTTCAGTCCTGGGCAGCAGAACTTAGAACAGATGACATTCAGAGCACAAAGTAGTGAGCTAATCCTCATTAAGAGTACACTCAAATGAAGGGCAAGGGAGCAAAGCAATTGCATGGGAATTTATAAACATCTTCCATAGGTTAATGAAGCTATTGAAACTTGTTGCATATAGCAGAAACAAAGGCCAAGGCAAACCCTTTTTCTTTTTTAAGGTCTTAGAAGTAGAGAACATTAACATTCACAGTCGTTTGAACAATAATAGGTCTATTTAAGTAAATGTTTCCCTCAGATTCATAAACACAGACTTTGAGTTGTGCATAATACATGAAGGAAGAACACATTCATGAACTAATCTGATAGACTGATATTTATGACAACCATCAACTTTCACTGATACAATCAAACAGTTAAAAATGGATTTCAACATAAGAAAAATAACTTAGCTCATATTACGTTATGGCATCATATTTATACTGCATGATCCAGTATAGTGCAGAGATCCCTGACTTAGCGGAGAGTCAACAGCACTGTGATATTAGTGATTGAGAGAGACATTTATAACAACTTGTACTCAAGTTAAGTATCCCTTTAAGAGGCAATAGCACTTGTGACTCTTTAGATTCTAGGGTGCATATTTCTGCAACCTGTTTTGGAGTAAACCTGGAACCAAGCATCCTCAACACCCATGACATGGAAGACTTGAATGGGCAATATTAGAAGATTCACAGAAAACAAGAAGCTTAAGCACCTTTTGCCTGCTACTTTCTGCTAAATTCAAAGCATGCTTCAAGTGCAGACTGCTTTTTCAGCCTCAGATAAATTCCACCTTATAGTAAGAGGTATATTAAGAGACTTGCCAGAATAAAACACTCCACTTTCAAGTGAATTTAAATAGTAGAAATGTAGAATCCTACAAATTCAAATTGCTGACAGGTTGTTCAGAGTAAGAAGAAAAAAGGATAACAAGATCACATAACGGACATTACTGTAGTACTCTTGCATACACATTGAGCACACATAAATGCACTCTTTCAAATTTACTAAAAAATAAGGAAATTATTGAATAAGCAAACCCAGGCTGGGGCAACCCCTGGTATCAATACAGGCTAGAGGATGAAGGGATTGAGAGCAGCCCTGCTGAGAATGACTTGAGGGTACTGATGGATGAAAAAAAGAGCACGAGCTGGCAATGTGCGATTGCAGCCCATAAGGCCAGCCATATCCTGGGCTGCATCAAAAGAAGCATGGCCAGCAGGTCGAGGGAGGTGATTCTGCCCCTCTGCTCTGTTCTGGTGAGACCCCACCTGGAGTACTGTGTCCAGCTCTGGAGCCCTCAGCACAGGAAAGACATGGACCTGTTGGAGCAAGTCCAGAGAAGGGCAACAAAATTGATCAGAGGGATGGAGCACCTCTTCCATGAGAACAGGCTGAGAGAGATGCTATTGTTCATCCTGGAGAAGAGCAGGCTCTGTGGAGACCTTATAGTGGAGTTTCAATACCTAAAGGGGGCATATAAGAAAGACTGGGACAAACTTTTTAGCAGGACCTGTTGCAATGAGACCAGGGGTAATTGTTTTAAACTAGAAGAGGGTAGATTTAGACTAGATATAAGGAGGAAATTTTTTTACAGTGAGGGAGGTGAAACACTGGAACAGGTTGCCCACAGAGGTAGGAGATGCCCCATCCCTGGAAACATTCAAGGTCAGGTCGGACAGGGCTCTGAGCAACCCGATCTAGTTGAAGACGTCCCTGATCATTGCAGGGGGATTGGACTAGATGACCTTTAAAAGTCCCTTCCAACCCAAACTATTCTGTGTTTCTATATTCTGGTAATAGTTAACGTCCTAATTGTTGGCCTTTGCCCAAGTCTCAAATTCTGAAAACTGATTGCTCTCCATAGCTTTTCTCCCACAAGAGATACGTGGTTCTACCATACTGATCCAGAGATGAGCATGAGTTGGTGGATTTTGTAAATGATCCAGCCTCTTCCATTTCTTCTGTTTCTGTGGTTAGAAGCATGGGCCTCTATTGCTAGGTTTAGAACAAAGTCAACTACATCCAGCTTCTTTCAAAGGCACCCAGTGGCCAGAGAATATAATACAGCCCAAAAGCTGTATTGTTTCCTTTCTTTCCATTCTCCTGTCCCTCTCGCCTGCAGATAGATGAGTGCAGGGAAGCTCATCAATAAATAAAATTATTTGACTCAAGTTTCATCCTTAAAGTTTGGTTGGAATGCAGTTCAACATATCATCATCTGAATAGATGCATGTTGCTAGGAGAAAACGTCATAAAGACCTCCTAAAACCCATACATAACAGCATATTGAATCTTTTTTTCATTATCATCAGTCTTCCTAACAAGACTGAATGAGCAAACCCAACAGCTGGCATTACCAGCTGCTGCATCATCAGGTTCTAACACTTCAGAAATAAGGTAGGTCTTAAGGATTTAAGGAGAAGACAGCAGAGGACACTTACAAGTTCTGGATGCCAATTTGCAAAGCTAAATAGGTAGAATGGTGAGGAATGACAGAAGAACAGGTATTTATTTGGGGGGGTGTTGTGTGGTTATTTCTAATGGAAAGCTACTTGCCTGATCTTCCACCCTGCTTATTTTCTTTGTCTGCCTTACCTAGATATGCCTCCTACCTAAGGGCAAGAAGCAAGATAGGTGAACCACAGATAACCTCCATGTTAACCTCCATTAAATTTTTTCTCCTACTCCCCACAAGGTCTTTTGAAACTTTTTTGAGGCTTGGCAGCAAGTACAAGGAAGCTGAAATGCACACGTTGGTGCTTACGCTACTTCAATAGCCAAATGAAGACAAGCTCCATATGCTTTCAGTTGCCTCTGAAACATCACTTCAACGCTCTAGATCAGGATACTACAGTGACTTAGGTAATGGCCCCATTGGGGTCAGTGATTCTCTGTGTCCCTGCCCTTTTAACGTTTCCACCAGTGCGTATGAAACTACCAGCCTCTGTGCAGAAAACAGTCATCATTCCCCTTTTACCTACAAAGGTTTGGTGCCTTTGAATGCTCACACACAGACCACGCTATTCTTAAACCAGATTTTGGATGGCAGGATATAAGTCAACACAAAGGTTTATATTTTTCCTAGTTTGCTCTTTATGAAAACATTCATCCATCAAATTGCTTACATGGCATCCTCCAGCATTGTCCTTTGCTGCTGGGCATGTCAGAGTTTAATGGGGGTATATATTCACTAGCAAAATGGCTACCTACCAAACAACATTAATAAACTTTCTGAGTTTTGAGCAGACAGCACACTTCCCTAAGAAAAAACGTACTTCAAAGCCTTAGTTGCAGTTAAAAGCCTTAGATGTTACAAAATCTACAACAAGCTTTGAAATGTGGTAATACAGTTTGTTTGTTTTCTTCACCTGTGATCCACTCTTCATAAATTGCCTGGCATTCTAGAGAGACAATCACGGTAGCAATAGTACTTATTTTTGCCCACTGGCACAAAGCAACAACGGAAATACATTTTGTTTTGTTCTTGTTCTGAAAGCAATTCATTTCTCTCCGACAAATTCACAGCTGAATTCACACCATCAAATGGCAGAAAATGGCATGGTTCCATGAAACTTGATAAAACATGGACCAACTTTGTCACCAGGTTCCTGATACAAAATTTGCCAAGACACAAGGAAGTTGTGGACAATACTCTGATTCAAATCTAACGTATGTGTTTGTGTATCTTTTGGAGCAGTTTGCATGTGTTCCAGAAATATAACAGCAGTTTAATGTATTAAACATGAATAGGCCAGTTTGTATATTACATGTTAATAACAGGAAAAAGCAAGGGAGACATTTGCACACTAAACAAACCTAAGTAAATAATAATAAAATAACTATTAGCTTGGAACATGTTTGGCGAATTACTTAAATAAAATATGCAATATTACTTGTTATTTCTATATCAATAACCTATCAGCCACACCAATAACCATGTACCATACTGCCTTAGGGCCATGGTTTCCAAGCATAATACTCCCATAGGATCAAAACCACCCACCCTTCTATTAGTCTTAAACTGTACTTTGGTATATGATCTATTTTTAACCTAGATTTGTACAGAACGCAGCACAACAGTTTTCACAAATGACAAATTTTTCAAAATACCACTAGAACAAAACACTTATAACACTTTTGTTTTATCCAGTGTATCAACAAGTATTCTTACCCTGTGCCTTGATAATATTTGTCACAATGTATTCATTAACCAACTAAAAACAACAGGGTAAAAAGGGTAAAAAGTAGGCCTTTAAGCTCATCAAGTCTTTATCAGCTGCACTGTCACTTTTCAGTACTTCTCTGTAGGAAACCACTTGTCTCACACACTGCTCTATCCATCACAAAATACTCCTTTCCCCATCCATCCTTTTCTCTCCACAAAATTCCAAGGCATGAGAAAAACTGAATAGGGCAAAAACTTTACTCATTTCAAATAGCTCATGTTGTATTTTATAAATCCTTTCCTGGCATAATACTACATCAAAAAAACTTTCACAATGGAAAGACTGGCCATAAGTGTATGACGAAAGTCTATTTAACACCCTTGCGAGGAAAAAGCTAAGCTATCTAGGCAAAGCTAGTTGGTTGTGTTCCCTTTCCCAGTGGAGAGAGACGGGTATCTCCAGAGGTAATTCTGTGTCTAAAAGATGATGGATAGAACCCACAGCAGTGCCCTTCTTTTCACAGAATCATAGAATGGTTTGGGTTGGAAGGGAACATACAGATCATCTAGTTCCAACCCCCTGCCATGGGCAGGGACACCTCCCACTCGACCAGGTTGCTCCAAGCCCCATCCAGCCTGGCCTTGAACACTTCCAGGGAAGGGGCATCCACAACTTCTCTGGGCAACCTGTTCCAGTGCCTCACCCACCCTCACAGTAAAGAGTTTCTTCCTAATATCTAATCTAAATCTACTCTCTTTCAGTTTAAAACCACTATCCCTCATCCTATCTCTACACTCCCTGATAAAGAGTCCCTCCTCGCCTTTTCTGTAGGCCCCCTTTAGGTACTGGAAGACCACTATAAGGTCTCCCTGGAGACTTCTCAGCTAGCTTGCTTAGACTGTCTTTTAGACAGAAGTTTTTAGATACCAAAGTGTATATTCCTACCTTTTGTGACTCTACCTCCTTCATGTCTTCATTCCGTGTTCAAGATCTGTCCCCATCCCCATTAACCTAAATTATCCCAGAACAATCATTTAGTGATAGCAAGACGAGATTTTCAGTAATCTGCCCTCCTCTCCCAAAGTGCCAATGAAGATATTTGAAAGATAAACTGCTCAGTTAAATCATCTCTAATGGGTACAAATACATTTAACATTTTGTGCTTCCTGCTGAAATAGAATATCATTCAAATGAAACAGGAAATATTAATGTAAATATGCCGAATATTAATTGAAATATGAAATATTATAATAACATTCTGACTTAAGTTTTTAAAATGTTAGTGTAAAAGACATTTCTAGAAATAAAGCTCGACAGTGTCTAAATACTAGCAAAAGTTACCAGAAGTTTAATAGTGAAGCCATTCATCAGTGTCTGTGTCCCTAAACTGTTTCTTCCCACACTTGTTCGAACAAAGAGTGGAACTGGATGGAGAACTGTTTCTCTGCCACTCTTCCACTTACAAGGAGTTAAGACTGCTCTCTCAGTATGATAAACCCTCTATTACTTTATTACCTAGATGAAAGTTTTCAAAGAATCTTTTACCCTCTTCAGAAAAGATTAATCTTTTAGCTAAATGTGCATCCTTTGGTATCCCTTAAGAGTTTCCTTATTTTCCAGTACTTCTAGTTATTAACTTTTGAATCTTGTCCACCAAGTCTGGCATTGTGGCCCCTGCAGCATTCATGGCTTATTAGAAGGGCTCAAAAAGGCACTGAAAATGTGTGTGCATCTGAATGTTTCTGTGCTGTTGATATGCGTAAGGACATCACTACTGTTTTTAAGAAGCCATTAATGTTTAGGCTGCAACTGACCAATTTTGGTTTTAGGGCATATTCAGCACCAAACAAAAAGCCTAGAAAAATATTTTTAAAGATACTTCGAGGTGTTTCTTGTAACTTACAAGGGGAAAGCAGCCACAGTTTGTCATGCAGAAATATATTTTATACTCCAAAAAGTCCACTGGAAAGGAAACTGTAAACCCTGGTTTAAAATTAGGCTGAAATCTCTGTAAGATCGCTGCAGCATAATATACAGCTTTATGAGATCCCAAGATATAGCTATAAAGAATGATGCGTCTGGCAAAAAAAAAAAAACAAAACACACACATATAACTCATTTTCTTTCCTGCTCTGAACATCCATAACTAGGTAGAGGACACCTAATCTATTGTTTCTGTAAATCACTGTGTATACATTGATATACACAGATACACAGTCACATTTTTTCTTCCCCCCACCAAAAAAAAAAAAAAAATAAACCCCAAAACAGAAATGAATATTAGACTACCTGAGAGAGCAGGAAACCAAAACAATTTTTATTTTATAACATATTTATAACATACAAGTAAGCTGAGAGCGCAGCACAGGTAAAGTCTGTGAAAGAGTTAAATACACATTTAGCAAGCAGTCTCAACCCTATAGTAAAACACTTCAAATATTGGGAAAGTTTAACAAGAAGACAGGAATCAATAGGTTTCCTCAGAGACTAGAAAAGACACTTACGGGGATGAGCTGTTAAGGTTTCCTCCATGGATTCCCACTGCTATTCTCTCCATATTCCCATTTTCTTTCCCTTCATCTCTCTCACTAGAGGATTACTTAATATCATTCTCATTCCTCTATTGACCTTGTACCTCCATGTGAAACAGGAAGGCATGGTTCTCACTGCTGCACCAAGCAATACCTCAATTCAAGCTTCATTACTAGCTCAAATCTTAAGCCAGATTTATCAGCACATTAGCCAACGTTAATGAGCCCACATTTTAACAACTCTGTACCCAGTCATGGTCTGAGTGCATGCAAAAGGCATTCAAAGACCAAAGAGGAAGCGTGACTGTAAAATGAAATGTCAGTAGTTCCTGAATTGTGTGCTTCTCTCATGTTTCTAGACAGGGCAGGTTTCTTACCCACAAGATTTATTTATTTAAAAAATAAAAATAAATTTAAAAAAAAAAAAGAAATATAGCAATACTGACTCTCATTTATGGGAGATCATAAATCATTCTGCTGTCAGCATTTCACATAGTAAGAAGAAAGCACTGAACTAGTCAATGTGTATCAAAAACCTTCCTGTCTCTAGTGCTCAACTGTCATTGCTATTGTGAAGTCAGTGCAAATCGCTGAAATGAACCTTTTAACTGAAAATGCTTTGCTGGAAATTTACTTTTCCACTGGCTGCCGCAAAGAATCAGGTGATGGTTCTGAGTGCTCACAAGACAACTACAACATGGATGTTTTAAAAGGGCATTTTCAACCACGGAGCAATCAAAAAAGTGTGTCATTTTAGGGTAATATGTACCTGAGCAAGCTTTTCCGAGGGTATCTTGTGAAGACCTGTGGCATCTGGAAGGATATCACTGGTGCCTGACTGCATTTAGTTTTCAGCCTTTTTCACAAGGACCTTAGCTCCTCTGTGAAACCATTTTCTATTAAATTGACTAGTATGTTTCTGGCAGTAACTGAAAGGTTCCATTTTAACCCATCTAGCAGTCATCTTAGTGACAGCGAAATAAAAGACTGAAAGTCCATATGGTTACATAATTCATTTTGGTTTTTTTCTTCATTACAATCATGGATATTTTTCAGAAGTTTTTATATGAATGGAACATATGTGTCAAATTCTAAATTGGTTGGTTTTACAGTTATAGCATATAACATAATCATAGGGCAGAACTAACTTCATCTTCAATTAAAACTTAAATGCAGCAGAGGCGAATCTAAATATTCTCACCTTTTAGAAAGATTGGTTTCTGTACCACTAAAAGCCATCCATACAGAGAGACCGGAATCACAAAGATAAACAGTTGGGCTTAACGTGACAGCCACTTCTTGCTCTCAGCAGCCTTGCATCAAGTGGTTGGTTGCCACTTTATGGTGCTTGCTCTTGGACAAACCACTGTTAAAGACACTTTTAGGGCTAAGTGCTGTAGTAATCAGTTTGACCGCTGCTGGAGCCTGAAGTGGGAACCTCCCAGGAGACACACCGTTTAACAGAGAGATTAATCCTGTGCCACTTTGGATAGAACGTGAGGGCAGCAAGAGGGTGGAGGGGAAGAGGGCAGTCAGGAAGGCAAGCGAGAAGCAGCATGGTGGAAAGACACATAAGGGGAGAGAAAAGAAGTTAACTTTGTAAGAACTTTGAAAGATTGAACTGCAAACACTTTATTCACATGAAAGCACAGAATTCAGTTCTCTTTTAGTTCCACCCACTCTGCCGTAATATTCTGTCTGACAATAAAATGACTGTCACACCTCCGTGACAGGACTTGAGTAAGTCTAAAGGAGAGAAGCCACATTTTAGCAAAGATAAAACTCGTCAAAGCCAGGGTATCCTTGGGCAGATCCTAATACAGCGTTTTTAAACCCCTGAAAAACAAACTCTAAAACCAATAAACATCCTCCCTGTTTTGATCCAAACCAACAAAACAACCAAGAAAACAAAACCCTAAATCACCAGCTGAAGACTCAAAACAAGAAATGTAAGTGCATTGTAGTGATGACTAGAATAAAAAAGATAATAAACAATTCTGAAAGTTAATCGGCTCCTCATAAGCATTTACATAACACATTTATCATTACACTCCATTACCTTAACAGAGCTGCATTAATGTTGGCTCTTTCAGAGTTATCAAAGTATATGAAATACTCAAAATAAAAAATTACTGAGATTTTATATAACCCCATTGTTTACTTCAGGTATCTATTTCAGTGTAAGGAACAGCGATAGAGCTCACTCTAAAAAGAAAACCTCTACAAATACAGACCCTCAGAATTCAAACACACTAAGTTATGCTAAATATTCCTGACAATTAAAGAAAGCCGGGGGTGGTGGGGGCACTGGGGAGGGGGAAGCATTTTCCAGCACGCACTCCTAAAATACATAACATTTCCTTACAAGAAACAGATCATTCCTTGCAAGTCTGGTAAAAAATATCACTATTCTGACATTTCTGTTTCATTTTGGAATGCGACTAGATAAGTACGCTTAAGGTGTTTGCCTTGAAGTTGGAGTTCATTAAGTGTACTGCACTGAAGACTGTCAGAAAAACAGACCTTCATTTAAAAAAGTGAATCTTTAGAGAAATATTTCACTCCTGATACCAGAAATTATAAGCTGACAGTGACTGGGGTTGACTTCTCAGTATGTCAAGGAGCTCCTCCTGCACATTCAGTCTAACCGTGAAGGCTGTGATCTGGGTGTTAAGCAGTGCCAGATGCAGTCTTTCTCCTTAAGGACTTCCATTGAATGAAACTACAAAATCCTTTCACATAATTTCCTTAAAAGTATTTATTAACCTTGTGCCAAGAGGTACCAGTATTCAAGAGGTAAGTGGTTACATACACCAATATCAAGCTGGGTACATTCAATTCCCAGTGCTTAGTTATAAAGCCTTTTCTTATATACAGGATGAACAAACTATTCTTTGAGATTACTATTGACACATCATTTAAAAATGAAGGATGATAGATGACTCTTCCATAATTATAGAGACACCGGACTTTAATCAATAGCAGGCAAATTTTATCCAGACTAATGCTGAAGTTGCGATTCAATCATAAGAGCTGTCATTTCACTTGAAAATGACTATGGATTCCATGATAAATGAAACATCGTGGGGAAGATCCATTAAACTTGACAAATTCAAGAGGAGTGCCAAGGAAACAACACAAATCAATATTTGATATTTATCAGTTTGACAAAAAGCATTTGATAGAGTGTGCAGAGGCGGCTCATGAACACTCATGGCTTGATATGTTTTGTTCTTAAAAACATAGTCATATATATCTCACCCTCACAATGTCATGTGCAAAAAGATAATCTTTGAGAGGCCAATCTAAACGACATGGCCCACCCTCAGCAGTGTCAGGTATGTCTATGCTGTCGCCCTATGTTTAATATCTTTTCAGTTTTGGCAAATAGCAGGGAGATCAGATCTCAGTGCATCTGCTGTCTATGATTCAGATGGCAGACTATATGAACTTTGCAAAGGGCAAGTCAAAGCCAAACACTACAGCATCTATTAACAATGTTTTGCTGATGACTGTGGAGTACAAATAGCTTATTCGTTGACAGAGTGTCCTTAATCATTCCTCTAAAAGTGCAAAGCACTGAGCAACTTACAGGCCAAATCGTGACTGGCTTGTAAGTAGCGTGGGGGCACAAAAGCCCAGAAGGCTAATCATCTTTGCTTTCATTTTTGTGATCCTGAATATAGTCAGGAGTCATGAGCAACATTCTAGGTATAAAGGTGACAGCTGATTGGAAGCCAAATATTTTATACAGATAACCTTCTCCTGCATCAGTTTCCCCTTTCTCTTCCTACTAGTGCCCCAGGGTAGAGTAAAACCTTGGGTGGCTGCTTTAAACAGAGAAAAGTGGATATAGAGATCATCTTCTATGCAAACAGAAAAGGAGGGAAGTTTCGACCCGTGGTCTGATGAACATCTCCAACCATCATACCCACTGAGACATCTCATGCATTGGGATGCTACAAGCTCCAGCATGACACAGTGCTCTGCATACAGCGAGTCCTCATGACTCAGCTGCTGTGGTCAGCGGTCCACTTCTGCAGAGTGAAAGAAATGTGAAGGACAGTCAGTCACTGCTGTTGCTGTCACCGGTTTTGCTCCTTCCTCTACAGGACGTAATATGACCTACACCACCTCATACTTAATATGACAATATGCTGCAGCTGGATTAGAAGGGACTAATAAAGGGTGTGTGCCCATGCTATATATGCACGTGAAGCTTTGATATAAATAGTCTGATTGTCTGATGAAGTTTCATGCACTTAGGCCAGGAGATAGAGTATTTCAGCACTTGAGTTTGGTAGCTGCGCAGCTATGCTCACCCACTTGGGCTTGGGTTATCTAGTTTAAAAGCAAGATTATGTACCCCTGCCTTTGGCTGCTGTATATTCTCACCATTAGTTTGTAAACCTGTTACACAAAATATGTTTATCAGATCACTTACGAACACTGTAGTATCATTGACTACTAAAAATGATTCCTTGACCATACAGGAAATGTAACAGAACTCTAGTGTACAAGGTATGTTTCAAATGACTTGAAAAGTCTAATTTCTAATGATTATATCAGAGCACTGGCAGAAGGGCTTTCAACATTAAAGACTTTTTCAAGGGCAAATACACCTCTCTCTAGACCCGTAAGACACTAGGCACAGTTAGACAATAGCCAGGTCACTCAAACATCAGAAAAACTATTTCTCAGTTATGACCTTTATTTTCAGCTAAAGTCAGGTAAGTGATATTTGAAAACACCAGCCTCTCTCGACTACCCTTCCACCCAGTAAATCCCCAATACCAGAGTTTTGGTGCAGAAAAAGGATTGCAACATTGCAATGTGGAGGGAAAACCAACAATGTCCCATATGATCTTCCTGAAGTTCTCAGTATCAGATTTGTGTAAGGATGCTACCAATAAAATCTCAGAATCACTTTAAATAAATATTTATATACATCTGATTTTTCATAAAATTACAGGAAGTATCTCAATGGTTGATAAATAAATATGCACAGTTACTTTGAAGAGCTATTAAATAAGATGGAACAGTTTCCATTATATGGTAAGTGACCGCGAGACTGGAATGCAAGCCCAAACATAAGATGATCATCATGATATAGACAGCATGAGAAAAAAGTTTTTTTGATATAGATACAAATAGGCTGAATCAAAAAAAGTACTAGGAAATTGCAAGCAAGACTGGACAGAAGGTCAGGTGGATCTGTGCCATTGATTTCTTTGCATTCCAAATTTTCCCCAGAAGATTTAGGGATGAAGAACATTTTAGCAGAAGACAAGTGTATGCAAAAAGTGAATGAAAACAAAACAAAAAAAGCAGAGGAAGATTACAACAAAAAAAAAAAGTGGTTCATTAACAGTTTGCAATTAGGGCATTGGCTATAGCAGTTGCAGGTAGTGTTTTTGATAGGTTTTCCTACCTCCAGTAATTTCTTATTTTCAGCTCTCTAACAGAGGCAACATCTGCATGAACGTTTACCATTTTTCTGAGCTTCCTACATTGCCTGATCTATTAAATCTGTAGCTAGTAAACAAAAAAGGCATAATATGAAGAAAATACCTAGCCTTAGTTGAGTCTTTTCAAACTTGAAATGGTTTAAATGGACTTGATTTTCTGAAACTTATGCTTTTTAAAACACAAGACACCAGAAAAGCACAATTTCCAGATGCTTGGAAGAAATGTTGGGTGCTACAATGGAAACAGTTGAATTCCTAAAGTATCTGAGGTCTAAACAGAAAAGCCACAGACAGACAAACAGAACAAAAACCAATTTAAGTGGCAGTTAGCAATCCTGCTTCGTTCCTTCCTTCAGTGTCACTCCTCCACAGAACAGTTACTTTCAGTTTCATGAGACTTTGAAAGTCTTTTTAGAACTGGGCTTGGAGAATAAAGAGGAAGATAAAACTAAAACTACATCACTTAATCCGCTAGATATATTAAAAAGCAACATTGTCAGGTGTTTTCAGTTATATAATGGCTTAAAAGAGGACAAAATCACAGAATCACAGAATCGTAGGGTTGGAAGGGACCTCTGGAGATCACCTAGTCCAACTCCCCTGCCAGAGCAGGGTCATCCAGAGCAGGTTGCACAGGAATGCATCCAGGCGGGTTTTGAATGTCTCCAGAGTTGGAGACTCCACCACCTCTCTGGGAAGCCTGTTCCAGTGCTCTGCCACCCTCAAAGGAAAGGAGTTAAAGAAGTAAAAAAAGTAAAAAATTATTCCTTGACCATACAGGAAATGTAACAGAACTATAGTGTACAAGGTATGTTTCAAATTACTTGAAAAGTCTGATTTCTAATGATTATATCAGAGCACTGGCAGAAGGGCAGAAGTAAAAAAAGTAAAGTTAAAGAAGTAAAGAAATGAAAAATAAATGTTTCGAAATAACTGAAAAAGAAAAATCATTTGACTAGAATCAAAGTTATTGTGGTTTCAAAACTGAGAAAAAGTATTTTAAAGTTTTTACCTTAGTTCTCAGTAGAATATTTTTGTCACAAGTTTTGTGTCTTCTCATGGGATATGAGTCAGGGTAAGCATTACTGCTGAAATTCAAAGTGCCTTACCCTTGAAATTCATTGGCCTTGCAATAGGCAATGTTGATCGAAACCTACCTGTTCCTGTATTAAAGCAGTAGGAACTTTTAACTCCCTCTCTCTTTTTAGACTACACCTTAAATATCCTATCTGTATTATATTTAAATACAGGTCTTAGAAGAAAGAAGCATCTTCAGTTTACCAATAAATTTATGACAGCCTGCGAGGCTCCACATTGTATTTCACTACCTGTACAGCCATCTTAGAACTTGCACCGTCATCTCTAACCCAGGCCCAGTTCAGCAAGATCTCTGAAGCGCAACACTATTTCTGGAAACTGAACATAAGCACATGCTGCTTTGCTGAGCTTAAAACCCGCAAATGGATACAAACCACAAGTAGAAGTGAAAATAGAGGTTTTGGCTGTCCACCAGCCCAAAGGTTCATAGTTTCACTGAGAGACAGCACATATCCTATTTCAAAATGGTCAATATTTTGGAACTAAACACTGACAGTATTAATCTTTGCTCATTGTTGCTTAGCAAACAATTAAGTGAATGTCTGAGGGAAGAAATTATTTCTTTCTGCTGAGTGCCTCTTTTTAACTTCTCCTCTCTTCTTCACTTTTTTCCTTTACTCGTTGTAAATTGGAGAAAGTCATGAAAGAAGAAAATAAACACTATTAATCTACCAGTGAATCTCCAAGAACAGAAGCAAGCTTTTTGCACAAGTTAAAGATACCCAGCCAATTTTTAACAGGAAATACATAACAACGAAGCCATCTAAAAAAAAAAAATAAAAATCAGATTTTCCATAACTTTTTTCAAGACTATGCATTGTATATTTTTGCTGCACAGTTGGAAGATATTCTGTTCTCGAATATTGCAGATAAACCATTTTACTGACTGAATAGACAACAAAAGACCACGGTCAGAGTTCAGCCAGACATAGTGACAACACCCATACCAACAAACCCTTCCACTTTCTCCAAAACAATGTCACAGGAAGCTCAACTACCTTGCCAAAATATTGCTTTTTATCAGTAGCACAAGGTTCTTATAGAGCAAGATATTTTATCTGTCATTCCTGTAATTTAACACAGAATATTTGAAAATTCTGGCAATAGTCACCTTCTGCAGAACCATCTATCACCAAAAGAGTTAATCTGTAGGGACAATTTTACTTTGACGTTTTCATCTGGAGAAACTACATGAAACTCTATGCAACCTTAGAAACACTGGAAATGAGATGAGGGATAGATTTGTTATTTGGGACTCAAACTAAATGTTTTGGGTTGAAAACTATGCAGACCTTCAGATCATAGATTAGTGGTTGACTTCTGTCTCATCAGCATGTTTCCTTTCAGAACTTCTTTCTCATGGCTTCCTCAAACAGCCAGGCCAGAATGTTCTTTTACTAAAAATGATATATTACATGTCACTCTAAATATCCTAGTAAGAGCTTCTGTTGGAAGAATTTCCAGCCATATCTGCAGTTCTTCCATCTTCTCAAAGTCATTAATTGCTCATGACTTTCTAGTTCTCAAAGTTCCCTAGAAAGTGTAATATCAGCACATCTTGACCATGAACTTGAACTGCATTGCAAGACAAGAAGGCAGATGGTTGTTTATCATTCTTTGAGTAACCTCAGAGTGTGAATTAGGGGCTGAATTTCACATATTTGCTACCTCTTCTGCTATCCTGGCAAACAAAAAAAAATTAAATTGTAATATTTAAAAAAGAAAAAAAATTAAAACCACAAAGTAAAACAGAAGAGCATTCCAGCTTGCAACCATTGGTTCAGTGTTGGTTTACTGCCAATAATGAGAAAATGTTTTAAATAGGCTTGGCCATTAGCTTTTCAAACATTTGAAGAAAACAGGTCCAACCGAAGAACTCCAGCTTTCAGGCAGAAGAAACCTGCCATAAACAACATTCTGTCAGGAAGAACAATTTCCCAGTGAATTACATTCTCTGTATTATACGCTTCTATTGGTTCATTCTTTCATTCAAAAAGTGTTTATCTACATTAGACGGAGGAATAATTGATATCAAATAAACTAAGCAGTAAATTTCCTAGCTTATACACTACAAACTCAAGTCTAAAGGCTCTAATGCTCAATGAGCCAACTTGAAAACAGCCATTTTGCCTAGGAAGACCTATTGGAAAATTCCTGAGAGAGTGTGGCTTTACTATCCCAGATTACTTTTATCATCTCCCTTTCCTGTGCAATTACCTCTCAGAAGTGCTGAGGATTCTGCGCTGGCCGAACATTAACTGTAAAAAAAATAAGGGAAGAGAAAGCATTGCTATAGAAAAAAATCTATTAAAAAAATCTTTCTTTCTGACAGTACTAGGGACAGAATCAGACTTGATTCTTGGATGAAGGAAAGTCTTTCTCTGCACTATTATACCTTTTTACTTAAATCAATACATTAACTAAAAAAGTCATTTTTTACTGGTGACTCTCTCAAATTTTCAGTTTTTCCTTTCTAACAAGTTTTTGCTGTGATGAACCTTGTTTAAGAGCTTAAAAACATTTAGAGAAAATGTCTGTTAAAGTTTCTTAAACCTTGATACTTTGTAATTGTAAATTTCTCTACATCAAATGTTCTTTCCAGATGGCTAATATTCTGCCCGTGTGTACAAGCCTTTGCACTATTTTAACATTTGTGATAAAAGGTTTAAAAATTATTACACTCTTCATAACTGCAAAATTCATATTTTAATGAGACAATTCTGCTTGTATGTCTCCCTCAGGGTACTCAATCAAAGCTAAAAAAGAGGAAGAAAAAGCTCTTACATACAACCACCACCATGTTAATGACGTACATCAGTTAGTTAATGTTGAGGTGCTTTGGGTAAAAAATGCCTCACTTTCACTAGAAATACCACAGAATTTTTCACACTAAAATGCTTGGTATATTTGTCATGAATCATAAAAAAAGAAAAAAAAGCTACATTTACGGCACCTAATGGGACTTTCGTAAACTTCATAGTAAAAATGCATTCACACAGCGTACTTCCTCTATGGAGCAACAATTTTCTGATAAACCCTTTTTACAAAAGGCTCTTGAGCATAAGCAATGCAGAATATAAAATACATCTCACCGCATTTTATGAAGTTAGAGGTATTTCTAAACTAAGCGCTCATTTCCAGACTGGCTTTGTCCCAAAAATTGTCACTTCATGTTATTACTTTTTATCACAAAACTGAACCAAATTCAGGATATGAGATGCTAACAATAGAGGGCAAACATCTCATCACAAGGCTGTGTTTACAGAAGGCTAACAGGCCTCATTCAGAAGGCAAAATAATGAATGGAGTGAAAGCTTTCACATATAAGGGACTCTGATGAATAAGTGCTTATTGCTTATTGCTTCTTTAAGGCCTGAAAACATCTGTGTAGCAAATTTGAAATAGATTTGCCAGTTGGCAGATTGCAGCTTTAACTTTTTTATTTTACTTTTAATATGTTTTATTTAATTTCAATTTAATTTACTTCAAACTTAACTTTAAACTTTTTAGTAAAAATCCATTTAGTAAAAATCCATTTAGTAAAAATCCACCATTTAGAGGTGAAACCAACAACTGCATGTGGCTAGAAATAAAGTGGAATAAAGTTTTGAAAGGAACAAGCATATTAGCATCCCAAGAGCGTGCATTTTGTAAGTATTTAAAGTGTAAACCTTACAAGGACATCAAAGCAATTTGGACAACATCTACATGACTAATGTGTCATCTTCTCCGAAGCTTACTCAGAAATATTCTAGTTTCCCACTGAAATGTCTCTAAGTCCTTTTTTGAACTCTCTACAAATACCGAGCCAATTCAAAACATCAGTGTCTTGGCACACCATTTACTAGCACACAGATAGATATTTAAAAGTGATAACTAAAGATGTGAATAAAAGCGTCTCCTGATCATGTTGTATTCACATGCTAGTCAATGGTGAAGCCACGTATACATTAACAAATTATTTCCAGAATTCTTTGGGTACTTTCTCTGACCTGAAACTAACCCAAACTCTTACCTTTGCTTCTAAAGTATTTCCAGAGGCCTGATGATTGTCTTTGGTCTTCTCTAGCTTTATAGATATTGACAGGGTTTTTTCCTCATATCCATCCAACCAAAGCAGAACTTGAAAATGCAAACTCTAGCCTCTTCCATAACATTTCTTCACAGATGGTGCTACACTGTCTCTGGGGACCAGCAGCACGTTCACTCTCTTTACTCTGGCATGCATATCCCCTGTGGTTGACCAAGGAAACTGGAAACTTTCCAGCTAGCCTCCCACAGTGGAAGCTAGATACAGAGTGGACAAGTCAGCAATGCCCGAGATTGCAAAAGAAAGAAAACGGCCACACATTTCAAAGTGGGGAAGAGGGCAGGGAATAGTGCATTTTATGGGAATTACACCCAGATGTCTTCAGAGCAATTGGTTTAAAATGATTAGGAAAGCTAATGGAGTAGAATATGTATGGGGATTTCATCCTGCTTATCAGCGGAGACAGTATTGTTGCTTTGGGATTAAATCCTAATAATGCGCAAATACACAGAGCACATTAACCAGGTATCTAATTATCACTAGCTAGAAAAAACTGCCTTTTGTAGAGTGATAAACATTGAAAAGCTGAATAGGATCGATATTCATTTAGCGATTCAAAAAACAACAAGCAAGTCTGAAAGCTGCACACCAAAGCCATGTAGAAATAGCATCTGTTTAGCCTAAGTAACACAACAGCAAAAGCATGTGTGACAAGGTGAAAAAAATCCATTTTGCAAGGGCTAGACCTATTTTAAGGAAGTTATTGGACAACATCCAAGGACAGCACGTTCACAGCTTCACACTTATTTTCCTCATGGCACAAGAACAAGCATAACAATAATTCTTTAGACAGAGAGTTTCAAAGCAGAACGATTAAAAGGGAGAGAGAGCATCCCCTGCCTGAGCTGATAGGTTTGACCACATGAGCCAGCAAAAGGGCTGGCAAGAAGAGCCAGAGAGGATGGAAGCTATTTGCCAAAATTCAGGTAACAGACTTCTAAGAAAGCATGAAAAATTTTTCTATCAATTGTTTGTAGCCAAAGCTAGGAAGATACCTTCCCTATCATTAGCACTCATATATTTTCTATAAGCCAAATCTCATAAGTGAATTTATCAGGCTGGTAGATTCACCTAATCAGCTCTGAAACCACCTATTGACCCCAGGTTTTCAAGGGAAGCACTTTTATCTCTCTCTGACGTATGACTGCATATAGCCAAGGAAATGCTGACAAGAAGTTATAGAATCTGTTACCTACCAGAAACTGTCTGGAAAGAAAGTCAAACATTAACAGAGATTTTTTTAAAAGGAATAAAAATGTGTACAACCTAATTATATCCCTGTGCCAAGACCCACAAAAAGAGCATTTTTCAAATAGGAACAGATATTGGCTAACACTGGCCACTGACTTTTACTAGATAAGTTGGTTGTCTCTTCCTTCTTCTAAAGGAAGTAAAGCATATTGATAGTATTATTGATTAGATGATCTTTATAATCTCTTCTAGACTTAAAGTCTACATAGTTACAGGAAATTTAAAAACACAAACATGAATGTAGCAAGAATATAGAAAGAATGGAAGAGACAATCCTTAAAAAAACTTAATGATTTCTTTGTAAAGCTTTGTTACTCAAATATTATTTAGTGTAATACCCTACAAGAGTATAATTTAATCTTTGTTTCCTAGCTTTATGGCCATGGAAAAGAGGTAGCTAATTTATGAACTGACTCAGGAAATGGAGCACAAAGTGGGACACAAAATATTACATATTTTTGTTTGTCTGCTCTATCTTGTTCTTTCATGATGCCGGGAAAAGGAGATACATGAACTTGGACTTCAAGAGGAAGAAACATATTTTTTGTTAGTAATTCCAGAAACCAAGAAAAGTTTGAGATTATTTAGGAGACTACTAAGAAACTTCTGAGATTGTTTTACAAAATGCACTGGCTACAATTAAGCTGAATTAAAGAATCAAAAGTCTTCATTTTCTTTAGTATTTTTTCTAAACAGGCTTCCTTGTGTTTGAATTTAGGGCCATTGAGGATCTAGTCAGCTCTTCTGTTGACAAGCATTTTACATCACTAGGACTGTGTCTCTAAACCCTCCTGTCAAAAAAAAGGAAAGGAGAGGAGAAAGGAGAGGAGAAAGGAGAGGAGAGGAGAGGAGAAAGGAGAGGAGAGGAGAGGAGAAAGGAGAGGAGAGGAGAAAGGAGAGGAGAAAGGAGAGGAGAGGAGAAAGGAGAGGAGAGGAGAAAGGAGAGGAGAGGAGAAAGGAGAGGAGAGGAGAAAGGAGAGGAGAGGACAAAGGAAAGGACAAAGGAGAGAGGAAAGGAGAGAGGAAAGGAGAGAGGAAAGGAGAGAGGAAAGGAGAGAGGAAAGGAGAGAGGAAAGGAGAGAGGAAAGGAGAGCAGAGGAGGAGAGAGGAGAGGAAAGGAAAAATTCTCCATGAATACCAAGCAGACATGATGCACATACACTGCAGTTCAGTAGTATTAACACTTCTCTATAAAAGCTGGGTAGACAATATATCATCTTGCTCAATAAGGAAGATTCTGTTCAACCCTAAATACACTCAGACCCTACATACCCAGACAGCTTTGGGTAGAGTGTTGTTGCAGCTCTATTTGGGAGCTGTAAAAGAATTACGTGATGTAAACCGCAGCTCTGGGTCACCACTCAGTATTCAGGGAGGCTCATGTATTTCAGGGGAGAGAAGGAAAAAAACACACCGAAGTAAAAGAACAAGAGAAAATCCTTCAGTTTGGACACATAAGTTAGTGCACATCCTCACATCCTAGATGTGTTACTGTTTCAGCTACGACAGAACAAGGAAGGAAATGCAAAGGAGTACGAGGAGTTTGCTAAGACAGCAGGAAGCCCATGGCCAAGTTTGCTGTTATGGTTTTAACAATCACAAACTTGGATTTCATTCAGTGATCCCTTCTTAATTTGTATGCATTACAATTCTGTGGTTTTAACTAGGCTCATTCCCAGATTAACACAACACACAATAAACATTGCAAAAAAAGTCAGTTATCCACCTTTTCACCTAATACAGCTTCTCTTTGTTCCCTCCTCATTACTAAGTAATACTAATAAAATCTCCAAATAAGGACAAAGGAATCAATTCAGGGAAGGAAAATAACGTCACTAACATTTTTTTTAGGAATAAATATTACTCTGAACATCTCAACTCATCTTTCTCAGATGTTTCATGTTAAAACTACAGTTTAAGTAATATTGAATTGGATGTTAGAAAGCCATGACAATCTGCAAAAGAAAATTAAAAAATAAATCTAAAGCAATTTTAGAGGCTTTGGATTCTGAGATTAGAATTAAGCCCTGATATATATGGAGGAAAAACAGAAGGATTATTTCTCAATAAAAATCAATCCCTGGGGGAAAAAAAAAAAAAAACCAAACAAAACTTATGGCCACATTTTCGACATCATCTTCTGAATATTTAACCTTTTCATATGAGAATCAATCAGAAACACAAAGGACACTGTTTTCAAGACTATTAAAAAAGAAAACAACCAAATGAAACATACAAGCATAGTTTCATTAAGTCTCAAATCCTTACGTTTACACAGAAAGATTTCTAAAAAAGAGTTAGATAAAAGATTAAATAAGTGATTTAAAAAGAAGGTAGGTTATGTACCCAAATTATGACTTGTGAAATCCATTCTTATAGTCTTTTTAGGATTAAGGGTAGATCAGTTCATTAAAAAACAAAAAAATAAACGAAACAGAAAAACTCTAGCAAACTGCAAGTAGGAGCAATATTGTTTGCGACATGTACGGTCATTTTCCTGTACTTTGGGAACAAGTTGCTTGCAGGGCAAGGCTTCTCACCCACCCTCTCCCCTTTTCCCCTAGGGATAAGACAATTACTTGAATACAGATTTCATAGCACAGGAACACAAGCAAACTACTCAAGGCACCATCACAACTGTGCTCCATCACAATACATTGCAATTGCTAGTCACAGAAAATGGCACAAACTGCTCAGGGGAATTTAGTAATTCTACAGAAGACAATTTGCTTCTTATCACATTTTACCGTTCTCCTCAATACAAAATGTGGCAAGACATCCTTATATACCAGGTTCTCAAATTTTTTTTAAACGTCAAAAGAAAGAGGATATCAGCAGCAGAAAGCCAAGAACAGGGGAACAGTTTGGGGAAGGGTCTTATTCACCAAGAACTCCCCCGTCCTTTTTCCCTTCAGCTCAGCCACTGTGATTTCAGACATCCTGAAAAACACCAGCAACATTAGGCTATCAAACAAAAAGGTATTCTGCCTACATGAGAAGAATCAAGACCCATAAATCCATTTATGTTTATGAAAAGTTTTCTTTCACCTATAGCTTCATCCAATATATAACTTGTACTATTGCATATAGTCAATAAGTCCATAATCACCCTGACATTTTTCTATATCTCAGGTAAATTAATCAAAGATTAAACTTGAAAAACACTTGGTTTGGTATCTTGATGCATGGTTTACGTAGATTCCTCTCATGAACGTCCCTCTCTCTTTGCACATTTCCCTCCTTTTGCCAAACACATAGCAGTATTCACAACAGATGCTCTTCAACTAATTAATAATAGAAATTCACTGACCTATCACACATAAAAACGTTAATTAAAACTAGGAATAACTGAGAGTGTGTGCATGTGTGTATTTGATCAGCTGTACTGGAAGGAGCTAATTAATGCCAGTTATAAAAGTACATTAAGCAAGGTTCTCCATATGCTTAGCTTGACCTTGTTGACCAACAATGGGTGCACAGGAAGCCAGAGGCTCAGTGGTCAGCTTCATAGCAGGTGTTAAAGAAGCAGCTGTCAAAATCCACTGATCATGCCCTTCTGGGAAAGTTAGTAAGTCTGCCTGACAAGAATGAAGTGTTGAAAAGAGGGACTGCAAATAGGGACACAGTGCAGGATGCAGCTTAAACTTGGAAGTTAGAGTTGTACCTTGCCAGCTGGTGCACCAGCCTTGCGTGCCTTTGAGTAGCTCCTCTGTACTCTCCTGGCCTTACAACGTGTTAGGGATCCAGTCCTACTTCAGGAAAGACTGAAAGATTCTACAAAGGCATTCTGTGCATTTAGAAAGGGGGAAATTTTAATATAAATTACAATTCATGGGGGGAAAAAATAAAAAAAAGAAGGCGAAGAAAAAATTTGGAGTTGATTGCAGAATGGGAAAGGAGAGTGAAAGGTAATCAAACTCAGTAGTGTTGTATGAACTATGCCGGGCAGCAGTATCAACAGCTTCCCTCTCACTGCTGGATATTGCCAGCACTTCGCTTCTATCACTGATAGTCTGTTGTGACTGCAGGGATTCCTGGATGTCTTTCAGTAAGTGGTAAGGTACCTCAGACAAAAAGTGACTATTCTGTAAGGTACTCTTTCAGCACGATAACTTCTGGTATGTTTTTGTTGAGTATTTTCGGGATTATTACGGATTGTTACATTTCTGTCTAAGGCAGCAAAATAAATGCTTGTCTATATATTTATTATTGTTGTATAAACAAACAAACCACATAAAACTCTCCTTTAAAAGCAGGAAGCAAAAGTACCAAAAGACTGCTTCAGTAATCACAGTGTTGCTCTGCAGAATATTTTATTTTGACACGTTACTATGTCTCTCACATTTTATGGAATCATGTTCCAATGTTAACCTAATTTTAACACAAACAAAGAATTCCTGTTGCCTAAATAACACCTGATAATCTTTCCTTGAGCCATAGAATTCCCCAAATGCAGTGCTATTTCGTTTGCCATGGAAGGCTATGCCACCATTATCCGTATCACTCCAAATGAGTTTCCAGTAACCTCTCTGCTGCTACTATCGAAATATACTTTTACTTTTCAAGAAACACAAACAAGGAAAGGAAAATGAAGCTACGTTCCCTATAGAAGCATCATTCCAACATTGGCAAGCAAATAAAAGGGTAATTGGGTAACATATGGGTAACATATGTTGTAAAAAGCATCCCAGGATAAGGCTGTAGCTTCAGGATCATTTCGGTTTCAGGATCACCCACCTCTGTTTTTTCCCCAGCTTTCTTCTCCTCCCTCTGTGCCTTATACAGCTGGTAGGCCAGGTAAAATAGCACATTCAGCTGACTAAAACACAACATCTTTTTCTGTTCTGGTCAAACTCTTGTATTCCCTGATCTAATTCTGTATGGAAACTCATGAAAAAGAAAAGTGATAGAAATGGCAGAACTACCTTTTTGGATCCTGACCAAACTTAGACCTACTTTAAGAAATCAGAAGACTTCAGCCTTACAACTTAAATCTTAGATTAGATGTTGGTGGTTTTTTTCCATCCGAATTCATTTAAAACTTGTTTGTGTATGCATACTGAGACTATGGTAAAACATACATTGCAGACATATTTCAAGAGATTGTGCGACCATCTACCTATTTACAAATCTACCTATTTACGTTAGTTCAGGTAAATAAAATATAATTTGGCCCATGATGAGTTTAATTGACGTTCTTTATAATTATATGTGAAACTACAGCTAAGAATAGTGGGAAGGAAAACAGAGAAATATGCAGCTGAAATATTTTAGACAGTGAGATATCCATCTGGGTAAATGTTTCTGTAGGGAATCTGCAGCAGTACCCTCTCTCTGAACACTTTAAGTGGAAGCAGAATAAATGGCAGACACACCACAGATCATGATCTTCCAATGCGTTTATGAAATGAATCTGGAAAAGCTCAGGCGCCTTTTTTATTTTTTCAATCTTAGATTACAGAAGCAGAGCTAAAAGGGAATGGACCACATTAAAGTAAAATAATCAAATCTTGACATGAAAAACAATATTTAATATTTTTTTTGTGCTTGTGAAAAATTCCCTAAGAAAGAAATGGAGAGGGAAAGGTTAAAAGAAAAACCATAACAATAGAACTCAAGTAGGGAAACATCTTCTTAGATTTAACAGAAAACTGGTTTTGAATTAAATATTACAAATAACTGTAAAAATAGTGTAAACTAACCTAGAAAGAAAGCACTGTTTGGACAAAACCTAGAATAAAAGTTCACTTGAACTTTTTTCTGAAAGTGCAAGTTAATATAAAGTTTTTAATACCCGTCTAGCTTTGGCAGCAGTCAAATACTTTTCAAAATTTGACACATTTATGTCAAAAGAAAGTAAATTATTTTTGCTATTGGTTGGTCCATTCTTGTCAAAATCCAACTAACTTTCCATTTTTCTTCATTCTTGGAACATCATTCCTCCAGTTGTCAAGCAAAGATAGAGCTGGATAGAAAGAATGAGGCTACTGGAGTACAAAGCATACCTTTAAAAAGAAAAAAAAACAAGAACATACACACACAGAGAAATTTAAACTTTTAGACGTTCACAAAAAGTAAACATAACACTGTAAACAGTAATTGTCTTCAAGAAAACCAACTAGGAGTTTTGACTGAAATCTCTACTAAAATAAATCAATGATTAAAAGAATTATTAAAATAATAATGAATCAAAACCAATGGGAATTTTCTTGACTTGCCAGAACCAGATTTTGTATTGCCTAATAAATCTTTCTGTCTCCTGAGTTGGCCAAGAAAACTATGTCAGGAAAAAAATGGACCCATTTGTTCTTTCTTTTACTCACTTCAAATGGACCTAGCAGTGCCTTCATTAAAACGTTGCTAGAAGATAATACTCTATTAGCACAGCTGTAGCCAATTCTGTGGATGCAGGCACAGTAAGATTTAATCCTAACAACTGACATGTAACTGGAGTCTCCTGCAGGCAAATTATTCATAAAAACATGCACTGAGTGTGTTGTTATTGAATGTGCACTACTAAAAATAGCTAAAAACTTGCCGTACACAAAACCAGCTCTTTGATAGCACAAAAGACCTAGGATAATGGAAACTATTTTCAGTTTGTATGAGAAGATCCTTCAGCAGCTTCCATAAGCACTTATTATAGAATCACAGAATGGTCTGGGTTAGAAGGGATCTTAAAGATCATCTAGTTCCAGCCCCCTTGCCATTGGCAGGGACACCTCCCACTAGACCAGGCTGCTCCAAGCCCCATCCAGCCTGGCCTTGAACACTTCCAGGGATGGGGCATCCACAACTTCCCTGGGCAACCTGTTCCAGTGCCTCACCACCCTCACAGGAAAGAATGTCTTCCTAATACCTAATCTAAATCTCCCCTCTTTCAGTTTGAAACCGTTACCCCGTGTCCTATCATTACACTCCCTGATATAAGAGTCCCTCCCCATCTTTCCTGTAGGCCCCATTTATTCAGAACACAGTAGCCACTGTAAATACATACAGGAAAAGAGGACTTCTTCATTACTGTTAAATAGATTGTTTTCACAAATCGTTAAAAATAATGAAATATAGTTTTCATTAAATATACACTAATTCCACAAACCTTGTGCTTCTGACTGACGTAAACCAAGAAAGTCCTTTGGACTTCTTTAAAATTCCTCTGCCCATTGACAGTGCTGCTTTGAAACACATCTAAGATATGCTGTTTCTTCTCTGTACTACTATACAACTTCTCTGTACAGCTGTACAACTTAGAGATAGAAACACCCAAAATTTTATGATATGAAAAACAGTGATAAGAATATGAAGATAATTCTGTAGAGAGCAATTACCAAAAATAATGTTGACACTTGCTACACAAATTTTAAATAATTTGTATGACTCATGTTTATGCCAAACACTTCCTTTAATTTCCCGTATACATTGGTCACAGCATTATTATGAAATATCAGAAGTGAAATCCCGTATTTTAGACACATAGCAATAGTCTACAGAATAAATAAGAAGCAAAACAGAACTTCAAAAGAAGTGACTGGATGTTTGGAAGAAAGTATTCTGGTGTCTGGTTGGCAGAAGGCTAAATATGAGTCAGCAGTGTGCCCTGGCAGCCAAGAGGGCAAACCACATCCTGGGCTGCACCAAACACAGTATAACCAGCCAGAGAGAAGAGGTGATTATCCCACTGTATTTAGCATTGGTGCAGCCTCACCTTGAATGCTGTGTGCTGTTCTGGGCCCCACAATTTAAGAAGGATGTTAAGTGACTTGAAGGCATACCGAGTAGGGCAACAAAGGTGGTGAAAGGGCTAGAAGGAATGTCCTATGAGGAGTAGCTAAGGACTTTGGGTTTGTCAAGTTTAGAGAAAAGGAGGCTGAGGGGCAACCTCATTGTTCTCTACAGCTTCCTGAGGATGTGCGGGAACGGTTCAAAGCTTCGTCAGAGGAGGTTCAAACTTGATATTAGGAAATATTTCTCTGCTGAAGAGGTGGTCAAACACTGGAAGAACAGGCTTCCTAGAGGTGGCCAACGTCCCAAGCCTGTCAGTGTTTAAGGGGCATTTGGACAATGCCCTTAAAAACATGCTTTAAATTTTCATCAGCCCTGAAGTGGTCAGGCATTTGGACTAGATGAACATTGTAGGTCCCTTCCAACTGAACTATTCTTTTCTATTCTGTTCTAAAATCTAGCAGCACTGATTAATAAGAGTCCAAATAAAGGATGACACGTGAATAAGCCTTTGTAGTTCAGCAACAGAAATTGAATACTATCTTAGTATGGAATCTGTATGAGAGGCTGGAAGGTAAGCTCCACCAGCTATGTTTAAAAACTGTAATACCTCATTGTCAAAACACAAATATGCTTTGTCAAGTCTGTGGATGACACCAAACTGGGGGAAGCAGTTGATACACTGGAGGTCAAGGTCATCATTCAGATGGCCAACGATAAGCTGGAAGTACAGGCCCATGAAAACGTCATAAAGTTAAACAAAACCCTCCACTTGGGATGGAATAACTCCAAGCAACAGTAAATGTGTGTGGTGACTAGGCACCATCTCTGAGGAGGGGGGGAAAAAAAAAAAAGGACAGAAAAAAAGTGCAAGGGTTTCAGTGGACAACACATCTCCAGCCTTCAGGCAATGAAGGCTAACTGCATAATGGGCTACATTAGCAAGAAAGTAGCCAGTTGGTCAAAGGAAATTACTACTTTCCTTCTCATAGCAATTCTGAGGCCACATCTGGAGTAGTCTGGCAGATGCTTACGAGGCTGGTGCATACAACTATATGGTGAGATTAGGGAGCTGGGTTTCCTACCCTCAAGGAGAAAAGACTGAGTGGGGAAACAGTTGTGGCCTTCAGCTACCTAATATGTTATAAAAAGCAGACTCTCTAATAAGTCATGATCAGATACACACAATAGGACAAGATGTGATGAACACACATTACAAAAAGGAAAATTTTCAACTAGGTGCAAGGCAAAAAAAATTTAGAATATGCTAGAACATTTCGGTTGGAAGGGACTTACAATGATTATCTAGTCCAACTGCCTGACCACTTCAAGGATGAGCAAAAGCTAAAGCATGGTATTAGGGGCATTTTCACAGTGCATGCTTATGTAACAGAACATTCCCAGAAAGGTTATAGAAATGTCATCCTTGGAGATTTTCTGAAGGGGCTGGGGGAGAAGTCATTCTTTTTCTGAAGTTGTCCTGTTTTTAAATGGAAGTTGAACTAGACCTTCAGATACCCCTTCCTATCTAAGTTATTCTGTGACTCTGTAAAATGCGAGACATGTATTTCCTAATTCTGTAAATAAAATATAGTTGTATATGTTCTGTTGTCCACAGTTTTGTCCCCGCTACCATCAGGTTGTTTTTAAATAACAGACTTGCTTCTGTAGATCATTCCACACACGAATAAAATCTATAGTTAGGAACCGTTTCTTAATGGTCAGCCTAAATACAACTTTAACATCCTCTATAGAATCCAGACAAAAGAAAAGATACTAATATTTCAATATTTTTCGAAATGTATTGATCCCTGAGCTATCATTTAGCAAATCTAGTGTCTTTAATACTTCATTCAGGCAATAAAACCTTCATAATCTAAAGACATATTCTTTTTCTGTGCCCATGTGCTACAAATGGATCAGTGATGAAAATCTTAATGTTTCCTCATGACAAGAAAGACACTGGCATAATTTCATACATAATGCTGTTTTCCTTTTACATTCAATACTATCACATTTACGCCAAAATTCTTGGGACTTTTTTCCCCATCTTTTTTTTTTTTCAGATCTGTTTGTTGGATTATGAATTATAATAGAATCATAGAAGCTTCATGGTTGGAAAGGACCTTTGAGATCATCGAGTCCAACCATACACACACAAAAAAACCCCTACAATCTCTGCCACTAGAGCATGCCCTGAAGTGCCACATCTAGACGTTTCTTAAATACCTCTAGGGATGGTGACTCAACCACCTCCCTGGGCAGGCTGTTCCAGTGCCTGACCACTCTTTCAGTAAAGTAATTCCTCCTAATATCTAACCTAAACCTCCCCTGCCGCAACTTCAGACCATTTCCTCTGGTCCTGTCATTATTCACTTGGCAGAAGAGGTCAACCCCCACCTCTCTCCAACCTCCTTTCAGGTAGTTGTAGAGGGCAATGAGGTCTCCCCTCAGCCTTCTCTTCTCCAAGCTAAACATGCCCAGCTCCCTCAGCCTCTCCTCATATGACCTGGTCTCCAGACCCCTCACCAGCCTGGTAGCTCTCCTCTGGACACACTCCAGCACGTCAATGTCCCTCTTGTACAGAGGGGCCCAGAACTGAACACAGCACTTGAGGTGAGGCCTCACCAGTGCCAAGTACAGAGGCACCATCACTTCCCTGCTCCTGCTGGCCACACTATTCCTGATACAAGCCAGAATGCTGTTGGCCTTCTTGGCCACCTGGGCACACTGCTGGGTCATGTTGAGCTGGCTGTCCACCAGATATGGTGGACATAATATGGTTATTATGCTATAGGTGCAATAGACTACGTTTTTCCATGTTGAATCTCATTGCTTTCCTGCCTATACTTCAGACCTCTCAAGACTCCCATTAGTTCTGTTCCCATTCCTGTTTATCTTGGCACTCTCTGCTTAATATAAATGGCATATTTAATTACTTACTTCATGCCATCTTCTAAATTATTAGCAAGGATTTTTTTTTTCTCTAATTTAGAAATAACCCCTTCTGTGAAAGAAACTACTTTGCTTTTTATACATATTGGCAACATTAAGTGACCTTGTAATACCTGGCCTTTTTTAGCAGCCCCGAAGTTACATGGCATCATACACAAAGTTGGATTCAAGCCCTTTCCACAGAACTTTGCACTTAATTCTGTCATGCTAGAGAGAAGTAGTGCATGCCTAACCTGGGATCTTCTTCAAGAGCCCACATATTCCCACAGTAGGATTCCACTCTAGAGACCTTTTGCCTGAAAGACATACCTTGTTTCAGAGTTTCTCACGGGTATTTTACATCAGAATCCCTTCACTTTGAGTCAGAACAGCTTCCAGTAACTGCCTCATACCTGGCTGGCCAGAAGCCCCCAGCCCTTCTCCCCGCTTCTTACACTCCATATAGCTGATCTGTTTCTGAGCCTTTAAAAAAAAAATAATCACGGGATCCCCAATCAGGCTGGATCTCTTTCCCTTAAAACGGCCACCAATTTCATAACAAACATGAAACCATCTTAAAACAGCTAAAGGAAACAGAAACTTGAGAGTTCAGACCTGTATCATTTTATTTGGCACACCAAATTATTACACACCAGTTACCCTAGATCAAATGCAACAAGATATAATACGAAATGACTGAAGCACTCCACAGTAAACCGCAAGACAACATGACATGACGGTAAGAATTATTTCTTCACGAAAACAATGTTTGGAAAGATATAAACAGTCTCCTAGCCGCAAAGGTTTCAAGTTTGTTACCTACCGCTGTTTTCTGAGCATGATAAATAGCTTGTTGTGCACAGGACTGAGATATAATTCCACTTCCCATAGCAAAATGCAGGCATTCTTATCCTTCTAGCATATATCTGGCCTCCACACATTGCTGCTTTCAATATTCACTAAATCCTAAGAGGTCTGAGCTAAGAGCATGCTAGGTAAACAAACAGATACAATTCTTTCCCAAAGGGACAATCGAGGAAATGATTGCAAAGTATCTTCAGTTCCAGTGACTTGCTGTATGCTAACAATCCCTTAATTCCCTCTCACAACTCCTTGCTTTCAATACTATATCACGATCTTTCATTTGGGTCAGTTAAAGAAATTCAGCAGAGGCGATCTATTAATATGGAAGAGAAGGACATCTAGCTAAAGGAAAAGCAGGAATCTGCCTTGCTTTTCTTTATAAAGAAAATGAATGATTCTCAAAACAAAGAGATTATTTAAAATGGGGGTTTGAAAAGTATAATTATTCATTAAGATCTTCACCACATATTCAAGATCTTCTCTAAATATTAAGTTCTATAACTGAAACCAATGCAAGAAGTATACAGTGGTGAGAATAGAAGCTAATGAAATCCTTCTAAACATTATCAGAAGCTGTGAAGTGATTTAATTAGTATGGCCAAGTATCTGAAGCAGAAGAAGAAGCTGTTAGATTCTTTTAACAATACCAAAAAACCTCCTTCTGCCTTATAACAGCTCTTTCATGCTTTCTAACCAGGAACTGATCTATAGCCACAAATCATAAACTACCACACCAGAGCTCAAGAAAAGCACACAAAGTACCTAAAAATGAAGCCTAACCAGAGTTTGCCTGTATAAATCTGAGAAAATTATGTTCCCTCTTGGCCCCGCGTGTCTAAGAGATCTTCCAAAGCTGCTTTCTTTCCTGACAAAGGATCACTCAAAGAGCCACTAGTGTCTCTTCCTGGAAGTGCTGCCACCTTGCCAGAGGGACACACATCTCACTGTTTGCTCCCCAGCCACTGCCTTGGGCAATTCATAAACTTTGCGACGGCACTGCAAATTCCCTATCTGCACACATGCTAATAGGGGGCTCAGCAGCTCTGCGCTTGGCAGCATCAACCATTTTTATCCACAAGACCAAAAGGAAGGGGAGCTGTTTTCCCAAAAGCCCAGATTTCTAAGCAGTTGCTCAGAGTGCAGCTTCTGTGCCAATCTCAGTTTTGAAAGAAGAGTTTAAATCACATCTTTCATTTGCAAGATGAAGCCATAACAATTAGGCTTTATTCCAAAGCATTTGCTTTCTCACAGATTTGTTTGCATCTATAATGAAAATCCAGCACTTTCTTTTTTTTTTTTTTTTTTGGCATAGTCAAAGGAATTGGGAAGATAACCAATTTGGATGCAAACTAACAAAATGATTGTCCTTTCTCAAAAAAAAACCCAAAAAACCAAAACAACAATAACTAGGCATGTCAAGGGAAAGCAGGAAAACAGATAACAAAACCAGCCTGTTTACTGAAATAATTTTCTTCTAAGTCTATGAAGCTTCAACTACATACATAATAAAAATCAGTGCTGTTACAAAAGTCAGCACAACGTAAATGACAGCACTGCTAGCTGCAAAGGCCAGTGTGGACTGTGCTTAAGCACACCTAAATACAATAACCCCACCTTCTAAATATAATAACTTTTTTATCAACAAGCTAGCCTTGTAGCATTAATTCAAATATTTTTAATCACGAAAGTTAAAAGCTGTGGTATAAGAGCATACAACTGATTTGGGGCTTCAGTTTGTTTTTCTTCCTTGTTTTCAAACCAGAGTCCACTTGCAGTGCTCACGTTCAGAATTTGTACAGCAGAGAGAGAAGGCACATATAAGGGGTACCCTAAACCGGGATTTTCCTTTGACCCATTTGCTAGGGTGGCCTTGCTGAGTAAACGCAACTGCAGGGTGATACACTTCATAATTTGTAAAACAAACTCTCAAATCACAACCATATGCAAGATGTTACATTGAATCCCGGAAGCTTATATATAAATGTCTTATAGAGATGTATAAGACGGACTTTTAACCAACGGTGAAATGAATTATTACTGCACTCAGCACAACAGAAAAAATTATACCCATTAACAATCGTTCACACAGCTCCAAAAGTCACAGCACATTTAAATATTCATCTTTTTTCTAAAGTTAATCCTATTATCAAGTAACATTTTTTGGTTAGCCAGTCTATTAGTGCAAAATATTGCAAGAAAACTCATGGAATTATTTGTAATGTAAAGCACACACTAAAAGAAAGCTGGGGCAAGGGAGAAGATGGAGTCTATTAAATTTTGGTAGGAAGCAATGATCAAGGACTTTATTTTTTTTCCTAAAAAAAAAAATAAATAAAATTTGTGTATTTTGCTGACATCCTCTCAGGGAGTATAGTGTTACTAAGCTCAGAGAAAAATATTTCTGGTTATTTCAAAAAAGTATTTTGATATGCAGTAGTTTGAGTTTCCCCGGGATACAGTATATAAGAAGGATCTTTCCCTCTAGCACTCATCCTATTTTTAGAGTATTACTAAATTTTGCCCTTGCATTATCCATGCATCTTAATAGGGCCCCCTGAGGAATTAGACAGACAATGGAAATAATCAGACGGCTCCTAATGAAAACACACCAGGAGGTGTGGGAGTAGGAACCCTGAGAAAACGGATCAGGTCGTGTAGGAAGCCTACCGTTTTCCCCTCAGACTCTTCTTTTGCAAAAACCCACCTGTGACAGGCCATCTCCTCCTCCGCCGCCTCCTCCTCTTCCACACCTGGCAGATGGGAAGGATGCAAAGAACACAATGCTTTTGTTAGTGTCATTAATGCCAATGCTTCATCAGATGCAGATACGTGTGTTCACATTACTCAGTTTACCTGCTGCCACGCAGCATCAGGAAGAACCAACAGCTTTGGATCCTTGTAAGCCGTTTCTAGACAGTGAAATGAGAAGACTAAATTAAGGCAGCTCAAAGGGGGAAAGTGCCTTACTAAATAACTTTTATTAGAAAAATGCCTTCTAAAGCTTGTGCAAGGCCTACTACACTCTCAATAGCGTTTTTCCTAAGCTACAATTTCAGTCTAGGTTATTTAAAAAGATATTCTTACAAAGGTTTCACTGTAAAGGGCAAGCACACACACATAACAAATAAAATTGTGCAAGCTTTTCTTTTTCTTTTTTTTTTTTTAAATTGAACATTACTCAATATCTTCTTAGTTCCTTTTTTTATTATTTTCCTTTACAGATCTTGCTATAAAAATGGATGTAGAAATAGAGTTTACTGCTTTTCTCTGCATTTTTTTCTTGGAAGGACACAGTTTGTAATGGATTCCAAGATAAGCCCATTTGAGAAGATAAACCAGGAGAAAAAATAACTGTGCAAGAAAACATGAATAGTTTTATGCTGGTGTAACTCCCTGAACTGACTTATTTCGGGACCAGACAAGAATCTGTATTTGTACAATGGCTGTAGTAGGAGGGCAGTAAGTTAAGACCACCTACTTCCTTCAGAAGTCACAAGGAGTCTTATCAGCTTGAATGTGTCACAAAACTGCAACGTTCAGACACATATACGCTAAGTAGGGTATGGAAGGTGGGAAGGAAGCACATGAGCCATTTCCCCACACAAATAAAAGTGCCAAAAAGATGGGAGCTGGTGTCCAGTAAAATTTGCCCTAATCAAGCTGTAGTCAGACCTGAGAGCTCAAAAAGCATTTCTAGCTTCACCAGCCTAGAAGTATTAACAGCAAAAGTAACTCTTCACCCTTTCTGTGTCTCACAACAAATCCCACTTTTACATCAGGAACATAGTTAGCCTGTAGAACTTGCAATAGCTTAATTTAAAAAAAAAAAAAAAAAGTACTCTTTAAAATGTAATAAATTATGTAAATAGCAGTATCTACACTTTAATATAAACTTTTCATCTGTAAATACTATCTTCAGGAGGTAATTTACACACTAATACATAACGTCCTAATAAACTGAAAAAAAATATGGCATAGACTGGACAAGTGGCTTTCTGAAGACCCCTCAGGAAATCTCTCAGTGGCTTAAATAAGCTTCAGACGCACATTTACTAATCCCGTTCCAGAGCTTTATCTCACTTGCTTATACTGAGACTTAGAAAATTAAGATTGTCATCAGGAAACATGTTCCTTAGGCCTAAATCACAACAGTATTGGTGAAAGCTGAGGTATTTCACGTTTTCCAGCTTCTTCTCTGGCATTACCTGTTCTCTTTGTATTTGATTTCTCTTGTCCAAATAATCAACAGATTTTCTACACGAAGCCCTCACAATAAGAAGCTTTCTTACTGCCCCTGTAGCTTTATTACTGTACACTGGTCATCAGTAAAAGAATTACTTCTCTCTCTCTGACGACACAGGGTGCTAACATGAGGCAAAAGTACATGATTACCATTACAACAGGTACACTGCCTATTTACATACAGAGAGAGTCAAGGAGGGAGGGAGAAAGAGAGGGAGTGAGGGACACAGATCTTCAGGAGCTTATTGACTTGGTTTCATGAGTGCTGGTAATTACAACTACAACTACTGAAATTCTCCAAGGAACTGAACAGAACTTGTACAATATTTTTCTTCTTATAAAGCAATGCTTTTTGCACTCCCTCCCTTTAATGCTGTCATCCAAGTAAATCTTCTTGATGAAATAAAATGATCGTCTGCCTTCAGTGAAAGAAAACAGAAAATAAGCGGTACTTGTCCGCATTATGCTAAGTGCACAGGCGTTACTTTACTACTATTAGTAGAACTGTACTATCTTCTACATGTCTTTTTGTTTCTACAGTCAAATATAACACAAAGTCTTCTGCAGCTTCTCAAGAGTAATTTTAATTTCAAAAACTGAAGCAAAAACTACCTCATAAAGCATTTTTCTCTAGCACCTTCCATTTAACAACTGGCATCCCCCAGCTATGAAAAACATTTAAGCAAACATTGAACGTTTCGTTTCCCAGTCTCAGAGAAGAAAAACAAAAGAAACATTTAAGAAATCATTCTTAATAGTAAGTAGCATTTACTGTCCTCATCTCTTCCATTTTTCTTTACCACAAAAGCGTTTACTACACAAAAGCTTAACCTGACTGAAACTTACTTTCCCTGCTTCTGCAATGAAAATCCATAACGTGCAAACAAAAGCTTACTTATTGCAGAAAAATACATTTTTTGCCAACTTTTGAAATACAAAGATTTAATCACATCATCTATTTCAGTTCTTCCTAAAATGTCATTCACCAGTGACTGCTATGATCTCTGAACATCAAATTAATAGTCTGTCTACAAGATAGCTTTCTTGCTTGATGAGGCTGTGCTTCTCACTTGTCATTCAAAGGAACCCACTGTAAAGTGACTTTCCAGTTTAATTGGATTAGCCTGCAAAAATATCGCTCAACACATCCTTTTCAGTCTTCCTGTTTCACCAGCAAATTCGAAACTAAGTAGATTCATTTTAAAGAGGAAACCTCTCACAAAGATCTACAGGCTAAGAAAACTAAGTGACCCCATGGCCCAATATAAGGAATCAGTAACAATATAGACATTGCCACTGAAAGACTGGATTAACTGAATTATTTTTCCCTGTATTTACCAAATACAGAGATTGATATATCCCACAGATGCATATTCCTAGGGAAAATGTGAAATGTCAAGGCTTTACCACTTCACCAGAGCAGATAATTAAGTAATTAGAACAATTAAACGTTGACAAAGCACCAGCGACCCCCAGGTGAATTACAGCCCTGAATTATGAAAGCATTAGCATGGGAAGAGGGAAGACTTTGGCACATATGTAGGACAGATTAAATGCGGTTGTAGGATTGGTTTTACAATTTATGCACTTATCTTCCAGATGTGCTCAGCAGTCCACAACTTTTACTGTCAAACTGCTTATTTAGGTGCCTGGGGGGAACTCATCTAGGTACATTTTCTCTCTGAAAAGCCAGTGAATTAGAAAGCAGAGAGTACATAGTCATCCGTACTCTCACCCTTTTACACCACACGAAAGGGATGAAATATTATGACAGTGCCCTAAAAGAGCTGTGTCCATCTGAGTGAAATATGTCCTTCAGCCCAGGCACCTGGGACAGCTGATGCTCAAGGGGCCCTTTTCGAGAATCGTACATGGGACATCAGTGGCTGAATTGTGCCAGAGGCTTTTAACCTGTGTTGAGAACTGACTGCGCTTCAGCAGCTGCTCTGACTGTGTTCGTGCAGAAACACCCTATTTGCTAAATAAGGAATATGAGCAGTATAGCCATCACAGCATGTAGTTCAGGATAAGATTCCTCTTTTACTGTTAGGGCAGGCTTGCTTTACCTAGTGTTTTTGGGGGTGGAAGGTTTGGGTTTCCAACACATCGGACTGCCTGCTGTGATGAACCAGCTCCAAGTAGAACGAGCTGGCCCCTGGGAATGGATGCACTAGCTGGATGGACAGCAGGGACAGCAGCACAGACACAGCCTCAGAGGACGGCAGAGATGGGCAACACGTGTAATTCCCAGCAACCGTCAGCTGTGAAGACTGCAGCTACCAGATTTGTTGCAAGCAAGAGTGTGCGAACATGTTACAGGCTGCAGTCCTTTCTAAGTGGCAAGCTGTTTTAAAAATGAAGAAAGAGCAGGGAAAAATGATATGGGAGAGATCTATGGATACTCAACAAAAATTCAATACAAAAAAGGTCACATACAGGAGATTTCACACTTGTTTCTCAAAAGCACACTTCATGTTATTCTTTTCTGCAATTGTTAATAACGTCTCATTTCATTGCCTTTACAAAATGGGAAGAAAGACCCCTGAGAAAAGAAGATTAAAGACTATTAACTCTTTGTTTCTAAACTGAATTACACCATTTTCACAATAAAAATATAGTAAGATGGCAATTTGTCAAATAATTGAAATATGAAATACGCTATTTAAAGCCTATTTGTAATATCTGACATGAAATTATACAAAATCCTTATTTTGAAGTGGGGATTTACTCAAAACTGATTTTTTAGAATTTTGCCGCTTCAAGCCAAATCATATATTGACATGATTTAACATAACTTACTTCATTAAAAAAGATATATAAATTAGCTGAAGACACAAAATGGGTAAAAAGTATCAAAGATTATAGGGTAAGGAACAAACCTTTCAGAGTGGTTTCTGTAGATGAACCATGTGGGTGAATAAGTAGCTCTCAGAGTTCAGAGTAGAGAACGGAGTAGTGTTGACGTAATGAACAAAAGTAGGTGGATGGTTCCAGTTTGAAGCAGAACCTCTCCCACTTTATCAAGGCTGCTAAAAATGATTCATTCTAGGCTACAGCATTTTACATGCCATGGACATTCAGTAGGTTTTTCTTCCTACTTGGCAAAGGAGGTGGCAAAGGAAATGCTTTTCTGATTATGTTCCAACAACCTTTGCTTTCATTTCAAAAAAAAAAACAACAACAACAACAACTACAAAAAACCAACAACCAAAACCCCGTAAGTTTGGAAACAAGGAAGAATGGGGAAACTTAAGCCTAAATGAAAGTCAAAATAGAGGGGAAAATACAAAACTGAAACACGAAATGTACAATTGGGAAAAACAGAGGGAACGTGGAAAAAAATTGAAAGAAATTCTTAAAAGCAGTATTATGGAGAATACTTAACTTGTATTTCTATACCAGGCCTTAATTAATGTTTAGGTTACATAGCTGCATTACCCTAGTGAAAGTTCCTCTAGAGGTTTCCATTGCAGAAAAAAATAGCATCCATTCCTCAGGAATAGCTAGAAGAAATAAAAATACCAACAACTCTCCACCACTACCCCCTTGGACCTGTGCAGCTCCTGAAAAGACAAGTCTTCTCTCTGTAAAACAGCACAAAATAAATTAACGCCATTATTTTGTTTAGTAAATAGCCTAGAAACAGGAGTTTTCAAATAGTCATACTAATACTTTACTAACAATAACATTAATGCTCCAACACAGATCACTGGTTTAAAAGGAAGTAGTAAGCAGATAGAAATCAAAAGCTGGTAAGTGATAGCCCTATGAAATAAATGTTTCTGAACTTGCAATGACCACTGACAGCACTGAAGTATAGCCCAGTTATGACTGAACTGACCATATTTTGCCTCTCATTATACTTAAATGCATACCAAAATTGATGTTCACTGAACTAGGAACCCAAACATATGTTTAATTCTGAGCACGTGCTCTGCTAAAAGCAGCAGAACTAAAACCCATATCCTATAGTAAAGGAGGTTAAGTAGAGTCAAGTGCATTTTTAGATCATTATCTACCAGTATGCATATCTGTTGAATGACTTATGAATATGAGAGTTTTATTACTACTTTTCAGATCCACCCTGTATGTCTAACAAAGTTTAAGTTTGATACACAAGGCTAGCAGTGCTTTCGTTTGTAATAATTGCAAAAATTAATTTTCAGAAGAGTTTCTTATCCATTAGTATTTTGCTGGCTCACAAACTAACCAGAAAGAGCAGAATACACACACTTTTTAACTGGAACTGAGAAACAAAAATATGCCTAATGGCTATAGAGAATGCCTACTGATAGTGGCAAATTAAACGAAAACCTAAGGATTTAATCCAGTCCATTTGGCAGACACTGAATAGCATGATGCACTGCGTATGAGAACTAGGTGAATGAACAGGAGCACTCTGAACTGATCATTTAATGAGCCACACAAAAATCTGACTCATAATTCACAGGTTAAATTTCCATACACTATGACGATCAAAGAATCTGTACCAAGAATAGGCACTTGACTTTAGGAGGGTGGTGTAAGGGAGGAGACATAGAAACAGAAAGATGTAGAAAGAGAGTCATAGAGAGGAAATTAAGACAGTAAATAGAGCAATAAAGTTAAAGTACAAACATGATCACCAACACTGAAAGTTATAAAGAAGAGATTAATTTACCAGTTCAGAATTTAAGCAGATACTGTTCCTGTATTTGCAGCTTTGAGAAAACTGGAGTGGTTAAAGATTAGCATTAATCACTAGAGTCTTCTAACAGAGAGCAAGTCTATTCACCATAGCAAGAAAGTCATGTCATTACTTCTTGGAATAAAATTTAGTGGTAGCACATCAAGTCCTTTGCAATAAAAAAAAATACTTGCAATGGGATAAATGTGCGATAATACACATTTCCTCTTTGTCACAATCACACTAAACTAATTAGCAGAAAAATCAACACGTGCACTATTTTAATGGCCAGACAGACCAAAAGAACAAAGACAAAGGTTTTAGATTTCAGAACAGCAAATTTCAGCAAATTCCAGCTCGCTTAGAGCTTAGCTGGGAGGGATTCCATGGGAAGCATGGAGGATGAAGGAGCTAGCAAGTGCTAGGAATTTTTCAAGAATGGTCTACTGGAAACACAAAAACTGTTCATCTCCTTTAAAGGTAAGGGAAATAGGCAGAGCAAGAGACCTTCTTGGCTTAACTGAAAGCTTCTGAGTTTGCTCAAACCCAAAAGAGAAGTGTACCAGCGACGGAAAAGCAGATGAATTCTCATTGAGAACTACAAGGGCATTGCCAGGGTGTGCAGAGATGCAGTAAAAAAAGCAAAAGCAAACCTCAAATTTAAATTCACCAGAGATGTCAAAAACTACAAGAAAAGGTTCTTCAGGCTCGTAAACAACAAGAACAAACAGAAGGAAAATACTGGCTCACTGTTAAACAGAAGAGGTGAATTAGTCACCAACAACACTGAAAAGGCAGAGGTTCTCAACACTTTCTCCACCGCTGCCTTTACCAGCATTGTTGGGCCCTAGGCCTCAGGAACAAAAATCCAGGTTGATGCAAACACAGACCCACCATCAGTGAAGAAAGAGTTGGTATGCAAATGACTACAGGATCTTGATGCCTTCCCATCAATGGACTCTGACAATATCTACCCGAGGGTACTAAGAGAGCTGGCTGACATCATTGCGAGGTTAGCCTTCACAATCTCTGAGAAGTCATGGAGATCAGAGGACATCCCAGAAGGCTGAAAGAGTGCTAATGTCACCCCCATCTACAAGAAGAGTTTAAAGGTGGATCCAGGAAATTACAGGGCCATCAGTCTTACTTCAGTCCTTGCGAAAGTTATGAAACAAATCCTCTTGGGGGCTTTCACAAGTCAAATAAAGCACGTGATTGGGAAAAGCCAGCAGGGATTCACCAAGGGCAAATTGTGCTTGACAAACATGATCGTCGTCTATGACAAAGTAACCTGCTTGGTTGATGTGGAGCAAGCAGTGGACATTGCCTACCTGGATTTCTCCAAGGCTTTTGATATGGTTTCCCATAGCCTCCTCCTAGAGAAACTAATGCATTACGGTCTAGACAAGTGGTCAGTGCGGTGGGTGGGGAACTGGCTGACAGGCCGCACCCAGAGAGTGGTGGTAAATAGTTCCTTTTCAAACTGGCAACCTGTCACAAGTGGGGTCCCCTGGGGACTGATACTGGGACCAACACTGTTTAATAGCTTCATAAGTGATCTGGATGATGGTATCAAAGTGTACCCTGATAAAGTTTGCTGATGACACCAAACTGAGTGGGAAAATGGACACTTTGGAAGGGAGATCCTGCAGGGCGACCTGGATAGGCTGGAAGAGTAGGCTAACAAGAACCTTATGAAGTCCAACAAGGACAAGTGCAAGGTCTTGCACCTGGGAAAATATAATCCAGGAGTGCAGCACAGGTTGGGATCTACCCAGCTGGGGAGCAGCTCTGTGGAAAGGGACCCGGGGGTCCTGGTGGACAACAAGCTCCATATGAGTGAACAGTGTGCTGCTGTGGCAAAGAAAGCCAACAGGATGCTGGGTTGCATCAACAAGGGCACCACCAGCAGAGATAACGAAGTCATTATCCCACTCTACTCAGTGTTTGTCAGGCCACACCTGGGATACTGTGTTCAGTTTTGGTACCTGCTATACAGAAAAGATGTGGACAGGCTGGAGAGTGTCCAGAGAAGGGCCACAAAGATGATGAAAGGAATGGGAAGCCTGCCATATGAGGAAAGGCTGAGAGAACTGGGTTTGTTCAGCCTTGAGAAAAGAAAGCTTAGGGGAGACCTTATCACCATGTTCTGGTATTTAAAGAGTGGTGACAAAGAAGATGGAGACTCCCATTTTACAAGAAGTCACATGGAAAAGAGGAGGGGTAATAGGTACAAGTTACTCCTGGGGAGTTTCCAATTGGACACAAGAGGAAAAATTTTCAAAATGAGAACAGTCAGCCATTGGAATAATCTCCCCAGGGAAGCGGTGGATTCTCCAACATTGGACACTTTTAAGATTTGGCTGGACAGGGTGCTGGGGCATCTTGTCTAGACCATGCTTTTGCCAAGAAAGGTTGGATCAGATGATCCTTGAGGTCCCTTCCAACCTGGTATTCTATGATGCTATGAAATTCCATCAGTAACCAGAAGAGAATGCAGACCATTTAAAATACGACCAGTTTTGTGGGCTTATTTATGTAATTGCACTCTCCAGGTAAAGGGCACTTTCTCCCACAAAAGCTAAATAATTTTTGCATTTTTGAGCTTTCAGCAGATTCAAACTTCTGGAATTAAATCTGAAAAGAACTAAGAACTATTGCAAACTTCACTGTCTTTTAAGTGCAAAGTGTCTTCTTTGATGTGTCCTCCCTGACAGACACAGCAGGGTATTTGTTTTCTAAAGGACTTGTATCAAAATGAAACCTACAACAAATAAAATTCTCCTTCCATGAAGAAGATAAGAAAAGAGTAAACAACATGACAGATTGGAGTTGCATTAGTAATATACTACTAGAAGACTTTTTCATACTCCAGAGGAACATCTAACGATATATATTGGGGGTGTGGGGAGCAGGTGACAACCCTGTGTGCAGGTAAACTTGTTGTATATGTATATACACACAATAAATAAATAAGACTCACATGTCCCCTCCAGTCATCATGTATTTACTCGGTGTTGGCTACGATGACTTTTAGTGGTGATAATATCAATGTAAAGTTTTACAGTAGCAAATGCATATATATATATATAGTGCATGTGAACTATTTTAAGTTAGAAGGACAGAGGGTGAGCCCTGTGTAAACTGTCATTAGAATTATCTTGTTCACCTCCTGTGGAAAGAATTTAAGCCATTTCTAGTGCTAACATAAACTGTGAAGAAAAAAAACAACAAAGGCTCATCTTTGTTTAGACAGCACATTATTATAATGGCGTGGGGAAAAAAAAAAATCAATAAAACCTAAGTTAAAAGAGAAAGAGATTATATCAGATTTGCATACTACTGAAAAAGACATAACTTCCCAGGTTCTCCTTTAGTGGAGACGACCATTTACAACATTAAGTTCTCCTCTATGAAAGCAGATGTATCACTAACACTAGATGTAAAATGTAGACATTAAAAAAATACGATTACTAAACATGCACCCCAGAGAATATTAGAGAATATTAAGGAGAATTTAAATTATTTTACCAGAAATGGTTGTATCAAGTTCAGATTGTTATGCTTTTCCTTAACAAAAGGCAAAAGAAACAAAACAACCACAAAACCCAAACTCTATAAGGCTTGCAGAGAGGGTTGTCTTTGTTTTTACTTATTTAAGCACTTAATTTCTCCTCTCTCTGCAGCTAAGTAAAACCAGTAGGCAGGTCTTACCTTGGAGACAGGGAGACCCTTGGTTAATGACCCTTGGTAAAATCTTTGAAATTTTTTTCCTCTCACATTAGGCAAGCATGGCACATGTGCAGGCAAGCCTGGCAACCCAAGACACAGGTACAAGAAGCATCTTATGCCTGCCCAGTGGCCCTCAAAAGCGAGTCCTTTGGCTGTCCATGAGTTCACAGGGACAAGAATGTGACAGCTCCGGAACAGCACAAATCAGGGAACTTTAGACAAACTGAAAAGGTTCTTCACAAGATAACTGACAACTTTTCTGCTTCCAATAAGTACCAAATAAATATTTCCATCTTTTCCGTATTAATTTGATGGTGAATAACCTATACTGTTCTTATCCTATATGATGTTGTCCTCTTAAAACTCTATTGCATGTGACTACTACGAAATGTCCTGTTGATATCCCCACCAGCAAAAAAGCATTACAGACACCACTGGTTAAAAGGATCCTTCATGACTAGGGAGGATGTAGGGCTACAGGGACTTAACAAAAGATCTCCGCTTTGTTTCCCGTCATTAGTTAGTCAAATTGCACTTAACAGAGGAAAAGTAATTTCTTAGACATGACTGCTTGTGTTGAGCACAACAGAGGCAACTTTGTCAGTATTCCCAAACACTGTGCTGGGAAACTCGGCCTAAAAAAGGATACAGCAGGAAGAGGAAGGACTCGAGGGGAGCAGCCATGTTTATGCAATTTTTGTGCCATGGACTAAACAGACTTGCCTGCTACATCCTTTGGAAGACTTGCTACACTCCCTTTGGTTCCTGAAGACTAAAGAAACAGATGCTGCCAGAAATTTTATTTACCATTTGCACAAAGCTAAAATGTTCCTCTTTTCCATCTGAGAGCAGCTATCCCCAGCTTTTTTGAAGCAGTGCAAGTATTTTTCATATAAAGCTAGACCTTACAAACATTCAAAAATGACAGATATTATCTAAAACATTTTCACTTTCATTAAGTTTTATTCATGTAGGAAAGAAATAACCAGACTTTCAATGTATAGAAATCCATTGGGCTGTCCAGGATTTTTTATAAAGAGATTTTCTGGTTGGCTGGCAGCCCCCTTAGAAACTGTCCTCTTTCACTGCGTAAAATGAGATGCAATAAACCTAGCACTCAAGATAACATCTACCTACCTCAGCAGGACGGGGACAATAACAAATACAGCTTTCATTATGACTGTAGGCTATTTTTCTCTGAAGGACCCTCTCTCACTCAGAGCATAAGATAAGTACATTGTAAAAATAAGTAAGGATCACAGAAGAAGCTTCTATCTGTAGAGCTTTGTAAGAGTTAGAATGTGTAAAAGTGAACAAGGAGAAACCAGAAGAATTAACATACAGTTCCTGTAACTTTGTGCCCTCTGGAGAAATAGATCCCATCCTAGCATCTGCCAAAACGATCCAGGGTGGTACTGAGCAAATCCCCGAAGCCGATTTCAGCTCTCATTAGTGGCAATTTCACTCTTCAGTAGTGGTAATTAACCATGCATTCTTCACACAATTGTGATATTGACAGCTGACCTATCTCAAAGGAGTCATCCCCAGATAGTGCATGCTGTTGACTGATTGTGTGAACTCACTGTGAAGAGTTGCTATGCTTCGGAAGACAGATCAGTCTGTTCTAGTTGGGCACTTTCAACAGCACAGCGTGGCTCCTTAGAGAGCTTTGAAAATGTCATTAGCCATGTTACTGTGCTCAGTCTCACACAAGAGACAGCTGAACTAGTTCACCCACCTGGTGGGAACAGAAGTAACCTGTGGTCCTCAAAGCAATCTTGCTGTCACAGGAGACTCAGCTTCACCTCTTCATCACCAACATCAGCCAAAAGTAAAAAGTTATGACTAAATGTCTAGAAACACTCAAGATTCTTCTGTGTTTGTCACAGAGGTTGTGGGGCCTGAAGCCACCGTCTGCCTACAAGTACATATGTCACCACGGGCCAAGGCAACACCAGCACCAGATCAGGCATGAACCTTCAGTTCTGATGGAAATCAGGAGTCAAAAAGACAGTAAGAGATTTTTCTGTGTTTTAGCGAATAGGTTATCAGGAAACAAAGGCACTAAGTTACTGATAGAAAAGAACTAATCTTTTACTCACTTGTTTACCACTAGGTAAAAAAGTCAAATACCTTCAGATGATACAAGAGCAACCTATAACCCGAATATATTGCAGGGAGAGATGAGTATTTGGGGTTCATCTCTCTTATCAGCATTTTCTGTCTTGGCAGTATCTCAGACCAAACATTGTCTGATTCGCTTTCTATCAATAAGCACCTCTCGTGTTAAAAACTTCTGTTCTTGGGACTTTTGGATGAGGTAGCTGAAACCAGATTTGGAACATGTACTGCTCCCTCTTCATCTTGTTATCCTCAACTGCGGCAGAAACCTATGAAGAAAAAAACCCCACTGAATTAAAAAGCATCATTCCAAAGTTTGAAATGTGAAAAAAGAAAATCTAATTCAAAACACAACAACGCAGACAGGTACATAACAACTTGCAGACTAAATAAGGTTACATAACGTACCTAGATATTTAAACAGCACCATATGCCTATATGCACTCTTAATTGTTGAAACATGCAGCAACAGCTTGTGGAAACAACTGGCCCTTAAGCTCAGTGATGGCTCTGAACACAGCTCCTTCCATGCTGCATTTAATCTTGTGATCAGGTTGGAAGAGATACAGGTAAACAAATCCAACTAACTGCCCACCTTGCTTGACAGGTAGAGAACCCCACTCCCACCATCACTTCTCCTCCTGAAACCTCTCCATGAGCCTGTAAAACACTCTAATATAGCAGGAAGTTTACCCAGGTGGCGAGAAAAAAAATATAGTTTTCTATATAACAAACTGAATTGACTCATGAAAGGGCCTAACAAGTGAAAAGAAAGAAAAAAAAAACCAAACAGTGCATCATCTCAGCTTCTTGTGAAACTGCAGTCTCAGTTTCATGTATCTCAGTTCCTTCTCAGTAAAACAGGAATATTCATAACATTGTACCTCAGAGGAGTTTGTTGGAAATGTATTCAAATAAATGCCTCAGAAGCACCGAGAAAACCATGACGCACTATACTGAGTACTGCAGTAAAGTCCATGAGGAAATTAATAATTCCAGCTTCAGTGCATATTCCTGTAATTTGAAATAAATAAAATATAAGGCCAAATACTGAATGAAGAAGATAAAAGTGAAAAATTAAATAGCTGGTCATGAATGGTGAACACCATTCTTCCTGTATGCTAAACAACTCACTGGTCCTACTAAACAAACAACAAACCAACCAACCAAAAAAAATAAAACCAAACTCCAAAACCCAGATATGACCATTTAATTAAAACTTATATTAAAATACAATTGTATTTTCTGTTTTTCTGAAGAAAATATGAAAAGGCAATGGTAGATAAATTCTGCAAATGGTGCCAAAGCTCACTGTAAAACTAATAATGTTGAGAACACTATAGCTGGTGATGTTCAAACTGGCCAGCCTGGATACCCCGTAAGACAGGCTCACCTGAACAACATGCCCTTCAGAACTCCCAAAATACAAAGCTAGGCACCATGAAATGAACAACAAGCCACAGTTATACAGTACAGTTGTACAGATCTACAGTACAGATGCAATACAAAGGAGAGGCAGCTAATGAGATCAGATTGAGCATAATGCTACAAAAACAAGGGGAAAAAAAGCCAGTATGAGGCTGTAGCTAAGACATTAAATATGAGGTTTTGGTGTACAAATGAGGGGAATGTAACATAAAGCAAGGAGATGACACTGCATAGCATTACCGTATTACTGAGTTGGTGCTTCGCTCTCCCTGAAATTCAGCAATAAGTAGTAAATTTCACGGGTCAAGAGATTTTACAAGCTTCTGCAGCCAAGCCCTCTGACAGAAACTGGTGCTCCCAAGGATAAAGTTCCTGCTTATCAGCAGTGAGCACAATCAGAACAGAAGCCTCATTAGTTACCATTGGTGTTTTGCTTGCTACATCTGCAAGGTTGAGTTTGATTAGCCGGTTGTCAGGAAAAAAAATTAGTATGTATAAACAGAGAAAGTCAGTTGTGAAACTCAAAAACATTTGGAAAGCGCTGATTCCAGTGCTGACCTTCAGATGTAAATACATTCTGCCATGTGTACCACTGCAACACGGATGTTAGAACCTGACAGGTTCTAGAAAAAGTAAATCATCAATGACAGATAATAGGAAAGTGTGCAGGCAAAGAGGTAGCTGAAGAGTTTCTCACACACTCTGAATTTTTTAATTTTTAGGGCTTGGAAATCTCTGTGTTTCAGGATGCATATTTCTCATAATGTACTGTTTGGGCTTTATCTTTTTTTCCCTGGAAAATCTCACTGATATTTCCTTATTTTTCTTGTTTACCAAAACTTAGATAACATTAATTTGTGCAAGTCTACACTTACTTGCACAGGAATCAGAAAGACTTCTTTCACTTACATTTTGGGCATTCAAAGATAAAAATATATCCCACTATTGAAATCTCTAACACATGCCATTAGGAGCACATTATGTACTTTGGTTCCAAATGTATCAAACAAAGACAAATCGAGGATGAATTTCGCCCCAGAGGAACGCAAGACAGATAAGTTATTCATTTAAAAAGGATGGAGAACCAGAGAAAAAATGGTTGAGACGATTAGAAAAAAATTAACCTCATATCAAATGCTAAGAAGATTTAGATTGTCACAGTAAAGTAAAGGTTGGCAAGGTGTAACAACCCTTTAATAAGCTAAACTAGCTCAGTTGACAAAAAAAAAATAAAATCAACAAACCTTCAATCCATTACAACTCAATACCAATACTATGTTAGAAATTATTGTTTTGAAGGCAGGCAATTTGTATTTTTTTTGGTGCAGAAGACAAACAGTCAGCAGGTAAGAATGTTGACCTGGACTAAATTTCCCACTCAGAGACATTGCAGCTATGGAGAAAATTATCTGTCAAAGGAATGAGAAAAAGACGCGTTTTGCCATTTAGAATCTGTGTGTTTCAGAAACAGAAGAAACACTTGAGTTGGATGTTTCACTCTTTGAATCCATCTGAGCCTGATTGAACTGACAAAATCTTATTTTGAGATGTGTGTTTGCTGGTTATGTGCTGACCCACATCTTATTTGTCACTTTTTACAGCTTTTATTTGAAGTATTAAGCCCTGAGAAAAGTTCTAACAGTAACGACTGTATCAGCTTAAAGCATCTTGCTCACTGTTAATTTTTTCTTTCATGGCAAAAGCACAAATTTTAAAAAATAAGCCAAATTAACAGCTTATTGAAACTCTTGAGGAACGCAGACTATCAGAGCAGCATGGTTACCAGTAGTATTATTATGTAAGAAGACTAAGGAGAAATGGTTAATCTAGTGTACATACTAATAAATGGGTCTAGATTCAGCAAAGTATTAAAATATACCTTACAAGGTGTCCTAAGCGTCATCCCATCACCAAGAAGTCTTTAGAAGCTCTAGGGAAATCAGAGTGAGTTAAATGATGCAAGTAGAGCAAGTGATTGGACAAACTGAAGCAAATAAAGACACTGTGTCTAACAAGGTGACAGTACATAGAGAAACGTGTTGCACATAGAATGGCACAGACCCCAGTAAACCATAGACGCATTTTCAAACACACACACCTTCTCTGGAAATAGAGTGAGCAGAAGCACACCAGCACACCCGCATTTTCATAGTCTGACATAGAATTTCTGCTGCCGTCTCTATATAAATGTAATGCACGACATAATATATATATGTAAAATATCTATACATGAAACAAACAGTTTTCAGTTATAAAATTAAATCACACCTTGTACGTTACAGGAACGGCACTCACTGAGACCCTTTTGTCTCCTGGCCTGATACCTTACCCTCCTGATGCCAGTAAGATAACCTGATGGTGCAAATGGGATCGTACCAAAAATATGATCTTGAAAGAACATAGAGAAAGCCTTGTTTCCCTGAGCAATGAAATAACCCTATTACTTCCCTGACCTAGGAAATAACCCTACTTTGCACTTTTAAAGATGCCTTTCAGCCAGCATAGCTCCCTGCCTCACCCACAATTGCTTCTTTCTGGCCTGCTACATTGCAGGTGGGATTTCTGCTCAGACATGCATCAGCTGCCCCAGCAGGTGAACCCCCTCTGGTGACATATGTGTGAAGGGTCCCGTCGGGGACCTGCAGGAGGGGGCTGCCAGGCAGCGCCCAGGAGGCCAAAGAAATGGGCAGGAGGGCTGACACGTGGCCATTTTCTGATATCTGGGCAGGGTCGGGCACAGTGACTGATTTGACATGTCCCTTAATCAGGACAAAAAACAAGCACTTCAGAAAACGCTTTATTTGTTTATTTATTTTAAACAATGCCTGCCTTGTAGATAATACCTTCATCATTCAAATACTTAGCCAGGAATGGTGAAATTTGGTTTTCATGTCCTGCCCATCTTCCATCTCTGCGAAAAAAGTCACCAGTCACCAGGTCATCAGTTTAAGCTAGGTGAATTCACTTTGCATTTTCAACTGTGCCTCTCATGGGAAAAAAACCAAACAAATGAAACAAAAAAAAAACCACCACAACAGAAGCCTAAGAGAAAGAAAATTGAAGGAGTAACCTCAGTCCATGTTCTCATGGTTGGGACACCAATGTAGGATAAGGAAATCCAGACCCTGGTTCATGCTTACAGGACAATCTACATTCTTCTCAATGGCCACCTCAAATCCATAAACGGTTGTGAAAACAGGACTGGAAGACAAGATTCCCCTCCCTCACCCCATGCTCCCACCCCCCCCCAAGGTAAAGGTCCTAATTGCTGGACTGAAGAGGCTTTCTTACTCTCCTCTGTTCTTCCCTTACTGCAAATCGTTAGATAAAACATGTTAATTGGCAGAACTGTTGTATTGCCAACATCTGCCTTGATGGAAAGAAAGAAGATCTGCTCAGTCTTTCAAAACAAACGCCAATGTGTATCTGTGTTGGGAAGGCTTTTAGTCTTCATACTTGGAAACAGATAAGTTTCTGATATCTGGAGAGAAGATTTAAGACATAGTCTCATGCTCTGCATTTTCTCTGGCATTTTGACCAACATTCAGGGTTTTCTAACTTGCTTTTCTGAGCCATTCAAATGCCACAGTGCTGTTTGTGAGTCTGCATTCCTGACTTTAGATTGTGTTCTTTTGCCTTTCATGAAACAGTGTCTTAAGCGTGGGCAATGTCTAACTCATGGGCATTTTAGGCCATTTTTAAAATTCTAGGTCCTAGCATAGTAAAGAGTAGCTTCAGTTGTCTCCAAGCCTCTCATTCCTCCTTTACTTTGTATTCCCACCAGCTTTAGCAAGGCATTAAGGCTATCCGTAGATGAAAGTCACATTTCCTGGCGTAATGAAGTATATTAGCCTCTTCACTATGCAAAGGATTTGAAGGTTCATCAGTGGTAAAATGAAAGTAAAAACTAATAGAACTGGACAACCCATGAACTGCAAATAATATCCATGATAATTTTGCCTCTCTGGGGATTCTGATGCCTTTTTCTAGGAAAAAAAGGCAAAGTGAATTTACTAAAACATCTGAATGGACTATTCAGCATATATACAGTATTCATCATGCAATATCCAGCTAAACAGCGAAGCAAAAGAACTGTTCTACTTTCTTTAAATTTCAGTTTGTAAACAGCTGATGATACCTAACTAAATCCAGCTTTTCAAATATTATCAAATCTGTCCTGCCTGAGACAAGTTATCCTGCCAAAACAGTCTGCAGTATCAATAAGTTGAGCTATAAACTGATCAGCAGGAGAATCATATTGATGATTATATTGTTAGGATAAGACAATTGTCAAGCATTCACTCTGCAAGAAAATACAGAGCTAATGATGGGAATTTGCAGCATTCGCTGCTTGCAAAACAGCTGTTCGCATATTTGTAAACAATGTTTTCCACTTTCCCCTTCTCCCTTCCATTTTAGCTCTAATGTCTTATTTGTAAGATAACTAGAGACATCAAGAAAATTGTGTTTTTATTTCCATGACAAACATAACTTAGAGGGGAATAATAAATCTAATTTAATTTAGTTTAGCATACAAATTGAACTATTGCTTGTATAGCTTATCATTAGACCTTCATCTATATCCATTCCTTCCTTCATGTGTTTATAAAATTAGCCAGATTTGCAACTACTAAAACCATCACAGCTCACATCACCCACAGTGCCATCACACTACCGGCAAGGGAAGCTTTGCCAGCATTGAAACACATGAACACCGAATATGAAGAAACAGATTCTAGTTTGTGACACTACTATCGCCTCCCTCTGTCACAGGTCACACCAGCTGTATCTTCTCTGATGTGCTAAGCAGCCCCCAGGATGCCCGTGAAGCTGAGACAGTCCAGTTGCCTGTCTGCTGGGAAACGCCTGGGGGCCTTCACATGCCAGTGGGGTGGTTATTTTTGAGCTCTCTCTCACTGCATGTGAAAAGCAAACTGGCACAGCACATAGTTCTGGCCCAGTCTCACAATATCCCTTAAACGTCAGAGTTCGTTCCCAAACCAATATTGCTATTTTTACAGATACAAACAGCTCCTAGGTATATAAAAAGTAATTACATCAGTAGGTTACAAATCACTTTCTTTTCATGAAAAGGAATGGACAAGAGGTAAGAGAATGCACTAGAAAAGAGAAAAACATTACTATTCATTTCGTTTAAAGGAAAAAAAATAAATGCATTTTAACCTGGTTGACATATAAGCCTCAGAAACTGGCTGACAAACTGCAATCAAAACATATTACTTTATGAAATCAGAATCCAGTCGATTTCTGTTTCTAAGCAGAGCTAATTCAATTATCTGACAGGTGTGAAACTGCCACCTTAATTGCATGCATTTAGTTGGTGCTAGATAGAACACTGACGTAAACGTGAGAGAATAGAGATATTAATATGAAGGAAACTGGAAAAGTTAGAATGTCAAAAACGTACTGAAGAGACAGTCAAGTGAAATGTCACTGGGAAATGAAAGTCAATGCAAAATTATTTGTATAGTGAAAGGAGAAGAAATGCTGGCAAGAAATAGCATTGACAGCAGTTTATACACATTCAGAACTCAACATAATGAGGAAGCTAGAGGAAGGAAATGCAGGTGTAGACTGTTCTCTAAAATACATTGAACATCAGAATCAAAAAGAAGAGGAGCCTTCTGACACCTAGCAATAAATACTGCCCAAGAAGATAATGCAATCAAGCCAGTTAAGAAAAGAGTAACACATTATTACTGGTAGAGGAAGGTCTTCTGCTGTTAACTTATGTAAATTTTCCTTCCTCCGTCAACCAGCAAGTCTGTTGACACCCTGTTGAACTTGTGTTCAACATGATTTCTTGAAACAGGGTTCTAGCCTGGTTTTGAAAAGATCCTGTTTTCTTACCTCATCCAGGATGCACCAGCCAGGGAGACCCAGATTGGCCAGTTAATATTCCTGCAGTAAGCAAAGTCCTTAGATATTTATTACCATGCATAATGTAAAGACTCTGGACTGGAGGCAAACAAAAAGAAAGAACAAAAAAGATCAAGATCAACAGAGAACATTAAGATAACTGCTTGTTTTTAAGGTGTAATGATCAAGGAGAAAATCACTTTCTAACAATTATAGGAACATAAATTGGAGAATCAAATACATTTCCTAGATCACAGGTAATTAAAAGTAGTTTGATTAGAGAATAAAATGAATACAATACGTGCCTTATAGTCACACAGTATAAATTTTGGAAACATTCAGAGTATGTTCCCTGAGGAAAACAATCCAATTGAAAAATTAAATCTTGTCAAGATCTAGGTGTAGTCCAAACAGCTTTTCTGTTTCTAAATCGTATGGTTCACAATTATACAAACCCTGCTTTAACAACATCCTTTCTCTGATATCTTGGAGTATAAAGGCAGACATTTCTGATTATCTTTAGAGGAGATACGAGTACTGTGCACCATAAAATAGACAACAGACAACTTCTCTAATTAGATCCTTTTCTATGATACTAAGAACGGTTCTGTGACTGTCATGGTTTAACTCCAGCCAGCAGCTAGGACCACACAGCTTCTTGCACAGTTCTCCCCCTTCCTCCCAGAAAGGGCAGGGAGAAAAGGGAGAAGAGGGGAAAGGGAAAGGAAAAAAACCTCACGGGTTGAGATGAAGACAGTTTAATAGAAAAGAGGAGGAAAGTAATAGTTACAATAATAATGCACAACTCACTCTCATCACCCAGTGAATTGGTACCTTCCTGCGCAGTGATCGTGGATTCCCATCGCTGCCCCTGGCCAACCCCCATTTATATACTGAGCATGATGTCTATGGTATGGAATATTCCATTGGCCATTCCCTTGTTCTGTCTGTGCTCTTTCTCACCTTCTATGGGAAGCCAAAAAGAGTCCTTGAAAAGTATAAACATTGCATAGCAACAACTAAAACAATATGCATTATTGACAGTCCTGTCACAGCAAACACTAGAAAGAAAATTAACTCTTTCCCAGCTGAAACCAGGACAGTGACCTTCTGATTCTGAGGAAAATAAAGGACTCCACTTTTAAAGCTTTTATTTTGGCAAATTATGTTTTGTGCAATTTCTATCAGGATGTTTGTGTACCACTGAGAAAGCAGATAGATACTAACAACAAAGAGGAGAAACACAGGCAGCAGTGTATGTTCCCATCAACTTCCGCTAGTCATGACAGATTTTGCTATGATGAAAAATATAATAGGATATATAGATAAAACTGGATTTCTTGGTTTGATTTTACATTCTTTACTTGTTCAGTCAAGTGCACTGAAGCCAAGCACAAAATGACTGACCTGGAGAGTTCAAATTTATCTAGTTCTTTCAAACTCCTGGTTTCTCTCAAATATCTGCAAGAAAAAGGGGAAGCAGAAAAGAAAAATAAGACAATGTTATTTCTTTGCCAAGAGCTAGTCCCTAGGTCACAGAATTCTTCTTTAAAAGGAAATATTGCTATATTTCATATAGGATGCAATAAGAAAAGTAATTTCTGGGGGCACTTTCAGGGTTTCAGGTTGAGTTTTGTAATTCCCATTGATGTGAAAGGAAGTCCTGCCAGTAAAGCCCAATAATGTGCACTGGAAAAGAGGAAAGAAAAACACAAAATAAAGCTGAATGAGATTGAAAAAAACCCAAACAAACAAACCAAACCCAGACACTGTGAATTCCAGCTGTAAAAATACCTACTGCTCCTTCTGTGACCCAAGTGATATGCAAACTGCAACCCCATCACACCCCTGTGGCCAAAGCTTTAAAACACAGAAGAGGTTAAAAGAGGGGCGTTTTTATGAGAGTTTGAAGCAAGGTTGCACCCTCCTATGGAAAAGAGGAGGTTTAAAGAAGCAGATGTGTTTTTCTGAATCAGCCCTGACTAAGATCGCAAAATATCTTCATACAATTGATTCTCTTATACTCAATCACTACAGAGGAGGCCAAGTAAAGTGTGAAAGACCTTTAAGTCAGCTCTGTGCTACATTTGGTAGGCCTGTTCAGGACTCAGTATGCTCCTACTACACACCAATGGCTTCCTAGACAGCTTTCCATGCAGTGATTTCCCAATTTCCTTCATTACCTGACACCTGCCCCTCCCAGAATCATGTGCTGCTGCCACTTTTCTTGCAATATTTCAGGCACTCATTGCCCATTGCCAAGTTGATTCAATTAACTAAAGCAGAGGCAAACTCATTTGCCCAGAGGAAAAGGAAACCATATCCTACTGGGACAGCAAGCTGAACTGGTTCAGAGAAGAGTTGTCAATGAGTTGTCACTGGGGAGGGAGTGTGGTTGCCCCTTTTGGCAGCAAAGAGCCATTAGCTTAGCTCAGCTGAACACACCTTCAAGCTAGGAGTGAACTAACCAGCAATATCCTTTACAGAGAATGTGTTTTCTAAGGGCCTTTTCATTTATCTTAAAGGACCTTTACATACAGAAACAAAGAAAAAGCAATAAATCAAATCAAGCTCAAAAAGCTTTTAGAAGCTCTAATCAAAATGCAGTTACAAAGGCAATCATTGCTGCTGCCCCCAAATAGGCAAGAGCTTGCAGCTCAAGCCCTTGTCCTGGGTTTGTAAAACAGGAAAATGCACTGGCTGCTACTTTGCATTTAGCTCAGAAGAACACACTAGGAGCTTGGGGGAGCACAGCTACTGAAATAAGGACTGAAAGTACCCTATACCCTTAAGCTCCCTCTTTATAATGAACTGGAACACCAGCTCTGTGTCTCCCCCTCTACATTTAGTAAGCTCTGCAATACCCAAAGTGAGACAGGTGTTTCCTATGTATTAAGCTCTAGATACTTTTAAGTAAAATTCCTGAAAACAGTTCAGGTTCAGAACCGGAGAAATGATACTTTATAAAACAAACGCTAATCGTTCCTCAAAGCTCTCATTCAAGATAAGCACTCTCAACAGACACAGTCAAGGATGAATTGTTGTTCACGGAACTAATTACAGGGGGCTATTTTACAACTATATACTGCAAGTTCTTTCCTCGCACATTAGCAACAACAACCAAAAATACAGTAGAGATGAGATTTTGAAATAAAACTAATTTTAGGAGTAAAACAAAATGAACCAAATGTATAAGATACACAATGATTTGCGTAATAGAGAATGTAACAGTGACTGAAAAAAAATAAGTGAAGAAAAGCTGAAAATTTTAAAACATTAAAATGTAGTAGTACAAATACCATTAAAGTTTAGAGGCTCTTTAAGATATTTCTTTTAGTTCAATTTAAGGATCCTTTCTAAAACACAATACCTTCCCCCGCCCCGCCTTTTTTTTTTAGAAAAAAAGACATGTAAATCCTAAAATCTTTTACATAAGATCTCATCAATAAGAATGTTTAAAATGTAGATATTCAGTGTCGTTACTATGTAAAAGTCTTGTAACCAAGAAAAGACATTTCCTAAGAACAGTGCAAGGAATCTGGACCTGTAGGAATATAAATGTTATAATACAAATTAATTCACAGATCAGAGAGATACTTATAAGCAAATATTATCAAGAAGTACAAAGGAACACAACCTGAACACCTGCTGAACAAAAATATAAAGAAACACATACCTGTAGAGTTTGAAGACAAAAAACTTCATTCAAAGTAACTCACCTGAATGAATCAAAGCACAGCCCCTCACACATCTACATTTTCACATATATCAGTGGGGCAGTATTTCATTCTGTACCAACAGCAAAGTGCACTGCAATGACTGCAGCGCCAGTCACACCGTTGCCATTTTCTTGCACGTTTCTATTTCGTGAAACTGTTTGCTTTCATTCCTATTCATGCCAGCCCTTAAGCATGTACACAGACTTTATCAAATGCTAAAATGTTCTCTTGAATTGAAAGCCGGAAGCACTTTCCTGTCATTCTGTTAAAATCATTACAGAGATTTAAGCAGGATTTCGGCACAAAATATACATACATAAACACTTCCTATGTTTAAGAATAGCCACTTCTCATTGAAGTAACACCTATGGATACTCAAAGCCATAAACGCATGCAGCCAAGTGGAGAACGCACAAACTCAAACCACTGGACAAGGGAGTAGAATCACCTAAGAAAGCTGCCATAAAAATTATCCTGCCATTGCTCCTCTTAGAAGTTGTGCCCCAAATGGCCGGTGACGGCTGTAGGGAGGTAATCAAATTACTCAATCTAAAATAAGTTGCTCCTGCTACAGTGAGAAAACTCTTTGTGTAAGAAACTCTTTCTATGAGAAAAGTGTGTATGGGAATGGGACATAAAACGCAGAATGGCCTTGGAAAGTACAAGCAGGGTTACACATTACTGTGAGGGAAATGGCCCAGGTGGCAGGGAATTTAGATCCTGCGGTATTCAAATATAGCTCCCTACTATTCCTCCTCACGCAGCGCTATCAGTGCCAAGGTCAGATCAAGTGATAAAAGAAAGACATCCATTTAAGGACAAGATAAAAGTTTTACCAGTGGATAGAGAAAAACACATTCTGGAGCACTTCAGGCCTCATGAAGTTTACTGTGGTTGAACCACCCTCCAAATGCGGAGTTTAGAAGTGCTCCTGGATTCCTCTCCCACACTAAGCTAACACGTCCCCCAGCTATGCTTTCTCCTATATTTGACTGGCTGAAAAATCCACTCTGTACTAACTTAACAGTCTTTAACCATGTGATGAAGGAGTGCTTTTCCTGCTCATTTTTAGAAATTAATCAGTACCACAAGCTGTTGATGGCTTTCAACTACAGGACTTTTATCCTATTGTTGCGTAGAGGTATGGAGATGGTAAGGAAAGATGTTGCAGGTAAAGGTGGCAATTGCAAGGTGAGACAGTGCAGGGAAGGACTGGATTCCATCCTCGCATTTATGACGGAGCAAATAGGGAGGTCACTTATTCTGGGGTTTTCCCACATGATCAGGAACAGCACGTTATTTTATGAATGTCCAGCTTGAGGCGTTAAGATGTGAGTAACTGTTTAATACCCCAAAGTATGAACTGAACAAAATCAGGGTAAGAAATTAAAAGTGGTATACATCTGAGCTAAGCTTCGGGTGCTCCTTGTTAAACAGAACTGTCTTCACTGTGGGTTTGTGTGCATAAGCCTAGATGAGAGCCTTGGTTTGCATTCCAGCTTCACTGCTTTAAAAGCTGTGAAGTTTCTAAGACACAGGGTCTTGATAACTTCCAGTTAACAGAGGAAAGCCATCCCACTGCCCCAGTCACTTATGTGAAGAGAAGTAAGAAAAAGTGGTTTAGGGAGCTGATCCTTATTGCTAGCGAGCTCTTAGTTGTTGCATTTCAGATCCACTCTTTCTTCACACTATGCCTCTGGGCAATAGCAGACTCCGTTGCCAGTCATGCACAATTGCTGCCTTCTCCCCAGCCCCGAGCACTTCAAAGCCGCATATTGGAACGGAAGATTAATATAGAAAGATACGTATATTTTTATGTGACACCAATGCTTTTAAACATTCACAACAGTACTCCTGAAGTCCCATTTCAGCTGCTGATTGCATATTCATGATCATAAATATATTCATTGTGGTTTTAGTTGTAGCATGTTCCTCAAAGTTTTAAAATGTTTTGTTATAAATCCACTTAACGCTATACTATAGATAATCTACACCTTTTTGCAAATTGGCCTTTTTGCAAATTTATGAGAGGCGTTACTGAGAAAAGCAAGCTTATTGAGCAGACGACTGGCCCTGATCCTTTTACGTAAGACCACTTTTATCCTTCCACATAGCTTCTAATTTAATATTAGAAGAAATAAAATATATATGCAGCTGTCATAGTCCAGATAAGGCAATGTTTTCCTGCCCCTTAAAGTCACAATTTGCTTGATAGGTTGATGTTTCAATGAAAAAGATTTTTTTTCTCCACGCTGGGCTGAAAAGATATTTGATACAGAACTAAATAGACCACACATCTTGTCTTTATCCTCCTGAACTTTTCTTACACAATCTCCAAAATTCTGATCTGAGGTTCTATTCAAATACCAGAGGTGTTACAAATACAATGGCACATGCTGCTGAATTACACTTCCTAAATGTTTTATTTGTTGATCTTCCTACCCACTTCACTTTTGGCTCCATATGCCTCAGGATTAGTCAGGCTATGTTAAGTAATTGCAGATATGCAGACAACTGACTTTCTACTAAGATAGGAAAGTCCTATGATTATGGTGTATGAATGTGATCAGGAAATGCACTTCAACAGGCAACAATGCTATAGATTTTCAGTCAATTACAGTCTAAGCTCTTGAAAGATAAGCTCAGAAAGCTGCTTAAAGATAGGTACTTGCTTTAGCATTTTTCTGCATGAGGCTTCATATCAGTTCCGCTCATCTGTTAAATGAAAGCAACATAATTTCTTTACAGAGAGTTACAAGGGGAATTTTTTTCAGGCTATTTCTTGTTTATATAGTCATTTCCTGTTTCTTTAGCAAAGCTGAGGGTATACGGGTTATTTCCATGCCCTTTAGAGACTGATATACCCGACTTGCATTCAGAATGTTATTGTTGTAGAGAGAACTGAATTCTAACAAAAATGGGCTTATAATTTCTTCATAAACCAAAGCATATGGTCTCCATTTCCAAGAAGGAACATGAGTCTTCAGACTATTAGGCCAATGCCTTTTGAAAAGCTCTGAGTAGGTGCTCTTTTAAGGCTCACTTGTTCTTCTCATGCTATCTGAGAGTATCCTCTAAAGTTCTTGAAATCCTAGTAGACTCAGCAGGAGAATTTTAGCACTGAAATGCTTGGTTGTGACATGTTCTTACAACAGGTATGAATCTGGACTGCATTTGGACTAGCACCTTTACCACATCTACCAATACAAGTTCGCAATACAGATACATGTATTTTTTACTTCTATTTTTTATGGTGTCCATTAATCCAAAGCAAAGGAACATCAGAGAAGAATGACCTGGGCCATCAAGCTCAGTCCTCCAAAATTACATGCATGGAACTGATTTTTAGTACTGAGAGGTTATGAAGAACCTGTTTCATCTCCATAACACTTTCCATCACCAAAAACCAAACATAAAATTTATAATAGACCACAGACATTTGCTACAGGAATATGCCAGGAAAGATCACAGGCACTGTTCTGTATTCCAACCCTGCAGTAGAACAAGCATGGTCTAAAAATGAAGTTAACACTGTCCAAATCTGCAGTTAACCACAGAAAACTCCACTAACCCATAGTAAGATTAATCACGTCTTACAACAGGATTTGCTTTGCTAAAGAAAGGCATCACTCACATGCAGTACTTGCTGCATAAGCTGGTACGCTACAGAGCATCCATGTTAAGCTGCAATAAAGGAGGAGGCTCTTCCTTCCCACCCCCTTTCTCCTTTACTATTTAAAGACCACTTTGCTTAGACGCTGGACATCTTTCTTTCAATATTTGATTGAACTTCCTGCTTATTGTGCTACTACTCATAAGAAATCCACCTGCAGGTTTTGCACTCTCATTGTTCTTCCTACACTTTTGTATGCAAAAGACTAAAAACAAGCTAAATCATTTCTCAGGCCCTGATGTGCAGCCACGTCTGAGGTCAAACAATAGCTGTTTAGACAACACACAGTACACATCTGCACGTGAATTTAATCTGAGCTAAAGAAAATCTCTAGAACAAACTGCAATTGCAGACAGAACCAGTTATGCATGACATCATTATCCATAAACAATGTACAGAGGAGGGAACAACATCAGGTTTACATCATCTAAGGGACTCTCAGTGTATAGCACAATTCTACAGCGATGTGACAAAACTTGCCATTGTCTGCCCTACTTCAAGTAAAAAAGTCCACTTTACTCAAAGTTTAATTGTTTTTGATCTGTGAACTTCCCAATTTTCTCTACTGTGGAGATACAGATCAGCCTGGACATTTATAAGGAAGGAGAGGTATACATGCACCATAAAATTAGTTCATATCTGACAGCCCGACATAGATATTATGGCTTATATTAAAAGAAACAACAGTATATCCTGGAAAATGATGTGTCACCATTGATGTATAAAAGCCAAATGATGAAATGCTTCTATTCAAGCAGCAAGGGAATGCTGGTTTGCCATAGGTTCTAGATAACACAGCTGCTTCACCTCTGTCCCTTAACTTCATTTTTTGTATTTCATGCCACCAAAAAAGCAAAATTATTTATTTTATTTTTCCACTGATACTGTTGAGCTATTCCATAACCCATATCCTGAAGCTTTATATCCAGCAGTGTGTACAATCACTATGAGGAAAGTTGGATTTTATCATGACATTATATAAGACACAAAGCGATATGTCATAAGTGATAAAAGAGAAACATCACAAATACAATGTACAGAAAGGATTATTCTCCCCTGCAGATACAGAACTCCTGAATCTCCGATTAGTGGTGAGGGATTAAAGTACACTATCTTCCAAAAAATGCCACCTTAAGTAATGGTACCACTGTGCAATAAAGAAAATATATTGCCTGAAACAGTAAGAGTTTCCCCATTTAACTGATTTTCTCTATATCGCTTGAAGTAAAAAATAAATATTGGAGTATTAGGTAAACTGTATCGGTCCAATAAAAATATATTATTGAAATGTGCATAAACTAAGTAGTGAAAAACTTATTTATTTTAAGGTATTGAAGAATCAGTCTTTACCAAAGAATACAGTATATTAAATGAATTTTAGGATATTAGCAGGACTTGATATTGAAAGGGAAAGAAAACGCTTTACTAAAAATTTACCATGCTTTATTTTCACTTATCAGTATAAATATAGCCATCTTGGTGAAATGATATAGAGAATATTCCAATAATACTTACCTGTGATACTACTGCACTGAAATCAGAACTACAATGACTAAAAGTCGACCAAAATCATCCAAATAACAATTGCAGTTACGAAGCCTGCACTGAAATTAAAAACAAACCAAAACAAACAAACAACCAAAAAAACCCTAACCATACTCTTAGTATCTTGGATATGTCTTATTTTCTAGGATAAAGCGAAACATTGTGGCACAGCTCACTTGAGATACTAACCCCAGAAAGCAGCTAGCTGCCCAAGCCAATGGCAGTGGGCAAGTCCCGCCAATGTTGACTTTTTTAACTGCAACTCAAAATAACTAAATGTTCCTCACATCTTGCTCTGAAAAACTAGTTACGCAAGGAAAGCAAAAATTGTCTCAAAAGTCAGTCTTCCTTGCCTTCTCTCATATTCTAGAAACTTTAGGTTTTGAGACTGTTGTATGGTCTACATAGTCATACAGAGAAACAGCAAGCCAGTCCTGTTACTGTCCTTCTTTAGTATTGTTATTTCATGAATGCTTTGCAATATGTTGATGACGCTCATTGAATTCTTTTCTGTCTTGCAAAGTACATCCCCTTTTTCATGTAGTTGATTAAAGTTATCCATTCGTAGGGAACATAAATTAAGAAGGAATAAAGAGCATCAAGTAAACTAGCCAAATTCCTAAATCCAACAAACTGTACACTCCAGCATTATTCAGCTAGCCAACTAACTTCCCTGATCTAAAAATAAAACTTTTATTATCCAGTGTTGCCCATATAAATTTATTTTTAAATTACTAATTTAGAGAGATCAGTCTGAACACACTGAAATATTTACATAGGATGAGCCCAATCCAAAGCACATGAATGAGTTTGAGCTCCTTTCACTGGAAAGAAGCAAACCTTTACATCCATCATACTCTCAGATGCTGTCTTTTCTTGTAATCTCCTTCGTTCTTTTCACGTTTTGTCTCTTCTGTTCAGATTCTTTGTATGTTCTCTCTAATCTCTAGATTATTAAAACATTCCCTGGTCATAGATAACTTCATAATCAGAGTTACTCACTTGTAGGGCAGAATCTAGAGATGAAAATGAGCCAGAAATGCTCTTGGAAATCATACGAGAGTCTTTAGTTAACAAAAGAATAGGTATTCTTTATTAACATATGTCCTCCTACAAGCCTCTTTTCTGGAACAGTCAGAAAAGATAAGCCAAGGAAGCCCCGGATGATGAAAGAGCAGTCAGACACTGGAATAGGCTGCCCAGGGAGGTGGTGGACTCACCATCCCTGGATGTGTTTAAGAGTCGTTTAGACATGGTGTTGGGGGATATGGTGTAGGGGAGAACGTTGTAGAGTGGGGTTGGTGGTTGGACTTGGTGATCCCAAGGGTCTTTTCCAACCTGAACGATTCTATGGCTAAGGGAACAGTTTTCAGCATTGTGTTCTCAAACTATTTTTCAATGCTAAACTGAACTGAACTTCCCTATCGCAGTGTTGACCTTCGCCCTTGGAAGTAGTGCTATATCCCCTATATCAAGTAGTGCGAGGTAAGAGCATGGCCACTGAGGAGATCCTTCATGCCATTTTACCACAGATGAGTCTGAATTTCTGCTTCCGCAAATGTAAAGCTAGAGCTGCGTGACGCTGTTCTGTAGACTTAGGATAAATACTTGGAACTCATTGTGTCTCACATGTTGATACACAGGGTAAAAAGGAAAAAAAGCAAAGAGATAAACGGTTTGTTTTCCTCAGTATAAGTAACCAGAAAGCACAATATCAGGATGCAGTGAGGAGTCTAGCCAGCAAAAGAGAGAGCTGCTAGTAGCAGCTCAGATATACATGTTACTGACACAAGCACCAAGCAGACACTAGCAGAAGACTAAGATGACTTTTTTCCCCCTTCCAGGGTGAAGTTTAAAAAAAAAAAAGCCACCATTTATTCACGTGGAAAGACTACTGGAGCAGCCTTCCTGTACATTCTTGTGAAATCAAGTCCAGTACCAAGAGTTGGATTTGACCTTCAATTCTGAAAGCCCTCTCTATATGCAGAACCTCCCCATCGATCAAAACACGGTTTGAAGAGACACACAAGGTTTGAAGAACAAGACTTGAGACTGCCTTGTTTGTAAAATAACCCACTTCAGAAAAGCCAAGAGGAATTCCTTGGTTGCGTGGGTTTTTCACAAACAGGATGTTGCTCAGGTGCTGCTAAGCAGTAATGATGCAATTCATCAATTAAAAGGAGCTGGTGCCGTCAACCCAAGTGTTATTTTGAGATGCGTGAGCAGCCGCTCTGCTCTAGTTGATTACAGAAGTTGATGTTTTTGCCACCGTATTGACTCTCCAGTTCCAGCATTTCAGCCTTAAGTGAGTATTGAGTCATTTCTCAGGAACTGCAAGAAACAGCTAAGCAGATGCGCTCAGTCAGCCTTGTCAGCTTCTCCCTTGTGCAAATCCAAACGTATCAAAGTTTGATTAGCACTGTAGAGAAAAAAGACCATCTGCTAACAAACCAAATGCATGTCCCATTGCAAAAAAAAAGGAGCAAAGAGCTGTTAGATACCTGCACTGCTGAAATATAAAGGGAGCAGGAAGCTGTTGTTTCTCTCAAACAAATTGCACCCAAAATAATAAGGTAAACTGTGAAAGCAACATAGCAAAGGTGAAATCACACCATCAGAGCACTTTTTCTTACAGTCCGTTTTTGCTGTATGTAAAATACAGCAAGTACCACTGTTGCTTCCAGTTTTCAAATCAGATTAAGGAAATCCATTATTCACTGGATAAAATGATCATGATTATTTTTTGTAGCTAATCCTAAACAATTTAGATTAAATTCCTAAGCCTGCGTCTGCTTAAATTCCTGTGGAAAGACTTTTGGAACACATTTTATAGCCATCTGCTTAAGTGGATGATGTAAGGTCACATTCAGTAGAATTCTTCAATGAAAGATAAAATCTTTTCACAATTCTTGGGGCTTTTGAAACGTTGGTTTGGGGTGGACAGGAAAAAGAAAAAGAGGTCCTCAGATCAATTTTGGTTCTGTTTATCCAATAGCTATTGCTCCAAAAAGATTGTTAGCAAAACACAGAAGTTGAAGTGATATTTCATTCATGCCTGCAATATCTATTACTTCATGAAATAAATGACCCTGAGAAATACCAGTTTAAACATTTTAAAACAGGTTTTAATTTAGGCCTGTTGTCACAGTACAGAGCAATATCATAATTAATGATGTGAAACTGGTAGCTAAGATGTCATTACACACGGGAATGTCACAGTGAATCAAGTTCAACTAGCACTAAAAAAATTCAGCACTGGAATATTAGTTTTTATACTCACAGTATATCAAATAAATCTTTGACAAGCTATAAAAAAGGGTATGGATTAAATATGATATGGGATGAGCAGATTTGGTACAAAGCCGGCCCAGAATCTCAAAATGCCAGCAAATCAAGGCCTGTGGGTAAGTCAGGCTATTTATTTGCCAAGCTGACCTACTTCTATCACACTTATCATTCTTCTGAAAACCATTTACAAGAGTCTTTCTGTCAGAGCAAAAGACAACGTTAATTCATCAGAGCTCTGATGTCATTTCTAAGAAGGCTGCATACCTCCCAAAGATGTGTTTACAAACATTTCTAGGAAGTGCTCTGAGCTGCTCAAGACACCTTTATCCTGTTACCAGCTAGCTTTTTCTAAGTCAAATTAGCATTTACACCTAAAAATTAGGTGTAAAATCAAATTAGCATTTACACCAGATTAAAAAAATACTTTCAGTTGTTATTTTGCATTACAGAAATATGCTTGTTAGCAGCATAAATTACTTTGCATCTAAATATTCATGATCAATACAAAGTTTTAAGAGAGCATAACATAACTGAAACTGTGTAATAGACTGGAAGTATGGTATCTGCTGGAACTGGTTAAGAGCCGCATAGTCCATTCCCCTTGTGGCCCCATCCTTGGGGTTCCTATGGGTAGGTAGGAGGTGTTTGGGCATGCCTAGCCAACAAAATTCCCAGCCCTAGGGAAAGCGGTGGAATTTACACAGGGAATCTGAGCTGTTGCTTTTATAAAAATAATTTGCGGCTTGCTGTTATTCCACCGTATTCAGTATATCTTCACTCAAACAATACACATTATTCATAGACTGACTGGAACACAGCAAAGTCATTTAAAAACAAACAACTACAAAACCTCCAAGTTTTGCTTATTGCATATGCATTAGCTTATGGCAGGAGACAATTACCTGTCTGCTACTAGCATGTTCTGATGCACAGCCCTTTTCATTTCAACAAATGAGGACATAAAAGAGCTATTGCTGCTCTTGTACACATCGGTGGGGTTCGTTCTGTTTTGTAGGTGGATTGTTTTCCCTTTAATAATCCTCCTTTAGTAATCTTCTCTTGTTTAAACTTGATTTGTACTTTTGAATCTGATTTTTCCCCTTAACTAAGGGCTGTACTCCTGTGGCCAGTATCACTAGCCACTCACATTTAAGAGTTTTGTACCACCAGATGTTGCAACTGCTGGAAGGTGTGATTGCAACCTGGGGCTATACCCAGGCCCATTTTGAAGTGGTTTGTTCAGACAACAACTTCAGTGAGGATTCAGCCCCATGGGCTTTCTCCTGCCTCTTCCCTCATACATCCAAACATTTCCATAGGCTTATATTTAGAAGCCCACACTCCTACCACTGCAATCATCAGCTCCTTTAACCAGAAAAAGCTATCAGCTGCAAAGCTACATGTACAGCAGTCACTTCTCCACTGTAGTATAGATTCACCTTTAGGTAGTATAAATATTTAAACAGGATATTTTTTATGGGGAGTGCTTTTTCTGCCACTCTCTTCACTAGATGTTTCACTTTCCTCTCATGTAACCCTGGCATCTTACGCCTAGCATCTACTTCTAATGAGCTCTTTCGTACATGCACTCAGCCAGGCACATCTGCAACAAACATATTTACACCTCTTGCTGAGGACTTCTGGCTCAGGGAATACCTGAGATTCCATCAGCTCCGTATTAGCCTTTCCTACCTCGATACATAGTTCAACCCTCAAGTTAGTAACGTGATCATGGCTTTGCATGGAATATTTGTACAAAAAGTCATGTTAATGACATGTACAACACTACTGGGTGCTGGTATGCAAGTAACTGTACAAATAGATGCCCTTTTGTTAAAGAAAATACGTTTTCAGCATTAACTGCATTTAGTTGTACAGATTGGTCCCATTTTGTCAATGACATAAGGGCTTCAACCTAGGCACTACTCATGCAGTCCTACGACTACTGAGAAGGGAGGAGAAAGGAGAACTTGCTACGCTTTTTCTTCTAGTCAGCTTTTAATGTTTTCATAAGTCTTTACAGTCATTACTGTTATACAAAGAGTTGTTGTGTAATGGTTGTGTATACACTCAAAAAAGTATTTAATGCTGTGCATGCTGCCTCCGGTCACCAGTTACCTAACTTGTACCCACTCATACTGCAGGGGTGATTTCTCTTGTTTTTTTTCTTTCTGTAAGAACCAGCAGTTAAAATCACCTTGGCTCTGATTTTAAGATACTAGCACCAAAGAAGAGACATAAAGAAAGGCAAGAGGATGGGATACAGCAACTCGTCACCACTAGTATTACCTGCAGGGAAGACTTGGTGGACTACTGTTGCTTTGCTCTCACCACTACAGATATAGGAAATGTACATTTGTAGAAAAAGGACATACCCAAAGTGTAAGGCACATGCCCCGAGTTCACAGATACGATGCCAACCTCGGCTGTTTCCTTTCATACCCTTTAGTCCTTATTCCTTAAGGATGTAAGGAGAGGATGAAGCTATTACTTCATTCTAACTTGGCAGGGTTGGGGATGGGTGGCAAGAGGAATGTGCCTTGATTTGCACTACAGTAGTTTTCACTACTTAAGGCAGTGCTGGGCAAATACTGGCTAGGCATGCTTTTAGGGTAGTTATTAATTCTGTACCTAAAATCTCTCACTATGCAATGTGAACTCTCTTTTCGACATGACTGAAGGCAGAAAACAAAGAAAGAACCTCGCTGCAATAAAGACAGCAGAGAGAGTCTCTCAAGTTCAGCAAAGTTTCTAGGGCGCGCAAGGCATAACGGATCATAAAGGTGTGCTATGCATTATGCAGCGTGCCTTTTCCTCAAGTACCTTCCAATTGTCAGATCTAGCGAAGGGTAAGCTGAGGGTCACTGGGTTCAAGCGACGAGATGAAAGTGAGGCAGGTCACCTTGCCTATCCGAAGGCGCTTACGGTAAAACACTTGGCAGCACAATTTTGAAGGTGGGCAAGAGAAAGGAAGTGAACAAATTCCCTTTGAAATTCAATGTTATCGAATTCAAATACCCAGGAGAACATGGTCAGTGTACAGAGGTCAGCTTTCTGCCAACCACTGCAAACCGGAAAAGGCTCAGAAATCATATCATTGTCTTTGTATGCCGAGATGCAGAAGCGATGAGCAAATATTTAATACTTATAAAATAAATGAGGATTAAAATAATATTGTATCAAAATTTCAACTATTTCAAAGTGCAACCCCTGGCCAAAAAAGGCAAGTTTGAATAACACCCTACAAAAAAAAGCCCCGGAAAATCATGCCAGGAGATAAAGCGAGCACTTACTGGAGTGTGTGACAGGTATATTATTACCGTTTGTAAATAGTTCTGTAGCCCCAGCACCGTGGTAGGCAGTTTACAGACAGACAAAATAACAAGATCTGTGCTGTGAAGAGCCTCCAGTCTCAGCTGACAGTTATACAAACATGCACAAGGAAGTGGAATACCAAGGAGGTGTGAGGATACACATTCTCATCAAGTACCATTTCAAGAAACAGGAGAAGCCCAAATATCAGCTCACTGCTGCTGAAAGAAAAAAAAATCCTTGTCTACCCCCTCACCACAGTTTTCTCCTCCCATCCTTAGACCCAAACACATCTCCTGCATCAAATTCTCCTCTCCCTCCCAGAATCACAGAATGGTTGGGAAGGGACCTCTGGAGGTCACCTGCTCCAACTCCTAAACCTCCCTCCCCTCCTTCCTCTGAGCCAATTTGACTTACCAGAATGTCTAAAAAGCACTAAAAAAAAACCCTGAACTATTTGTTACTGTATTAATGAGTCAGATCAGGTCCCAGAAGGGACCACTGAGGTCAAATCTTGTGTAAGAGTGTGACCCCACGACTGGGAGAGAAGAAACAGGAGCAAGACTCCTCCATCTGAAGGCAGCAAGCCGTTCCTTGAGTTCAGCTTGCACACACAGTCATCCCATCCTCTCTACTACATGCCTTATGGAATATCGCTGCATTATTTTTCATCTTAGATTTTTTTTTTTTATTACCAGTAAACTAGTTGAGTAGGTGCAGGGAGGTAGTGCATTATGTCTCTGTCTGAAAGTATGCTTTCAGGAGCATTTTTATTCCGCTTTGCCTTAGGAGCTCTTGTCTGGCTAGGTAAACTTCTCAGCCTGCCAAGAGGACTGCAAATGAGGGATTAAAGATCCATGAGATTTGTCCCCCTAAATCTAATAGGTATTTTCAAAAACCCTGTTGTAGGATTCTTGAGGTTATTTTCCTCTAGTACACATTTTTACATCTAACCTCACTGCTCTTTGAGTGACCCCAGTAGTGGCACTTCAAGGTATTTGCCCTGGTGTTGTGCTTCTGATGTAGCCAAACCATAAGGGATTTCACTGGGTGTGAAGCCAAAGTAGGTGCTACAACACTTGAAACCACAGAACTTCACTGTCTTCTGTGAGGGTTTCTTTTTTGCTTTAAAGATGTGTGGGTGTTTGGTGGGTTGTTGTTGCTGTTGTTTCAATAAATTCCCACTACCATCTTCCTTTTTCCGTAACCAAAACATTTTTTAAAGGAAATGGAATTTTAGGCAAATAAATTTAGTTCTGCCATGCCCCTGATTCAACATTTATTTTCCCCTTCTTTTAAGAGCATAACACTGGGCTCTAAATTCCATTTTCAAGCCAATCTCAGACAAGTACCAGTTCTTACCCTTTCCCAGACAGGTGGCCAGCCAAGAGATTTTACAGCATTAGTGCTCAACTCATTTAGACTTCCTTCAAGACTGAGTGATTTCTGGGAGGGGACTCAACCTCTGTGACCTCCCACTGAACTCCACTTTGCCGCTAATCACTCCACCATCAGTCCCTGAAAAACCATTTTACATAATCTTCACTGGGCAAAAGGAATTACAAGTATTCTGCCTGTTACTCTGCTTCTACAATCAAGTTACAATGTCATTAATATTCTAAACAAGTATTTGCACCTACCTTTATCTACATGGGCATATGTATGCGTACATATATGTTTGTATGTGCATATGAACTGAAAGCACAACTCAGTTAATAGACTATGGTGCCAGCTTCAGAAGCTTATCCAAAGAATATTAAAATAGCCAAGGCATCCAATAGCGTATAATGGGAAGGTCAAATTTGAGTTGAGTGTATTCACACTTTATTCAGCATGTCACATACATTGATCTGTAATAATACTAAAAGCACACGATAAGAATTACAGTAGTGACCTGGGTAGATACTGCACTCACCTCTGACTCTTACTTTATAGGTCCCAATTATAAACTGCGCACTGTAAATTCTGGAGGCTCCAGCTGCAGCTGTTTTAAAACGTATGGCTCCTTCTCTTGAAATTACCACCAGTCCCTTGCAGAAGTTGCAGAAGGGATCACATCGGTGCCTCAGTCGCCTCCAGCATCTAGAGCATATTGCCACCTGATACGAGGTCAGCGCAACCATGCTCACCACTGCAGGCTCTAAATTGGAGCAGCTGAAAACTGGGTACATATTACTTCAGCTGCTCCTGCCGGAGAGATGGTAGGTTTTAGCTGAGGGCAATTTGTCTTAAACGATCACAGCTAGACTTCTCCAACTGCAGGAAAATTGACTGCATTGTTTTGGTGGTTACTTTACAGTGGATTACTGGTGATAGGTCTAGCAAATGCAGGCTTTCAGTTTAGAATATCAGTGGATTCCACAAAAGATTTTAATGACAACATATACGACAACTATGCTGTAATTTGAGGATACTTTCCCTTTTGAAATCAAACATGGAGAACTCTCCTCTGCCAGAAGAGCTCAGGGGTTGAATAGGATCATCCCTTTCTGAAAAGCTTTGCATGTCCCTCTCCTGTGCACACTACCCTTCAGCAGAGCTGAGCAGAGTCTCACATGCAGCTGTCAGAGCTGAAGCTGGGGCTGGCTGAGAGAAGCTGGAGAGGAACTGAAGGAGCAGTGGATGTCAGGTGTAGTCTGTGAAGGAAAAAGCAAGTGACTGGGGAAGAAATGAGAAAGCATCAATGGGAATAAGCATAAGTCAGCAAGGAAGAACAACCAGATGTCAAAGGATGATTTTTTTGCTTGTGAATACTGTCGTTTCTACTAGCATCATGAATGGTAAGCAAGAATGGTTCCCTCTCAGATATTGGCTCCTCGTTAAATTCAGAAATCCAGACCAGTGCTACAGTAGAGAAGCAAACTCACCCTCAGGCTAAGCATTGCATTCATATTCCAGCCACCTCCTTTCACAACAGAGGAAAAGTGGTGCCTGTCTTGAGGTCAGGAGTCTGACAGTCAGACTTAAATGCTTACAAGAAACACGCTGTGCAGTTAAAGCTGTAAAGGAAATACGGGGATTATCACACAGCTTTGGACCGGCAGTGATGTGAGGGCAGTGGCAGTGCAGGTAAATGTCCACTCTGGCATTTCACAAACCTAATGGAGAAAGGCAAGGGGAACAGAGAACCTCTCACCTTTTTGGAAAAGCATAGCTAGAGAAGGGATTCCTACTCAGGAGAAAGCAATGAAAAAAAAATGTTTGTAATATATGCTGGTAATTGAAGAGCTACTGCTTAATCCTGTTCATAGGTTTAATAGCTTCTAAGGGAATTTAAATAAGTTAGTGAGGTTTAACGTTCCTCTGAGAGCTGAGTCCATGTATAACCTTGTATTTCATAATTAAAAATCTCTTTGATCTGTAGGACCCAGAAAATTGATTATAGTAAATTACAATCTGAACAACTAACCACTTGATGCTATGAATAATGCAGGAAAACTTCCAGACCAGATTCAGCATGTCTGGATAGTCTACCAAGGATGTGGAATAATGGGGATCTTAGCAGCATAAATGAGAAGCACAGACTATTGAAGATCAGGAATAACATCATCATCTGCTTCCTCTTACTCCTCATTAGCACTATCCGCTATGCAAAATGTGCATAATTTTAGCAATAATGTGGATGGTGTAATAATAATAAAAGATCCCTTAATCCTTGAACTGGACTGAAAAAAAAAAATTGCCAGAAAATTGAGATTAAAAAAATCCACAAAGGGAGTTGGAGAAAAAAGGGGATTAAATAGGTAAAATGAACTGGCCTATTGTGGCTAAGAAGCATCAACTGGATTAAAGGAAGGGCAATGTAAATAAAATAATAGCTCAACCTAGGACGTATTGACATGAGCTATTTTTATTTCAGTAACAAATTGTGTTAATTTATTTAGATTAAATATTGGATATGTTAATTCAGTAACTGAGCTAGACACAAGCAAACATAGGTGTATACAAGTCAAAAGCATATTAATATTTAAACATAAAGATCTTGAATCTCCACCTTGCTCCCCCTCATCATTCCTCTTCCAGAAATCAATCCCTTTTTCTCAGAAAATAATATTTCAAATTAGCAAGCAAGGATTTTACCATTAAGGTCATAAAGTCAAAGATGAACCAAGAGAAAAAAAGTTGGGGAACACAGAAAAGGGAGTTTCAAAGGCAATAGCAATATGAAACTATTTTAAAGCAAGAACATCTCAATACTACACCATGTTAAGGAAAGCATTAATTTCTATATCTCAGGCCATTCTGAACTTTACCAAGACAATAGTTGTCCTTTATATTCCAACCACAATCACACAGAAAAAAACGTATTCTCACCCTTTTTCCTGTTATTATCCCCCCCATATGGAGAACCATATGGGGAAATGGTAAAACAAAATTACTTCATTCAGTGCTCTTTCCATCCCTGAGTAGCCTTCCTATGAACCCTCACAGAGAGCGTATGCTACAAATCCAAGCTTTTCATAAGAACATGCATAGATAATCAAGCCAAGCTGTGAAAAGTATTATACACAGGAGTTACATCTCCATAAGCTTTAATTGATTTTGTTTCTTAAACAGGTTCTACTTAAGGATGCGTCACGATTTAACCCCAGCCAGCAACTAAGCACCACACAGTCACTTGCTCACTCCCTGCAGTGGGATGGGAGAAGAGAATCAGAAGGGTAAAAGTGACAAAACTCGTGCATTGAGATAAAAAGAGTTTAATAATTTCAATTTAAAAATATATTATTAATAATAATAAATTGTAATGAAAAGGAAAATAACAAAGAGAGAGAAAGAAAATCCAAGAAAGATAAGTGATGCAAATGAAAACAATTGCTCGCCCCCAACTGACTGATGCCCAGCCTGACCCTGAGCAGCAGCCCCCTCCCCCGCCAACCTTCCCCTAGTTTTATTGCTGAGCACGATGTCATATGGTAACCCCTTGGTCAGCTGTCCCAGCTGTGTCTCCTTCCAGCTTCTTGTGCACTCTCAGCCTATCTGCTGGTGGGGTGGTGTGAGGAGCAGAAAAGGCCTTGACTTGTAAGCATCGCTCAGCAATAATGGAAATGTTCCTGTGTTACTGACACTGTTTCCGGCACAAATCCAAAGCATAGCCCCATACTAGCTACTATAAAGAAAAATAACTCTTTCCCAGCCAAAACCAGCACAGGATTTTTATAAGTAACTTTTCTCTACAAAGGTGAAACCCTGAAAGACAAGCTATTTGATCTTAGACTTAGCTCCTAAATAGAAAGCCTGATGAAACCCCTTATTTGTAAATGACGTGAGACCATTAATTGTTGGAATACGGTTCAAATCTCAAAATACATTTACAGAAATTCAGATGAATTTTCCCCAATTTTTTAGCATAAAGAGTATCACAAGGTTTGGCATGTTGTGTTTTCTTTTTCATTTAGATAACATTACGGGCTTGCATAACTACTCAGATAACTTCTGGAAGGTTTCAAATTTATCATTTCCAACCCATGTTCCAAAACGTGTACTTACATTTGGATAATACAAATTATCCTGTTTAATCCCATTCATTGGACCAAAGGAACATTATTATTTCAGTGCAACTCGTAAAGGTAAAATAAGCAGGAGACATATGCTAATCTGAACAAACAAGACTAAGATGAAAATTCACCTCCATGTTTTCTTCAGTAGGATTTTATACTTGGATAACTATGTTCAATTGGGTCTCTCAAAGGGAACATATCCTTTTGCAGTGAAGACATATAACTTGGGGAGACCTTATAGCAGCCTTCCAGTACCAAAAGGGGGCCTTACAGGAAAGATGGGGAGGGACTTTTTATTAGGGAGTGGAGCGATAGCACAAAGGGTAATGGTTTTAAACTGAAAGAGGGGAGATTTAGATCAGATATTAGGAAGAAATTCTTTCCTGTGAGGGTGGTGAGACACTGGAACAGGTTGCCCAGAGAAGCTGTGGGTGCCCCATCCCTGGAGGTGTTCAAGGCCAGGCTGGATGGGGCTTGGAGCAGCCTGGTCTAGTCGGAGGTGTCCCTGCCCAGGGCAGGGCGGTTGGAACTAGGTGATCTTTAAGGTCCCTTCCAACCCAAACCATTCTGTGATTCTACAACTATTTTACTAAACAGTTCAGCTTGCAAAAGTTTCATAATCTCTACAGCAATTTATACTTAAGGAGTCAAAAATCTTTCTGTACATCTCATTTTAGTGTGGATTCCAAAAATAATGTCAGATAAAAATCTTTTAGAACTCTCCACTATTCTTTCTCCCGCCCTCAACCAAACTTGTAATTTATTTTTTTTTTATTTCTAATGACTTAACTCTATACATTAAATACATTCCATAAAATAATACTACCTCTAAAATTAAAAATCACTTACCGAAGGCAGTATCCCTTTTTAGTGATTAATTTCTATACCAGACAAAAGGCATGCTTTTGCATTCCTCCAAAATCACAGGAAGTCATGAGATAGGTGTTAAATAAAACTGGTAGTCACAAAACATCTCATTCAACCAAAACCACCACACATCATCCTCTACCTAATATCCTATCCTGCAGACACGTAGTCAGCACTAAAGCCGGCACTGCATTCTAGCAAGAATACTAATATGTACTAGGGGTAATTTTGGTCAAGTCTGGTAAACCACATCCTGTATTCACCAATTACACGAATATTCTATATACATGACTAGAATTTTCCATCATGGGGCAGAGCAAGGTCAAACTTTTACTGTAGCCTTGCATTTTCTTTTAAATATCTGTTGCAGTCATTTGTTTGTTGCAAACACAGCACACAGTCAAATAAATAAGGAGAGCATTAGGCAGAAGCCAGATAACAGGTGATTGCTGAGAGCTGTGAACTAATGATAATGCTTTTTTTTCTGTTTTTCAGTGATGTACTCAGCAGCACACCCGCAATAACTAAAGTAGCAGATAATCCCCCTATCTTCTTGTAGAATCCCAATGATACCAATTATTGTCAGAGGGCTACATTTTTAGTCTTACAAATAGCATCCACCGATTTCAGTTTTTCCCTCTTAAGAACGCTGAAAATAGTGGCATCTCTTTTACACTTTTGTTGTCATTGCAAATCTATGTCTGCCCATACTATATCAATGTGATAGCTTTTCTAATTGGATCTATTTGCGGGAGAAGGAGGGAGGATCAGTAACAGAGAGAGACAGAGAGATACATTTTCAGAGGTGAGCTAGGAAAAATATTGAAGCTGAATTTTCATCAGTATGACAGGAGCTCTGCATCTAATTTCCATGAATATGGAAAATAGAAAACTTTTCTTTACAAACGTGGTTTTTTTAAAACGGATGAACATTCAACTAAACCAGATACTGTAATTATTTTAATTTTTTTTTTTTACCAGTCTGAAAACATCTCTTCAGAACATTTAATTAAATGTCTGAAGATGCACAAATTTTTTGTGAAGAGCAAGGGAGAGACAGATACAGTCCATGATGGGCAGCAGATCAGCCGGGTGGTCAGAGGCTGAGGTCTTCATAGCCTACGGGCCCCCCCACACTCACAGCCATGCCAGTGAAAAGTGTAGTAACTTTGCCATAAATAGAGCTTCTATGCTGGCTTATTGCATCAGACGCTGTACAAAGACTAATACCCAACTATGCGAAATGTCTTTAACTCCTCGTCTTATTTTAATGGAGCAAAACAATGTCAATGGCCTCTTCCTCACATACGGATCCACAGAAGATACAGGTATTTGGTAAGGAACAACAGAAATTGTTCAGCGCAAAACTCACTAGCTGTACCACTCATGGGTCTGGACCTCTGCCATTCCCTTAAAAAAAGTGTTGTGTCATTTTTTGCCCTTCAGTATCTACAGAAAAATACTGATACCAAAGGCTGGCAAAAAAAACCCCAAACCACTCCCTCCTCCCCTCACAAAAAATGTGAATGTGTCAAAAGTACAGTCAACTTGAAACAGCCTATTATCTTAGCCCAGATACACCACAAGGTTCAGGCTAGGGGAGAAAAAAAAAAAAAAAAAAAGAGAGAAAGTACCTTTTAGCATTGTTTTGCCAAATGAAGTAGCAACTAGTGGCTCAGAAATCATAGCTCTACATCAGGGCTATAGGAACCCAAGATCCTATTTACTGCTCAGCCTGAGGGATGAAGGATCCAAAGTTTATACTTTTCACTACCCAAGTTTTGACCATTGGCTAAGGGGGAATGAGCTCTATCTCTTGCTGTGAAAGCCACTCCATCTTGTAAAAGCTACAAGTTCAGTGGCAGCAGGAAGAGTGCCCAAGTGTCCCAGCTTCCAAAGTGTCCTACTGAGATATTTTTAGCTCTCAGCACCTGTCAGATTGCATAACACAAATTTTCCACTATAAAATCACACAGTTTGTGGCTTGTCATCTTAAAGCAACAGGATTTTAATTGTCTTGTGAAGTTCAATAAGAATAAATTGATTTACGTCAAAATCTCTCCCCTTTTCCCACAAAATACATAAATTAAAGATTTCAAAGCCTATCTGTTGCCTACCATACTATTTATAAATAAGGTAATTTTCAAAGTTTCTGTGTAGTATTTTTCAAGAATGCTTTCAGCATGTTTTGGGGCAGATGACTGAAAAAAGCAGCAGCACCTAGAAAGGGTTAGTTGCAAGTTATTAACAAGCAGTTATTTTTGGTTCAGGTGTTTCCAGCACACAGGCTTTGTAAGGTCAGACATAGAGCTATTGTTTAGTTGATAATAGCATTTCCATGAGAGTGTCATTCAGTTCTCCTGAGTGAATTCTCGCAGATCCAGGGGGATATGTTAAAATTCTTGCCTCACTGCCTTTAGTTCTGCTTCATGCTAAACTGATCCCACACTGTGTCATTCCTGCCAATAGCACTTTTCCTTACAACAGATATCCCTAAACTTAAGAGATAAAGTCTCTGGTTGCTGCTGTGGTGCTCCCTGAATTTCTATTTCAGATAAGAAACTTTAAATCATCAAGAGATTTTATATGTAATACTGGAGTGAAGTTTCAGGCTAATATTCCCTTTCACGGGATTATTTTGTGTTGTTTTGATTCTTGCAGCTTGTACCTTCTATTAAAGATATGGATTGCCTAAGATTTAAATTCTCAGAGAAACTCCAGATTTATTTTTTAACTGCAAGCATTTCCATTGTTGAACTCTTAAAAAAAATTGTAATACAGGTACAGCTGTCAGCTTTCCTCTGTTTCTGGATTCCCACCCCAGTGAAACTCTGCATATCACCTCATTTCAAAACATGTATACACCTACACTTAATATCCAACATGGACTACCCAATCTCTCTAGTATGTTTACAAAAGTGCACGTTTTGAGGATGACTATCAATGCCTTGAAGCAAAGAAGTATAAAAGCTCACACAGTGCTTATGACAAATAAAGGGGTAATAAGTAACAGCATTGTGTCCCTGACTGGGTACAGAGGCTGCCAAGAGGGGGACAGTGAGAATAGAGGGTTAAGAGTTCTTCCCAAATTTGCTTTCCAAACTACACCCACAGGCCTCAGGAAGTGGTCCAGAGGAGGTTAGGAAAACAATATAATCTGTACAGCTCTTTTTAAGGTATCCTGATAAGGATGATATATGCTTAATAAATAGTAGGTGTCAACTTCATTTCTTCTGGCGCAAGCCTAACCACTCTTGTGCTGGAAGAGGATCAGATCAGGGAATGCTTAAGCAAACTGGACATACATAAATCCGTAGGCCCTGACGGGATGTGCCCATGTGTGCTGAGGGAGCTGGCAGATGTCATTGCAAGGCCATTCTCAATAATCTGAATGATCATAGTGACTGGGATAAGTGCCCAAAGTCCGGAGGAAAGCTGATGGCACTCCTGTCTTTAAGAAGGGCAAGAAGGAGGATCCAGAAAACTACAGGCTGGTCAACCTCACCTAAGTCTCTGGAAAGATGATGGAGCCACCTCTGGCTGGAAACCATTTCCAGACACATGAAGAACAAAAAGGTCATCAGGAGTAGACAGCATGACTTCACCAAGGGGAAGTCATGCTTGGTGAATTTGGTTAACTTCTATGATGAAATGACTGGCCTGGTAGATGAGGAGAGAGCAGTGGATATTGTTTACTTGGACTTCAGAAAGGCCTTTGACACTGTCTCCCATAAAAGCCTCATAGACAAGCTGCGAATGTATAGGCTGGATGAGCAGACAGTGAGGTGGACTGAAAGCTGGCTGAATGGCCAGGCCCAGAGGGTGCTAATCAGCGGCATGAAGTCTTGTTGAAGGTCAGTAACTAACAGCATACCCCAGGGGTCAATACTGCGTGCAGTCCTTTTGAGCATCTTCATTAATGATCTGGATGATTGGGCAGAGTGTACCCTCAGCAATTTTGCTCATATTACAAAACTGGGAGGAGTGGCTGATACACCAGAAGGTTGTGCTACCATCCAGAGGGACCTTGACAGGCTGCAGGAATGGGCTGACAGGAGCATCATGAAGTTCAACAAAAGTGCAAAGTCCTGCACCTGGGGAGGACCAACGCCACACACCACTGTATGCTGGTGTCCACCCAGCTGAAAAGCAGCTTTGCAAAAAAGAACCTAGGGGTCCTGGCGAACACCAAGTTGAACATGAGCCAGCAATGTGCCTTTGCAGCAAGGAAGTCTAATGGTGTCCTAGGCTGCATTAAGAGCAGTGTTGCCAGGAGGCTGAGGAAGGTTATTCTTCGCCTCTACTCAATACTGTTGGGGACACACCTGGAGTTCTGTGTCCAGTTCTGGGTTCGCCACTACCAGAGAGACATAGACATACTGGAGAGAATGCAGGGCCACAAAGATGACTAAGGGATTGAAGCACCTTACATAGGAGGGAAGGCTGAGAGAATTGGGATTGTTTTGCCTAAAGAAAACAAGGCTCAGAAGGGGTTGTCTTAATGTGTATAGATACCTGAATAGAGGGTACAAAGAAGATGGAGCCAAGCTCTTTCTGATGGAGCCCAGTGATGGGACAAGAAGCAGTGGGCACAATCTGGAACACAAGAGGTTCCATCTGCACATTAGGAAACTCTTCTTCACTGTGAGGATGACTGAGCACTGGCACAGGTTACCCAGCGTGGTTGTGGAGTCTCCATTCTTGGTGACATTCAAAAGACATTCGGGTATAGCCCTGGGTACCAGCTCCAGGTGGCCCTGCTTGAGCAACAGGACTGGATCAGATGACCTCCAGAGGTCCCTTCCAGCCTCAACCGTTCTATGATTTTGTGTAAAATCTCCCAAGTAGTAGGTGTAGAGGAACAGCCACTGGGGCTCTGTCTTCTCCCCCTTTGGTCAGATGGAGCAGCAAGGTGGCATGGGGAAAAGGTCCCTTGAGTCAGGAGGATCTCGTAGAACTGAGCTATGTCTGCTATATTGCAATTATTTATAGAGGAACATATTTATCAAAGGAAGATATCTCTTTCTTTTGATCCTGCTCAAGAGAATCAAAATAGCATTATAACGAAAAAGCTGCTCCATTCTTAATCATTCCATCAGAATGAGTTTGCCACAAACACTGCATAATTGAATTATTCTAATGAATAAATATAGCAGTGCAAATCCAGATATTTCCCCCTTATTAAAGAATTCTGATTATCTTCATTATCTTTAATATGAATTCTGGAGTGATAAAAGAAATAGAATATGCAAATTAATTACTTGGCTTTCCCTTTTTGAAATTAACTTTTCACAATATAAATGTTTCAAAAATGCAATATTACATACCTTGTATTAAAATAATACTTTCAGTAAAATTCAAACCCTACAGAAACCATTAGAAACTCCTCCTTTAACTTCAGTTCAGTCAAATATCATTCTAAAAATTAGCTCCTTCCTTTCTCTCACAGAGCATTACTTTTTAGAAATTAGTTTCATTAGCAAGGCAAATAGCTGTAACAGCATCACAGGAAAAGCATACTTGAGAGAAAAGGGCGAAAATCTGTGTAAAAAGAAGACACATTTAGGGCTTGACAGAGTACATTTTCGCATACAGAATTGTACTAAAATTGAAATAAATGTTTGCTTTTACTATTTTTACAATACAAAAGAAATCTCTGAGAGTAGACAGCAAGTTACTGCAAACATAACAGCTGTGAGATTTCTGCTTGGAATGTTTCAACTGTTGTTTCTCTTCCTATGGATGTTCACATCTTATATGTAAAATAACAATGACACCTGGAGCATTGTCATGTATCTTACCAAGGAACCTGCATATTTTTTGTTCTGACCAAAGATCATCTAAATCATCTATGTCTTTTTTTTATTTTTTTTTTTTTTTAAGGAGCTCACTATAGGATTAATGAGCTGGCAGAAAAAAAAAATGAAATGGTGACATATTTAAGTTTCAATTTTTTTCAGGTCACATTGCTGTAACATACATGATACCTTGCTTCTTGCCAACATCATAGCACTCATCTGCTAGTTAAAGATGTGGTATTAGAGAATTTATCTAAATGGAACTACCAAATTAATATTCAACAGATATTCTACCAAAAAGACCTTTTACAGCTTTGGGAATTGCTAGCAAAGTTTTGCAAAGTCAATGGAATGACACAGATGTTTCTGAAGATTGCCATAGGATGGTCCAGTTCACTTCAGTTACACGTTTGCATGTCTCATGGTATAGAGTTGACCAGCTTAGATGCTCCTCACTTGCTGAACTCAGGGTAGTAAGATCTCTCTTACACCCAAACTGTGTGCAAACAGGCAGTGGTAAACTCCCTTCCAATATCCATATGCTTGTAAAAGAGAGAAGGAAGCCTGACATGATCCAGAGCATCAACTGACATGAAAGTGATTTCCACCCTGTCTCTATCATCAACTCACAAATCAACAATTTACCATTTATTCTTATTCTGCTCTCCTCTCTTCAAGCTATTTGTCAAAGTAGATGGCATTTTTCTTCTACCAAGAATATCTGACATTGTATTGTCCAAAGCTTCAAATTTAACCTACGCCAAAATCAGCTTAGCGTAAGAGTTTGGTTTCCTATCTGGCAACTGGCTGAAGCACTGGTATTTAAGGATCCCACTGAAAATTCTATTGACTCCACTAATGCTGCAGGAACAAAAAACCCCACTGAAGGTATCTTCCTATTAATGAATAACATACAGCTTATCCCATACAACTTATCCCCCTGCTCTTCATAATGTAGGATACAGGCAGCCAGCATAAGCGAATAGCTGGTATCTTCACATACCTTTCCAAAGGTATTTCCCCTTTTGGGTCTTACAGAGCTATGAAAAGAAAGGGGAAGGGATCTCTCTCCTCCCACCATTCCCATCACAAGAGGACAAGTATACAACTTGAAAAAGAAGATACCAAGTTATGAGACGTAAAAGGGGTCCATATCTGTTTAAACCAGCCTACTTAATCCCCCAGCACTGTTGGGGAGTTGTAGCCACTGTCTGAAAACTGATCTCTAGACCTTTATTCAAGGAATAGCAGTATCTAGAAAAGTCTGAGAAAAAGTCTCAGGATGACAAAGTTCTCTGATGTCTTGCTCCTTTTCCTGCAACACCAGAAGATTCCTGACAGAAATCATGATGGCTAACACTGGTATTAAAAAGTCACATTTTTTTTTCCTGGTTTTGGTGTGTATTTATTCTGAATCTGAGATTTTCTTCCTCTTGTAGCAGCTTGCCACAGAACTAGGTCCTTTCAAGTTCAGCAATGGGCAGAAGAAGAATGAAGAAGAATGAAGGCCTATTCTACTTTATTTAATTGCTTATTTGGTTTCTTTCGGGCACAGGGGAAGTGAAGAGATAAGCAGTTCACTTTAATCAAGTGAATTACCTTCATAATGCAAAATTATCAGATTGCTTCCCTTATTATTAGGGCAAAACTATTGTCAGTATCACTACTAATAGGTTTTAAACTGTTCTTGAAAATGTTTCTAAACTAAACGTAGGACTAATGCTTGAACTCCAGGCTTCATTCCAGCAAAATTTGTAAGCCACTGCTGTCTCATCCAAATTATATCTATAACTGGCTTTTTCCTCAGCTGTTATCAGGTGGTGGTCAGATTCTCCTTTAAAACAGTAGTATGTGTGAGATTTATATTAAATCTTTGTTTTCTGTGCTGCTCTGCTCCAGTGTAAAATCAAACTCTGAGAACAGAGAATGAGCTGGAACACAAACAGATGCTTCGATTTGGGCTGATCATGTTACCATGGAAGCAAACAGGACCTCACTTAATTAGACAAGGACTTGTTTTGGTTAGAGGACACCCCAGAAGGAAACAGAGTACCTAAAAAATCACTTTACAGCCTCTAAGTGAAACACATGCTTCCCACTGCTAGAAGCAGTACCACTACAGTAGTAAGTAATTCAAACAGAACTGGGGTAAACCATGTTAAACCCATGGGTTGCTTACTGCAGTGGCCGCTTCATCTGTGCTCAACACAAGCTCATTTGCTGAAGGACTGATGATTTTCGCCCCTGCACTGCCCACAAACGTCTTGAAAAGCTCAGGTAACTGACAAGAACATACGATCATGTGTGTCTGACCATCCAAACAATGTGCTGATGGGGACCAGCTGCTGATCAGCTGTATCCCCAGATTTTCTCCTCTTCTGATGTTCTGCCACAAACTTGGCAAAAAAACAGGTCTGGTACATTTTGCTGTCATCGCCCCTTCAGCAAAGTTGCGTAAAGTGTGCCACACAGATCGAGACAGCAGAGAAGAGATGTAATTAGGTAATGTCTGGACAAATCAAAGAGGACATTTATGAAATGCATACACATGGAGAACCCATCACAAAAAAAAGCAGATCCAAGAGTTTCAAAAGAAAAAGGACAGGCCTGGGTTAAGAGGGATGATTACTGCAAGAAAAGACAAATTTTGAGATCATATGGAAAAAAGGACATCCAAATTGGCAATCTTAGTTTCAAGGGAGAGGTGAACCAACAGATCTATATGCACAAATGGAATTTTAAATCATCCTAGTTTGGTCAAGTCACATACATTTATGTCTTTTTAATCTGAACTGATAAAGAAATCTCTTCATCTTAACACTGATCAGGCTAACAAATATTTTTCTACTATTTATTTTTCATGAATAGGTTTCAAATTGAGCATTTATCTTATTTTCTGCTTTATCAGAATCACATCACAGCTATTTTTTTTACACAGCTTTATGATGGCTGCGGACAAAGTTTTTGCCTGCAATTCAAAATCTCAAGAGGTGCTACTCTTTCAGACAAAGAATCCTTATAATTAGTTACTATAGATTGTTAGAAACAAATGTGATAGATACCAAATCATGTTTAGGCAAACCACATTTACTGATCAGTGTAAGTTCAATTGCAATAACCACTGATCCATGTTATAGCTGACTTGTATTACAAGTCAACGTATTTAAAACATAAAATGTCAGGTTTTGCCCAAGCTGCTAATGCCTCAGAAGTAAAAGTGCTTAGCTGTGTGCATCTAGAGAAATAAAAGTTGCTGAGTTTAAAATATCTTCATTTGAGCTCTACAACCTCAGCAATTCTGAAACAAGCTGGGCCCCTCTTATATCTCTTATATAGCTTTTGACTCCCATCAGTGTTAGGCCAAGAATTTTAAAATTTCTCAAAGGAATGGAAATAATATCAAACGACAAGACTTTTAGCCAAAAATTTCACATGCATGCATTTTATTGCCCGTTATACCCTTTAAAAAAAATGGCATGGTTTTAATTTTTGTTTCTTTTTACTTAAAGTTTTGGTTTTTTACTCTTAGAAAAGTACTTAAATCTGAAATCATCAAGACATTCGTGTCCTGTAGCAGTGAGGCTTCAAATGCTAATGTTTTGTAAATCACTTTGACACCAACAAAACATTGTTTCCCGTAACTGATTTCCCTCAAGATTAATATTTCCACTTCTGGTTCACCATACTTAATCTCCTTACCACTCTTGTACCAACCTCCTAGTATGCTCAGCAGATATCAGTATTAATAGGAATGATTTCATGTCCCTTAAGCCCCTAAATCCTCTTGACTATAAATACACCAATCTATTGTGGTTGCGTACAAAATAAGTCCACAAAGGAGTTTTCAGTGCAATGCCAAAAGGAAAAGATTTCTGTAAGAGGACAGTTTAGGGCCTGTGCACTAGTAAATTTTATTCCCCTCGACACATTCATATTTCTTAAAAACTCTTTATGTCTCCTGCTACCTAAATCAGATCATTTGGAGTCCTGTCTGATGTCCTGCACAGTCCTTAATGATACAAACTAAAAACTATACCTAATCTTAATACCTTAACATACATTTCCTGTAGATCTTATATTTCTAAATATAATATTCTATGCAGCCAGTACAGCCAGTACAAGGAACTACAAATACCGTTAATATGAAAAATGAAAAATAAAAAAATTGAAGAGAACACTTTGAATCCCTGTCCCATGGTCTGTTCCAGCCCCTGAAAGGAAAATATACTCTCAAGGTTATCAATCATGCGAGTAACAAAGAAATTAAGTTTTATATATTTGTTCTTATACCTGGCTTCAATAAGTGTGATTTCGTATTTAGTTTTTCATCTGATTTGTAAGATGAGAAAATGAGATTATTTTTATTTCTTCTAGATAAGGAATATGAGCCTTGAATCAATTGGAAGTATTAACACACTATAATAAAGGATGTAAGACTTGAGCCAGCAAACAGTTATCATCTTCCTAAATCATATAAAGAAATGCCAGTACCTGTGAAGAAAGCTGAAGCACTCACGAATAAAAGGATCACCCAGTGCAAGGTTTCATGCCTTCTGAAGTGGAAAGCTCTTAGGAAGAGAATCCACACGGCAGCTCCATGAAGGTTTGTTAATGAAGGTGACCCACAGCCTTTGAAACCTTCGCTGCTATAAAGTCTCTTGACTATTCCTTTGCTCTGCCAAATTTTTTATGCAATAAATACTTATGATTGTCTCATAGCTCTAAGGGTTTCTTACAGCATACAAAAGCCATATTTGACTACATTTCTATATAGAACCATTACTATTTCTAATTCTCTATTCAAATAAGAGATGTATTTTTTTATTTTACATGACTGCTTACTCTAAGCTGCCGAGCAAGTGAAATTCAAATAATAAAAAGATTGGAAATGTCTAGTAATCTCTATCAACTTTAATCTCAGCATGATCTGTCTTACCTACTTGTGATTACAATCCTTCCTGTTTGGCCACCTACTTGATTTCATTGATTTCTTAAATTACCTGGGCTAAAAAAAAAATACTTCTATCAGGTAGCTAATTCTACCTGCAATCTTTTTACCCCCTTTAACCTTGAGATTCCAAAGACTTCAAGAGAATACAAAACTCACAGAAATTCCATTGTGAAGGAAAAATGCCAAACTGGCCAAGAGAGAGATGGGGTTTGCAGCTCTCCAATGAAGGGATGGTGAAGGCTGCATGAAACAAAGAGCCCAGTTAAATGCATTTCAAAATAAAACATTATTCCAGGTTTGTTTGTACTAAAAATACTGCTTTACAGATCATCTATCACATTTTCATTTTTCTGATGAATATCTCAAAAATATCGATAATTTTTTATACACATTAAGCAGTTCCCAACAAGAACAAGCCCTAATACTCTTTGAAGCATCACAAAACTCCTTCTTTGCCTGCAGGAGCTCTGCGGCATTCTGTCTGGCATGTGATCCCAAAGTGGAAAAATAAGAGTAAGATACCAGCACTGAATAAAAGCTAAATAGCACTCGTATCAACTGTGTCTTTCACTTGGGCTAAGAAGCAAATAAGACTCTCTGAACAGCAGCTGGAGACTAATTTATAGCTATCAGCACTTTGCTCTTGGTAGACAAACGCTTGATATTTGTTGATATGAAACTATTAAAATATTACAGCATACCCATACTTTAAATTCACAACTCCCAAAGAGCATGCCATTATGCTCAGACATAAGAAATCATTAACACACTAACAAGGCAGCAAGAATACTACAGGGAAAATAAAATTTGACTTAGTTATCGGCTTCATAAAGTACATCAGAGTACAGATAAAATGACTGTTTCTGTCAGTGCATTTACATGGCCCCATTTGTTACTTTTCATAGCCTTTCCAACTGTATTTCTTACTTAGGCATTAGCTTAAACTGGCCATCAATAAACAAGGTACACCATGAATTCACAAGTTCATCTATCTGGCGACACAAGAATGATATCGTACTGGCTCTGCCTGGGATGGAGTTAACTTTCTTCCCAGCAGCCTGTACGGTGCTGGGCTTTGCATTTGTGGCTACAGCAGTGTCGGTGCCAGACCAGTGTTTTGGCTACTGCTGAACAGTCCTCACACTCCATCGGGGCCATCCCTTCAGCTCCGCACCACCAAGAGCCAGTAGGCTGGGAGCGTGTCTGTATCGTCCGCGTTTGTCAGTGTTGTGATGATGTTACTTTGGCTTTGGTGTGGGGAATTTCTGTTGCCGACGCAAGCAAAGTTTGTGAAAAGCGCATAATGAGTTTACATTTTAATGACGATTCATAAATATGTATTTCAAAGAGGAGTAGGGTGGAATGTACCAGGTGCGGGTGCCCAGGTGCTGGTGGGGGGCTGCAGAGGACCCACCTCAGGGCACAGCCCAGCCCCACAGCCAAGGTGGCAGCGCCTCTAAAAATACTTATTTAATGCTGCACAGCAGTTGTGGGAGAGAGGAGTGAGGAAAAACATGAGAGAAACAATCCTGCAGACACCAAAGTGAGGGAAGGAGGAGGGGGAGGAGGTGCTCCAGGCACCCGAGCAGAGGCTGCCCTGCAGCCCGTGGTGAGGCCATACAGATTTATCCTGAAGGACTGCAGCCTGTGGGAAGGAGCCACACTGGAGCAGTTGGTGAAGGACTGTATTCCCTGGGAGGGACCCCATCCTGGAGCAGGGGAAAAGTGTGAGGAGCAGCAGAGAGGAGCTGTTATGGACTGACCACAACCCCCATTCCCCATCGCCCTGCACCGCTCGAGGAGGGTGGCAATGAAGGAGTGAAGTTGAGCCTGGGAAAAAGGGTAGGGGGCTGGAGGTGTTGTTTTAATTTGTATTTGGTACAACTCTGTTTTAATTGGTAATAAATTTAGTATCCCCAAGTCGAGCCTGTTTTGCCTATGACAGTAACTGGTAAGTGATCTTACTGTCTTCAGATCAGCCCAGGAGCTTTTCCATCTTATTTTCTCCCTCTGTGGTGTTGAGGAGGGGGGGAGCGAGAGAGAGGCTGGGTGGGCAACTGACAACAAGCCAGGGTCAGCCCACCACAGCCGGTTCAGGATATGGACTTCTCAGTCCCACATTTGCACTGTGGCCTTAGTCCATGTACCCTGCGTGCATATTATGTCCCTCAGTACAGCTATGGTAAATCTCCCTGCAAGAAATCGTTGCCATTCCACATTTATTTCCCACTCACAGCTTGAATAATCATTTCACTCTGTTATGAACATACTTTCAAAGGTCTAAATGTCACCAGTGAAGCTTCTTCCTTGCAAATACTGATATTGAATTTCAGTGCCTTTCACTTCATCCATCAGTGGAAAGCAATATTTTGTCAGTAATCCAAGCACTTCTAATTGACAAAATCTGTGCTCTTAATGCCTGTCATTCAGGCATCATAATTGTAAAATCATTTTTCACCAGCACCATCAATACAATATAATGAATACTATTGCAGAAAGACAGTATAAAACACAGAAGGAAACTAAGCAGTAAAGGTAAGGAAAATTTTGAGATTCACAGCTAACAACACAGACACATAAAACTTTAGTACCATATCAGTTACGGGAATATTTTCTTATATGAAGCATATTTTGCAACCCTGTTTTGTACTTAATCATATATCTCTAACAAAGGACAACTATAAGGACAATGATTTTACTTAAGTTAGTATTACCATTCCATTTCTAGCCTGTTTGTGTTGTATTATTATAGTATATGATGTGAAGCATGTAATCTATATTATAAATTAGAATTTATAATACAGACAAAGAAGTAAGGAAGTATCATGACGTACACAATGCAAGGAATACGACTACAAGGGATCATTACCTTATTGTACAAAATATATTTAGTATTTGAACTTAAAAAGTTCAAGAGAATTGTGGAACGATAAGAAGGCTCTGGTAAAGTACTAAGCATATGCAAAATTTTGCAGTGTGCTTTGCGTTGCATTATGTGCAGTAAAAGTCACTGAACAATGTCATCAACATGTGCTTCTCCCAGATTGAACCATTATATATATGTAACTCCTATTCAAATATATTTGTATTGAGGTAAAATTAGGGTAATATTGAATTGTTTTTAAACGTAACCTCACCCTTAAATTGAATATGATCTGAAAACAGAGGTGAGGAACAGGCATTGCCTATTAACTGACTTTTTAAAAAAGGTGAAAAAAGTCCTTTATGATATTACAGTAGCAAATTTCTTACAGTGAGCTAGTAAATCTTGCAAATATGTGTTTGTCCACTCTAAACTAGTGCCTTAGTAAATGAATAAACTGGAGGTTAGAATGGGATTTTGCATATCTATAGTCTTGCCCTAGGGCTAATCCTAAATCTTGTAGCTGCTTAAATATTGTGTGTGGTTTTAATAGAAAATAGCCGCTTTTACTCCCTTTAATAGCTGACAGCTCAAAAAGGTGCTTGCTTATCTCCTGAAATATCTAAACAGTGCCAGTGTGTGAAAGCTCCTTTTATCTATCTCCTAGGTGACACTTAATATGAATTCCATTCAGATAACATCCTTGTTGCCAGTCAAACAGAAAAAGAAAAAAAGTATCCACATGCATATACCCAGTAAAGTTAAGCTAAAGCCTCCACAAAAAATCAGTAAGCAGCTTCTTTATATTCCTTCAAATTATGGAGAAAAACAAAACAAAACAAACACACAAAAAAACGCAATCCCCCTAATAATAATCAACTAAATGTTACATATTTAGGTGAACATTTTGGCTTGTATTTCAACAGCTTACGCTAATTCAGATCAGCAACATATACACTGTCCTTAAACACAGTCTAATTATAAAACATTGCTGCATTCCTATCTTCTTATTACTGCCTGAAAAATCACGACTGAACAATAACTTCTTTACTGCAGACAGATCTGGCAGTTTATGACCATGCTTTGCTGAGGCTCTTCCTTTTTAAGACCTCTTTTAAGAGCTCTTCCTTTTCAAATAGAAAGAGTTCTTCTGCATGCCTCGATTTACAGTATATTACTCTGAAGACATCAAAATATGGGAAACGTACCTTTTTATGTCTTTCAGTCTCACCTTAGAAATTATAGTGACAAACTTTCAAAAATAATAATGCAGTATTTCATCCAACTGAGTTATTGTTGGCTTACACATTTCATTATACCTGCATCCATTTTATATCTGCTTAAATAGATCTTTAAAAGACAGCTATTCTCTGCCTTCAGAATTCAAGATTAGTCATTAAAATGCTGTGCGTATTATTAGCCTGTATAGAGCAAAAAGGCTAATCTAGAAAACAGTTCTCTTTTGCTATTCAGTTTGACAGTTGGCACTGTGTTTTGATCTCAAAAATTGAAAGAGTTACTGTAGCCCCATCACATTTTTTTTCTCCTCACTCTTTCTTTAAAACCAAACCCAAAAGTACAGTCCCCAAGAGGGACATCAGAACTACCTCTACATGATCTCTGCCATATTTATCAATTTTTTACCTGCTTAAAAATCGAGGGAACACCAAAAAATGGAAGCTTTCATCACTGATTGAGGAAATCTGTCCTGTAGTCTCTCTCCTTACCAGACCCTTTTGTTCTTTGTTATTTCCCATTGAGAAATTATTCCACAAGGACGTTGGTATAACTGCCAGTAATTTAATTTTCAAAAAAACCCCACATTTCCAAACACAACAGAAAGCTATGCATTATCATTAACTGCAAATTTGTTTTTAAGTATCACCTCGAGCAATTTCCCCTAAAAATTGTTCCCAGCACATAGCCACCCTTGCCCTTCCACCAAACCCTCACAAGATTACAAGACGCAAGAAAAACTGGATCAATTTCAAAGTGCATTGGTTTTATCCCTAACCACTTTCATATCAGTCCCCAGATGCTCAAATCTTTGTGAGAAAATAACAGAAACCCAACAGAGTTGGGACTGTATCAAAGCCATAGATTTTAAGATTTTCCTGCAAATTTTACAAAATCTTAAAATCTATTTGCAGATCCCCCCAGAAACAATTTTGAATCACTAGAGCTAAGCTTTAGGGTATGTTCAGGAGAATGTTTGCACTGAGGCCCACATCTGCCTCATCCTATGGGTGAAGCAGAACCCAACTCTGCTTTAGAATCCATACTCTAGTAGCAGAGTACCACATTGCTAAAGCTATAAAAGAAATGGAGAACACACTCACTGGATCATACCTGTCTATAACGCAACTTCTTAGTTTCTGAGTCAAAACATCCAGTTCCTTTGGAGCATCGACTGGTTTGACCCTCTCTGCCCAAACACCTGGTTGTAATGTGCAAAAAAAAAAAAAAAAAAAAAAGAAAAAGCACAAATCTTTAAAACACGCGATTGAATTTCTAGATTAAAATATTAAAATAAACAAGTTTTAATATCAGATTGCAAACTTTTACACTTCTAACTCCCCACCTCTAAAAACAGATACCAGAACTGATGTCTATTTTTTTTTCTTTTCGACTGATAACCAAATAAGAAATTTCATATTAAGCCTGCGCATTAGAAATTCTGTTGCTATTTTACCATGTGTCTTTTACCTAGGGATGACAGCTGAGATGAGCCCTCAGAGGCCTAGAGGGAAAAAGCACCAGAATCTAAATGAAAACTCCAGCCACTTCCTTGAAACCTGAGTATCCCAATCTACTGACTAGCTAAAATATATTGGAATTAAAGCTTCCACAAAATTCTCAACCAGAATAATGTGTAAGAATCAAAACATATTTACTTTTTGTGACACATTAGATTACAACATTCTGTTAAAAGCATGATTTTTCAGTCAGTGAAATTCTGTTGAAGGTTTATTGACACTGAATCGTGACAATAAAAAATGCTATAGCCACATAAGGTCTTAAACTAGATATAACGGATTACTTTAAATGCACACTGGAACTGGAAAACAAGGCTTTCAACTATTTTTGGCATGCATTTGAGATGACCTTTTTGTTCCACCTCCTGAATATTATTGTCCTTCTCATGGTAATGCAAAATGCCCTATCTTATGATTAGCACTACTGGACATAGAAATATTTTATCTTTAAGGCCAGAATGTGACAAAAATACTCACAAAATAAATATAGACTGCCTCTGACCCTAATATATGTATTAGGTTGTAAAATGGCCATTTCTGTCAGGTTATCTGAAAATATTTGGGTCAAGCGTATTGTAGCAAACTAGGAAATATATTTTCCCCTTTCCCTGCTGTAGCAGAAAGGTAAAAGTTATGTTGCTACTTTTTGCCCTGGAAGAGGCCTCTTTTCCTGTCAATCCAGCATAAACATCAGCAAAAAAGAAAACGTAACTACACATTCAAAGGAAGAAAAAGCCAAGGACAGATTTGTTTTGTATTACTTAATACATGACATGAATAATTGAGTGAGCCTTTTTTTATCCTCAGTTTCTATGCATAAATCCCATCATTCAGAGTGAAAACACTACCCCCACTCAAACTGCTTACCGATGTTATTAGAAACCATAAAGTCAAAATCACATGCCTGAAAATCTGTTTTGAAAATAGTGAACTTCTGAAGAGCATATATTAATCACATAACTTGGCTTAGCAGCATGAGAGGTTTTATTGTTGTCTATTAAGAACAATTTTTTTGTTTGTTTGTTTCATCTAAAAATTGCTTTATTTTTTTCATTAATTAATAGTTATATATAACACTGATGCACCAGAACTGTGTCATGAAATATTATTGAAGAAAAATTAAGGAAATGCAACAGGTATTTTAGCTGCATGAAGAGGTATACAACAAAAACCAATTCTGAAATACATTCACGTGCTTCAGAAATGAACAATTAACAACCTGTGAAGGAATGATTTAGGAAGTTTATTATAGATACGTTTGACAAAGTGCATTTACACCTAGCTAATCAGAAAACTATCGCTTAAAGCCATCCCAAGATGCTGATTACCATCAACATGCGAGTACTAAAAAGCCAGGCGGTTTTACTCATCGATGGAGTTGTGTACATCAGACAAAAAAAGGTTTTTAATAAAGCATCTCTCTCTGATTCAGAATGGTCCCCTATGCTATCCAAAATGACAGCTCAACCTTCGTTACATTAGTAAAACACAAGTCACACGCAGACTATTGCGGTCTGACATCTTAATGCAACTGATTCCTGCAAAACGCCACAACTGTAGCTCCAGGGAATGAATTCCCCTATTGTTGGCGCCGAATCATTTGCTAGACTGGCACAGCACTGGCCAGCTGGCGACATGGGAGCAGGACCAAAGCCCACAGGATGCTCCCTGGCTGCCAGTTCCCTAGAGGACACTGCATGAGAAGCCGAGCCGGGAGAAATGGGCTGCCACCACAGCCCGGACCCCCAGCCAGTGGCACAGCAGGGATTTGGAAGCGATGGCTGCCGCCACCGGCTCCTCCGTTGCATCCCCCTTGACAGTAGCAGCCCTCCTCACCGTGCCAGGCAGAGCACGCAGTGACAATCACTGGCAGTGGTAAGAGGGCCTGGAGAGAGGGAAAGGAAAGGGGAGCTGGAGCTGTAGTGAAGTGGCTCTAACGCTCTCATAGCAAACGCGGTTGCAACATAGGGCAGTGAGATCAGGCACGCTGCATGGATGAAGAGAAGTCCGTATCTTCCCTCAGTTCCAAGAAAAGCATCAACGTAAAACAGACTCTTAAAAGTTTGAAGGCTGGTATTTCCTGCCTGAAATCGTTCAGGGTGATCATTCCTGAGGGTGTTCATATTTCTGCAGAAAAGGGGAGGAAAAGATCAATTTTTTCATCAGTCAGTGAGAGAGATCATTGGATGTACTTCCATTTCTACATGCAAATGACCTTTTTTGTTTAAATCCAACTTCATCCCTCTTGAATCCCAGCAACTAACTCAGAGCAGAGAAAGAGCATAACTACTTTAAATACTTAAAAAGTTGACCTGAAAGAGGAATGAAGCCAAAGAGTGGGATCAAATCCTGATAGTCTCTCACCTTACAGAAGTCTGAGGCACGTTGCCTGCCCTGGCATCTCAGTCCTGAGTCACACCTGGGGCTGACAAGCACTCCTTTCCCTCACAGTTCCACATAATTCAAGGCTTTTTTACTTAACAGTTTGTTGTATCGAAGCCCAGGGTAAGTAATAACCAGTGAATCTCAAGAGATTTCAGGGTTTAATTCAGAGAAACATCTGAAGGGCCTTACATCCCTTCAAACGTAATGAGCTGAATAACTCATAGGAATCAGGCCTCTGTTGACATTTCCAGTAACTTGTTTTTAACAAGAATTGAAATATGACAACAGCCTCCCCTGTTGTTTCAATATTTCTTTATATTTTCCTAAGCAAAATCAGACATAATAAATAGAGTGGGGGGAAGTCGGGGGTGGGGGGAAGTCGGGGGTGGGAGGGGGGGAGTGGAGCAATAGACAATGAAGTTAAAGAAACACAATTTAATGGTACCTCGAGTCTGAAACACAAAATGCAAAGGTTTTTATGCAGCTGATTGGTTAAACATGGTTTCCAATTTTGTTGTCATTTTTCCCCCAAACATTTTAACCAAAACTGAAGAAACAGTCTGACATTCTATCTTAACAATATCACATCTTTGGTAAAATGTGAGCTCTTCTTCAGTATTGTTTTACTTGAAATTTGCTTGTTCAGGCTACTGAATCACGCTAAATCTGCATTATTATTCTTAGATAACAAACCTTGTCACCAGAGATTATTTTCCATAAGTCATGGCATGGTACCTAAGTTTTGCTTTAGTCTCAACACGAACATAATACAAGATAGGCAGAGATGTCACTAATTTGCTATATGCAGCCTTGAAATTCGGTCACAGATGAGGTTTTTAAAATAAGCAAAGCTGATGGCATCAGTCTGTTCAAACACACATGTAAGTTTTTTAGTACAACCCTTCTTAATGTACATTTTCCTTGAATGATAATTTTAGGTCTTTGCAAAGTGTCAGCCTGTGTGATTTCCAAGTTATGTGATGGGGCTACTCACTACTGACATGCCTGCAACATCCTTGATAATTCTACCCCCAGGGGCGTAACTTCTGTTTAATAACCAATTTCATTCCTATTGTCAACGCAGTGGCTGTCCTCTGCAGCCATGGTGCTACGTCACCCTATGACGGTAAAAATGCATTCTGGAACAGGTTGTTCCCTGCTGTAATTCCTTTGAAGCCAACTCATTTGCATCAAGGGTGAACTCAGATCACAGTCTTTCAAGTTGAACTCCTCAGTATTTCTTGAAGGCAATCCAAAGAATGACTTCTTGTTTCAAAAAAATTCTCATGAAACATTTTAGGTACCACTGTGTACTATTTCAAGGCAGGATTATTTTATCTGTAATATTAGTCTAATCTAAAGCATACAATAGCTTCTGAACTTTTCAAGACACAATTATCTTTCAAGTACCCGAAGTGAAAAGGTCACAGCAAAGATATTCTGAGTGGATTTAATAAACTGATAATAGGTCTGGGTCTCCGGTCCTTAAGTAAGGTTTCTCTTCGGTTACATACCCATAGTTTCTAGAACACAGAAAAGATTAGAAATATTACTTTGTCAGATGTTAAATCAATTATTCTTACTTTTCTCTCAAGCATAACATCTTTTTCCATTCCCTTTCATTTTGCTTTGAGTTGCTCAATCTTTTTGACCTCTGAATACAGATGTCAGGAGCTATTCCAATTGTATTAGAATATTTTATGGTCTGAAGGTTCTTTATCCACATCTTAACTTGTCTCTAAGAAGGCTGGGAGGTTGCTCTAGTTTCAGGGACATAGAAATAACTAAACTTTTGCGAATTTCACGTCAAATATAATACCAAGAGCAGAGAAATAGTATTTTTCGAAATGTCAAAAATGAACCATGCCAGTCTGCTTGAATTGGAAGAGACAAGTAGATAATCCTATAAAATCAAAATCAAATAGTCCACAACACATTTAGTATTTCAATGAACTAACAAGTAGGCTATGGTCACACAAACTGTATCATGTTAACAGGTATCACATGATTTTTTCCCCCTACAGAATATTAAAATTACAATACAAGTATTAAAACAAAAAAGGTCTAGCATGATACTGTCAAAACGATGTATATGGCTGGGATGTTTTTTTGTCCTGAAAGACAGATGCTTTACCCTCAGTAAGGCAGGAATTTATTTAATGTTGATCCAGCCTCACCTTGGGTATTGTGTGCAGTTCTGGGCGCCACAATTAAAATGCACCCAGGCGAGGGCAATAAAGCTGGTGAAAGGCTGGAAGGCATGCCCAGGCAGGCATGGACAAGGACACTTGGATAATACCTTTAATATGCTTCCATTTTTGGTCAGTCCTGAAGTGGTCAGGCAGTTGGACTAGCTGATTGTTATAGGTCCCTTCCAATTGGAACTATTCTGTTCCCTTCTACCCTAAATCTTACAAATTTCAAAAACTGAGAGAACAAGATAGCTGTCTCCTGCTAACCCACATTCAAAAACAGTTTTGCTATCAGTTAAAGGGATAGGACTTCACCCATTTTTATGAAGCAAAGAACAATACAGTCCCCTCCTCAACCATTAAAATAGCAACAGCTGAACACCATCTTTTCTCCTCGGTCATTTCTCCAAGCACGCTGCCACATTGGGTCTGCCAAACTTGTCTCTCGCTTTCTTGCACTGTCCCCAATGCAGTTTGCCCCAGGAGATGGAGACAGGCTTCAAGTTGGTGGCACTGGTGTGGCAGGGGAGTGGGAGGCTGAGGTATATTTCCCTTTACTCTCTCAGCTAAGTCTGCTTCTTAGTCATGTTGCTAAGGGTGTGAATCCGTTGTGAACACAAAAGGTCCTTACACCCTGGGAAAAAAACCAGGTGATATCCTCTGCTCATGCACACAAGCCCCACACTGTTCAACACCTGGGCTTGCACAGAATATCACTATATTGGACAAGCAATGCTCGGACAGAACAAGCTCCGTCTTGCCGACTTTTTCCTGTCTCTGATGATTATCAACAGTAAGCACCTAAGTACAAAAACTGAGCAATATAGCAATACATTTCCCGAATATTCTCCCAGCCCTTGACTGCAGAAGGAATTTCTGTGGAAAATCAGATTCTACCCAGTGAGATAGTGTATCCTATTTCCTTCTAAAAGAAAGGTACAAAAGAAACTGAATTGTCACAGTTGGTGGTCCCCAGAATTAGTAACTGTGTTGCCGGGTAACAAAATGTAAAGGTCAATGTACCATCTATATTGTACATTCTCTAACCATTTTTACGATCAGACATGTAAGCTCCTAGATGTCAATATCTCATGTTCACGTAAAACAGGACCCCAACAGAATTGCATACCCATTGTAATAATTGGTTGCTTTATTTATCATTTCTTTAATTCAGCGGAGAAAAATGTACTTTTAGGTGCACTTGACCTAGGCTAAGCAAACAAAACAATGCATTAAAACATGTTTTCTCCTTATTTTCCTCCAAGAATCCACCATTAATAGAAAACACTCTACAGTTAGGAACAGATGAGGTATCTAATTATCTGGTGCAACCCCAGAACTGCAGGCTTTCCAGGCAGACATATCCTTCCCTGATACAAAATTGAATACATCTTTGAAACTCGGCTTGAATGTTTTACTAAGTTTGCACGAGTAATTAAGTATCATATTTCTTAACAAAGCTATCGCTTCCTATGTATAAACAAAACATTGAGACTTGGTGTGCATGGCATTATTTGGACATATGCCAAAGTTCCTTATTGCAGCTGGCTAATTGCTGTATGATTTTAGATACTACAGCATCCGTTTTTAATTTTGTCACTTGTCTGCTGTGCCAGAAATCATTCACAGGAGCAGAATCTACAATTAAAATTTCTGCAATATACAAAGAGCGGCAAGAATGCGAATAGTGTGCATTTAACAGAACTGGACTGGGTCAGCCTTTGGGCTATGTGTTTCCTGAATTCAACTGATCTTCAGCAAGGCTTCATTACATTCCTCCCACAACATCTAAATGTAGTCACCTGCAAGACAAGGAGCTCACTCCCCCAGAAACAGAAACAAAAGGAAAGAATTAAAAGTTAAAGTTGCTACATACACAAGACTCTTGTATAAAGTCATGAAATCAAGGCAATGAAAATGCAAAAAGCTTGACAGTGTCACTACCTTGTAGTGTAATCATTCCTCTGCATGCTTTCATACTTCTTCCTCCGAGACACAGTCTACCAGGAGTTAACTATATGAGAACATCAAACTTCATTAATTTCTGCAGTCTCTGCCTTCATAGCTGAAAAACCACGTCAAATTACTACAGGAGTATAGCTTAAGAGGTGAAAGTCACAATGCATATTAGTCAAAAGATTTTTAGAATGATCTTGTGACTTGGTGATTCAACATTTTTAAATGCCCAAAAGTTGCAAGTTTACAAATAAAGCCTTTATTTTCCTCCCTAGACACAAGCTTAATTTCTCCCTCTTGCAGCTACCAGATATCAAGAAGCTCCACCCTTTCCTCCCTAAACTCATCAGCTTTCCAGCCACACTTTACCGCATGCACCAGATTATGCACCCAGCTTCCTCTTTGTGTATTTCTTTCAGGGCATTACCACTCCTGAATGGACGAGAGAGACATTCTACGAAGACAGGAAGGCCAGAATCCTCATGTGATTCGTGTTTACTCAAGGTAGTTATAACTTTGCTCTTGGAAGAAGCAGGAGGGTAGTGCTCATCATCATTATTGAGAGAAGCCTATAGGTTCAGGTCCCTTGAAAATGCTGGAAGAACACATCTGTTTTTGAGAAGTTAAATTTACAGTTCCTTCAAAGATGAAGAATGAACACCTCAACCTCTGCTCAAGAAGGTGTCAGTATCAGAAAGTGGTACTGTCTCCTTAATATTTTTTTGACAACATAACACCAGAACATGCCACAGTTCACCCCTGTAACGACATTGAAACATACACCTTGAGGATGGATTATTCTGCTTATTCCAGACTCTTGCCTGAAGATGCCTCTTTTTCTCCAAGGATTGCATGCCTAATTGAAATGGCAGCAAAAGCTACACTAGGAAAATGTGACCAAAGGACCTGGTCTTAAGTATGGAACTGGCCCTGATCAATCATAAAGTCTGGATAAGAAAAAATCCCCAAGTCAATCTCCAGATATACAAATAACTGCGTATTGAAATAGAAGACAGGCACAAAAAGGTCTCAGAGTGAACTGGTGACAAACAAGCACAACAAAACATGCACAGGAGAAAACCCTCAGCTTTAAGAGAACTTGAAGTGCTTTTATTTTTTTCTGTTTCGTCATTCTTCACTCTGAAAAATAATTCACCTTACAAGTCTTAATTTATACAGTATATATACTATTTATGCAATGCTTATCACAAAAAAAAAATTACCATATTCCAAAATAGTATTTCTAGTACTTAAGTTCATATAATGAGCTTCTGAATTGGTGGTGGTGGTATCTCATTTCCACAAGTATTAATTTTCTGGATTAAGCTATTTTCTGATTAAGCTATTTGATACTTAGATAATCAAAACCACTTTTGCCCTGCATTTTTATACTTGGCTTTTTACAGAATAAAATCAGAAAAGCCATAAGAATCTACCACCAAGAAATTATTTGATAATCAAAGAGTAAAACCACCTTATGTACTCAGATAGCAATGAAAAAGTTCAATGTCATTGGACATTCTTATACAGAACTCAGAATTACCATTGGATTTCCCACATTTTTATTTTCACATCTTAGAAATGGAATTTTTTTCTTTTTTTTTTTTTTTTTTTTAAAAAAAGAAAGATTATCATGTTTTGTCCCTGGTTACGAGCAGAATAGGAAGTACATCAAAAGGTTGCTGATGGAGATAGTTGCTACAGATCAACAACAAGAACAACCGAAGTTAATGCTTGTGAAAATGAGAACTCAGTATCAGCAGTTCAGCTGTTCAGTACCTAAATGTTAATGCTAGAAATACTGTTTTGGAAGAAAAAGTTCATTTTCTTTTTGGATTACCACCATCACTTCATGACTTTAGCAGAAAAGCAGATGGTAATACCCCTCAAGAGATCAGTTGTGTTCTTGTTGAGAAAGACTTAAAATAGCAGAAGAGAGATCAACATTAAGAATTGTATCTGCCAAAAGCTAACTTCTAGTACTGTATGATTACTGTTCTTCACTAGGCTTAGAAGAGAAAATTTCCATTGTCAAATGTTTTTAATGTCAACCATTATCACTTTTGGAGGTGATAATTAGTCAGCTAACACTACATGAAGAACATAAACTGAACACATAATACGTTCTTTTCTAACTAACACAGGAAGTATAATTACTTTTCCATTGCTGCAACATCCCAAAGTCAATAAAAGACAATAGGTTCTGAAAGCTGAGATAAAACAGGATAAATAGAAGGCATCCATCAGCAGCAATCTTCTTGTTTTAAGTTCTGCCTAACTTCCACTAGAGGTTGAATTCCTTCTGAGAAATTCAGTTCTACCTATATTCTTCTATTGAGTTCCGTCCTGAACAGGTTCAACAGATTATTTTGCATTAAAATGCCTGCAGATTATTTTATAACCAGCTTCTCAGAATTTAATCAGCAAGAATTTAGTCGTATACTACCTGTTTTGCCATGATAAAAGTTAACTTTTTTCATTAGATCCTATTTTGGTTTTTATCCTTACTGCACCTACAAAACACACTGAAATCAGCTTAATTCTCCTTACTTTAAAACTGAGCTGTCTGCTAAACCTATTTCAGAGATAATAATTTGCTATGTTTATAGTGAGTATGTTCTAAATTGATCTAATTAGAGTGTCTTGAGAATAACGGTTGCAAGACCTGTTCTGATTAAAGCACCAATTTTAGCAATTTATGGGGTTTTTTTCTGAAATAGACTCCTTTGGGGCTGAGGTTGTTTATTGTTTTGCCTCAGCTCCATAACTTGGAGAGGGAGAGGGTACAGTATCAGTTAGTTATCTTTATATTTGTCTTTATAAATTATAAAAAACACTACATTTTTTTTGCGATATTCTAAGTATTCCTAATGAGTGTAGAAAATACCATACCTTTCACAGCAATATCAGACAGTATAAAAATAAGGGTCGGGTGCGGGGTATGGTGTGTTAAAGGCCTTTATTTGCTCTCGTTTTTAAGAAAGAGATCCCCACATTACATGAGAACTGATAAAATTCAGTACTTCTTTTTCGGTTTTGAAAACACAATGACATTTTTTGGTTTTGTTTGAGAGTGACAGTTAGACCGACATGATGACATGTGCCCATGGTATGGTTGAGAGGAGGCGTTTGTCAGGGGGTGGATCAGGAAAGAGGAATGATACCAGATATGATAGTGCTCTGAGGTGGATTATCTTCCCAGGATTGCTGTGGTACCCCACATTGTCGGCGACTTAACTCTGCAAGCTGATGGGGGTTTTGGGAACGGATTCAGCAAAACACCCGAACATCAAATTTGTCCTTAAATATACCAAGCAAAGTACCCTAGTGTAATATCACACACACCATTATACCAGCTTAATCACTAGGAGCTGTCTACAAAAACCATGTTGTTGCACATAACCTCAGTACAGAAAAGAATCAAACTATAAACTTATGACACCTGCCCCAATATTCAGAAATACACTCTGCAGGATAAATTAGCCTGAACTATTTGCCACACTGCCACTGATAATACCACCACAATGAGAGCACGTATTTCTATAATATACTCCCGTTTCCACTATAAGCAAGACATGAGATAATATCCCCCATAAAGTTAACTAGCGGTGGGTGGGGGGAATCCACAAAAACAACCAAACCCAACCAACAACAGAGAAACTTCCAAGTGTGCAAACCAAGATTTTGCCTTATCTATATGGTTAGATTGTTATACCACAACCACACTCATATTCCAGCATAAGGATGCCTGTAGGCATGCTAACTATGCCCCGGGTTGTTTCAATATCACTGACCATTAAAATTCAGCAAACTGCATCAGCAACCACTCAACAGAGAATGAAGGTACCAATGCAAGCGCCCTGAATGATGACTGTATAAAGCGTTGACCATATACACAAACTCAAAGAAAGCAAAACATTTTGTGTTTTCTTTGAGAAAAGCCACATAACAAGGATACTCTTGTGACTGCACATGGCTCGGTATTTAGTTGGACAGAATGCTGTTTCTTTTATTCAAAAAACAAAAATCATAGTACTCATTGCTGACATTTCAGCTGCCACTATATAAGAGCAACCTGCATAAATTAGAGGATATACATTCACTTGCAAATGGAGAGACAGAAGATTAATTCATTGCATTTAAAGGTTTCAGACAGGGCCAGGCTAGTAAATTAGCTATCTGTAATGAGGGAACTGAAGCTTACGTTTTTTGAAGAATAGGCAGAATTGGAAAACAATTTCAACGTTTCGCTTTCTTTCCTTCATCTTCTGTCATAAGCAAACAAATAAAATTCCTTTAATTCTTCCCCATGTGTTTCACAGATGAATAGATGAAATGGAACAGAACAAAGATGGAGAAAATCTGTTTAAAATAGATCATATTGACCAGGGAGGATGCAAGCAAGAGGCTACAATATGAGACACTGGTAGCAGTATCCTGGGACAGGTTCACTCTTAAAGCATACCAAGAGGCATTCAGGGTCTTCACCTCTTGTTGAAAACTGAATTTCTTCTCAGAAAGCATAAGCAGGAATGAAATCTCTCTAATGATTTTTACATTTACCTCTGGATAATTCTTCAGTAATTACCATTCTAACTCTAAAAGATAGGGCTTTTGTTGACTGAAGAGATAACGCACCAAGCTCTTATACAAGAATCTGCTGTTGGAAAATAGTACCCAAGTCTAAGAGCAGCAAAATTGCCGAGCATTAGCCATATTGCCAGGTTCACAGCCAGTACTCAAGATATGGCAACAGACATTCCCTATTGCTATATCATCAATACAACCCTTCAAAATTATTTTTCCACCTAGTGAACCAGTTACTCCTGAGAAACAGCAAAGGCAAGGAACAGTTTATAATCTTCTGTCATGTACATTAACATCTTCTAATGAAGACCCAGTTTAATGAACCACTTATCGATAAGTTGAAATGTATCCCTATAGCAGGAATTACTTAAATCTCACTGAATTTCTCAGTATTGTGTCTTTTTCCATAATGAATAACGTCCTTTGATTCCACAAGCCTGTAAGGTCTGACTGATTTTGGCACTGGAGCTCTGTTTGACTGTCCTCATGGTACATCTCTACTTTACTCCAGAGGTGTAATTCCAGTTAATATGGGCATATATTGACATCTGTTTGAATGATCAGCCTGGGTTTCACAAAGCCAGCAAAATTTGTGAAGAGGCCTTAGTAAAAAAGGCTCCCACAGACCACAATACTCCACAGCACTACTGTAACAAATTATCTCATTTAAAGCCAACCAAGGTATACATACCTATATGAGAACCAGCCACACTTTGGAACTTGAGCAGCAATGGGTTGTTTATCCTCAAAATAACTCTCAGGAGTGCCTTTATTTTGTGTACTATTACATTAACTTCTATACACCATAGTTTCACCTAGGGAGTACTTTGAAATAAGAACATAACATAACATTTGAACATTTCTTTGTATGATCTCTGAAGTATGGGCTTTACACCCAGGTATTAGAGAGATATTTCTATCAGGATCTTTCAAAAAGTGTTCTATTTTAAGTATAAGAAAGATCTAGCAAGACAATGACAGTACATCTCAAATAATGAAAAGCATTACCCTTTTTATTTTGTTAGATTAACACACACAGCAATTTCTAACACCGAAACGCTCAGCACATACTACACAGGTTCCACTGCTATTGTTTACATTCAGTCAATATTTAAAAAAACCAAAAAAACAAACAAGAAAAAAAAAAAGGTCCACCTACTACAGGTCTACATGGCACTAAGTAGAAAATAGAAAGATGTCTCACAACAGTTCACAAACCAGATTTTTAAAAGAGCTCATGCCAGCTTTACTCACCTTCCAACATCAATGGTAGTATACCTAAAGGCAGACAACACAGGCGTATGTTTTTCAGAATCATATCCTATGCATTTTTTTTTTTGTAGAGTATAGCTCACAAGAAACTGTACTAATAAATAACATCTTGGAGCTGAATTTGCCTCCAGTGAAAACAGTGATCCGAATACTGTGGACATACAATATCTTAGAAATTTGGTTTTACTTATTTTCACTTAAGAAACACGCTACATTTAGAAGGCCGAAGTTCATCTCTACACTTTAAAATTTTTAAAAAACACAAGATCACAGAGAAGAAAGAAAATCATCTTGGGCAACCTCACGCTCTAGTTTGCTAATAGGAGCATAGCTGTTCCTCGTTAGCAACAAGTTTGCAAGCACCAGCTTGGAAACAAGGTGGCATGCTCTACTTTAAGTAGAAATGAGGCACTAATTGGAAGAAAATATCACTTTGCTTGAAGAAAAACCATAGGTCATAGTTGCATCACCCTTTTGAATCATCAGTCAGGATGGTGCGTTTTAGACCCTGACTGATTTCTGGATGCTATGCTGAAAAGAAAGTATAGGAGCACAGTCCTCCCACAGTGCACTTAAAGTAATTCAGAACTGACAGGCAATAAAAGAAATATTGTTCCTCTTCTCATTTAGAAGAACAAGAATAGCTGTATGCAATTTTATTTCTGAATTTGATAAGTGAAAAATGACTCATTTTATTAGACAAAGGCCATTTAAAATGTTAAAAAAGCCTGCTGCTATAATTTGCATATTTTTAAAATGAAATTGGTTCATCACAGAACATTTATATATAGTATTATGAGATATGTGAAAGCCTGTAGATATAAAAAATGGTTTACATTATAGCACTTTTCAGTTTTATGTTACGTTAACGATCATTAAAAGTACACAATAAAAATATCAGGTAGCTGTTCATATGTCATTTGACATTTTAGACTATCAAAGGCGGCATGATTGGAAGACCAAAATCAAATTCCTCTCCTGACACACAGCAAAAAAAGAATGGACTAAAAGGGAGAACCTGTTTTGAATTGTATGCCTCTTCCCTGCGTTTACAAATGGATGTGCCCATCAAAACTGCAACCACAAATCGGTGTATCACACATGTGACTCCAAGAGCGTGTAAACAAATGACCTTGGAGTTCTATTGCATAGCTAGCTCTCTGTGCCCCAAATCAGGCAGGTAATGAAGATTTTACAGGTTGAGAGGTTGTCCTCAAATGCACATACCATTAGCTCTCTCACAAACAGACACGCTTTTAATTAATGTACGTTGGTATAGCTGTGTTTTCTCCTTCTATCCTTTTCCCACCTGTGCCACCAAAAAAGAGTGAGTGGTGTGGAGGCAAGGTATGGTTACGCACCCAAGCAGGAAACACTTCAGTGAGGCTGCCTGGATAAACGTTAATATATATGCAAAGTAAAATCTCAAGACAGGCTTGAAAAAATCATATTGACACCATTAGAAACTCGCAATAGAATTATTACTTTGCTATGTATAGTCAAAACATAAATATCCTCTATGTTGCCAGTTCCTTAATTTAAAAAGTTTAATTTAGGAGAAATACTCTGTGTGTGTGTGTGTGTGTAACTTTAGAAGTTAGAAAACTTGATTTAGTATTTAAGTCGCTAGTCTGAAATTCAGGACATACAGTTCAGCTAAGTTAACTGCAGACTTTTTTGTGTAATTTTAAAACCATCAAATTGAATCTCTCCATAAATCTCTTTTGTCTACACTTTATTCAGGCTATGAACTGAATAGCCTGGGGAAAGAAGCAGGGGTTTTATGTGTATGAATGCTGCACCCAGCTCACAGGGCCTTGCAATGGCCATTTACACCTGAAAAATGAATAATGAGGTTGTATGATCTTTGTGCTTGCCCCATCACTCATGCCTGAGAGAAGCCCCAGTGAACATCTGCAAAGCAAACTGATCATCCTTCTCCCAAAACCTACCTTCCTTCAGATGCCTACAAATAAACTCAACTGCAGCTGTGGTGTGCCCAGAAACCAGTGTTACGCCCACCAGTGTCACGTCATGTTTTGTTTTACTCTCCTTTACTCTCCCCAATTTCCCTGTGCCTTTAGGAGTGGATATTGTCTCTTTGTCATGTGTTTTTACACCGTCTACAACAAAGAGAGTCCTGATCCATGACTTGGGATTATGGCACTCCTGTTACCAAAAACCCCACTTCCAGTACACTGCCCTGATGGACCATGGGCAGTCCCCGCTCCCCCCAGCCCCTAGGGAGCCCACAGCCCATGCAGCACCTTGACAGTGATTTTGGTGCATCGTTTTTATTCATTTGAAAAGTAACAGTACAGTGGAATCCTACTTAAGCCACCCAGCTTTTATAATTTTATATTTTATAGTAAAATAATTTTACATTCTATATAAAATTGGTAATAATAAGCACTGCAAACAGAAGTCTTAGGCTACAAACTGTTTGATAGCTTTATTTCTCTGAATTTATCTTGGTCTGTGGTCTCTGTACTTCTGTTAAGTCCCTCACTGAAACTTAGCTTAAAACACGGGGCTCTGAGAAACAAGATCTAGTTGAAGATGGCAGGTTGCTCAGAGCCCTGTCCGACGTGACCTTGAATGGTTCCAGGGATGGCGCATCTACCACCTCTCTGGGCAACCTGTGCCAGTGTTTCATCCCTCTCATTGTAAAAAATTTCTTCCTTCTATCTAGTCTAAATCACCCCTCTTTTAGTTTAAAACCATTACTGCCTGTCCTGTTGCAACAGGCCCTGCTAAAAAGTTTGTCCCCATCTTATAAGCCCCCCTTAAGGAAGGCCACTATAAGGTCTCCCCAGAGCCTTCTCCTGTCCAGGCTGAACAGCCCCAACTCTCTCAGCCTGCCCTCATAGGAGAGGTGCTCCAGCCCTCTGATCATTTTTGTGGCCCTCCTCTGCACCCACTCCACCAGGTCTAAGTCCTTCCTGTGCTGAGGGCTCCAGAGCTGGATGCAGTACTCCAGGTGGGAGCTCACCAGGCCACGCTTCTTTTGATGCAGCCCAGGATATGGTTGGCCTTCTCGGCTGCAAGCGCACTTTGTCAGCTCATGTCCAGCTTTTCATCTACCAGCACCCCCAAGTCCTTCTCGGCAGGGCTGCTCTCAATCCCTTCACCTTCCAGCCTGTGTTAGATAACAGAGGTTGCCCCAACCCATGGTGCAGGGCCCTGCACTTGGCCTTGTTGAACTTCATGAGGTTGGCATCAGCCTACCTGTCAAGCCTTTCCAGCTCCCTCTGGATGGCATCCTATCAGGTGTGTAAACCTGAGCACCACACAGCTTAGTGTCATCTGCAAACTTGCTGAGGAATCACTCGATCCCACTATATCATTGGTGAAGATATTAAACAGTACTGGTCCCAATACAGACCCCTGAGGGCCACCACTTGTCACCTGGATCTCAATCTGGACATTGAGCCGTGACCAGTACCACTAGTAGTAATGCAAGGAATATAGCAAGTAATTATGATTTTTAATTCCAGTTCAGTAGATGATAACAACTTGCCTTGAACCATCACGCAACAATTGCATATTGCAGATAATGAAAGATCATGTTTACACAAGCTAGAACATTTTAATTCTGAGGATGTGATCGTTACCTTGAGGTGCAAAGCAGTGTAGTAGTCTTTTATTTTTCATGACAGTCCAGAGAACCACCTTGTGATATTAGAGATTTGGCTTTGCATCAGAGCAGCCTGAGAAAAAAAGTTGTGCTTGGAGTTACACAGATAAGAGATCTGAGCAGAGGTTTCCCACTGCTCACTGTGACTCTAGCTATCAAGGCTCCCTTTTTTTCTCTCTCAAGCTCTGATTTGGGTAAGAAGTCTGAAAGCTTGGAACTTGGGGGGGGGGGGGCACGCGTGCAGCAAAAAAAAAAAACACTGCAGACCAAAGCTTAGAGAAACACTGCAAGTTGTTCTGGAAATGCGTAGACATCTTTTACGCTGCCTTGCTCTGAGTGTTTGAACCTTGTCAAGGACAGCTCTAGACACAGACGAAGTCAGTAGCTGCCTAAGGCAGGACACTGCAGAAGGCAGCAAGAGAACCATGACTACTCTGTCTTGTCAGTCTGTGCCAGTTCCCCAACATACCAGGCTTGTTATTACGATCGTCAAGCAGAGAAGCAGAAGGCCTTTCTTTTGGGGGGGGGGAAGTTAAAAAATATACATGTACTTCCACTTTTCCTTTCTTATTCTTCACCTTGATAGGAGGTTTACACCAAAGGAAAAAGTGGAATGACAAAATATGTGCTATTCACAGTCAAATATCCAAAAGCTTACAAATTAGAAGATGCGATTTTGCATATTCAAAGTAGAATCCCAAACTATTAACAGCACTTACTAGTTAGACAGATGTTCAAACATCTGACTTGATCATAAAAAATGGCATTTATATGCATAGGTCCAAGATACAGGGCGTATATACCGGTTTGGGGGTTGGGGTTTTTTGGTTTTATAATATGAAGATGATGCTTTTGAACCTCTAAGATCTGTGGAAACTTCTCCATCAAATGGCATCTCCCTTTGTACTAAACCTACCATTATTAAATCAAGTCCTGTTAAGCACAAATTGTTCACTATTGACCCAATTATCTAACTTGTGTGTGTACTTACCTGCCCACACGTACTCTGGCGAATGCTATAATTACCTCGATGAATCACAAATAGAATTTTCATTTTACCTTGCAAGTACCGGAAAGCAGTGGCTAGAGCATGACTTGATTATATAAATGCTACCTTATTTCCAGGAATGACGACAGAGCTGGGGAAAAGTATCGTTAAATATAGCTCTAAATGAGCCACTCTGTTCTGCAGATAGAGAGAAAATAAAAATCAGAAAAACACAGTGAAAGAAGATGACAAAAGAGTAAATACCTGGAAAAAAAAAAAAAAAAAAATCACCAAAGTCTGATGTAAAGGCTGAAGACAAAAAAACCCACCAATATGCTTAAATTGAAAACCTTCGTAGGAAGGATTTTAAAGTGGGAAGACAGAAAACATATTACATAATGTAATACTAAAAGGCAGGAAACATGCAGCTGTGATTCTTCTCCTCCAGTTTCCTAATGTACTTAAAGCCTCTCATTTCCACAGAGACTATACATATGAAGCCACTGAAAAGCTCCAGCTTTTTCTCCCAGTGTCCATTCTAACTTACACTCTGCAGATTACCTCCAGATCCCTTTTCAGAAGGGCACTTGCTTGAAGTCCCATGTGATTGGAGGATACAACCTTTTTTTTTTCTTACATATATGGCAAATTCTAGCTATGTTCTGCCTTCTGACAACTTTTCAAATAACGGAAACCAGAAGATGAGAAGGATGTGAGAACATTTGTAAAGCTATTAAGAGAGCTAGATGACAGTGTCCTTGAGTTTTGCACAGTAGGACCCAAGAGATAACACCAGCTTTGGTTTCATTTGGTTTACTTTGGCTTTCCTTTTTTAAAAGAAATGTTAGAAAACACTCTATTTCTAGTATTTTTTCTAATTGTAATTATTCTATTGCTATTCTAAGCAATATATTATTCTATATATATATAATTATTCTATAATACATATATAATTATTCTATTGCTATTCTAAGCAATATTTGCTTAGAAATTGATCAGTGAACTTCCAGCTCCTGTAGCTACATCTCCACAGAGTGGCATCATGATTTATAAGGGCAGCTCTATTTAGAAAAATGTTTAAGCAAATATTCATGGGAGTTTTCTTGGGAGGTAAACATGTGCCTTCTGAAACAGCTATTGATGATCATGGTAACTTTTAATCTACCTGAGGATTATTACATTACCAATCAAAAACATTTTTTTAATTTAAATCCACATCTTGTAATTATAAATTTTAAACATATCTAGAAAAATAATATATATTTGGATATAGTTTATGTTCCAATGCGTGAGACTGAATTTGAGGTTCCATTTGACTCTTAAAATGTTGATTCTCTCTTTTTAAATCTCGATTAGAAGTTACTAGGAGGTGGGAGGGTTGTTTTGTTTTTTTAATTTCTTTATACTTTTAGAGGCAGAAGGTACTATTTTTCCTAGGACAATTCGTAGTCTGACCTTGATAAGAACACATGAGAACAAATGCAAAACCATTTTCTAAAATTTGAAAAGACAAGAGCATCAACTAACATGGCTTTGTCAAGAACAAAGCTTGTTAAACCCATCTAAATGCCTTTATGGCAAGGTAAGAGGCCTTACGAACAGAGGGGATGCTGTAGGTGTTACACAGTTCAACCTCTGGCACTGTTTCACATGGCATTTTCCAAACTAGCTAGAGCAAATAAGTCTAGCTGAAATTGCTGTTATATGGGTGCAAAATAAAGAAAAAAACAACTTACAGGGTATCAGTGGTTCACAGCAAAACTGTGATGAAGGATGAATTAGGTTACAGGGGTCTCTCCAGGATCTGGTACTCTTCACTACTGTCAGCAGACTATGGTAAAGATAACAGGCTTATGAGATTGGAGGAAGATATGAAGCTGGAACAGACTGCAAATACACTGAGGGAAAGATTATAACTCCAAACAAATTAGAAAAATGACCTAAAAAAAAAACAGGAAAAGAAAAATCATTAAAGATACATGTTTATGGGAATAATCCAACTTGCACAAATAGAGAATGGTAAAACCAACCTTAAAATTTAGTCCATAGTGAATCACGACCTGAAAACAATCAATGTAGTGCTTTAAAAAAACTGCAGAACACCATGCAGAATGCATAAACAGGGACATAACAGACCGGTAATGCATCTTCTTCAGTCTGCGCTTTTAAGTCTTCAATCATAAAATCTTGCCCAGTTTGGGGTTCCACAGTTCAGAAAGAGCACAGTCAACTGCAAACAATCCAGAGAATGATCAGAGATCTCAGAAACATACTCTATGAGAAAAGGCCACTAGGAAGGCTGAGGAGAAATATGAAAACTCTCTTCAAATGAATAAATGGATGTTACAATGAGGAAAAATATTAAGTAGAAGTAATGGGGTGAAATTGCAGCAATTGGACATTTAGGAAAATTTTCTAGCTGTGAAGAAGGTGGAACATCAAAACATATCCCCTGAGTAGATGTCTTCTATCACTGGAGACCTTTAAGGATACAATAAACAAGCACCTATCAAAATTTTTATTTATTTATATGTGCTTGTTCCACCATGAAAAGAGATTACCTAGGTGATCTCTGAAAGGCCCATCAGATCTTATTTTTCTCGTTTCTTTAATTCTATGACTTGTTTTCAAATGGGAAGAAAGGGAAGAACACAAAAGAAAACGGAAGCATACAACAGATTTTTTAATTATTACTTATATAAAACAAATTTTCAACATTCATGTAAATATGAAAGTTAAAACAAAACATTGAAAAATATTTACTTGTTCATTAGCACTACTGCAGAATACCACTCCTTGTAAGAATAGTCATGATTTTATTTTTTACCTCAAGAAACATGATTCCCCCTCCCTCCACCCCATAAAAGAGACAGGATGCACCTCTGGTTTATGCAATTTGGAGGCGAAAAATCATTGTTCCTAAATTAATCACTTTACATGCTATTTCAAATGGAATCTAGGACCATACTACATATGAACGTGGCATAAGTAAAACAGGCAAACTGGTATGAACAACTCTATATTATCACAGAACTTTATATCACGAAAATCTTTTGTAGTTTAAACTTGTAGTATAAATCGTAGTATAAACTTGTCAAAGTATTTACTCACTAACAACGATCAGCTTTAAAACCAATTATGTAATTTAATATCCATCCCAGACTCATTCAAGAGAGGACATAATAATACCTGTTTTCCAAAGTAGACTATATCTGCATATTTTAAGATATTTCCACAAATATACAAAATCTTATTCCTTTCCTACCTTTGCTTAAACTGTCTCCTGATGACTGAAAAGATGTTCTACATTGGGATTCTTCCCATCCTACTCTACAATTATGCACTCTTCTGCTGTAGTAAGGTCACATTTCTGTAAGAAAAATAGTTTTGATTGTATGCAATAGAAAAGTCCACCACTTGCTAAATGCAAAGCAGACCTAAAACCCAACAGTCTCTTGTATTTTATGAACAAGAGGAGAAAAAACAATTGTAATGGTTGCTTAAAAGTATTTATCCACAAAATATAACAGAAAAAATCAGCTAAATATTAAAAAAAAAATCTAGTTTAATCAGGTTTCTGTTCAACAGTGAGAACAACACACATAAAAATAAAAACCTGCAACTCTTACTCTAATTACATTTAAAATACAGCCAAATGTTCCAGTTTTCTTTCAAAATCTGAAGAGTTTTTCCTTAGAGTCAAAACCGGTGAAACACTTTGTCATCATCTGATGTTAATTAATGGCTTTGTATTGACCTCAGTGAGCACAGATGTTTTGCAAGGTGCATTCTGTTAAAAGCTATTGATAGTCTAAACACTTCATAGTAACTAGCTCTATCTTCCTCCTCCTTGCATTTCTCACACCCTGAACTAATTAAAACTAGGAATGATTAATAGTAATTTAATGAAAAAGGCAATAATCTTCACCTTTACTGAAATTGTTTTGACTTGGTACAACAGTTATATTTTCCAAGCTAATCTCTAAAATACATAATGAAGAGCACTAGATGTAAAGAAGGTTAAAATGTGAAATCCAGAGCGAAGACAACCACTGCAGATGCAATCGTTCACGGGAATGCAGAGTGGCTGTGGGAAGTCGAGTTGAACTTATTAATTAACCATTGCTATTAGTTTAACAGCTCAAAGCAATGTTTTGCTGAATCAAGATACTACTTTTTTGCTAATATGTAGGCAGGCATTCCAACAGAGAGCATCATGTCTTTCCTACGGCACTCAGAAGCACATATATTACGAAACATTCCTTTTTGCATGCAATCCCAGGAACAGCCCCCACCCTAAGCCTAGGCTGTCGCACGTGGACATGCACAAACATCTATTTTGAGAAAAGAAGTCTATGTTTTATAAAGCCAAGAGGTTAATACTCAGCCTCGTGTTCCCACAAATTAATAAGCTTCAGCGAGTTTAAGTCGATGGACTTTTAGAGCAAACCAAAACGTACACAAAAGACTCTCCAGCAGTCAATAGCCTCACAGCCCTCACATAACCTGAAGAATTGGGTCTTCCACCACATGCTGTCATAAATGGTGATGATTTGTGATGCACGACAGCCCCAGCAAAAGCAGTTTTAGTGAGAAGAGAGTAATCAGAGTCTCAGTACAGTACTCACTACAGAAAACAGTACCCTGCTTTCTATCAATTAAAGCCATCAAATTTGATATGCTTTTGTAACCCTCCAAATTTCCAGTCCCTAAAATCTCTGCTGCTGTCCCACAGCAATTGGAATTCACTGGTACCAAGCACTCACTGTTGTGGAGATGGAGAAACAGTTCTGCAGCTGCACTTGGAGATAAATCTGGAAGAGGAAGACTTGTATAAACTTGCAGTGCTCCTCCCCAACGCCTCTGACAGCTGTAATCTCACACCTCTGTCTATGACCATCTTCCCCACCTTTCTGCCACGTACAGGTCTTGCGGCACAAATTACGGAGTGAAAGGAGTGCACCTCTTTCAATATAAAGTTTAGCACCTTGCTTAAGACTACTTTTACCAGCAGCACTGACTCAGTACTGGTCTTTATCCAGAAGCAGCTGAGGTACCAATATGTTTTGTTTTGTTGACTTTGCAGTGATAGCAATAACTTCAAGCAGGAAGATGGTAACCATCCATTGGTGGGGACAATGAAGTCTTAAACCACTGCAGCTGTTTCCTAAAGGGTTGCAGGCAGAATCATAACCGAACTTCCAAGCTATATCTGGCCTACTAAATTAAAACTGCCAATCCTTGAAGCCAGCTGACAAGGATCAGCCTGCATTTATGGTGGTAAAATCTTTTAGCCTCTTATATTGTTGGGAGTTCAACCTGATGCATTTCTAACATTACTCATGCCCAGGTACTGTTTCAGAGTGATGTACTCCAGTGCCTGGCCACCTTCCTAGGGAATAAATTACATGCACAGATGTAGATACAGAATCCTTTTAGGTATTGTCAAAACCCATCTTACAGATGCATGGGTTGGTGTTCAGGCTGTGCTAGGTGGGGAGTGCCATTTTCTTTTCCTCATACCTTTAAGGTGTCGAGGTGCAAGACATTTCTGCCAGTTCTTTATGTAATAATATATCAACATCCTATCTTTTTGGATAGGATATTTGAATGTATCATACGATCATACATTTTGGTCCTTTTCATTCTTAAACTTGCAAGACCAAGCATCAGAGCCATAAAATAATATCAAATTTTCATTCAACACCCTAAATGGTGAGTCTTAGTTTGTTTACTCTTAAGACTGACACTACAAAATGTCAGACTTTCCTTACGCACACTTTTTTCCTTAGCTCAGGTTTATTTATATTTTTAAAAATACTTGGATCAAGTGGCATATAAAGCAAACAAATCAGGTAAAGCAAACAAATCGGGTAAACCAAAACCAGGTCGAAGGACTAATACTATTTTCCCCTCAGTGGAGAGATAGTAAAATATAACCACCTGGTGTCACAGGACTCTTCCTGGAATTTAATCAAAGAAGGGCTGAAAATGCCACAAACAGAACCAAGAGATACTGGACATTTCCAGAGGGACATGTTCGTGAGTTTTCTAAATTGACTACAGGGGTTTTTTTGTTTGTTTTTCCAAATTACATTTTGATCCCCAGCTAGAATGAGTCTCTGAAGCTGGTGCACTGTGCCTGTACTTTTTCCACTCTTCAGCTTGTGAACAGCTTACTGAAAATCACCTGTATTTATGCCAACATCGCCAAAATGACAGCCAGCTTTGGCAGCCAAACAGCTGAGCCAGATGCTCCAATGCAATTTCTGGAAACTGAAAATAAAAATACAACAATTCAGAAACCTGACAGGGAAGAACTAGTACTAAAAAATGCCTTAGCTGATCTCCAGAGCACAGAGCACAAGAAGACTCCAGGTTTGGAGGAGCTCAGGCAGAGCAGCATGGAGTTACTTCAGCACGGGCTGAGTCTGCTGGTTTTTCCGAGTTCCCAAACAAGTTTCACAAACAGTGGTGAGCTCCTGGTTGCTGGATATAGATTGATGGCAGTCTCTATGTTTGCTAACATAAACCCTATCTTAGTTACATATAGATTACACTGAAGTTTTAATAATTTTGTCCACAAAATAAGCATTCCTTTATTCTATCATAACTGGGCTTTTCTAGAGAAGACACAGAAATCTTGCCCCACAAAGGCTGGGGGTTTTTTTGTAGGTGCTCTGTAGCACAATGCATTGCACTGTTGCACTCACATTAACATACCCCTGTGTGTGTTAATCAAGATACTTAACAGGGTACAATGTATAATGTTTCTACATTTCATTTTTCACACATGCTTTTTGTACCTCAAGTATAGCAAAATATCCTATATTGGATAGAGGGCAACTGCTGTTGTGGGTTTTTTTTTTTTTCACGTGGGATTTACTTTTTCCTTTCCCACATAACAGAAGAAATCTTTGGTAACCTTCCTTCTTTTTGGTACCAAAAGGGTGTTCAGAAGTTTTGTGATACTAACACTATTCTCCCCGCTCCAAAGAATGAGTCTAGCAGGGTAACTTCATTTTGGAGGAAAAAGTCTGGGAATTTTTCAATGATGTAACTTGTTTCCTTTATGTATCTATATCTATACCCATGGAAAAGAAATTGTCATCCTGCTTTAGCCCACTCCAACCAGGGATCTCTATCAAAGAGAAGGCTCAGGAAGACATACTTTCCAACATCCATATTGAAGTGTGATGATACAAGGAATATTTTTATTTCTTCTTTCCCATTAATGCCTCCACCACCACGAACACACAGTATTTGAATTTCCAGCACTAAGTGTGGGGGGGGTAGCTTTAATATTTTGAAGCATGAAAGTACTTCCTTTTAAAAAAATTCCACCAAGTGATATTCAGCCAAGTATCAAACTATTCTACTATTGTAAAGATATGCATCTTGGATGAAGTCATCATTGACAAAATACTTACCCTACCCATAGGCTTTCACTTAAGCCGCAACAAATTAAATAAAATTCTTCATTATGGAACATAAGTTAGATACCACCAGAGTATGGAACGAACTCAGGACAATCATATCCTGGGCTGCAACAAAAGAAGTGAGGCCAGCAGGTCGAGGGAGACGATTCTGCCCCTTTACTTCGTTCTGGTAAGACCTCACCTGGAGTACTGCATCCAGCTCTGGAGTCCTCAGCACAGGAAAGACATGGAGCTGTTTGGAGTCGGTCCAGAGGAGGGCCACAAAAATGATCAGAGGGCTGGAGCACCTCTCCTATGAGGACAGGCTGGGAGAGTTGGGGTTGTTCAGTCTGGAGAGGAGAAGGCTCTGGGGGGACCTTATTGTGGCCTTTTAGTACTTAAAAGGGGCCTACAGGAAAGATGGGGACAATTTTTTATCAGGACCTGTTGTGATAGGACAAGGAATAATAGCTTTAAGCTAAAAGAGGGAAGATTTAGACTAGATGGAAGGAAGAAATGTTTTAGAATGAGGAGGATGAAACACTGGGCCAGGTTGCCCAGAGAGGTGGTAGATGCCTCATCCCTGGAACCATTCAAGGTCAGGTTGGACGGGGCTCTGAGCAACCTGATGTAGTTGAACATGTCGTTGCTTACTGCATGGGAAGTTGGACTAGATGACCTATAAAGGACCCTTCCAACCCAAACTATTCTATGATTCTGTGTAGCACACAGGTTTGCTCTAGGGAGAAGTGTGACGTTTTCTTTAAGCCAGGATCGTATCAGTGATGCTGTTTACCGGTGGAGTCCACGTACAGCTGCGTCTGCACAGCTCAAACTATAACAAACCACAGTAAGAGAACAAGCCTCTGGGAAAAGAGGAAAATTTTACAGATGAAAAGCAGCTCACCATGAGACTATAACCTGACACCGGGCTCAGAGTTTTGTATCATTTCCTCCCAGTAGCCTTAGAGACAACTTGTTAAAAACATGCATACAAAAGATTTATCTTTTTTGCAATAAACTAAAATAAAATGCTATTCCTTCTCTAGACTTCAAATACTTTAGCACCAACTAAACATTAAACAAGCTCCCATCAGTCAGTGGGAAGTCTTTTAGTAATGCTAATGGGCTTTGCATCAAAACCAATAGAGGTTCCTGTCATTATCACCTGTTATCGTCTTATATTTAGAGAGTTACATTCACATATTTATAACACAACTATAATTAGCTGCTAGACTTCCTTATGATCAACATCACTTTAGGCAATGATAAGAAATATTAATCATAGGCATATTAATAAAAATTATATTTAAATGCTAAGGTGTTCGTAGAGTCTCACGTTTGCCATTGGCCTTGCTGGAAAAAGGTGCTGATTTCACCATCCAGTCTCTCAGCAACAGGTAGCCATTTCAGCCATTGCTGCCTGCACCTGAATAACCAGCTTTTCAACAACTGAACTTCTGCTGGAGACAGAATGGAAGAATCAGCAATTTGCCTGCACACCTTCAGTGCAAATGTTGCCTCTCTGGGGAATGTTACATCTATGTCCACCATATATAGCTAGACAGAGAGGTAAGCATCCAGAATAAGAAATTTTTGCAAAGGTATTGGCTACCAAAATCAGACCAAATTCTGCAGCAAACTCAGCTTAAATCATTGTCTCAGCAGTGCAGAGGAGCTCTGTTTTGTGGGGGTTTTTTTGTTTGGTTTGTTTTGTTTTTAATAAAACTTATCATTCAAGAATAAAAAAGTGCAGGATATTGAACAATGCTGTCAGATATTAGATATCAAATAAGAAATTTTTTTGCCCACCTCTGAGGGACTGTGGCCATGGGCAACCCACACTGGGGCAGGGACACAGGGATAGAGGGACTGCGGCCATGGGCGCCGCGTGCCGGGGCAGAGGAAAACCAGTAAGAAGGGCAGAGGAATAACAGAGAGAAAGGGTTAGACACGGTCCCCAGCATCCTGCACCACCTCACCAGGAGGCACCGAGTGTAACACCCAGCAAAAGGGGAGGCAAGACCACCATGGGGGAGGAGAGACGTTGGAATGAAACCGAGCTGAGGAGGGGGGTGTGGGTGTCTCTGTGTGTGGGTGTGTGTGTTCTTTCCCAAGGTGTTTGATCGTTTATTTTCTGTCTCTTATAACCTGAATCAGTGATGAAAACTTTTTGTTCATTACTAATAATTAGCAAAATCAAGTAAAATTCTAAGCTGAGCTACTTTTGCCTGCAACAGTGGGTGACATAGATACCCTGCCTATACCTACCTATCAGGTAGATACCAATCCTGTCTGACTTTTAGAGTTTGAGGCAAGTTTTCATTGCATTTCACGCCCATTTCCTGTGACTACCATTCTCAACTGAGAGGCACCTGACTTCTGCTCACATTACGCTCAAATGATAAAGAACCTGAAGTACTGAATTCAGGCTAGGCATAAAGAGCCAGCTGTAAAGAGCAGGGGTTTTCCTGTCCTGGTGTGGTCAGGTTGCCAAAAAGAGCTCCATCTGATCTTCTGCCCTGCCATTCTCCTTGCTATTTGAGATCTCTTAAATTATGGCTTCTGTCACCTGACTGTGTAGGGAAAAGAAAGTCACCTCAAAAATCTGAAGATGGATACAAACGATAACCTGCCACTTCTAACATGCTATTTTGCCAATGAATACAGAACTAAAGCAGTACATACAAATTCTAAGTGGGAAAGAAGCTGTCAATCTTACTTCATCAGTATTTTGGGATAAGGAGAGTTTCACACAATCCTCAAGTCACTAGTACCACAGTCTTGATGATTTTTTTTCTTTTTAAAATCTTATGAGTTTAAGTGTGAATGCTCATTTGTTTGAAATATATTAGAATGCCAACATACAGACAATAACAAGCCAACTCTCAGAGAACTATATGAAACAAAATATATCATCACACCCCTCAGAAATTGCATTTTCGCTTGCTTTACTGGGCTTAGATTTTTGTCATGTATTTAGGTCTAGAAATATGAGATTGTAACCATAATACGAAAACAATTAAAAGAGCTGAAACTTGAAAGCACTATAGGTTTAACTGTCAGTAAGAATGAAAACCTGTTTTATTTTTCTGTCATATATAATTTTGGGTTCAGAAATCAACTTACATAATTTACTAGCACAGCGATCATTAGGGATTTAAGGGTACTCTGTAGTGCAGCTGCACATTTTTTGCATGTACATTTTGCCGTCAGCCTAAAAATACGTGTAACTGAAACAATACCCGGCTACCCACGGCCTTTGTGGACCTGACCTAGGCACAAGCTCCTGGGAACTGGTAAGCTCTGACATGAAGGAAAACCACAATTTTAGAGGAACTTCGTCCGCTTTCCATACTAAACATACCCTAACCGTATGCCTGTTAGGAAGACAGGTACTGCATATTCATCTCATGACTGCATTCACTGGAGAATTCCACCCAGGGTGGGATTCACCTTATTCCGCCTCCTAGAAGTTCAGCATCTGGTCAAGATCTGTTTACTATGAGAAGTATAGTCATGTGGTGAGTACTCAGAAACCCCCCTGAGCCACTGGGAACGTGATCAAATTCAGCATAAAAGTTTGCAACTATTAGGTACGAGACCTGCATTTGGATGAAGCCTGTGTCATTCCCAAAGGTTCATTATTGGGTTTACTTTCATTTTAGAATCAGGTCCTTCCTCTCCCATGTTGGTACTTGAGACAAATTCATAAAAAAAACCATTTTGACATGTCACATAGTGATTATGAAAGCTCTCTCACATGTGTGAGGGTCTCTGTTAATGAATTAATTCTACATGAAAAATATTTACTAAAAGTGAGTTAAAGTCACTAATATACAAGTGGGATTTTGTCTACTTGCTTTAAAAAAACCAAATGTAATCCATTCTCTCACCCCCCTCCTCCTCGCAACCCTTTAGAAATTATTTAAGACTACAGCATATATAGTCTAAGAAATCTTAATTATATCAAAAACACAAATCATATGCTAGGTAAAATTCAGAAGCAAAGTTAAAATAACAGGCCAGGGCAGATGAAGAATTTGTAATGGAAACGCAGAACTGTAAAAATTGGAGTCTTTTCATCTTGGACGCAGAAATGATGATTCTATTACATTTGGCATAGGCAGGAGGGGAATGGGAAGCAAAATACTTTGATACTAGCTAAATTTAGTGCCAGATTCAAAAGCCATGAAGATAATACTGTTGCATTTGAAAAAATGAAAACTTCAGTTTTCATTCCCCACAATACTGATGTTCAGTGTTACAGCTGACTTAACTTTAAATATATTTTTACCCACATCATACCTTATTATTTCCTTGCCAGAGTTGCTCTCTATTTAATTAAAAAAATTAGGCTTTTCACTATAGCTTCTAAAAAAATTCAGTGATTAAAAAATAGGCTTTGAAAATTGAATTCATAAGGTAACAGTTAGCTGAACGTTTTAAAGGACTACCCTGGTGACTTCAACTATAAAAGTAACTCTGTGTCATTTTATTTAAGACTGACTATTACAATCAGAAGATCAAATTGTAAAAATAAAACTTTTTTAAAAAGTGAAAGATACTTACATTTTTAAGAGACACATTTTAAACGTGGTCTGGGAAAAATTTTGCATCAGGGGAATGTTTTGGTGCCTTTTGAAGGTTTACTATAAATATTAGGGCTAGGGTTACAATAGGAAGCAAGAAAAAGCTGTCCTGGGAGAAAGTTTGCTTCAGGGCCATGCCTCCAGGGCATAGCCCTAATTTTTAGGATTATTTTTCGAACATGGGTAAAGGCAAAGAGAAAGCCTAGATTTTTCTATGAGTGGAGCTATCAGGTGTTTATCCTCTCAGGTATATGCTTCCACTACTTCTGAGCTGGGGGAAGCTTTTCTTCACTTACTGAAGTCAGGGGAGGGGTGTCTGTGTTTGTTTAAGGTAAGGTTACTCTCACGTTTCATCGGGTCAAGCTCAGCTACATCAGCTGTATTCTCAGGACAGTCCAGTCATCACTGTTTTGGTGAACTCGACCTCTTCTTCTGATGCCCTTTCATACCAGTGCTCAGCTGTTAACAAAACAAGGCCACTGGCCATTTGACTTAATATTCATCCATCTATTTTGCAGTTTTAGCAGTTTAACTCACTGCCTTTAGTCATTTTGTTCTATAAATTGTGTCCCAGGAAAGAAATAGGAAGGGAGTAAGAAGCCCTAGTTGTGCTTTGCAGTCAAATTCTCCTTTTACTTGCAGTGGCATCAGTCTGGTATGTTAAGTAAAATAGTGAAGTTATACAATGAGTAATGGGTGAAAACTATTTCACGTCTCCTGAATCATAACAAATGACATGGTGTTTGCAACAGTTCTTAAATCAGCTCTCCTCTGTCCTGAGAGGCATCTTAATCTTTATCATTACCACACCACCTATTAATTGGTTCAGTACCATTAAGAAACAGCACTATTATTGGAAGATCTCCAGGCATTACAAATGTAAGAGCAACCGTGCTTGTTACAGCCTGACTCTTTCCAACACTGTGATTCCCTTTTTGCCTCTTCCTGGGCTTAATCTTGCTCTGAGATGGATGCTACACAAGCACTTCCTTCACCGTAACCATGGGAACTGAACACAGAGCGTCATCTGGGATGCGAAGGCTTGACCAATGTTTTTAACTTAAAGTGATGCTTTCTTTTAAGGATCCAGGCCTATTATTATAAAGGTTTTTACAGATTAATGCTTTTCCTGCCTGAAAAACACAGTGAAGGTCAGCTGTTGAAAATATTAATTCTGCATTTCAAGCAGAGATATATAGTTCTGTGAAGAAAACTGTCCTTTTCAGTGAATAACTGCAGCAATAACAAAATAAAACCGTCTATCATAAACTCATGAATTCTTAGTAATCCCATGACCGATTTAAACAATGCACCCATAAAACTGGAAATCTTGAGTTCTCTTTCTGTGTAACCCACCGGCTGTTAATCTTGCTCAAGTCAGACAAACCACCTGTGCCTCAGTCTCTGTGCATTAACCTACATCAAGTACATAAATACCCGGTTGCTGAGTCATTTCATTTATTCAAGTTTGTTAAGCTGATGTCGCAGAGACAGGTAAAAAACCCTTAATATTAAAAGTTATGATTGGTCACAGTGAGATGGCATGGCCAAGACAACTTGAACATAAAAAAACTGTAACCTACAAAGCCTCATGGGTAGACAAAAACTGAACTGGATATCTAAGAAAAACTTGGTATCACCTGAGATTTCTTCCACATTCTTCGCTTTGTTTGGACCATAAATATTCCAATCAGATTTTCTTCCTCCATTTGAGCTTCTGTTCCTTGACTGGTAAATATGTTTGATTTCCACCCCCCGCCCCCCGACTTAAAAGAAGTTTTATTTAGTTGCATTTTTGAGAAAGACTCAGGACTACAGACTAGGCTGCATTTTAGTGACTGACCCACTCTTAACACAATAATTTACCCTCCACTTTGTTTGTACCCTGTCCCTAACCCTGTCTCCACCTCCCGTACCCTTTCCTCACTAATAAGCAATTACTCTCAGATCTGCACACAGAGCAACTCAGTGTGTGCTCCCGGTGACGCCCGTACTGACTAAAGTGGTAGTCTAAAGCTCAGATGGGTGGAAATATGCCTTTTAATCACACTCCAAGTGCACAGAAATTAATATTTTAACTGCAAGAGGTTTATGTTAATAGGAGCATAATGACTTATCTGCCCATTCTGCTTTCCCAGCCTTTTAACCCACATGCCATACAAGTTTCTACTGTGTTTATCTTTAAACCTTACAGCTGTCCTCTATTCGTTATCTGTAACAGTAATCCCAGATTTCTTTCCGCCTCAAAGCAATACTGCAGTCCCAGACTAGGATATACCAGCGAGTTTAATGGATCCCTGACTCTTCGGATCTCCCGACTGACTTGACACACAAAGCATTTGCATCTCAAGTAAAAACAGTGCCCGTAATGATCAATCTAAAGGAATCTTATTATAATTTTTACTGTCTAAGGCTCTAGTAATAGTCGTCTGTCACTCTTTGAACAAGCATTACATAGGTGCTTTCCCCAACACACAAACAGAATATATCAAGTGAAGTCTGAGGTCAACTGGGCAAATTGCAAGTTTACCTGCATGATTCTTTTCTGTTTTCCGACAGATGCTTAACTCAGAAAACATGACATGTTTTGTAGACACCTTTACAGTAACATAAAGGATTCTCTTGCAGTCACCACAAACCATAAATTTATTCAGGACTGTGCTAACATACTGCTTCTACTCGGTAAAAAAAAAAAAGGTAAAGCAAAAATTTTTAAATAGCATTATATCACTATGTATTTATTGCGTGGCTTTTTATAATTGTTGATGCTGTTACAATGTCAAGGCTAATTTCTTACAGGCCAGTAGCTGTCAAGCCTGTATTCACTTTTATTCTAATGCTGCCCTCTAATGAAGAAGCCAAATCGAGGTTTGCAGTACAAAGTTAAGAAATCAGGCAGCAAATATTTCAAATTAAATTTATGTGGTAAAAATATGAGCTCTGCAATGGTGGCATTTACCCTAGAGGAGGACCTGTTACTATCTAGCAACTCAGAGCATTTCAGAGATGGTCTTTTATTTTCCTAAAACCAAAAACACTGAATAACATCCTCATCCAAATGCCTGGACTGAGTAAGCAGAAGGAACACTAATATCAAATACTCTGTTTCTGAAAGTGGACATCATCTCAGTTCTACCATACTTGTAAAGCATTTGGCACACCATTGCTTTTTGGTTGTTTGAATCTCTCTCCATCCCCAGTCCCTACCCACCCCACCACGCACACACCCTGCCCAGAGCCACTGTTTACAAGCAGATATAGCTGCTAAAACATCCTTCCCACTGTTGAAATAAGTATTACTAAAATCATAAGCACTACTGTAGAGTAAGCAAATGTATGGGGTAACAAAGTGCCTAAAGAATTTGCTGTGGAGTGCTTAAAGGAAAGAATCCCCATTTCTTTGTGGAAACCTTTCCTGAATTTGTCCTTGGGTTACTTCTTCCAACACCCTAGGTCTGTGTATAAAGCGCAAACTACGCTTTTGAGAATAAGAAGGTAATAAATAGAGTAGGCAGTATCTTCTAGTGCTGGAGAAGAAAACAAAAGAAAGACTTCCTAGATTCAGATCCCAAAAGTAGAATCCACCCCTGACCCCCACACCTGTGCCTGCGTTAGAGAGACACATCACAGGGCATACGTTACGGGATGATGTACCACAGCCTCCCATGCAGTCCTTCTCTCTGGCTACACATTTCAGCTGATGTAAAGAGAACTGCATCATATGCCTTGGGTTTTTCTCCAGAAGAAAACCAAGCAGGATTTGCTTTTCCACAAATCCTTCAGTGTAGACGCCGGGTTGCATACCTGCTTGCGGGCAGACCTGGGCAGGGGTAGCTCTCAGGAAGCTGTGCTGACACACCCTGAAATGACAGAGCGTCAAGGTCATGAAAGCTTTTCAACTTATTTATTTATTATTATATTCAATACTGCTGTTATTCCAGTACTGTTACCATCCTTTTCTCCTAGTCAGACACCTAGCCTTTGTTTTGTATTTTTTGATTCGCGCAGGCCTGATCAAGTATTTTCTTTTCCCGAGAGAAATTCTCAGAGCATCTTTGCTACAGATCAAATACACCGACTCTGGACATCCAAGGACAGGCTCTCAGAATCTTTGGGTCCAAAGCAGCTCATGAGAACTACAGATCATGCAACTATGAACTACACAACAAGTCTCTGCAGAAAATACAGCCAGGTTCACTTGGATTTTATTTTTTTCCATACCCACCAGTGAAGAAAACAGACATTTGACTGCAACAGCGTTTGCTGTGTGCTTTTCTTTCTTTCTCAGTCACAGAACTACTTATACTCCACACGTTTCTTCTGTTCACAGCAATTCACCTCCAAGCAAGGCACAGGAGGACCCTGGAGAACAGTTTACAGACTGAATGCAAGGTCAGCAACAAAAGCTCTGATCGCACAGCAGCGCTTTCAGGGAATAATATTTATCCCATTTGTCTTTTGTTTATTACCATCATTTAAGCCATTCTGTTTTGTGAGCTGTTCTCCAAAGGAACCATTTTCCTCCACACAGCATTGTATATTCAACTTCTGCCACTCTCATTGTACTGCTGCATTCTCTTTCATATGTTAAGTGCCATCACCTGTTATCATCAGCAGTTTCAAATAACTCCCTTGTGAAAACTACAGTTTTATTATATATAGGCTCTAAATTTATTAGCTTACCATGAATGTCACTAACAAATAATGTTTCTAAAATAAGAGAGGTAAAAACAATACAAATGCAAGTAAAATAGCCCAGCTATCACTTAACCTTTGTGATAAAATATTGATTTAAAATAACAATAAATTTTTCTTTTACTGTCTTTTCTATAACATACGAGTTGCATTCTGAGATTCCCCCAGTCTTATGGATTCACATAATGGTGCATACAGGCATCTAAATCTGTCACATATATAAACTTTGAACATCAGAATATGCATGCTTAGTTGCACAAAACAAGTCACGCCAACACACACACTGCTAAGTGTTGGCTCGATTTGATGAATAATGAGCTGGCATCAGGACATTAGAACCTCAAGCAACAGAGGAGCTTACTCAGAGTCACATAATTTTGATTTTCTTCTCTATATCAGACAACTAAAAAGTCTTTTAATTGCCACAAAAATAAACCCCCCAAAACAACAGAAAAATAAAAGCAAAACCCTGCAGAAACCCAAAAGCTCTTTCCTTATTTGAACATACTGTTTGTCTTTTTTTTCTAAAAGGTGATGCACAGTAATAATCCTTGCATGGGTTTTGTCCCAGGAATCAGAAGGGATCCAAAATGCCCACCCAAATATCAGAATCACAGGCACACCATGGATTATACCACCTGTAACATTCTGTGTTGATATCAACTTCTTCAAAAATGATTTACACTAAATCCTCATGTTCCTGTCCCTTTCAATTTATTTTCATAATAACATATGCCAACTACTATACAGATAATATATGCAAAATAGTCATTTGCATGGAATTATTCTGAAGGTAACACAAAAGCGAAAAAACAAAGCGAGTATTTGCAGGTGAATTATGTATTTAAAATCTACACAAGTTATTAATTGTTTCACGGGCTGGAAATTCCTTTTATCTACGACAAGTGTGTGATGATCACCCAGCTTTCCTCAGATTTTACATTTCAATCCCTGATTTAGCTGAAAGATTTGTAAAACTTCATTTAGTAACCCAGCTTTCAGTTGCCTTCACAACTGATATGTAAGGATTAGATTTTAAAAGACCTTTAACGTTACTCGAGAAAGTCATTCAGTACTTATATTCCGAAGTTTTTTTTCCGAGTGCCTAATATGTTAAGTATCCCCCAAAACACGGGAGAACTTTTGAAATCTGGCATGTATGACAGCATATTAATAACACTTCAGGTATATTTGTTGCTATTAAACACCAGACATGTTTTTCTTCTTAAGGATACCCAGCAGTGACAACACAGAGAATGAATGCTGTTTCTAAATTTAACACACAATTCATTCACTGGTCCAGCGTCCTGACGTACCTGTTTCAACACATGGAACAAAAGCGTTCACTCACTTCCTCCCAAACCCACAAAGACACAAAGTAAAAGAAGTATTACAAATTAATCCACCTAAATGTTTGTTGTTTCTGCAGGGCTAGATTTGCAAGCAGAAGTGGTACTATGCGTTTGGGTTTTATTTGTTTCTTCACTGTTTAAGTTAGGTAGCATATTTGGATAGGGCAGACAAGCTTTTGGGCACAGAAGCTCTCTAATTCCGAAACAGAAGCAGCAAAGTCCAAACCCGAATACAATTTGAGCATAATTCCTCTTAGTTTCACTTGAGTCACAGTTAAATGACGTTGGAGAAAAGCAAGTTGGACACACTGGATAAGGGGAATGTTAGCATAGACAGGTCATGTCATGGTTACTTAACTCCTAACAGGCATACTCCACGGGACAGACAAAAGGCAGTAGGGTGAAGAAGCTTACACGGTGCCACAAAATTTAGGGTTCAGCAGAATCATGAACTTCAGGTCCCAGGCTTCTTTTCGGATGGTGTTCAAGGATCAAGAGGAAGAGACCGCAGACCTGTTCTGTGAAACATTCGCCCTCTAGTTACTGTTCCTGTTCTTTTCTGATTGCGCGTGAGCGTTTTGCATTCTGGTGCAAAATTGCTTTTCAGATCCATCAGTAATTTTTAAAATTATGAAAAACACCATAATTCTAGGACAAGCAAATGTCAGATTCAGTGACGGATTCAGAGTATCCTCAGAAGACACTTTCTAGTGTTGGTCTAATAGCTGTAATGTTCATCAATTCTCTTTAAGGTTATAAAACACATTTCCAAAAATTCTAATTTTCTGCTTGATCCACATGAAAATCGCTTTGGCATGTATGAAAAATTTTATTTTTTTTTAAATTATAGAGCTGTTCTAAATATCCTTTTAAGAACAAAGACCTTGCCTAGATAATCAAAACCAGCTCAACAATTGTTACTGAAGAGACAAAAGCTAAATTTTATCACGTTTTAGGTCCACAGCTAGGGAGTTTTGCAGTGTATGGCATATGTTATTTGCTATTGATTAACACTAAAATTAGACAGAATGATTTGCAAATCAGCAGGAAATGGGTCTTTCAACAGGGAAAACAGACTCTCCCTTTCCCCTACTGGAGAAAAAAAGCGAGAGGAAAGGGGAATTTGGACTCCATGGACAGCTTTACAAAAGAAAAGGTCAGAGGGAAATTGCCAGGCCTTCATTATAGAAAGGAAGGGGAGAAAAGACAGAAAGAAAAAAAATGGAAAAGAGAGGGAAAGGCAGAAAGCTTTCCAGTCTCAGTGCTCCATTCACCTTCTTCTCAAAGGGATTTGTACCCCACTTAAAAACTTAGCAACTAAACTCGTATCAAACGCCCCAGAAGTTCAACTTGGTAAAGGCTCGTGGTGTCAGATCCATCTCTAAAAGGAACAAATCTTGCCCAAGATCTGTGTTTAGCTCCTGTACTGCATAATATTTTTAAATTCCATCTAATAGCAATCTCTTTGCTCTATCCCTTCTTGCACTGATCAGTAAATTTCACGGCAAGGAAAAATACGTTTGCAATACAGATTGCAATTATTTCATTATAATCCTTTAACACACCAGGAGATGTGGGAAGTTTTAGACCTAAAAGTCGTCAAAGAAAATTAAGAGAAAAGAAGCAGTAATTCTAAAGAAAAATACCATTGGTCAGCACATGACTTCATTTATTTGCTGTGTTTGAGCTTTTCACTGTTTACCAAAGAGAATCGTGAGGTTTTGTTTTCCAAAGAAGGAAATGTATTTGTGCAAAAATTAAACTGCAGCCTTTTAGCAGATGTCATGTTAGTTTGATAAACCATGGGTCATAAAGACAACAAAATAAATGATTGTATATAAACAGTCCTTAGTCTGTTAGGAGTCTGCAGAAAAATGTGCACACACAAAATGATTCAGCACATTCCTTGCCAGCTTTTTAAAAGGCTTTACATAATTTAATGAAATTTAAATACAGTACAAGGGGGAAGCTTTGATGCCCAAACTCTTGTTTCAATATTTTCTTTTTGATGAAGTAAGCAGAAAACCCCAAAAGAGAGCAGCTTTAATTAGCTTTATTGTAATCAGATTTAGAAATTAGATAAATAGATGGCCCAGAATGTATCTACTCTGTTTAGAATAAAAAGAATTCTCAAGAGAACTTGAGATTGCAGTATTTCCTGTAACATAAATAGCGAAGTCTGTGTGGGAGGAGGCCCTATATCAAAATAATTTGGTGAAGATTACCATAACGGAGTTGTTTAGGGTTTTAGATTTTTCTCACATCCCACATCTCGGTTTTTGTGTTTTGGGTTTTTTTTTTCTTCACATTTGAGCAAGTCAAGTAATGCAGATCTCCTATCAAATAGTACCAAGCCAATTTTGTTCTACTGAAAAACACTATTTGCATAAGCCCATTTATGCACTTGAGCTTCTCTCCCTAAGTGACTCTTCAGCTCCCTGCTGTGCTCCTTTTTTAACAGGAAACCTGAATAATGTTAAGCAACCCAGGGGCAGGAAAACACATTTTTACATCCAATTTAAAGCTCTAAGTAGCATACAGCTCTAACTCTGGTTCAGAGTTACCTGAAAGTAGTAAACAGTTCCATGTTTACTCCTATTTTAGAAGCAGAAGAAACAGCTCTTCCAATCTCAATGCAAGGGAAAGACACGGACAGCTTTGGAAAGTTTCTCAGTATAAACTGTCCACAGCTTGAAGGTGCATGTTCCCGGCTACATTTCCACAATGTGTTCCCTATTCAGGTGCACCAGCAGCCCAGCAAGACACCTCCGCAGCGTCTCTCTCCTCAGAAACTACCTCAGGCTGAAACCGTTCCCCACGTTAATATGGCTGCAGCTGCTACAAGAGCTACGCAGCTGAGGGACGCACACAAGCAGGGAGTAGAGCGTGCCCGGGGGCTTTAGCCTGGATTTAGCATTATTGAAACAATTCAACTCACTTTAATTGCATTAGAATTATCAGCATCAATTTTAGCTAATGAACTTAGGTATTTCCTTTCCTGAGCTTTTCAAGGCACCCCACATCTCTGCTCCTATGCTCCTCTGCTAAGCCCTTCAAGGTCATAGATTAACTATATAGAGGTTTTTGCAGCATTTTTACAGTGATTTTAATATTTTTTCTGTACACTGTCAGTGATTAACAAGACTGTATCATACAAGTCTTGGTCCAGAAAAGCACTTCAGCACACGCATAACTTCAGTTTCTTGAGCTGACCAATTAATCTGACAAGACCAGGCACATGCTTGAAGTTAAAGGTATGTTCCAGTGCTTTGCTATGTATAAGTGAGAATGTTTACCACTATGCAACAAGAAACACAATCCAGTAAAACATATCCCCTGCTTTGTTTAAAAAAATCGTATTATCAGATTTAATCCTTGGAGTATGTATGAATTAACTAAAATTTTAACGTTTGCCCTGCAGATGTTCTTCAGGATAGGTCTTATTCTCAACTGCACTGGGAAAAATCAAGTCACAGATTTCTTCAGTCATCTCTTTGTAGTCATTTCTTTATATTTAAAGTATACAGGACCCAGTAGATTCACTTAAATCAAACGTCCTCTCTATTATCATAAAATCCACTAACCTCATTCTTCTGCCTCTCAATTTCAGCAGCAATTTTGTTCCACATCTCATTATGCTAATAAAGGGGAAAACTCGATTAACCAGAAGGTTCAAAAAGACTAGACTTCTCAGTCACCTCAGCTCAAAGTAAATTGGTAGTGCAGTGAAAGTGCTTGAAAAATTCTACCATAACAGAGGCTTACCAAAAGCAACACTTAGACAAAAAACTAGATTTTAACAACAGAAGTAAAATATGGGTAGTTTACAAAGCATCTAAACATTAAACTGTATTTCTCTGTTTGTTACACTATTATACCTGAACTCTTATTGTGGAAAAGCTACTCATACGGAGGGGTTTTATGCAAGGGTCGTTATGTAACGACCAAGTAAATCTTTTCAGTAAAGACTGGTATTTATTACTAAGGCCTGTTTATGAAATGCTTGAGATTAGACAGATACCTGTGCCTCCAATTCAAAAAACTCTCAAACAAAAAAAGACGCCAAAATCTAGACTACAGGCTGGAACGCTGGAACAGAAAATTGGAAAATGTTGTAAAGAAACAGGAAAGCGATAATAACTTTGCAACGAAGTGCTTGAGAGTCTGTCCAACTGTGACAGGCACCAAATACCACACAATTTCACAGATCACTGGTAACCAGACTGGTAACTTGATTCTCCACCTAAACAGACGTGCTGGTTTTGCCTGGGGTAGCGTTAATTTTCTTCATATTAGCTATTACGGGGCTATGTTTTGGATTTGTGCTGGAAAGAGTGTTGATAATACAGGGATGTTTTTGTTATTGTTGAGCAGCGCTTACACAGCCTGCTTCTCACATCACCCCTTATTTTGCTTTGCTTGTGTGCACACAAGCTTTTGCTTTACCTATTAAACTGTCACAACCCACGAGTTTTCTCACTTTCATTCTTCCAATTCTCTCCGTGATCCTACGGGGAAGGGGGGAGGAGTGAACGAGCAGTTGTGTGGTGCTTAGTTGTCAGATGGGGTTAAACCACGACAACAGATAATTTTGGCGTGTCTGCAAACAACCTGACACATCTGGGAACGTTTTTGCCCATCTCCCAGTTTCTTCATCCCAGCCGTGCATTACAGACACTGGATAATAAAGGAAAAAATTATTTTAATAATCTTATTACAGTGAAAAAAAATGCAGTTCTAAACTGGGCAGTGTAAACAAAACAAAAAGTGTCTGTAACATTTGTGTGCTTTCTAGCAATAGCCAACTCAGATCTCAAGCCACTACCTCAACAGAGTAATAAATAGCATTAATAAGCAGCGGTGTAAGCTGTATTCTGTAGGACTGTACCAGTGTGTCATAGCCCTGTTCTGTAAATATTCACCTCTTGCCATGAACGGATCACTCAGTTCTCTGCGCTGCTCCTGCGCCTTCTGTGGCCACTCTATGGACCATCATAACAAACCCAGAAACGCGCCGAATGAGACCAACAGGTGATTTCACACAGGTCACGGTAAACTTTGACTACAGAACGCTCCATATTTCGTATTTCCATATCCATATTTCCTTCCTTATACCACTAATAGGATACTTCCACGGAAGATACTCATCAATATTTTGTACAGTCACCTGGTGCAAAGAGAGTCAAATGGAGTGGAACTTGCCATGGTGTGAAGCTGGAAGAAGCTGGTCTCATTGGAAAAGGGAAGCTGTTTATACCCTTTTGCAGGTATCTTCATGCTTACCAGCTTGTGAAGCTGGTAAATGTGAGAAGGCAGAAAATGGAGCAGGGGTTAGATACAGAGCTCCAACAGAAATAAAATTTATCCAGTTTCACACCTCACACATAGCTGCACACTCTAGAAAATTCACCAAACTGTAAGGGTTGCCAGCTGACTGGGAGGTTTGGGGTTTTTTTAAAACAATTGAAAAAAAAAAAAAAAAAAAAGTTGGTCACATGATGTTTTAAGATTACTATTGTTGCTTTCTCAATTCCCCTACCTGCCAGATTTCACCGTTTTGTGAGACAGCATGCACTCAGAGAAATGACAAGGAATATATATTCTTTGTTTTTCAGTTTTCCACCTAAAGTATATAAAACCTCCATTTTTTTTGAAAAAAACCCCAAACATTATCACTTTGCCTCTCTAACATACAGCTTTTAAAGTGATTACGGAGACAGAGAAAAATCTATGGAAAAAATGTAGAAAACTGTATACTTTGAAGTAAAAATAGAAAATACTCAGCTGTATACTTGTAAGTCATTGTACTTTAAAAGCATCATTCTAATTACCTGTTTTTTGGGAATTGTGCCAGCGCTGGCTGGAAAAAGCACTCTTATCTAGCCATCAGCTACAAAATAGAAAAACAAATTGCAAGAATTATTGAGCTTTTGGAGTCTGGAATGATTAAGACATAGTTAAAGAAACATATTCTACTTTGATTACATAGCAGCCTCTACTCTGTGTACTCAAATAAGAATATACTATAATACAAGGCTTCAAAAAACATACTGAAAAATTAAATACAGTGACACTACATTCTGCTTAGTTTGGGGTGGGGGGGTGCTGTTGTAAGGCAACATCTTATACCTCCTAGAATTATGTATATCAATCTCAGTTTGCAGACTAAAGTCCCACGATAGCTAAGAAGGTAAGGACTTTAGTATAAAAGCAGCAAGAAGGCCACAGTACAGCAAATTACAGGAAATTTTAAGTAAATGGTTTTTAGTCAAAAGTTATTAATATGTGCGAAAGTGTATATCCAAGTCAACAATCTACAAAGTTTTGCCTAATTTCTTAGCCAGCTCAGACCAAGGTTGTCTGTGATCATACTTGCCCTGTGCAAAGAGCATTCACAAGCCCAGAAGAGCACTGCACAAGCTGGTATACTCCAGTCCCAGGGCATCCCAACACTGGTTCATATCTTGAAAGCGGCATAAACTCAGCCTCAGCAGTAGCAGTTCTTATACGCAGCACAGCTTCAGCAGGGCTAGCAAATTTCAGACAAGCGCTACTACTCCAGTATGGATACAAGTCATCCCAAACGAGCCTGGGTATCTCAGTCCCCGGGCTCCACAGCGTGACATGGATGAGTGTCGTGGTTTGGCCTCAGATGGCAACAAAGAACTACGTGCCGCTCACTCGGGCCTTCCCAATATGGGAAGAATCGGAGGAAAAAAGAAACAACAATAACACGGACAGAGGAATATACAAACACGATTACGGAACCAACGCTCACCCACCGGACCCGGGACATCCCAGCCCGCCCCAAGCAGCGACTTTGTGCCCCCTCCCCTGGCAGCTCAGGGGGGGCATGGCTCACATGGCATGGAATACCTGTGTCCCCATGGAAAATTAACCCTATCCCCACCAGAACCAGGACGATCAGTCAGAAAAGTTACTTTGAAATCCTGCGTACTGCTACCAAACTGCCATCGCACCAAGAGCACTACAGAGTTCACAAAGTATCTTAAGGTGCTTGATCGATTTCCATGTGTTACCATCAGCCTTTTAAATACCCAGCATGTTAGAGTTAAATTTTTTTTTTTTTTCCTATATTACATAAGTCCCAGCCAGTAAGCACTAAAGTGCCATGAAGATGATCAGAGGGCTGGACCACCTCTCCTATGAGGACAGGCTGAGAGAGTTGGGGTTGTTCAGCCTGGAGAAGAGAAGGCTCCAGGGAGACCTTACAGCGGCCTTCCAGTACCTAAAGGGGGCCTGCACAAAAGGTGGAGAGGGACTCTTTATCAGGGACTATAGTAATAGGATGAGTGGTAATAGTTTTAAACTGAAAAAGGGAAGATCTAGATTAGATACTAGGAAGAAATTCTTTCCTGTGACGGTGGTGAGGCACTGGAACAGGTTGCCCAGAGAAGCTGTGGATGCCCCATCCCTGGAAGTGTTCAAGGCCAGGCTCGATGGGGCTTTAGACAACCTGGTCTAGTCGGAGGTGTCCCTGCCCATGGTAGGGGGGTTGGAACTAGGTGATCTTTAAGGTCCCTCCCAACTCTAACCATTCTGTGATTCTATAAGAATCTCTCCAACTTCGTTTTTCCTGTGCCTTTGCAGTTAAATCAAAACTATAAATTATGTTGCAGCAAAGAAGAACAAGCTAGGATGAACATGACACTGGAGCCTGGTGTTGCGTTTGCTGCCTTGTGAGAATGTTTTGTTTCTCATCTCTGCTCGCATCAGCTGGGGAAGCCCCCAGTTCAGCTTCTCTTTGGCTGCCTTAAGCATCCCTCCATGCAACAGGCAGGGCTTTTTACAAATCCTATTTCTACATCCATTTTGCATAACAGTCAACTGGCTGAAGCTATATCCTAGGAATTCTGTACCCTCCTAAGCATGAAGATGCATTAGAGCTGAAATCCTACTATTAGTTGCTGGCCCTTCTTGCACGTGACGTGTAAGTCAGGTACGGTGGCACACAGACAGCAGTCCCATCATCACTGACACCAGACCAGCCAAAAGTATCATAGAATCATAGAATTGCTGAGGTTGAAAGGGACCTTTAAGATCATCGAGTCCAACCTTTAACCTACCCTGACAAAAGCCACTTCTAAACCATGTCCCTAAGTGCCCCATCTACCCTTTTTTTAAACACCTCCAGGGATGGTGAATCCACCACCTCCCTGGGCAGCCTATTCCAATGTTTAATAACCCTTTCAGTGAAAAAATGTTTCCTAATATCTAATCTAAACCTCCCCTGACGTAACTTGAACCCGTTTCCCCTTGTCCTATCACTTGTCACCAGGGAGAAGAGGTCAGCCCCCATCTCTCTGCAACCTCCTTTCAGGTAGTTGTAGAGAGCAATAAGGTCTCCCCTCAGCCTCCTCTTCTCCAGGCTAAACAACCCCAGCTCCCTCAGTCATTCTTCATAAGGTTTGTCCTCCAGACCCCTCACCAGCTTTGTAGCCCTTCTCTGGACACGCTCCAACACCTCAATGTCCCTCTTGTAGCGAGGGGCCCAAAACTGAACGCGGTACTCGAGGTGGGGCCTCACCACTGCTGAGTACAGGGGGATGATCACTTCCCTAGTCCGGCTCACCACACTATTCCTGATACAGGCTAGGATGCTGTTGGCCTTCTTGGCCACCTGGGCACACTGCTGGCTCATACTCAGCCAGAATTCAGTCAACACCCCCAGGTCCTTTTCTGCCGGGCTGCTTTCGAGCCATTCTGCCCCAATCCTGTAGAGCTGCATGGGGTTGTTGTGACCCAAGTGCAGGACCCGGCACTTGGCCTTGTTGAACCTCATACCATTGGTCTCAGCCCATCGGTCCAGCCTGTCCAGATCCCTCTGCAGAGCCAACCTACCCTCAAGCAGATCAACACGCCCGCCCAGTTTAGTGTCATCTGCGAACTTACTGAGGGTGCATTCGATCCCTTCATCCAGATCATTGATAAAGATATTAAAGAGAACCGGCCCCAGCACCGAGCCCTGGGGGACACCACTTGTGACCGGACACCAACTGGATTTAAATCCATTTACCACCACTCTCTGGGCACGGCCATCCAGCCAGTTTTTTACCCAGCGAAGAGTACACCTGTCCAGGCCATGAGCAGCCAGTTTCTCCAGGAGAATGCTGTGGGAAACAGTGTCAAAAGCTTTGCAAAAATCCAAGTAGATAACATCCGCAGCTTTTCCCTCATCCACTAAGTGGGTCACCTTATCATAGAAGGATATTAGGTTTGATAGGCATGACCTGCCCTTCACAAACCCATGCTGACTGGGCCTGATCACCCTGTTCTCCTGCATGTGCCCTGTAATGGCACTGAGGAGGATCAATCCCATCTGGGTTTGGCACAGGCATAAAACTGCCTGTCTGATACGGATGCTATACCCCATGTTATGGTTCATGGAAGTTTCATCCTTTCGTGTGTCACCTGCAGAAAAAAATATGATATGTCATAAAGACAGAGCAGCATGGAAAAATGATAGCAGATCCATTGTAAAGCCTTCAGCGCAGAGTTAGCTTATCTAAGTATTTTTAACAAACGTGAAAGATCACAGTAAGCTTATCAGTTTTTCGGCACTTCTCATCATAAAGTCATGGGTTTTTTTGATCTGATCAGAGGAGCCTTAAAGCCCAATTAATGCACTTTATGGTCAGGCCACGGCCTCACCATGAACATCTTAACTCCTTGGATCCAGGCCAGACTGCTTGGCTGGAAGAAGCATTAATCAACAAACTTGGAACTGGAGGGAGTATAAGTTTTTGCTATGTCTAACTTAGAAAACCTGCTCTCCTAGCAGATCGACAAAGCTCCTTTTAGTATCATTTACATGCGTGCAGAGTAATTATGTTAGTTCTGTTAATTAGTCAGTATGGGTAAAACTGTGGCCAAGCTCCAGTTTCCCATCCCTTTCCCCATTATAAGCTGTTAGAAACTCCAGAAAAAGGCTCAACAACTCTTGGTAAAATGTGTTCCTATTTGGATTCGATCCAAGCCATTCTACACAGTTCCATTAAAGCACAGCAAACAAGGCTCGGCATTAATGCATAACTGAAGTAGGCTTTATGCTGTCAAAATGGATCAGATTCAGACTGGCTCCATTCCAGAATTATGCTTTTGAAAGCTTATTTAGTAACAAATTACACAGAAGATAAACAAGCAATTAACCAATCTCCCAAGAAGCTAACAATCAAAATATTCTGTGCTGAAGTACTAAACGTATTAGGTTGTTGCCTTCATCTATGACATGGCTCCGCAGTACCTACGCTGTGTGACTTTCAGCCAGAACAAGGTCATAGTTAATTGACATAAGTGCATGCCACCATTTCTTCATTTTAAATTCCACATTTTAAGTACACAGCAATACGCTGGAAGTAAGATGGAATACAGATCAAGGAATGGAAGCTTACAGATTCCATATGTACATTGTGGTTTTCAGAGTACTCAGAAGGTAGGTTCACAAATGTGCTGTTCACAAGTCTGAACATAGATCCGAACTGGGTGGATTTACAGCTGTGCAATATGAGTGACTTCTGGTGTTATTACCTGTATCCGCCACCTTCACGCTGATACCAGCTTTCATTACTTCAAAATTAATATGGGGCCAAACCCCTATCACTTTGTTCACATTGTTACATTAAAGTCAAAGACGAGGCAGCTCTGAGTTCAGTCACATCCCTGCACATCATAAATTTTCATTAGATCAGACAGGTAGGTTGGAGCCTAGTTTCTTGTTTCTGCCGAAGTTTAGGAATGAAACAGGCATAGTCTGAGAGAGCCACTTCTTACTACACTCAGGAACAGGGCTTTATAAACCCAAAGTAATTGGGAAAATTGGAAGTAATTGGTCAAAGGCCTTACTTTGTGTGCTTTTAAGGTTAGCAAGACCCCAACTAGAAAAGATAATGACAGACAAGAGTCAGAGTAGTGACATAATTCTGTCTGTAAGACCACATAAGAAAGACTTCATGACTTTGGGCTCAGCTGTTTCAGGTTAAGATTACCAGGTATCTGCCTTAAGTCTGGTAATACATTTGTCACATAGTGCCTGGATGGCGATATATTACACATCTCTGACTTTTCCTTACAAAGGATCAGCTAGCCTAGCCTACACGCATTTTTATACATCGGCCTCCTTCTACTGGACATCTCACCTCCTCCCTTCCACAGCTGCGCTATGACTGAACATAATCTTTTTCAAAATCCCTCCTGTATCACTTCCAGATGTGGGCTTGTCTTCTCCTCCTGTTTCAAAGTCATATGGCATTGAGCAATCTGAATTATTCCAATACATCTTTACTTGCCTCTTTGATCAAGCTGTTGTTCACAGGTGCATGCTATTACAGCTCTCGATTGTCAATTTATCATCAAATTTCTACAGCTCTACTTATTTAAAAAAAAAAAAAAGAAAAAAGACAAACCATGTTATCTGTGTTCTTTTTAACATTACCATGACATTGTTTCTCTTCCTCCTATGCAATGTCTGTGCATAATTATTAGTTACAGTTATTAAGGGTGCAGTTACCAAACCACAACCATAGGTATGAGTACGAATGGCGCGCTGTTCACAGGCACAACCCTATTCAAGGGGGGGTCCAACCAGCCAAGTGAGCAAATGCCGCTGTCAGAGGATAACCATGACTTGTGTTCACCCACGCCAGTTCCTCCTATTCTGCCCTGACAAGGCACACCTCTCTCAGCGTATTTTCTTACCACTTTACTTTTCATGCCATTCCAATTTCTGGAAAAAAAAAAAACCAATGGAGAACACCAGGGATTGGGAAAAAAAAAAAAAAAAAAAAAAAAGCATGTAGTCCCAAACCGCTAAGGAAACGGACTTAACTTTGTTTCAATTCAATGTTACATATACTTAATTTGTTAGGGGAAGAACTTACTACAGGGCTAGAATAATAATAGTCAGAAGGAGATGTAGAAAGTAACAAATGTCTCTTACAATCAGGCTCCACTTTAAACACTTCAGTTTTGCATTCTTATACTGGAGAAGCTTTGGTGAAAAGATTTGAAACATCTTCAAGGCACAAAGAAAGTGACCGTATTTGCTGGACTTGAGGAAAGAAAAGGAAGGTGACGCATGGATGTAAATTTGTATACCACTGTAGAAAAAGTGAGAAATTCCTAAAAAAACTTGATCCTGGAAGTAAGCGGACCAGTACTCCTCCTACCTGTATCTATTGTACCTTGATACAGTATTCCCAGCATCTTCTTTGAAGCTAAGGTCTCTGTCCATCCATCAACTACTCACCCAGTATCGGCCTTTAGAGGCTCTCTGAGGTACCTTGACAGAGTCCTGTCAGGAATACCTGGAAAAAACATCACCCCACACTGAGAAAAGAAAACCGAATTTGGTAAGGACAGATGCAGACCATTCCTGCACCAACACCTTTCAACTTCCATCTGACATTGCAAGTGATGGAGACCAGCGTCAGCAGTGGACCCAAACCTGCTTTATGTGTGCCGCCCAGCCAGACAGCAACAACAGCCACACCGCATATAAACAGCTGTCACTCTACCAGTGCCTCACATATTTGTCACTCAGTAGCTAAATTTGATACTGGACAAAATTTGCTGGAAGGCAATTAAGTTCAGCAGGTTCGGAGAGGACCAAAGTGACTTTTTGTTGTACTCAGCCGAGACATACATCAGGGACAATGTATACACACACCTGCCTGGGACCACCTTCAAAGACAGCTTCCACCACAGAGATGATCTAAGAGCTTGAGTCCTGAAAACAGTTATCAGGAAGGTGAAGGCTCAGGAAGAGTCTGAATACAGTGTTTTTTCTTCAGGGCTTCCCTTTTGGTCCTCCAAGTCATCTGTTGGAGCTCTCTCCTTATCTGACAGCCGCTCTGGATGGAGAGATTTTGCCTGTCTGCTTTGTTGAGGCTCTGAACAAGGCGAACTCATCTTCCTCCCTAAACCTCTCAGTTCAGACAGAGGTAACCTGTTGTGGGGACAAGTAAACCCCACTGAATGACACACTATACCTTCTGACCCGTACGCCTCCCTGTGTCCTGAGGAGGAGCCCAACCCCACACGCTTTCAGACATACGCACCAACTCCGAGATGGGTCCATACTCACTCCCGGGCACCTCATGCCATGTAACTAGAAACTAGTGATCTTTGTCAAGAAGTCTTGAAGCTCTCTTCATAAAGCAGGAATGCAGGCTGTCATCTTAAAGAACTGCTGGGACAGCAGCGACTAAGCAGCAATAATAGTCCACCTTAGCCCTAAGCGCTGAAAAAGGGGCGTCCTGCTCTGTGCAAGCATTCCGCTGAACCAAGGAGCTAGGAACAAGCGCTGACCAGTGTGATCTATTTGAGTTGTCAAGTTTGACAGCAAATAAAGGCTCCTGGGAAGCACGCTGAAGGCTGCCAGCTGACACCTTTGGGCTGTCTCAAGGACAGCTTTCTGCTAAACATTGCTGGTATAAAATAATGGAAGTCCTGCAGGACAATAAGCAGTGGTGGGTAGGTCACAACATGCCCAAGGTACAAAACTCAGTGCTGAAGGGCTTGTAAGGGTGTTGTGAAAGGCTGCAATATAGGTGTTGGGTCTGATCCAGTTGACAGAGTGAGTCGTGCACACATTATCTATTTTCATAACTATTTTTTACATTGACCTATTCTTTCTTGTCCACAAAATCCTTAGAAAGCAAACAGTAGCACCATGAATAAGCTATAGTTATTTGGAATATTCCAGTTATTCAGCTTATGTACTAGAATGGCTGAGGTAGAAAGGTGCATCACTCAGGTGGGATGCAGATAGCTATGTTTTCGTCTCCCCATTCAGCCACAGACTTCATACGTGCCCTAGACCAACACAATCATTCTGGAAAGTGGGACTACATCCATCCGTAAAGTCAGAATGGTAATACTTCTGCAGGGGTACTACAACCATAATGGTCTGATGTATATGCAGAACAACTTCAGCTCTGCGATAAGGGCATCACACCTTAAAGCAAATGGGAAGGCAGTGCATCTATGTGCTCATACACATCCAAGTGAATGACAGCACGATTTGTCCAGCAGCTCTACAGCAGTGTCATTTGCCCATGTTTTCCTCACATATATCTTTGCCCTGTATTATTCGCTGACAAGGATGCAGCTGAAGAAAGAGCCTAGGTGCAGAAAATGCAAGAGAACATCTCTGAGAAGCCGAAGGGCTACAATACAGCAACACCACAGCAGCCGTTCAAAGATCTGTTACACTCACTCTTCTGCGTTTCTTCTGCCAAGCAGCGGCAGGAGCACAATTAAGCAAATCTTTGCATGTGTCCTTGTCATGGCTCCTCGGAGCCAACAGACACAAAGTGTTCTTGTTCTCTCCCTCCTAAGTATTACTGAGCTTTCTACAGAAGCAACACACCACGCCTGCATGTCAGAATTCAATGGGTAATATAGACAAGAACAAACAATGAAAACTTTGAAACTTTACAACTGCAGGAAGGTTTTCCACATGCTAATATTGGCCTCAGCAGCAGTAAAGGAGCAATTTTTACGTGGTAATGAACTGTTCCTCTGACACAAATCACAAAGCACTCTCCTTCAAAATCAGGCATGTAAGTCATATCTTCGTCTCACTAACCTTCTCCTCAGGAAAATGCACATTGTTGTCTATAACTAACTAACTAAAATATTATGAATTTAGGACAAAACTATTTTTTATCACTTACTCTGTAAGACAGCACAGCACCACAGTGCCTTATGCAAATCTATTTCTCTCTTATTAAGTGGCACAGAACACTTGACCAAGTTGCAACATATAATAGTGAGACCTGCTGAATGTACAAGAAGTAGAGGCACACCAGCTTCCCATCTTCAGAACAGAAGACAGATACGGGCACGCAGGCTGCAGGAAAGCACGGTTCACCAGAATCATCAGCAAATCCCTGACTATACATAGGGCTTGAATTTCCACACTGCAGAGGAACCATTTTTGCTAACAGGTGTTCTGATATCAGTGTGACTTTCTAATAGGGGGCTGTTCTTGTCATTACTAAATACACAACAGAATAACACAACCTATTTTTGCAGAACAGTTGCAGAGATGAAAAGCCTGCTCTTGCATCCTTGCGGTTGTATATCATGAGGTTCTGCAACACCGTGGTCATATTTTTACAGCTCCCAAATTGGAGTGATAGAAATTTTTCAAAAATATGTCAAAATATTTTTTCTTAATGCTTTTTCATGCATCTGTTTGGCCATCTTTCAAACAGCTCTACCACATTACACTGTACAAACAGAACTAAGATATGGACCCAATCCTGCAACTCTTATTTGCTTGTATAATTCCTCAAACTTCCCCACTACAGAAACTGAATCTCTCCTGCTCCCAACTGCATCTGCTCTCCTAGATTCCCCAGGCTGCTTATGTCCTCATATGTTGCCCGAGTCATTGCTCACTCCTGTTATTCCTTAAGTGATCTTCTAGTAGGAAAAAAACACATATTTACATAATAAACACATGTGATTAAGCAAGTATACGTATGTTAATATTTGCATCAAATTCTATACACAGTCTTACCAATATCAAGAACTGAATCCTTGCAGCTGACTGCATTTCATATTAAATATCTTCAGTATGTTACCTGCCAATTATCCTGATACTTAATGTCCTCCAAAGACAAAAGAATGCATTTTTTTTTTCTCTGTTTAGTTTCACAGGAGAGAAATACTCAATATGTTAGGCCCTCTTCCCATTAGCACTTATCATCACTCCATGTTGTGCGAGCATAACTAGCTTTAAAATTGCTCTCACCACAACAATTGTGTGAAACCGCCTTTTGCTGATCAGGGAAAGGACTGAATACATTTCACAGTCAGAGTTAACACAATTTCACCCACATAATTACTACCTACTTATTTTGGACTTTGCTTTTTCAAAAAATTACAAAAAATTATTTCTAAACTTTCAGGTACTACTTTCACCAAAACAGGAATCCTGCAAAAATAAGTTTATAGGCAGATGGTCTGGAAAAAAAAAGCCTGTATAAAACCAGCAGAAGAAAAGCATTTTGTAGGAGAGAAATATCAGTCAGCCATAGGACATGGGAATAGAGATGTATATTCACCTAGTTTTTCCAAATTGCACACACAACTTTCGATAAAATTATTCTGTCTTTGCACACAAACGAGTATGTATATGGTAACGAAACTGTTTCTTAAATACCTGAATTTTACATTCAGATGCCTATTTGCATAATTAGAGGTCACACCACATGAGCTTGGCCAAGCAACAATACTGCTCCAGCTTGACTTTAACTACCTTTGAACAGATAAGCAGAGTCTTTCACCTCCTACTAATTTACTGTAGCAAGTACCTCCCTCTCCTTCTCTGCTACACTTATACTCAGAAGTTGCTCTCAGTTGCTAACAACTTTTCTCTAAAAAAAAAAAAAAGCAGCAATAAAATAAGTGGTTTTATACTTGCAAATTCCCCGTATTTCCAGACAATGTATTTCCAAAACATATGGTGTACACACAGTAAAAAGAAACAAATAATGCTGACAACTACGTCTTGAATTCCAGAACATTAAAATGAGATTTAAGGCTGTGTCACTCCATTGCAAAAGAATGTAGAAGAAAATAAATCATGACAGCCTTTTAAAATATTTTAAATTTATGGTTTTGTATCACATGTTGAAACCCTACTGGTTTTCATAATCTATGGATTTTCAGAACTGCAAGGGATATGCAGAGAAAATGCTCAAGTGTCAGGCCAGTTCCTTTGGAAAGGCTCTTTCCTCAGTACACAAGTCAAAAAGCTGCTATTGCTGATAAGAGGTAGCCTGATCTATCAAACCTCCTAGCAAGCAAAGCCAAGTCTTTCCCTTCCTCCATCCAGGAGTTTAAAATCCTTTGATCTCAAAGCTGGGAAGATGTTTACTATTTTTCCCAGGCAGACTATTTCTCCTCCCACTCTTTCCTAGGCCGTAAGTGAAGTGGTGCCTATGGCCAACTACTGTCCCAGAGGCTGATCAGTGAGGCTGAGGTCTGGGACCCCAGGCACCTTCTGTAGCTCTCCTGCTCCCAACTGCATCTGCTTTCCCAGAGTCCCCATGTTACTGATGTCCTCACGCGTTGCCCCAGTTTTTACTTGCTCCTTTTGCTTCTTAGGTGTCACCGCCTCCTTTCCCCTTCTTTATCACCACAACTCACAAGCTCTGAGACCTCAGTTTCACAGGTGATTTCTGGTGATGTGAAGAGGCAACAGTGGGATATTCTGATCTCCATTCCCTCTATCGCACTCCCTCTCTTATCTCATGCCTGGCTGATGGGAATGTTCCTCTGCAGATTCCCCTGCACTATTACCTCACCTGCTCATAGGAAAAAATGAGTTGGAGTACAGGTTTCAGTGTGAGTGAGGTCAGTGTTTAATAAGGATATTTTTCCTAGTTTTAGTGACACTGCCAATGTCAAAGCCCAAAATTTAAGGGATGACAAATACCTACTGATTTTGAGACAAGTTTTCATTCTCTTCACGCACACACACACTTTTGCTTTTTTTAATAGTCTGGAACATGAGTTTTTGAAATAGGCTGTTGAGGGTGGTGGGAGAGAGCATCTATTGACTCCACTGCAACTACAAAAAAAGTTTATATATACATGGAATGATAAAAATCAACACCACTGCAATTAGCAAAAGAAATGTAGACATCCCTTATGGCAATAAAAAGTTAACTATTTGGATATCATTAGAATTAACATGAAGTGAAACCACTCTGCTGGGACTATGGTTAAAGAAATGCTTCCTACTCAGCACCTTTGATCCTGAGAAATTCCAACTCTTTAATACCATCAACAGAAACTCAAATATAATGCCAAGACTATAACACTCACCTTTCTTGAATGATGCTCTATGTAAATAAAGAGGATCAAGCATTTAAAAACACAAGCACAATGCTGTGCTTGAGATAAAGAATAATTCAGTACAGAATAACCTAACAAAACAGCAATGTAACGCCTCACACTGGAAATTAACTAAGATAGAAGGACTAGCACCTTATTTTCAGGAGGTTTTCAATACTCTGAAATGCTTTGAAGTTCTACAAATACATTTTTCTTGAATGGAAATTAAGCCTTCTGAACTTCTTACCATCTCATCTCATCTCTTACGACTATGAAAAGGAACCGGGTGTTTCAGATGTGATCACTCAAAGATAGCTGCCTCTGTCTATATTTAGAACTGTGAAAATCGAATGGTCTAAATCCCATGAAAAGTGGTTGGCTTATTTTTTAATCTAGCAATCAGGACAAAAGTGTCTTTAAATTTAGAAGTCTAAATGTGAAGGCCTGGTACTCAGAATTATTAAAAATATACAACTATCACTGAAGTAAAATCCCAGTTTATGTAGTCAGGGGGTGGGAGGTGGTGTGTCCCATTTATAGTAAGTTATCAAACTTGGCTTCCTCTCACTTCAGAGTGAACTAAACACATCATCCATCTTTAAAGCAAAGTTCAGAAAAGCAGGGGGCAAAAAAACAACAACAAAACAGCTCCACAATTCTTTTCTCATAACATCTCTTTAAAGAGTGTTTTGATTTCAGCAGAGAAGATGGTTTTATTCTCTGAAAAGATGACTTCCAACTCCTGTGTTACCAGTACCATCAATACACAGCTCTCATTGGGTAACATCAACTCAAGAAGAAACCATGTTTTAATTCATCATTTGCTACATTCCTGAAGTTTTGTCAGAAGATCATGCCTTTTCTATGCAAAATTGCGTTACATATTAATAACGTGATATTTAAATGAAAATTTAATACAACAAAAAAATAATCTGACCACTACCCTCCACAACACCTTTGAGATCTGTCTTTCTCAAAATGCTGGTAGAGCCTTAAGCATATTCTAAATCATTTCATTCAATGTCATCCCTTTTACGTGGTTCTGCTCTGTTCTTTTACAATCTTAACAGTTTCCATGGGAGCAGCCAGGGGATAAAATTGCCTTGGGCATATCAAGACATGTTTGTCCATCAGTGCGGCAGAGGAAAGTCACTGGCTACTGCTATTACATGTTTCTTTGTGAAGTTATAACAGACTAACCAGCAATGAATTGCAGAGATTAAGACAGGAGAGTTATTATAAAGGAGAAAGTTTTCTAGAAGTGTTTTTCTCTTTCAACTGAAGAGAAGGCTCCAGGGAGACCAATTAAAGGGGACCTAGAAGAAAGATGGAGAAGGACTTTTTACAAGGGCATGTAGAGACAGAACAAGGGGTAATGGCTTCAAACTGGAAAAGGGTAGATATAAGGAAGAAATTTTTCACTATGAGGGTGGTAAGACACTGGAACAGGTTGCCCAGAGAAGCTGTGGATGCCCCATCCCTGGAGGTGTTCAAGGCCAGGCTGGATGGGGCTTTGAGCAGCCTGGTCTAGTAGGAGGTGTCCCTGCCCATGGCAGGGGGGCTGGAACTAGATGATCTTTAAGGTCCCTTCCAACCCAAACCATTCTATGATTCCATTCTAGGATAACCATTTCAGTGTAAAAATTGTTCCTAATATCCAGTCACAACAGACTGCCCAAAAGCTTAATATGCAAGGCTCAGTCTGGTGCATGTGCTCTTTCTAAAAAAAATAAAAGAATGAAAATAACAAATGAGAATCTTATCAAGAAGCTACTGTAAAAACTTTTATTCCAGGTTTTACCTACAAAGCACAGTATAGATTAGCTTTTCTCAAACTGGAGCTCAAAATAAGCTGCAATCACACAATCATTCTCTGTTTTACTACTTTTGCTATCGCACATTTGGATTCTTTGGAGATCCCACTACAGAAACAGAATCACACATGCAAATTAAACACAGAGCTTCATTGTTCAGTTAAAAAAAAAGTTTTAAAAATCTAAACCTCAGAGCTAACTATGCACTTGTGTGTATAAATGTATTAAACAACTCAGGTAAAAACTGACATTGATAATGGCCATATTCATGCTGTTATTTCAGATGTACTTGAAACTAGACACCAGACAGTATATTTCTATCATTCAGAACTAGTTCTAGTGACTCAGTTCCATGCAAACACATCCACCTGAAAACCCACCATTGAAAATATGCCAGAAAGTGATAGGGCTAAAGGGATAAGCAGAATTAAAAGACCTAATAAAATGCCAAGAAGGTAGGAAGATTTCAACATGTTCCATTTATTAGACGCTAGTTCAGTATTTGCAACAGAACAATCTTTAGTTGCAAGTCAAGCAAACTGCAGAGGAGAGAAGATATATTCCGATTTACTGATTAGTTACTTAAAATTTGTAGGTAATGCTGTGTGCCAGCTTGGCTCTGCATTTTTTTATTAATAGTATTGACAAGAAAAACTCTTCCTAGCTGTGCAACTTCAGAGGCAGTTTCCTGAACTTTCATTTTAGTGATGGTTTATGACTTTGGCCAGTTCAAAAGGTGCAGTTTACGGGAGAAGTCAGCCACCTCTGAAAGTGGCAACGGCTCATGTCTCAGTGCAAATTTTAAGTTAAAAAGGAACAAACTTCACAAACAGCTTTGCAGCCTGAGCCCAAACTTTGATTTATGCTGTCTGTCTTACAGGTTTTAGTCTTATCAGAACACAGTTTGTAGGGTCTGGCACATGTGCGTTATTGTATACCGGCACTGGAGATGGTTTTTGATAGAGATGGGGATACATTGAGGATATGGGTAAAACGATTAATGACAGCAGAGGATCAAGAGTCTTAAAGAATCAGATAAGGATTTTTTTATAAAATCGGCTTTGAATATTTTTATAATATCTCCTTCAACCCAAGTCAAGTTTAAAAGCAAAAAATATAACTTTTTGTAACAAAGCTTTTAAAATCTGAATACTGTCTTAGTGGTGCTACATTATCTTCCTGCATGCAATTTATTAAGTCCTTAAATAAAAAAGATCTAAAGAAAGATTTTCAACTTTCCCAATTAATCCCAAGAAGTTTTTAAAAGGCTTATAGAGAAACTCTTGTAACACACAAAGGTTATTGCTACACTACTAAAGATAACAGGCCAGGGACTCCTCTTGCCTTAGGAACCAAACAGCACAGCTCAGTTTATACCTACATGACTGTATTGCTCACCACCCAAACTATCCCACAATAGTCACAGCCCGTATTCCCATTGGAAACAACCCTCACAAGAACCGTGCCCTGGCAGCAGCTGCAGGAGTACTAGTTGGCAGGAACCAAACGACGTGCTGATGAATAGTATAAATGCTGGTCCTCAAAGGCCATTCGTTTCTTTAGCAGTGAAGGCATAATTAGAGATTCTTTGCACCATTCAGTATTAATGCAAGACTCCAAATAACATGAATACAATCAATGCAATGAGTCGAGAATAACATCCGTTACCAGCTTATTCATTTTCTTGAAGCTACTGGATGTTTAAAAAAAAAATATATCAGATTATATTTTACTAGTTTTATTAGACGTTCTTTTGGCACAAAAAAAAATACGGATGATGATATATTTTAATTTTAAAATGTACTTATTTCATGGAGAGTCTTTTAATCTTTTTCACTTTTAATCAGTCATTCTATATTATGGTCTTCAGCTTGAATTTTTAAAATTTATAATTAGCACGGCATAAACTCCATAACTGAATAGAATTTAAATGAAAATGAAGATTTCCTTCAGTAGGAGAGATTTTAAAAGAGTGAGCAGTGAACTCCGATGATTTGCATTGTATTATTTCTGACAGCCTCCTGTGCTAAGCCATAGTGCAGAACACTGCCGTAAGTGAAGTGTTCACCTGATTCTGGAAATAAACAGAGGGGGAAAAGGGAGCAAGAGGAGAAGCGACAAACCAAAAGCTGCCAAATTCTTCATAATAGCAAAATTTTGGCCAACAACGTGCTTTTTCCATCCTCTGTTTGACGATAACTTTGATACCTTATGGCTGAGTGTTGGCACGTAAATTGGCAGAAGGGGGAAATCAAAAAGTAAGTCAGTGGTAAACAAGCTAAATTTTTTCTTTTTTTTTCTTTTTCTTATGAAGAACAGCCATTTGAAAATACTAAGCAGCACCAGTGGCAGTAAGTTTTAGCGTGTCACAACAAGGTCAATATGTTACTAACTTTACAATTCTTTCAGCTAATAGATGAGACATGTTGAAGCAGCTTTTGGTTCATTTGGTATTATCCTCATTATGACTTTAGCTCGCACATGGGATCAATATTTCTGGACATTTCACTACTCCTGAACAGACAGAAGGACATATTGTTTATTTAGCTGCCTAGTGATTTCTGACACAGGAGCCTATCAATTATATTATGGTATGAAAACCAGTGCCAAGAAAAAGGGCTTCAAACAGAACACCATGATATGGTTACTCAAGAACTGATTATTCAGGAGCAATCAAAATATTAAACCTAGCAAATAATATTTAATCTGAGGCTGTCTCTGTAGCAATCTCTGCTTTTTTTGACCTTGGAAGACTACTTGTCACTGACTTTAAATATTCATTTTATGGTGATGCAGGATTCCCCAGAATCTACTTGATTTCAGTTGCCAACAGTTAAAGCCTTTGGCAAAAATTATCCATTTAAGCAAATGCAGCAGCTAGGCAGGAGATGGAATTACATTACTTTCCTACAGCTACTTATGTTCTTGCCCAGTGTGTCCATTATTGTCCAGAAGCTTTTACAAGCACCATTACCCTAGACCCTTTAAAAACTGTCTGTAATGCAAGGTTAAATCTCTGAACTGCATTAAATCTCAATTCAAACAACTTCATTGTTATTACATATGCATCACTATTACAGACACTCATTTGTGCATCTATATTTAAAACTAAGTTGTGGTTTTATAGCAAGTATCAGGTGCAGAAAATTGATCTGAGTCCAAAAATGTCTACTAGGATCATCTGGATTCCTCTGTCCAGTCAGGAGCAGCCACAACAATTTGTTAAAATGAAAGGACATTTTGCCAATATATGCTTTTCCCTACTGCCCCATGCCTTGCAATCAAAACCATGTTCACATACCAGCTGAGACGGGGAGAATATTCTGAAACCAGATGAAAAAGAAACCTTAGTCATACATAGGGTAAAAGAGAAGAGACAGGATGAAACAACCTAATCCATGTCATATACTTCTAGGAGTGAGGCCATCTGTACTGCAATACTTCACTTAATACCAAGGCTTTCCTCTGCATCTCTTGTGGCATTTGAAGATCTTTTAATACACTTATGATATATAATGAGCTGTATCTTGTGCGTTCTAACAAATGCTATAAAGGCCAATTAAGGCTTCCTACATATGGAAAAAGTGTAAAATTTCATTAAGACATCTGTCTTTAGAGTATAGAAACACCGGTGAGGAATCAATACAATGGACAGCATCTGTTTTGTTTCTCGGCTTGAAACTAATATCCACTCAAAATGGGACTCATAGGATCACAGAGAATCCTCTGGAAGGAGGAGGAGATTACTTCTGCTCTACAGAGTATGCTGAGGGACAAAAGCTTTTTAGATGGGGATGAGGCACGCAGAGTTTGAGACGGGAAGAGGCAGAGAATGAGACTGAGGATGGAAAAAGCCCTCAGCACAGTAAAGACTAAGACATTTCCGAGAGGAACAGGAAAGAACCACACAACCAGATCCTTCCTGGTGGACTACACACCAGAGGAACACACAGTCTTTGCCGCAACACAAAGGACATTAAACCTTGCAGGCAGGTCCAGAGACAGGACAGAGGAAAAGTTATTTGCAAACCTTTTTGGTTTTCTTACCTATTCTTTTAATTTAAAGTTAACTATTAAAATTTTCCTCCTAAAAAAACCTTTTCTAAAAGTTGTTTTTAGAATCATACAATTCAGGCTGGAAGCACCACAGGTATTTTTTGAGAACCCTCATTGTATGGAAAAATAGACTTACTTCTGATCAATGGCTAAATGTGGCTTCTTAGTCAGGGAAAAAAAACCCAAAACATACTTTAAACAATATGAGCAACAAGATTCAGATGCTCCAACTTGATGCTTGATTCCAGTGCACTAACTTGAACTCTCTAACTTTGCTTACCAGACGGTTTGAAGGAAAACTCTTATTAAAGAAATATTACAACCATTACATCCTGGACTTAATGCAATTAAGTCAGTTTTCTTGTAAAAGCAATAAATATAGTTATTAACTATATTTATTAGGAAACCTTAAATAACATTTCCTTATTCTTGGAACAGGCTTATTTTCCTCCTCTCATTGCACCATACTAGAAATTTTTTTATCACCTATTACTTATTGTGTGAGTCATACATAATTTAACTCAAGCTTTCCTGTTTCTGTCTGAGAATTCTCTATTTGGCCATGATTCTTACCAAACTGACCAGAAGAGTGGGCAAGGATCCACTGTTGTTTCACTACAATTTTACAATGTAGAAACAGATGCATCGATATACTTTACAACTGCTTTCTTTTACAGAACCTTTTGTTGGAACGCATTTACAACTTTGGCCGAAATGGTCAGATTTACTCTCTCAACAATAAAACCATGCTTCTGGAAAGGTTAAAGGAAACTGGTCAAGGGATTTTCAAATTACACGCTTTGATTTAAAATGGTTCGCAAGATTACTCTTTTAACCCACGCCTAAAAATCAAATGTTATGAAATTAAATGCTCATCAAATGTTTGAATGGATCTTCAAAGTAGACATCAAGGGATGCAGAAGCATTTTAAGATAAACGGCATTACTCCTCGATACACAGCAGCAGTCAGCATTGCATATCAGAAAAAGAGGAGAATCTTATTAAGTAAGTTGTGGGGGTAAGTTTTCTTTTGTTTGCTGTTAGTCATTACGTGGTAAGAATAGAAAAAACAAGCAGCAACAGAAATGCATAGGAGCAGCCTTCACTCCCATTCTTTTATCAACAGAGTGACAGCTAACCAGGTGCAAAAACCTCCCTGGAGGTATTGCATCTGCATGTCCTGGAATCACAGTGGGAGTTTTTGTTAAGGTGATAGCCTTTCAAAACAAAGACCTCAGACAATTGGTCTGTCATGTTGCTTACTTTAGACAGACAAGTAACAGAGCTGCCAAACAAGCTAGAACATGCAGCCCTTGGGGGACCAAGTGCAAGCTTTGGGTTTTGTTAGTTTCTAAATAGGTTTATTACAAACAATAACATAAAACCCAACAAACAAAAAAAAAAACCCAAACACTTCTGAGTTCCTCAACAATGTATTTTGGTTAGCTTGGGAACCACTGGGAGTACTCAAAACTACATAGAGACAAATTTTGTTGTCTTATTTTCTTGTGTAGAACAAATGCCCCTTATCTCAGTTAGGGTACTTATGGAGTAACACAAAACACATGGTAAGGGTGGCAAAACATGTTTGTTTGTGACCAAAATAAACAAGCACTCTACTAAGTACAAGAATACCTTGCCTGCTTCTGAAGAGATCAGCCAGGTTTTACAGATCTGCTAATTGTTTCCACAAGGCCTTCACTTCTGGTTTCCACAACCTTCTGTTCCTTTCCATTGCCAGGAAGCTCATCCTGTGGATTCCTAGGGTTAGTCCCTTTTTTCCTGTTGCATAGCTTAAGGCCGGCAGAAGCAGAGCAGCTGGGATATTAATGGAGCGCTAAGCAGAACAGCAGGAAGGTAAATGGAGCAGCAGCCAGCAAACAACCAAAAGCTGAGGGAAAATACTTGGTGAATCACTTCTTTCCCTCCTTAGCACTGAATTACATGAAGGTGAACTGCAAAAGTACTTATTTATTAAAACTCACATGTCATACTGGATGTAGGAGCTGAAGGACAGCAGGCTCCTTAGATCTGTTAAAGATGTCTAGACCTAAAGATGTCTAGACCAAGGGCATCAATATATTCTACCTGTACTTTAAAATTTAATGTGGGATGGTCAGGAACCAGGAAAAAAAAAAAAGTCATCGAAATCTTTATTTCACAGAGTCTCCATCACAATACATAAAGTCTCTCCTGTTTCTCTTTTCCCAAGATATGAACTAATGATTATTTCAAGGGACAAAAAAATCACCAAAGAGCAGAGCCAAATTTATAATTTGTGACAAATAATGTGTCCAATTATCTTGCCAAGAAGAGTTCATTACACATACATTTGAAGTAATTTTTAACAAAAACAACAGCAGCATCAAAATTAAGTAGTTGTAGGTGGGTGTTTTCCCTCATTTAGTTGTAACAATAGATTCCGGCTTTCTGATATGGTCAGAATTTTTGAAACTGATAGGTGGGTATGGTATATTTTTATAATTGCCTCTGGACATTATGCCGAAGTTGAGGGTTTTAAAAATAAACTAAAGGCTTACAACTAAAACTTTCAAGTTCCAACATAGTGTTGCTACTGTATTCTTTTTACATGTCATTACATAGCTGAGCCTTTTTCAACATTGCACCAGCAGAGGCAACTGCTACCTGTCCAATGGATACCTTTCTTCTTCCTCCTCTTCCACTTTCAAAGAGAAAAATGCGTGTAAACGTTTTCCAGGTGCTACTATTGGTAGCTTTTGCTTTCTCTTTAAGTGTGCAGTGAACAGCATTGAAACGTGTAAAGTTCAACTAACATATCACTGTTCAATGCAACACCATACAAGATGAGATGTTTTAATTATAGGAACTATTTTACTCGCACGCTCATTCTTTCATAGTCAAATGCTCACAAGCAAGAAGATGCATGTATCCAAGCAGCAGACTGCAAGATGACTTGTGGTGAACACGGAGATCAAGGAACATCAACAGCTGCTGAATTCTTAGTGTGTCTCCTGGGTCCCTCATAGGCTGGCCACTTGCTGGCTTCTGGATATAACTTTTATACAGTTTATGAATTGACAGTAAATGCAAACTTAACCCTGTGCCACCTCTGACTCATTAAACAACACATATTCACCTTTTGTATCTTCTTTTCTACCTATAGCCTGTCCTTTGGTTTCGGCTTCCTTTTGTTTCCCTAAACTGAATGTTACTGAGAAAGTGCATGTAGATGTGCTATGATTTTATTAAAATACTGACCTAGATGCCATCAAGACATGTAATTCTTTTATCTCATCTTTCACTGTTTCCTCTGGTGCTTTCTCACCCAAACATTCCCATTTATACTTTCTCTATACCAAGAGTAATATTTCTATTGCGTATGTCTATAACCCTTCCACCTGATTAGTCATATCATGTAACTTCTGCTTCAATCATATGACTCTACTGAGAATCAATGTCATTCTTTCCAGATGGAAGCCTTGAAGCAAAGATTAAAATCTGTCATACCTAGAGCAAATCCAAATCTAGAGACTTTCACTTTCCCAGAATGATACCAAACCTTAGTAGGTCTTAACAAAATTACCTCTTTCAAGATCAAGAGAGCACCCTCAGCAAGTTTGTGAACGATACTAAACGGAGAGGGAGCAGACAACATACTGGAAGGCAGGGCTGCCCTTCAGAGACCCTGAATATCCCTGCGTGTTGAAAAAAATGACCCTACAGAAACCTCATGAAGTTCAGCAACAGCAAATGCCAAATCCTGCATCTGGAAGCAACAGAACAGGCTGAGGATGTCTGGCTGGGGAGCAGCTTTGCATAAAAGGACCTAGGTGTCTTGGTGGACAAAACGTTTAGCACAAGTCTATAGTATGGCTTTGCAGCAAAGAGGGCTGAACGGCCTTAGCAAGAACACAGCCAACAGGTCAAGGGAGTTCCCCTCAATTTAGCAGCTGTGAGACTGCAGCTGGAGCACCGTGCCCACTTTTGGGCTTCCCAGTCACGAAAGGTATTGGCATACTGTAGCAGGTCCAGCACAGGACAGTCAACATGATCAGGAGGCTGGAGCATACTATTTGTGAGAAGGGGCTGACAGAGCTGGGGGTGTTCAGCCTGAAAAAGAGACTGCTACGGATGTGGGGGTGAGGTATGTGTGTTTATCTTACTTCCCTCTTCAAATACACCCTAATGGAAAGCATAGATGAAGGCAGATGGAGCCAGACCCCTCTCAGAAGTGCGTAGTAACAGAACGAGAGGCAACACATACAAGTTGCAACATGGAACATTCCAATCCGGTTTCAGGTAAAAACTTTTGAACTGTGAGGATGCTCAAAAACTGCACAGGAGCTCAGAGCAGCGATGCTATTTCCATCCTTGGAGATATTCAGCATTCAACTGGACAGAGCATCAAGCAACCTGATATAACTTGACCCTGTTCTGTCCCTTCCAACATAAATTATCCTATGAATACTAAAGAAGTCTGCAATCAAATCACTCCCTGTAGTCTTATTCATATGAATGAAAATCTGGCAGAAGAATACAGGTAGAAAGCTTTGGTTAAAAACAGTGATCATTTGACAATGAAAAAAAAATAATAATAAAACCAAGTTATTTAATTTGTGTCATACACATCCGGATTCATGTCCATACTACTTTTGAAGTTGTTTAGCACTTTTCTGGGTATTTTCCAAAGTCTGCATTTCAATTTCTATTTTCTATCTTCTGCCACACACTTAGAGTATTGCTTACCTTTCAATGAAAAAGTTGGAGAGGTAAAAATGTCTGGTTTAATGAAGCCTTCAAAGTTAAATTGAGTTTCCAGGAGAAAAAAATTTGACAGTCCTTCACCTATTTCCAGTCCATTTTTTTAATTCTGGGGATGTATATGAGTGTCCCCATGCACCTGTAACAGGTTCCAGGAGGGGGAACTACAGAATTATTATCCTGTTGCTTTAGTCTCAAGTCTGGCTTCTAAACATCCTCTTATTCCTAGATTGATATTTTCTGTGAATGCTAACTAGTTACCTATTTGGCTAAAATGGCGAAAGCCTTCATTAAAAGAATCTAAAAGTGAGTATTTTCCCAGTAGGGCAACAGTTACTCATAGAAAATAGATTTCAAACTCTAATAACCTTGTTTGTAATAACTTTTGTACTTAATACAAGAGTTGCCGGATGTCGTTACAGAGGAAACCTGGATGACTAGATCTCAGATGGGTAGCATTAAATGATCACGTATTCTCTGCGCCCACCTCAAGTGAGAACATGTAAGATACTACTTGCCTGAATTGATGTTGGGGCAAAAATTGGATATAATCTCTCTCACCAGCAAAGAGCTCTCCTATATCATACCACAATCCCAGAAGAATCCATTATTGAGAATGTTCCATGCAGTTTTTGATGTAGTTTTCCCTCATGTTTTAAGGAGTTAAATCTCACTTCAAACTTCTGATAATCATCTAAATCACTTCATACTAATTTTCAAAGTAATGATAGTTGAATACTACTCTTCCTCTAAGCCATTGTTATTAAATAGAAGCAAGAGTTAAAATCACTAAAAATTCTTATTTTTTAAGAAAAAGTGCTTTCACTCACAGATCGAAGTCTTAACTACAGTATATTTCAACATACATCCACATCCGCCTACTTAACAGCACAGATTTATAAATTCAGGAGCTGTATAGCAATTTAACAAATGTTTCTAGCTTCTTAGCATTCATATGCATATATATGTCTACATACTATAGATATTTTCTGTATGCGTTCCTTAATCCAATTCTCCCAAAAAGCTTATCTAAGGCTTAGCGAACTTTACATCCACAGCAAGCTACTATACTGAAAAGTAGATACAACTGACGCTGGTAAGAGCGGTGTCAAATGTATTCTACCTTCGCTTTTCAGTTTTGTGGCTGCAAAAATTAAAATGTTAAGCAAACTGAATACAAAATGTGATGTACCATCAACAACAGCCAACATATACTTACTATTGCCTGCATTTTGCAGGTTCTATACAGCAAGATCTATTGCTTATTAGATACCTACAGTGGGACTATGGTTTGGATTGGAAGGGACCTTAAAGATCATCTAGTTCCAACCCCCTGCCATGGGCAGGGACACCTCCCACTAGACCAGGCTGCTCAAAGCCCCATCCAGCCTGGCCTTGAACACTTCCAGGGATGGGGCATCCACAGCTTCCCTGGGCAACCTGTTCCAGTGTCTCACCACCCTCACAGGAAAGAACTTCTTCCTGATATCCAATCTAAATCTACCCTCTTTGATTCAATTGGTTGTGAAAAGTTTTGTTTGAATAACCACATAAAATTGTACGAAAAGTATATCTAAAGCCTTCTAAAAGTGAAGACCAAGAAATAAGTTTAAAATGCTTTAAGTTGAAGTCTTAAAGAAGAATTTTAAAAATAATAAAGTAAATTAAGTGCCTACTTGTCAGTGAAATTCACTGAAGTTGGGAACCTCTTTCCCACCCTTTGAAAAAAACAAATGTGTAGTTCCCTATAGGGGCACTCAGTTTTCGGAAAAACTGAGCAGCAGTCATCACGGAAGGGAAAATAACTGCTGTCTACTTTTGAAATCAAGGTTCTTAAGTTAAAAAAATTGACAAAGTCAAGCCCTAATTCGGGATTCTTTCTAATTTTAGGACTAACCCAAATGTTACTACCTCTATGCTGCCCATATGTATTTGGCACAGATTTAGAGAACAGTGGGAAAAGTCTATCTGAAAACATGCCAAGACCAGATTTGGTCTTAAAAAAATCTTTAATAATTCTAAAAATTAGATGCATGTTTTCTACCTTTATATTTTAACACACCTAAAATCTCGTTTTCAAGTTGGCACCTGAAAGCAGACAAAAGGGGAGGAGAAAAAAGGACATACACAATTTCTTTTCCCTCACCCTCCCCCTTTTTATTTTGTCTGATATACACGGGAGATTTTTCAGCTGCTGTTACTGTGTTCTGACTGTAAGGCTCTGTCAAGGGCTGTCATCCAACTATCTAAGCAAAGGTCACTCAGTGGCAGGGATTGGGAAGTATTAGAGAGCTTACAAGGAGGAAGAGATAATGACAAAATCCAGTGTTTTAAGCTGCCTGCCATACCCCTCCCACAAAATCCTCATAATGAACTTTCTGTGCTATGAGGTTCTGGGTTTTTTTTAATCAACACTATGTTGTAAGTTTCACTGAAAATAAACGATACATCTTTGCTACATCTCTTCATAACCTGGTTAAACCTTTCAGATTTCAGCTACCAATGTACAGAACAGATTAAAAAATAAGCAAGCACCAGTCTCTAAAATAATCTCTACACAGGCCACCCGATTCACAAACATCTCCTATCCTCAGAATGCAAAACCAGGTCAATAGTGAATTATGTTTTAACCTATTAGCATCCAACACACCTAATAACCAAATGAGCCTACAACCATATGTGTAGTTCAGAAGTTAAAACAGCCTCTCGTAGAGCATTGCAACAAGCATGCTTAATGACTTCCCAATAGGAACAAAGGTGGGGTAAAAGCAACCAAAGAGGCAAATGCCAAATTATAAGATTGAAACCTCCAGAATTCAATGTGTTAAAGAAACTACAGCAGCATTTGACAAGCTACTTGGTTGAGTCAACAGATGAATTATTGTGGAAAATATTCAGGTGATGTGCAGATAATGCGACATGCTTCCCATCTATAATATACTAGTTCTCTGATGTAAGGCTCTATAGTTATTATACTAGTGACAAATAATACAGTTATTCTATTAGTGACAAATAATTATTGCATATGGCTAGTTACATAGGGTATTACAGACTTCAATTAACAAAAAAAAACCACAAAAAAACCCCATACACACACCTGCATCTTGGTAATTTTCTTGGGAAAAAATGCTGAATCATTTTGGTGAAGACAATAGTGATGAGCAGTAACACAGAGTGTAGAGCTGGAGCCTCCAAAATTCCAGATGGGAGTCTGCACCATCAACTGAAAAGATGCTCTGAGCATCAGGATGGGCCAGAGGGCCAGTCCACATTCCACTTCCAGCCACTGGCAAGAAAATAACACTCTTTTAGAAAATCAAAGTGTGAAAGACAGACACAGACCAGGCTTGATCGCTTCTGGGATTTTCTTGAAAGACTTTCTCAATCTCAACCACTTCCTCACCAGAGTATGTGCCAGACAGAGTTAGTCGCCAAGGAAAACTCTTCTCTGTCCATCCCACATCAAGTATCATTAAAAAAGGAAGGCAACTAATTTTAGAAACCACATTAACCTAATCTCAGATTACTTATACCAAAATGCCTTATTGAAACCATATTGTTATTATATAGAATCATAGAATCATAGAATTGTTGAGGTTGGAAGGGACCTTTAAGATCATCGAGTCCAACCTTTAGCCTACCCTGACAAGAGCCACTTCTAAACCATGTCCCTCAGTGCCCCATCTACCCTTTTTTTAAACACCTCCAGAGATGGTGAATCCACCACCTCCCTGGGCAGCCTATTCCAATGTTTAATAACCCTTTCAGTGAAAAAATGTCTCCTAATATCTAATCTAAACCTGCCCTGACGTAACTTGAACCCGTTTCCCCTCGTCCTATCACTTGTCACCAGGGAGAAGAGGTCAGCCCCCATCTCTCTACAACCTCCTTTCAGGTAGTTGTAGAGGGTGATAAGGTCTCCCCTCAGCCTCCTCTTCTCCAGGCTAAACAACCCCAGCTCCCTCAGTCGTTCCTCATAAGGTTTGTCCTCCAGACCCCTCACCAGCTTTGTAGCCCTTCTCTGGACACGCTCCAACACCTCAATGTCCCTCCTGTAGCGAGGGGCCCAAAACTGAACACAGTACTCGAGGTGGGGCCTCACCAGTGCCGAGTACAGGGGGATGATCACTTCCCTAGTCCGGCTCACCACACTATTCCTGATACAGGCCAGGATGCTGTTGGCCTTCTTGGCCACCTGGGCACACTGCTGGCTCATATTCAGCCGGCTGTCAACCAACACTCCCAAGTCCTTTTCTGTCGAGCTGCTTTCGAGCCACTCTGCCCCAATTCTGTAGCGCTGCATGGGGTTGTTGTGTCCCAAGTGCAGGACCCGGCACTTGGCCTTGTTGAACCTCATACCATTGGTCACAGCCCATCGGTCCAGCCTGTCCAGATCCCTCTGCAGAGCCAACCTACCCTCAAGCAGATCAACACGCCCGCCCAGTTTAGTGTCATCTGCGAACTTACTGAGGGTGCATTCAATCCCTTCATCCAGATCATTGATAAAGATATTAAAGAGAACCGGCCCCAGCACCGAGCCCTGGGGGACACCACTTGTGACTGGACACCAACTGGATTTAACTCCATTTACCACCACTCTCTGGGCACGGCCATCCAGCCAGTTTTTTACCCAGCAAAGAGTACACCTGTCCAGGCCATGAGCAGCCAGTTTCTTCAGGAGAATGCTGTGGGAAACGGTGTCAAAAGCTTTGCAAAAATCCAAGTAGATAACATCCACAGCTTTTCCCTCATCCACTAAGTGGGTCACCTTATCATAGAAGGATATTAGGTTTGATAGGCATGACCTGCCCTTCACAAACCCATGCTGACTGGGCCTGATCACCCTGTTCTCCTGCATGTGCTGTGTAATGGCACTGAGGAGGATCTGTTCCATGACCTTCCCAGGCACCGAGGTCAGACTGACTGGCCTGTAGTTCCCCGGATCCTCCTTCCGGCCCTTCTTGTGGATGGGTGTCACATTTGCTAACCTCCAGTCAGCCGGGACCTCCCCGGTTGTCCAGGACTGCTCATAAATGATACCAAGTGGCCTGGCGAGCACCTCCGCCAGCTCTTTCAATACCCTTGGGTGGATCCCATCCGGCCCCATAGATTTGTGCACCTCCAGGTGCTCAAGCAGGTCCCTCACCATTTCCCTTTGGATTAGAGGGGCTTCATTCTGCTCCCCATCCCTGTCTTCTAGTTCAGGGGTCTGGGTGCTCAGGGAACAACTGGTCCTACTGCTGAAGACTGAGGCAAAGACTTCATTAAGTACCTCAGCCTTTTCCTCATCCTTGGTCACTATGTTGCCGGCCCCATCTACTAGAGGACAGAGATAATCCTTAGTCCTCTTCCTATTGCTAATATATTTATAGAAGCTTTTTTTGTTGTCCTTGACAACATATGGCAAAATTAAGAACCTGTGAATGTTTTATTTATAAAAAAACTCAGACCTTTAACACTTAACGTTATTCTTTTTCCATTTTAGAGTTAATGCTACGTTTTCCGTACTTGTAATTGATTTCCTTAAGGCAATCATAAATCCTGAAAATAATTTTTACTTTCAAAATATTGAAAAGTGTTTTCATCTGTAGTTATTTTGCCATATGTCTGCAGTATAGGATCTCATACCAGGTTATAATCAGTTAGAAGAAAAGTAAAATTCTGGTATCATTAAAGCTATAGATGTTCCTTCATACCTTACTAGGTAGAAGTAGCACAGGAACCTTTTCCTCCTAATCTGCCATCTATCTCCCTCTCTTCAAAAGACACTTCACTGAGCAAAACCAAGAGCATCATTGAAAACTTTTAGCTCAGTCAGAACTTTCAGTTTCTCCTTAAATTGTAATGCAATCGCATGCCAAGCACTTTGGGTTAATCTTGATCCATAGTCTCTGCAGTATTATTCAAATTAAGGACTCTGCATAGAGTAGGAAAATATTTCCTGAATATTCAGCCACATATTTTTAGTTATATTGTTTTTAACTCCCATATTTTGTTTCCATCAATAAATTAGCACTGACTTTGCTAATATAAATGTTCATAAAAGCAGTATTTCTTTGTTTACAAAGACCAATATTTCAAGAAAGTTCTTCCCAAATCTTTCTTAAGTATTGTTAGTAAAATTCAGCATCTACACAATGTACTTGTTGTGGTTTGGGCAAACCAGGGCAGTACCGCATCAGTCCCGTTCCACTCATCCTCACCTGGCGAGTTCTAAAACTAGTCAATACAGTATGAATGGCAAATGCTGCCAGGTAACCTACAGGATATGTTAATTTAGTTATTTAAATTATAACCACTCTTATGTAATGCGCTGGGTGTTACTTAATCTGCTATCCCACACAAGATCCTCAGTGTGTTTCTGCCTAAAGCTGTCAGAGCCTCAACACCACATTTCTAAAACTCAGTCAAAGCAGAGCTCTACAGCTGGCTCTGGAGGAAAGGAGGAAGATGAAAGGAAATCTGGCAAGGTCAACTGAAGGAGCGACAAATTACCGAAACATTTTTAGTGTTGACACTCGTGCAAGGCTATTTTTAACACAATTTGAAAAATGCACGAAAAGAAAGAGGAGAAAGTGGGACTATTAAATTGAAAAGACAAAGGAGAGCAGCAAGAACATCCACAGGCCTAGTAATTTTAGACGTTAATGAACGTCAACAGTCGCACTGGGATTAGAGTTGAAGTGTCTGTGTTCCAAGAGACAGTGAAACTAAAGGAGGATCACAAGCAAGATGGTGCCTCTTTGAGCAGTCCTAAATCAGCTTAGTGAGTGACACCAGTAACTACCCAGGCTCTCCAATGTGTTACCGGATTATTAAAAGCTAAGAAAATTTCTTCATTAGAGATTGCAACACCTTGCTCTAGATGAACATAAATTATTTAACTGATGATAATTTAAATGACATGCAGATTTTAATTCAAAATATTTTTGTTAACTCAATCTAACTAAATATTTCAATTTGCACAGTTACATAAGTCACCATAAGATTACATTAAAAAAACGCCACCCTATATTATATACTGACATTAAGACATTTTAATAAAAAAAAAATTGTAAACCCTTGAGTACCAAAATAGTTACTTCTAGATCAAAGCAACAGATACTTTAATATTTTAAGAAAATGCAAATGAATGAGATTAATAAGAAACACCTGTGAACTGAAGGAGCCCCTTTATGGATGCTGGTATTCTAATCTATTATTCCACCAGCTCTACCTCATTATTCTACCAATACCAAGGCCAGTAAAGAGGTGAAAGGTTTGAGACGTGCCAACTGCCGCCTTTTTTTTTTTTCCATACCCTACGGGCAATACTCCGTGCTCTGCCAAAATCAGCCCGTTCAAACAGGCCCTTGTTTCAATAAAACCAAGAGATGCTTGAAGATACTTTTAAAGCATTTACCCGGTGGTTAGCCATTGTACATCTCAGAAGGTACAAGCACAGTGTACTTCTCAGAGGAACACACAACAGGGACTATAAAGCTACACTGAAGAGAAACTTGTTTTCACTATAAGACATTTCTTCCCTTTCATTATGTTCTCTCACTTACACGGAAGTGTATAGTTTAAAATTAACACAGAACGTATTTTTGCATCGACCATCTCTTCTTGTCTCCAAATTAAAAATACGGGTTCTTTTTTCCTGCTCTTAAGATCAATTACCTTTCATGCTACATACGGCTCTTCCATTTATTATTTACATACAATTCTCACAGTCATTTTGTTAGAAGAAAACAAACAAATTCATGCAAAATCCTTCAATCTTAGAATTAACAGTTGTATACAGATTACATTAGCCAAAAAAAAAAATTGATATTTTAAGTTGGCTGTTAAGGGGGAAAAGAACTTTAGATTTGCTCCTTTATGACTATAAAAATCCATAGTTAATTGTTAAAATATTAAAAATAAGTTGGCACTGTCAGAGCCATGATTGTATTCTTAAGCATATTTTCACTTCCAGAAAGTTAGAATATACATATTAGTATGCTGCAAAATGTACAGAGCCAGAAAGATGTAAACACCTAATGCTCAACGCCCACAAAAGTGCAAATTTGCTCTTTATAGTATATATATCAAAATGCCCAAAAATTTCATCAAAGAACAAGTAATATGGGAATAATTTGAAATGTTGTAGACAGCTGAATGTTGGGGTGGGGGAGGCTTGCAACACTGATATCAATATCAGATTGTGTTAAACATCCCATTCCCTCTTCACATGCACTGACTGTATGCGAACAGTGGCACCAAACAACGTTCTTCAGGGTGTATTCTGTCCACGTGGCTCAGGTACGCACAGACCTACATCTACCGAAGCATCCATACATGCACGAACATTGAAGACAAAGGTTAGTCTTGAACACTTTGGGGTTAACTTGGTCATTTAACTCTTGACCTTCAGCCCTCCGAATAATGCTTCCTTTGAGTTCTGAAGGCTTTACTTTAAGCCATTAGATAACAGCACACATTTTACATTACATTTTTCACACACCTTCTACAGATGTATTAAAAATTGCCAGAACAGACCCACACTCACTATTGCAACTGTGAATGTAAATATACCTACAAATCAAATTGTTGATATTAACTGGACGCATTACATAAGAATAAGGTATATTTTAGAGCATTAATTACATCTCCGTAAACAAGTGCTAAGTTTGCTGGATTCTATATACGTTAGTTGTGAAAATGTGTTATTAATGTGTCTCTACAACGTTATGCTACCTGCCTCTGAAATTCTCCATGAAGGGGTACTATCTTCCTCTATCAATACCAATTCACGAGTTATGGAGAATAATTTTTAAAGGATAGCGTTCTTCCTAGCTAAGAAACAATCATCTGCAAATGAAGCTGAACAAAGACCTAGCGAGTTTTCAGAGTTTCTGATACTCCATTAAGATCACTAGGGATATAAAAGCAGTCTGACAAATACTAATGTTCTAAAAGGGACTGTGTTTAAATTGATTTTAAGTCAAAATAATAAATGGCTTTTCTTGTACATTCTAGGAAAGCTCCTTGTGCATCTAAGAGTGCATTATGTGATCTTGGGTAGGATATAGTACATTCTTTGAATGTGAAAAAAACTGAATCCTTGCTTAAAAGTGGTTGGAGTACACTATTAAACAATGAACATAAAAAAAAAATGTTTATTTTTGGTTTATGTGCTTTTCTCCTCAATATTATGTTAATGCCAGGTTCTGGTTTGAAATTACAGACTTTATCTAGACTAGAAAATTACAGAAACAAAAGCAGCAGAGAGAAAGGGAAGGACCAAATCCTGTAACTTCCTAATTTCTTTCATCCAGAAAAGTTTTTGCTATTTGTCTAGATTTTTATGATTCTTGTCAACGCAGTTTCTGAGCTTCTTACATATATTAATGGATTTGTCCTCCCCAAATAGCTCTGAGACAGAAATATAAACTGCAGCTTTACAGAGAATACAAATAATGCTTTATCCACCCAAAATCACACAAAAATACTTTGGGCAACACTGGAAACTGAACCCACATTCAGATGGACGCACTTCATTTATGAAGTCAGTTTTTCCTTCCTGGTAAGGATGAATGTGATAGTAGCTCATGTAATAACAAATACTTTACGTGCATTAAGTCTCAGTAATCGCAAAGGAATAGCCCCAAAAGGTATCTAATCCACACCCAGCCAGGCATTCACATCACCAGCAGAACTGGAAACAAACTCCCTGAACTTACATCTATGATATCGGAAAAGCATTTACAAAATTACTACATTTATGCATTTTGCAGTACAATTTGACCGTGAAAAAAAAGAAAAATGGGAGGGAGGGATATACAGCAAGAAAGATATTTCACTTGCATTTGAAATAGAGGATTAAATGAAAAGAAGAGAAGTAGACAGAAGCGGCAGCCATTATTGCACGTCCCATTAAATATAGCCTTTTGCTGTTGAGAACTCAGGAAATTAAGAGAAGATGAGCCCAGAAGACGATCTGCAACTGTATCCTGCAACTATGCCACATATTTTTTTCTGCTGGCTAGCACACTGAAAATGCTTATCCTCCTGAATTTAAGAAGTTCTAATAGTAACAAAACTGCTCAAGAATTAAAATCTGCTTGTATTATTGCCTTTGTGAACTGCAGCAATGCCTGCTTCTGAAAAATATCCTTTTAACCTTGAAAAGGACTGATGTCTTCATGCAGTGATGTATGGGGATATCTGCTGTTATGAGCAATCACTTCACCTTTCAGGTTATGGCTATCAGTAGAGATCTATGCAGTTGCAGGAACTAGTTAATCACTGCATAGTATGGGCATTGGCTGGATTTATAACTACAGCTCTAATAGTGCAGTTGAATCCAGTTTTAACGTTTGGGGAAATTGTGTCACAACTGCGACAAAATTAGGTGTTTCAAGAAAAAAACAAAGATGAGGCTCATTTATGGAATTCTGATGCCATATCAAATTTTGTTGCATGTAATTTTAATCCAAATAACACTTAAAAACCATTACTGTAAGACTAAAACATAAGCACCTGACAAACCCTAGTATATCCATGACTCATATGTAAAACATCAGACTAACTTTCCATCCAGCAACGCCCCAAATTACTCAAAATGTCTTTTTGACTCCATTTTAGCAGCTTCTTACTTTTGTATGCAACCTAATAATCATCTATTCAGGACAACAAGGAGGTAGATCAAGGAGTGGGTTGCAGTAAGAATATGGACATCACTAGCAATGAAAAAAAAGCAATGGAAACATAACGGAATAACATATATTTTAGCCTTTATTCAGAACATCAGATATGTAAGTCCTCAAGTCCTTAAGTTTTTCAGCTAACAATCTGGGAAATGTTCTTATAAAACGAAAACTGTTAAGAACCAAAAAAAAAAAAAAAAAAACCACAAAACACACACACAAAAACCCCCACACAAACCACAAACCGCCCACAAAATAAAAACCCCAGAAAATAACACTCCCAACACACACCTTACATTTTCTGTAACATCAACAGACAGGGTTAAGCCAGTTCACATTGTATTTCTCAGATACTGAAATAGTAATTCCCTCCTCCTCTACCTACTCAATACAAAATGCAAGCTATGAATTGAGTTGTCTTTGCCCTCTATTTTTTTTTTTTTTTTTTTTTATTCAGCAGCGTTAAAGCCTCCTGTTACACTTCAGGAGGGGCTGTCACATATTTAGACTTTCCTGGGCATATCTTCTTTTCCCACTTGGACATTTCTACTTCACAAGACATCTGGTGTATCTGAGACACGACAGCAACACCGTGCATCATAAAAATATGCATGCATACGCATTTCCAACCAAGAAATCTTGAAGAACAAGATGCCATTGTAGGGAATTAGGAACGGTCAAAGATTTTTCCTGTTACAAAGCACCATATTTACAGAGCAGCATATTACATTTGATCTCAAAATAACACCTGCAGAGAATTGAGAGGTTCTTATCAAACAATTCTCCCACGGAGTGAAGTTTGAGATAGTGAAGGCTATTGTGTTTGAGATAGTGAAGGCTAGGCTCTACCTAGACGGCCTCCACAGAGGAGCCCAGGTATAGATTGCACTGATTGTTAAGGCTCCAAGTAACAGGCACAACAAAGTGGAAGGGACAGGATGGAAAGGAAGGATGCAACAAAGCCAGTTCAGTAATGCTGAGGAGTAGCCTGTGTCCATATGTATGCCTTTATCTGTCTCTACTTGGCATGATCCTCTCTGTTGTGAAAGAAGTAATAACTCTGCAAACCCAAGGAAGATCAGTCAAACAATAAGGGAAAGACAATTGCTTTCCCCCGCTATGGATGGCACCATTGGCTTTACGGAAAGCAATATTTTTTTCATTACCTCTGCAGAATTCCAGCTTTCCCCTGACTCGCTGTACAGTCAGCAATTGCCTTAATGTCATGGCTCAAAGCGTAGAGAGAAGCTGTGGAGCTGTTGAAAATACATGAGCCAGAGACTGGGACCAAATGAATGAGTCCTATGTATAACGCATGAGATTTGACAGATCTGTAGTAGCTGCTGCTGCTAAATGATTCACAGCCCTAAGAGAACCAATCTGACAACTTCAGGAATCTTTCAGAGAAATACTACTTTTGTCAGCCAAATCACAAGAATTTCTAAAGCCTTCCAAAAGAAAATGAGCAGAGTCCCTCAAGACCAAGCAATAGTAAGAGCAATATGAGTGGCACTTCAGGATCAGAGAGGTAAAAAGAAATTAAGAGGTAAAACTTTAAACAATAGATTCACAACAACTTCTCAGCAGTTAAACACAGGGCAATCATAAAGAGAAAAACATAAATAAAAAAATAAAAAACCTCCATCCTTATGGCTTTTTGGCTATAGGCATAATAAAACTGAGATGACAGCAGAACCAGAGCTGATGCTCTGTGCTGATGAGAAATGCAAAGTTATGTATGCTAAAATAACAGTCAAAATGCCATCACCTAAAAATGTGTCACAGACAAGGTTCCACAGGACCTAGTTTTCTAATCCAGTCTACTGAAAGAAGCTTCTTTGAGTGCAACAATGCAGAAGACATCTCCTAAATTCCTGGTTAACGTGACAGCTTTGTTATCACAGGCAGTACTTGCTTACACATAAGGGTAAGGGCTGTACATGTTGAAAGCACGTGGTTCTTCAGATATCTGCTGATATTGAAGGGTTCTTGCAATCACCTGTCATCTCAGGGCAGAAAGGATCACTAAGATTTGCCAGGAAAAAAAAGAAAAAAAATAATCTTTATTTTCAGGTATAAATATGGTTAACTTAACCTAAAACAGAATATAAACATACAAGAGTCCCAGCTCATCTTACATTTAGAAATGCACATGGAAATAGGTATGCCTATTTCCATGGATTTTCAAAAATCCAGATTATCTCTCCTTCCTGCAACATCACAAGAAGAAACCAAGCCTTAATTCAGCATTTGATGTGATACATTTTTATGCATCATTTATATTCCCTATTCCCAGTAATCAACATCTCACTGCTTTGGCCAGCCAAACATCTAGGCCACTTCTCAGTGTAACCCTCCTGCCATGATTCAACTGACAAGTACAACTGATAAGCTGCATTCAAATTTAAGGGACTTCCTAGATAAACACTTGCTCAAAGACCTATGCAGAGACCTGGGGAAATTACACTAATTATATTTCAAAGCAACCTCTTCTGCCCCTCTACAGATTCAAGTAAAACAACTTAATATTTTCATTAAAAAGGAGAAAATGAGGCAAGTAAACAGAGTAACAAGAATTAATTCCTAAAGTATAACTAAAGCCATAACATTTCAGAGTCTTTCCCTCTGGGGAAGCAACTGTTCAGCCAGCTGGTAGCTTTCCCTTCACTCCAGCAGCCACCATTCACAGTTTGAGGCTGAAGTCTTCCAGACAGCAAGGCCTGATTTGGGCTGCACTGATCTGTTGGTGCGAATCGTTTCAGCCAGGCACCCATCGGCCTGCAAGCCATGCCTCATGCTGCTGCTCCCATCAGCAGCTTCCAACAGCCGTGCCTTATATCCAAAGCTCCTCTAACTGTTTTCTCCACCAACAATTATTTTGCTATTCGAGATCTTAGAAAGACACTTACTGTGCTGAGAAAGGAACAGTGCCTCAGCTTACCGGCCACTTTGTCAGCATCTTGTGCTTCATACAGTCCAGAAGAGACGCAGTCCCCTGTGCCTTTCTTCTCTCTTTTCTATACTGTTTCCTTTACACGTTTATGTGAGCGGCCTACAATTTTTATTTTCCTTTTTGTTAGAAATGCACATTAAACATACCACCACATCTCAAGTAACGCAATCCTGTTTCTGGTCTGTTTGTTAATCCTTTCTTTGTGTTTCCTCCTCTCTGTCAGATACATACCAACAAACTGGATCTTATGACACGAGTCCCCTTCCAGTTCCTGAGGAGGGTTGAAGACAGGGATTTTGTTTTTGCTTCATCAACTTTGCTCCAAGTCTTTCAGCCGTTGCTCTTAAAACATTTATCCTTCCTTTGGTTACTTGGGGCTTTCACATGAAGGACACCAACACTCTGCAGAGCAAACACCTGGTTCAACAATCCATATGCATTTGCACTCACACCCAGATTCCTGAGTAAGTTTTCTAAAACTGCTATGGGTAGACTAATTCCTGCCTGGCCCCTACTGTCCTTGGAATGATCCTCTTTCACCCATTTAATCTGTGTTTTTTAGATTTGACAAAATAAAAAAGTTAGACAAAAGTATCTTCAAGGCTTCAGATGATTAGTTTGGTACGATGACTGGTTAAAACACTAACATCTGTTTCCGTCACTGGTATGCTTATTCCTGCTTTAGGGGGGTGAAGGAAACAGATATATTTCTTTAAAGTCCTACTGCAAAAGGCAATCAAGAAAAGCTGTGAAAGATAAAGCAGCAGCACTGCCAAAAAGAATAAAAATGTTTAGGATTGGTGTAAGGTGTTGGTTTGCATAATAAAATTCCTGCTCAGCATTAGGTAAAAGCAACAGTTTCTGTGACCTTTTACATTTGTCATACGATGGTATATACCAGTTATCACGTGAGCAGTCTAGAAAGATTTCTAATTGAGAAAATTGTGTATTAACTAATAACATGCTTGGCAAGACAAAAGTTAATACATTGACTGATTTCAAGTTGCTGAAACAGGGCAACAGAATGGAATAAAGAACAAAGGAACAGAAGCCAAAATCAGAAAGTTAAGCCAAAAAAGGAGGGTTTGAGGGGGAGGAAAAAAAGGGTAAACTCATTTTTACCTACACTGCTATAAGAAAGCAAGCTTGCTCTTGTAGTTGTTGACCCTGTGATGATATGGAAAGGCCTGTTTGGTAAACAGTATTTGATATTTACCAGCAGACTCTCAAAGGGAAAATCTCTACGGGTATTTGAATCTCCTTTTGCTTTTCCTGAACTTGTCAGTCAAGAAAGATATCTCACTCTTTTAGCCACCATCAACACAAAATGTAAAACTGAATCCATCTAACTCATTCCTAGTGAATGTAATCTTAAGAACAAATGTTCCTTCTCTCCCATACACACACACATGTACCCCTGGTGACAGCAATACAAAAAAATTTGAGCATACTTAGGTGAGCAAGAAGAACATGTAGTTTAGTAAGCAAAGTTAAAAGTCGTCTAATGTGCAAAATTGCCTTGCCTGAGTCATGTAAAAGTCAGCCCTCATTGATGAGCCTATGAAACGTAAAAAATCAGCTACCTGTGTAAAATAAGCTTAAGTCTCCACATTTGGGTATGCACAGGAGTTCTAGTTAGCTATGTATGTATGTATGTACGTATCTCTGCATTTTTTCAGAGCTTTCTTTACATGCAACTAATTTAAACATGTCACACCACATTCAACTATGGCATACTTAGTAACAAGGACTACTATAGAATTGTATCTCATACACTGAAGTTATGACTAACACAAGGTACTGATTTAACAAGCTAAAAAAGACATAATAAGTTTATTTTTACTCTGCAGCCATTCAGTATTTGTTACAGAGAAAGGTATGTAAAGGGACAAGTAAATATATTTATCTGCTAATACTGATGGGGAAAGAGTGTGTTGACTTAAAGAATAAAATTACTAATAGTGGTCACTCCTTTTTTCCTAAACAATGCCAGCATTTGAAACCCTTAGTACTGCACAAAGCCTAGGAAGCTGCGCTGTTCCTAAAATCATTTATTCCAAATAGAAAAGTGTTTCCATCGAGTCAAATCTCATAAAAATGGAAAACTTAAAATCAAAAAATAATTTATTTTTTTTAATGTATTGATTCTGTTGCAAAAAATGCAAGACAAAATAAGGTGTTTCATGTTTCCCCAGCTGGAAAAATACAAGCAAAATTTAAGCACGCACCTGGGAAAGATTGACTTCAAAGTTTCACATTTTCTAGTTCAATTTAAGACAAATTCTCTGCACAAAGCTGTCTCTCCCAGCTTATTATTTCATTTTTTTACACCCATATTTATTTTACCTGCATATTTAAACCAATTTCCTTGACCTTACTGGCTACATTCTGTTCATATTCCTATGCCAGTTACCCGGAACTGGGGAGCTGTATTCTTACTTCCGTGTAAACTTCCTAACAGGTGAAGGAAGAATCAGGTAAATAGTAACTCATTAAGTGAGTTTTCTCCCACATCTTATTGAAATGTATTAAAGAACCTTATAAATTATGTTCCCACATAACTTAATGCACATCATCCTGGTTTTAATGCTTCTCAGCTGACACTTAGAAACATGAACTCTAGAGTACGGAGAAGATTTCAGTAGCTCGACACAGTTCCAGTGTTCAGTTCTAGTTCGAATTCAGCCACGACTAAATGTTCTTCACAGCTCCCTAGAGGGATTTAATCGAAGAGGCCTGCATATGCCCACACACTTCTAGAATTAGGCATTTTAAAACATTACAGCCACAAATATCTCTGCTTCTCAGTGTCTGGAGTACTTCTTTTATCCAAGTGGGCAAAACACTTCTTCAGGAAAGCACTATGCAATGTAGCCTCTTCAGTCTGAGGAGGTTGAAATCTATGTATTTCCCCACAGAAAGAATATCCTAGGCACACACAAGCTATCTGGTCTGAGATAATTTACTTTCCTGTTGAAGCTGTGCCACTTAGTAAACTGTGATTCATGATTTAGTGGCCCAGAAAGAAGACTGACTCATTGCATGAGTACGACCCTCTCCTTTAGGGATAAAGACATCCCCTTGGGAGAATACCTCAACTCCTTCACCCAGACTATCTGCAGAATCTCATTCAGTTGAATGAACATATGACGGTCTGCTGTCAAGAAATACTTGACCTTACTTAGGCCTGTATGAGGCCAAGAGCTAGCTTGACTATAGCAGCCAAAACATAAGCTGAGCCTGTGACAGTACAGCTAATAATACAGTTGTGAGAAAGAAAAACGCAGGAAGTGATTCATAAGGGGATGCTGCCCACTGATCACTAAATGTAAGAGAGGCCTCACTAGTCTCATTCTCATTCAAAAACCACAGTGCTTGTGGTAGGGTAGGTTGACCCCAGCTGGGGGCCAACCCCAGCGGGATGGAGAGAGAATTGGAAGGGCAAAAAGTGAGTAAACTCATGTGGTCAAGATAAAGACAGTTTAAGAAGTGATAAAAAGAAAAATAAAGCAATAGATCACCACCAGAAGAGCGATGCAGAGTCAGGCCCCAAGCAACAGCTACCTTAGAAAAAACTCCTTCCCAAGTTTTTTATTGCTGACTGTGACATTACATGGTATGGGACATCCCTTTGGTCAGTTGGGGTCAGCTGTCTTGGCTGTGTTCCCCCCCAGCCTCTTGCCTATCTCCAACCTACTCACTGAGGGAGCAAAGAAAAAAAAACAGAGAAAGCCTTGGTGCAAGGACTGTTCAGCAACAGCTAAAACGTCATTGTGTTACCAGCACTGTTTTGGTCACCAGTCTGAAACACAGCACCATATGGGCTGCTATGAAGAAAAATAGCCAAATTTTTCACCCCCAGCCAAAGCCAGTACATGCTGAATCAGCTCAGACCACTTTCACGCTCCTTTTGATTTCCATGCCCCTACATTTGCCTTCTTTCACAGAACTAGATGCATAAACCAGGAGAATGACCTCAGGGCCTTCAGCCCACAAAACTGACTTTTCTCCCCCACTTGTGAACATTGGGATGTTCAGGCGCTGACTTGAGATACTGCATGTAGCTGCTATAAATCAGAATTTTCTTTTAGTAAAACCATTGTCATTCAGCCAGTACCCATGGGAGCACAGGGATGCCATGAGATGAGAAATATTAACATGTGGAATGGCTGAGGGCATATTAGCACACCTGGGTTATTCTGCTGCTACCATTGCAGCCCAAGGGGGGCAAATGAGCTTAATTCTTCACTTTCTGTATACCTGCAAAGAGTTAGTTTTTAAGAAGATGCACTATAGTTAAACATTAGATGAATAAGTAGAGGGAGACCACACATCATGGTAGAAAAAACAAGAAAAGATCTATTTCTGAACGAAATCAATACCTAAAACAAAAATTGCTCCTTATCTCCAAACTTTGAGAGAATTTAGAGTTGGAGGCAAATACTGCACCTTCCAACATCTGACTTATTTGTAACATACACCAAGATCTTGGTAAGCGTAGCTCTACAGCTGCAACACATTACACGATCATTATATGATTACAAAATAATCGAAAACAGTCACAGCTTAACAACAGTGATATGAAGCTGTCAGCGCAGGCTGCAGACCAAATGCTCACCCCAGTTCAGTTCCTTTAGTGGCATTTTGGCACTTCAGCCAGACTGACATCTGGCCTGGCTGGTGCTTCGTAGCACATAAGGAAGCCTTGAGTGGGACCAGCCCAACTCGGGCAGGGACAGCCCTCCTCCCTAGGGGAAGGAAGAGGAGAGCATGTTGTCGCACCTCTGCGCTTCAGTTGACCTCTGCTTGCTCGACCAGCTCTCAGGAGGTCACTTGGGAGAAAGGCACCCCAGCCCATGACACACAATTATTTACAGTGGTAGCTTACCATGGCTGCAGCCAGCCATGGGCAAGCATGGCAGAGATCCGTTGTTCACTTGTTGGCCCTGGGCAAGTTCGGTCTGGATCAGGCCTACAAGCGTTTTGTGACTCCATAAATAATACGCTCATTTTCAGCTCTTGCCAAACAAAAGAAGCAGGAAGACTGAAGTTAACGTTAATTCTGGCACACATCTGCAGAAGGGACTCGTCCTCTCAAACTTAGCAACTGCGCCTGCATTCCAGTGTCTTTTTATAGAATACATTACAGAGCCTGCATCCCGTGAGATCCTACACTCCTAGTCTAGCCAATTTGAATTTTTCAAGTAGGATTTCCTGAGACACGCTATCATGTATTTCAAGATATATTGAGGATGTTCCCGTCATTCATTGTGTAATGTCATCAGTAAAACCGAATCTTTCTAGGCAAACAATTGCTGTCTGTATTATAGTGCATATTGATTAAATACATGATTTAGAAAATTAAATGGGTAATGAAACAATAAATAGTTCTTTTCTAGAATGAGATATTTTCAACAGGCAAGATTATTCTACCATGATTTAACTTCGTTACAAATCTCCAAGACAAAAATTTGCAATTGTGCTTGATTAGTATGTCCTATGGTATGCTAATGAAGACATTTTTTCTTCATTACTTATGGCATGCGACTATGGACATAAGGTATGATGCACAGACCTTCTGGGACGTGACATGCTCCTAGCTGAGTGAAGCTTGATTAAAGGATATTGCTTTTTTCAGACTACGGAAGCCAGCCTGAGCTGGCTTTCCTGAGCACAGGAAAGCTACATACTGCTCTCTAGATCCAACCCCCTACGTGTCTTTGGGTGCATTTGCCTACCTACAGCCCAGTTCTCTCCTGTGCTGTACCCTTTGTAAAGTGAATACCACATGCCCGTATGTGGCATACGGGAGGAGAGAATATACATCCAGTCATGACAGTGCCCAGCGTGCAGAGGCGTTTGTGGGGAGAGCACGTAGTTCCCTTTACACTTCTCACGACGCAGAGCTGAGTGTGCAGCTACCATGCCTAGGGCCTGACTCTCCACCCCATTTCACGTGTCATGAGTGTGAAAGGGAAATCAATGAAGTTACACAGCCAGAAAATTGGTGAAACGGAGACTGGACCTCACTCCCTGAAGGGGCTTCAGTTCACTGGTGGGAGAAACAATCCTTGTAAATACATTTGTCAATCTGGCTCCATTTATGTCAATTAAAAGTATTGTATTTGACTTCAAGGGAGTCTAGTCATGTTTGTGTCCTGTTGGGAAAGTGCTCTGGAAACTCTTCAAGAGAAAGGTCTTTTAATCAGCTAGAGGTTAAAAACCTGTACTCACTAATGAGGCATGGTTTTTAAACAAAGTCAGGAATATTCTTTACATTTGAAGGCAAAAGGTATTCAAATGTTCTAATGCGAAACAGCAGGTTTCTGATCAATACAATTTTTAAATGGCTATGCTTAATCATCTACGCCTGACAGAAATAAGGAGAAGATCCTTAATAGATGTAAATTTAATCTAGGGTTGACAATTTACACAATGTAAATTTAACGTTGCATTCAAATTTACACGCTCCCTTTTAGAAAAATTCATTAATTCATGAGACAGAAGATACCACGCTGTGAACTGCAGTTTACCAGCAGAGAGCGGGACGCACTTAATGAAATGATGGCCAGTGACTCACACAGTGAACTTCACCTACAGTCTCACCAAACAACCACTACTGATGTCTGTTAAATAAAGGACAGATTAATTACACAATACAGTCTAGGCAAGATGATAACTTATCCCACCAATTAAAGTTGTTTTCAAGTTTCTCACACTTATCCAACCAAAAAGTTAATAAACTGTGGACTAAATTTTTCATACAAAATAGGAAATGCCATATAAGATGAATAAGGAAATGGATTATAAACACCTTGCTTTAAAATAGAGAAGATCATGGGACATTATCAGGCATGTAAGCTCAACCTAAGAGCTCAGTTAACTGAGGAACACAGCATAGGAGTAACATTAAAAGTACATAATGAGTGAAGAAAAAAAGAAAAAAAGAAAAGGAGACAACTACTAGGAACAACACACAAAGTTTTTCATTATGTCATTATTTCGGATTCTTCCTAAGAAGAATCAGGCCTGCCAAATAAAAGATAGGGTTGATGTTTTTCTTCTGAAAAAAACTGTTACAATAGTACCATAACTCTTTTAAGTATGGAAATACGCTAATTAGGATGTGTGCTGACTATGCCAAAAAGCTTTCTGTGATTTCCAAAAATAATTCTTTCACTAGCACAGAGAGTTTTTAAATGAATCTGGGTAATACAGCATTCTGTTTTGAAGTAATAGGAATCCCTCTATGTCAAAACATAAAGCTTTGATTAGGCCCCATTCTACCTTTACAAAGTATTAGTGTATACTTTTTCTGTGTATTAAACAAGATTTTAAAGTTATGAATATACACAACATTGTGTGGTTGTTTGGTTTTTTTTAATTTACACACACCTCATTTGAAGACATTATCTAAAAAGATCTCTCCTGGCTGAAATCATCAAAATATCATTTTTCAAAGGTGCCAAAATTTGGGAAGATTACTTCAATAGAAACTGACTGTTAAGAGGCCTGCCTGCAAAAGTTTTATCCCCTATTAGCAACCTCTAGCCTGAAGCAAAGTTAGACCTAAGATAAAAATCTTGACCAATTAAAAAGGCTTTTAAATGGGAAGTGACTCTCTTTTTTTTTTTTTTCTCAAGTGCGTAGATATATATTTTGCAAGAGCCCAACACATTGCAGAAATTACCAGAAACAAACATTTAACAGCTATAATCATTAACCACAGCAATTTGTTTACACTTTTCAGGAAGACAGAGCATCTGCTGAGCTGTACAAGTAGTTTACAGCAAGCGTGCTGAAAATACACCAGAGTGCAATACACGCGGAGGGAAGCCACGTCCACTTATGCCAATTAGAATTAGAATATACTACTGCTAAATTTTTTTTTTTTTTGGTAGGACACCAGTCTGCATAGCAGCACGCCTTCATTGGGGTACCAAATGCCCTCTGCTTCCCCTGACTTGAACATCAGCAGCGCACGGACCGCATCCTGAAGGAGAGTTCAGCGCGGGTCTGAGTGCCTGGTGAATTACTGGCTTCATCTAACAAAGCACAGCCGCTTCACATTCTGTTTATAGGCGCATCACGGTGATGCATAGACCTTGCCAAAGGGAGAATTATATAGCAACACTCTTTACGGTTCAAGAAACTTAGCTGAAAATACAGGTCTCATCGCAAATTGTTCCCCTATTTCCTTGTGATTCTTCCACTAACTGGTTTTACTAAAAACAAGGTGTTATTAAATCAGATACAGCGTGGCTCTTTAAATACATCTTTGCACATCTCTCTCTATTCAGCTTCACAAATGAAAGATTAGATTTTGCTTGATTTAAAGAAATACAGTTACATGAGGCAGCTCTTCACCTCTGTCACACAGGAAGGATTACAAAGAGGTTGTGGCTGAGCTTGCACTGTAACTTCCCACAGAATCACAGAACGGTAGGGGTTGGAAGGGACCTCTGGAGATCATCTAGTCCAACTCCCCTGCCAGAGCAGGGTCACCTAGAGCAGGCTGCACAGGATCACATCCAGGCGTGTTTTGAATATCTCCAGAGAAGGAGACTCCACAGCCTCTCTGGGCAGCCTGTTCCAGTGCTCTGCCGCCCTCAAAGGAAAGAAGTTTTTCCTCATGTTGAGATGGAATTTCCTGTGTTCCAGCTTGTGCCCGTTGCCCCTTCTCCTGTCACCAGGCACCACTGAAAAGAGTCTGGCTCCATCCTCTTGACACCTGCCCTTAAGATATTTATAAGCACTGATGAGGTCCCCTGTAACCCTTGAGCACCATCCCAGGGAACTGATCATCATTATAACCACTGTCCTCCTTTGAGTATGAAGGGAGATCAGGGCTAGGACACAACAGAGAGTCTTCTCCTGTGGTCGCTAAGCTCGAAATATTTTGGTCAGACATGAAAGAGGGCAAATGGATGAAAACCAGCCTGACCTCCTCAGCAGCCATAGGGAGACCAAGAAGCTGCACATCGTCAGCACACAGGCAGGATTACAATATGGATGTTGTCATGAAACTGCACAGTTGTTGGCACAGTCTCAACCTGATTTTTGATGCGGACTGAAAAGAGAAAGCAGAGATGAGCTGTGTTGGTTAAGTCATATTGCACTTCACGTTTTGTCAGGGCAAAGAGTACAGTCCACTTTCACTCTTGACACTCTCCTAATAACTGAAAGGATAACAGGTTGCGTAGGATTCAGTGCCAGTTTTGACAAGGCAAAAGGATTCAAATTTATCTTCACTGTAATTAAGCACAAGTTGGCTTGTTAGGAATGCTGAAAAAGTACCAATGACCTGATGAAGTCCATTGTTCATGCTAGGAAATGCACCCGTGTCAAAGCTGGGACTTTTTCACTGGGACACCAATTCCAACCAAGTTTATGGGAAGAGAATCGCTGTGCACTGGCTCTGTGCTCATATGAACAAAAACCACATTATAAAAACTAAACTTTCTGACATGATTCACAGAACTCTTTAAAGCTCTTTCTAACTCCACTGTGCAACGAAAACAAATTTAAAACCTATGAAAGTGTTCAGAACGTGGCGTATTGCCAAAATGCCCAACACTTTAAACTCTGTGCAGTGGTTCCAGCTTTTGGAAACTTATATGCACCCCAGCTTCCTTTCACTATGGTGAGCAATTGTTTTGTTTCAAATATTTTCACAGAACATTCCTCTTTATTTCCTTCTAAAGAAAGTTATTTCTATTCAAAACACTGATCAACGCTCTCCTTTTAAACAATAAAACACCACTCTACCATAAAGCGATCCAGTGTTTTATCCTGCAGACCTATCTCTCGCCTCATTCCTTCAGCTTCTTTGCTCCGAGGCAGTTTCAGGCTGAAGCATTTAGATAAAAGACTGCCCAAGTTAATGATGCTACCACAATAAACGGCAGGGAGGCAACAGCATCACTTGAGCACCAGCACTGCAGCAAGCACCGTGCTACACAGTAATGAGGAGACTGGGTTGTGGAACATGATTTCACAAACTGATGTTTTGAACGCTTACTGGATGGGAAATCCTATGTCGACATTTCCAAGAGCAAACACATTTTATTAATGTGCTGTTACAAGCATTTTTATACTCTCTCTCTCCTCATGCATCCTCACAATCAGCCAGCACTTGCACCATCCTAAGGGCATGGCCTAGCGCTGACTCAGTGGGAATTAGTCTTGATTGCCCCGCTGTACATCGCCTATGTGAGCTTTCCCTTAAAAGGCTTCCACTTAGATCCTGCTGTTTTATAGTACAACTTAGATCCTGCTGTTTTATAATTCAGATATAGCACACAGAAGGGTTTGGTTTTACTTTGAGATATGTTTTACAGAACCATACTTAAAACCAGCGTTCACTTTTCTTGAAATCATTCACGTTACAAGTTTTAGTCTGAGTGAAAAAGAACGTTAACACTTCTATGCTGCTGAAATACAGGATCTTCTTCTATGCAGGAAAAAAAAAAAAAAAGTGCTGTTCCACAACAAAGACTTAGTAGTTAAATGCTTGTCTTATTTTTCCCCTCAGTGTAAGTGCAGAGTACATCCCTTTCCTGAGGTTCCATATACAGTGGGGTATTTTGTACAACTTAAGTCTCATTCAAGCCCTCTGCACACAAATGAACGTTGCCCAACAGTAATGAGTAAGAATCCTTCCCTTGGAGAGTGGAGGACTTTGCTCAATTTCTTTTTACAGGTACTAGACACCGGTACCTACTTTCAAGGATGAACTTCACAAAAGGGAGTTAGGATCTGTGAAAAAAAATCAGTGGCCTATTATCACATTTCATCTTGTGTTCTTCACAGCACTTCAGCCAATCCATTTTAGATCCTAAACATTTTGATCCACTGCCCACCACAGATCAGCTCAACATTTACCAAGGTCTGCAAAAGAAAGGTGCTGGCTCCACCTCTGCTGGTCCATACAGGCACAGCTGGGCCACAAAGCCGAGCTACAGCTGGCCCCGGGAACCCCACGCTGCATCTCTCTGTACTTCTAGTGCCATCTAATTCACTGCCAAGAAAAAGCCAGTTGAGGGAAATCTAAATGCCTTCTGCTATTTCTGGCACAGGGAAGGACTGCAAGGCCTTGTTGCATCCATCTGCATTTTCAGCACTGAACAGCATGTTGTTTATTCCGTGTCAAGCATCAGATTTGACAGTGAAATGCAGAAATACACACACCTTTATAGATTTGGGAAAGTAAAACAAAATCACAATAAGAACTCCAAGAGGAACCATGCTGGTCATGTCTCTAACAATTGTCTACAATGAGCTGATCACAGAGTGGCTGTGTGTCTGCTGACAGCAGGATAGTTACCATGGAAAATTTTATAAAAATAAAGATACAAAACAACAATTACAATAACACTGATAAATCCATTAGCACCTTACCTATACATTATACCTGTGGAGCACTGAGATACTTGATGAAGGCACTGCCACTGCCAGAAAGATTTTCTATCTGAAATAAAACACGAATTAATAGAATTCATGAGATGTGATGCAAAGATCAAGGTGTGTCTAGCACTGACGTTGCTCTTGCTAACTCTCATAACTTCATCAAATTTATTTCTGCATTTCAGCTCCCAGTAATTTCTGAGTGACTGGGCAGGTATCTGCTTCTCAGTTTTAAAGCACTAACATATTTTGCAAAAGCTTATGTTCCAAAATCCTGAACTTCCACCCAAAGCATCAACATAGGGGCACTTACATTAAATTAGTCTTCCTAGTCTCCAGTTAGTATATATAGTTAGTATACTCTACAGGTTTAAAATTAAACATTCAATATCTACTCTAGTTTCCTGCCTAGGAAACCAGAAAAAAATCCTTGGAGATTTTAAGTACCCAGTATCCTACTCAAATCCGAAGGAGTTGATATCTAACATCTCTACACATCTATGCATGTTTTGTGCATATGTGTGTGTGTATATACACACAGAACAAATGTATGCAGTAAATAAAGGAACAGATCAATGTACAAACTACTTATATACAGAAATATATTTTATTGCTACTTGCTATTTATTGAGCCATATTCGTGAAACTCCAGATCCTAAAAAGAGCTAGTCTGGCACTCATGTAGAGATGGCTGAGCCAAAATCCATTCAATCACTTCACCCCTCTGTCACTTCTCCCTTCATTGGCATTCACTGACACGTAAAGAGAGAGGATGTATCCAAGCAAAGTGGTTTATTACTAATTGCAACATCTTCATTAATATTGCATTATGTGTCTCTCGGCTATAGAGAACTGACAATGCAAAAGATGTCAAGAGCTTATCAAAATGTGCATATAAATACTTCGTCCAACATTCAACATGAATATACTAGCAGCCTCAGCTTCAACAGCCCAAACTGGAGAAAGGGTCGTTTATCAGCTGCTAACCAGGAACAAAAGGGAAATAGCCTTAATTTCCCAAACACTCAGAGCTATTTACATCATTCCTGTGCCCTTTAGGTAATTAGGCATGACTTCTGAATGAGAAATCCTCACGATGGTACAAAGGTATCTGGCTGTAAACAGAGCCATGTATGGCACTTCCATTTGTAGAAAAGTCCTAAAACCAAAAAAAGACAGATAAGGAGAGGTCTTTATCAGAGGGATCCAGAGCTTAAGGGAAATCACTCCATAAGGACCACAGGTGCCTCAAACTCTCAAGAAAGAATTCTAGACAAGAAATATCAAAACAAATAGGAAGGCATCTTTTTGCTCAAGTGTAAGAGGAGGACTGCATCTTACATTTGCTTCACTTCTAACTGTTTACAAATGTCTAAATAAAAATCTGACCTCAGTCAGAGTGATGTAGTAAAGGCATGGAATTAAAGTGTGATCACAATCCAACATGGATTTAAATGAAACCAAGAGTTATGGATCGTTCTCACAAGGGCAACAGATCAGAATAAAGCAAGGTGGTATTCCAGCAACTGCCAGGGCACGCAACCTCTGAGATGTATTCCCGTGCAGCTGCTGACATGCACCGAGAGCACTTCAGAGTCTGCAAAGGATCACTTTTCGGAGTGTGTTACTGGCTGTGAGGTAGGACTCATTTCAGTAAACGCAAATTAGCAAACTCCTTGCCCATGTGCTGATTAAGAGACTAACACTCTCCATCTCCAAGGAAAGCCTTATGTTTTTAGCAATGGATACCTGCAAACTGGACATGGAGAGCATGCTGAATCTCTTCTGTACTTCCCACCTTTCTCTTCTTCTCCAGAAGACCAGGGAAGTCAGCAGTGAAGCTCTGGCAAAACATACATTATTACAAGTCGCATGTACAACTGTGACCAGCCACAATGAACCAAATGAGTAAACATCCAACTAAACACACTATTCTTCATCCAAGTTTAATTCTACAACTGTATCAAAACAGAATCAGCTACTCCTGAAACAGAAATGAAAAGCTTTCCCAGAGTCATGAATAGATTTTTGGATTTCAGACCTTTCTTCCACTTTTTCTTTACTGAATAATATATTTTAATGCCACTGAGTGAGAAGGCTCACCGAGCGCTTTTTACATGAAACTGAGATCCCAGATGGCATCCTGTAGGAATGTGTCTGAGAGAAAATGATCACGTGAGCCAGCCTCCCTACTATGAGAGATTAGATTAAGGGCAAAACAGGTGGTAGAAGATGGAATTAGGACATGGGAAAAACGGGAACTGAGAAGGTAGAAAACATGTTGTGCTAATGACTAAGTAATTTACTATGTGAATTCTTGTAACCAATCTGATCTGTGAATGAACTGCATGGACAGTGCGTGAACAGAGACTGTAAGCCAATCATATAGCTGCCGCTAGCGCATGCTCTTATTGCCTGTCTATATATACTCTGTGAAAACTTGAATAAAGGGAGAACGATCATACTCATATTGAGATTCCATCGTTACTCCGGGTCCGTCTCCCACTCCGACATCCTCCGACAGTATCCTACTGTACTTTGGGTAATGCTTTGTGTGAGCTACAGTCACTAATAATTAGAAATTAATAGTTCAAGGCACATATTAACTTGAGAAACCTATCAACCTATTTTCTAATCTTAGAATTAAAGTTCAAACACTTTCCATTATGCAAAAGAGCCTATGCATTCTAGGAAATATTTCAGTCACTAATGACAGGCTGAGAGAGTTGGGGTTGTTCAGCCTGGAGAAGAGAAGGCTCCAGGGAGACCTTATTGCGGCCTTCCAGTACCTAAAGGGGACCTACAGGAAGGATGGGGAGGGACTCTTTATCAGGGAGTGTTATGATAGGACACGGGGTAACGGCCTCAAGTTGAGAGAGGGTAGATATAGACTGGATATCAGGAAAAAATTCTTTACAGTAAGGGTAGTGAGGCACTGGAAAAGGTTGCCCAGGGAAGTTGCCAATGCCCCATCCCTGGAGGTGTTCAAGGCCAGGCTGGATGAGGCTTTGAGCAGCCTGGTCTAGTGGGAGGTGTCCCTGCCCAGGGCAGGGGGGTTGGAACTAGATGATCTTTAAGGTCCCTTCCAACCCGAACCATTCTGTGATTCTGTAATGTAGCATTTCATTTACTTATGGCCAGCAGTATACTAATTAAAGTCAGCATGGAATTTGGAGATGATCTAGTAGATTTCTTTCGTCTTTTTCACTTAATCTCTGATGGTTATCTTTTATACTGTTAAGATGCAAATACAGATATGTGCAATTAAAAAACCCGTTTCCTAAAATCTGTTTTTTACTGAGTGTGCCTGGGATGGAGTTAACTTTCTTCATAGCAGCCAGTACAGTGCTGTGCTTTGCATTTGTGGCTAAAGCAGTGTTGGTGACACACCAACGTTTTGGCTACTGCTGAACCAAGACTTTCTCTCCAACCTCACACACAGAGAAAGGGCAGTAGGCTGGGGGTGGGCAAGAGGCTGGGAGGGGACACAGCTGGGACAGATGACCCCAACTGACAAAAGGGATGTTCTATACCATGCAACATTGTGCTCAGCAATAAAAGCTCAGGGAAATGGGCAGGATGCAGGAACATTCATTACGGCATTTGTCTCCCCAAAGAAATCATTACACATATTTGAGAGGTGAGTGAGAGAGAGGTAGGGTGGGTGTTTTGCTGCTGGATGGGGTCAACGCACGACATTGCTCTTTCTGAATATTTTCTGTAGTTGGCTATCTCCCTTGCCTCCTGTGCATTTCATTCACTGCATCTAAATCACCACTTAAATGATCTAGCAAGAGCAATTCCCTGTTTCTCCAGTTGAAAACAGGCCACCTCTGATTTCAAGCTGATCTTGGTAACAAAGCAAAGTCATTCAAAATCTCAGAACAAAAACTAAGTAAATCATTTGAAAAAATAAATCATTTTGATTTGATATATACGTATAGATAAAATGTTTTCCAAATATTGAGGGTTGTTGGTTTTGAACATATAATAAATGAGAAAAACCCTGTGTTTCTATGGAGGGCACCAGTACCACCCTCCAATTTTGCTGGAAGCTGATCAACTTCTGCTGATCGCCAATTGCTCAATATTTACTAGAATAGTATGAAGAACTACTGAACAATTTCAGGAAACTGTTCTTTTACATAGACAAGGCTTTCACAGTACAACAGTTTAATATTCTAGAAACATCCATGCAGTGATAACTCTGTTTAAACATTTACATAAGTGAGGCCCCAGCTTCATCAGAGCCTACTATATCAGGAAGCCAACCTTCTCAGATGATAGTAGTCTGCTTCTGCCCCACATCCCTGTGGCACAGAGACACCACCTTTCTTTACTGATAAGGCACCAAGGTAACTAAGCAAGACCTTGAGTCCCAGTGCCCAGCTTACTCTTATGACCTTGCAAATTTGATAGGCAGCAGCCAATTCCTATGCGTATACAAGCAAACACAGAGGGGAGAGAACAGTCTGCCCATATCTGCGCAGAATGCATCAAATACTGAGCTAACACTAATTGAAAGCAAGTCTTAAAATGCTTTGAAATCCCAAGCCTTCCACCTTCACACCTGCAAGTAACTTGTTATCTCTCAGCTCCAAACCAACAATACCCGAGAAAAACCAATAGCTGTAGTTCAATAGCCAAAGTTACAAATACTCACAGAAAGAGGTGTGCATTATTGCAAAGTTCTCATGGAAAGGAAATAAGTGGATTTAAAACTATTTAAACACCAAACATGCAACTATTATTGAGGAAAACTGACAACATGAGAAATGTTCCTTTGAAAGCGAAGTGAGGTATCGGAAAAGGAGTTGTGCAAAATCAGTCTAGGCAAGATCATTCTGATTTGGTCAGTCTTTACCATCATGTCCCAGTTTTCCCACTTTATACTTCAAGTCTCAAGGCCTAAACAAAGATTAAGGAAACCTGTTCAATGTGTCCCCACCAGATAAAGGCTGTAGAACAGCTACATAAATACTTGTGAATCACATTGCACTTTATTGTTGCCTATCGGTATGTAGCACGCCACGCTAAATCCAAAACGTATGAACAATAAAGTTAATTCGATTTCCATGGGAAAAAAAAAAGCAATTCATTATGCTGACTGAAAACTGCATGGGGGGGTGGGTCAAGAATCAATGAAAAGCATGGTTATTTGATTGATTATATGCACAGGTTTAGCTGCTAACAGAAACAAGTGTACTCTTCGAAGTCAGGATTACAGAAGGCTTCCATGAATCCTTTGAATCCTTTCTTTTAGTGGCTAATAACAATGAAAGCAACACTAACTGCCTGGCTACATATATAATCTAAAGTTAACAACCTACAAACATTAACATTTCAAGAGCAATGAAAACGTTTTCAGTATTTTTACTAGCAAAGAACACAGAAAATTAAAACGACAAAGATCTTCCCATAACTTGACCATATTACATTTGATGGCAACAGCTTCTGCCTTTACCGTATTTTCAACTCTTCCCAGAAGCAAAGAGGACAGTGGTGGCCTAACCTACTACATATGGGGCAGAGACAAATAACACACACTTGTCTTTTACATCCATTTATTACTGTATTAATGTAAGAGAGGACGCCACACAAAAATAATGCTGCAAGATCTCCTCCAGGAAAAAAATTAATAATGCCATAGGAAAGCTCATTCACTGTATATCGTTCACAGCGCAGTTATTCTCAGAGCCTCCAAACACCACCCGTTCGGCCATTGCAGAAGTGCATAGCTGGACTCTGATTCAGCTGGTGAATGGTGGAAAGGGAATATTAACACCTATATGGCCTTTTCCCAGTGAAAAAGATTCTTCATCCTAAAGGTAGTCCACTCTCTTCCAGCATATCTACTCCTGCTTAGGCAAGAGAGTTTCAAACTGAAATGTCTGCAGTCTAAATAGTATCTCTTGTCTTCTGTCTTAGTCTTACAAGGACAACTGCATCAAAGAGATGAAGGCAAGAGACTAGGAGAGCATAGACAAAAAAAACCACCCCAAATTGTGCTTTTATCAAATATCACCCCGCCCTTCCCTCATCTTTCAAGTGGAGAATACTTGAAAGCTTACACTAACAAAAGTATTTGCTTGAAAGTAAGGGGCTGAGAGGACTAATATGGCTCTGCTTTCTTCCTAATGTCTGCCTTCAGAACAGTAATAGGAACTCCTTACTAAAGAGTAGTCATCATTTTGCAACCAAGAGAGACAACCAAAGACATTGAAAAGGTTACTTTTGAGGCTGGTCCCTTTCGGAAGAACAAAACCATTATCTGACAAGAAAACTCAGCATCTCATTCACATTCCCTAGCACTTTGTACCTAATACTGAAATAGCTTCCCTCCCATTAAAATCTGAATAAAACCATATTAAGCTGTGGAAATATTTTCACACTGGCTTCACATAAGCAGAAAAACTTAGAAAGTGAAGAAGCCATGCAGAACAGAATCACAGAATCACAGAAACTTCAGAGATGGAAGGAACCTCTAGAGATCACCTAATCCAACAGCTGTAGACAGAGAAGTTTCTGTTAATAAATAATATTGCAATGTTTTGAGTTTGTGGGGGTTGGTGGTGTTCCTAGACAAGCAACTGAGAAGAACTGACAAATGCCTTGGTCAAACCAACAGGACCTCTAAGCTAAGCTGGTTTTGGTCTAAAAGCCTGACTATGCTCTTGCTACTTAGGGTCCTTGAGTTTTATTCTTTGCACACTATGCCTTTATTGGCTCAGATTTGCTAACAGTTTGCTGCTTTGTTATGGTTTTAAAAGACTGCAGTTGGAATGAGAACTAATTAGAACATCTCCAGTGAAACAGGTCAAAGTTTTCACCTGGAAGATAGCCAAGATGCAACTGGGATCAGGTTTCAGCTAAAGAGATCGAAATTAAGATCTTGGCCTTTCAAAATTGAAAATGGGGAACTTCTGTGCAATTTTGTTGTGCAGTATCATAAAAAAATGTGGAAAATTTTTATGTGGGAAAAAAAATAAAATAAAGCCAAAGCCTGAAATCTCAAAAAACTGATGAGAAGCTGTTCTTGCTGGTCACTTTGAGTAAAATACTTAAGATACTCAACACCCTGTGGTGTATGACATTGAACTACTTTGTTATCATAATTTTGAGGAAAAAATGAAGAAACCTACTAAATCACTGCTTTGGCACAATTTTTCACTACAAGTATACAAATTCACTACAAGTATACAAATTTATTTTTCACTACAAGTATACTCCTAACTTCTCAGAGCTTAGAGCGTATTTTTAAGTAGAACCTCCAGGCCTGCATTACATGATTTCATTTGAAAGTATGACACCAGCACGTTCTGAGGATGTAGAAGTAGAGATGGGCTCACACTAGCACACAGATGATGCCACAGACATCACTGGACTCACGTCCTGTAACAACTTAAGGATGAAAGGAAGCATTAACTTGGGATCTTCCTTTGTATCTTCCCACTTTACTAAGATATGTTCCTTTATAATTTGCATAAAACTCATTATGGGCTTTTTGAAGTGAAAGGTTTTGAATCAAGTCTTATGGGCTTTGACAAATTTCTATTTCTTCAGACTCTAAGCCTAACTCCATGTTAGCTCAGTCACCACTTAAACATAATTACCTAATGATCTAGAAGAGTATCAACTATATGCAGTAAAAGCACAACCATAAGAAATATTATGCCACTGTAAACAAAAACCAAATGCCAGCAATAATTCCCCATAGAGCTGGAAGTGTATACATAAAAGAAGCATTATATATTCCTTAAAAATTACTGCCCTGATTTATTAAATCCTCCAGATGTATTTCACAGACCTTGTCTGTCCCTAATCACCTCTTTTTATGTTCCTTAATGTAACATTTCCAGAGTGTCAAAGCTTCCTTCACGGCTTACGGTGGGGACACTGGACTGCTTCTGTACCTAACATAACAAACAACATTCCCATCAGAGATTTGCAAATTCTATGGAGGGGCTTACCAAACTCAACATCTGCAGATCCAAATAAGCAATGAGCACATATGACAGTCTCTTTGCCACATACAGTGACTTTATCATGTTCTGTGATTTAAAAAAAAAAAAAAAAAGGTGTAATATGACACTGAGGTATTTTACAGCACATCACATCCAGCAAATAGTCTGCAGAGCTGCATTTAGAAAAACCCCACAGATTTTGTAATTTTTTTTTTAATTGATGCTGCTTCTGGAATTTCTTGATAATCTATACATGTAGCTAGTACTGTATACAGGGTTGGGAATGGGTCACAACATCTAGCCCCTCTAGTCAGGCAATACAGCGCAACAGCCACTCAGTCCAGCAGATAGCTTTGATATCTACTCAACACATCCTTGCACAGAACAGCCGCAAAGAACTTGCTCATCAGACCTTGCAAGACTTGAGACTTGCAATAAAGACACAACCACAATTTGACACAGAAAAAAAAAAAAATCTTTAGCATCGACAATGCCTTGGCCGCACGTGAGTGCAAACAACTTGTTACTTGGGATCTCCGGGTGCTCCCAAGCAGCCAACCATGCCGCACATTACAACGCAAACTACAGTTTCTCCGTGGTCTCTGCCAAACTTGGCAAATAGAACAGCGAAGGAAAAAGGATTTTCCCTTCTGATCCCCAGATCTGGTACAACAGGTTTACACACCAACGTACACCGTCCAGCCCCCACAAGTAAACCCATCTCTGCTAATAGGCAAGTTAAAAGGTTCAGAAGAAAAATAACACTATCATCCTTACTATCATTGTGCCTGAAGGCGGGGAACCCTTGCTCTGGCTGGATACAGGCATTAGGACGCATACCATGACACCTTTATTCTATTACTGCCCTGTTACATGATGAACACGCAGACACATCAGAGTTGAGGTACGGACTTCACTGCTTTTCACCTCTTATTTCTTCTCAATCCCTCACCTTCTCAGAATATTGCCGCTGCTGGCAAGACCATCTTGTTTCGCAGTTTCTACTACACATACATATTTCATCAAATGTTTGTATATTCTCAGACCTTTATTCTCCTGTTTGCACTTATTGATTTCAATCCCCCTTCACTATTTTTGTCTTCTCACAACTGAGTTATTGGTGTGAAGTATTTTAAACTCATCTGTATGAGAGATAGCCATGGAGAAAGCAAGCTACATTGCTTTAAAAGTTTCTTTTAATAGTTTGATATACTCACAAATTAATTTTCTGCAAAATAAAATATGAAAAGCCTCCACTATAAATAAAGTTCCTGTGAAAAGTCATCTTATTTCAGTGAAAATACCATATACAGAAGTTAAAAATAGTCTTTCAAGAAAAACAGCCTACGTAGGGGTAAAACTTCCCCCTCCCTTTTGTATTTGTGAAGCTTAAACTTTCTCTGTGGGTTTAAATCTTTTCCCACCTCCTCTTTTCTTTTTCAGCCAGAAAACCAGCAGCACTGGGGTCCCAGTGATGAGGAATGACTCACCTGCAAGTGCTGAGTCACAATAACACCAAATACACTCTCACATCTTGATGGAGCATCAAATTCAATAGCTTTGCTTAGTCATTTGAGTTTGCTGTAATTCCTATGATTCACTCAAATCCAAACCTTCGATTTCTGATTTCTTATTTTTCCTCGCAATATATATACAGTTGTATAACTCTTATACGACTCAAAGCTGAATTTTTGCAAGCCAGCGCTAATCCTAAATCAGATCCCAAGCGTCAGACACAAGGTGTGTCGCTTATCAAACCCGGGAGGCCAATATGCCACAGCGCACATTGGTTTCACTTGGAACTGCTGATCTCCCACTCCTTGGACACCTACAGGGAATGCCAGCTGACATCTGAAGATACATGCATTAGGACTTCATCCCACCCTGACTCATGTCAGCAACAACCTACCGCCGGCTTAAAAGCTAGACCCTTCTCTAGGAGGGCTCCTCAGCCTGACAAGGTCAGACACAAGAAGCGAGTGTTCTGCAGTTTGCGCAGAGGATAAGGTATTTGACCACCATTAAACAAGTCAATGCCGGAGCGACAGATTTCCGATTCCTTAGTCATTTCAGTTTGTTACCTTTTGTCCTATCTGGAGGTAGATAAAGCAAAATTACTTTACTCAGCTGTTTATCTGTTCATCCAGTTATTTATATACGGAAGAAGCTAAGTTTGGCCAGAACTCAACTACGGTAATTAATAAATGTCTTCCTTTCCACGGGAATTTACAGCAATGTTTTATCTAATTACTCCTAACGTTTCAACCATAATACTGAGAAATTCTCTAAAAGGTTGCAGGCAGGCTAGCATGGGGGGATGAAGGAAACTCATCACTGACAGAGGGAAAGGCAGACACAGTAAATAAGTTTCTGATGACTACCACAATGCAGTATCTACAGGAGGTAATTATCACCATACTGTTATTTATTCTTCTGTCTTCAGGCACAGTTTTTGTGTTTCTTCACTGTCCATTTCTGCAGCAGCTGCACTTACAAGTTTTATGCTGGCTTAGTGGTTAATAAGTCTGTTGTGCTGAAGGCACCCGGTCAGTTAAGTACATCTGGAAAATTTTCCCTTACAAAAAATTACTGTGGGGGAAGCAGGGGTCAGCTCTGTCGATTTCTAGGCATAAAACAGACCACATACACTCAGATACAGTTCACAGAAATCCCACAATAAAGGTTGGATGCCTTTATCCTTGCTGAGGGATAACTACAGCTTTGAAGCTTATTTGGCCAGCTCTTCTGACCTTAGAAATACTCAATAACATGAAAAAAAAATAAAAAGCCAACTGAAAAAGTAAACATTTGGCCTTTGGTCATAAGAAATTAAGTTGCAGGCCATATGTTCTCCATAGGCTGCAGCAAGCATTTACACAACAATACTACTTTCTTTTTCTTTTTTTTTTTTTAAATCCCAGACAACCTTAGTGAAAAGCTATTTTCTGTAAGGCATTGTCCTTCTCCATAATCGATACATAGTGTAAGTAAATGAAAGACATATTCTGATCCCAGTGAACAGCCTAAACAGCTCTGCAAGATTTGCCTTTCTTACAGGCACCTGAGATTCATCAAGCCATCCTGGCACTATTGCTCCAGACATCCAAGACCCACTCCTAAAACATGAAGCAAGCACAGCCATAAGGCAATTAATTCTACCTCTTCCTCCCTGCCTCCACCCAGGCTCAATTGCCAAACGTGTGCATCACTGCGAGCATGAAGTAAAATGCTTCAGGAGAAGAAATAAGAGATCCACCCCAAAACAATTAATATCTTCGTATCTTAACACTCTCCTTGTTCAGGTGACTCGTCTGATGCAGGTAGAGATAAACTTGAATCCAGGCCTCAAACTATAGTGGAGCGAGTACTGTGGTGGGCTTAGTAAAAGCCACTTTAGCACCTACACCTCCTTTTCAACCCAGAAATTCCAGTTTACTCAAGAGCTGGAAAAGCTCAGCGTAACACATAACTATCACAAACCTTCAGATAGAGAGGAGTTTTTGACATGCTGATTTTTTTTCTGGTGAGAACAACACTTCACCACGAAAACACCAACCACCTTTAACCAAAACTACCACCTCCTTTGTATATAAAGGCAAAACACCACCCCACCCAAAAGACACGCACTCGTATTTCTAATTACCAGTGCTAGAAACTGTGGGTCAACCAGTATCTTTCTTTCCTTCAGAGCTTTGATTTGACAAACATTGGAAAGCTGTTACTGATATAAAAACTGACCTGCAGATTGCAGCTGGAGAGTAAAAAAGGCAGAAGATGAGGACAACAGTAGTAAATACTATACCTACAGCATATTTTTCTAAGGCTCCTGCTTTTTTATTCAAACTGTAAAAAGACACCTTTTAAAATACTCAAAACCTGTTTTTAACAGGGCTGTCTGCTCATGCAGCTCTGTGACCTTGGTACACAGTGAAAGCCAATACAGTTACCGAAGATTGATTTCAATAACTTTCTGGAAAGGGTCCAGCTTTTCATTCTGCAGTCTCTGCATCAAAGACAACATCCTAACACAGAAAGAGGAAGACAGACTGTAGCTGCTCTTGAACCTGGTGTAAGAGATGTGTGGTTTTCTGCTACGACCACAAACTTCATTACAATTTATTTTCCATGGGGAGTGTCAGATGACAATACCCTACCTGCCACTTACCTTGGCCAGCTGACAAGGCTAGGAATGAACTACCGCATTTCTGTTTCTATTCCTGCATCAAATAATGCAACGCTTGCATAAATACACATTTTTTTTAGCAGAAGAAATTTACTTAAGAACTGTGGGGTTTTGTCCATTATAGGCAAGGGAAAGTGCTGCAATGCTGCTGTTTTGCTTTATAAATCATAGAACCATAGAATTGTTAGGGTTGGAAGGGACCTTAAAGATCACCTAGTTCCAACCCCCCTGCCATGGGCAGGGACACCTCCCACTAGATCAGGTTGCTCAGAGCCCCATCCAGCCTGGCCTTAAAAACTTCCAGGGATGGGGCTTCCACCACCTCTCTGGGCAACCTGTTCCAGTGTCTCACCACCCTCATGGTGAAGAACTTCTTCCTAACGTCCAGTCTGAATAGACCCATCTCTAGTTTTAATCCATTCCCTCTAGTCCTACCATTACCTGACATCCTAAAAAGTCCCTCCCCAGCTTTCTTGTAGGCCCCCTTAAGATACTGGTAGGCCACTATAAGGTCTCCTCGGAGCCTTCTCCTCTCCAGACTGAACAACCCCAACTCTCTCAGCCTGTCCTCATAGGAGAGGTGCTCCACCCTCTGATCATCCTCGTGGCCCTTCTCTGGACACGTTCCAGCACGTCCATATCTTTCTTGTAGTAGGGGCTCCAGAATTGGACACAGTACTCCAGCTGGGGGTCTCATGAGCGTGGAGTAGAGAGGGAGAATCACCTCCCTCGACCTGCTGGTCACGCTCCTCCTGATGCAGCCCAGGATACGATTGGCTTTCTGGGCTGCTAGTGCACACTGACGGCTCATGTTGAGCCTCTCGTCCACCAGCACCCCCAAGGCCTTTCCTTCAGGGCTGCTCTCAAGCCAGTCACTGCCCAGCCTATATCGGTGCTTGGGATTGCCCCGACCCAGATGGAGGACCTTGTACTTGGGCTTGTTGAACTTCATGAGGTTGGCATGGGCCCACCTCTCCAGCCTGTCAAGGTCCCTCTGGATGGCATCTCTTCCCTCCAGCATGTCAGCCGTGTCAGAAAAAATCATTACTAATACTAAATATCCACTAGTTTAAATATACTCGACAAAACAGGTACCAAAATATATCATTCTACCACTGGCCCCAGCAAAACAAACAAGAAAAAAAAAAACAAAACACAAACACTGATTATCTCTACAGTAGCCAAATGTACCATGATATTAGTCTATACACACAAATGAGGATCTTCTTATTCAGAATACAAATCTCTCCAATCCTTAAGTGCTCCATCAGGAGTCTTGGACTGCACCTCTCTGCACACAATTTAAGCTGCTTTCTACAAGATGCCAAACAAATATATTCCCAGGGAAGGAGCATTACTAAAACAAATATCAAGACAGGAACAAAAACAGACTTTAACCAATAACTGAACAGAAGCAGCTCAGTCTCTTTTCCGTGATAGTGCTCCTCATGATTTCTTTTCACATCTAATTGGAAACTAAACAATGGCCTTTTCATATCTTTGTTCACACAGATCTTTCTGTGAAATATTTATTCATGGCCAAGTGGACTATATTGTTTATTCGTGATTGGTCAAGTAGGGTTTTTTTGTTGACTGGATGTGCAACACTTGTAATGAAGCTTGAAGTAAGAGAGCTTCCCAAAACTCTAGAGCATAAAGCCTGGAAAGATCAAGGTTCACCAGCCTGTTAGCAGGGGCCAGGGTGGCGGGGGAGGGTGCGGCGGGGGAATGAAAAAAAAAAAAAAAATCTTTTTATCTTTTTAAGGTTTCAGGCCTAGCTTCAGAGCAAAATCCCTCAGGAAGACACCTAAGAGTACCCTCAGGTCCCTTAAGTAATCCAACAAGACTTAAGAATCTAACCAGGTCTAAGAGACGTGATGAATCAAGAACTCATTATGTTGCTGCTGTCAGGCCCCTCATCAGATCTGTGCAGATGAGGAGAAAAGCCACCTATATGGTTACAGATAAGGTCTAAAATCTATAGTGATTAGATTATAGTGATTAAAATCTGCCAGAATTGCAAGAACCCTAAGTACTCATCATTACTCTGACGGCTTTTTGCACTGCATTTATTTAAAAAAAAACCAACACAACAAACAGCAAAAACGATCAAAACAAAGAAACTAGTTTAAGGTAACTTGTATTTCTGAATCAAAGGACAAGTTTAAAGGCTGTATAAAGGCACCCATTTCTATCTGTATGGCCTCTTTATCAGTTATCAAGTTCAGTCTTTTTGTCACAAGAGTTTCCTTTTCAAGCTTTCAGGGGATACAAGAAAAAAGACATTTCTCAAGCAGAGACAGAACAATGTCTAACCATGTCAACTGAACGGCAGAACTCTGACAGACGTCACATACAGATTAGCAGGTATGAGATCAAAATTAGGAAGAAAAAAAAAAAAGTCAAGATGTTCTTTTTCAAGTAATTACCAAGCACATTGCAGCCAAAACTAACATTTCCTTACCTGTCAGTATATACCTCCCTTAAATTTCCTGTCAAGAGAGACTTTGCTGCACGATTTGCACATTTGCAGTTTGGCCTACTTTAACTTACATAGGGAGCAAGTGCCACACTTGAGGGATATCATGGAAAAAGAGACAAGATGTCTCTACTCTCTTATTCTTGAAGCTGTATCTTGACTACCTCCTTTCTCTTGACTTGTTAATATGAGACAGAGAGAGTAATCTGTGAAGTATGCAAGCTTTGCCCCAAAAATCAGGTCTTCTCAGAATAGTGTAACTGCATTGCTGATTAGACAAGTGTTCTGTCAATTCCAAGTCCATAGCTTTTCTTCCCCCCCCCTCCATATTTTTCAAATAATAATGAACACTAGTTAATTAAATTGTTACAAACCTTGCACAACCACAGAGGCAGACAATATATATAAAAGTCGTAAAAGATATGCTTAATGACATGCTGCAAGCACAAACTAGCCAAGGCCAGTACTCTCTTCACAATTGTATTTTGCAAGTATATCACATATATCCTTCATCACATTTGCTCCTGCAGGCTCATCTTTCCCAACTTAAGTACGTTTGAGATCAGCATTTAACTCCTCAAACATTACTACATCTTCCATCAAGAACCCCATTGTTTCATCTTCCAATAATTTTACAACAACAGCCTGCCACCCTTCTTTAGGATCAAAAATAAGGTAGTATTGCTCCTATTAACTGCTACAATGGTCAAATCTTACTTCTTTGGTTCTGTGCTCGTTCCCTTTTATGCTCCAGATAACTCATTAAAACTTAACACATTCTGCCCCCCATTATAAACTTAATATTCCTACTTTTCTTCTTTTCCTGCCTTCAGCGTAGGTTAAAATATTATGCAGTTAAACTCCTGAATACACTCTAGGCACCACCTAACTCATTTTTACAGCAGTGTTAATGAATTCTCCAAGTGCAACTGCACTACAAGTTCAGAATCCTTCAAATCCAGCAAATAAAAAGGGTGATTTTCCTCAAACAATTCTAGACACAACGCAAAGGCCCCCAAAACTTACATCTTCACCATCATGAAATAACTTTTTTTTCAGCACCAGCTTCAAGATCCTCAAGCAATATTTAGTGAGGGCTCCAGATTAAAAATATTAAAATTGCCTATAAATAATTTACAGTGAGGGAAAGAAAGAAAATCAAGTCCTCCATGACTAAAAAAAAACCAAACCCAAACAACAACAACAACAAAACAGCACACAAAAAAAAAAGCAACAGCAAAAATGACCATCTTGTAGTAGGAAGAAGTCCCAGACAGATTCAAGCAGTACTTCAGTGCTTTTCCCAGTACTGAAGACTGAACAAAAAAGAAATAATTAAAAATAAAAAAATTGAAAAGAAATGCCCACCAAAAAAAAACCCCAAAATACTCTTTTACAGGCCTTCTAAAATTTTGATGTTTTGATGTTACAGATGCAGAAGACTGTTCATCTTTTTGGACAAACAGAAAGAAAGAAATACAAGAACGAATTTGAGATTGATTGTTTGAATGAAACATCCACCTCAGTTTTGTACATCCTGAAGAACTAGATATTTACATAAATAAAGAAAATAAATTTGATAAAAATGTTTATGGATTAATTTCTGTTTTCCTAACACCCTAGAAGCAGCTGTTGCTGTTTATGTCACCGCATTACTGTTCACAACACAAACAACAAGTAACTCTTCCAGCCACCACCTAAAGCTGTGGTGGATACACTTTGTAAGTAAGCAAGACAAAACCTCATGCCTAGTTTCAAAGTTCTCACAGAATGCATTTGTACCATCTTATCTTCAGAACCATCACAATATGCCACGATCAGAGTCTTTGCCATCAGAAAACTTCAGACGAGCAGTATTGTACCACCACGACAATGGGGCCAATCAAGCTATTCTCACAGCTGCTTCGCAACCTGAAAGAGGAGGATTAATGATGACAATTCTGCTGACAAGGAGACACCGCTGGCAGGAAGAAACGTACCATCATGTTACTTTCCAGCCGGGCTCCACAGACAGTGATACTCCTGTATTTTGTCGTGTGTACAAGGTGCCATTGACTTCTCTGATCCAATTGCTCAACCTGAGTAAAAAAAGCTGATGGAGGACTTCAGCCTTTCTGTTACCCAGTTTGATATTGAAGCATCTCTTGTGCTATTACTGTTTCTTGTTTTCCCTCTAGATATAACTGTTAGTCTGATAAATCTGTGCTTCAATTACTAACAAATTGCCCAGTTGCGAAAGCTCCTACCTTACTCTGCTCAGATGGAGGCAAACATAGCATCTTTATATGGATATTGCTGCAAACACACCAGTGCTGCATGTAAGAAATTCATATATATTTGAGACCATTATCAAAAAAGACATACATTGCCCTCACATTAATCTCACCTCCACCTTTCCCACTGGATTTTTACTTTTGTCTGCACATCGTCCCTCAGCCAGTTACAGAAGGTCTTTCATCTTTCATGGACAAGGTAAGGCAGCAGGAGCAAGGATGTTTGGGGCAGAAGTAACTGTTGTCAAAAACAAGCTCTCATTTTTTTCAAAGGGAAAAGCTATCAATCAACATTGGGGAAACAAAAACGTGTCTCCGTCTCATCATGCCCATAACAGAATCAAAGTGCCAGAAAAGTTTCCAGAGATCATCTAGTCTGTCTTCAAGATGGATTATTTATATCTAAAGCAGTATGTATTGTATGGCTAACTCAATCCACTTATTATAAGTGAGCATTTCACACAACTCAGAATTTACTTATACAGTGTAAGAGACACTGAGAGGAAGACAGGAAAGCCTCAACAGAAATAGGGGCTTGATATTCGAACTCTGGGACAGGATTAACACTTGCATTTCTGAAGGCTGAACAAAAGAGCTGATAGAGGTGAGAGGTATTTTTCGTTTCAAAATAACCCCCCTTCTTTTTTTTCCCCTCCAGTGCTGCTCCTTTTTTCTCTCTAAACTATTCCTTAAAAAACAGAACTCAACATTCTGAGGTGATTAAGAGATGCAGTCTGACCACTAAGGACACTTCTGGCACTGCAACCCCCTCTTCAGTTTTATCTGGAGCAGGGGGAGTAACTTGTGATGGTGATGAGGAAGACAACCAAGGGTAGCTGTTTGGGTATAAAAACCAGTTCTGTTAAAATACAGAAGTCTATACACAAGACTTGCTTTATTTTTGTAGAAATTAAAACCCTCGAGGAAAACCAGACAATCTGTTCACTCTAGACTGACCCCAAATTCCTTCTTTTATTTTTCATTTACAAGAAAATATCTACTATATATAGAATGCAATAATTTTTGGAAAATATACAGACCTGAAAGCTACAAGTTTTCTCTCATAAAGCTGATGGGGAAAGAGACAGAAAGAGAGAGGCAGAAGGGAAAACATTTTCCCTCCTCACAAGACTTTCCCTCATTTTTCCCCGTCCCATTCAAGACCAAGACTCTGCAGCCAGCCAAGTCACCTGGATTTAGATCAGCTTTTACACTGCCACATGCAACCACGTGAGAGGCTCGGTTCACACGAGCTTAGAGATACACATTAAGCCACTGTAGCTTTCCTCATAGCATACAGCTATCACCGCTCTTTGCAACACAAACAGGAAAGGGGACTGGCTTTGGAGAAGAATTAAACCAGCAGAAACATTCCTGGGGTCCTGCAGATGAACCCGATCTGCGAAAGAGGCATTCTCCTAGCTGCTAAAGAAGATGGATCCCTCCTCATTTTGCTTTACAGAAGAAGCAGCTGTTGAAACTTGACCTACACCAGTCCGGCCCGTCTGCTCAACACTTACTGCAGAAGGGCATACACAGTGAAATACAGAGAGGGAGAACACAGGATCCACACAGGCCACCCTTCGATGAACAGAGGGTAAGATAAAAATTTTTTTTTTATGTCTCTAGACCACAAAGCAAGTCAGAATTCACTTCTGATCCTTTACTTATCACTGTTGTCATACAGGTCATTACGTTCTTTGAGAGATTTTGCTGTCCATGCATCCCCAGACTAAAGCAAATCCTCAACAAATGGCACTTGTTATCCAAGGTCCAGACAGCATCTAAGCTTGGAATAGAGCACAGCAAATGCAAACATCTTGTCTGCATTCACTTTCCCAAGACTATCCCCACCTCTCACCAGGATCAGCAGGGTCCTTCATTCACAGTAATACTTCTGGAAACCCCTCATAGAATCATAGGGTTGGAAGGGACGTCTGGAGACCATCTAGTCCAACCCCCCTGCCAGAGCAGGGTCACCTAGAGCAGGCTGCACAGGAAGGCGCCCAGGCAGGTTTGGAATGTCTCTAGAGACAAAGACTCCACCACCTCTCTGGGCAGCCTGTTCCAGTGCTCTGCCACCCTCAAAGGAAAGAAGTTCCTCCTCATGTTTAGGTGGAACTTCCTATGCTCAAGCTTGTGCCCATTACCTCTTGTCTTGTCCCTGGGCACCACTGAAAAGATCCTGGCCCCATCCTCCTGACACCCACCCTTTAAGCATTTATAAGTGTTGATAAGATCCCCCCTCAGCCATCTTTCTTCCAGACTGAAGAGACCCAAATCCCTCAGTCTTTCTTCATGAGAGAGGTGTTCCAGTCCCCTAATCATCTTGGTAGCCCTTTGCTGCACCCCCTCCAGCAGTTCCCTGTCCTTCTTGAACCGGGGAGCCCAGAACTGGACACAGTACTCCAGGTGCGGCCTCACCAAGGCAGAGTAGAGGGGGAGGATGACCTCCCTCGACCTGCTGGCCACACTCTTCTTTATGCACCCCAGGATGCCATTGGCCTTTTTGGCCACAAGGGCACATTGCTGGCTCATGGTCATCCTGTTGTCCACCAGGACTCCAAGGTCTCTTTCCACTGAGCTGCTCTCCAGCAGGTCAGCCCCCAACCTGTACTGGTGCATGGGGTTATTCCCCCCCAGGTGCAGCACCCGACGCTTGCCCTTATTGAATTTCATAAGTTTCCTCTCTGCCCAACTCTCCAGCCTGTCCAGGTCTCTCTGTGTGGCGGCACAGCCTTCCGGTGTGTCAGCCACCCCCCCAGCTTTGTGTCATCAGCTCTGGGTCCTGAGCGGCCTCTCCCCCAGCTCTTCCTTCAGGCCCCGGCCACCATCCAGCACGTCCCCTGAGGTGTGCAGCAAACATGAGGACAGGCTGAGAGAGTTGGGGTTGTTCAGCCTGGAGAAGAGAAAGCTCCAGGGATACCTTATTGCGGCCTTTCAGTACTTAAAGGGGGCCTACAGGAAAGATGGACAAACTTTTTATAGCAGGGCCTGTTGCGATTTGACAAGGGGTAATGGTTTTAGACTAAAAGAGGGAAGATTTAGACTATATATAAGGAATAAATAAGATATAAGATGTAAGATAATAAGTAATAGATATAAGATAATAAATAAGATATAAGAGTGGTGAAACACTAGAACAGGTTGCCCTGAGAGGTGGTAGATATGTCATCCATGGAACCATTCGAGGTCAGGTCAGACAGGGCTCTGAGCAACCTGATCTAGTTGAAGATGTCCCTGCTCATTGCAGGGAAGGTTGGGCTAGATGACCTTCAAAGGTCCCTTTCAACCCAAACTATTCTATGATTCTAACCCTGCAGAGGTGACCCCGTTCTCAGGAGACTCCGAGGAGCCAGCTGGATCCGCAGGACGACAGTCCAACCTTTCCCCTAGTAAGGTGACATCGAGTACGCTTGCCCAGTAAGACAAACCCAGATGACTGTTCCTGAAGACACCACCTCATGAAACAGTGAATGACTTTGCATGAAGTGTCATACAGAGTGTCCAGAGGCTTAGTTAGCAGATGAATGCATTACCATAAAAGCATAATTAGGTCTCCAGTACACACACATTGAATTAACTCTTCCCATTGTGAGGCAGCTCAGTCTAAGAACTCCTTAACAACAAACAGGATTTACTTCATCTTTTTACTTTGCTTGTCTTTGAAGCTAGAAACTAGCCAATCTACTTTACAAGTATTTGTCGAAACAAAACATTGCTCGCTGTAACCGAGCACTTTAAAGTTCATTTAAAATTAGTCTGGGTCTTTGCCAAACTATGCATAGTACCAGTATCAGAGCTTCTTTTCATTTTCTCTCATGTCTCTCTCCTCTCAGAAACAATGTGTTTCTTTAAAACTTTACTTCTAAAATATACAAACCATTTTGTAAGCCCAAACCAATGTATTTTCCTCTCCCCGCCCTGAATGAATTTAGCCTCTATCAGATAAAGCAAGCTCTCTGAAAAGTCCTGTCTTCTAGCCTGAGCAATTAATCATCTTAGTAACAGCAGACTGTGGAAAAAGTCAAAGAATGCACTTCATAAAAGCAAATCCTATATTTTATTGTTTCTTTCTTTGGAAAATAAAGAAAAAAGCTTAAAAAAAACCCCCAAATTGATGAACTCTGAAACAATGCATCTTCAAAGCGTTTCCCAACTGGCAAAACATACTGGACGATTAATAAATGTGTTCTGTAAGTAGAAGGATGAAATGCTAATGGCAAGTCACAGTTTGTGCACCAATTTCTTAAAAAGCTATGTTGAGCAAGGACATATTTTTGACCCAATACACTTGCATAAAGATATCACTATTGCTTGAATTGATACTGAGTACTGAAAAGCATTTTTGAAAAATAAAAATAATCAAGAACTCCAGCCAGCAACCAAAAAAAAACCCTTCACCCTAAAACCCTCATAGTTGCACTATGCAAGCCAACTGAAATAAGCTGTTTGCTAAAAGGCTATTCAGAGAAGACCCTTGTCAGTACTTAATAGCTGACATGGACCATTGAGTAGGCAAAGCACCTATGTTCTGCAGAGTGAAAACTGCTTACCTGGGACAGATCTATTAGGCTGTGCAGCTTCATTGGTAGGAACAGCATTATAAACATGACAGTACCACCGAGGATATTAGATCATAAAGGAATGAGACTAAAAGATTACTGTAGTAACTGATGAACTGTTATGGCCTGGCAGGTCTATTATTTTTTCCACTCCTGATTTCTTAGCATTGTCATTCCACTGCTAATTGCCTAATTAAAGGAGCTGTGTGACATTAACAGCACATCTACTTTTTGTGGAGAGCTGAATCTTCAGCTAAATTTTCAGAAGACTGAAGATTAAGAATGCATGGTCTCTTGCCACCTTTGGAACAACGACAGAAGCAACATTAGCAAAAGAAATAGCATGCTTTTTGTTAAAAAGTCCTTAAATTCTCTAAGAACACCAAGTTCATAACCTGCTGACAAACAGAGCACCTGGAACTTAACCCCAGCCTCAAGACACCAAGCAAACAGCACGTACAGTGCAACGCAAAGTTCACAATCCCCATGTAAGATGAGAGGAGCTAAAAATTCATAGAGAAATAGGTAATTCATCTGTCATTTTAGGTATTACATATCACGATTCACAGAGTCAGCATACAGATGCAAGCTTTCGCTTAGCAGCTTACAAACAGCTGTCAGGAAAGTCTTGGGGTGGCTTGATTTGCTGATAGGCTTGGGGTGCAGGCAGCGCTCTCAACAGGCAGCGGGGGCCAAGAATCCTGGAAGCAAGACTAGTTCGCAAGTATAAAATGGCAGCAGAACTTAGTGCACTGCTTGGACTTTAAACACAGTGTTTATTAACTGGAGAGCTATGTAAGTCGATGCCATGCAGAGGAAGCATGAAAAGCTTTCTGTTTTGAAGCTCTTCTCTCTAGTAGTGTGAGTGGGTCAAAAAGCGGGATGACTCTTCTGAGGTAGCTCAGCTTTCTAAAATATAAAACACGGATCAGTAGTTTTACAAGTACTTTATTCCTATTGGCTTTGTGCCAAAATGATCAATATCAGCTTATTCCTCAAGCTTGGCTTAATTCGCCATATTCTTCCAGTGATAGTGAGTGGCTTAATTTTTAGGTGTTCAATTAGCAGCCTCTTAAAAGAATTTATGTCCTTTTGAAAAGCAAAACAGTAATTCAGAATTTCTAGAGAGCAAAGAATGCAATACAGGTGCCTCACTTCATGCATAAAATTGATGCATGCAACTGTTCTAATTGCCTTTGAAAATATTGGCCTTAGTGTTGAGCAAAATAAGCAACCCATAAGGCAGTTGCACATGTTCTTTTAGCCAAACTTACAAAGGTTCCCCTCATTTTACCTCCTACTGTTCCCTCTGATTCCCAATTTCTTCTCTTGCCTTGTCTGCAGCCCTTCTAAAACACGTAGTCAACACTACCCACAGAGTTATTCAAACAAACAAAGCCACAGTAGTGAGACAGCTATTGATCCCATCTTTATAGTTTTTAGATCGTGCTCAAGAACCAAAAAATGGGTTTTACTTTGATTGTTCCATGGACAATAGCATGCTTCGCAGGCTAACGGACTGATGTAGGTCATCATAAAACATTTCCTTGTATTTCTTAAATACTGTGAAATTTTCAGTTTTATACAGACTCAGAGGTATACATTGTACCTGTACCTCTGTCAACTTAAAACTTTAAAGATAATCCTTCCAACAACTTCAGTTTCATGATGTTCATCATTACCTGCAGTAACAAGCTCAGATTCTGGAATACTGACAAAGTTTTAGCTCTTCATAGTGTCCCCTATTATTTTTGAAATACATTGCAGAAACTGATCCTTCACACCAAATGTTTCCAAGCACAGCCTCTAGAAGCTGCATTAAAAATCTGTAGCTTATCAATTTAGCCACGGTGAAGAATGTTTTTACTGCAATTTTTCACAGTACTTCCAAGGAACACAGCTTTTCTCACAAAACATTCAAATTGACCATAGACTCTTAGTCCTTAAAGTACTGGAACCTCCAATTTAAAAGACAACCAAATTGCAGCATGCTGCTGTCTCATAAAGGCCCAGCTGCAGGTTACCATAGGAAACTCCAAAATGTTTTGTCCAAGCATGAGAGACTAGATTTGTCATAGTACTAGTCTGCACTATATAGGGTAGAGAGGATTTAACCACTGAGCAGAATAACCGCAAATTTACTTCCAAACTCATCATTTTGACTACTGTGGCAGTTATAGTTTCCCCTAAATTCTATAGCTGAGATTACCAGGTCGCAAAATTTACTGTAACAGAAGAAAATATTAAATCAAACCGACCAGTTCATTTGTCTCACTAGCCAAGGACCTTGTCAGAAGTCACAAAACTCCAAATTTGTTCATTCATGCTGAAGTCTCCACAGCATATTTTTACTAACTGCACCATCTACTGGCAGAATCTTACAATTGTTTTCAATCGATTCCCCTACATACAAATTTTGATACTTCAGTGGTTCTCAATCGTTTAACAATCCTTGAAAGATCATAGGCAATTTCTGTAAAGTTCATAAAAGGCAATAAGAAAAGGAAATCCATTTTCAGACTTAAATTAGCTATTAGCGTGCCTTCACCTCAACTGGGAAAGGGTACCTAAATCAAAGAAAACTGAAGTCACAGTCTTAGTTCAACTATTAAAACAGCTTTAGTAATGCTTCCTCCCCTCTAAGCCCTCAAAAAAAGAAAAAAAAAATTCATAAGATACAGAAGACACAGAAATATTTCCACAGATCTGGTTAGCGTAATATCCTGGATGGACACATGGCACAGGCCAAAAAAGCAGGACCACAGTAACTAAACTTTGAAAAAGCACTGTATGAGAAAACAAAAATATATGGTCTGCACAGTAACTGTAATAGCCAAGGAAAATATTATCATTCTTATTTTTACTTTTTCATGCATTTAATGCATGAAATCATTAGTAATCTCACTCACTCACACACTCACTCGCTCACTCAAAAGTAATACTCATGCCAAAGAAGGCAAAGTGAAAACAAGCAAATAACTCACATCTGTGTACCATCTAGACTATAAACATCAACACGTACATAACATCAGTGGCTGATTACTGGAGCATCATAGCAGTAACAGATCACTGGTAGGCTTTCCCCAAACAAAATACTATTTATTTACTAGTATTTTGCAGTATTTAAAATAAGTTTGCAGACTGAATCTGTCTTAAGCTGTACAGCAGCAGGAACAGCAAAAAATTCACAGTTCACCTTCAGAAACAGTCACTGAACACAGTAAGCTTCTCCTTTCATTTGTTATCAGGTAATTTACATCCACTTCTGTCCTTGACTGTGTTTTACTAGGCTTGAAGTCTTTCCCTAGTCTTCCTGCAGCGCCCCTGCCAGTCTTCACTGGAAAGAAAGAAACCAAAACACTGGAAGGAACCAAAGTTCTCCGCCGCCTGCTCTCTGACACATCACAAGATGTCATCACTTCTACTTGGAAGGGACATTTGTCCAAAAGGGACACCTTTGGAAACATAAGGTGAAGCTTCTTAAGATAAAAAACCTCAGTACACAATCTAAGATGCATTATTAGAAAGCAGTCATGCATCTCTTTTGCACGTAGCTAAGAGTTTCTTTTCTAATTTTGAGAGAGCAAAAGACATGGTTCAACTGGATAGTTGCCATGAGAAGTATTTATTTTTTTTAGTATTAAGAGAAACATAAGGATTTGTTGATTCAGTGAAAAACATGGTCATATTCAGTACTTCTAGTAGCCTTCATGAAATCCCTAACTAGAAGCAACTTTGGGATGTATAAATTAGCATAAAATGGCTTTGTCAAGTACACAAAGCCACTGAGGGACACAGGAACACTTTTCAGCTTCCAGGAGAGATGCACACCATAACTGTGTAAGCCTGTAACAGAGCAAGACCTGGGGGGATTCACTACTCCCTCGCCTTTGAGCTTTGATTTCCTTATGATAAGAAGGAGGAATAAGAGCTACCATATGCTCTGGCCAAGCCCCTGATCTGGAGGAGGCTGGGTCAGGGATCCCAGAGCACACCACAAGAGAAGGGCGTTGTCCTGTTGCATTGAGGATGCACAGGGAGAAGAACATGGTCAAGCCACCCAGAAAGATCGCCCAGTTATTTGCTGACATACAAGAAATGCTGGCTTCTGAAGGCTGGCGTGCTGCATCGCATCCTTGCTAGGTACCTAGAGCAAGGTCTGGGAATACTTTCCTCATCCTCCCACAAAGCATCCGTACCAGCAGTTGATCACAGGGAACATAACTTTGCTCATGTTAAAGAGCCAAAACATAACCATCGTATGCAGATGTAAAGAGAAGCTAGTCCAGGCCAGCCATAAGACCTCAAATTAAAAAATGGTTGCATCTTCCTCTGAAGTTTCAGCCATTGATCTAAGCAAAATACAAGGTTAGACAAATTACTGGCCTATTCAGAAAGGCAACATCTATATTCGTCAAGATCTACATTACCAGTGGACTGTTCTTACCTCAGAACAAGGGACTAAATAGTCTTCCTACACACACCAATTGCCACTAAATTACCATGAAATCTATTCCAACCCGCACAAGAATCTATTTGTATCCTCACTTGCAGCTTTGGCAGTACATCAATTACTTTGACAACCCTCACAACTGTAAGAATACATAGAAACCTTGATATGAAGATGAAATACTGCTTTCATTAGCTTAAAATAGCATTAGATAAGCAAACCTGCCAGCTGTATTAGAACACTTTGCTGTTCTATTGTGTTCTAGGGGAACCATCTCCCCCCTTTTACCTCTGTCTTTCTAGTAGTTTGCAGCAATACACCAGGGAATACAAAGGGCTCAAAACCTGCAACAGACTCCCCCCGTGTCAGCCACGCTATCTACCCCAAGTGGCTTTTGCTCAAATTTAGCAGCTTGCAAACATTTGCTGTGAGGGTGAAGGGGTGATGTTTTGTTCTGAACAGTTTTAAAAAGCAGATAATTGTATCGGATAATCATGGGTATAGCCTGTAGCCTACCACCACTCCAGAAAAACACCCTGCTAACCTATGAAGGGACAGGAGTCAGTGTCAGAAAGATGCTGCCTCATGAATTTTAAAGGCTTCAGAGGAGAAGGAAAGGAGGCACTACATACCTCTCCATTTTTACTTCTTTCTATTAGAAATTATTTCTCATGCTTCTCTGGTTTGAAAAACTCAGTGACTGAGTAAATCAACTGTTTGTGCTACATGTCCTTGCCCCTCCTGTCTGCACAGCTCAGTAATTTGTCCCCCTGCAAAATGTAACGCTGTCTTAAGGACTCTTGAAATTGTACGTGACCAACTACACATGCACTAGATGACTCCAGGTGCCCCAACAGTGCAGCTCAGTATTTGGCTTCGTAGCTGCTGACCACTGACACCTTTCCCAAACTTTCCAAGGATCAAACCACAGATCAAACGAAGGATGAAACCAAAGAGGCTGCTTGCTCTAACCTGGTCACTGTCCTGCAGCTCCTACTGCCCTGAAAATTCTCTCCTTGTTGTAAGGCGTAGCAAATCTTCAGAGCAGAGCAACACTATGCTCTTCAATACTGACAATTTGGGAACCATTATCTTAAAGGCTGAAGTATAAGTCTTTTTTTCTGTTATCAGCACTACATTTGCATCACCAGCATCTGGTCTTTCTTTTGCCTGCGGTCTTCAACCGCGGCCCTGCCTCTCAGGCCTTTTAGATTTCCAGAGCTCCTCCCCCCGCTACAAAGCGCGCCTGCCTGGAGTATATCAAAGCTAACTGGAACATGAAAAAATCAGATGGTCAACCAGAAGTCAAGGATTACAGAAGAGGAATTTTCTCTCTCTGACATATTCAAACAACCAAACAGTCTAATTTGGAAAGCAGGTGAATATAGCACCTGCAAAATGGCGATAAAAAAAATAGTTAATCTTCTTGCTTTTCAAGGAATTGTGCTGGATTTTGAAAACAAGCAAACACAAATTAAAAAGTCTTTTATCCATCTTTCTATTGATATTACACCTTGGATACTGTTAAAGAAAATATACCATCCAGCAAACACTGTGCCACAAGTAAATAATCAAAGATTGTTTAAGAATTAAAGATAAGTGGAATGAAAGAAGGAATGGGAGAAGAGAAGGAAAGAAACATTTTTGGCAATTGCTGTGATTCAGGAGTATTTCATTATACGGTTAAAATAAAATACCGTTTTCACAATGCAATTATGCAACAGAGAGGGAATGATTTCACTGGAAATTCACAGGCTTGGCTTGCTAGGCTCGAGCAGGCAGAAAGAACTTTTATCTCAATGGTCCCTGACACAATATTGCCCATGAAGATAACACCTTCTAACTTTTTTAATTAGTTCCACATGCAACTCCGTACACATTTGGAAATTAGGAACCAGAAAAATGCATTTTTCCCCTAAAGTCTTGAAAGAAGAAAACATCATTTTGTAAAGTTAATCTCCAAGTACAAGAAACATTAACATCTGCATGCTCTCACCTAAACTCCACTGGTCTCAGGAAGCACATACTCAATCATCCTCCACATAAAAAAATAATCAAGAAATATGGAAAATTATAGAGAAGAAAAAATAGTAGGCCCATTCAGACTTAAGTTACGCTAAAACATTAGCAGTCACTCATTATTCCCTATAGATGTGTAGATTATTACAGCATAATGAGCCTTTTGCCAATTTCTCTGCCATTATGGTTTCGTTAGGATGCGACATTTATCCTGGATGCGTTCCTATTCCCTCTCTGCCTGAAAGAGCTCAGAAAGCTCTCCTTAGCTCAGCAACACCGAGGAAGGACTGAAGACGGGCATCAGGGAGCAGGGGGCTGCTCCACAAGGGAAGCCAGGCTGTGGCCATGGCCATGGCTGGGCATTGCCCCACAGAACCTGAGTGGGGACAGTGCCAAGGCTGGGGACCATCACACAAGGTGAGGTAGGGTCAGGTCCAGGGTCAGTCTGTGGTGTTCAGGCAGCAAGTCAGGACTGCCTGAGACCAGGCTACCTGCCTGGCCTGAGCTCTGACTGGAGCTCCATGCCACAGATGAAAGTTCCAGGTGAGGCTGGTCAGGGCAATTAAGGCTCTCAACCAACTAAGGCTCCCAGTGTTCTCTGGGACATAATAACAGGCACTCTTTGCAATGGTGTGGTGCCATGACAGCAACCAAAGCTTATGGCTTTGGTTTGTTTTCTGAGGTTTTACTTTGTCTTTCTGAGTACAAGTGCCTTAGTTAGACTTGTCTCTGTACTCTGAGATACACATGCTAGGTATTATTTACCCCAAACTGTTTTCTATTGTCCTGCAAGAAAGGAACACCCTTCAGAGGACTATTTGCTTGCTTCTCCTGGAACAAATAGCTCGTGCTCTTCACAGAAAGATGTGGAAAAACAAGGACACCTTATTTCAACCTCAACTGCAGGACTCTCTTTTCTTCCTTAGCTATAGTCATTGCCTTATCTCTGATCAAAATATTCAAGCCATAACAATTAGTGATGGTCCTTTGCAATTAGTCTCCAGTTTCTTCTCTACCCTGTGATCTCACTGACACCTTCTGCTCTGACCAAGCTGCAAAGCTACAGGGCAGCAGCCAGACAGCTATTCCAGCTGGGATTGCTGCCCTCCCACGTTCCAGAAAGACAGCCCCAAAACTGCCTTGACCTTAACCAACATCAAGCGAAATGGTGCAATCTCCATTCTACAGTACAGGAAGAGCACAAGGAAGGGTTTTGGGTTTGGTTTTTTTTTTTCTTAACATTCATATTTATACATATTTAGAGCAAGAAATAATGTCTGCTCCAGAGCATCTAACACAAAATTGTATTTAAATAATGCCATATATATTGAATCCAGAAACACAAAGGATAAATAAAAGACACTTGGAAAGGAAACACATCTTCCAGTGGGCTAGTTAAAAATACCTTTACACTAGCCAATTTTATTGGGGTTTTGAAAATACCTCACCTATCTGTCGTAATAGCAGTATCAAAAAGTACTTTGTGAAGGCACAGTGATGTACTTCTACTCTATTAGGCACAACTATTTTCCATTTGTTAAAGTGGAATTTGTAGGTGATGAAGGCGAGCAGGTGTTTGCAGCTGCCTCAGATACCTCCCAGCTCAACTGAGGAGTTTCTAAATGAGAACACCCAGTAGGGAACTACCGTGCAATCACACAAATTCATGAATGCACACGCTTTGTGTACAATGCCAGTACAGTCTGGCAAATGCAATAAAACATTTAAAACATATCAGGAGGGGGAATAAGGGAGTTCTTTGTGTTTTGAACTGACATTTGAGTTCCTAATGTCCAAGAAATTTGAATAAAAGCCCGTTTAAACAATACCTACCCAATATTCATCTCATTGACCAAGTGGGGGACCAAGTGGTATAAGGATCTAAAAGCAAAAATTACTTGCAAATTCAAGGGCATGAAGAGCCATTTCCATACCTACACAGGATTTAGCTTGCTGAATTCAAACCCCCAGCCGTCATTTAATCCAAGCACCTCCTAACAAATATATGGAAACAAGACTGCCCAGAATTGTTATTTCACAATACTAGAAAGAATTTTAAGAACTTTTATTTCATGGTGTTAAATAATTACTTGGTGTATGTCAAAATGAGCTGATGTTCAGGGAGATTAGCCCAGCGCATTGTATGAATCAGTGGTTTCTTTGTCTTATTCAGCATCTGTGCCTTATTTTGAGCACAACTCTAATGGTAACAGCCATGTAAATCTGAAAAAAAAAAAAAATCAGTAAAAGTAATGAACACGATTCAGATTTCTACCAGTTTGAGAGTAGTTTGGGTCTTCAGTAGACAAATGGACCACAGGCTGTGAAACAAGCATATTGAGAATGAGAAAGTCCATTTGTTTAAGGACAAGGATGAAAATAAACAAGAGCAGCTGCCTCCATCGCTCGCCAGTCCATCTAAATGAGGCAAGGTTCCAACTGGAAAGAGTTGCACGAATATATTACAGGGCACATGAAAGCACTAAAGGCTGCGGAGACAGCTTTACTTTAGATGTTTCCCGAACTATGGGGTCTACTTTGCAAAACTGGAGCCAGTTCACAAAATAAAATCTTTCCTTTATAGTTATTTGAGCGAGTACTTACGTTTTGAAAACTTCCTCCTTGGCTCTCTTTCCTCTCCCTACTTAATAAATCGAAAGAAATGAACTTAAATAAGGCATACCTGGCTGGGGGGATTCAGAGGTGGAGGAAGGAATTGTACTAGACTGTCATTTGCATTCAGCTCTAATTTTCTTTGAATAAATGTATATATTTATATGTGTGAATTATGCCATATAGGTGTAAGGATCCATTTTTTGTGAGCACTTCAGAGAAGACTCTGTGTTATTCAGCACCTACCACCCACAGAGATCCTGGTACCCAACTAGAGTCCCTAAACAAGTGGATAGTAAAATTATAAAAAATAATACTTCTATATAAGAAGCTTTCAAAGTTAGCAATCATCTCATTTAACATTGTTCCTATCATATTCATAGCTGTCCATATATTTCTACCATCCTCTTCAGTTAGGTGAACACACTAGCAGAAAAGCACTTTCCAGTGGGACTATTATAGTAACAGCTGCTTCAATTTTCAGTTTGTACAGAAATTTCAAACAGCTGATATGTTTTCAGTGATAGCCAGTGAAGAGCCTTCAGCTCAAATATCTCCAAAGAGTGTCCCGTGCCCTGTTAAGTGATTTTGCAGCAGAAACAGAATGACTCACATGAAGTGACACTTCTAACGTGTAGTCTTATGTCCTCATCCTCCCATCTCTAAGCCTGCTTGCTCTCTGCCATTTTAGCCTATTTTAAATCCAGAGGAACAAAGCAGTAACTCACTTCAGTTATGATCCACAAATGTTGTAACACAAGTGATCCATATCCAGCCTGTAAAACCAGACTGGAACAGCAGTTAGCAGTAATTTTAATAGTCTCTCTCTCACTCAAAAATTCACATTACAGGCTGAGAAGCTTATTTAGCACAGTGTTTTTCTTTGAGGTTGAAGTATTCTGTCTGTAGGAAGTAACTGTCCTGCCTGGGCATCTCAGCAGCTTAAAATAACCTGGATTTGCGTCTGTACAAGAAAACTAAGAACAGAAAATTTCTGGGAACTTTCTACTACTTGTGCACCACTAGTCAAGTGTCAAGCTTTCGTAAAAACAGCCCACAGCTCTAGTTGCAGTGAAGTAGTGCTAAAACCAGATACAGCTTTGAGAGGGAGGTGACCTACTCACCAGCATCCATCATGGGTGCCAGTACAAACTGCCACCGCTAGCAGCTAGTGTAAGGGTCAGCGTGCTCTTGGTGTGACCCCAGGACATTCATGCCAGGGCCCAATGCAGAACTACAGCAGTCTATCGCAGGAGCTCTGGTTGCGGATTATGTTTTGGAGCAATCTCATTTTCCTACAGATACCTTTTCATATCATCCCAGAAAAAGGAAGAAGAATATGACACAGCACTGGATGCACAAACTCCTCTACAGCAGGAGAAAAAGTGAATGGGGAGCAGCTTTCCTGATAACAGTAAACCTGCTTTGGTAAGCATCACATGCTGTTTGGTCACTATGCCACAGGTGACTGTCCTCTCCCAGCTAATCCTAAGACACCATACATCAAGCAACACAAATTTTCCTGAGATTTATGAAGATGAGAAGTAGAAAAGCAAGCATAAGGGCATGGCGCAGTAACTAAGCACAGTGAGCAATACCCTTTCCTCTTTACTCACTGAAATATTAATTCAGACATCCCCAGTATGCATTAGCAATGCCCAAGAAGCAGAAGCAGAGCAGAAAGAACACACAAAGCTCTTTTCTGCTAAAAGCTGTCAAATTTCAAATAACACATTTGAAATACCGGTGATGTTAGGATAATGTAGTTCATTGAATTAATTGCCAGACATCAGTATGTTTCAGAAGTTATTAAGAAACCAAGAGACTCTCCCACTAACTCAATAAGCTTTGAAACAAGTCCCAAAATCATTAATACTTAGGAAGTTTACCTATGCTCAATCATTCCTATTCAATTACTTAGAATTCAGAAGCTGCATCAAGAAAAAAGTATCTCCAGCAGCAAAACTCAATGTATGGTTTTGCTCTACTCTCCATGCTGTACTTGTTTAGATTGCTGGGTAACAAGTGCAGCAGCTGGGGTCATTCAATACAGCGAGTTCTCTAAGCCAGAGTGATGCTCAGTGAAGATTTTCAGTAAAAACTGTGAGTTCCTTAAAAAAAACAAACACAGATAGACATTAATGCCTCCCACCAAGAAAGCACTGAGGTTTTGCAGTAAAGGAAAAATGACTGAATAAGGAAGAAATAATTTTATATACTTGCAGTGCTTTCTGCAGCTATCGTAGATTTGAAACATCGATACCCCATTGGAAGGAATTGGACGAGTCGTAAGCAGGCAAAAAAGGAGCCATAAACCAAGCACTGTAATCTGTTGACAAAATGGATAGTAGCTGCTCTGCTGGTAATAATAAACTTACCAGCACATTAGCAGATCATCTTTCATCCAAAGGATCTTCAGTCAGCCACAGGCAAACTATAACCCACACCTCTGTATCAAACTATACACCCAAAATACATATCTCTACACCATGTGCATACACACACACACACTCCCCTTCACTAAATTACAGCTGCTGAAACAGTCACCAGTATAGCAATTACTTAATGGCACACTCTTTACTTGCATATGAAATTCACAGACTTTCTTCAACAGCTGCCAGATTCACCCCACGTTCACTCAGCAGGATGTGCACCTTGCTGTTTAAATGGTTTTAGATGAGTCAGAAAAGAATCTGTCTAGTTACAGTTCTGCTCCAAAAATAGCACTGTGCTCATTTCCCAAACATTTCAGCAAGAGATGGGCTAGGTATCTTCCAAGTCTTAGCCAAGACATTATCTGCATCAAGAAGCCATACTAACTGGTATTTACCATATTCAATTCATTCCAGCTGCAGGGAGATACAGACCAAACCAAAATGAGCTGGTTCCATCGAGTAGAACCATTCTCTCTGACCCCAGCCACAGGTATCTTAATAGCCACAGGTGGCTATGAAAGTCAACAAAGTAAGGCATGTACTTACTGTATTAGTTCAGCTCTAAAGGTCTAATTTAACCTTAGCTGTCTAGAACATGGCTACATTTGTGTCTTCTCAGTTCTTTCTACTAAATTAGATGCAGTTCCATTCTTCACCCACAGAAGTATCACAAATGCGGTGGTTTAACACTTCAAAAGTCTCCCACACGGCTTTGAACAAGTCAGATAAGGTCAAGTTTCAGAGCACTTAATTTTTATTCCATAAATTATTTATTTCAGCCTTTAAAAGCTTGTGAATATATTTAGATATTTGGCCAAGAACTTCCGATATTTGAAAACTGGATCTACCAGAGGAAATGCTGAAAGTGAAGTCAGTGAACATGACACTGAAAAAAAAACATTTTCAAAACCAGATTACTACAGGCCAGCATTAATGGATGAAATCATCGACAATGTTAATAAAAGACTAAGCTCTCCCCTGAAGCAAGTCCACATCAAAACATCAAGAGGTGTGTGACTGCATACTAAGGGGAAGAAAAAGATTTGCAAGGAATCTTACCATTCCAGGGCCGATAGAGTTTTCCTTTTTCTGTAATACAAATAGACAGATTGGAAACATTTATCAAGTGTAGGACACGTAATCAAAGATCTGTTGTCAGACCTCTGCTCTCTGAGCAGTCAGAATAAACCAAAAGTAGCAACCGAAATGTTCCCCTGAACTTTAATTCCATTTATGTTGTTCTCTTTCTTTCATGACAGGCTAACACTGAATAAAACATTTAAGTTTTTCAAGAAAAATCTTAAGAAATGTCTGGCTGGCAAAAATAAAGACCTTCATTGCTGTAAATCAATACATAAAATTTATTTAAATACAAGTTCAAGGTGTACAGAAGTCTCAATCTATGCACTTATAAGGACTGAAAATACACAAAAATAGCTAAGGCATAAATCTAGGCACAAAAGCAGATCGTCTGACATTAAATAAGCAAAACTACGGTAATTTAGTGAGATCAGATACAAGGCAGATTTTTGAGTTTTAAAAAGAAAAACAATGATCAAGCATGTCCTTGGGAAAAAAAAAAATACTCTTTCCTAAACAGCTGAATATCTTTATTATGTGCTGGAAAAAAGTAAGAGGGTAATGCTAAGAAAGTCACTCTAACTATGCATGTCCTCATGGTAGGGGCTGGATGATGCAACATATGACAGGGCACCCCACACTGTGCTGTAGGTCAACAATGGAAAAATAACCCTTTTGCTTCCTCTGTACCATTCATTCACTATTATACATCAAAAACACACCTGACAAAAACCTCAAGAGGATGTCTGATGCCTTTATATATAAATATTCTGAAAAAACTAAGCTGTAGAGACAATCTCGAGCTCAGCAGCATTCAAGAATAATGCCGTTGAAGAGTGACAGGTTTTTATTTTTCCAAGTAGCAGTTGAATTACAAACGTATTCAGCAAAACAGATTCGAAGGTCATACAACAAGTGACAGAAACACTACACTTGGGAAACCCCAAGGTCAAAGACAGTGCACTACCTAACTGTTCCTTGAAGTAAATTTCATATTCTTCCAGCATCCTCCAGCCCATTCATCAGCATGGCTAATATGAAGTATGCCTCCCTTGCTTGCCCGGAAATAAATAGCATGTGTTTTCAATAGGTATGTCAGGTGGAATCACAGGTATTCCAGGCAATAAAGGTGGTGGCATGCTAGCTCCGCTAGAAAAGCGGTTTCTTGTAGGAGGCACATCAGTCTTGCAACTGAGAGACCATGAAAACAAATTCTCTGCACAAAACCATAACAAGCAGCCCTCCTAACCTTCATATGTTGGTTTTTTTTTTCTTTTTAATCACAGATCCACTTTCAGAAAGCAACCTCATTTTTGCTCTAGTGTTTTAAAGTGAAGTTCAAGGTAAGGCATTGCAGTATATCTTGGTCTCGTACAAGACTGAACACAATGCAGCATTTACAGGTTTGCTGGAATTTAGCTCTGCTCAGGAAAGCATTTAATTTTAGCACCTACTTTTGATTCTAAAAGACCTGTGGGATAGGACAATCCCACTCACAGCTCAAGGCTACGCGCCTTGGAATTGCCAGATTTGTCCAAGATGGTATCACCTCTCCTCCTTTATCCTGATTTCAAGTCAGTTCTGTATCTAGAGAGTGACAGGCAGCACCATTCCCTTGTACAAAGGCTAGTGGATGACTTTTGCCCAAAATGCCCACCATTGAACCTTGGATGATTTGCTACACCACGTTCTGAGCTCCACCAGAACACTGGGACTAGAAATCAGAATTTTGGTCCTAAAAGTATCAACATGGCTTTCAATAGCTAACCACCTGAGCTCTTCAAAAGCCTTTGAGCTTTCTCTTTTCAATGCCCTTCAAACAGCAGAAGGAGTGAGGAAAGAAAAATTTCATAAGAAGTCTCTCTCAGTGAAAGGAGCTGGATGAACCTTAGTCTCCAAGACTCATACCAACACTCCAACCACTAAAGCATCCTTCCTTTCTGTGTTCCCCTCTGCTGAAAACTCTTGCCATAGAAGAAAGTCTTTCATTAGCAGTTAATTTACTTGCCTTAGATTATGCTATTTCAAAGTATTATCTGCTCACAAAGGAAAATATCATGAAACCACTCGGGGCGGGGGGGCGGGGACAAGAAAAGAAAAAAAGATATTTGCTTCTGCTGCTGCATTTCTCACTCTGAAACTCTGTCTGCCTCATAGGGGCATGCTATGATACAACCGAAGCCAATGCTGAATGTCACTTACTCCCTTGGCAATGACAACTGCAAATGCGAAAAAGGCCAACTGCGTGTTGACATTTTGTGTCTAATTCACACATTTATACACCTCATTTGCTGGACTCACTATTTGTATTCTTTCAAAATGAGACTGAAAGAGGGTTATTTCATTTAGGGAAAATAGAATTAAACCAAAAATGAGTGCAGCTGAGTCAAGAAAAAAAAAGTTGGAAAAAGAGCTTATTCTCAAAGCGTCAAGACTATTTTTCTGCTTTTAAACTTCCTGGCTTATGATTTCCACATAAGACTAAGTGTCATGGTTTAGCCCCAGCCAGCAACAAAGCCCCACACAGCTGCTCGCTCACTCCCCTCTCACAGTGGGATGGGGGAAAGAATCAGAAGAGTAGAAGTGAGAAAATTCATGGGTTGACATAAAGGCAGTTTAATAGATAAAGCAAAGGCCACGCACACAAGCAAAGCAAATCAAGGAATTCATCCACCACTTCCCATGGGCAGGCAGGTGTTCAGCCATCTCCAGGAAAGCAGGGCTCCATCATGTGTAATGGTTACTTGGGAAAACAAACACCATAACTCTGAATGTTGCCCCCTTCCTCCTTCTTCGCCCAGCTTTATATGCTGAGCATGACATAGAATCACACAATCATAGAATCTTCATGGTTGGAAAGGACCTTTAAGATCATCGAGTCCAACCAAACAACCTACAATCTCTGCCACTAGAGCATACCCTGAAGTGCCACACATCACATGGTATGGAATATCCCTCTAGTCAGTTGGGGTCAGCTGTCCCGGCTGTGTCCCCTCACAACTTCTTGTGCACCCCCAGCCCGGCTCCCTGGTGGGGCAGGGTGAGACGAAAAGGCCTTGACTCCATGTAAGCCCTGCTCAGCAATAACCACTGTTATCAACACTGTCGCCAGCACAAATCCAAAACACAGCCCCATAATAGCTGCTGTGAAGAAAATTAACTCTATCCCAGCCAAAACCAGCAAACTAAGTAAAAACTCATGTCAACATTCCTGTCAAGTCAGACATTTTAGGAAAGCAAGTAGTTATTTAATATGATGCTTACTACCATTGCTCATGAAAACTGATTAAAAGCTGTTTAGTCTCATGGCAGTCCTTAAAGTCAGGTTTTGTCCTACGCTGTCACTGGAGAGATTTTGTAAACTTACACAATTGCTGAAATCCTGGCCTGGCCCATGAGAAACTGAAGTTCAAACAGCATCTACGCTAAAATCTTTGACTGAAGCTGAGGAAGAGCTTAAGTCTGTGTATCCAAATCCCAATATCCAACCACCACCAGACTTCTGTTGCCATCTCTGTTTATTGAAATCTCTACTCTTCATGCCTTCCCAATATTACCTATTATTTCGACTCAGATCAAGACTAACTGCAAGATCTCAAAGGTAAATATAATTTCTTAGCATCCGTTAGCATAACGCTCCTTTAACAGGACTGTGTATAAAAGTAACAGTATATAAGCACACAGATGTATGCTAGGCACAGAAGGATAATCCCAAAAGATAAAACTAAATTACATGAGCAGGGACATAAACTGAGAACTAGAACATCAAATCCTGATGCAAAAAAAGAAATGCCGCTGAAGAGCCTTTCTGACAGCGTAGCGTTTAATTTCTGTCTAATCGACAGCCACCAGTAACTGTGAAACCCCACGTCCTTTCATCAGGCCCTAATTACAGTCAGCCCGCAAAGCACAAAAAAAATTTTGAATATAATTTTCCCTAGCGTCAGTTTGCTGAGGACAGTGATCATATAGCTCTGATACATCATTTTAGTTCCAATTGCACAGTGTTTTTCCAATTTATTAACACAGTGGTCTTTGAGGAATAAAAGCACTACCTAGCATTCAAGAGGTAGTGAAAATTTTTTGTTGGAAACACTAATTATATTTTAAAATTATGTGTTTTGTTTTGGTTTTTTTAAAGAGGAGAAATCTACTTCAGAGGTCAAGTTTTGAAAGGGACAAGCTGATACAGAAAGAAGAAAAATTTTAAGTAAGCTTTCAATTGTCCCTGCAATCAATCCAACCATTTAATACTTCCTCCACCAACTCCCACAGTTTCCTAAATGTGGTTTTCCTGTGGTTTAGGAAACTGTGGTTTCCCACTGTAGGAAAACTATGAGGATTTCTTCTAATGCAACACTGACCTGTGCCAAGAAGCAACTTAGGATGCAGTTGCAATAAAATCTATTAACTAGTTAAGGAACAGAATATCTTTATTGCCTCTAATCAGTGTATGTCTGGTTTTTAATAAATACACTGCATAACAAATTAACATTTTAAAGAAATCTCAAAGCAGTCTCTCTTTTTCCACACAGTTAAGAGCATTAATATTTTCTCTTGCCTTCAACGAAAACAGTGAGGCTTACACCTCTGATGTTTTTAGCCATTCTTTATTTCTCTAAACATCTGCAAACTATTATACTGAAAAGAAAAATACATGCAGGAGCTCTTCACATTGTGCGCAGCTGAACTCATTACCTTCAAGACCACCTCCCCAGTTTCAAAAGAAAGAATAAAAAGAATGAAGAATGAAAGAAATGGATGCAGGTTGAGAAGGGCTGCAAACCTTGTACTTTGATGAAGTGGCTTATGGAAAACTGAGAACACAGCTGAGAGCCAGCCACTGGCACATTAAACGGGTATTAATCAAGCTGAACTTGATAACAAGGGGAGAAGTAAGGTTTGCTCATTCTCCATCTCCAATTGAACAGTAACAGAATCATACGCATGAAAAAATAGTATCTTTTTAATTGTATTTGCATCCCATGTATTATATCTTACTGAAAGAAAGACCAAACATCTGAGAGCTAAATCCCAGCCCAAGGTAGGTTCTTTATAGCTGGTCATAGGGAATTATCACCAGAATCTCCCTTATTAAGCTCTAAATGACCAAGAAAGGACTTAGAGAAAAAATCCCAGGCAGCTGAGAACCAAGTTAAAAGTATCTGAAGCAAGAGGAAAAGAAAAATCTGTTTATATTTCTCATTGCAGAAAAGGATCAACAGACCAGCTGAACACACAGCCATAACAAGGGCTAACCCAATAGTGGGTTAGTAGTTAGTGATTACTTGACTCTGTGCAGCACCTACACACACTCACCTGGAACCGTGTCCAGTTTGGGGCTTCTCATTGTAAGACAGACATTGACAAACAGGAGATGGTTCAGTGGAGGGACGCTAACATGGCTAGGGACTCAGGCACAGGGCATACACACAAGGAGAGGCGGAGGGAAATGGCTGTCTTTAGCCTAAAGACAAGAAGGCTAACAGGACGAAATTCCTGTCTTCTACCTCACAGGTGGTTATAGAAAAGATGGAGCCAAAATTTTCTCAGACGAGCAAAGTGAAAGGACAAGAGCAACAGCCACTAGTTGCAACACTGCAAATTACTGCTAGATATAAAAGGGAAAAAAGGTTCACAGTGAGCATGGATAAGCACTGGAATAGATTGCTCTGAGAGATCTGGGGATCTACATTCTTGGAGTTATTTAAAATTTGGTGAGACAAGGCCATAAGCACCCTGACTTAACTTCGAAGATAGTTCAGCCCCTCTTTCATGCAGGGCTAGATGATCTTCATTGGTCCCTTCCAACCTTATCATTCTATAATTCAAGGATTTCCAGTCTTTATTTTTAAATACAGTTGCCCAATATTATACTTTAGATAAAGCTAGACAAGTTATTCTTTCATGTTGTCAAGTCAATGATTCTACACATGTCAGGCATCCAGCAGGTATGACGAAAATCAAGGTACTTCCCACCCAAGGACTCACATTCTTGTGTGTTTGTGAACTAGGGTAATGTAAATGATAGTAGTGATAGCTACAAACAGGTTGAAGAAACGGAGCAATGTCTCATGCCAGGCAAAAAACCTTTATGCAAACAGTTGCTGGAAAACGCATATAGTCATTGTAGCCTCAGCTTTGTAGTTGAATTTAAAAATATTTGATTTTTTTTTTTTAACTTCAGATTTATTATCTATAGCCAGACTGTGTCCTCCAGTGTCAGCCATGCATTAGTAGTACACACTCCCATCATGAGCTATATCACAGAATATGACGAACAGCCTGCACCACCAACTCGGCCATTCCATAGGTTTCAGTTAACTGCACCTGCTGAACTGTTTTAACAGAGAAGTTCAAGTTCCCCAGAGCCCCTTGATTTATGCAATATAACTTCAAACAATAACTTTTGTTTGTAAGCCAATTGGAGATTATAGTGGTTTCTATTTTGGTAAAATAAGAATTTAATTTTTTCAAAAGCTATGAAAATGGAGGAGATAGAAGAACTTGCCGGAACTACCTTTTGCAGTAAAGATCTTCTGTACCTCCTAAATTCAGCCGATCTGTTCTACCCTGCCTGGTATGATGCTAAGTACTTCATAACCCCAAAGAGTCTCATTTGATCCCTTCAAACAAAAGACCTCCTTTTCATTAATTAAAAAACAATGAATCCAAACTAAGCTCATTGTCTAATGACAGAGATACCATATCTTAAAAATAGCTACTGGGATACTGCGTCATCATCTAATTACAGCAATACTCAGGCAAGTGGGAACCATACCCTGGTTTACAAAATAACAAAACTTATGAAAAACTCATTTATCTAGGACAGTAAGAAATATAGGTATTAATAGACTTAGTCATCAGGGTTACACATCTATCCAGTGTTTCAGTGGAGTATTAAAAAAACCTTTCAGTTTGCATTTGTGTCCAACTAACATTTATCCTATTTAACATAGTATTGGTTCACACTTCCTCCTCACTTCTATGAAGAAAAACACATTTACTGTTAGAAATTTATTTATGAAAATGTAATCTTCTCTCTTCCTGCCCACTAGGTCAAGCTACTTCTTGTGAAAGCCTCCATCTTCCAATGTATTTCTTGTCTCATTAGAAGATAACACACACCTAGCAGGCACAGCAACCCCTCTTCTTCCCCAGGAACCCTTGGAGTTGCTTCACAGATCTCTTCCTGTCCTTCGACTGATTAAAGAAATGTTCTGACAGCAGTCTAGTGGGAGAAAAAAAGACTCACCAGTCCTCTGTAGAAAGAAATGTCATTATCTGGAAAGTAATGAACAACCTGGAAACCAGTTCTTCAACCTGAAGATCAAGTGACCTTTAAAAGGGAAGCCAGAGCTCTAGCCCATGTTCTCAAGATGTTATTATTTTGATTATTACACAGAAACACCCTACTCCGTGGCCCTTGCTGCATATCCAACAGCTAACCAAAAATCAGGTGACATTTATCTTGCTCCCTGCCCACATGCAAAAGGTCCAAATGAAGAAGAAACAATTGTCCCTCACCTCTATGCAATAATTCATTATTTACTCATCTAAAGAGATGAAGATTGATGCTCGACTTCCTCTGCAGTTGACAGGAAGCATGCCTTGTCCTGTGTGAGGCAAATAAAGAATGGTATTACAAACTGTTTCAACTATTTTTGACACACCAACCCAAATCTGTCCAGGTACAAGAGGTATCATATAAGACTGAGCTTTTGTGGAAATAAGCTGCTATGCACGGGATCTACTGTTGAGCTCCCAGAGGAACAAACCAAAGGGAGGCAAAATCTTCAGCTTAGTGCAGATCCTGGCATGAAGAGTTATAAAACAAAGGTAAACTTCCTAGAAATAACCAGTGTTCAAGTCAGAGAAAGTCAATATGCAGAGAAAAGCAACAGGCCCAGAATGTTTTGGGTTCGATACTTGAGGGGTGGTAAAGGAAAGGATTGTCTTTTTCCTACTGAAGCATCAAAAAGCCACATAATTTGGATACCTGATCCCTTTTTCATATATCACTGCAGAACCAGTAATATTACAGACCAATCTGATCATTTCATAAGAGGCAAAGACTCCTCAAGAGAAAGTTTATTGTGGTGAGACTGACGTTCCTCATCCAGTCAGGATTAAGAGAGTTCATCATTCAATTTTGCAATGTTTTTCCACCGATAGGAAAAAAAAAAACCACAACAACAACAAAAATCAACTGCCAGTGCATCAAACGCAGCACTGCTTCCCACACCCAGAGGCCTTCAGACCTGGGAAGGCTCATCCAACAGAATATCTCACCAGGCTCCTGACAGACTCAGAAACTTATGTGTCAGTACTTCCATTCCCAAGTTCCGCTAGCCAAAGAGATAATAAACAAAAAGCACTGTATGATTCCCTAAGGCAGAAGGAAAATGAAATCAATACTTATTTCTGTGATAGTGTCATCATTTTCATGGAGCATCAGCTGCTGGTGGCCATCAGGTGCTTATCGCTGCTGTTCAGCAAACAGTTCATTACCCAGTAATAGGGCAGAGAACAGACAGAGGCATTTTTCCTAATGACTTCCAGTCCCCATTTCCAAACAAACACACATCCACCAAACACTGCACTTCCAGGTTTCTCTACAATTCATTAATGTTCATTCTCTTAATCAAGTAAGGCATTCTGCAATCAGGCAACAAATTCTTAAATAGAAAGCTTACCCAGCTTTCCTTAGAAGCCTTTGCTTTTATCTCTGAGCAGAAAACACAAGTGTCTTTTTGGATGGGAGGGGATTGTTGTTGTTGTTTTTTGGGGGTTTTTTGGTTTTGGCTTGGATTGTTTTTGTTTTAAGATCTAGGAAGTAATTAGCTGCTATTTCTAATCCTTTTCCCTCAACAGCAAGGCAAGTTTTATTTTTTACATAGTCGTATTACAGCTGTGCTCAGGGATGCTCTTCGGTATATTACAGAGCCTTGTTTATTATTCTCATTTTTCCACAGGCTCTTCCCTGCCACATCGGTTTTAAAAAAGAGAGGAACTGAAGTCGTATCCTTGGCCACCAGATACCATACAATACCAGCTGTTACAAGCATAAGCAAAACTTATCCTATTTTCATATATCCTGGGCTGCATCAAAAGAAGCTTGGCCAGCAGGTCAAGGGAGGTGATTCTCCCCCTCTACTCTGCTCTCGTAAGACCCCACCCAGAGTACTGTGTCCAGCTCTGGAGCCCCCCACATAAGAAGGATGTGGACCTGGTCCTCCAGAGGAGGGCCGCAAAAATTATCAGAGAGCTGGAGCACCTCTCCTATGAAGACAGGCTGAGAGCGTTGGGATTGTTCAGCCTGGAGAGGAGAAGGCTCCAGGGAGACCTTTTTGTGGCCTTCCAGTACTTAAAGGGGGCCTACAGGAAAGATGGAGACAAACTCTTTATCAGGGAGTACAGTGATAGGACAAGAGGTAATGATTTTAAATTGAAAGAGGGTAGATTTAGATTAGTTATCAGGAAGAAATTTTTCACTATGAGGGTGGTGAGACGCTGGAACAGGTTTACCAGAGAAGCTATGGATGCCCCATCCCTGGAGGTCTTCAAGGACAGGTTGGATGAGGCTTTGAGCAACCCTCCATCTAGTGGGAGGCGTCTGTGGCAGGGGGGTTGGAAGTAGATGATCTGATAGTCCAAAAATATGTAGGCCTTCATCTTACTCCAGGAATGGACACAAACACAGTGTAAAGAAAATAGGAATTTACTGTCACCTCCCCAAGCATCATATCACACCACAGTTATCCAGCAAATTTCAAGCAGTCATGTTGCAGAGTCAGTTTTCAATGTCACCATCTACAGGATGACCTACATTTGATATTGTATAATTTCCCAAGACCGACTTGCTAGTGTCTCCACACTAATGAAGAACAAGAGCTCAGAAAAAAAAAAAAAACGTTCGGGGGATTTTTTTCAGTTGGGGAAACAGTAGTACATATTAAATAGCTGTCACTTATTTTCTGCAGAGCTTCAATGCTTCTAAATATGATAACAAAACCACTTTCATGGTTAAAATTAATAACATGCGTGGGTGTCTGACTGGATTAGGCCAAAAGCATGCTTAGGCCAGTGACCCTGTTATACATGGTTTAACACAGACACACAAAAACCACCAAGGCCTCTGGAAGGATGCAGGTTTCACAATGTACTGTCATCATAGACCCCATCACATTTTTTATTTTGCAAAAGATACACTAATATCAGTGATATTATTCAGTCAAAGAATGCAGTCATTTGACTCTGCACATTTAACATTCTACTACCACGTCAATTGGCTAAGACAACTTTACTCTTGAAAAAAAAAAAAAAAAAATGGTGTTGGTCCAGTTCAGCATAAACCCATCATCTTCCTCTCTAGAGATACTTCTACTTCAGTGACAAGCACTGAGTTTTTTATATCCTAGGTCATTGGTTTTGTGCTCTAGGGTGATGTTCGTGGGATACTTGTAAAAGGCCCATAAATGATAACCAAGAAAAACAATCTTATTTCTACTGGATTTTTATGTACAAACACATAGAATAGAATTTCTAAACAAATGCAAGAACAGACCATTGCTCAAGCAGACAAGAAGTGAAATGCTCAGCACACCACCTTGATCTAAGGTGGTATAACACTAAAGTGTTTCACTACTGAAGAAAGACATCTCCAGACATGTAAGACCACTTCACATTTGCATAACTGCCCATTTGTAATAAGGCCATGTTCTGCAACCCTTACATGTTTTGAACACTTTCCCGCAGCTGTAGCCTCATCAGAATCAAACATGACCTTCTAAATATGCTCTAACTCTTCTAACATTATTCAGAAACAACTCCATTTAAATCAGCAGAGCTGCTTGCAGACCAACGTGCTGCTGAGCTGAATAAAAGAAACAGGTCTTTGCATACCTAATTGCTTAGTACTGCATATCTTAGAATGAAAACTGGATAGAAGCTCATGTATGAATTATTCCTCCCAAAAGGAAAAACAATGCTGTGACTTGAAAATGTTCGATTCCGTTTAAAAAAAACAAAAAAAAACAAAAAACCACCACCACCAAAAAACACACCATTTTTTTTTTTTTTCTAAGAGCACTACAATTTCAAGGAATGTATAATTGCTTCACCTTTATCCTCTGCATGTAGAAAGATGAAGGACTGATCACCAAAAAACTTGAGCCACTGACTTCAAGCAATCTATAAGTTATTGTGGAATCTTTAAAACAATTAATTACGTAGAAGGCTTCCTCTTCCCTCCACCCCTTTGTATTATAAATTGAGAAGAACACTACACAGTTTGATCTCAGAAACGACAAGTCAACAATCCTAAAGAATGACTGGTCAAAAGACAGCCGAAACCTCTCATTCAGTTTACAGTTAACAAAATCATAGAATCATGTAGGTTGAAAAAGACCTTTAAGACCATCAAGTCCAACCCTTAACCTAACCCTGCCAAGTCCACCACTAAACCATGTCCCTCAGCACTGTATCTACACATCTTTAAATACCTCCAGGGATGGTGACTCAACCGCTTCCCTGGGCAGCCTCTTCCAATGCTTGATAACCCTTTTCACTGAAGACATTTTTCCTAATATCCATCCTAAATCTTCCCTGGTGCAACTTGAGGCCATTTCCTCTTGTCCTATTCGCCTGTTACTTGGGAGAAGAGGCCAACACCCACCTCGCTACACCCTCCTTTCAGGTAGTTGTAGAGAGCCATAAGGTCTCCCCTCAGCCTCCTTTTCTCCAGGCTGAACAACCCCAGCTCCCTCAGCCGCTCTTCTTAAGACTTGTGCTTTAGACCCTTCACCAGCTTCATTGCCCTTCTCTGGACCCGCTCCAGCACCTCAGTGTCTCTCTTGTAGTGAAGGGCCTAAAACTGGACACAGTACTCAAGGTGGGACCTCACCAGTGCCCAGTACAGGGGGACGATCACTTCCCTAATCCTGCTGGCCACACTATTTCTGATATAGGCCAGGATGCTGTTGGCTTTCTTGGCCACCTGGGCACACTGCTGGCTCATACTCAGCCAGAATTCAGTCAACACCCCCAGGTCCTTTTCTGCCAGGCAGCTCTCCAGCCACTCTTCCCCAAGCCTGTAGCACTGCATGGGGTTGTTGTGACCCAAGTGCAGCACCCGGTACTTGGTCTTGTCGAACCTCACACCACTGGGCTCAGCCTATCGATCCAGCCTGTCCAGGTCCCTCTGTAGAGCCTTCCTACCCTCAAGCAGATCAGCACTCCTGCCCAACTTAGTGTCATCTGCAAAATTACTGAGGGTGCACTCAATCCCCTCGTCCAGATCATTGATAAAGATATTAAACAGAACTGGCCCCAATACTGAGCCCTGGGGACCACCACTTGTGACCAGCCACCAACTGGATTTAACTCCATTCACCACCACTCTTTGGGCCCAGCCAAATTTTTACCCAGGGAAGTACCTGCTCATCCAAGCCATGAGCAGCCAGTTTCTCCATGCCAATGCTGTGGGAAACCATGTCAAAGGCTTTATTAAAGATAAAGGTAAAGGTTTTACTAAAGGTCCAGGTAAACAACATCCACAGCCTTTCCCTCATCCACTAAGTGGGTCTCCTTGTTATAGAAGGAGATCAGGTTAGTCAAGCTGGACCTGCCTTTCATAAATCTATGCTGACTGGGCCTGATCAGCCATCATACAACCCCATCTTCTAGATGAAGCGGGCAGGAGAGAAGTTGATTCCCACACTTCCCAAAAGTTCAGGAGGGACAGAAGAAATCTAGAAGTGCATCTGCAGATCTTCCAAAAGCATTTGCAATGCAAGGATCTACTGTAGTTACACATTCTACCAAAGCTCTTACTTACACATATTTAGCCAGTTAGAAATTGAATGAAAATTGAGAAACTTGCTGGAAAACAAAAAGAAAATACAGTTTGAATAAAGAATAAATTGCTTTAAAAATGGCTAATAAAGGGTCAGATATAAATGGAACAATGAAGTTAGTCTGCTTTTAGACTTTACATAAGTTAAATCGAAAGCTCAGATGAGACACAGGCACCAAGTTCTCCCATATGAAGTACGCAGAACCTGACCTAGGTGCAATGTCAGTGAGTGTTGCCAAGGGAGCACTCACAAGTTTATAAGTTCTTTTTAATCACTGCTAAATTAGTTTGTTGGCATTTTGCATCTATTTTAATCGCACACACACACCAAGTTCATTGCTGCAGAGCACCTTCTGTAGACTGAGCAGCCGAGATTTGGAGGAACAGAAACAATGACCTGAAGATTTTCTTATTTTGCTTCCAAATGACACATTGAGGGTGTGGAGGAGAGCAAATATATCAATATCCTGAAGAGCAATGAAAACAACCAATCTGCCAATCTGATTAAAAGCATTCATTTTTTTCTTTTTGAAGCCTTGCAAAAGGCTATAACATGCAGTAAGAAAACTGACTAAATATTTCTATGTATTTGGTTCTTATAAGATAATGCTAAATTGTTACTGCTTCCAAGATATATACAGTGTCACAGCTCCTGTGCTGGGAAGTAGCTTGTTCCAGGGACTTAACCTTCACTACCTGGCCAAGAAAAGCAAAGAGATATGAGAGGCTTCCCCACTACATACCCTTCACCTTTAAAAAAGACAAGGCTGTTTCTACTTAGACATACATGTGAGCAATAGTTTCAGATTCTATTTATTTGCTTTATTCTCTTTCATCCTCATCTCTTCCACCTCTCAGAAATCTCTGCCCAAACCACAACATGAAGCAAGGAACTGTCTAGTCAACCAATGTAGCCCAGGTGGTAAAGCAGAGAGAAAAACATATTTCTATGTTATGCTTGTTTCTGTATGCCACGTTTTATGCTACGGCTGCTCCCCTCTCTCACTATCTAAACATTGTTCCAAATAGACCCATATATTCCATGCCCTGCCCCCACAAAGAAAAAAATCAAGAATACCTCTTCCCAAATATCCTGTACAACAAGAAAATTAAAGAAACATTCTTGAAAACCTCTGAAAGCGCTGGAATGCAGGACAAAACCATCTCTAAAACCACACAGAAATATTTAAAATTTTGGCACTTAAGAATTTGGCTTCACTGCATAGGATTGGTTTGGCCAATGATCAAACTTCAAGGTCATCAGAGTATTGCATTATCTTCTTGGTACCTCCTAATTCATAAACAAGCAGAATTACATGGGAAGCTTTTAATCAAGAAGTGCATTACGAGGGATTGTGATGATAATTTCATCAATTACTGTACCTTTCCTAAAGTGCAGGACTGAAAAAAGCTATTTTCCCAGTTCTGTTATATCTTAAATAGACTGTGATTACTAATCAGAAGGTTGTAGCTTTTATAATTTCTTTTTCTCAAAACTATTTTGAATAATCTGTAGACATTTTCAAGTGTCAAATGCTCCTGAAGGCATAACTGAAGACAAGCAAAATGAACCTGACTAACTATTTAGTTGCTTTTGTATCTTCCGGATATCCAAAGCAGACAATTCTGTCATGCAATGTGATAACAGCATCTAGTAAAATAAATAAATAAACAAACTAACTAAAAAAACCACAAACAACAAACAAACAAACAATCAAAAAAAACCACCCCAAAAAACCCCACAACACCCAAACCCCAGAATATTAGCTAACTGGACACATGTTTTCCTCCATCAGATGTGGAGATAGCCAGGTCAGAAAGAGTCAATACTTGCAGTTAATTTGTTAATTCCTTTTGTAGTGTGAAAGGCCACCACTAATCTTCTGCAACATCACTAGGTAAGCATGCAGTCTGGTACAGACAACAGTTTATTGGTTTAAGATTAGGTAACATGAATAATAGTAATTGATTCATTTCTAGTTCCACAGTTACCATCGCCCCTTATTTTCCCTTTTGTTTTTCATCACGTATCTCTTCTCCCAGCTCTCATGAATTCTACAAACTGAATTCTATAAATTTTTTAAGTTTTCATTTAGAAAGCACCACATCTAAGCCAGCTCTCTTCCCACCCCCAGCACCAAGCAAAAAGGAAAGGAGCACAGTCACTCTATTAGCATCTGCCAACTTCCTCCAGGCTGCTCCAGGTAGAACAGATTAAAAGCAAACACCTGCACAAAGATTTCTCAGCAAGCAATTCTTAAAGAACATGAATTAAAAACATCGCTTAGTGGCTGGGATAGCAGTCTTAAAACCAGGAAACACAAATCTGAGACATCACCCAGTTATGAAAGACTTACCCCTGCTACACCTCAGTGAAGTTACACATCACTGAAAATGGTCCTAGCTATTAATCAGCCAGATTCTTGCACTTCAGAAGCAACTTGCTGATCATCAAATGACTTCTCACCACCTTTGAGGCAGACACTAGAACACTGTCGTGGTTTGGGCCGGGTTGGCCAATGACAAGACAACAGATGCTCTCCGCAACCTCTTGCTTTAAAGAGAGGAAGAAGAAAGAGAGAGAGAGAGTTGAGTTTAAAAAAAAAAAAACTAAATTACTTTAGTGAAAAATTAATAATAAAATTTAAAAAAGAATATAATGAAATAGATACAATATATACAAATATACACAAAACTGTATCAGGCTCCCAGGGAGATGTCACTGGCAGGCACTGGGAAAGTTCCAGACTGGACTCAGTGACAAATGGGAACCGAAACACACTGACCAGGATCAAAAGGCAGATGAGCTGACAGGGTCCTCCTCAGACATCAGTCATTGAAGAAACAGTCCAGTGAAGAAACAGTCCAGTGAAGAAGATCTGAACAAGACGAGCAGGATTAGCAGAAACTTCAAAAAGCAGGATCAGCAGAAACTTCTTTCTGGCAACTTCCTCTTCCCAGCCACTTTTTTTCAAAAAAAATTGTGATCAAAACAACCAATCAGCCATTTCACAAAATTTTCATTTTCATGCAAAGATTTCAGTTTTTCAGTCATTCCTCCCACCAAGTCAACCCTAATGTAACTTTTTTCATTCTGAAGTCAGCACTTGACTTCAATAAAAAATAATGACTCAACCTAAAAATGTTGCAATGCAAAAGCATGAATTTAAAAAAACAAATGGTTTCAAGTTGTGCTGAGATTGTTCAAACTTAAAAAAAAAAATAATTTCTCACAAGAGCAGATCTTTCCAGATCACTCAGCCTTAGGGACTTCAGTGCTATCCTAACTATCACAAGAAGAAAGCCTGAACGAACTCTGGAAACCCTTGACCATTCCATAAGCACAAAGTCAATTTTTAAGAGGTGCTCAAATAAAGTATGAAAATAAGGAGGGTGAGAAGGTTAAACACAGGCAGTGTCACAGGAAAGACTCTGTGAAGGTGAAGAGTTCATAGAAATATCTGCTTGCTTTCCACCTCTCTCTCCAGACCAAGTTTTCAGACAGTGGTCTACATACCACTAGACAACACTGCACTACACTGACTCAATGTCACCACCGAGTTCATACTAGAAATTCACTCTTGAACAAGACAGTCCAGGCATCGCCACTTTCTATGCTTTGTTTCTGTTCCTGAAGTGGTCGTAGAGCACATGAGCTGGACTCCTTTGAGTGAAGTCAAACCAGATGTGCAACAACTGCTTGCGTGTGCTCAGTCCACAGGATGATCAGACTAGAATAGTCTCAGGTAAACTCCCTACGCATGCAGCACAGGTACTGGATCCTCTGCACCAAATGTTTTGCCTTTGAGATCTGCTGAAATTGAGCTCCCCTACTTCCTAACATATACACGGGCAGTAAGGGTTCCCCCAGAGGCAAGTTACCTGTGTGTGCTCAAACACCACCATAAATGAAGTTTTTGAAATGCTCTCACTGGAGAATTTCATTCTTCCTAGTTCCATAAATCAATAAGGTCAAAATCAACTGCCCTCAGATAGTTATTATTATAAAGAATAGCTATATATGTTTTATTTTCAGCAGCAGAAAACTGCACTCATTCTTTTTGCCTCTCTGCCAGAGGCAAAAAAAGTTAACTTCACAGTCCTGCTCTGAAGGCCAAGCTGAATTCTTTGTGAGCTCTGCATCCCTCATCAGTGAGCAGCGACTCTATAGCTCACGCCTGTTGTTGCAAGCCAGTGAAAAATCCAGGACTGCAAAGGGGAACATATTTAGCTTAGTGACAGTAGCAGAAATTGAAAAGTACCTGTAAGTCCAGAGCGAAAGTGCTCAAAGTGCAATTTTCACTTCGTCTGCCCTACATTAATGATTAATTTAATGTCAACTGCAGTAATTGCCGCTCAGCTCCTCACATCTTCATCACAGCTGATGGAGAACAAATTCAGAATTAAATATTCACATGAAACAATCAAAACCTGCTTTAGATTGCTATTGCATACCCAGCAGTTACTAATTCAACTGCACTTTACGTCGAACGTATACCTTGAACTAAACTTAAAGCTTTCAAACATCCCGTACTTGCATATATTCTCAAAATATGACAACCTTGTACTTTCAAAATTATGGTTATCATAATAAAAATCCTCTTTGCTTCATTTCTAGAAGTCCAGCTATTTGAATCAAATATCTATCTTAAATTTCTAAAAACGGGAACTTTGTATTTCAAAAAACACATCTGGTTTTAGAAAAGCCTTCATGGAACAAAAATGCCTCTAGTCTCAAACACTACAGTTTCCTAAACAACATCTTGCTCCCTTAAAAATAGATAACTTGCCTAATAATCTCTTTAAATTCCCTATTATGTGCCCATTTTCTGGTAATTTGAAACATGTAAGGGCAATTGCTAAAATTGTAACTCAATACAGAATCATTAGGACTGAAACGAGGACAGGCTTAGTATCGCACCCATAATACATCATCTTATTTAAAAGACTTTAGTACTTCGGTGATGCAGCAGCCTTCCTATATTCAAAAGAAGAGCAACGTGCCCGCAGTAACGTACCATGATTTGTTCCCTGGTCTCTCAATGTGGTATTAGCTGCTTAACAGCCTTCAGGAAAGTCAAACACGCTGACTGAGGGCAAGTCCCTCCCTCCAATTAAACTTTTTCCAGCATACAGAGAACTTTCAGAAAAGCAGTGGTACAGGAGCCAGAAGAAGTGTGGTATCTCACAGCTTCTCTGAGTCAGCCTTTGAACATGATAGTACAGAACATGGAACTATTTTTATAGAAGCCAAATTATTGCAAAAGATGAAAAACGTACCAGCCTAAAAAAAAAAAAAAAAGTTCATTTATCTGAAGTTTCTGGTCCTACTTAAGTGACATGGAAAAGCACTAAGGGAAAGTTTTATCCCTGGCCTGTGTCTGGGATCACAGTTCTCTGAACCCTCTTCCTCCGTGCCGCTCACACGGGCTCAGCGGGGGGCTGCCCCTTTAGCTCCCTGCTTAGAAACAAAGTACAGGACAAGTCCTTTGGGAGCAGCCGGACAAATATAGCACAGTGCTAGTTTAAGATAGTACATGCACTCTGTCTTTTGCATGAATTTTATTATGCTACTGCATAGGTCAGAAAAAAAGTTGCCGCACACTCCAGCCCAGCTGTAGAGTAGAGCTGTGTCCCTGAAGCATCTACCCAGAGACAGAAAAGCCGCGGGCAGCCCTAAGGCACATCCTCCATCTCCTGGCATATCCAAAAGCGTCACGCTTCGCCAGATGAGGGCCAGGTGGGCAAAGCAGCTGTGCAGCACACAGCTGGTCAGAAATGCGACCTTTTGCTCAGAAGGAAGTTCTGAAGTTTCTAAACTATTCTAAACTTCACTGGCCAAGTGAAACTTGTGACACCAACTGCACTGCTCCCTGGCGTGCGGCTGCATGGCGAGAACCAGACAATGCCAAATGTCACATCAGAGTTAACAGAAACTTAGAGGTAGCAATAGAAATAATTTTTCATCAGTCTTTGCCAGCTAGGGATTTAGTTTCCATTAGAAAGGAAAAACCGAATCAGTCAGTAGTGACAAACAGAGCTGACTAACAGGCATATAATTCTGCAACGCAAGGTGTGTTACTTGCCAATAACGTATTAAATCAATAGCTAAATGACTCAGTCACAAATCAATACAACTAACTCAGTTATTCTTACTCATACATAAACATGCCAGGTGATTTAAAATACGGCATTAGATTTACCTTGTCAGGACAGAGTTTGGGAGCAGACAAGGTCTGCGCGGTGCTCAGGCTCCCAGAGCTCCACCTGCAAGTCTGGAAAGCAAAGCGTTCGGTTGTTTGGTGAGCTATGGCAAAGCCATCAGGCTATTCCCACATAAATAATATTGCATCTTACCATCCAAAGCTGGTTATCTAGTGGTCTTTATATGCCCCAGTGTGACAGATTTCATTTTCCTCACTTTCTTTATCAGGCAAACTGCTATCATCTTAGAAACTGAAGATCATCTTTGCTTTTTCCAGCTGTGCAGGTAAAAAAAACCAAACCAAAACAAAACACTGATCAAGGACCAAAAGTTGGTTCACATTTTGCCACAATTGCAGAAGTTATTCAAGAACACGCTTAACCTGTCAGCAGTTCTAACAAAGTGAAGACACTCATACGCCCACCCAATTCAGCAAGGTACATACCCATGTTTATGTTCAGACTAAAAACATCTTCAGCCTATAAAATAAAACATCAAGATAGCTGAACAATTAAAATGAGATGGCAAACTCCTACAAAATACTTATTTTAGATATTGATTCAAACATTGCAACTACATTTGCATCAATCTTTAGTTATAAAAAAGAAGATAATCTATTATGCATAACACTATTAGGTGATTGCACGTTCAAATAAGAATAGTACACACGTTTAAACACATGAAGCCAAAATATGCTCATATAGTTTCAAATTCTTTTTGGGGAATAAAGTTTTTAAAGCACTTTGATCACACAAAGGTTGGGTTTACTTTTCATTGAATCTTCTAGCATTCTCATTACAACATCATCTCTTTTTGTCCTTCAAAGCCTTTATCTTACATTTACTAGATATAAGCCTGAAATGTTGAAGCCAGAATTATTGAAGATCTGACAAAACTCTTTCATCTCCAGGGGCGTCTGTGCAGGGTGGAAGAAAGAGGTCCAAAACAGCTCTTCAGCCTTTTGCCTGCTGTGTTGACTGGAGCTCTTCAGCTTCCTCTGCGCTCCAGTTTTTAATTCCTTATCCATGTGTTGTAGCTTAATGAAGAGACCATCTCACAGGTAAATCAGTGACCTTACTGCGTGTGACATTTCCTATGTTCCAGCACAGTAAAAAGCCGAGTATCACAATCTGGTCCCTTGGGCCCTTTTCCCTAAACTAAGAACAGTATATGTATGCAAACTGCCCATGCATGGATAGGCAGCTTTTGTATCAAAAATAAAAACATAAAGCCAGTCTAAACCCAAAATAGATTTATAAAAGAAATTATGCGTGAACCCCCATGTGAATCCCTTTAAAAACAATACTCACCTACAGGTAACTCTAGACAGAGTACAGCAAACAGTTACCACGTATAAGATGTGACTTAAAGACAGCCACAAGGAGTGGAAAAATACACAACAAATTATTCCGATAAATCAGTCAAGCGTAAGCTATATAAAAAGAGGGCTGAAATATTTCGTAAGCCTGCTTCAGATTTTTCCACAATATCAAATACCCAAATTCTGTAATCAAGCAGCAATTAGCAACTAAATCTCTGCAGGTGATCAAGGAAAAGTAATGCAGCCCAACACCACATCCCAAAGCTGATTCAAACTAGTGTGGACTTCAAGGCACAGGTCTGCAACAACCGACGTTGTACTGCAGAGAAATACATTAGAATATATAGAAAATTATTCACCAGCAAAACAATGTACCATCTTTTGGACACGAATTGAATCAGCATTCTTTTACACAAACGTTCTGAAAAAGGAGACAGATGAACATTGATTGCATCCCCTGGCTCACTGACTGGTGTAACCCAAAATATCCCAGGTGAATTCACTATTCCTCTGAAAGGAGGAAAGGAATTTGAATTTATACTTGAACCAAAAAGCACTATGGAAGGTCTGGATATGGTTACAGTCTGTGATGTCCATCCTGTAATCTCTTGTTTTGAATGCCCTACGGAGCTTCTACAAATTGAGCTGAAACATCGCAAGCTCTTAAATTAGAGCTTTAGGCAGAGGCCTACAAACTGACAGAGTCTGTCTGCATTGAAGTTTTGGTTTAGTTAGAACTGTCACATCTCTAATATTAAAATGGAATTGTGTAAATAGTTTACAACGTGCTAAGTGTGAGAAGAGAGTGATCAAGGCACTGTTCCAGAACAGGAATATAGGTGTCACTATTTTATTTTGAAAGGCAAAAATCTCTGCATATGCAGATTCAGCTATTATTTAAGCCAAATGAGTTCCTATATTCCACAGTTACAGTTAACAAACAAGAAAGAACAGCTTTAGTAACCAAATTGTAACTGCAGGAAACCCTATGCTGAACCAGTTTCCATGGATTTCTACACCAGCACGTCTATAGTTCTCCTTCTAAAACAGAAAACTGGAACACTTCTAAGGTATTAACCGAGGCCAGCACATCCTCTGGATTTGTGAACGGAAATGATGTGGCCTTAGAAAGACCAGCATTACGTTCCCTGGCAATTCCATATATGAATAAAAAAGTAACAGCAAGCAAAGCCCACGAGACGACACTGCACGTTTGACACACACATGAAGATAGGATCAGCTAGGTACATTTCAATCATGCCTGTCTCTCCTTAGATTGCCAAGGTAGAAATGTGATAAACTGCTGCCACTCCAATTTTTGCTGAGTAAAATGTACCAAAGCGAGGGCAGCCTGCCCCACTGCTGGGAAGTCCTCATGGGGAAAAATTTGTTCCTCACGCGCAGTCTGAACCTCTTATTTCAACTTTTGCAAGTTGCCTTTCACCTCCTGCCCATGCGTGGCTGGCCGTTCTCCTTGATAACCTCCCCACAAGCATGTAGGGCTACTGCTAGGTGGCCCTGAAGCTGTCCCTGCTCCAGGCTGAACCAGACCTGGTCCCTCAGCCTCTCCCCAAAGGGCAAGGGTTCCCACCTTGACCATCCTGGGGCCTCTGCTGAATGCGCTCCAGTTTATGAATGTCTGTCTTGCACTGGGGACAGGGGTTGTCCAAAGCTGCATGCAGCAGTCTAGATACTGCCTAACGAGTGACAAGTAAAGGGGGATAATCACTCCCCGTGTTCTGCAGTTAATGCAGCATGCCTGTAGGTTTAGTGACCACAAGCAGAGTTGTTCTTCCTCCTGTTTGTCTCCCGAGCTGCATGCATTCATGTACATACGTTCTACAAAAGTGTCTTTTGCCCTGTTTTATCTTTCCTGAGGTTTCTCTTGTACCTGACACTCTGAATCCTTATCTCAGTATCCTTACTTCCCATGCTGTTCCTTATTTAAGCTCTCCTCACCAGGCTGGCCAGCCTGTCGGCAAAGACGCTTTCACCCCATTTGGTCAGGTAGATCCACCTCTCCTTGGCAATTCTTATTCTTCAAAGAGGGTACTGTAGCTGTAAAAGCCAGTTGTCTGTCTACAACACCAGCTCTAGCTGGGTCTTTACATAGACACGTCAATCTATTTTCCACCTTTCCCGGTGCTACACAGATTGCTCCCCTCTTACTGCAGGCAGGCCACCACATCACCCTCCCCTGCCCCAGCCCCAGCCCAACCTCCAAGGCTCTGCTGAAGGCCCATGCTGTACCAGGGGAGCTGCTGAAGCAGAGACCCTGCCCTGAAGAGCAGCACTGTCCAATGGCAGCCACTGAGCAGACCTGCACCACCTTCAGCAGAGTCTGGCCAATCCTTAATTAAAGATTTCCACAGTTTCCCTAACACAGATTCTTCCTCCAAGAATGATCAATATACGTCCCCCTGATAGAAACAGACTTTAGAACAGATGGGGCCCATCCTGATCCAACACAGCAATCCCCAAATGCCATTTTGGTTATAGGACGACTAACAAATCAATTAGGAAGGTCCTATCCCTTTATACAGTTGTCTTTTCAAAAAACCGTCACTATTCAGTTTGTATTCTGCACCAAGTCATAACATAAGCCCTATCATTTTATAGCTTTTCAGTCTAATAATAACTAATAAAAAGGAAAAGCCCAAACAACTTGCAGGAGGCTCAGAACATCACCATGAGCAGAGAGACATGAGCAGGGCACAGGCATACAACAGTTGCACTTGTTGTACCCATTAAGAGTAATTAGTACATAAAATTATTCAAGAGTATCAAGCAAAAAACCAGACTTCTTCAGCAGTGAAATTTTTGACTCCCAGTGGTGATGGTAAGTGCTGTTGTGAGAGTTGTAACAGCCCCCAAGAGATGGCAAATATATAAGTGCACTTTTAATCACTGCAAAATGCTGACACTTGGTTCTGTCCCAAATCCTATTGAAAAGCTTTTCTCATATATTGAATCTAACAGTCACACTCTCATATACATATTTTAGACACACTGTTATTATATATCAATGCTAATATAATGACTGTTAGCTATCAAAAGGCTTTTTACAAACAGCCTCCTGCAAAATACTTCAAATTGAACTTGAATAAGCACTTCTCTGCACAGAAGTGCTCTACTGAGACTTATAAAGCAACTCCGAATTGAATTTCTCTCATAACAAACTCAGTGTTCTCTGCTCCCTGATTTTGCTCAGCTCACTTGTAGACATTTTGCTTATTCTCGCTCCTGCACCTTTCACAAGCCCTACCAAAGACCATTCAACATATCAGTATTGGGCAGCGCTCATAACAGAAAAACTGTTAGCATTTTGGAGTTCTCAGTGCAAACAAAAACAAGCTGCAGCCTTACTCCAAAGGAGTTTATTTTCCAGGTAAATCCTTTGGTTGATAAACCTTTTTGGAGAGTCTCTCCATGATGGAAAGTAGAAGCGCTCTCTGAGGTGCCCTCTGTATTCCCCTGGAAGCTGGAGAGCCGGGCTGGAGGCCAGTAATTGCAATCACAGAGACTTTTGTGCTTTAATTTATCCTTGAGTTTTCCTGCTCGAGAATACCAAGGTACAACTGAGCTTATATCGAGCTTTGACATGAAACCAGAACCTAGATGTCCTCAAAGCAGGAGCTGAACTAATCAAAATTATGTGTGAATTACAGATGTTTGCTATACTTGGCTTAAGGTGAGAGACTATGAGAGATGGGGCTCTTCTGTACTAAGGAAGAAGAACATTAAGAGGCCTTTGAAGAGTCCTGCCAGCAGATGAAGAGAGGTGATCCTTGCCCTCTACTCAGCACTGGTGAGGCCACACCTCGAGTGCTGGGTCCATTTCTGGGCTCCCCAGTACAAGAGAGATATGGACATACTGGAGGGAGTCCAGAAAAGGGCCACAGAGATGATGAAGGGACGGGACCATCTCTCCTAGGAGGGAGAGGCTGAGAGCTGGGACTGTTCCGTCTGGAGAAGGCTTGCGGGGATGTCATCAATGTGCACAAATACCTGAAGGGAGGATGCAACGAGGATGGAGCCAGGCTCCATCCCAGTGGCGCCCAGTGACAGGGCAAGTGGCAGTGGGCATGAACTGAAACACAGGTGGCTCCATCTGAAGATGAAGAAGTACTGCTCTGCTGTGACAGTGACCAAGCACTGGCACAGGTTGCCCAGAGAAGTTGTGGGGTCTCTGTCCTTGAAGATATTCAAAAACCATCTGGTCACGGTCCTGGGCAACTGGTTCTAGGTGGCCTTACTTGAGCATGGGGAGTTGGACCAGAGGACCTCCAGAAGGGCTTTCTAACCTCTACCATTCTGTGATTCTGTACTTACATGTTGTTATCATTTAAAATCCTAACCCAGTAGGCACATGAAGGGGGAAGGAGACACACACACACACAAAAAAAATAAGTAAAGAGACTACCCTTTTTGCACTGTATAGAGAGGAAGAGCATGCTCAGTGTTTGCAAGCTGGTTTTTGCCATTTTGTTTACACCACTGCCTTACTTAAAACAGCGGAATTAATACTGAGCTTTTCTATCTCATGGTCTGCATGAGCTCTACCTACCCTACGTCTCCCTTTAAAGAGAGGGGAAAAAAAAAGTATTGACTTTTACCTCTCCAACAAGATGTCATAACTGATCTCTCCTGTGCTGTGCGGTAATATTAGTTACTGATGGCCACAGAAAACCTTTACAAAGTCTCAGGGTGAAGTCTCAACTATTTGTTATGACAATGACATTTTGAAAAGTGTAAAAAGGTAGTCAGAATGTAACAAGTCTCTCATAAATTAAAATTATTATTTAATTCTGTTCTTAAATCCTCAGTTCTGGCTGCTCTCCAAGAGCAGAAAACAAGCTAGCAGTTTCTCAGAGTAGGAACCAATCCGAATAATCATGGATGAATGTCACATACAGTCCCAACAAATCCATTTACCACTCAATAAATGAGAGACTAATAACTGATTCTTCCTAGAAAGTGAAAATTTGGTATTTCAGAAATCACATTAGATTTTTACTTAGTCATAGATTCATACCTACACCTGATTCCACTGACAAACAATTATGTAATCAAAGGAAAATATCAATCCATTTTATTAGGCATGAAAAGCATTTAATTTTATGCTGGATGCAAAGGCAAATGTTAACATTATGAAACAGTGGGTTCTTAAATATTTACTCTGAATAAAGAATAGTAGCAAGCCGTGAATACATAATTAAATCAAAGTAACAGTGTGCTATCCTACTAATCTGGAAATAAATTTCACTCCCATCAAACATCCATCACTCATTTAAAACACTTCCATTACATAGCATTTTTCTTGCACCTTTTTTCCTTCATGATCTCACTGTTTTCTGTTTTAACTCAAATTGGTTTTTCGTGTGACCTTAAGAAACAAAAGAATAGAAGACCAAGAACAAAGAAAATCAAGAACGTGAAAACGTATGAACTGTTTAGTGAGGTACCTGAAGGATTTTAATTGAAGGATCAACAAAGATGAGTGTCATTTTCCTAACTACTAAAAATTTTTAGAAGATTATTATGATTAATCACACGGGATTTAAGAAGGCTGACACTTGGTTAAAAAAAAAAAAAAAAAGACTGCAAGAGTTAATGTATTTTAAAAAAAGATGCCAGACAAAGAAAAACAATAAACTATTTTGATTTTTAAATTCATACACTCAAGTTTGGATCTGTAGTTGCAGGGAGCAGTGTGCCAATATAAATCAACTTTACCTGTTTCACCTGTGTACTTGTGGAAAGTCACTCCAAATAAAAAAATCACACACATATCTGAAGATACGGACTACAGATAGGAGTTCGGAAAACTTGATCTTACAGAAACCTGAATTCTTAAAGCATTTTCCCATATTTACTAGAAAAGAAAGTTTTTGCAACCCCTTCAATATGGGGAAAAAAACGAAAACCAAAAGAAAAACGTGGGTTTGTGTCTAACTTTGAGAACAAGGAAAGATAAGCATGCTAATTTGATCTTGGCATGCTACAGTCAAGAAAACAAGCTCAATCTGAAGGCAAAAAAAGAGTCAGACTTATGAGCTAGATTTTCAGCTCATTTGTGCCAAATGAGAATCTCGGGCATATACTTGTGCAACCCCTGTGTATAGGTGTTGCTTTACTGCCATGGTGCTACGTAAGAGTAATAAATACCTCTACTTGGAACTCTTAATTATAGGTGACAAACTATAAATCACCAGCTTGTTGCAGCATCAGAAGCTTCAAGATGTGATTCATCATGTCTACATCCCAAGAAATAAATTAATCCCTCTGTTTTGTTTAGCAGAGGGCATAGATTTATTGCATTTATTTATGAGCATGACACTATTGCAAGAAACAATTAGGGGCATGCTTGTCTTGAATATTGCTTTCATCCATTCTTCTGCCATTGCCCATACTGTTTTGCACTGATACCATTCGATACCCATCCTACGCAAGCATAAAACAGCAATGAATGGTGCAAGGTAGTGCAGAAGCGAGTACTGTATCTTAATACAGAGTGAATCCCACGGGCTATTTGCTCACGTGAAGAGTCCTATTCATGAATTTCCATGAACTTAAAATATTTCACACTATATTCCAGTCAGATAAGATTAAATGTTCACTGAAAAGCATCAACTACTATACATTTACATGTGCGTGTGTGTGTATGCACAAATGTATTTTGCCCAAATCACTAGCCATTGTAATCTAGGCAGAAGCAGTTCTTCAGATGCTCGCTCTTAGACGTTACAAACAAGCCTGAAGAACATTTGCAAATTTAACACCCTCAAATGAACAGGGACAATGAGAATTTGACAGGGGAAAAAAAAAAACCAAACTGACAGTTGAAATCAGCTTAAATCCCGAGGTACTGAATAAGGGTTTCCCACAATTATTGTATTTCACTATTCTCTAGGCTCACCCATGTTGTTTTACCATATAACGGTAAAGGTCAGGCATGCAAGCTGGAACTTTTTAATGGAAGGAAAAATTGGCTGGGCTGTGGGGACACTCTGACAGGAAGAACAGCAGGTGAACATATCAGTCATTTGTGTATCATAAGGTACAATATCCACAGCAGGCCTAAATTAGTCTTCAGAAACAATCTTCCCTGACCATCGTTACTGCGATCACCCACACGAAGCTATATGCTGTTACTGAGGATACAAACATAGACCTTTATAGTCCAACTGAGCAGAAAAAGCCCAAATTCTAGACTGAGTCTACGCATATTAAAAAGGCAATGAAAAATGCTTTGTTTCATATAAGAAAGGCTTTTAATACAAAGAGTATTTGGGGGATGTTTTATCTCTCCTTTTTCAAAGGGTTTTAATTGCCAATTATGTGCACTGTCATTTTCAACAGCACAGAGTTGTGGGTTTATGATAGGCCATAAAACCTGCAAACAGAAGTATGGATGTATTCTGGCATGTTACCATTTTGATCAAAAAAAATCCTGCTGCTTGACATAAAAAAACCCACAAGTATTACATATTCAAAGTTCTCATAGCACAAGACTACTAGGAAAAGCAACCGACAATAACACAACAGCTGCTTAAAAATCAACCAACCAAAACCCCTTCAGTCTGTACCATGATGCATATTCTCACAAGAAACCCAGTATCATTATTGGTATTAGAGGACCTTCACTGAAAAGGATCAGTAATAATATGCAATTTAGGAAATTAATCCTCCATAAGGTTCCAGGAAGGGGTTGCTGTTTCTCATAGATTTTGTGAAGAAATAAGCTCCCGATTTAAGTCAGTTTATAATCATACGCAAATTAAATTATAAACTGTAAATTAAGCCCTACTGCAACAGATTAGGTATTTCTAATACATTGCTGTCTTAAATCCAAGGCTGATGAAAAAACCAAAACCAGTTACAACAGTAATACTGCTTACCTTCCTTACCCATCTCTCAGAGAACCAGAGTCTACTGGGTAGCTCAAAGTACAAATATTGTCAGTGCTGCTTTAGCTACATCCAGTTGCGACAGACTTGCGTTACCAGTTAAGGCTTGCCCCGTCCGGCGTGAGGGCCGCAGCAGACCCGCTCCCTTCATTACACACACACTCTGCCCCTTTTAAGATTAGTGCTACAGAAGACGGAAACACCTTTGTGTTGATCCTTGCAGTAAGGCAACGAAGACTTGGATGGCTACGAGGCCCAACACAATCTGCAAAAGTTGTCAATAGCTTATCCACTGCATTAAACTCTGTGTAAACAGCCAGCGTCCTAAAAGCTGTTTTAAGTTTCCTCAAACTCTCTGCACAATTGATCCATAATCATCTGAGTGCTCACTGAAGCTTAGTATCCTACTTTTTCTCCATTGATTGCAAATTGCCTGTTCAGTTCCCTAACCTGTTCCCTAAACAGTGTTTCAGCCAACATTGTGCTCAGTGGAAAAAGCTGTTTGCAGTGCCTGGCTGTTCTAGAAACAGTAATGCAATCACGCACGGTATGCTGGTTCTGCGTTTGATTCCTTTGAGAGGTATCCTTGTTGTTTTCTTTCAAGCCTTGGGGGATATATAAATGGAGAGTTTAAATTGAGCCCATGTGATAGGTTTCCAAACATCTGTATGAGGTAGCAGGAGAGCTCAGAAACCTGTTTAAAACAAGATTGCTGAAGTCACTACAATTAAATCCTTATGTACAAGTGCTAACATCACAAAAATCATCATCAAACTTGGAAATAACTGGCAAATCAGCTGGCAAACTTGCTAAAGAAGCCATGAATGGGAAGGCCAAAGAGACAACTACCTTCTCCAAACAGCGGTAAGGCCAAGGTAGAGGTGGGTCATTGTGGAGAAATATACGACTGCCACCGCCACCAATGTCTGTTTCATTAATTAGTTTCTAGGACTAATTAGTTAATTCAGTTTTTAGGACTACCAAATATTTTTCTTGAGAAGGCAAGGAAAAAAGCAGGTGCAAGCTAGCAATTCAAGTTCCAATGAAGAGCATAGCCAGGTAGAAAAAAAAAAAATGTAAGTCCTTTTAATTCATATTTAATCACAGTAAAATTGCAAGGAAAAAGCAGGGCTGTGTGATCCTGTTAGTGGTGATCCGAGAAAGAAACAATTGAGGTAAATATCACATCTTTCTGAACTAAAACACTTACTTGAAACATTTAAACCAACTGTGCTCTAAAGAGAAAAAAATAGCTCAAAGAAATATTTCTGTGAACAACAGCAAGTTTCAAGAAGTATTTTAATACCCCTTCAATTGCCATTTCTTCCCCCAAATCAGTAAGCAAGAAAGCAGCTGTGTAGCCTTTGGGGTAGGGGTTTTTATATTTGTTTTAAACAAAAAAAGGTCTAGTAACCATTAATTCCTCTCAAATTAGAGGTTTCAGGACACAGGGGCATGTGCTGTTTTCTTTACAGAGGGACCTAAACAAAGACTGGCCAGAACGCACTACGATGAACGTTGTTCTTGGAACTATCTGAACTCAAACTAGTTTAAGTAAAATTTGCATGTTAATTCAAACAAATAAACACAGCGCCCTAGCATGCCACTGATAATGAGAAAATCAACAAAGCTTAGTCTAAAAATTTCATTCATTTAGAGGTTTTTCTTGTCAGTTGGAAAGCGCATTGGTGCCTTTTATCTGCCCTACCAATTGGCAGCGATCTGCAGTACAATGAACCCAAGTGAAAGAGGCTTCATTTATTTCTTGACTAACAAATGCACTGTTGTCTTGAACTCACACAAAATAGTTTTCAAAGGAAACCCCATTAAACTGGAACATATGTTAGTTGTTCTTATATTGTTTCTAGCGGAACGGCAACATGAAATTCTGAGTTTAATTAAGCTTAAAAACACAACACTGTCTTTAAAACAATGTACCTATACTTCTCATGCTTCCTTCCTCCATCTCTCACAGCTTGTTTTTTAAGGCTCGGAAAATCCTATGCTCAGAGAAGATAGGAAACTTGTAAATTACTGCTAACTTTTAAGTGAGGTTATCTACAACTGCTTTCAAAAGATGCTAAGTACTTTTTGCAAGGAAGATTTCCATTTCGTTGTTTAACCCTAACGATACACAGGGCCCGCATTTGGCACTGCACAGATGCCAGATTGCGGATGTCCCTCTTTACGCCGTAACACTTCCCTGGTTCCACTCAGCAGAAAGATTTAAGCTACCATCCAACCATCCGGGAAAGAGCACGCGTGTAACTTCAGAAAATGAGCAGCACCATTAACAGACAGCCTGTGTGCTTAGACATGGGTGTGCATATGTTGTAAAATCAGATGGCTAGTTTACTACTATCATTTAAAAGTTTATAAGCATCCTCACAGGACAAAGAGAAAAACAAACACACCAACCCACTGTAGTAGTGAACATATTAATGGAACGTATTACTTAGAAAAAAAGGTGGACTTTAGTACCAAAAAAATTCATGTACCTGTTCATCCTCTTAAAGTAAAGCATTCTTGCAATTCTTTTTTTTCCAGAAACAGAATTAAGTTCAGTATCTCAACACAGGGTTCATTCTCCCTGAAAATGCACGCATAAGGTACACCTAGTATTTCAACCGTGCTCTACTTGCACATGCACAGAATTATCTCCTACAATAAAGGACGACAGAGCAGGAGCAGGATAATCTGCTGTGCTGCACGCACGACAATTTATTGCTTCGCTGTTCATTCACTGGAAAGATGCTTTTGAGCATGTTTATTGTTATCTCTTTCTTTTCATCCATTCATGTATGCACTGCTATCAGAGGAGTTACAAGAGAGGCTTTAAGTATCAGAGGAAATCAGTTCGGTGTCTTTGTCCTCAGAGAACCCTGAAAGCAGAGGTGGTGGGAACTGCTGCTTGAGCAATTACTCCCAGGTTGCACTGCAGCAACAGACTCAGAGAAATCTGCAGCGGAAAGCGCAATGACAGTAGATCCTCCACAGATACTTCTCTGACAATAGGATGCTCAATCAAATTAATAAAAACCAAATTCAGCTTTAGAAGTCCTAGAGTGAAGATGGTTAGCAGGTGGGGGAATATTCTGTCAATTAATCGTTACAGGCTTGCTCTAGCCTTCTGCTCTGCCCAAAGTTTTCTTTTAGCCACTGTCGAGGAAGAAAAAAAAAGAAAAAAAACTTCTCAAAGACAGCCTGCTGAAAAAGACTTGGACCGTAGTCAAACAATTTCTCCCTTGACTACCACCCTAATGTCCTTAAATTCACATCTAATTATTTTCATTTTCTTATTACCAAAAATCATGTTATTTTCTGGAATAAATACCGTGCAGGAATAGAAATTCTGCCTTTTGCTGCCACCTTCTAAGACATTTGACTTGTGCCTTAAATATCATGGCACAAGTTTACTAAGAGAGAGACCAGTAAGCTAGCTTGAAGAGTTTGCTACCACAATTTAATAGGTATCATAGCAAAATCTGAATAAACAAGTTACATTAGCACAGGGTACACAGGTACTGCATAATACAGCATTGTGATGCATGAACAAGACATTAATTATAACATCAGAAATTCTAGATCCTGCATAAAGGATTTTTTCCGTAAACTATTTAAAAAATACAAAATTCACGCTAGACTCTTTAGTTCAAGTTTACGCAAGCTGATAGAAAAAAAAGAAACAAAAAACCAAACTGATCAGGAAAGGAATAAAATCCAGAAGCAGTAATTCCATTTATGCAGGTCTGACAGAAACCAGCAGAAAATAAGTATTTATGGGTTTTAAGTGTTACAGGCTCTAAGATAAGTATTTATGGGCTGCACAATAAGTATTTACGGGCTCTAAGAGCAGGTCAGACTCAGACTAAAATTCAACGCAAAGTTTTGCAGCCAAGTTCTGCACTTCCAAAGCCAGGTTTTATTGCTGAGAGCAGCTGACAGAGCCTCACCTACAGCTTTATAACTGGCATTTCTGCAATCCTCTTCTACCTCTGAAGAAGTCCTACCATACTGTCAAACTTCAGAGCTATCTGTCTGTCTCCTTCCACATGCCTTTCACACGCATGGTTCTCTCGCACTTGAACAGTGGTAAAGGACTCTAAACCCAGCAGAAATGCTGCCATCGCAGTGAGTACCTCACGGGGGCTGCAGGAGGTAACGATTCAGGATACGCAAGTCCATTAACTGATTATTTTATATTTAGCTCCAGTAGGCAACCTTGGCTACATGCTGAGCCACGGCAGTTACTTTCCAAGCAAACACTTTCTCAAGTGAATGCCTTGCCTTTTGTTTTAATAATCTTTTAAAAGAAAAAAACACATGTATCCTGCAGAAAATTGTTTCTTCTTTCAAAAATTACTTCCAACTGTGAGGATTTGACAGGAATTGTAATTTCATATATATATATCTCTCATATATATTCTTTCCATTCATGTTTTAAACTCTCTATTACCAGCTTCACTGTAGGTGCCTTCCACCTTACTGCTGGCTTTCCTGCTTTCTAATATTAATAACAGATTCACAAAACAAATACTTTGTGCTATGAAAAAACTTGGTCTTGCTCATAAGTCTAAGTTCACCCTTCTCTTTGCAGTTCAGTAACGGGACACTGCAGCAGGCCAGGATTTTTGCAAGTTCTTTTAACTTATAAAAAGCATAATACTACATTCCTACACAAAAAACCTTACTAGATCAATACGGACAGTGTTCATTAAAAAACCCCACATCCTGTAGGCTATTATTTCGGCTTTCAGTTTTTAAATCCAGCTTTGACAATTTTGAAAATATCTCCCCAAGAAATTGCATGACTGACCTCTCATAAGAGCTTGTGACAAATCTGCATTTTGAGACTTTGAAATTAACAAAGGATATGAATAGTACATTTCCATCACCTCTACATCTCCAGCATCAAATTAGTTGTCACTCAGAATGCCTTTACTTTTAATTCACTTTACTCTGAAAAAAGCAAGACAAGCCAACAGAAACTCAACTGGTCAAGTTCACATAAGAAAAAAACATATGCATGTCTAAGCAGCCAGCATATTGCTGGACATGTAGAATATTTCTAAGTTTTAGAAGTTTCAAATAAACTCTTGTAACACAGGCCTTCACCCGATACAGAAAATAACAGAATACAGACATTTCACAGAATTACTGTACTGATCAAGTTTTTCAAACGGATCTGGAAAGTTTTGCCATTTCTTAATCTTTAAAACCATGGATCTTCCAATCACTGCAGAGAAAAAAAAAATAACCAAAGTTTGCTTTTATCTCTCGTACTTTTTAATGAGAGCATGGCAAAGTAATAAATATTTAAATGGCAACTGCAGTATATTGTTTTGAACAAAACTTCATATAAAACAGAAAATCTGTAAGAAAACCTAGGTCTGATATTTTTCACATTTAAAAAAATCAAAGTTCTTTCCATTTTTTTCTGAGTAAAGCTTAGTATTTTCTTGAGGGATCACAGTGTTTGTTTCCCAGCCCCACTTTGTTGATTAACCTTACCTCGTAATGCCAAAGGGAGCAACTGTAGCTTATATGGTATCAGCCATGACTGAACCGTGTTGTTTACAGAACCTAATTCAGCAGGAAAGTTGCAAGTATCATGGCATGGCAGAGCCTGGTTTCAGTACAATTTTTTTTTAAATCCCACATAAGCATTATTTGTGAGATTTCACATCAGCTTTTCCATAAACTACAAAATATCCTTCACACAAGATCAAATACGTTATATTAACAACCAAGATTAAAAGCAAGCACGTGAACAAGCAGCTCTCCACATAGGAGACACTTTGAAATGTGCTATAACCACAGATTAGAAGAAGTAATGAACACCAAATTAGGAAGGGTGAAAATCTTCTTTTCTATTCTAGTGTTTTAATTAGGGAAGGAGCTGAGGGAAGGAGGGGATATTGGGAAAGAGGAATCATTTTAACATTCAAAGTTTTAATTGAGTCTGTAGCTGAGAAACACCAGAAGTTTGCATAGTCCAGAAGTGGGTGAACACCCAAAAAGTTTACGTGAAATTTCAGGAGGTGTTTTTGTGTTGCTTCACTGAGTCACTGAGTCAATACCATGAATTAATCAGATTAAAACCCCAAATTTTCTACTTGTTCGCGAGAACAGAAAGTTTTCTTATCTTTCCCTAGGCAAGCAGGGGAATACAAGCACTAAGTCCCTTGTTTCACTGACAGTGTACCACCCACCCTTTGCTACCCAACAACATAAATGACACCTGAGAGGTAATAATTGTACTGTATAGTCCTCAAACTCTCAATCCTTGTCAAACTGCCTCTGTACCAGAAGAAAAGAAGATTGAAATTATGCTCCAAATTTTAAAGAGTCTTCCAAGAGAGTTTCAGGAACTACAGACAAATAAACATGACATATGCTGTTCTTCAGAACAGCACTAGGGGACATATGAATCAGCATGACCCACCAAAGAAGAACTGGCATAGCTTTTGTCAAGAGGAGTTACACACCTCAGATATCTACATTTGAGGAAAGAATTGGGAAGCAGGTTGACAAAGAAGATCCAGCTGATACAGTCTACTCAGATTACCGAAGGCCCTTCAGAAGACTTTTTAAAGAAAATAAACAGCCACAGTAAGAACTTCCCATGGTTTAAAAAGCTAATAATAAATAATCAAGAAATGTTAAAAGACAGAAAAGTAGCCATTTGTCTGCCTACTCTAATACCCCAGAAAACACATTGCAGTTGCATATATTTACAAGAATCTAAGAAAAAAAGAAAAGGTACAAGAAGTGGTGCAGCAAAGTTTGCAAGCAATATTAGCTTAAATTGAGCGAGAAAAGGGAAGTGCCAATAGGAGGCAGTTCCAAAAGAACTCCTGTTATTATGCAAACAAGTAGTAAAACAGCTAATACAAACTAACACAATGATGCAATCACTTCAGTCGGAAAGAATCTCTGGAGATCATCCAAGCCAACTCCATGCTCACTAGATCAGGATGGTCAGGCACTTGCTCGGTTTAGTTTGGAGTATCTTGAAGAACTGCAATTTCACAACCACTCTGGGCAACCTGTTCCACTGTTTGACAATCCTCATTGGGGGGCGGGGGGGGAACCTTATATTAAGTTTAGAATTCCTATATCTCAATTTGTGGCTGTTGTTTCCCCTCACAAGCACTGTGCACCAAGAAATGGTTCTGGCGCTGTCTTCTCTCCACCCTCCTGTTAGATAGCTGAAGACAGCAAATAAGGTATCCCCCCATGAGCCTTCTCTTTTTCCAGCTGAAAAAGTCCCATTGTCTTAGCACCCTTCCTTGTAGTATCATGTGCTCCAGCCTACAGCCATCTTCATGGTCTTTGCTGGGCTTGTTTTAATAGGTCAACATCTATTTCAAAATAAAGGAACAAAAATACAATAAATCTTTCCTTTAGCTTTCACATTTCTTAAATGAAATTGCAGCGGTCCTGATGCAAATCCCTATTTGCATTCAAGAAAGCAACCAAGAAAGATAGGACAAGCTGTTATAACTCAGAGATACAAGGCTGTGGGAAACTACTATCAGGAGAGAGATGCACAGAAGGCTGAGGAAAGAGAGGGAAATCAAGCAGGGAGAAGAGCAGCAAAATTTTTCTCATTTTTCACAGGCTGGGTCTCCAGTGAACTTCCAGTCCAGCTTAAGCCTTCAAATACTTCCAGAAGTGACTGCAAAGAGGAGAATACAACACAGACAAGCAGGTGTTTGAAGTGCTCATTCTATGAACGGTGCAGATCATAGCCGTTATTTAAATCTGAAGGATAATTTAGCAGACGCAACATCAGTACCTTTGTGCAGTATATGAACTCAATAATACAGTGATCTAGCACTTCATTTTTCCGATGCACTGAGACATAAAACTTTTTTGCACTCTTCATCAGTATAATCTACATTGCCCTAAGTAATGATATATCAGCGCCACCTTATATCTTTTATATGCAAATTGTTATACTGTTAATTAGCATAATCTAAGAATTATTGATAGGAAAAGTCATGTTGCATAAATAATGAACCTGCTCAGAAATCGTAACTTCTAGAAATAGAACAGCCATTTTTGAGACTAAAATTCTGCTTTGCAGTGGAAGAATTTGAGTCCTAAACTATAACAATTCTATTTTAATTTGTTTGCCTTGTTAAGCAGGTACCTTCAAGTGGACCTTCACTTCTTGCTGATATTTAGCAAGAAGTTTTGTTTGTTGAACATCAAAGCTTCTCTCTTGGTGGTATACGTGGGCAGGGTATTATTATCAGAAATTGAAAGAACTGCAAAAAAACCCCACAACCCAGTCCCTACTAAAAATACTGAAGGAAACTCCATTTGCATATAATAGCATAACGCTGGGATGCATTTCAATATTGAGAACAAAACTCTAATTCTGCAGGAAGATTCTGCTGAAACAATAATTTCTGACAGAAAAGGTCAGAGAGTTAATGAAATAATAAGGCCTTAAGATAGAAATAATAAATAATACACAGATTCATACCTTATTATGCAGTTTTGTACAACAAGGTACTTTGTAGTGTCATAATCAATCCTCCCACAAGAGAAAGTCATAAGCCATCAATCTGGCATCAAAATGACAGATTGTGATTTATTTTGAGAATATTCAGATGTCAGCTACGTAAGTGTTCTGGGAAATGTAGTACAAAACATCCCTCAGCTAAAGCATTAATGCTGAGGTGAAAGTAATGGAAGTAATTCTGAAAAGATGAGTAATTGCCATAAAGAGGAAGAGGGTTTTCACAACAATCTTTAATCATTCCAGTTGCTTCTAATATATTTGCATTTGAAAAGGCTTCACATGAAAAACTGGACTAAAACATATAACTCTTATCAATGAGCATTTCCACAAGTTCACTCTTTCTCCTCAACTATTACGACATGAGAATGCCAAATAGGAGAATGCATCTGCTGCCTGCCTCTGTCAATGTACCACTCCTGCAATTAGTTTCTAACCCCACAAGGTATTCATCACTAAGAGAATCTACCTCAATACAAAGACTTCACTCCCCGCCTCTGCTAAAATAGTCATTTTAATTGGAAAGAAATATTGGCAATGCAAATAGAGGGTAACAAATACAAGCAGTAAGAAAAGATTACATGCATTGGTGTCATGGACATTGTACTAGATTATTTTTTTTTTCCCCTCCAAGTCAGACGTCTTAGAATCAGTTCATCTTACTGGGGCAGTTTTTAACAGCTGAACTTTTTGAAAGCCTTAATTAAGTTGATCTACTTATTTCATAGTATTTTTCTATTCTGGCCACCCACACTTTATGGCTCTATATGCTACAGATTTTCAAAATGTCAAAAAGTACCTGCTTGCCAATGGTTTTCTTTTTTTGGATGGGTGAAGAAGCAATTATTTTAGTCATTTTATTGTAAAGCACATTGCACACAAAAAAAAGTAGGGTTGAAAAATGTTAAATGAAACTCTAATATAAACTTGTCTTGACATTTCAGAAAAAGGTAAATTTAAGAGTTGCAACCACCAAACCACTTTACAAAGCTACCCATTTGAAAGATTTATGGTAACTCAGTGTTTTATGTGAGGTCATCAGAACATCTTGAAGGCGTCAGCATCAAAAGCACTGTAGCACAGGAAAAGTTAGCCTACAACAGAGCCTGGCCACTTGATACAGTGATCGGCTCTAAGCACTGCCATTATCAGAGCCTTGAACCAGCTTATTTCCATAACCATGCATTACTACCTTCTTAGGAGTTTACTTCAGATCAGCTTTTATGAAATGATTTCCAGTCATCTCCAGTTTCATCATTCCTCTCAAAGGGATCTTTTCCTCCCATGGGTCCCAGAACAGAGGTGGATCACAGCCAAGGGGCAAAACAGGAGATTACCTGTACTCAATGTATGAGGTGACAGCACATGTACTACTCTCTTGGAGGTAAACATTACTAAACACAGCTATTTACAGAAATAAAGTCTTCCAAAAAGTGGATATGGGATATTATCAGTCTGAAATAAGAAGGTAGTTCCTTTTCCCCTCTCCAGTTTTTGCCAGGTGGGGAGAAGACTACAAAGGACACTGAGGATAAAGAAACACAAAGACTGCATAAGGGACTTACGTTATTAGATTATCCCCTTTATAGCAGTCATTTTGATTGACATATGATTATATTTTCATTGAGTCATCCCCCTACCTCTGATGCAACTTTTTGTTCTCCCCGAACTGCAAATGCACCTTTTCCCTGTTGGCCAAAGACAGTCTGCTTTGTGCTACAATTTTATCTTTATTCTCATGTGCTACAATGCCTGACAATGGGATTCTGAGATAATAACGTTAAAAACGTTCCACATAGTGCAGATAATTGTGAGTTTGCATGAGTCTGCATTGTCCGTACCTATCTATTTATTCAAATACATACTAAAACCTGTAGAGCGCACTAAAGAGATCCAACTGAGTCTACAATGAGAATGTTGTTCTGCCTCCCCTAGAAGGAGCATCTACTGCTGTGAACAATTCAAAGTCTTTAAATGCCATCAGCATGTAAGAAAATGGAAAATTACATGTTAGTGTACACCACAGGCTAAAGTGCATTTTCCAGCTGCTAAAATAAATTACTCTCACATGCACGACAGAACATTTGAAACAACTCACATCATGCAAATGACCAATTAAACCATCTCCATTGAGTGTAGTGTACAGCATGCAACAAGTCCCTAACACTACAATATCAAATGTGTCATTTTGGTGGGAAGGATTGTGGCCAAAGCATTACCAAAATTTCCTAATAACAATAATAGAAGTTTATAAGCTGTTCAGCAACCACAGCATTTTCTGCAGCACCATAACGAATTATCCCATTTCCATCTTATTAGAAGTTTGCTATTACAATGCACATCTTGTTTCTTGTCCCAGAAAAGTATGTATTTCTTGCTTATCTGCTAGAATCATCTTTCAGCCGTCACTCTGGCATTGCATACTACTTAAGGTCAATTTACTTACTGCAAACAACATCCACTTGCCATATTATTGGGCTTCAACACAAGCCGAACTATCCTTGTCCATCAGGTATTAGAAATATTGTACAGTTGTGTAACATTACAGTTGTGTCCCATTTAACCTCATCACATACATAATAGACTGGTTCTTGGCTACCTTCAGATGCTGCACATCAATTTCAGAAGCAGTGTAGCCTGTAGATTTTTTTTTTTTTTTTTTTAATCAGGAGGATGACTGTCTTAACTGAAAACGCTTGCAGTTTTTCAGCCTTGGGGCTGCTTTTATTTTTTTTTTTTATTTTTTTTTTTTAAATCAAATCATTCAACGTTTTCTCGCATGTGGTGCAGAAGAATTCAGAAAGATACCCAAGCTAACACTATGCTTCCAGTTCCAGAACTGTATCAACGCAGTTGTGTTGCCATAGCTATACTATTCTTTAAACCCGCACAAGGACCTACAAATGTCCTTGAGCAGAGGAGTTTCATTATCTATCTCAGAGCCATCTTTTGCATCCTGGCAGCAGTAGTGCATTGCACAGTGCTAACACATCTTAAGTCAGATGTCTTTCTCCACCACACTGTTACAACACAAAAACAGTCAATAAAGAGTACACCTATGGTGAAAGACACAGAACAGTTATTCATATTAAACATCTAAATATAGTTTCCTAAGATTTTTACATTTTTGCACAAGCAGGAAACAGAACAACTGCATAAACAGAAGTACTTACCTTGGACTCTGGCATTCCTTCGGATACTGTTCCATCTTACAAAGACCTTTCTGGGGTATTTTGATTTCTTTTACTAACTGCCGGTTAAATAAATGCAGTCAAGTGAGAACACATTGAATTGTTTTTTCAGTTTCTAAAGCCTGGCACTTCAGAAGCTTCTACTCATTACTTCATCATAAGTAGTAAGAAATGGTGGTAAATTTTTCTAAGATGCTGCCATTTGTACTAGCAGCCTTCTGACTCTCAATAGGTAACAGAAATTCCAGGTCAACATTTAGGTACAAAAGAAAAAATGTCATTGCTTCCATACAAAATGACTCTCCAACAGTGATGGTATAGTATTTCAGTAAGGTACAATAGAGTTTGGAAATTACCTGGGAAAAACGTAAAACAGAACAAAAATGCAACAGCCACTTTCAAATGGGGTCATACATCTGTTTTAACAGCACTGACAGTAGTGACATTTATGAGTTAGTTATGTTCGTCACACTTAACAAAAGATAAGCAGTCCAAAGTCTCCTCAAATATATACTGTCACTTCTCCTTTCCATGTGAGAGCTTAGGATATGGGGGATAGTGTTACTTGTCTGGTGGGTGGTAGTTGGTGACCCATTTCCTACTTAAGTTCCAAATAAATTTTTACCACCCACGAACAGGCAATTCAGCATAAACCACTAGCTCAATATAACAGGTCTCAATAATGTATCTCACTAGCTCAATATAACAGGTCTTCAATAACAGATTTCAGACACTTCTTAATTTTCCTGTGATTTGCAAGTCTTCAAGATTCATACTCTCATGCCTGCTTTCACCACCATGTAGTCAGACACCTGGGTGGGGGGGAAGAGTAAGGAATCGCATTGTCAAAGGTTGCACTGCCAAAGGCATAACACAAAGTAGCAGATCTTCCAAACCCTATAATAAAAATAATGCTTAGGATTACTCCCTAAAAATTTTGGGTTTTGAAGTTTTTAGGTAAAACAGAGTATTTTCTTAATCTATCCAACTTCATGCTGTGCAGAAAACTGAGCAGTTCTAAGGAAACACTAGACAAAAGACATTGTTATATCAAAAGCAAATATAGAAGACATTTGCAGAGCTTGGGCAGTGAGAAGTTTTAAAATCTATACAAGCTGTTGATTCTTGGTTCATTGATCAAAGATCTGCTGGTATAAAAAACACTTCAAAGCAATCTCTTGCTTCAGTTTAGACGAACAATTATGTTTCAACCATACTAATTAACTAAGAGGAAGTGAAATATAACCCATTTTTTATGCAAACCTTAGCAGCAAAGTCCAACTTTGACCCCCTTGCACATTTTACAGTGGAACCATCCTGACTCTTCAGCCCAAAGAAAGCAACTTGTTATATATTATAGAAATGAATGTAGCAGAAACACTGGGATTGACCCAGGCATAATGAAAACAGGGAGCCTGGAACAGAATTCACTGAGGAGACAGGAACTGCTGGATGGTAGCTAGAATGCTACTGAGAAGACGCCATTCAAGACAAAATGTGCAGAAGCCCAAAGGTCACAATGAGCACAACCTAGGACTGCACGCTCAGTAACTAGCTGTTCAATGAGTGACTCTAGGGCAGTGATAAACAGGCACATACAATCAAATGAAGCCTAACCTACAAAGTAAAGATTGCTCATCAGTGTAACCACGTGGGGAGAGAAGTTACTAAGAAAGGATATTTGCATGACTATCCCTAGATTAACTGCCACGGTTTCACAATACGCTGGCTGGAAGCGGGAGAAAGGAAAGGACATGAACCTCATTTTTCTCAGCCCAGCAAAACTGGCCCCAACTACTTTTAGAATTCTTTTCAAGCATCCATTTCCAATTGTCAACGTTCACTTCTCAGAAAAAAATAGGCGTTTTTCACAGTGACCTTACAAAATTATCTTTCTCTCAGTAACCTTATTAGAAACATTACAGGAGATGCATTTTACCATTCTGTATTTACCATGACTGCAGGTGCTGCAACACAAGAACAGTGTCTCCTATGTAATGCTGGAAAGACAGAGAAAAGAGATTTTCCAATAAGAACAGAAATAAACCTTCTCAAAGGCAATGAGGGGAATGTGAATACAAAAAGCAAATTATGTATTGACAGAACTTTACACTTTTCAAATGTACACTCACATATTTAAGTACACTTATCGCATAAATCCTGCTGGGATCAAATCCTTTCCCACAGATATGCTTCTGTCGATATTCTCACTGAAAAACATCTGGGACTATGGGAGAAACAGGTGGTGATTTTATTCCCAAAAAGCCAAACTAGATGTACGCACAGATACTCAAAGAGAGATTTTGTAGTAGATAGTACCTTTCAAGTCACTGATTAAAATCCAGTCAAAAAATTCAACATAGCCTTCTTTCATTATCCGATAAGATATGCTTCCTTACAGTTACTTCAAGGCAGCAGGATAAGATCAGCCACATAAATGATAAGCAGGTAACAGAGATATAAACTGCTTGTATGTTAAAACCTGTTTCTTCCCACAGTTATCTAAAGATTGTAACCAAACTGCAGGTTTATGCTACTGCAGGGTAGAATTTCTCTATGATGATGATGCTAACTTGCTGCATCACGTTTAGTATCTCCAGAAGTAGTGAAGCTGAAAGGACGTGACTGCTGAGCTACTTGTGTATGTCCGGAGGTGACACTCCCAGGGTGAAGTTCTGATGAACTTTAATGCCACCCATGCTGCACCATTCTTGAACTACTTAGAACATCTCTGCCTGAAGGAAGCACTTTACATAGCCTTAAATTCACTTAAAATGCAAACTAGGAAAAGCATCACCTGTAATGTCAACAGGAGTTTTTTTAAACCCAGTGAATAAGATTAACCAACATCAGTGCAAATTACAGAATTCCTTTCAGTTTAACCTAACTCATTAAACTTCCTTACGTGTTAACGTTCTTAAGGCTAAATGATTAGAATGCAATTTCTTCTACAGAATCTGTAAGTTGCAACAGAAGTTAAGCTAAACGTTTTCACAAAAGACCCTTTCTTTCCCCCACTCCCTATTTTACAGCCTGAAAATTCTACCAGCTGAGCCAAATCTCACATGCCTGTGTGACTTCTCTTGCTGTCTGTCACAAAGTTGTAGGAGTGCAATGTGAAAATAAGCATTAGTGAAGGTGGCAGGGAAAAGTGCTGTTTATGATTTATGTCCCTACAGAATAGAAGGCTAGAAAGTTCACTAAGTCCCTGTTGCCAGATTGCAGCTACCATACATATTTAATTCATGCTTCAGTTCACATTTTCCTTACTAACGGCTGAAACCCATTCTATAAACTGTCCAACTCTGCCAGTAGTAAGCAGATGCTACCAGTGTGACATGTTCTGTATGAACTTTGCTGTTTTACAAGTTTACATTGTACTGGAATCTTCTGTCTCTCAGTTGCTTTAATCCACTGGGCAGCTACTGTTGTTTTCATCAAGGACATCAGGAATCGCCTTGCAGCTTTATAAGATATTCAGTTCCATACTCGCGGGAAGACATCAAACAAAATTTCTTGTAGTCACGATGTGGCCAGACCATTTTTCTGATACTGATGAATCTAAAAAAGGTCCTGGCAGCTCCCAGCAGTAAACCCACCAAATATTCAGCAGATAAATGAACAAGGGACATCTCCCTGATCCCCTCTATGGGTACCACTTGGATTAAGATAAGACAGAAGCAGTATCTAATGTAAAAAAGCGTGGGTGGGAAGAAACAGGTAAAGAAGGAAAAGCAATAGGAAAAAAATAAGAAAAAGAGGTACAGGTTGAAGTCAGAGTACAGAACTTTCTTCCACCTTCAGCTGCAACCCTTGTATGTGTTGTTACATACAGTGACGTTTTTTTTTGCAGTCTCCTGTTGTAGTTTCTAAGGAGGAGCTGTAAATATTACCATTTGTTGGCTACATTTGTTGTACCAGTCTTACATCGCATTTCCTGAACCCTCAAGAGGGGCCCATAGCACAGGAGACTGGTATTGTCAGTAACACAATTAAATCACAGAAGGCCTAGTCCAAAACTCAAGTAAACTACTGCTCAGTAAATCTCCCAGCTCACGGGCAAACTTTGCATTTTGAGACATGTCCTGGAAATAAAAGAAATTCATGTCTCTGTAAGGATTACAACAAACCAATGGGTTCCATGGGCCATACGCATCTTTCTGCTTCCACCCAACCTCCATCTCTCTTTTGGGACTCATCTCATGACAAGCTCTTATCTCTTCCTTGGTGCAAGAAAGTTTGTGGACTCAAAGGCCTTAGATTTAGCTGTCTCTATGCACCTTAGTGAGTTACCTAGGGTAGGAACCCTGTTACTACAGTCTTTCACTACCTTCACGGGAAAGAAAGGGGTACATGGGGGAAGCCGAGGGAGGAAGTATTCATTTTCCTCTAAGACAGCAGAACTTGGTGCTGCTCTCCAGCTCAAGTCTTTGCCTGCTACATAGGAAATGCTGGTAGTGACCAGTGCCTGAAAGTTATCGGTTGTTGCCTATCCTATACCCTCTTAGCAGTAAAGAGGTTCTTTGCTTCCTCATATAAACACCTCTACAAGAAATACATACAGCAGGAGAGGGAAGGAGAGAGTGGGTAAGCATATACAAGACAGGATCATTCAATGAAAATAGATTACAAGGACAGCCAGATTACAAGCTATTTTGGTGCCTTGAGAAGAAGCACCCTAACAGTATAAAAGATGAACGCTTAACTGCAGGTGACCTTGCACAGATGCCAGCTGCTACCCATGTGAAAAACAGCGTGAACTGTCATAGGCCATTCTCTATCAACAAGACTTTGTGCGCAAGTTAGTGTGTGTTATTTTATATATCACATTGAAACAAGAAAAGGAAATGAAAGGAATGAGATTGCCCTACATAGAAGCTGCCTGGAATGCCAAATGCACAACAAGGTTAGTCAAAGGCGGTGGGTGCTTCCAGAGGGCTGGGGGCGGGAAGCAGTAAAAGGAGTAAAATGAGAAAGTGCCCTGTCTGAAATTTGCTGCGATGATGTGGCATAGGCCTCTAGAGAGAAAAAAAAAAGGGGGGGGGGAGGGAAGGGGGAGAGGCGCAAGGTGGCAAAAGATCCAGTGTCTTAAGATCGTCTTTGGGTCTTGAAAAACAACTTTCCAAAAACTCAGTCCTTGGAAAAAGATTCAAATTGCAAATTTAAAGGAGGCAGCAAATTATTCACAGCTAGAAAATGTATTATGGTTACCTGGAGTTATAAATAAGTTTTCACACACAGATACACACATACTCTCTACCTAGGTAAGTATGTCTACACCGTAAGAACCTAAATGTAATGAAAACTCCTCAGCAAAAATTACTAATGCCGGACAAAAGGGGGTAAATCAACTTCCATTATTCTTATATCTAAAAGAGATGAAATTACTTTTTCAGAGAAGAATCTTAGAGGAACAAGGAGCTGCTAGAACAGTCAAATGGCGTGCATTATTTTCAGTCGGATCAAGCAGTCGTAAATTTGGAGCTTCTTTAAAACTTCTGACAAAAAAAGCGAGAATCAAGACTGGGTTTATGCTAATACCCAAGTATTAGTTGGAAACAGGTAATTTGCTTAAATCAGATTTTTAATAGTCAAGGTGAAACTATCAACACAAATCAGAAAATGTAAATCATCTTCCTCTTACTGAATGTAATTCTGCTCAGTTTCACTGCTAGATAATTTATTTCAGCTCTCATAGAGATATGAGATTATAAAGGACATCTACACTGGAAATCCTTACTGCTGAATTAGTAGGAATAAACAGAGAGCTGAGCTAAAGCACCAACTGAAATTCCAATTTTAATAAATCCTGGAATAAATGTCCCATGTAACACAAATATGGATGTGCAGATGGGCCTCTCTTCGGACTTTAAAATTTGCAGACATCTTCCTCTTTGCACCGAAGTATTACTGTACACAATTTGCACAGAGTTACTGCAGGTGTCAAATGAGAGACCAAGGCACAGCAGAAGAGTCTAAGAGCATGCTCTGCGACAGTAAATTAAAATTCCACATATAAGCATATCTAGTAACTTAACTGGAAGGCCCCTAGTACATTAGAGATTACACTGTACTTGCAAACACTCATTGCAGGGAGATGCCATGAAAAAAGCCTCATGTCTCTCAGAAGTGATAAACTTTGTGGCACTGGGTTTTTTCCAGTCTTGTTTGCTGGTTAATGAGAATAAGGCACTGTATGAATGTACTCATCAGTAACAGATAAATTTTTGAATTCATGTTTTTGAGAGAGAAGCCACTGTTGCAGCCTGGCTTTTAATGGAATAGAACTGCATAAAACAATGCAAACTTTCTGATATGCAGTTCAACAACAGACAGGTTAACTACCACTTCAATTCCAACGCGAATCCTAAACCAACGCACATGTAGAGGTCTCCAGCTGCATAAAACTGGAGTCCAATACTTGAGTTTTGATCCCTCAGGAATACTGAGTAAATTGGGCAAGAGTTCTTGTGCTCCACAAACTCCTAGACAGATAAAGAAATTAGTGAAAACTGAAGGCCAAAATAACTGCCTTCTGCTCACACTTTGCACATATCAAAGTCTGTTTACATAAATTTATCTGTGGGAAACTAACTACTACTATGTCACTCATCCCCAGTTCCACACCTTTCTAGATTTGTTATAGTATCCTGGCTTCGAGCTTCACTTCTAGCAGTTTCAGAATGGTCACATGCGTCATTTCCAATTAGCTGAACCAATCATTTCACATCAGATGAATTTTTATTCAGTAACGTTGCAAATCTTTGATTGGGTTTGGGACTTTGAAAATATGCATATAACTGACTTCTTCAGGATACCATGGAGGAAGAAGTGAAGCAGAAAATGGACTGTTAACACTAGAATATCACCTGTTTAACACACAACAGAAGGTAGGATTCAGACATAAATCTGCTGGTCCCAGAGCAAAACACAGATCACGTACCGTAACTTAATGGCTTTTCCATGCAAGCACATTTGTACCATCATTTTTTCTAAAGAATGTATAAAAGCTGTAAAATGCTTAGCTGAAATGCTAAGATTAAAAAAAAAAAAAAAAAAAAGGAGCAGGACGTCAATTACTTCTACTACTTGCTAAAGACAGTGTATTTCCAACTTAGTCTTCACCATGTGTCCTACAACATGTGAAAGCAGATGCAAAACTTGAAATAAAAACATTCCCAAGTAATTGTATTATTCCATTATTTATTCATTAAATGTCTTTTCAGGATAGCATAACACTAGTGTTACCAAGTTCATGCTTTCCACATGCACAAATATTCCACTCTTGCAAATCTACTCTACAACAGAATTAAAACTGAAATTTTAAGATCCTTATAGACGTGTGTAAAAATTAGAACAAAACACGTGGTATAATTACTATGACGGGGGTGTCTTTTCTCAAAAACATTCTTTTACTTACCATATCATACAGGTAGCAAACTTGGAATAGAATGATTTAGTTTCAGAGTATCTTACCTCTCTTTTAAGGATTTTGTTAAACGTTTTCACTAGATACACACGGACACCTCTTTGCATGTTTCTAATGGAAAAAAATAAGGGAAAGTTGTAAATCAAAGCATTATAAAACCAATGAGATAATCAACAAAGAACCAGTGATAATCATTAATAAGAATACTGACTTTATTTGTTATTCCCAGATTTTTCCAAATACTGAAAGTTTTCAGTGTATTTCTAAACATATATTTTTTTATCTTTACTCATTATTTCCAGATTTTTCTGGACATCAAGAGGGGTTTTTTTCAGCATATTTGTAAAAAAATTGTTTTTAATCTTTGGTAAGGAGGAAATATTGACGATACTGAACTCTGATAAGCTAAGCATTTGCCTTAGTTTGAGGGGTTTGGTGGTGGTGGTCTTCCCTACAGAGTCTTCCCTACCTTGCATTTTTTTGGATAAGATTTCATCAAGACAGCTGAATTTAACTTTTTGCATGACGGATTCAGGAGAGAAAAAAATATTAACATGCATTCCAAGTGGTCCATGTGCAGAACAAAAGTAATCCTACCTACTAATATACGATCAGTATGACTCAAACGCATTTTGCTCCAAAAGGTTCATCTCTCTTCAAAATGAGATAAACAACTTAAACCCAGAAAGAATAACTCACATTTCAGTTTTCTTTGGTGTGTTTAAAAGCCTTACAGTTTTCAACTTTATAATAAACACTTCTACAACTGAAATAGCATTAATACATAGCAATATTAGTCCTTTCCCATGGACATTTCAAAAGAGACACAGCATGAGAAAGACTCCTAGATGGTTTAAAATTTGAAGTAAGAATAGAATAAGCAATGCTTTGATATTCAGTACAATTCATTTTTCCTCACCGCACACAACTCACTAGTTATCCTCGTTGCCACCATTTCCCATCCCGATTTAAGGTAGAAGCAGGAGACAGGAAACAATGACAGAATTTAACTTTTTATATTAGTGTCCTTCTAACCCACTACACACAAGCAGAAATTAAAACCCATCACTTGTTCTTATTTTGATTTCTCGAAACACTGTTTTATCTGTGCAGTTTCTAATAAGGTTATATTTGAACTCAGATTTGGTTATCACAACTTAGTGAGTCGCTGCGTATCTGATGAGCTGTAGTAATATGCCAGACAGGCAGAGCAAATGCTTTTACCTAAATCTCCTCCTAATCATTTCAATGTGTTGGAACACCTGGTAAATACATGGTAGACTACTACATGACTGTTGCTAGACAGTAACTCATTAAGATATACTAAAGATATACAACTTGATCACTTGTCTAGATTCTGAAACAGTATTAACGTATTTCAGCTCATGGTATCCTTATGTCGCGGTTTAGGCTGGACTGGCCACTAAACAATCGACAGATGCTCTCTTTAACCTCTCTCTCCCTTCCCAGAAGAGAAGGAAGAGAGACTCGTGGGTTGAAAAGAAAACTAAAACTACTTTAATGAAAGATTAATAATAAAAGAAAAGATAATCACATCAATAATAAAATAATGAAATATATAAGAGATATACATATAAAACCAGTATCAAGCTCCCAGGATGAGAATCATGTCACCATCAGGCACTGGTAAAGTCCTAGATGGACTCAGCAATGAACAGGAACTGGATCCAGGAACACACAGATCGAAGTCAAAAGGCAGAAGAACAGACAGAGTCCTCCTCGGATGCCAGCCACTGAAGAAGACAGCTAACCCCTTTAATGCCTCAGCTTTTATGCTGAGCACAATGAAGATGGGATGGAACAGCCTGTTGGTCAGTTTTGGGTCACCTGTCCTGTCTGCTCCTCCCCGCAGGTGTGACCACTTCACACTCTTCTGCCTCCAGCCCTCCAGTGGGGCACACAACAAACTTAGCTGACCTCGGTTGTTACAGCAAAAAGCACAAGCAAGAGCCTCTCTGCATACCAGTACTTGGCATTAACTATAAACATCAGGCCTTATCACTGCCAGAAGCAGACACTGTCTGAAAAATACGCCATTAATTTCAAAAAGTACAGTTAGTTAGAAGAGACTTAACTGAAAAGTAAAATTACTGAAAAGAAAATTGGTTCTGTTCTATCTCAAACCAGGACACCTTATTATACTGTAAATATATTTTTGCTAAGTACTCAATCACTAACATCAGATAGCCATATAGCTGAGTACATGATGGGGGGGAGGAAAGGGTGGAAAGGACGGTGCTTGTCTCAAAAGCCAAGCATATGACAGTGAGAACAGTTTCAACAATATCAAGACCATACCTAAATATGTAATGGATGAATGCAAATCAAAACATGCCTACTAAATAGGGAGATGGAGACCAGGCAGAGAAAAAAAAAAATATCTGTGATGAGGCTATCCACCATACAACTGCTTTCTGTATTCAATCACACGTATCAAAAGCACATTGGAATAGAAATGCATTATGAAAGCAGAGACGGTTCTCTAATAGCAATTGCAAAAAGATAGGAAGAAAACCCAAAACAACTGAAAGGACAGTTTGATTACTACCTTACGCTAAAAAGACTTCAGAAATACATAGCTGCTATTAGTTCCCCACTAAAGGAAGCCAACTGTAGTAAAGAGCAATGATTGCAGAGTGGCAGCATTAAAGTTAAGGACAATTCTTCAGATGATATAAACCAACGCAGTTCTAGCTTGTATCAATGGAAGATCACATTAAGTGCCCAAGAATATTAACGAATGGTTCATGGAAGACATCTTCCATTTACAAGTACCCCTCTCTCAAAAAAAAAATAAAAAAAAAAAATCAAGAACACAGAACATGGAAGCATTTAGGTACACAGCAGACATCTGGCAAAACAATGACAAATGGCAGGATTAACATTTAGATGTAGCTCTATTAAAAAGACAACTCCTCCACTGTTGGAATAATCTCATAAAAGCCCTTTCATTAAATCACTCTTTTATACTAACTGATTCCTTTTCAATGCAATTTAAACTCATTATGTTAAATGAGCACTATTATATTTGCAATAAAATAAACATAAGTACTGTTTTTATGCTTGCCTACCAGGTAAATCACGCTTTTAAAAATATTACAGTTCTATCTGTTGCAGAGTACTTAAACATACACATTTAGAAGCTGGTGGTAGTTACTCTCTTTTTAGTTGGATGAGTTGGTCCCTGAACAGCACACAAATACAAGTAAAATCTTTAGCTTTTTGATGTTTTTCTACTTGTAAGTGCTTATACTTTCTCTCACAGAAATTGTGCTACTACTTGGATAAATGATGCAATTACAACAAAGACATTGTCCTGTCTTCAGCATGGAACACTAACAAAATCATTAAAAGCTGCTGCAAGAATCCTGAGGCATTAAGGGAAAAAAAGAGATACAAGGTTTAGTGTCATGACCAGCTGTGTGCTTTGAGGATCAGATTTCAACTGGTGCCTCCATTTTTCATGTTTGTTCTAACAATTGTCTTTTATACAGCAAGAATCTTTTATCGCGACTTATATCTGCGACTCATCCTCCCACCTTTTGCACCAGGTATATAAAAAAGGACTTAGCAGAAGATTAGCCAAAGATTTTATAAAAACATGCAGGTTTTTGGAACAGATTATATTTTCCTTCATGAAAAGAGCCAGTGCAGTTACCTAATGTCATCCTATTTCTTTGTGGAGGTTCAGTGTGTGTCCTCACCTATACAAAGAAAGGAAGATGGGAGCCGAAGAAATGGAAGTTTGAGTGAAGCCACATGTAACTTTCCAGGTTTGATCATACAGGTGGTAACTACGGAATTTGCTTCTGCTCTGCAAGTTAAAAGCAACTGTTAGCTGAAATTAAAGTAGTGTGCACATGGCATACTACTACAGCAGGTTTAGTTCCATGTCAGGCCTATCTGAAGAGGTAAAAATGGATTCTTAGTCTTCATATCTTCAGAAAGGACAAGATTATTGTCCTGTAACTTCAGTGAAGATGCACAAGAACAGCTCTGCAACAGTTATGTCCATTTTTGAAGATCTCAGAACCACCATTTGCTTGGGTCTGCTGCATGTACACATTCTTGTTTATGAACAGCAGAAATAAGTTAGCAATAAGTAGGCTGAGGAAACTCTGCTATGCCTTGTACGACTTTTTAGGTTGACAGTTAATTCACTTAGTAAACTTTCAGGCTACTAGATTAGAGTATTGGGGGAAGGGACAGCATACTCTCTTGATTCATTTCCAATAGTGACACCATACTTAAAACAGTCGATTGTACAAAACAGTCAAATGCTTTAGAAATTGATTGCTCTTTAAAGAAAATTAAGTACTTTTAAAAAAAAAAAAAAACAAAACACAAACACAAATATTGAAAATGCAACAAAAATTCAACTAGAATGAGCAGTGACAGAATTCTTGCCATTTTATGGCTGCTGAGTGCCCACTGACTTTGGTAGCTTCACAGCAGGTCAGAGAACAGACCTGCACATCTCAAAGGATCAACGTAGCCAGAATAATTCTACATCTTCGTTTACAGGCTTAGCAGTGAAGCCAATAACCAGGATGACTTTGGGACTGAGCTATCATTTCCTTACTAAAGATAGTGTCTCAAAGTCTAACTTCAGGCAAAAGAAAATCTTGACTGGACACTTGTCTGTGAAGCATGAATTTTAGTATGTTGTTCTGGCATTCATCACACCCAGTCCACTTGTTAAAATATTTATATTACTTCAAGGGACCACAGTCACCATCAGCAGTCAATAAGAAAAGAGACAGAACTGATCATGCTTGTTACACTGGCAAACAACCAAACACAGAAATGTTTCTTCCTTAGGCAAGGTTATACAAGTCAAACTAGAACTCAATCAGCCTTAACTTTATTATCTTTAAAAGTTACATTAAGAAACAACCCTATTGCTGTAGTGTAGATCTCCTACTGTCTCTGTAATATAGAGCACAAATGCTTATACATAAACATTGCTTGCATGAACCAGTTAATGTACTTAAAAATAATTTCTCTCTTTTCTTTATTTGTTTAAGGAAATCGCTACTATAATAAAGTCACAGAAGTAAACAGACATTGTGTTTCTTTCTTAATGGAGTACTGTGAAACTGCACAAATTTGCTGTGGTTTGTAACACGCTATGTAATGGCACTAGAGTCCCAGTACCGTGTCGTTTTATTTTTTTTATGCAAGGAGTAGATTTGGTCCTAAAGTTACTTCAAGGAACCTGAAAGATCAGGCACATACATTTAATTTTTATATGAATACTTATTGCTAGATAAACGGTACCAGATATGCATCGTTTCCAAAACAACTGAATGTTACGTGCATTCAGTAAGAGCAGACATCGGCTCAGCTGTGCTGATAATTGGGACACTTATTCATCAGGCAAGATATGACATGAGTATCTAGGCTCAAATCAGAAGGCTAGAACATGGGAAAACAGAACAAAGAGGAATTTAAAAAATTTCATAATAGATATTGTATGTGATTTTCTTAACAAATGCCTTAACTGGCATACTGTTCATATCTGTGACTTCCTACTGTTACCTACTAGAATACATTTAAGTGAAGTATTTTCTGAAAAAAAGTATTTATGCATTTAACAAAACCTAACAAAACCTGTTATTTACCAACAACACTAATGAATCTGAAGGGAACAGCACACATGCTGTTTTACTACTGGGCATAAAAGTCAATATTCTCAAAAACAGTGTAGCTTACATAAGGTAAGGCATCTTCACAGTATGTCTCTCACAAGAACCAATGTCTTAACCATAGTAACAATTATCTATAAAGAAAAATATTCCTAAAAATAATTTCAATATACCAAGTATCAGAAACAGACTATCAACAGAGAAGAAAAACATTCATTTATATCAACGTGTCTCTTCAATCCCTCCAATACCAATTAAACAAATTATGCAATTGCACTTGTTACTGAAAAATTTACAGGAACAGATGTGCTCATTGGTATGAATTTTAAGCATCAAAAGTTTAATGTGTTTTCTGTTGGGTTTTTTTTGTTGTTGGTTTTGTGGGTTTTTTTTAAAGCAAGGAAATTAGTGACCGAATTAAGTCAGTAATTTGTTCCATACCAGTTATTTACCTTTCTGGTGCTTATATAAAGCACCAAGTTGACTATAAAATACTCCTTGGTTTCTTCCAACCATACCAACTCAACACAGACTTTACCCTCTGAATCTGCATAGTCTGTGGTATAGATATGACCCATGTAGTCATAAAAGCTGGATGCCTTGGAAGATAGTTCCATGTAGACTGGGGCACTGAAACACCAGAATGGTTTTCCAGCTTCATCCAGGAGAGTAACATCCATCACACAGCAGTCCTACAAACACAAGCAGAAGACATTATTTCCCTATGCTGTGGCACAGTAAGTAGATCTGTCCATGATTTTAGGAGAAATATCAAGGGTTCAAAGAGCAATTTTTGGTACGAAGGCTAAAAATTTAAAATATAATTGACAGTGCTCCACTGACTGTTGCAAAGCAACAAATACTTATTTAGAGGTTTCCTGCAGAAATCAAGATTGCAATCTACAGACATCAAAAACTGCGCTACAGAAGGTAGCACTGCCAACCTAAATCAGACATTATTTCTTGAACATTTTGTAAGCCTTTAACATCTGTGTTTCATTCAAATAATGATAAGTCCTTTCAATATGAGAAATAAACCTAAGTTTAAACTCAGGTGCTAAACTTGCATGAATGCGGCAATGTTTGCAAAAGGTACTCAAGGAGACCGCTCCCAAGTCAGTGTACACATATGACAATTACCTTTACATGCCAGCTATAAATGAAAGGTAGACATCATTTTTTGAATGGCTGCAAGCTTCAGATCCCAAAAAGTTAAGATTAATATATCTTTCCACCTTCCAAATAATTCTTCCTTTTAAAACTTCTTGAAAATATTTCTTCACAACACTACACAACTATACCATTTTATAATGCTAAAGTCAGGATGACAATTCTTCAGCACTTGCAAACTGATGGTTTCACGCGTGCCTTAAAAGCATATGGGTTGTGTGTCATTGTTAATATCAGCTGTTACCTATTCTCATGAGTTCTGAATCACTAAATGAATCAGATTATCTTAATTATGCTGTATATCTGCATTAATTCCAAGAGTATCATATGCTCCAAGAACATAAACAAACCAACATCACATACTCCATGCCAAAAAATTAATTTGGAATGCTTTATTTCACTGTACTACATAGTTGTGCTTCCATTGCTTTAACGTTTTTTTTTTTCACTATTACTGTACTTCAATCAAACAATACAGAGCAGATGGCACATACATAAGAGTTAATGTGAAACAGTTTTTTTAAGTTTGTTACTGTAGACTATGCTGAAACTACAAAATTCAAACCAAATCTGATGATCATTTAATAACTTATATGAAGTACAAATTTACTTGAAACAAGAAAGAATTAGTATTTCCTGGTCTGACATCTTGCATATCAAATACCAGTTATGAAGACTAAAGCAGGGTGGCCTTGAGTGTTGGGGTTTTTTTCTTCCCATGTATTTCCAACTATCTGTACTTCAGCAATTTTTTTTTTTTTTTTTTTTTTTTTTTACAAAAAATACCCAGAAGTGCCTAAAAAAGCTTTTTTTTTTTCTTAGATTATTGTAAAAAATTCAAATTAAAAGAAAAAAAAATTCCAATAAAATAAAGGCAGTGGCATGTTCTGCTGCCATGGCTGATTTGATTTGGCCTTCACATGTTTTAAGAGTTTGAGATTTACGTTAAAAGCAAAATTGAATTCTACCTACAGCTATATATTGACATGCACAATCTCTCACCACAAAAAGAGGGGTTTAAAAAAAAAAAGTTTGTTTTTTTTTTTTTTCCTAGAAACAAATATTCAGTATGACTTATGCTGTAAGCACAAAGGACAGAGCTAAAGTGAAGACTACAGCCATAGCTCTCTGTTTCCTCTGACAGTTAATTTCCCAGATTTTTATGTGCTACTCATGATTATTTTCATGGAAGAAAAAATTCTGCCAAGCAGCCGTAAATCATATAGAATCATAGAATGATTTGGGTTGGAAGGGACCTTTAAAGATCATCTAGTCCAACCCCCCTGCCATGGACAGGGACATCTTCTTCTAGACCACGTTGCTCAAAGCCCCCTCCCACCTGACCTTGAACATTTCCAGGGATGGGACATCCACAACTTCCTTGGGCAACATAGTCCAGTGCCTCACCACCCTCATCATAAAAAAAAAATTCTTCCTAATGTCCAATTCAAATTTACCCTCTTTCCGTTAGAAACCATTGTCCCTTGACTTGTCACTACAGGCCTTGGTAAAAATAAAAAAAATAAATTAAAATAAAAAAATAAAATAAACTAATTCGAGCCTGCACTATGGTTCTTAATGAACATTTATTGCAATTAAAGAAAGACAGCAAACAATTGCCATAGAAGTGTTTTCTTGTTAGCTTGAATTTCTTGTAATTACCAACATACAATATTTTTATTAACACACATGGGGAAGGATTTATTGTTCTTTTGAAAACAAACACCCAACTCAAAAAAGTTTAGTACAAACTGAGAACAAAATGCAAGTGAACACACTTGTTACTATGCAAACAAGGAATGTGAGGGGAAAAAAAATTGCTATGAGCAATTAGAGAGGGTGAACTGAATGGAAACTGTAATCTAAGGTCAACTGTAGTTGCTGTTCCCAACAGATACTAGCAGATTACTAATTTTGAAGATAAATTTTATAGTCCTTATTCCGTAGGAAAGCTGGCTGACAGTATAAACTATAAACAAGTATGTGACTGTCTATGAGCAACATATTAGGTTATCAAACACAGTTATGCAGGATTAACAGAAATGACAGTTTTATTGATTTTTACTTTTTTCAAAGTACATGCCAAAATTGAAATCAAGTATTGAACCATATCATTTTTCAGTAGTGCTTATGTTACATTTATCAGAATTTTTGTTACTTCTGAAATATTCACGAAGCTGAGATACGTTAAAAATATGTGCCTTCACCACTAATTGAGAATCTCAAGTAATCTCAAGTAATCACTACTTGAGAACTCATCTCAAACTTTATTTAAAACAACTATTCTAAGAATTTTATACAGGAAAATAAGTGAAAATTCCTCTAAAATACAAACAGTTAATCCAGCTGACCCATGTACGTGACTCAAGAGCTAGGTGCTGACTGCATGAATGTGGACTGTCGTTTCTGCCTGTATCCATCAGAATCGACTCTTCAACAGTTTATAACTTTCATTGCACATACATGCTATAACAGAACTGCAGAGCATTTCCCCGGGAGTTCAAGACTTAATGTCGGGGTGGGGAGGAGGGGGGGGAAGGGAAAACAACAAACCAAACAAAAACCCCCACAAAAGGCACATCTGCAGTACACTTTTTTTATCCATCAGTTCCAAGCAGTGTTGGTCAGTCACAGCATCTTTGCTGAGCGGAAAGCACCGGAGTCATCACACATGCATACTGAGTCTATCATGCAATCTAGACTATAAAACAGAAAGGATAAAACTTTTCCCCCCCCCCTCAAAATTCACATCATTTTTGCAATATTTGAATTGAGACTTTTCACTAGTTACAGACACCTCCCACAAATAAAAGCTTTTTTTTTTTTAAGCTGGCATATTTAGGATGTATAAACATAATTCTGTTTTGAGATAAGCATTTACAAAAACAAAAAATATTTCTGACTGACCTTTACATTGCCTTTAAACGCCTCTGTTTCCCAGGATAAGCCAAGTGTCCCAATAAGAGGCAAGTGCTTCGTATTATCCTTTAAGCTTACAACTGTGAGCCTCAAATATCCATTTGCAATGTCACCTGAAAATATTAACAATATATAACATTATACTACTACAAATCAAACTAAGCCCAAGTACACTGTAAATGTTCCTTCTGCTTTTCTCCATGTATTTAATTTCCTCCCACTCACCAATAAGGAACCCTGACATACAACAATATCTAGATATCAAGCACATTATAGGGAATTTAAGTTGCAGTTCAGGGCTTTAGTTCTGTGATACATAGTAGAAGCAGCAGCTAAAAATATTTGGTATATTTGAGTATAAAAATCCGAATGCCACCTAAATGATTTATGCAAGATGCAAGCAGCAAATTCCATGTTCTGTATTTTAAATTTCATGCCACCAGTGCCTTCGTCAGTGCCCACTCCCCAAGAGACAAGCTCAACACATAACATATGAAATAAAATACGAGATACCTACCCCCCTTTCTTTTTTTTAAGTCTCTCTGCTCTGTCTGGTAACTCAAATAACTCTATACAACAGGGTATAAGGATAACTATCAGTCCTCCCTGGAAAGGATATTGCATCATTTAAACTGACAAGCAGTATGCCTATATCAAGGTTTTAAATTATGGATTTGTTCATTTTTTAAATAGCTTTCCAAAGGCCCACTTTCATTTTTTGACAGAATTATTAAGATTTTTTTGTGGCTTTTTTTTTTTATTATTTTATTACTACACATAACCATATTTCTTTGGTATGTCTTCCTCTCCCCCCAGAAGAGATCAACTTTTTTAAATTGTTCTTTTTTCCCTTGCTATTGTAGGAGGAAAGTTAACCAAGGAGTCCAACAGTCTAATTATAATTTGGGGTACATCATAACAAGCAAGATCTCTGACTAGAAAAAAAAAAAAAAAAGGCATCACATTGTGACACAAGCAGACTTCTTAGTAGGATATTCCTTAAACAAATTTCCTTGAACAAGAGATAGTCTCTTAAAAGAGCAAGTGAAAGCCCTAGAGACCTCAAAGAAAAAAAAAATTAAAAAAAAAAGAAAGGAATGGAGCTAAGTATCTAGCACTTGCAAGAGACAGAGAGGAAGAGAGAGAAGGAATACCCAGGAAAATACTGCTTGCCAGGATCCAGCAGCAGGCCCTGGATGGTAAGAGGATAACTGAAGGGGCTTGTAGAGGTTTTAGACGCAAGTGGCAAAAGTGAAAAAAGAGAGAAGTGTTTTGCTTGTGCTTCTCCTTCAATCAAGCCCAAGTATCAGCATGAGGCTGAAGACAGAAGCAGCAATATCAGAAAGGCTAGCTTTGAGTTAAAAAGCTGAATCCTGTGTGCAGGAGCAGCAAAAGCCTTTGCCTGGTGGCTGCTGAAGGCAGACAGCTGGAGGCGCAGTGACAGAGAAAGAGAGCCCGCAGTTTACCATAGAAGCCAGAAAACTTCTCTGAATTGGTACTGTGGGGCCAAGCAACTCCCAAGAGATGCTTGGCCACAAACCAACGCTGGGAAGACATCACTCATAAGCAGGGAGTTCAAAGAATACTTACTGTGTGGAGGAAGCAGCCCAATGCATGACAGAGGACAGAAGCGGCAGGTTTCAGGACAGACACTGTCTGGAACAGGAGTGTGAATACAGTGAAACCAACACGGCTTTGCTCAGGAATTTTTTTGTATGGTTGAAGGAAAATGTGTCACTCCAGACAGTGATACCCACTGTCCTTGCAGTGAAGTCCCAGAGAACTCAGTGAAGAAAACGTAAGCAGAATTCACTTTCAGGATCCAGCTCAAAGTGCAAAAAAGGCTATTAGGTTGATACCTACCCAAATGGTTCAGTTCCAAACCTCAGGAAATCAAATTCAATGACAAGATTTCATTCAAGATAAAAATATTTCAGATAAATAGTCAAGCTTTACTGAGTTAACATTGAAAGCCCTCATTTAAAGTTGAGCTTTTATACAAGACACTTTAAACAACACCAGTCAACAACCACTTTTTCCAAAGGACTATTCAGTTACCTGCAATTCAGGTTTGAATGGAAGCAGCTATTGCTCTCACTCATTCAAAACAAATGGAAGTTTTATTGGAATAAAACCAGATTAAAAAACCCATACTACTAACAAATTAATGAAGCCTAAGCTATCACTACTATTGCATGGCATTAATAACACAAACTGCTGCATTCTAGATAGGTCACCTGGCTCAGGTGCAAGTTATAAATCCCCTGTTGCAGTTACATCTTAACTTTAAGCCAGAATGGAAATAAGAGACACAGGTCAGGAACCTGAAGGCTAATTATTCATGCATTAGTTAATCCAGTCTTTATAATTATTTTTTTAAAATATAGAAGATCCATTGCAGTCCTTATATCCAGAAGAAAGAAAAAGTATGCCTAGAAATCAGCAAGAACCTGAAGTGCTAAGTACTGAAATCCCCCCTTCCTCATCCCAGCCAGATGATAAAAGGAAATTAAAAGCAGAGCAAGCTATGTTAAACATACCAAGGGAAACACAGAGGAAACAAATTGGACAGAGCTTTCTTCAGCCTAATCTAGAATTTGTTTCTTTGCCCCCTTATAATATCTATAGTCCAGAGTTTATGCAAGACATGTATAACAGCAAAGAAGCCCTTTAATCACTGTAGGTTATAGCGAACAAATATTTCCAAATAAAGGGAATACCAATATAGAGAACATACATCATGTAGACAAACCTCAGAGGAAAGAAACAAATAGCCCTGCAATTCAAAGGCACTTATTTTAGCTAAAAGGCAAGCGAGTTTGTTTTGCTAACCAAGCCTTTGTTGCAAGTTGTAATTTGATCATTATTTTCACAGGAAGGCTGCGTTTAACGCTAGTTCTGGTGGCAATAACCAGCCTCATCATGCTGAAACGGTCATTTAAACTACAAATCAACCTTCAAGGTCAAGCAAAAACATTTCAAATACATGATGTGATATTTTACAAACAAATCTTAAGAGGTCTCTAAACACACAAAAATCACCCCATTACGTTTTGCAGGCAGAACACATTTACTTACATCAACACGGACTAACTCTGAAAAGCCAAGCTTAGACTACCATATAGCTACAAAGCTATGCTTAAAAAGTGGAAAACCTAGGTAAATACATTTCAAGAAAGTTTATTAAAAAGCTAGATGGAGTATTCATGGCTTCTATGAGTCATATGAAAAGCCTGTCACAGCTTCTTGAAAACAAGAAAAGTTTTCTAGTACCTTCAATTCAATTTGAAAGTATTTAGCATATTCACCCTAGAGTATCTGTCAACAAGACCATATTACCAATTCTTTTTAAATGGAAGGAGCATAAAATAAAATACTAAAAGACAGACAAAACACAGTGGCAAAACAGCTAGTTACTGCACTGCAAGTATTAACAACAGAAAAAAAAAAAAAGATCTGAAGCCATATATTCTCCATCCACTTGGTTCAATGAAGTGTGATATAACTTTTTTAATTTAATGTTAAGAATTTTGCAGAAAGAATTGAAAATAGAGCAATAAAATGAAGAACAACATTAATGAACACTAACAAAAAGCAGACAAATACAAAACTAAATGTTAACAAATCAGTTATTCTGCAGAATAAGAAATGGACATTCCCTGGTAACCCAGGAGTGTCTACCGCTTCCTAATGGAAACAAATAAATAAGTAAAACCCCAGTATAATAGCTGACAACTGATCTGTGTCTCAGGTTGTGGAAACTGCCATTGGCATGTCACATCAATGATTTAAAATAATTCTGGATTGAGTAGAAAATCTTAAGAAATAGAAAGCCTTCTCATGATGTTGGAGAACTCCATGCTTCAGCGCGCTCCCAGAAAATGGGACAAAGAGTGCCATTAGAATGGAGTCTAAACAAAAAACTGCAAACCATCAAATACAACCAGCTTGGACAAACCTATACTCCTGGCCACATTCAGGAACACCATGTTTACCAGAAAGACCAAAGTGAACAACAAATTACCGTGAAGATATGTAACAGCAGACAGCCATAAGCTGCCTCACTATATCATTTTTGAACACACATTATGGAGGAAAGCAAGCATTTTCCAAAAGGAATTACTGTGCAAGTACGTGGAAGGGAGTAATGAGAAATGAGCTTATTGCCTGCAGAACCACAGCTTCAGCTGGCTGGTGTCCTGTGAGGGAAGAATCAGGCGGCTGTCACACAGCTAAAGGACACAAAGCTGAAGCAGTTCAAAAAACAATCGTGATCATAAAACAGATTCTCTAACTAGCAAAGTGAGATGGCATCACAACTGTAGCTCCTGGACATTTGCTAAAATTTGCATAAACATCAGATTAACAGAAGTAGCTTCTAAGCGTCAAAAAAGTGATACCAACAAAGAAAGCATGCTACATACTGCTTTCTCTTGTACAACTGTATTGCTAGGAGCATAAAATTTTCATTTTAGAAAACAAAACATGACATTCACCTAGAAAAAGAAAAACAAACCCTAAACCAAAAAGCCAACCCTCTGGTCAATTTACAGAAGAAAATTTTGTGGGGTTTTTGAGGGTATAAAGAAGACTCCTGTATTGAACAGCACCTCAGGAGAGATTTCTATTGCTACATGGATAGAATTTCACTGAAGTTTTACCCTTTTAAGTATTCCTTTATTTCAAGCTTACAGCTTTTTGGGAATCTGAAAACATGTATGTTTCAAATTCAAAGGATTACAACACTCCACACTGTGCACAAGGCTACAGTCTAAATGACAGTCCTTGGAGTCATCAAATACACATTTTTAAAAAAAAAAAAAAAAAAAAAAAAAAAGACGTCATGAGGAAGTTTGTTCTAACACCGTAAAAGCACTCAAGCCTGATAACAGTGCCCTCTACTGTCTTCATTAAAAACAGTATTTTCTCAAATCGACAGAAGGCTCATTAGTACTGTTATCAGATAAATACTGGGGAGCAAGAATTAATTTACAGTGTTTAATTTTTTAATTTTAAGTTTAATATTTTAATCTGTCTCTACTGATGAAAAGTTAGGTGTGTAGCTGCAGGCAGGGTTGTGTTGAAGTCCACCCAATATATTTTGCAAAACCCTACTGGAATTATTAAGTTGGGCTGTACTGGAACAACAAGAATAGCCAATCATGTATCATTAAAAGAAATTCTAATAATTGAAAAAAAGCACAGTCAAAAACAATCACTGAAATTGTTTATTACACAATGAAAGGATGTCAGAATAGGCAACCTTAAGCTGACCTAAACAAAAGCTATAAATTGTAAAGTTCACACTATCTTCTACAAATATATTTAAATATTCAATCTGTCAATGCACTTTAAGTATACTTGAGAAGAATTCTATGGAAACAGGTCTACAAAATGTATGGGGATAAACTCACTCTCCCTTATAGTATACAAGTGGAAGGAACATCAACCTGCACCAAAAGCTGTGCCACTGCATTATTAACTCATCACCGAACCAAATGAAAATATCCTGACAATCTGCAGAACCTGTATCTCGGGCCTGTCACTATGTCAATGTGACAGCAGGCAGACTTCATATAGAGCAAGCTTACACCACCACACAATGCAACATGCAAATATAAAGAAATCACACAATAAACAAAAAGATAGCTTACTCTTAAATATCCATTTCAATTTCTCCCCTTAAAACAGAGATACTGGATATAAGAGGGAAAACATAACAGCAGAGATCATTTTAAAATCAGGCATTACTGTGCTGTCAACTCTACCTTTTCTGCAGAAGAGGCTCTTGAATGTACCACACAGGTAGGTGCAGCTTCCACCGTGCATATCAAGATGTAGACTGTAATCATGCAGTCCATATTCTGGGTCAACATCATCCAACACGGGTTTATTAGGTGGAAGTGCATATTGACTTTAAAAATAATAATAGAATTAAGCAAAGGGGGAATGACTTAATAGAAAGAGATCTAGTAAATAGCCCTACACTCTCCTATCATCTTAGGAGAGGTTATAAGAGGGGAAAAAAAATTATTAGAAGATACAACTTTTCTTCTTTATTAATGCTTTTGATAACCAAGCATCTCTAGTTCATCATACTTCTTTTAAGCTGTCTAATACTTCTAATTAGCTGTCCAGCCTAGCCAAAGGTACTTTAAAAGGTACATTCATTAAACTCCAAAATACAGACTTGTTTACGCACGCTAAAAAGAAAAAAAAAAAAAGCCAACTAGCTACAGGTTTCTCTGGAAGAGCAGTTATTGAATAATTTTGTGTGTACTAACCTAAAAGAGAAACTACTGTACATAAATGACAAGAAGAGCCCAAATCCCAGAGGCAACTGAGCAGCTCCTAGATAGGATCCTATTTGGTAGTAAGGGAGACAGTGTTAAATTTTACATTCTGTGTGAGAAGAGCCACGCTACGTTACAGCGGACACATGAGATTACCAGTAGATAAAACAGTATCGGAGCAGAGAGCTGAGGGGGTACATTGAGGAGAAAACAAATACCCAAAAATCATCCTCTAAAGCTAAAAACCTCCATCTTTTTAAACGGTTTACAGTGTATAAACAGATACTATATTATACACTGCAATATACACATATACACAAATACTTCATAGGAAATCCAGCTATTTTTTCCAACAGGACTGTATGATAAATGCAGGCACCTTACCAGTTTACTAGAATTTTTTCTTCCCTCTTACACAGATAAAGATTATTTTCCTACTTCCTAAAACGTCTCCCTCTTTTCTAGGTCTTTCAGATAGGAAGAGGGAATAAAAAGACTGCTTATGAAAAGGGCGAAAATATGGGCAGCGTATTTCTAACTTTGTCAATACAGCAAGCACCAGTACACTTGTATGACTAAATTATCTCCTTAATAGCATAACAATGGCAACATTTTAATATGAAAATACTTCCACAGCTTTGTATATAGTTACCATAACTGTTGTTTATATTAAGCAAGAATACTTAATTACTGCCTACATATAAACCTCTTACCAGCAGCCAATTTTAACTGTAAGACTCAAAGCTTTATTCAAAAGGTTATCTTTATTACCCACAAAGGAGAAACCAAAACTTACACAGTAGCAGAACCCAAAGTGCTTCTCTGAAGAAGTTGATGATAATGAAGACTCGCCATAACAAAAGCAATTTCATTTTTCTCCTGAAAAGTTAATTAAAGTAAATTTATTTTCATATGGAAATACTTTTTTTCACAAGGTCTTCCTGAGCATTAAAATTCATAGATAAATGCTGCTGCTTATTACTCTGCCAGTTACTGTAATAATGTTGATAATGACTTGCTTTAACACGTGGACTCCTCTAACTACTACTGTATTTTCACAATAATACAGAATATATGTAAAAGATCGCAGCATTTCTGTATTATGGGGGAAGGGCAAAAGTTATCAACAGCATTCCATGAATTGTACTTCTCTAGCTTCTACTTACCACTTTAAAAATGGACACCTAAAAAGAGTCCAACTGGCCTTACACCCAGCTACTAAATACCTAAGCATCAAGCTTATTTTCATATGTAAGGAACTATTTGCAAAGAGGGAATCATCACTGAGGAATACAGAGCTATTCAATAGAAATAGTGACTTTCAAATAAAACCCCAGATGTCTTCACCAGATGACATACCCTTGAGAAAAGACATACCTTGTACAGGCCCTCTATAGCTCAAAGAAAACTTCAGAGCTCAATGTGACAACTAAACAGAGCCAAAGGTATCTATCTACTTCAAGAACACAGAATACTAGGATTTCAACTCTTTTTTTTTTTTTTTAAAGAAAAATGCATTTCTAAGTCCTACATTCGCAAACACACAAGTCAATAGCAAAATTATTCACAGCCAGCAGCCTATTACTGTCCTGAAAAGTGGGCAACTATTGTTTTCATCTCTGGGTTACCAAACAGAAAATGACATGCCCTACTTAAACTTTTTTTTTTTTTTAGATACTCCTGCAATAGATACAATGCAAAATTACAGCTAAAAAAAGATATGACAGAGATTTATCACGCACATAGAATCTCTCAGTCTTTCTCTGTCCAAATACCAGAAAGCCCACATAACCTGTCCTTAGTTGTCGAAACTACTAGCATCATCAATTTCTGTTACACAGCTAAGCTAAGACATGTGGCATTTAAAATTATTACACCCATCTACAGTTAACTGCCTAATGCTACTCTGCCCACATAGGGAATAATAACAGCTGTTCAGAAAAGTAAGCAGGAAAAATATACTAGAGTGAGGCACTCCATGCTTAACAACTTTGTGGAACTTAGTTATGGTTGAACCATTTCCAGGTGCTGAAAGGGTTCTCTTTCCAAGCACGGGAAGGGGTAACATGCTAGCAAGACCACAGGGACACCAAACTGCTAAACTTCTGAAGATACAAAAGAAACGTCTGTTCGCTTATCGGAGTTTTTCATAGAGACAACCTGTAATAGGCTCATGCGTGTCAGCCAGCCTCAGGTTTTCTAAGAAATGGACGCCTCTAAGGAAGAGTGAAACAAATATTCCTTCTGCAGTTTTAAACAATTCCTCTGGTGATTGTGCGCATTTGAGGCAGCAAGAGTTTTCAGCTGGAAATGAGCCACAACTTAGAGCAACTGTTCACAGGCTCCCTGAGGCAAGTTCTTTGCCAGTGCCAAATACTCTAAGTCTAACTCATTAACATGGCTCGGGGAGGGCTGCCACCTCTGAATTCAGTCCAAGAGCAGAACACCTGAGACAGACTTCCATACCACCCAACCATACACAGCTTCAGGCAGACACCTGGGTGCCAGCGCATTCAGTGCAAAGATGCAGATTCCTTTAGAGAAGTCCACTTCAGATGTTTTGTACTGCCTTCTAAAGACATCCATCTCCACACACAGCCTACAGAGACTAACCCTTTAACTTAGACCCTTAAAACCAAAAACTGAATATTCCCAAAAGGGCACGATTTACAGTGTTCCTCCTGCTAGAGCACGATACAACTACCTGGTGATGTAGATTAAAGGAAACAAGTAGCAAAGTTGCCTTGTGGGAATTCATCACTTTGAGTGATGGGGACAGGGCAAGGCATAAGTCAGGGGAAGAAGCACATCTCTCCTCAAAACGTTCTATTTAAAATGTCTTTAGGATATCAAACTTTGGCGTGTGAAGACTGCAAAATAAATACAATAAAACACAGAAATAAGATCAGTACAGTATCTAATACACTACGATACATAACTGTTCTCTTAATTAGAAGTGGATTTTTTTTGAAAATTAGATACTTCTGCAACAGCTCTTTAGAATACAATAAATAGGGACTAGCTGTCCCTACTTTTATTTTCTTGTTGTTTGTTTAGACAAGATCTTTCAAAATCCAAAGAAAAAAAAAGGAAGACAAAAAAAAAAAAAGAGAAACCCCAAAAACTCCCAAAATCCCAAACTACAAGGCAAAATAATCTGTTTCTTCAAGTCATAATACAACATTGAAACAAAATGTTATCTTACCTTCCAAAGTCCTACTAAAAGTCCTGGATTGAGACCGAAGAGCTGGACAAGTTTATCGGCACCAAGTGCTACACTGCTTTCAGTCAGGTTAGCAAGATGGTATTCAGCAATTAAGGAACGTCGACGAGGTCTTTGAAAAGAACATACACAATGTAGCAACAAGACTGTGTCTCCTTATTTGTGTAAAAGTTCAGCCTAATTTCACTTTTAACTCTGAAGTCTGACCAACAGCACAGGATGAAAACGGTTTTAAAGGCATTCAGCATGCATAGCCATAAACTTCTGAACAACTACAGCATACTAGCAGGATCTCAAAACCCAACAAAAAAAGAAACAAAAGCCACCATAGGATGGCTATAGGATACTACTTAAAAAAGAAGAACATGTATGTTTACCCAATATTTCAAAACAGCTACAGAATTACTTTATAATTTGTTTTTAATACTATGTTGGTACTAGATGGAATCACTGAACATTTTTCAGTATGAAGCAAGCTACTAAAAAGCTAAATTCTTCTTCCACGGAAACAAAATTCCAAGAAAAAGATCAAACTGTACATATAATAAGTTAAAAGCTTCTGTTAAAGGAAGCTTTCCCTTTTTAGAAAATAATTTCTAGATTTTGCCTGTAATTGAAGCAATTTAGCTCCATGATACCCTTTAACTAAAGTTCATACTTCGTAAGCGTTCTTATTGGCTAACGATGCATAAAAAAGAGCAGAAAGCGGAGTCTGTGTTGCCTATTCAGAATGGAGAAATAACTCTTTCTAAAACCCTTCATAGACTTAGGCTCTTATTATATTCAAAATTGTTCCTAGATTTGCCAATAGCATCACAGTAGTATCACCTACCACCGCACACTGCTAGGGAGGCAGCAACTGACAAGAACTTCGTCACATTACCTTCAACTGTAAGATTTGGGGCAGGGATGGGACATCAACCCTCTCCCTCTAAGTCAGTCAGGCTGGTATAAATACAGAGACTTTCCTAAAGTCCCTGGCACTAGGTCCTTATATTCTTAACATTCTGAGTAACATACTGATATTTGTGAAATCATTACCTTCACGTATATTCACAAGCTCTAACAACTTATGATTCTGTGAAATAAATACACTAACTGCCTGCAAATTTTTACTATTTTCTACATATGAGTCATCATCTTGGTGAAACAACTACATTTCCCACACAATTTGACTGCAAGATTGTTTAGCTGACTTCACACAAAGGGCTTCTCTTTATTATTTTTTTTTTTAGGTGAGTACTTTGCTTCTGCTTGAGGAACCATGTTTTTTGTAGGTGAACAATTCTCTCTTTTTCAGAGCTCTACTGCTAGGGGTTTTGTGTAAGAGGGATACAGATTATACTGCATATAGTAAAACAATACATAAGAGAGACATGTGGAAAACTCCTTGACAGCAACCAAATACATACATACCTCAAATACACACATTTAATTTAAACATCTTTTCTGAGAATATAATGCCAGAAAAATATTGTACACGCTTAAGTTACAAAATAACAGCTATCCCACATTGTGCTGTAGACTACTTTTTTATATGAATGTACTTATACTGTACTTGCTGCCAAACCCCAAGTTCCCTAAATTCACATACACATCTAACAAACAGAAAAAAAAAGTAAAATGTTAATAACACAGATTACCTGATTGTAGCTACGTAAACATTTATCAACTGTTCCAATCCAAATGTCTCTCATTAAATTTTGCTAGATTTGCATGCTTGTTGCATGGTCATTTCTATCTATGCCTTAGTTCAGCTTTCCAAGGCAGGACCTACCAGTCTGTATCTTGCATGCCAGTAGCTACATTAACCTATGAATTAATGCCATAGCTTGCTGGATTATATCCGTTCCTTGCTAAAAAGCTCTACCAGTGAAAAGAAGGACATAGGCTTTGAAAAAGATACTACAGAGAGGCTTTCTAAGAAAGAATTAACAAGTTAAGTCAAACCAAGGTCAGATTACTCCTACAGACACATTATCAACCAGCTACACCAGAAACCCCTCAAAAATCCTATGTTAAAACTCACCCATTCTTGCTGGGATCTCTGCTTTGGTCAGGAAGCAATGGCGTAACTCCAAATAGTTTTAAGGCTGACAGGATGTCTAAGCATGGCCAATTTGTACTATACCATAGTATAGTAACAGATGTGTCCTTAAATGACAGGTTTGCCTTCTCCATTATATGCTCCTTTCCATTTTTGTCCTTTAGAACAATTATCCAACTCAAGCCAGAGGCTCTGTTATTTAGGAATTGAGAGGGAAGAGGGGTGTTAAAAAAAATAGATTCCCAAAGTGACAAAACCTAAACTATGCTTCCAACAGAATTCTTAAATTTCTACTAACCGCTACTTATGTTTCTCAGGCTAGGTCATTTAGAGGCCATCATTGTATCTTTCCATTATAATATATATTTTGTAGCTCCATTTCCATATCCCCCCAGCATTTCCAAAGCCATTAATATTCCGTACATTGTTCTCAAGTAAACATTTTTTTGTGACAAGGCATTGCTTACTTGATAGCTTCTTTGTTTTTACATGGAAGACCTGTATAAGGATCTACAGGTTTAACAAGTCGCATTACTCTAGTTTTGACAGCAGCTATTTGTTTGAAGATGTATTCTTTCTTCCAGTACCCAGGCTTTCTATCATGTAGAGCAGCACAGTCCAAGGAAACAGTCTCTGTTTGTTCAGACGTCATTTTCCAAATTGTCCTTTTTGGTCGAAAACAACTGGAATAGATTCTCAGCCAGATTCCACTGAAAACAAAAACAGAATAAACAGGAAAACCACATGAATTTCAAGAATAATTACTTAATTATTCTTATACGCATGTCTCAGCTACCACTGAGCATAATGTTAGCAGAAAAACATAAAGTCCTAGATTATCATCAAACTGGGTTTAATCTAAATCTAATTTTACAGAAGACCAGAAACTGTAGCCTCCTACATACTAGTCAAGAAAATTCAAAGGCACAGTTTTACACCTTTCCCCCATTTTGATCTTCCAACAACTCATGTGAGGTCAGTTGCCCTGGTGCAAACACGAAGGCTCAGGAACCAAAAGATGCTAGATGTCAGCATTTGTCATGGGCTTACTAGGTTATCTCAAGGAATATGGAATCTCTGAACACATTTCTTGTTCTGGATTACACATACCAAATGAGATCTACTTACAACTTTCTGCTCTACGACAGGGGGGAAAAAAAAGGCGAGGGGGGAGTTATTCAGTTAATTCTTACAATATGACAGTAAGGTTGATAAACATCTCAACTACATATACACAAAATGGTTGACTAGTGCTCTAGAAAGTAGGATCATCAGATATTGGGAACCTCATGCTGTTTTACGCCTCTCAAGAGCACACTAGAGTACGTGTTTTTTAAAGGCCTCCCTTCCCTTTATGCTGCTACTTCTTTCACTGATTTTAAAATCTGAAGCAGATTTAAAAAAAAAAAATACAAAACAAAACCCAACAACAAAACAAAACAGTACATATCTCAGAGAAAGCTACCAGGAGGAAACAAAGAAAAGGTAAGTCTTGTCTGTCTGCCTGAAAATATAGGATCCAGGATGAAGCTCAGAGACAGCATAGCCATACTCACCGACTTAAATGAAAACTGATTAAGGTTAAGCAGTTACTTTTGAAGATTCCACCCCAAAAACAATGACGAATCCTCCTCACACAAAATCAGCTAGTGGAAAAAGTGTTTTAATACCTCTTACTCAGCAAAGACAATCTGGACCTCTCAAGTTTCTCACACAGATCCAGCTGAAAGTGGGGTGGAAGAGGACAATTAGAATCACCTACGTTTGGTGGTAGTACCACTGTCATATCAATCCCTTCTGCACTATCTTTTGAAAAGCTCAGAGAAGACATGTCTTTTTGAAGAGATCAAAGAAACATGAAACAGGAGTGATGGGTTCATCTCTTTCCTGTTAGGAAAAATATGAGGTCACATTTCCACCCCCAACACCGCAGTATCTCTAGGACAGTTCAGGGAATATTGAGTACAAGAAGTTACAAGAATACAAGCAACAAATTGTGAATAAAGGTTTCCAATAAGTTTTCTAATTTTAAAGTGCTAGCCAGACAGTCTACACAACTGCACTAAAGAAAATTAATAGCAACAGAAACAAATTCTCAAGAGAAAGTCTCTACCATTTATCAGCAAGATTACCGTTACCACTCCTCACTTATCCCCAGGCAAACTTACACTAACGTGCTTTGTAATGCATTTTTTACCTCCTTAAAGCACTAAAGTATTCAAGGACTGAATCCATCCCACGCTGCCTTCTACCCATGAAAACCACTCTCACTTCATCACCTGCTGAGAATAAGTCCCCACACGCCCGGAGCCAGGCTCTTTGTTACTGATGCAAACATACTCAGGAATTTTGCACAAACCATCCAGCCTGCTGCTCTGCAGATATATGTACAATTTCCCACAGCCATTTTTTGACTCAAAGCTGTTAAAAACACACAGACCCATAAGCTTCTATGACTGGTTAAAGGGGGGTTCACAGTCAACATGAGCTTCCAACTTTCCTTTCACCAAAACGGGATGGGGTTAGGGGGAGGCACAACAGGAAGAACAATCCCATAAGTAAAACAAAGATTTAAGATTTAATTTTGAGACCAGAAAAGACAAGACAATCCAGTTATCAGATAGTATAAAACACTTCTGATGGTGGGAGGAAATTCTTATTTAACTCCAAAGCAGCTCAGAGTTGTGGGATGATGAAAACAGAGGAGAGATATCCTTGACACACCATCATTGGGGGAAATTGAGCCATGTATCATCCAACTGATCTTAATCAACCGAAAAAGTCCAGTAAGATATCTTCCTATAACCCTCTCCTGATAGTTAGAAACCCCTTCCCAAGACAGACATCTTTTCTTTTATGGGGAGAGATAGTCAGCATCTGGTTGCACAATGCTGAAAAGACAGGGGTAGTAGTAGGCATTTCCTGCATTCCGAAGGTACAGTCTCAGGCAATGTAAGTTGAATGAAGACAGTCTTGCCACCAACACCTACCGCCCTTTCTCCTCAGTTACTATTGCTTCTTCCTTTCCCAAAGCAGCATTGTGCAAGCAGATAAGAAATCAGTTCAAAAAGGTCAAAAATTCAGTCAGTGCAGGGAGGAGGAGGAGAGAAAAAGGGGGACTTGGAATCACAAGCTTTTACGCAAGTATCACTGTCCCTTCATCTTCAACTTAAGAATTCAGGGTAGACAAATCAAAAAGGCATCCAACAGAGAAGTATGAATTCGTCTCTTTCACAGCAGAATACGTGCCACTTTTGCCTCAAAGTATTAAGTATAATATTCATCTTAAGGCCTCTTATTGGATGTCGTTACAAGCCAACCCAACCTCTTACTGCTAACTCAAATGCCAGAATCAGACACGCGCCATTGTCAGTCATCACTTCACCACAATAGCAAAAAGATCTTCCCCTGTGCTTTTGCTTCTCACTTCCTCTCATAAAAGCACTTTCTGCTGGTGATCAAAACCCTCAGGCTTTCAGCCAGACCATCTATACAAGCTTCTCACACTACATGACAGGAAGGCTGGAATAATGCCACATGCTGGGGTGGAGGAGGTACAGAAAGGAGGGTCAGAAACATTTTCCTGCCTTCAGCAGTTACATTGAAGACATCAGTGTCAAGGAACTGTTAAAGCACAGACATTATCTGAAGAGCCCAAAGACAAAGCACAGCATTAGGCAGCACAGATATATCATAATGAAAGACTGATGGTTCTGTTGCACCAAGGACAGCATCCTGTACAACTGGGACAGCAGAAATATCCTCAAAAAAACACTCTGCCTAAAAACCAAGATCAGATTTGTCACAGAGATATGCAGGGACTTCAATTAAAACCTATGTTAATTCACCAAAAGATTCAGGGACCCAAGAAGGTGCATTAAAATCCAGTGGGAAGAAGTGACCTAGTCCCATTGAACCAGTCAGTCTCCTAGATAAGGGGAAAGTAACTCCTCCTCGAATCCCATTTGTATGCCCATAGTAATCTCTGTCAAGATTAGAAAATGGAAAGACACATTGTTGAGATGAAGACAGATGAATCAGCTTCCCTTGAAGAGTCACAATGATTCTATCCTACCTTACTATCCTGAAGTGGAAAATGCATATTAAGATATATAACTTGTGCCAACTACGCAATTTTTATCTACACACACCTGCTGACAGCCTCAAAAAATAAATCTGGATTATGGCCTTCCCTTTAAATTCATTAGTTCTAAAGGTGTCAATGCCAATGTTAACTAATTCACTGCACAAGTTTTGGCAAATAAGTGAGAAATCTATGAATACCAGATGCAGCAACTTCCAATATAGGAAGAAACTTTCTCATTTAAACAACACTAATGCAGCAGAATCCTAGAAAAAAAATGATACCCAGACATCCTATTTATCATGTACCAACTACAGCTTCTCCCCTTGATCCTTGCACAAAATTATCGTGATACTGGTAGGAGCAATTCGTGAACTCTGTATAAGCAACCACTTACAAAAAATGTGTCAATATTTATCTTTGCCCCTTTTGGTTTTATTCAGAAGGCACCAAAATTTGACAGAAAGAGTAACAGATAAAACCCACTAGTGAATCACTTGACTAAATCAAGCCCTCTGCAAAAACCTCATGAAAGAGCTAAATAAGTAGAACTTCAAAACTATGAAAGCTATGACAATTCTACAAAGCTACTGGCTACACATCACTAAGAATTCCCTGAACCAAAAAGCCTGTGCAGGTGCATGTGAATATAAACAAATACATGCAAATTTTACAACAAAATAAATGCTAATAGCAACATTTCAAAACAATGTATTTCACTTTCACCTCATAACTTCCACTAAACTTAACAGGGCTTGCACAGCTAGAATTCCATACAACACGTTGTACTGTGAGCTATGCAGTACATTTTCAGCAGAGTAATTGCCAGTAGGTACATGCATCAGTGCTCTGGCATCAGTGAAACTAAATCAGAAAGACTCATAACTCAGATAAACTCAACTGCTGCACAATTAAGACTCGCACTTATGCTTCCCTCTTCCTTACTTGTCATTGGCCAGATGATAGAAGTGCTTATTCACACAACCAACACACAGTAGGGACACAGCATCCAAATAGGAAAATATCTTCATCAGCATTTCTGATGGCATGCTGGAAAACAAGAGAAAGAGAAATACCATTAGACTTGCCTGCAAACTCCAGAAATGACAATGCAAAGAATTTTAATCCCAAGCCAGAGCAAAACAAAAGATGGAAACTACAAGCTTGTAAATACACAAATCAAAACTCACCTGAAGAGTTAATGTGCAGTTTGAGTTCTCGTTTGTCTCTCTGATTGAAAACATTTGCTTAAAACAATTCACCACAACCTATTCAAGTGGCACTACACAATTACGTGAAAAGTTACAGGTTTATATTTTCAGTAGTTATCTTTAACCCTGTTTGACATAGAAGTACCTCATTCGACTTCAGTTTTTTGCTGCTTATACCATGATTTTAACACTTAGTCCATAACCACCAGCAACTGCCAGAACTGTGAATACTTGCTCTACTCCTGACTGTACGTGCTGTCAGGTCTCAGGATGTACCATGACAGAAATGTCTGAGTGAAACAGTGAGATCATGCTCTACCTCTGCAAATCTTCAAACCATGTGTGCTCAGGGGTCTCATACAGTTTTAATTTATGTCAACAGAAAGATGTGAACTTCAAAATAAGGCTGAGTGGCATCTTGAGAACATTAATGTTCGTGTGCATCTGTAAGGCTGTCTGAAATGCAGGTGTCAGCCTAAGTACAACAAGCACAATATAACGTGGAGATGAGCCACCATGATTTTTGTATTAAAAGACAGAAACCTCATACCCTTCAAGTAGTATCTGGAACTGCACAGAGGGTTTTTTTTAAAGATGTATTTTATACTCTAATTTTTTGGAGCATGATAGTATGGTAACATCAAAATCACCACTGAAAATACAAGCTGCTCTGAAAGTCAACACCTCAGCTGTGTCTCTTGTCGATATACTACAGTGTCATTTACAACACTTGCTGATTTATAATACTTGATTCCAGAGGCATAGAGCTTTCAAGCACAGAATGATAATAATGCCAATTCTCCAAGTTTTGCATTAAAACTCAGAATCTTAGTTGCACTAACAGAGGCAATCATGACAAAACTTGCAGTTATTATGGGAACTAACTCACAGTTTAAGCCAAAAGCAGTTAGTGTATTTATTCCAGAGAGAATTTAGAAAAGGTCCTTTAAGAAGCTGCAAATCAGCTAAAATAATATGCTTGATCTAGAATTCTCAACAGTAGTTTTTACAGTCATATTATTTTTTCTTTGAAAGAAGCTGATAGAAATTAATTGTTTTTTTTTTTTTCTTTTTTCTCTTGTCTTTCACACCAAACTAACAGCATATGGGACTGAACTGGCCATACAATGAAAAACAAAGAAATGACTACACAGGAAGTTACAAAATGTATAAAAAAAAACCCCTAATTAATCCTTCATGTAACATGTTCTTAGATGTGTTTTGTAGAAACAAAACAGATTTTGCAAAAAGAAAACAACTCACAGTTATATTGAAAGGGCCCTTTCATTGTCAAACATGGACGGAAACATTTACCTTGCAACAAATACGCAGCAGCGACTTTATTCCTTCCCCATCATCCCACTCCCACCATCCTAAACCTCTCTGTACAAAGCAATAAGCATCAAGAGAAACATCATAAATTTAATTCCAAACTGGCTTTTTTTGAAGTAACAGAGTAGCAATTTTTATTCTCAAGGAACATCACAGACCATGATTTGCAAAGGAGTTGCTGAACACTTTATATTATTTGGAAAACCTACACACTTCACATGAACTTCAAAAAGGAGGTGAGGGAAAACCATGCTTGAAAACATTAGAAGGTCAACATAGGACCACAAAGTAGGCCAGGAAAGGAAAATTTTCAACTCAGAACACCTGACATGGAAATCTCCAAGGTATGAACATAATAACTGTAAACAGTAAAAAGATGGCTTACAGTGTGCACTCTTACTCCTAAACTGAAGACATACTCACCTCTCAATACACAATCTAGGCTTTGGTTTCATGGAAGGCGTCAAACACAGACTTTTAATTCCAGCATTTACAGCTTCAGAACATTCCCCAGGCCTGGCAGCAAAGCTCCTTGACCTATTCCTAAAAAGGAAAAGTTGTTAGGAGTCACATCATCACAAAATGAAGAAATATGCATATTGTGCACAACTAGACACCACGTCTCAACTGAGACAGGTTTCAGGGAATATATCACATGGTAACTCATTATTATCAGTTCACAAATCTGAACAATTATTGTCAAGTTAAAATACCTGACACCAGGAAGAATATCAGATTTAAACTCACAGCTGTCTCTCCTATGATTAATTTCTCACAATAGTCAGAAGGAATATAGTGCCACACCACCAAATCAGTTTCAATCCAGTAGAGATTTATTAATATTAGACAGCTGCATCACTTTGGCCACCATAATCAAGCACCAGATAGGCCCCTGTAGTAAGTCCAACTCACTGATTAATCTTCTGTTTTGCAACATTACTCCAGAGGCATTTTTGAGCCATCCAACTTTGCTAAGCTATTAAAAAATAGCAAATAAAACAATACCTTGCAGTTTTAAGGTCAAAAACTGAGAAGGCTCAAAAAGAATTCCCTTGACTATGCAACAAAATCATATTTGAAACAAACTTGGAGTCTCATTTCAGATTTTCCCCTGATAAAATACTAGCAACTCTGCAGATCAGTGTTAGTTCAACAGGCAAGATGGGTATGAATGTTTTTATTGCTCATTAACATGTAACAATTTGGACACAAATTACTTTCTCTTCCTAAAAAAAGCAATTTTGCATATTTCTAACTCAAATTCTTCCAATCCAACTGTCCACGCATTTTTTTCGAAGTTTCCTCATAGTAAGAGCTTTGTAAGTTGTAATTACAAATACTATCATTAAACCACATAGAAATATTCAGATGGAATTTCAGTCTTAATCAAAACCTTACACTTCATACCCACTGATGCCACAGAGCAGGCAGAGCTCCCCATACACTCTGTTAGTGATGGTTTGTATTGCCAGATGACTTCCTAACACCTTTTCAATCCAACTCTGGGTTTCTAAGCAACCAATCGATGTTGGGGAAAAAAAAATAACATCTGATTTCAAAGTACACGGGTAGGCCATACACTTAATGCACGCTGTTCTTGATTAAGATTGGTTTACGCTCAAAGAAAACTAAAAGTCAGAAGAAAAGAACAACTCTGCCCTACATTGTCAACTGTGTTACGTGGAAAAAAAAAAAAATCCTGTAAGTAACTGGGAATTGTTAAAACCATAACACAAAAAGACACGCAGGATAGACTAACAAAATTAACAACTACAAAAAAGTAACTGTGTATCGAATACGCCCCGAAGGTCAAGCAAACGTTTTACTCGTGTATTATTATCAAGTAGTACACTTAGATGAGGAGATGCGCCTGTAATAAACTGCATTTTTCAAAAGCCATTAAAGGGACTTAGAGATACAAGTCCCATTCAACAGCAGCAGAACTACCACTTCTGTACCTTTGTGGGAAGCATGTACCAGGCTATTATGCCCTCTATCTATGCCAAAAGCACACAAAGATACCTAGTTTGGGCATACCTACACGGGCTCCAGGTACAGGAGTAATTCAGATCAGGAGCTGGATCCTGGATTTTGCAACACACTTTACCTGGTACAAGCATAACCTGCATTGCCTGTGTTCAGTCCTTCTTGCTCTCTTTTTAACCACTTCTTGCACCCCCCTCTTCTTCACTCCAGGAAGGAATTTCTGAAGAAAAATGTTGCCTACACATGCCTTGAAAACTTTGACATAGTATGTACCACTTTTGTAAGCTTCACTTCAAAAACAGTACTGGATTTTTGCATCTTCCAAAACAAAAACATTCTCAAGGTATGAAGAAACAACACTAAATCTATTGCAAAAACTATTTTTCAAGTATTGTGTGTGCTAAGATTTGAAATTAGTATTAACAAAGTGCTTTTACACCACATTGACAAAGCTTGCCTGCCCAAGTTAAAAATTGATGACAGCTGTTACTCTTCCTCTTTAGAGACTCCTAGTCTGAGATGCACTGGCTTAGAGGCACAACAACCTCAATTGCTATTTCATTAGCTTTCAATTTGTGAGAATCATTTTTTTACCGGTATTTTCACTTTCATACCCTGTAGTACTTGCAACGCGACTATTGGTTTTTTGCTGGTCAGGGAACAAATCTATTTCAAAGAACGTATAGAAAGTTGTAAGTAATGACAAAACCTGTCTGCTTCTCCAAATGTTAAAGTGCATCTGGGGATAAACAGAAATGACAGTATTGTTTTCACATCTGTTTTTTTTTTTTTCCTTAGCTAACAATTCCAAAGTCTTTTAAAAAGGTATTATCCATTCCATTTAGAGGCTAAAAAAAAGGGGGAAAATGAAAAAGCTATGAAACCCAGGGTTGTACAAATGGGGTAGCAGAAAAAAACCCTGCTTTCTCAACTTTGCTTCTAAGATTGGTGCTTTACATTTTTGGAAGCTGAACCTGTACTGTAAGAATTAAGCTAATCACACCCTCCACAATGAAATCGTCCCATTTATTACAAAGGCCTAGCTACCCTGATCATGTATACATATATATATACACATTAGCCACTAGCTAACTAGTACTTTGTAGACAGCCTACTGCTTAATAGACCTTATGACCTCCTCTAAGCTCAAGCACATACCCAAGTTCAAGTCCCACTACTCAGACTGTAACCAGCGCATTAAACCTAGGCCTTCCGTACACCTGGAAGCACCTGTGTTTCCTATCGCAAGGCACATCACCTCTACAAAGCCATTCTCCTCCACAAGGCCAGGGGAGGGAGAGGAGCGCCATGGCCATGACGGAGAAGGGCCCAGCTAGAAACCAGACCCGTGAGGCGGGTGGAAGGGGTTTCCTAGAGGAGCAATGGGAGTGAAGGAAAAAGAACAAAGCACCCCACACGGACAAGGTGGGAAAGACGAGCAGGCCGCTCCGGGGCGGCACAGCCCCGCTCCCCACTCGACGTCCCCCCCGGCAGCCTCTCCTCAGGCCGCGCAGGGAGACCCGTTACCTTGGCCCGCCGGCCCGAGGGGCGGCGACGGCTGCAGCAGCGGGGGTAAAAGGCCCGACCTCGGCGGCAGCGGAGGGAGCCGCCACCTCGGCTGCCGGGGCCTGGCGGTTGCCGTACAACCGCAGGGCCCGGCCGCGGCCCGTCGCCATGGCCAGCTCCGCGGCGGGACACCGACTTCGCGCCCGGAGCGGAGAGGGAGGAAGGAGGCAGCGCCACCTCCCACCTGGCGCGGCAGCGCCCAGCCCGGGAGGGGCTGGCGTCTGGGAGCGCTGCCCAGGGGGAGCCTGCGGGTGCCCGCCTCCCCGCAAGAATTGGCGTTCGCTCCTAAGAGGAAGTTTATTTTTAACTGGAGAGAAGGGACCCCGCCTCCCCTCAGCGGCTGCAACAGCCGCCGGAGCAAGCGCCGAACGCACCGGCGGAGCGAACCCGGGTTGGGACGGCCGTGACCGGTTGCCCGCGGGGGAAGGATGAGCGCCGCACTTCGCCCTGCCCGCCGCGGCGCGGCGCCGGCTTCCCGAGAGCTCCGGTGCGGGGGGCACGCAGAGCGTTAATACACCGGGGGACGGCGGCGACTCCCGCCGTGAGCCGCTGTCGGGAGCTGCGACAAGGCGTCCCGCCAGCCTCCCGCTCCGCAATGGAGCGCGGTCTTCTCAGTTAAAAAAAAAGAAAAAATGGAAAAAAATAAAAAACAGCTTAAAAAAAAAAAAAAAAAGAGTGACCGGGATGGCAGTCGCACGATGCCACGGGCAGCCCCCCGTTTCCCCGCTGCCGTTTAACGGCCTGCAGGCTCCCGCCCTGTGAGGGCGGGTGGCAGCGCTCGGCATGGCGGTCGCTGTAGTGATCTTGCCGGGAGCCGTTCCCAGCGGCGGGCGCAAGAGGGAGCCTGCTCAAACTACCGCTCCCAGGGCCCGTCGCTGCCGCCACCGCCTCTTCCCCTCCCCTCCGCCGCCGGGAGTTCCGCCGGGGCGACGGCGAGGGGCGGCCGTCGGCGGCCAAAGGGTAATGGGGGACCCTGACCTGGAGCGCCGGCCGCGGAGTCGCGCTCGGCTGCCCTGACTCTTCCCCGAGGGGTCCGAACTTTGCGTGTATCTCGGCTGAGCTCCTCCGTAGCTCGGTGAGGGTGCTGGGGAGCCGTGCCCCGGCATGCAGGGCGGCGGGCGGCTGCGGGCCTCCTTGGGGAGGTGGCTACTCGCCACCCCCGGCTGGGCCCTGTTGGGGCCGGGGCCCTGCCTGAGGTGGCGGCCCCAGCCCGCCCCGCCGCTCCGCTCCGCCCGGCAGAGTATCGGGACACAAGGCGGGGGGCTGAGGGGTGAAAAACCTGGCGATAATAGCAAATACGTGTCGGTGCAAAGGGGTCGGAAAGAAGAAACCGTGCTGTCGGCGGCTCAGAAAGGTAAGGCGGGCTGTGGTCCCTCCTGAGGGGGAACACCGGGCGCTGCTCAAAGGGGCTGGCACGGGGAAAATTACTGCTATGAGATTTTTAGATCTCCAGTACTCTACATTTAAAAAAAAAAAAAAGAAAAGAACCCCAACCCACAATTCTCAGAAAAACCACAACCCCTTTTCTTTTCCCATGGTGTTTGCAGCAATCGATGCGTTTCAGTGTATGTATTGCACAAGCAGAACAAAGTTATGTGGCTTCTTGCAGACAGCTCGTTGACCTAGCGTTTAGGTCACATCAGGGGTAAGATGTAGGAAGATGTAGTAGTTTCTCATTTCCGTTTCCAAAAGGAAAACCCATCACACGCAGCCTGCCTCGATGCTGTTAAAACAAGTTTACTTCCCGCAAAATTGTCAAAGCTCTGCACCTGGTACTAGTTTCGCCATAGGATGGCTGTCGCTTCGGTTGCTCTCATTCATTTCACTGAAAAGTAATTAGCCTCAGAAATTCTAAGTGCTTTGAAAAGGTTTATGAAAAACATCCTTGCCGATTAGAAGGCGGCAGGAAAAGTGGTTATTGACGTTTCCTTGGTAACTTGTACTTCACTGAAAGGCACGCTTTATCAGTGAAACAAGTCAGTAGTCTCTTTGCAAGTTCTCAAAAATATTTTGCAACAGAGAATCTCATATGACTTTTTTTTTGCAGTATGTGCTGACGCTTTTACTAGTACATTAGGTCAAAACTAATAGATAAAACCTAATCAGATAAACTGCAGTTGGTGGTCTCAATAAATCAAGTACATACTTTGGTCTAATGTCCCTCCTTTTTATTGTTCGTTTGATTGAGAATAAATAAAATCAGTCATTTTCCCTGTGTGCAATTTATAAGCTTACGCTTTTTTATTTTTACTTTTTCTTTCTTTGCATGAGAATTGCAATGATAGCGTTTATATGGTAGCTCGAATACTGCAGTGCTAAATACCTCATTATTTCTTAAAGAAACTAGCTCTCATGCTACATGAAAAGTAATAATTAGTGCTCTTCTGGGTCTTGAAAATACCTAGTAGGAAAATAGAAAGTAATAAGGCTTACTAGAGATATAAATATGCCCCGCACAACATAAAAGACATTCTGTGGTCTCTTTCTTTTAGTGATGAGGCATTATGGAAGCTGTTTTTGGAATTTTTTCTTCTGCCAAAATGCTACTTGAGCTGTAGACTAATATAAGAGCATTAATATAAGCTATGCAAGTCTTAACTATCCAAGGTTGTAACTTCTGCATTGTTTTCTGTCTATTTCAGTGAAAGAAGCTGGAAGAGACTTTACCTACTTTATTGTGGTGCTTGTTGGAATTGGTGTTACAGGTTATTTTTGAAAATTGTATTCTTTATCAGAAGGCGCTTTTCATTAATTCCATCTGGTTTGATTAGTTGTCATTCCATTTGCTGTTGTTTCTGTTACAGGTGGTTTGTTCTATGTGATTTTTAAAGAGCTATTCTCTTCTTCTAGTCCAAGTAAGATCTATGGAGATGCCTTGGAGAAATGCAGATCTCACCCTGAGGTTGGTTTTTGAACCTTAGTCATGAGTTTGTTTCCCAGTGGTTCCTGTCTCTCTTTGAGTCAAAAGTTTGCACAAGGAATCTCACAAGCAAAGCTACAGAAGGAAGCACATGGTGCTCAGCAGGCAAACACCAGCAGATCTGCTGATGCTTTTAGCTGGTCAGAGGTGGGTCAGCTCCAATTTGGAGCCTAAATTAGGACAAGTTAATGCAAGCACTGAGCCTGAGTAAATTAGCCTGCTAAAAACCAAGTTAAAGGAGTGTACCACAGCACAACTGATGCAAATAGAGTGTCTGCCCCTTCAGAGCATAAAGAAAGTCTTATATACATACCTGAGTGGCTACTAAATGTAGTACTTAGAGTTCTGCAGTCCAGGGAGACAACTGGTCTCACTTAAGTTTTGTAGGTCTAGCCTGGCTGCCTTTACTCAGTTGTTCTGTCAAGGTTCTGTCATTCTGCGAAGCACTGCATAAGTATTCAGGAATTTAAACTCTTCCTTTGAAACACGATTAACATTTCTGTGGCTGACTGGAAAAGAGAAAGAGAACAGTCATGTGATCACACAGTCGCATGAGATAGCTAGATGTAAACAACAATCCATCTAAAACTAAATTCTAAAAACTACTACTTCAGGCAAAACAAGAAGTGCATGGAATAGCTTTCAAACAAGATTGCCACAGATGCCACTGAGGATAACCTAGAAATGAAGTGACAAGTCGTCACGAAGATTGCTTTGGAGCAAATTTGTGGAATTAAAACAACTGTCCAGTATTTACACAGTTTAAAACTAGGTTAATTTGGTCTGGCATTACAGATCTGAAAAAAAAAAAACCCAAACAGAAAAATAATTGAGTTTCTTAAGTGGTAGTGGTTTTTAGATAACATGAAGGGGAACGCATTTGCATTTTAAACTTTGGAACATATTCTCTTGGAGGAGATATGAGCAAGTATTTAATGCTTTTTTCCCTTTTTACACAAAATGTCAGTAAAGTATAAAATAGACAGTAAGAAGGGAGATTAAAATGTCATAATCTCAGAGGACGGTACAAATGGAAGATACTAGTAGGATTTATTTCAGACATTTAATATGTGACAGTAAAAAAAGCACTGGAAAACAGAGGAATTTTCCTTACACTATCTTCTTTCATAAACTCTTCTATTCTTGACACATCAGACTTACAAGGGGCATTTTGTTGAAAGAAAACACATTCACAGCAGGGGTGTGAGCTGATACTGGAATATCTGTTTGAATGTGATACCTTCTGACAACTCAAACCTCTTCTCTCTTGTAGATAATTGGTGTTTTTGGTGAATCTATTAAAGGTTATGGGGAAGCAACAAGAAGAGGAAGACGACAGCTTGTCAGGTACCCTTTGGTGTTTGCCCCGTACAGACAGTAGTTTTTGCACAGCAAAAACATTTTGGGTCACATCAAAGCAAGTTAGGTCTATATTAATGAACTGTATGTGATGTACTGTCACTTTTGAGTGCAAATGAAAGCAGGTTTTTGTAGAACCTCTTGCGTGGCACATACCACTAAATACAGTGCATATGCAATATAAAACAGCAATTCTGAGTGCCTCAAAACAAGCAAAGGTCAGCACAGAAAGCATAGAGCTGATCTCTCCAAAAAAATAGGATGAGTCTGAAGAGAGTAGTACAGAGGCGTAGGCGTGTATCTGTGGAGCAGGGATCTGACTGAAGTGTACAGTCTGAAACCCTCAAATAGAGTGAAATTTTTCTGTGAAAAATTGGTTTTTTGAGAGTTTTTCTCCTTTCAAAGCAGTAATCCTTATCAGGCCAGAAAGAGCAGGTCTGACTGTACAGGTTGTAGTCACTGCAGTGATTATATTATGCCGAGCTGATCTGCAGTATTTGCGGCCTATTTATTATATTGCTTTTTGGTACTTGAGGCCACATCTCTACCATGTATTTAACAGAACATCTCTCACCTGAACCATTCATGAGCATGTCTGTTATTCTTCTTTTGAGGAAAGCAACAGAACTGATTATTACAAAATGTAAATCCTCCCTGCACTATAACCCAATAGGGGCTTTGTCTTTATTGGGTTCTTTGACTTGAGTTTATTCAAGGAGGTTTCGTGTAGGATGACACATAAGCCCAGGTACAGAACTTGAACCATGAAATTGAAATTTATTTTTTTTTCTCGAGGAAGGTGAATTTTACTGGTGGAAGTTTATCTTTTGACTAGACTCTGTGAAAAAGTGTTTAGAGTGGAGCTGCTAAACAAAAAGGATATGCACAAATGTTCTAAATATCTGTCTGTAAAATAAACTAGGTAAATAAGTGAATGTACTGTCAGCTTTCGTACTGTTTCATTTCTGTTATTTTGAAAGTCTAGTATTTCAAATAAATTGTTGAGCTGAGGATTTTGTAAGATTATAGCGTTTGTGTCTGCGGTGTAAGGATGACCTTAAATGTCTCAAAAATGTACAGATGTTATGTGTATGAACACTGAATGTGAATGTACTGCAGTAAGGCTCTTCATTCATCTTTGTTCTGTGTAACCCATCATGTCATTTTAAACTATATTAGAAGTTTAATTCACACAGTGTGTATCTGGGCATGATTGATGGAAATAAGAGCTTGGTAGTATGCAGCAGTTAGTAATTTCAGTAGGAAACAGGAATTGGCACCAGAACTCTAGTTTGACCGTTAGTTTCTGAAAGTGGTCGCCTCAAAAATGATGTGACCTTTCTGTTTATCTAATATTTGAGCACAACCTAACTCCAGACTAAATATCAGCATTTAGGTTGGAGATATACCAGTGCCAAAGTTATGCAACTTCAGTAGAACAAAATTATTGCCAAAATAAGTAAAGCATATAGTAAACTGTTTTGATGTGATTTAACCAACCTGATAATTAAGTTGATAAAGCATTCTGTCTGGTTTGGCTTGGTAACTTAGTTTTAAGTGCCTAAGAAAACGCCTTGCAGTCGTGGTGATATGGGTGTTCCTTTCTAGGCTCTGAATCTGGGGGTTCTTCAGAATAAATACAAGGAAATTACAGAATCTTCAGGCATTGGATTGCTGTTGATTTTTGAGGGGAGGACTAGGGTGAGGATGTTTAAGAACTTCATCTGTTAATCCTCAGCTTCTGACTAGTTCCTCTAACTGCACTAGTCCTTACATGTTCACTGTAAAGCTTGGGAAGAGCAGTAGAGAAGGAACCCATGGTAGCATAAGGACTGCATCGGAACACACTTTCTCAAAAAATAGTTACGCAGCTTCTCTAAATAAGAAGTTTAAATTTGAAGTTTAACTAGTATATAATATGTATCCTTGCTGTGTGGGTTGGGTTTTTGTTTTGTTTTGCTGTTTTTAGTCACATTGAATACGTAAAGGATGGACTGAAATATATGCGTTTGAAGTTCTATATTGAGGGCTTTGAATCAGGGAAGCGGGGAACAGTCCATGTGGAAGTCAAAGAGGTATGTATAATTGCTTGATATAGCTGATAAGCTTAATCCTGAATTTAAACTACCAAAGAGGAAAAAAAACAACCAAGCCTTAAATTGTTTTCCTTGCAGAATCCTGAGAAAGGAAGATTTGAGGTCCGCTACATATTTGTGGATGTTGACACCTATCCTAGAAGAACCATTGTCGTAGAAGACAACAGATAGCCAACAATCAAAGTTGCTGCCTCATCTCATTGAGTACTGGATGATACTGGTGTAGCCAGTCTACACGTGAATTGTTCGATGTTCTCAATTGTATCTTGCAGCTTTGGGGCTGTGTTACAGGACATAGCCTCTCAGGGCCTCCATTAAGGTCTTTTGTAAGAACCGATACAGGATTTGAAGTGAAGCCAATGAAAAATAGTAGAGCCAAGCCATCACTTACGGCAAATACTTTTGACATAGGAAAATAATGGCTCATAATAAACAGTTTAATGCTGGATAATACTTCTTCACACCCAAAAACTGAGTCTTCCTAGATTTTAGGTTTGGATGGGGAGCTTTTTGTCTTCCTTTGCTTGGATTTCCTACTAGCACTGCAATAAAGAAAGTGATATTGTAAGTGTAGACAAACTCACTGTTTTCATTCTGAATATCTTTGTGTAGATAAGAAGGTAAAATAAGAATGTTAGTGATGCAAAGGGGATCTGTCCCAAAGACTGTAAGAATATGGACTGCGGAGACACAGATTCTTGGCAAATGACTGAAGATAAAGACTTCAATATTGGTATCTTCTAAATAGATTAACAGCACACAGAACAGCAGTACTGTCTGCTCCTTCCAATGTTTCCCATGCTGCTCTGCTAACTAATGACAGTATTGTAACTGCTCAGCACTGCCCACAGTTTTTCCATTAACTTAACTAATCTAAATCTCCTGAGATTCAGATTCATATAGGTTTACTCAAACCAAAAAGCTTAACTTATGAGCAAATACCTCACCTGGGTTTCTTCCTTAGTGTGATGTGGCAGATGATAGCAGGCATGACCCTGTGTATTAATAATCAGACTCAGTTGTGCCTATTTGTCAAGCAGCACCAACCAAAAAATTTCAAGCTCTAGCTTCTCACATTTAACCACTTTCTTAAACACCAACTAATGCATTTTTCTGTAGCTACCTATCATATGTTACGAGCTTTTTAGTTCACTATTGAATTATCCTGCCATTAAGCATACACTGATGTTCAGTTATCAGTCCTTATTACAGGTTCCTTTAATGGTACATTTGGACTGTTCTAAAGTTCATACAATGTTCCCTCATAGAGTGTAAAGTGCCACAAATATCATAATAGACCTTTGGTAATACTTTACTGGATTTTAGCCATCCTGTCCATCTGTCTCCCAGTAATCTCATTTGCATAATCGTAACAACTAAACATAATACTTCATTGAACCTGGACAACTTTGCTTTATATTAAGCCCTACAACCTTGACTTCAGTCAGATCCTCGTATTGTTTGAAAGTATTCAATGAAGAGGAATCATGCATTCATCCCAGTTTGTGAGCAGGGCAGCCACCAATGTCCATCCGTGTTAAACTGCAAGGCATTTTGGAGTTTCTACACTGTATACAGTATAACCGACTTACACTGTGCAGGCCAAAGGGATTCTTATAAAATTTCGAACATCAGTTGAGACTGACAAAAGTGATACCGTATCCATTAGTTTCAGCAGAGTTATAAATTTGTGTGCTTCCTTTCATCCCTCAGTGGATGCTTATCAAGACTGACATCCCACGATTTTACACATAGTCAAAAGCTATGGAAGTCTGTGTTGGTGGCTGCCTATTGTAAGTGTGAGAAATTGTGGTGCTTGATATGTCGCCATCAAGTAAACTTTAATTTTTACCTGTAGTTATTGACATCATTAATGGCCATCTGGAAAGGCCATAAAATAATGAAAGCAATTGACTCCCATTGTTTTTCATGTTATTTTCTTGAAAGCAGTAGAGTCATAGAATCATAGAATGATTTGGGTTGGAAGGGACCTTGAAGATCCCCTGCTCTGGGCAGGGACACCTCCCACTAGACCGGGTTGTTTAAAGCCTCATCCAGCCTGTCCTTGAAAACCTCCAGGGATGGGGCATCCACAGCTTCAGTAGCACCTTTTGACTTAGGACTTCCTAATTCTTAGCATTACGCTTGCCAAAACTTCTGTTCCAGAAGAAATTTTCAAACCAACCTAATTAATTGATTTATAATCCATTAAAAGGAAAATATCTGAGGCTCTCATTGTTTCATTGCAACCCGCTGCCGTACAGACTGAGAGCATTTACATGTGACATTTACCTGCTGTGGGTTATGTCCAGTAGCTATGTGTCGTACCACGGTGGTTACCGAAAACCACCTCTGCAAGAGTTTTGTCGTGAATGCGAGATGGGGCAGGTTTGTCAGAGCACGTCAGAAATAGTGCAAGCTATATAAGTTTATAATCTGTTACTAAGATTCCTAGCCTTAAGGCCATACTATACCTTGATAAAAATGTTATCATTCTTCATCTTTTACAAAGCAAGACTATATAAAAATACACAGTTTAAACTAGAAAATGTAATACTATTTTTGCCCTTCCTTTATGAGTTTCTACCATATCAAGCTGCCTGAAAGCCATTGTAAACCTCCACATCAACGACAGAACTGACAGGCTATGTTTTTCCCTGTAAGTCTGCGTCCCAGCTTTGCTTTTTTATTAATCCAGCTGTGGCTTGTTTTCAGTGGGCTTCACTGCTGGAGAAAGGACTGCTTCCTAAAGCAAGATGTAAAAAGCATTATTTATAGTAAATGGTACAGTTATAGCAAACATAGGCCAGCCGATAGGTTTTCTTTTGTCTTGTTTTAGAGCCTTGTTTGCACTGAAGAAACTGTCAGGACCAGAGACTTTCTGGGAAGGAAAAGATGCTGGCCTCATATAATGATGTTTTTCCAACAGTGCAGGTAGGTGAAATTCTACATCAGGCTTGTGGTAAAACAGCAAGAATTGGCCATTGTGGTTAATGTGCGTGTTTGGCTTCAGCTTGAGAAAACAGAATAAGAATTCGATTATTTGAGATGAGATTTATTTGTAGGTAGCAAGGACTTCCTGGCATCCATAGAAATATAATGTACTTCAAGGATTGTGTGAAAGAACTGTCTGTTTGGAAATCGGATCTCTGGTTCTTTGGTCCCTTTGAGGCATCAGAACAGAAGTTCTTAAAGTTGTCTGTAAAGCTGTCAGTACTGTAGTTCTTGCACTAAGGGCCCTTGTCATTTCCCATTTCCCTAGCTGGGAATAAATGCTACAGTTACTGGTGTTAGAAGAAGTCTTGGCAAAGTCAACATAATGATTCTGTCTGGCCCTTTGGCAACCAGTCCAGACCTGTATGAGAAAAATGGAGACAGACCAGAACTAGTAATAAGGAAGAGACAGGAGTATAATTTAAAAGGCACAGGTGGATGTGGGGTTGTCCACAGTGCAAGGGACCTTCGCGATTTTTCCATGCAGCTCTGAGTGTCTGAATGCAAAGTATGAACCTCTGGTTTATTCACTGCATTTCAAGAAACTGGAGAATCCAGAGAAACAAGTCAGGGGATTACTTTCAAGTTTATTTTTGGTTAGGGTAGGCCCAATATGACAGGGTCATAAATAAAATTTTTCTAATCCTATACTTACATGGAATGCGCCGTTGTCGTTTTCACAATTCATCTTTCTCCTGTGGAGTTGCGAGGCAGCAGGTGGGTGAGCACACTGGCTCAAAGCGGCAGCATACACGGCCGTAGTGGCACCCTCCGTACCCCTCATAAGAAACAAAACTTCTCACAGGCTGGGAAGAAGCTGCAGTGGAAGTATACACCATGTATGAATCATCTTTGTATATCATCCGGCTACGTAAATAGCGGAATACTAGAGAGGCAGGACAATATTTTGCTTCTAAAAAGGGGGAAAATAAAATTGCCATTATAAATGTAAAGTTGTAATTATCTCCAGGAACTGCGAATAGCTCTTTTCTAACTAAGGCTTAACCCGGTTTTATTTTGTTGGAGTGCAAGGAACATAGCAATTCAGTCAGCGTGCCCCTGTTGGGATGGGGTACAGAGCCCTTTCAGGGTGCCTTCAGTCGTCCTCTCTGATGAAGGTGCATTACACACCCTGTCATGGTTAGGTCTAAAGGTTATTCACAGGCTAGGGGAGCTATAGCACTCGCAGCCCCATGTCTGACAATCTCCTTTCCTCTTGGCTGCCTCCCTCAACATCATCACCCCCACAGAGAAAAAGGAGAAAGATCTCGGTATCTGTAATTACGTTCTGTCATTCACATATTTATAATCGGTGGCACGGGTTGTGCCCCTGCATGAATTGTGTAACACAGGTGGTCTTTTTACCACCCAGTCCTAATTACTCTCCTGTTGGCCACGTTAATGGAGGGATTTTTAGCTCTAGAAATGTTCTCCTGTAATTTCAGGAGAACATTTGCTATTTTCATTCAAGCCGCCTTTTCTATGGAATAACCATATTTTCTATGGAAAGCCCAATAAGTAGTGTACTCCATCAGTATATACTTGCTTTCAAGTTACCAAAATGCTAGCTAAACGCAGCAGTAAGAGGCATGAGCATACACCTACAAAATGTTGAGGAAGGCAAATGGCAGTGAGATCTTTACTGGTGTGTCTTTAAGAAAACTAGCCTTAAATATGATTACCTTCACAGTGTTCTGAAAAACACAATATTCCATTTAAACTTCTCTCCTTCCTATCTTGTCCATGTCTAGAAGTAGTATTTATCAGGATGTGTCGTCCCCAGTTCATAAAGTGCTCCTCATGATTTTTTTTTTACTGCCTGCATCACCTCACTAGCTAAATAGATAGATACACAAGAGTATGCTTCTTTATCTGTTTCGCACAGGGGGACACAACTCTAAAGGAGATAACTTTTGCTGCTTTGTGGAAAAAGCTGGCACTATGCTTGATAAAATGAAGACAAAATAAAAGAAGCAGCAGAAGAAAGCCACCTTTACCTGGACTTAGATATAGTAGTCTTCTTAATTTGGAGAAATGACAAATACAAAGCTCAAGTGCTTTCCAATCTCAGTGGAGGAAAGCTTTTGGGAATCCTTTTTCTAATCAAATCTCTTCAGTGAAAAAAAAATAGGAACTTCATAGCTTGATTTATCATCCTCCTCCTAGCCAGATGCTTATCACCAGCCAGATTATTTAAGCCCCATGAGATTTCAAGGCTATTAGTTTTATGTGTAAGTAGTTTGGCTGCAGAAAAAGAAGTTAAATGGCTCTTGCTAACATAAAAGTCTTGTGGGAACTAGTTACTTCTTTCCATATTCCTCATGAGGCTGAGGTTCCGTTTGTCCCTATGGACCAAGCTGGAATCCATGTTTAAAAAATTATTTTCTCAAATCCTGTTTAAAGCAAGCAAATATATGGGGACGCCATCAAAATTAGATGAAGAAGGTTAGTCCAGCAAGACATGTCTTTTAGAGAACATCGATCTCTTCTGCAGTACTGCTTTACCCGGTGGTAGTTTTGCACTGTAGGAGAACAGCTGCGTTCACGGAGTTTAACCGTAGTGTTTTAGAATGCCCAGTTGTAATTGTGAAGGCTGTTAGCCTAGATTGTTCCTTAAAAAGTTGTCCCTGCTTCACCAGATGATTGTGCTTTCAGTAAGCCGTGCAGAGCTCCTTCTGCATGGCAAGCAGCGCAGAGTGCTCCGTCCTCTCGCCGGAGGGTGCTCGTCTGGGGAGAAAACAAAGTCGCTGGGATTCACTTTTTGGTAAATACAAGCAATAAATATTTTAGTGTTTCCTTTTTCAAGCTGCTTTCTCTTTTTTTCTCTGGGAAAGCACAAAATTATAGCGTATGCTCTACTTTCCGATGTAAAACTGTCATGTTATTTTTACTAAACCTGTGGAAAAAAATAACCGCCAGGGAGTCAGAGCTAAAACAATGACATTTTCCTGGAAATTAAACACATTTTCCAGAGTTAAGTCTTGATCATTGCAGAATTAATAAATATATATATATACACATATATATATAAAACCCCATCTCCTTTAGGAAATGAAAATATGTCAGTCACCAGTGAAATGCTATTTTTTCCAGAAACATTGTATGGCAGGCTACTCAAAATGTACTTGAGGTAGGTGTGCAACTTGGTCTTAACTTTCCCATCTCTGCCTTAATTTTTGTGGATGCCAAAACTTGTGTTTATACTATAGGCAGCCAGCATCCTTTGAGCTGGTTTGTGGGAATAATAATGTTGCTCTGTCATCTACAAGACCTCTATTTCATCTGTAAGACCTCTATTTGAGTCTAGGTCCTGTGTATGCTTGCTGCATCGTGACAAAAAGAAATATACCTTCAGGAAATTAATTTTGTGAAAACTTTAAAATATCAAAAAATGATGACTCTTTTACTAAGCTTCAGTAAACAGAAGGTCACGCAAAGAAAATAGGATTTTAGACTGGAAAAGAAAAATGTTGTCGTGCATGACCGATTGAGTTTAAAAATGACCTTGATCCATAAATAATTCCAGTATGGAAATCAAGTTGCAGCAACCACCAACTTAGGCAATGGAGTCATGATCTTGGGAATAGTTGCAAATAAATGCATGTCTGGTACAAGAAACTTCAACAAACTCACTTAGCAAGCAGAGAAGACAGGAATGTCAACAAGGCAATTATTGTACCACATGCCAACTGCAGAAATGAAAAGACAAAGGAGATGTGCTGGGGGTTTCCATAACTAATTTCAATTCGTTTTGTACTCAGCCTCATCTTACTGTCACAAGGGATGACATCCATCCTGATACTCGTCGGATTATTCCAATATGTAAATTACCAGCAACCTAACCTAAGATTAGGTCCAAAAAACATTTGGGGCACATTTGGAGTCAAAGCCCACTTTTAGGATTCATTATAGCCTGCAAACTGATGGAAATACATAAGGAAAGCACAAAGTTTTTTAAAAAAAAAATATAGAAAATTTAAAGGATAAAATATTTCAAGGAGCAAGTTTAAAGATGACAGTAAAGACTCAAAATTGGCCTCTATATATGGGGTTATGAAGTCTGCTTGAAGATCTAGAATACAGTTGGCAGTGGAAAAACAGAGAAATTTGAAAGCAAAAAGTTCCTGTCTATTTTTTGGGGTGGGAAAAAAAGGCTTAGTCCCCAGAGAGATGTTCACTTGCTCAGAATAGAGAATAATAAAACTACAGTGCACTGTACATTCACTGTAGTGAATGTAGCATTCACTAAGGAATGCACTACATTCCTTAGGCAGCTGGGAATATATATCATTATGATATACTATACCAAAGATTATGAAACAATGATTCCAAACTCTACTGTAAATAATTGAACAGCAGAAGTATTTGATAGTTTTTCTTAGTAAATTCTCAGGTTTTTGTTCTATGTAAAATAATCTATGCAAATTATAGAAGAATGTGAATTAATACCATCCTGTATTCAAATTCAGTATATTTAGATGTTCTTAATAATGATATATAGTTAAAAGTTAAAAATCTAGCAAAAATATTTTGCAAGTAAAGGAAAGAAAAAGAAATTTGAAAAGCTTGTTTCTAGGCCTTTTGGTTGTCCTAGGAGGAATACATTTGATTCCTTTCATCTCACATGGGTCATCAAGGGACATTTTTAACTCAACAAATAAAAGAAATAAGCACAGGCACCGGTTTCAGCAAAGCAGTTCAGTTTGGGAAGCCTCTGTTTTCCTCTCAATGTTCAGAATCAAACTACTGCATTTCATTTTAAATATCCACATAAAAAATAATACCAGTTATGGAAAAAAACTAGTAAGTAAGCTTATAATTATCTACATAAAGGAGATGACACAGGACATCTAAAAGAAAGTATCAGGGATTTTAAATTAATAGAAAATGTCAGGTTTAGTTGTCATATATGGCAAGTACAAATATTTACCTATCTATGTAAAAGTTTGCTGTATATGCTTTGGTACAAGCTTTTGCCCGAGGTGGCGGTGTGGGGAGAGGACACGTACCCTTGTCCCTCTGGCTGGGGGCGGGATGCCCTCACTTTCTCCATCCCAGAGCTGTACTGCAGCAGGTTAGCCTTGGCCAGCACCCAAGCTCCCACCCAGCTGCTCCCCGCCACAGCAGGGAAAATAGGGAACAGCAGGAATGAGAAATCTTGGGGTTTGGGATGCAGACAGGGAGATCACTTGCCAATTACAGTTGCCAGCAAAATAGACTTCAAAATTAACTCAATTTATTGCCTGTTGTTGTTGCCTGTGTTGCCACATGGCATGGCAGCGTGGACAACCTTCCATAATGGTGGAGCACCCAGGGGATCTAGCGGCGGTGCCGTCTCGACTTCCAGATCATGTACACGCGTCTGCCTCCACATCTTAAAACCTCCCGGTACTGTGCTGGGAAACCTTTCCATGATAATCTCGTTTATCCAACCTCCATTTAATTACACTTCCCCTTTATCTGAATCACAGTTATGTTCACTAGCATGAGTTGCCTTCTTGTATTATTCCCCGTGATTAACTCTATTAACCTTCGTTTATCCAAGCGCATTTGCACTTTTTATAGGAACAGGGTTGTTTTGCAATTTCAATCCTAATTCTTTTTTTCCCACTAAAAACATAACAGTCTCAGCCATAACTATGTCTTATTACAGCTGGTTTATACGCATACTAAATACATGGCTATGTTTCCCAAGATCTGATTTGCTTCATTAGCGCTATAACACCTGTAGAGGAGCTGGAAGTGAATTGCTATTTTGTATGCCCTCTGGGGCCATGAGTTACCCTGTGTTTAATAACACGAAGCCCAGTCCCAATGACAGAGCGCAGATTTGCAGAACGCCACCAGTTACTTTTTGGCGTGATACCTGGTGAGGTCCAGGCACCCTCTCCTCCTCTGTGTGGCTGCAAAGTCACCGTGTTCAGGTGCGTGACACTGGTAAGGATAAAAGTGGTGGAGAAAAATAGCTGAGACATCTCCAGATTTAAAACAGAAAGAAGCTTTCTATCAACTGTCTTGAGCATAAAAGCCTCATAATAAGCCACAACTATTTTTCCCTGAAAACATCCGTGAAAGATGCCCTACTTTACTAATTTTTTGTATTCTCCCCACTTCTTTTCCCTGAATTTCTCTTTTAACGCTTTTTTTGGGAGTCCTGCCAGCCTCTACGTATATTTCTTTTTTCTTTCAAAATATTATGCCTAACTTCCATATCTGCATTTCTCTTCTTTACCTATATTTAATTTAGCAGAATGAAAGCTGAGGAAGAAATATTACACCTTCAGTTTCCAAGGTTTCTAGAGCTGGCAGCTTTTCTCCCGTGGCTTTCTCCAACTTTTCCATCATGCTGACTCACTTAAAAGGTGGTAGGAAGTCAATGTCTACAGCCTATAATTCAGCATCATCTGGATGATAAGTAATCCTATAGCTACCAAACATTTTGCCATATGTTAAGGTAAATAGAGTGAAATTATTTCAGGGAAATTCTTTTAATTTTATTGAGTGCCTGATCTCTACATGAAACAGCGGCAGTATAACATTCAATGTATTGCCTATGAAAATCTAGAGGTATGATTAGATCGATATACCGTATGATACACGGTGATTTATATCCAAAGGAAAAGTGAAGGAATTCATCCCTGGCCCATCAAGAACTGAACAATTAACCCCAAAGCACAATGTCATCCAAACCAGCCCTCTGCTACGTTCTGCAACTATTTGCATTTTAATGCGGGACCATGTCTGTACTTAAATACATATATATGCATATACATATAAACATATATAAATATATAATGTAGAGTGTATATGTTATATAATGTATATTATGTATATGTAATAGAAATACCTACTTCCTACCTACCCACATATATGTATGTATATATGTTCTTCACCTCACCTTGGTAAGCTTTTCATGTAACATCAAAGTAAACCAGTTTCTGAGGCCACTCAAAACCAGACACCTACCATTACTGACCAAGTCATATCGAAGAGCAGGTCTCCAGTGATGTCCCTGAGATCCCTGTGATCGCGTAAGCCACGCACAACTCAAGTGGTGAATTCTGGATGGTGGGTCAGATCGACCCCTTCATTTTTTAACTGATGTCCAGCAGACCGTCAACGACTCACATCTACAAAAGCTCCAGACATCTCTCAGCGGTAAATACTTCAAGAGGACTTAAAAAGAAGAAATCAGATAAGCACAAGGATGTGAATTGTGCCACCATTAGAGCCGGTCAACTCTAATCTCTCCTGCACTGACTGAATCATGGTGGCAGTTTCTCCTTGATAATCCCTTACTCCATCCTGCTTTGTAATGGTAAAGGCTGGACAAATAGTGCTGCATTTGCTGGTGGTTGTCAGCCTTTGGGACGGAATACCAAAATGAAAGTATATGGATTTGGTTTTTGTGGATTTGTAAAGACATCCATTTTTCATGTTGTAAGTATTAATTCTAAACCAGCTGCCGATGTCACAGTCAGCCCCATTTACACACGGGCTAGCCATCGTGCTGCACCACCCACACGAGGGATGTGACACAGTGACTTCCCTTTCATGGAGGACTGGCCCTGTGCTTCCTAAGCAAAGTGTTCTCACCTGACGTCTCCAAAATAGTTATCAAACACAACGTAAATGTCAACACACACATGCACAGATCAAAGAAAAAGTAACATTCTAAAAAATGAAACCATGATCATGTCAAGAAAATGCGTGTGTATGCCACGGAGTGAAGGCTGTGTTTTTAGATTTAACACACTTCTTGAAACATTGTCAGGGAATGCTATAATCAGTGTGCAATCTTGCTGTATGAGATATACTTTTGCTGTATGCTCAATCTGATGCAGTTTCATTGTTGTACCTTGCGATAGAGTTCAGGAGCAACCAGCACCATACGCATACCCATGATGAGGTCAGTCTGGTGGCTTATAAAGGGTTTTGCTGCTGTGCCCACTGTTGTCATACTCATGGGAGTCTCCGTCTTTCAAATGGCTGACATTTGATGGCTTTCTAAAAACTATATTCTGTTCAGTCTTGGAGCCCCAGGGAAGTTTCCTTTCTCTAATTCAAGGGTCATTCATCTCTTCCTTGGGAATAAGAGGTGGTTTGCTGGAGGCCAGCTGCAGGCCCGTCTTTCAGACCTCTGCGTACCATGCACATTCTTCAGGTCATGCTTTCTGCAGTGACTCCGTGCAGATCTCACTGGGATTTTAAAGACAAGAAATACTGTGGATATTTTTGGAACTGCCTATACATCACTGCCGCAACGTACAGGATTACATGAGAAGCACAGTTTCACACAGAAATAATTTACTTGGTAGAAACAAGGACTTGTCAGTAATGATACAGGTATTTTCTGCAGGAAATAATGGTTCTAAACTAAATTCTGTCATTCCTCTCTTCTGTGGGCCTGGAGTGAGTATTTTAGTCTTTCTCTCTGCTGTAATAATCACCTGTCCCAAATGAGCATTGCGAGAATCAGGTAACGAACTGAAGCTGCAGAAAGCCTGGGCGGGTTGGCAGGAGCCCTCGGAACAAAACCATGAGTTTCCTGAGAAACCCAGAGGGACGTGTTTACAGAAACTCTTGAGCACATTTCTTAAACACATTTCAGGTCAGGTACTCAAAAGTATTTTTGCAGGAAGAAGGTCTCATCACTTCTGCCTATGAAAGTGTTGAGTAAAGAAATTATTACGTAATACATCATGACATAGGAAAAAAAAAACACGACATCAACCTTTCTCTCGGGCTGTACCTCAAGAAATCCATGATTAGGAAGGAAGTTTCATAGGAAGCTGATAATATTAGTGCTGATAATGAAAGGCCAAAGTGTCCAGTAGCCCAACCCTGGTATTCCTGGATATCCCACATCCCTGTGCTGCGATTCTTCGCTGGTTTTAGTGAATAGCTCTTTGGACTTGAAAAAGAATGTGACAAGAAGCAGAAGCTCACTTTCAAGCTCAGGTTAGAAAAAACAGAGCAAACAAAAAATGCATAACAGAACTAAACCCATCACTCAAGGGCAGCATGAACTTCTTCATGCATATAAAGAATAAGATACATTTTTTCTGAGCTGGATGCAGGTTTGTTCTGATGCGAACGGGAGCCACAGCACTGTGTGCCGTGGGTGGGAGCACACACGTCGCTCCACGATATAGCGGGCTGGGTGAATAATAGCAATTAGAAGTCATTGAACTGCCACCTACTGTAAATGACAATGCTGCAATTTACCAAATGTGATCTGGAAGATCATTTTCAGTCTAAGCATTGCGTGGTACTGCGGGGTTTTCTTTTTGCCCCTTTGTAGTGTAACCCCTCAGAAAGGTTGTTTTCACAGCTCCTTGTCTCCAGGCACAGGGACAGGGTGCAGAGCCTGTCATCTTACACCGCAAGTGGTCTAACAAGTAGACTGGTCAAGAATTTTCTCCCTCAGCTGACATTTAGTGGATATTGTGAAACATTTGCAAAGAGAAATTTGCAGGTTTGTGTCTCGGATGTGCTTCTCAGAGACCTTATTCTACATCTGTTTTGGAGCCAGGATGATGCTGATGCAGATGATCCCTGTTGAGGAACTGCTGCCTCTGCTGACAGCCCGTGCCTCCAAACTAACCAGCACATTGCAACAAACAGCTGGGAAACAGTCCACATACTCAGATGTCTTGGCAATGAGCAAATTATTTGTAAAAGTGAACAAATTTATGGGAAAAATAAAACAATAATGTGCCCATCTGCAGTTCACTAGCAGGACAGCAATAATTGATTAATATCTCTGCACTGTAAATAGGAGGTCCAGCCACATCATACGTGGCTCTCAGTGAACATTTGCTTAAAAGGTGGTGGAAGTAAGTGGGAACGCTTACGACTTCAAATATCATTTTAGTCAACACTTCCAAATTTTACATGATTTCATGCCCATCCACATTAATTAAGCTTTCTAGGAGTTTTCATAATAGATTCTCACTGATATGGAAAAAAGCCAAAGTTGAGAGCAGATCTTGATTCTTCTCACACGAGAAAAGTAACAGATGCTGCAGAAAGGACTGAGCTCCTACCACTGAACTCGCAACTTTATTAGGAGCCAATAAATAATATTACCCTAAGCCCATTCACCGTTCTTTTCGACTACCTACAACATTCCCTCTACAACCTCTTTCCAGATTTCAAGAAACAGTGTCTACCATCAGTAAATCCTTATTTATCTGCAAAGAATGCACACTCCCTCGGCTTTTGCCATAATTTGTAGTTTAGCACCACCTTCCCCAATACCGAAGAATGACAGCTTTGCACTGCCAGATCTTTTGCCTTGAAGCCTTTATACAAAAGCAAAAACAAAAAACAACAAGAAAAAAAGGAAAGTACAATGAAGGGTGGTTATTTTCTGATCTGTTTTAATGACTAGACGTTTTTAGTAATGAGATGGAGTTCCGTGCCCTCAGCAATTTTTAGGCCTCAGCAGTTTGTAGAAACTATCCCGCACACTAATGCTCTCTGTAGTGCTTCAGTTACGGTAGGTCTATCGATAGCTAGTTTCAAGGCCCATGGCTTACGTTTCCAAGTCATGAAAACTGAGGTTTCTAATGCAAACTGTAGTTTATGCTGAATAGTTTATGCTAAGTATAGCGTATTTTAGTATTAAAAAGGAGATTAGGAGTGCTTGATCTGAACACGGTACATTTGCTCAACATTCTAGGCAATAAGTTTCAACCTGTTTTCTACACTTCACCATAAACAGCTGTTATGGAAAGAGTTTCAAAGATTCCTTGAAAAAGAAACAGAATTGCCAGTGGTAGTTGGCAGCCTCATAGCCCATAGTATAAATATTTTCTTCCATAATGCAAGGAGACGATAAGAAAAATAAAGGTGACAGAGGTAGGGATAACTGACCTACGTTAGCGTAAAAGACAAGCCCATACCTCAAAGAAAATTCAAGTGAAACATCTAGATGTTTTTTTTAATGCGCTGTTCAGTTTTCCCCTTCTACATGTTCCCCAGCATGCTCTCACTTGCATGGGGCATGTCCAGGATCAGCTAACCAAGAATAAGCTTAATCACAAAATTACCTTACAGTCACCCTCTGCAAAACCTTCTTCTAGGCTGAGCTCCTTATCTTGTGACCCAGAAGCTGCATATACCCCTCCATGACATGACCTGTTTTACAAAAGTTGCACGTGTTGATACTCCAAAGACCCAGAAAGGTCTGCGTACTTTTGCTTGGCTTGGTGCTTCACTTCAGCGCTCTACCAGAGACTCACAGGAGGCGCTCCCCAACGTGTGGTCACAAAATTCTGGGTGGCACGTTATGGCGGTCCTGCCTGTGTTTCTCGGGGCAGCCCGGAGGCTGAGCCGCTCGCTGCCCTGTTGGGTGCTGAAGCTGCATCCCCTCTGAAGCCTTTGCTTCCCTCTCTGGTTGTAAAATTATTCTCCACCTAGAATACACTTTTAATATGAGGGAAGCCTCTTAGGCATTTTCTGTCTTAGTTTCTTTACCTGTGCGGTTACTCAAGCATAGTCTGATTGTGAATACAAAGCAACCCCTCATTTATGTCTCTTTGGGGGAAGAAAAAAACAGTGATATTCCGTATTAAGCAACCATCACACTTTCTCTGCTAGATCTCCACCCTTCTGTCACTTACTTAATTTACCAAAATCAGAACCCCAGTGGCAACCAAGAGTGGTTTTAGCTATGGCAGTGAGGTAAGGAGTGGACACACATCGGTGTCTGCTGACTCTGGGCAAAAACACAGAGAGAAGATGATAAATGAGAAGGGAGCAGCTGTAGGTGTCAGCCTTTAAGTTCTTTCCCAAACTCCACGTGTGAATCAGGTATGGTTTCTGGAGGCACTGTCAAGAAAATTCATGTGAACAAGTTTTTTAAGGTGGGTTAGTTTAATTCCTTTACACTTTTGTGTGGATATTCTCATTCAGAATTAAAAAACCTAAAGTGGCCTTAATTTCATTTACTTAATTTCCAAGGAGAACCAAAGGAGATTGAGTTAAGGACACTGTAATTCTGGCTAACAGTGTTCACATAATACTGTGTAATGCAGTTTAGTTCTTGCCCTTTCAGTTCACATCTTTAGTTCGTTTGGACTGCATTTCCAGCCTGCCCATGAGAAGGCAAATACCTGTTCAAAGAATGTCACGATAGCGTGCAATGCCCAACAGATATGTATGATTTTCTTGTCCCAATTAATGGAGTGTATAAATATTTTCATAGACGTTGCTCCTCAATAGAGACAACTGCATAAACAGATCTGCATGCTCACATGGCACGTACTTTTGATGCTTCTGTTAAAATTTGAATTTACTTTAATTGCACCTGGAGTTTGCATAGAAAATGTATTATACCAGAGAGTACTTTCGACTGTATATGATATTTACACTTGCAGAAATGCTCTTTTTCATACAGACATGCCCAGTTTAAAAAGATCAACTCAACTCCTGCTTAGCAGGAAAACTATTTTTAGATGTCTGTACTTCCTTTGGATCTCCAGAACTTCTCAGACACCAATCGTTATCTCTAAAACCCCTCTCAAATTCCTCAGTATCAGATCCAGACCAGCCACAGTAAGGGACAGGTAGCTCAGTAGGGGAAGCCCATGAGGAGGACTCAAGGTCATAATGTTTATAACCCTGGTTCGTTAAATTAATTTTGGCAGGCTCTGAATTCCCTTTGTAAAACACTAGCACTGTAGCTGAGCCAGCAGGTATCTCAGAGGTGTAAACACTGGATAGCAAGCGCTTTACAGCTCCAGTCCATCAAAAGCCATGGTCCTGGAAAGCACAGCCTGCAGAGCAGGTGGCTGCCCTGGGCTGGTGGTAATTCTCCATCTTCCTCTCCATCACCCTTGGCATTGCTGGTGGTGGCAGAGGCCACTGCCTGGCTGTCCACACAAAGGGGAAAGCAGCACCCAGGGACTTTTGGTCCTTGTGAAAGATGGGTCTGGAGAAGGGTCTGTGGGATGCCTGCAAGGAGGAGTTACGGACTTGCAGGCCCAGGTGGCCAAGGAGGCCAAGAGCATCCTGGCCCGTATCAGCAATAGTGTGGCCAGCAGGATTAGGGAAGTGATCGTCCCCCTGTACTGGGCACTGGTGAAAGCTGCACCTCGAGTACTGTGTCCAGTTTTGGGCCCCTCACTACAAGAAAGACATTGAGGTGCTGGAGCGGGTCCAGAGAAGGGCAATGAAGCTGGTGAAGGGTCTAAAGCACAAGTCTTAAGAAGAGCGGCTGAGGGAGCTGGGGTTGTTCAGCCTGGAGAAAAGGAGGCTGAGGGGAGACCTTATTGCTCTCCACAGCTACCTGAAAGGAGGGTGTAGCGAGGTGGGTGTTGGCCTCTTCTCCCAAGTAACAGGCGAATAGGACAAGAGGAAATGGCCTCAAGTTGCACCAGGGAAGATTTAGGATAGATATTAGGAAAAATGCCTTCACTGAAAAGGCTTATCAAGCATTGGAAGAGGCTGCCCAGGGAAGTGGTGGAGTCACCATCCCTGGAGGTATTTAAAGATGTGTAGATACAGTGCTGAGGGACATGGTTTAGTGGTGGACTTGGCAGGGTTAGGTTAAGGGTTGGACTTGATGGTCTTAAAGGTCTTTTCCAACCTACATGATTCTATGATTCTATGACTGAGTCAATTTGATTTAATGCTTTTCTTCAGTGTAATCCATCTTCCCTCATGAACAACTGATAAGTAAGTAAAGTATTGTGGGCAGTAAGATATTTCTACCTCGAATGTACTGGCCTGGTGAAGACATTTGTTTGCCAAGCGGTTTTCTGTCTTTCAGGTAGGTGAATTTTGCAATTAGCTCCCTAAGCATGGTATTTGCATGAAAATTGTCCCATTAAGGATACTCTCTTTGTCTTCCAGCTGCTGCACTTCAAATTTGACAGCATTGCTGTGTTGTTAGAAATTTGAACAGAACGAAGGGCGTACAGAGAGAACAGAAGGCACACAGTATTAACAATTATTGTTTGATGAATACAAAGTGATAGCGCCAAGTATAAAAGCTAGAAAAGTCCTGCTTACAGTTGTTTAACAACTTGGAATTAAATTTTACACAATGAACATCTGTTATCCGTTGATTTTCCCCTACACTCCGTCGCCAAAAGCTTCAGCCAAGATAGTTTGCCCATTTCTGGGGCAAAGGCTGAACAAAATATGTGTCTCCATTTCTCCTCTGCCCGAAGTAAAATAGCAAGACCCCCTTCTGGCAGCTCCAGCAACCTCCTTTTTGAAGCAGGGATTTCGGATTTGCCTGCAGCCAGCTTCTGCTGCAGAAACATGGCCCCATAAAAATCCAGGCAAATTTTGCCAATACACCAAAAAGTGATACTTACCCTCGCTTGCTTCCCACAGACCAATGCCAATGGCCTGTGCCTGGGGTTATCCCCCAGTAACAATGACTGGCAGCCCTTATGAAGAACGACTGAGGGAGCTGGGGTTGTTTAGTCTGGAGAAGAGGAGGCTGAGGGGAGACCTTATCACCCTCTACAACTACCTGAAAGGAGGTTGTAGAGAGATGGGGGCTGACCTCTTCTCCCTGGTGACAAGTGATAGGACAAGGGGAAACGGGTTCAAGTTACGTCAGGGGAGGTTTAGATTAGATATTAGGAGACATTTTTTCACTGAAAGGGTTATTAAACATTGGAATAGGCTGCCCAGGGAGGTGGTGGATTCACCATCCCTGGAGGTGTTTAAAAAAAGGGTAGATGGGGCACTTAGGGACATGGTTTAGAAGTGGCTCTTGTCAGGGTAGGCTAAAGGTTGGACTCGATGATCTTAAAGGTCCCTTCCAACCTCAACAATTCTATGATTCTATGATTCTATGATTCCTGGGTCATGCCACCATCAAATGCCTTAGGGCATCCAAGCCCAGGCACCCCAGGGTGACCATACTCCACCCTGCCCTGGCTGCTGTGTCGTATCCATGTGGATATCCCACCGGACAGCAGGAAATGCCCCAGAGCCTTGCAAACATCCTTTCCCCACTGGATTTATGGCAAGCAGCAAGGAATAGCTTTCTTGGAAAACTCCTGAGTTTTAAGCCCAGCTCAGACTCATTAAATCCACTCTGATTCCTTTAACAAGTCTCTTTTTCCACTTCAGAGTTCCCAGTGTGGTAACTGGATTAACCGGTGTTTACACAGAGCTTTGTGATGGAAAGGCTTGGTAAAATGTGTTCTCTATATTTAGAACTGTTAGGACTACAGATTCAAAAAATTGCAATATGAAGTTAGTTAAGGGTTCTCATTCAGCAAAATACTTAAGAGCATGTTTAAAATTAATGATTTGGGTTAAGAACTCCACAAATTTCAAGCCTAACTTTATTAATTTCATATATAAAATGAGCAGCTTTCCATGTTGGCATGCATGCCAGATTTCAACAATGTTTTATTTAACGGTGTAAGCAAATTACATTTTTGTCAGACATCTGTAAAACCTACTGAAAATGTATCTATCTATCTGAGTTATTTTGCATAAATAATTTGTAAATGTATATTAGGAAATTTTAAACGGTTGGAGGCAGATGCCTCTTCTACATCCCTGAAGAAAGATTGAGAATAAAAGCGTCTTTAACAGTTTAGAACAGATGGCAGGGCAATAAAAGTGCTGAACAGCTATAAAGCAAGCATCAGAAAATGACATCCATCAGAGAAGAGCCAGTAGCGGTGAGATGCACCAGAACAGGATTTTTTATCCCATATGTTATATTCTGTCAGCCTCTATGTCTTTTTGGTCCTCCCGATGCCAGTCTGCATTTGAGCGATGAACAAAAAATACAAATAATTGCTTTACTGGAAAAAACTCCAGTTGTATTCAGCATTTATCCCTCATGAGCAGCAGCAGTCGTATTACTGATTTCTTTACCTACCAATTCTGAAAACAGGGAACATTTTTCACTGTAAATTTGAAATACACTATCACACAGCCTGAGGAACTGTTTTTCCTGCTCTTCTCTGTCTTCTGCTTCGACTTGCCCTGTTACCGCGTCCATGCAGAACTGGAAGGAGCCAGGTTTCCCTGCCTGGCTAGTCAATGGCAATATTCAGCACCTGATGTACTCACACGTGTGTTGATTGATTGTTTCAGTGATACGGCTGTCTGTCTCCCTGCTACTACCTGAACTACTGTGGCTTACAGCAACTGATTTTCAGACTTCTGTAAATAATATTTTAGTAGTTACTAACATTATTAATCATTACATTATATGTTTACAGTTCTCGCTAGCACTCCAGGGCTCAGTGAAGAGCTGTAAAACACAACACTTCTAAACCTTTCTCTTATCTATCTACTCTGAAATATCATTGATTGAGTAGTCTATTTGAAAAGGTAAATGGTTTCAGGATCTCTTGTTATCTGCTATCTTCAGACTTTGAAAGTGTCAGTAGAATTCTTAGGTCCAACCTCATCTATTCCAAATATCCATGTGTCTCTGTAGGACTGTCTTACTTGGTGGTCTTGATCTCACTTTGGGTTCCTCATGATCCACATGTTTCAGTCAAACAACTGAAAACTTTGGAAAAGAAGAATTTCCATAAGGAATTTCCAAAGGACATTTCTAGATTTTGCAAGCCCAGAATTTAAGACTTTGAAAAAAATAATACCCTTTTAAGAAAACGGAGTTTTATCAACCCTAATACATTTTTTTTTGATGAAGTGATTGTTTTAATTTGTCATAAACTGTGACACTAACACTACCTCTTCACAAATTTCTTATCCTTTTATTTTCCTTATTTAGAGTCTTAGATTTTGAATTAAATTTTAATATGCTCTGATTTTCATCATAGTCACAGAGCCTATAACCATGTAAACTGGGAATCTTGGATAAATCACTCTACTGCAGAAACAGAAGATTTATACACATCTTTTCAAAAAAAGAGTAGCACTGCAAGTCTAGTAACACTGCAAGTAAAAGTTGATAAATAAAAGGGAAAGAGAAGTTCATTTTTATTACCCAAGTTTAATCAAATTCAAGGAGTAGACAAGAAAATAAAATAGGAAAAGTAGATTAGATACTTTAAGTCTTTCTTTTTGATATAAGAACACTTGGTAGACAAGATGAGGATTATTTATAACCTAAAGTATAATTAAATTGTTTAATCTTCATTGTTTTGGTTCTACTGAGAGCGCGTACTCACATGTTGGCCACGGAACAGGTGTCTCTATGGCTGCACAAAACAATGGAGATCATATGGCAATTCCTAAGAATTGGAGTGGAGCTAGGCTGCTTCTCTCTTACAGAAGTACAGAAGTACAGAAAATATCTAAGTTCATTTCTTCTCTAGAAAAATATCTTCCCTTTGGTGGTTTCTTTAGAATTTATGACGTGCAGAAGGCAGCTTGAAGTTTATTGACATCCGGAGGGTTCACATCAACTGACTGCACGGTGAAGCCTGCTGCCTCAGATCTGCTGATGCTCCATTTTCTTTGGGATTCATCACCACATAAAAATCAGACTTGTGAATTATATCTTTGCTTCTAAACTGTTCTGTGGTTATCTAATGTTTCACACTACATTGCAGTGTTGCAATGACAGGCATTTTATCCTGAATGACAAATAGATGAAAGGTAGCTGGAAATGCAGTTTCTTTGTTGTTTTTCTGAATAAAACCAATATTTTTTTCTCTATTCCTAACCTAACTTCTTCAGTTGATCTTTACAAAAGGCAAGTATAGGATTTCATAGTGCTTTTGTCTACATCGTGCATCACTTCTTACATAGCTACGGAGACGTACTATAAAATGGGAAAACAACTTCCAAACAAGGCTCACGAGTTTACAAACTTTTCCTGATGACCAGCAGACTTGGCTAGGCTATTTTTCTTTCCATGCTGTATGTCAACAAACTGCGACTCATACCAATTTTACATAGCCCCTAAGAGGATAATATTAACTCTGGCTAAAGCCAAATAACTCAAAGTTTTTGTGTGTGAACAGGAAACAGATTCAGCACAAATCTTCTGTTATGACTGAGATTAACATAGCGATGAAGGGGCCGTAGTGGGCAAAGGAATGAGCTATGGGTTGGATGTGCCTAACAGTTTCTGAGAACTGAAGAAATGTCTTTCAAAGTCCACAGGTAGTACCTTAGAGTCAGTAAGTCAGTCAACAGAAAAACTCCTACTGCCTTAGCTGAACTAACCCTGGCAGTCATAATAAATGAAAAACTCTGCACTATCAGTTACTGAACAGGCATCTGATTACTTTTATACCATGGTTGGATGTGTTATTTACAGCTGTGGCTGATGTGTTATGCCTGTTTTCCAAAGCAGTAGCTTTGGACGCTTCCAAAGCAGCGCCCTACCCATTTATGATTAAACGCTTGCAAGAATTGCTTAGCTTTGCTACTAGAACATGGGAGTGGAGTGTTTGACAAATCTAAACTGGTGTTTCACTGAAACAGATTTGTGCAGAAAGTTGCAACAAGCAAGTACTGAAACAAGCCAGCCCCACTTCTGTACACCCAAAAGGGGTTAAAAAGAACACGAGGCACCTATATGCTGAAGGCATGCACCTCCAGGAGTATTGTGGCAGCGTGTGAAAGTACCGGTGAGATACCTGCAATAGTTGAGATGGTTGAAACAGCATGTTAGCATCACACCATGCCGCCGTTGATCGTACTGTGGCTCAGGCCAGATATCACGCTCTCTCAGACCACAAACAGTACTGTGTAGACAAAAGCTCAGAAAAAATCAAAATGGACTTCAGTTTAAGAAGTCATCAGCACCCACAAAAACTGTGCTCAACAGCTTTCCTCTACCTTTGCCCAAAAGCCCGTGCAGACCCTGTGTGCCATCTGTCACTTTTGCACGGGGCAGGGAGGACACTCGGCAACGTTTTCTGAATCCACAGGCCACACGACCTGCACATCCGCCATTCAAATACCCCACGGCTACAACCTGGCTCTGTTTCATCGAAGATCTTTGCTGGGCTCTGCTGCTCACGCTGCCTTTGACCTTACTGCTTAGACCCCCATGTACTAAACTCGTCGTTATGGGTAAAGCACCCCTGGGACACCACGAGGCCAGTGCAACCAAGCTGTGTCAGAACAATGTATGCAAAACCACCTGGCGCATCTTCGCACTCACCAGGATGCGTAGCCCCACAACAAGACTTGGAAACACACGGGTCCTACCCATGTGGACATTGGTTGCCATACACTGCTCGGTGCCTCGGGAAGGTAGCACTGACGGCCTTGCCCCTGCCCTCTCACTAATGCTTCCCCTCTGCTTTGCAGGCACCAGCCACCGCTCCTCTCAAGTCTGATTAAGGCAATTACTCGGGCTCTTCTGAGCAGCTGTTCTCAGTGTGTGTTTAGCTTCACAGGTTGCCAAGAATTTAAAATCCAAAGACTTTCTGCTGTACTCGCACAACGGAGTGTTTGTTGCAGAAAGCCAGTGCACGCGCACTCCCGCCGTCTCAGCTTCAACTGAAAATTGCATGCTGGTTTTGGACCTGGGAAGTCATGGAAGAGCCAGACTACTCTTATGAAAGTAATCTGGAGCTAACATATCCCAAACCCACAGCCAGCACTGTCAATATCCAAAAAAATGGTAAATGGAAATAAATGAAACAGAAACTAAGTTATAATATTCTCAGCATGTTTATCAACGACAGCTTAGGGACTTTCCAGAAATGTAAAACAGGATCATCTTTTCCACGAAGAAACTGATAAACAAGGACAGATAAAGGTTAGGGGATTCTTATACCCAAGATACACTAGAAGGTCAACAAAAGTTATTTAATTAAAATACAAAGAAAAATTAACTTTCATAAACAGTGGGAAAGTTCTTAAAAAAACACCAAATACAGGTGACTGTAAGTTACCCTTACAACATTTTGCATCACATAGCATAACTTTGAATAAATGGCTGACCCGGCCACTACTTTCACATGAAAAAAATTGCCCTTTGGGATTACAGGATAATTCCAGCTGGACGGGAGCTCAGGGAAACTCCGTCCAACCTCCTGCTCACAGCCGGGCCAGCTCTCAGGTCAGACCAGGTTGCTCGGGGCTTTGTCCACTTCATCCGCTTCTTACCACAATGGATTTTTTTCCCCTTCCAAGCAAAGAAAAGAGAAAAATATGAGAAGGAGCTGTACTGATTCAAACTGAGGAACTGCCTAGGCCAGGATCTCATCTCCGGTGGTCCTCCACCAGCTGGGGCATCAAGAGCTGCCCGTGTTCATGTCCTTCCCACATGGTTCCAGGCAGCTTCACCCAAAGCCCCAGTGCTGTACTGGGAGGGAGGGTGGTCAGTCTCTCTCTAACCTAGTCATGCCAACCACAATTTTATACCGCTAAGGAGCTACAACACCAGAAATTCCTTCTTTCCTTTCCTAGATTGTTCCATTTCTTATTTTGTTTAATGAGAAAATGTACACTGAAGCCTATAGACCAACAGTACCCAGTGCCTGAGCTTTTAGATTTCATATGTGACAGAAAGGATATATTCAAACGTGACTGGATTAATAGCGGCCAAATCATTGCCTAACAGAAAAAAACACAGGTCTAGCAAAATACAGCTTCTTGTATGACCTTCTGGGCGAGATGTTTGCACGAAAAGAAAACATCAATTTATTTTTTTTTCCAAAAGATAAAATTCTAGGAATGAATAAATGTTCATACTACAGAAACGTTACGTGATTTTATACTAAATTTGTCTTCCAGAAGAATCTAAACTGCCATGTTGAATAGGAAAAGGGAGCATTCGAGCTTAAAAATGCTACTAATTTAAAGTTAATCACTGCTATAGCAAAGGCCCCTAGTAATGTTGTAAAACAAGTACTTTTGAAGGCCACAAAAGAGGTCTGCCCAGAAACCTGAAGGGAACCGTACAACAACTGTGCTGTTCGGTACCTTCTCTAGGATATACGCAGTGTGGAACAGACATCTCAGAATCCGCCTTGTGCAAACGTGAACAAGCTCGCTTTGCTTGCTTTAGTTTCATGGAGGATATCAGCTCCTGATCTAGTAAAAACCGCTTACAAAAATGCTTCTTATTTATGAAAATCAAGTCCCTGTAGTTAGGGTAACTCATTCCGGCTGCAAAATCCATGTATTTACATTGCTGTTACCTGAAATATTTTTCAGCTGCAGGTATGGACTTTTTTTCTCCCTGGGTTTGAGAGAAAACACTCTCTCAAATTCGCCATTAATTCATATTGATCAGCAGCTTATAGGTGGGCCACTCGTGAGGCTGAGCTGCTGCCGTTATCTACTGGCACACTGCAAAGAAAGTTTGATAGCATTTATCTCGGCCGCGTCCCTTGGAGGTGATGGGTTGCCCTGGTTCTCTCCTAGATCCCACCGAGACCTGGGACGGCAGTTTGCCACCTGCAAATAACAGAAGAGAATAAATCCCAAAGAAAAAGAGTTTCTGGCCTGTTTTTATATGTGATTGATTCAGTAGTTGGGGACACAGAAACATGTTATTCCTTTGGATGTTACTAGGGAAAGTTAAGAGCCCCTTTCCTTTGCTACAAAAAAAACCCCAGCGATAGCTGCTTTCCTAGCAGAGTCTGTTTCTCAGACAGTTTATTTATTTCTGAAGCCGTTTCTCAGTTTGTTTATCAGGAATGAGTTCAGATGAGGAGCATTTTGTATCCTATTCTTTAGCTGACTAAATCACGATTAATTCTTTTGGGACATTTCAGCCCGGTTGCGTTTTACACCCTTCTCCAAAACACATGCAGTGACACAGCACTCACCTCTGGGAGCTGCTTATTTTTACAGCCAGTTTTGTGGGCCTTGCCTTATAGCCCTCTGGCACACGCGAATATCCACTGAAATGCGTTTAACAGCTTTCCTCTCCTCGTATCTATCTATGTCTTTTGTGGTCTGTCCTTTACGCTGTTCCCTAACATGGGAGTTCTCGACAAAGCAAGACAAGCTGCCTTGGCATCTTGCTGCTAAAGTATAAAGCTGTGAAACACTTAGAAGTTTGAGTTTCCTGATTTAAGCAATGCTACTGTGTGTCTTAAGTCAAAACAGTTACAAGAGAACAGTTCTTGCCTTAAAGAAACCAAAATCATACAGCACTGCATAGAAGTACTTAAAAAAAAAAAGGTCTAGACATAAACCAGTTATTTTGGATACAATTCAGAAAAGCAATTAATTTGATGAAAATCAAATATAACCTCTGATAGAGTTTTTAATGAAGGTTTATATATACCTGAAGATGCAAGTTTTTTTTAAACAAACAGGTTTTAAGCAAGTATGGGAATAAGGTTGGGTACTTACGCTGCCTCTTAGATGCATTTTAAATCTGCTGAGTTTACAAGGTCAAACAGTTCTTACACAGTCAGTCCTGCAAAGCCTGCCAGAGGGATGTCAAATTAGGGCGTTTTCTTTTTTTTTTTTGCATCTTTGTTAATTAAGGTCTCACGGGAGAGAAAGTTTCTGTGTTCCAGCAGCAGCAATTGCATCCTAGTCTTCATTAAGCTATTTAAACTACGCTGTGAAGCAGCTGGAGAGTTTTTGACTGGCTTCCTGATTGCAATGTAACAACAATTCTGGTCCCAAGTGCACTTGCAGGAGAAAAATAATTTGTATTGAGCTCTTAGCTTATGGGTCTTGCCTACATTAGGGATTTTTTACACAAAAATTCCCAGTTACTGCAAGCGAAGCTGAGAAGATACACGCTTAATGTGCTGCTGCAAAAAAATGCGAGCTGCCCTGAAGTTTTGCATGATAATATATCCAAAATTAACATTTGAAGATGTGATCTCATCAGAGGGAATGAAAAAGCTCTAATTACAGATGGGTCTTTTTACATCAGTATTGTGATGCTAACAACTCTAAAAGACAGAAATAATTTATTTTAATTTCTAAAATATGCATAATTGACTTTACAGACAGCCTGGATGTAAATTTACTGACACAGAAAACACCATTCTTGTCATGTGCAAGAGAAGCATTGCTCTTTAAATATAATTAAAATCCTCAGAGAGAGAAGTTTAAATATTTAATGATTTCAGGTCTTGCTAAAGTGATGCTGATTATTTTTCCGATTCTGCACCCTTACAGCTGTTTTTGCTGAGTGTTATGTGTTTGCACAAATATCTCATGACCACTAAGCCTGAAATTTAAAATTATCAGGCTGGTGGATTTTTTTTATGATCGTAATGACCACAGTGCACAGGACGTGCATAGTATCATCTGGCAGCTATAATGGCCCTCCTTCTCCCACCTCCCCTTGGTGGGTTTGCAGAAAATACTGCTTTTCAAAATGCATAAAGAAATCAGTGGGAGCTCTTTAGATTTTTATTTGTTAAGCCTGTTTTTCTGCACATGCTTAGTATTTTGTGGATGAAACCATATTAAATAATATAATGTATAGTGTGTGTGGAGAGAGATGGGGGCTGGAGGAGAGGCAGATCACTGAAGGAGCGAGCTGTAAGGAAGAAACGAGATGAGATATCATGGCTGCAGGTAGACAGCTGGTCCCTGGCCTGCGCTGATGCTGTCTCAGCAGGACGTGGAGGTATTGCTGGCAGGGACATAAGAAATTGCTGGAGGTGACAAATGACAATGGGAGAAACTGGCAGAAGTTAGGGGGCCAGAAGTTAGAAGAGCCAGGAGGGATGGCTGGATTTTACAGGGGTCTAAGGAGGAGGTGTGTGAGAAAGGGCCAGATGTGACGGCTGAAGGTTGAGCAGGGGAATTTTGTACCCCGCAAGGCCAACAACGACTGGGGATCCACCTCAGTAAAGTCCTCCGAGGAGGAGGTGATTGGAGGTGGACACAGACAGAGGGCAGGATTTAGCCAGAATGTACAAGTCGGGGTCAACCAAAAATTTGTTCACAGCTTTAGCTTTAGCACTTTGCATTAAGTCTTTTCTACAGAACTAAGGATAGTATACAAAAAAGTGTTTTTAATCAGGATACAAGCCATTTATGCAAACCAGGCTGCCTATCTAGTGTTTCAACATTTAGTAACTTGTGATTTGATTCTTAACTCATTAAAAATCTTGGTACCTAATCATTTAATCACTCAGTCCTCTGCAGTCATCAAATTAACCAGGACTAGAACTGCCGCATTGCCTTATATTTCATCTTTGATTGTCTCTTTACATGAATCATTCTAGGACTGTGGTGCCAGCACCTCTTCCTCAGGCATCAGACATTATGATTTAACCACAGGAAACATCATTCATGTAGCCATAAGGCAGTAAAAGACAACAAGAGCTCAGCTAGTCTAAGCCCAGCTTCAAGGCAAGGGAAAATTACAGCGAAAAATAAACTGTCTAACCTAAAGAGCTCTGGCTGTGGCAGCTCCACAACATCCCATGCAGCCTCTTCCATTGCTTCCTATCCTTGGTATGTGTCCTGGTTTGAGCAACACAGAATTTCTCTTTCAGTAATTTTACTTTTCAGTGAGGTCTGTTCTAATGCTTGGGAAAATTGCATTTCTAGAAGACTCGAGTGTCTGAATTTGTGAGAATATTTACTTTATAGCCAGTTATGGTATGTGGGTTTCAAGGTCTCAGTCTTTTTGAGCCTTGCCAGGTGCAGAGATGAGAAGGAGCGAGACCTGGGCACTTGACCCAGGCTGGTCAACAGGATTATTTCATACATGAATGACACACTCAATATAAATTAGAAAGTTTACTGAGGAGTTCTCTCCTCTTACTTGATGGCAGCCATCCTGAGAACTCCGTGCCCCAGTGACAGACCCCTGATCCCTTCCCTTCTTCCCGAAGCCGTAGCTCTTGCGGTGTCTGACATTTGCTGTCCCTGCTGGGAGTGCACAGCTTCCTGCTGATAGCTTTGGCTGAGTATAATCCTGTATATTTTATATTGCTATCGGGATCAATATTGTTTCTTTAATACTATTAGTTTTAATTATTTAGTATTATTCTAATAAATCTATTTATATTTCAACCCTCAGGCTTTCTTGTTTTTTCCTGATTCTCCTCCCCAGGTGGGGAGGGGTCATCGGGTGATAGAATAGTTCTCTAAACATCAATAAATTCTTGTGGGTTCCTCAAACCATAATAGTATGTTATTGCAGCACTGTTGGACCTGCAATCCCCAAATGTCCTTTGATCTTTTCCTGCAGAAGCGAAACATCTGTTCCCTGTGCAGTGACAGTACACAGCGACTCCTGCCCCACCTTTCTTTTATCTCCATGATAAAAGTAATCCGTATCTCCAGTTTCTCAACGCTTTTGAATTCTAATCATGTTCCCCTGTGTTCACACCTTCTTGTATCCAAGGAAATCTGCGCAAGAGACACCTTGAGCAAGGTGTAAATTACCTGCTCCCTAACCAGGCATGAACTGCTAGTGAAGGTGTGGCTGGCAGCTCTCCACACCAGCCCCCCACCAGCACACCGCGTCCACACGGACTCTGCTCCTACGCTGCTGTCCTTCAGGGCATGCCCATGCATTAGCGGCTGAGCAAAATCAGATGAATCCACACCTGAATCTAACACGATTTTCAGCCCTGGAGCACCTATTTCTGCTATAATTTTTAAATCCTGGCGCAGGACAACAACTCTGAAAACAGTGACAGTCTCAGGCCTGGAGAAGATTAAATATTTTCTAAACACTGAGAAAAGAACTATTGAAAGGGTTACCTGTTTCACCAGAAAACACATGATGATACTCATCTTGCTTTGCAAGCTAGTGGCTTTTTTTCCAGAATAACATCCTGATGTGAAGGTTTATTTAGTGCAAAACTTTGTTTCTAATTTGAACAAGTTGCTTTTGTTTGGGGTTGGGGGTTTTTTTGCAGATTTGGTGTTTGGTTTTTTTATCGTAAAGAGTCCTATTATTTACACTTTGATTTCATAGTATTCCAGATCCAATAAGCTTCTGATTCTCTTTTCTTCCCCTCTCAAAGTGGCTGTTTGAAAGGAAGGGGGAAAAAGACCTACTCTTACTGTGCCAGTACTTTAGATATGTAGAATACTCTGTAGTTGATATATTTCATCACTAGAGGGAAATCCATTACAGTGCTCTTCTCAGCAATGCTGGTAGGCACACTATCCTCCAGAGATGTAAATTGTGTAACAGGCTTGCATTTGGATGCAAAAGTTGTAGGAACCGAGTATGACATAGGGAAGACTTTCTCAGAAGGGTGCCCAGGGGAATTTTCCCTAGTCTCATCACATCACACCAGAAAATAAGAAGGAAGAGGCTGGAGGACAAGTATTCCCAGGAAAGAGAAAACCCCAGACTGGGCCGACCTTAGCAGTCCAATTGTCCTGCAGCAGTGTCTCCAAGTCAAAAATAGAAGAGAAAGCTATCACTCCTATGATAGCATAGGAAAGGAGTCAGTGAAGCCTGTTTGCATCACCAGCCCTCAAACCACAGACATTTGGAAGAAATGGCAGCATTTGAGACACTTGTAAAAACCACTTCCAGCTGCTCTTACCCTAGTTAGTCTCCATCTTACACCAGAGCTCACGTTGCTGCTGACCATCAAACAAGATACTGAAGACGCCCTGTTTTGTCCCGTTTTAAAGGCCTGGGACCAAAAAGCCAATCTGGAAAGTAACGGTCATAAATGAAAAGCACGACAAGCGGAGAGCTGGGGTGCTGCCAAGGAGCATTTCATGCACTCGTAGCCTTGATCTCACCTTACCTATTCCTGTACTCGCTCCCTGCCTGCACCACGCACTGGGAGCTTTTGGGACATGGGCAGGCTGGATGCGTGCGTCCTGGCCTCGCTGTCCCCGAGCCCGCTGGCTGCCAGCACGGCTTCCTGGGGCAGCTCGCAGCACCCACCCTCACCCCCCTCCCCACGGGGACATTCCCAGCCCGCACCTGCCCCCGGCGCTGCTCCGGCCCTCAAATCGCTGAGGGTGATGCGCGTCGCTAAGAGAAAGAAAGAAATGAGAGAGACATGCTAACGAGGGAGCAAACCTGCTTTTCCGTGATGGCTCTTAGGGATTTTATAGTACATCTTATCTTTGACCTCATTTAGTAGGAGTGAAAGCAAGTCAAAGAGAGAACAGAAGAGGATTGCATGAGCACTGGCATTTTGCATGACAGTTTGTCCATTTCTAGTTTAAATGTTTCATTTCAAGATAACAAATTGTATTTGTCTCCAGAAGTACCATTTCATGCCGTTTGTACAGTGAGCTTCTGTGGCGAAGCACTACAGAAATTGGCATTACGTGTGTGGCTGTCATTAATTATGCTCCTTTTAACCAAAACCTCATTTTTAATGAAACATAGTTCCCACAATTCAATTCTGACTGCTTTTATTTTCCTTTTTAAATAGTGTTATGCTCCTTACCATTCAAATATTGCATCTAAATATCAGCACATTCAGCACATTCTAAACCCTGAACTTCACACTATGAATGAAGGAAATAATAAAGAGATTCTGAGTGATTTCTAGATAGACAGATCCTCACTTCGCCATCCATGCTTTCTGGTTTTCTGTTTTTCTCTCCACTGCAGTGGTATACACTAGTAAGTACTTTGCTGCTCTTGCGTCCTACATACAGATGATGGAAGATGGAATAAATCTTTGGATTGACAGAGGGTTACACTGACTTATACCGGCAATGTCCTAAGCTCTGATCAGCCTTCTGTATAATTTCCTAATTATATTCCTTTCACCCCCTGCAAAGGGATTTTCATCTTCTTACACAACTTTCTTTGAATGCAGCTGAGCATTAGATTACAAGATTTTCAGGCTTCACAGATGAATGCCTGAACCTAGGGATCATCAAGCCCTCAGAGATCAGACTGAAGAAATACTTGCTGTAATTCTCAATTTGAATAGCTGTGAAAAGCCATTTAACTTTCAAAGTTTCTTATTCTGTTCCAAAAACTGGAGTAACTCTGTGTTTGCATATTGAACAAAGACACGATAATACATCTTGTGTTCTAGGAGGCTTTTTTTCCTAAGAGTATTTTCTTCTCCTATGAACATATATTTTAGCACGCATATTATGGCCATTTAAAAAGGATTTATGTGGGATTTAAGTGCTATTCCTAGCTAATAGCAACTGGTAGAGAAAAGAAGGAGATGAAGGAGAGCGGGAGTGGAGGCAGGAAAAAACTAGGGAAATTGCAAACAAGTTATCAGCAAAGGCTGACCAAGACAGGCTGCTGGAGACACCAACAACCTGCCTCCACCAAACTCTCAGGCCACCACCTCCGTCCAGTTGCTGTAGGTCACTTTTTGCTGTGCAGACAGACAAGACTTCTAGATTTGCCTGTTTTGGAGCTAGAAATGCCAAAACACACAGGATTGAAGCTTGTTTCTGTAATTTTTTTTCTGCAGGAAACAAATATATTGGGGAAAAAGAAATTTAACTTGCAGAATCCCTAAATAGCAACCCCTTACTCTCATGGGTTGGTTTTCCTATAGCTGATTTTCCATACTGACATGCTGTAGAATAGCAAGAAAAATGTCAATCAATTTCTTTACTCACTGCTTTAGCCAGAATGCCTTATGGCACATATAAAGAAACTTGCAGAAAAATCTCGGTCAGAAGGATCCTTCCTCCTGATCTCATCTAGTCTGATCCCTGCTCAAAGTAGGCACCAACCTTGAAGTTAGATTCAATGTTAAAATTAGACTGGATTGCTCAGGGTCATGTCTAGTCAAGTTCTGATCATCTCCAAGGATGGAGACGTATGCTCTTTCCATAATAAACAAGTGGCTTAGATCCAGAGCACAGGCAGCTCAAGGACTTAACCTTTCGGAGTTTATCTCCAAAATAAATTAAGAACACTAAAATGGAAGGGATCATGTGAAAGCAAAGACACTTCATCCCATTCACTAGACTCAGATCTGGGCTTGGATTATAATCTACTGCTCTGTGATTTTACTTTTCTGTTCCTGGCGTTTTACTCTCACCCTGCTATGACAAAAATCACGGGTATTTTTTCCCTTAGGGGAAAAAATTAATTACATTATATACAGGCATGCAATTTAAGGGCTAAAATTAAAATTGTATCAAGATGTTTCCTTTTAGGTTCTCTCACACACAGATTCTGAAAAACTTCCTTTACTGATTAATAGACTTCTGGCAATCAAACAGTCCAAAATTTTACTGGCAGGACTGAACTCTTTTGCTCTTTATCGATGATGAACCTTTTCAAAGAGCTGTAAAAGTAATTAGTTAGGCTTTTTAATAAATTACTTGGGGGAAAATAATTCCTTTTCATCATTTCAGAGTTGTCAGTAAGCAAAATAATAAGTCAATTGGCAAAAACATGGGTTTGTTTCAAGATAAGTTTCAAAATGTTGCGACATTTGATGTGTTCCACATCATTTTGAAAGGCTATGCAAAGTGTTGATATTTTGCATTATAAAATACAATTAGTTAAAAATATGAATTGTTTTGGAAAAAGCTCGCACAGACAATGTTTTAAATACACAAAACATTGAATAGATAGATGAAATTTTTCAGTTAGGTAGAACCCAGGTGAAATACAGGACCAGCCTAGAAAACAAGGGCTGCTGTAGCTTAAGCCAAAGTCATTTCAGATGTTCTTGACCTTGCTGAAGGTCTCTCTTCACCGCTGAGGGTTGCTGAGCCCATCCCTGTCTCCACTCTTCATCCGTCACAGTCATGGCCATTGCAAACCTCTCATTTATGAAGACGAACTTGTACTAATATGCTGATTTGTAGACTGGGTTTACACCATCTGCCACTGGCACAGAGCTGACACCTCCAGCAGAACATCTGTTCTGCTAAATCCACCGGTACATGTCTGTCAGAGCTATTAGGCTCAGCAGCACACAACATTAGAGCATTTGTCCTCAAATGAGGAAGAGACTCCAGATTCCTTTTCCCTTTAACTGACCCTCATCTCTTAGAAGAAAAGTTTAGCCCTACCTGTGTGGCATGCTAAGCCTCAGCCTGTCCATGTTCTCAGAGGATACCAAAGCCATTCCTCCTAGATCAAACCCTCAGGGACTTTAAGCAGAAGGACATCCATTTTATGGTTCACATGATCAAGGCATCAGTTTGGTCAGACTGGTTAATACTGGGACATCTCTGGATACACATACAGATGATACTGTAGTCATTGGGGAAACTTAAGCCAGACAGAAAGATTTTTCTCTGGATACTAAGCGACTCCAGGGTTGAGCAACACCCAGGCATGGTTTTCAGGACCTTTAGTTTTGGACATTGGGCGATACATTCATCTGGCTTCTGACACCATCAGCTACAGTACATCAGCAGCAGGAAATAAAACAGGATCAAGGCAGAGGTCCCCACTGCATAGACCTCGCCCAGGCAGCCCTCCACAGCTAAGGGGTTGTGGGTGACACAACATGCACAGCAGCAAGTGTACTACCGCAGAGGATCAGCATGTCCAAGGAGGCTGATCGCTACTGCTGAAGTAGCGCCATTGCTCCACGTAGCAGTAGGCAAGTGAGATAGATAGATAGCATCACGCAGAGATGACCACAAACCAGGAAAGTCGTTTGCTGTAACCCCAGCTGACTTCTCTCTGGGACTCTTGTAAATTGGTATTGCCATCGGCTCCTCTTGTTCTCACTTCCAGGCAGAGCAACCAGCACATCAACCTTTCAGTAGGTTGAGAAGTGTGATCCTAAATCCATCTTTTAACAAGGCCTCATTTCTCATTGCCTGAGCAAAGGCAGCCTTTACTGTGAGCCTAACCCAAGCCTTTGCGCAGCCTGTGACAAGTCCCCAAGTTGTTTGCATGCCATTTGCCTGTTTGGACATCAGAAGGCTGTCACCACCACCAGGACACTTGTCCTGTGCTTGGTCTCCAGCCTCCAAAAACTAAAATCCCAGCTGCAGCATTGGCCATAATCATACCCTGTGGGCTGTAGGACAGAACGTGGCAAGATGTTCTTGCCCAAATTTGATCCCTCAGGGCTTCTTCTAACTGAAGCCTTATTCTCGCTCAGTGAACTCAAGCACACATCTTACACCCTGGCCCCCCTTCACAATGACCTATGCTGATTTACAAATCAGCTCCTTGTCTGTCCCTTATTCCCATCAAATGTCCCATCATTGCAGCCCAAAAGCAGAAAGATGCAGTTCCCTCCAAAACAAAATGTTACCTGTTCACATCAACTTCCAACAAACCAAATGCATCTAAACCACAACCCTAATCCTTTACACATGCTTAAAAAGGCAAACCTGTCTAGCTGTCTTCCTTGACACATTTCACTCAAGATATTCTGAGACTCCAGACTTACAAGTCAAAAATAAATGACCAATATAGCTCAACAGAAATTAGAAAATTATGTCTTAAATATTTGTTTTATTTCCCTAATTCCCCGTTTCTTTAACTGAAACCTGTAATTAACTCTAACTACAAATTATCCAAGGGACCTCCTATCAGCTCAAGAGGAAAATCAAACTAGGACACCTTCAACAAAACTGGGCATTTTTTATGAATGCGAGACTTACCTCTACACTTAAACCATTGAAAAAAGCCTACTCTTGCAAAGCCCAATCAGTCTATACCTATTACTAGGAAAAAAGGTGCTTTGCAAGCCCAAAATGCACAAATGCTAACCTGAGTCCTGGATGAAGGGCCTTTTGAAGGTGGAGACTTAAAAAAACGCCCTCAGACCATGCCAGTGCACATCCATAGCTTGGTGTAGCCGCCCTTTACGCCAACCTGCTCCACTGGAGAAAAGGGTGATCCTTCTAGAATACACGCAGAGGAGCACTCGCATGAGTTAGCCTGAACTCACTGTAGCCCAAGAGAGACGTTTTTTTAAAAGCAACCAACGTTTGTCAGAAGCACCCTATCAAACCTAATTTCAGAAAACCCAGAGTCTGAAAAATACAGCAATAAATTCAAAATTTCCTCAGACCTCAACCCAGAGCCCTAACATAAAAACTATTTCTACCTGCATCACCACCACCACCCCCGCAAAACTGTCAAAATCCAAAACAAACCCCCAAATTAGTCTTATTTGTTCTAAACAGCTCCAAAACATAAATTCCCTGCAAAATATCCCCTCTTTATAAATCAGGCTGATCAAGGAATGAATCTGGGGATCAAGTTGGGAATACAAGTTACTGAAACAGTAGCCAAGATTGTTATATGCTCATTATGAAATAAATTAATCCTCTCCTCCCGCCCAGCAGGATTAAAAATTAGCATCTGCCAAACCCATAAAGGATCTGATGCTTCTTTGCAAAGTTGACATGGCAAAGGGATCCCAGCACATGACCCCTGTTGAACTTAGGCCAAAACAGAGAAAAAAGAGCTGCCTGTGATATTGCCAAACCAAAATTCACCTTGCCACCTCTGGCAGAGACCATTTTTTTTCCAAACACCTCCAGCCCTGTATGCCTTTCTTTGAGGCCACCATGAGTTGGTTTCTCCTGGTGCAGGAAAGCCAAGGCAAAGGTCTGGCTTCAGGCAAGGCCCCCACCACCATGGGAGGCCACTGTCCCAGGAGCAAGAACAGGCCAAGGGATGAGGGTACAGTGCCATAATCCAAGGGGGTTGAGAAGGGGCCGAACCAGGGGTCAACCATCAGGCTGATGCCTACATGGGTCTCTGGACAAGCCTGAAGTTGCTTTCTTGTGAGGACTCCTGCACCAGCACCCTGTCCCATGGGGGATGGCCATGCTGGGTCACAGGCTCGTTCAAAGAACAAGGTGGAGGCCCAGGACAAATTTCAAGGCCACATGCATGTGGGGCCATGTGATCAAGGTGGGGTTTCAGACCCTGTGAAGCCCAATGCAGGAAGGTCACTGAACTGGCAAGGTCTTGCTGGGCCGAACTGAAGGCTACTCTCCATGTTCAGCACCACATTTCAGCACTTGAGGCTACACGGGATGCCTAGACCAGGATTAGGTTTGGGATAAATTTTCAGAACAGCATGAGTACCCCGGTTTAAAAAATGGGTTCCCCAGGACACATGGCAGGCTACAGCCTTGTAAAGACAGCACAGCTGTTACAGGTAGCAGGGCACAGGCTTTGCTTTGACTTTGCAGAGCCTCGGGACAGGGGTTTATCAGGTTAGCTTTGCCTGAATTTGTCTAGACCTGCCCAGAGCTCTCCTTTTATTTAGTTTGATTTGTTGCTGTAACAGCCATTTTTCTAATGACCAGGCAGTTACACTTAACTTGCTTTGCTTTTCTTCATGCAGCAATACCATAGCTTTTATACAGGTAGTAGTAACACGCAGCTGTTCTGTGTAGCATGAAATATTTATGACCTTAACAGAATGAGGCAATGCAGGCCTGGTATGAGAAAGGAGGCCCCGAAGATGGGCTTGCAAGAGGTGGTGGTAGAGGAGCACAGGCACAGGATGACGGGAGACGGAGCATGGGATAATGCTGAGGGCTGCAGGGCTATAACCCATGCACCAGTGGTCAGCTAGAGAAGTACAAACCTGGGAGCTGAACAAAACCCATCTTAGGAGGAAGAAAAAGTAAGAAAAAGAATAAAGAATAAGTTTATAACACAGGTGAAATGCACCATATATAGTAAATTCACCTGTAATGCAGAATTGCAGACCGATGAAGAAAGAAAAAAGCACAAAAGGCACTGGGAAACATTAATATGAACTCAAGTGGATCCAAGAGGAGGAGGAAGAAACCACCACCACTGTACTCCTCCCAGCGAAGGACTCGGGATGCTGTTGCCTTGCAATACCCACTTCCCCCAGGCTGAAGCCATTGACCCAGAGGAGCAGTGGAAGGGTGAGCAGGACACCAGGGGAAAGGGCACCTAGACAGTGCGTGCATAACAGTTTTGACTGTATTATCATTATTATTACTGGAGCTTTCCATAAATAATAATATTCCTATTTACAAACAACAAAAAAGTCGATCTGCATAATAACAATTTTTTAATTAGACTGCTAAGACTTCAGTTATACTAACAGTAAATTCTTGGTCTCCCCTGCCACCCCCCAATAAGAAGATTTTGAATGTCACAAGGCTTGTATAAGCACTAATGTATTTAGGCGAAAAGTGGCAAGGTTTGCTAGACTGTGGCTAAGGCTGGAGTCAAGAGTTTGGTTTAAGGTTGGGTTCATAGCTCAGGTTTGAAGGCCTCTTCCAGAACGCATAGAGCTTGGGCTCCAAAAGGTCTGTCAGGTGTGGCTGAGCTAAACCAATGCCATTCACTGTGATCCCTTCACATCTGCAGCTACATTTTCGCAGGCGTCCCTAACTCTAACAAACACATCAACCCTTGCTGAGTGACCCTGAGCAGAGGCAGAGGTCAGTGACCCATGCAGGCATCAGCTGACAGCTTAACCTGCCACCACCTTTTTTAACCTATCAGTTGCCTTGGTGTATCCCAAGTCCCAGTTGGGGCCAGGTTTGTGGGCATGGATGGGTGACGGCTCAGGTTTGCATACACCCGTGAGCAGGAGTAGGCTGGAGGTGAGCCTGGCTGGTATCACCACCACTCCAGCAGCTTTCTGCCTCCCCTGCTGCTGCTGCTGGACAAATCTGGGGGGCCTGAAGCTCGGCAGAGGGTCGTGCTGTGCCAGCAGGAGGGGAGAAGGAGATGGGCTGCCCAGGGAGCGCCCCAGTCACTTCACTGTCCCCAAGACAGTCCCACCTTTCCCTTGGGCTTCCTGCTGTCTGGTGTCTCTGGACTTGGCTTAGGTCTCGGGGAATGCATGACTCTGCATGTTTTTCCTTACAGTTTGGATACGGGACCATGACAATGGCTCTTAGGCGACAGAAATAGTTAATTAAGCAGAGAACCTCTGAATGGAGTTGTCATGCAACAGGGTCGATTTAACTCTTTTGCCTTGGACTCTGGCCCGGGACTGTTGCCTCCACACGGTCCAGAAGGACACAGTTAAAGTTCAAGTAAACAAAAGATTATTAGTCTGCTTGGGCAACTGGGAAGAAGAAGAAAGATAAATTAAACTGCCTGGATGATCATAAAAAGATTGATTGTTGTTACTAGTGTAGGGCGACAACAGAGAGAGGATAAGAGGTTTATCCAGTTTTGCAGGGACGAAAGAGAAAAAACATCAGAACAAAGACTTTCCCACTCATATTTATATGAAAATTATTCTACACAAAGACACTGAATTAAAAAATTTACTGAATAAGTAGGAAGGAAAAGCTTTTTATTATTTCTTCTCTTTTTTAAAAGGAATCAAAACCAGATATAAACATCTTGCTTACTTTAAAAATAAATTAATCACCTTATATTCTTTTCTGTTTATACACTTCATATTTACAAATAATTTACTAAGGCTAAAAAATATTTTGACCTATCATTACACTGAAAAGAAAAAAAAGATTTCAGGGTTTTTTTTCCATCTTCTTTCATTTTTGGATGTCTTAGTAAATGGCAATTTTTACAGAAGAAAACACAACACTACCGCCATTCAAGATGTCAGCTTCATTACGTGTCTCCAGTTAAGCCTCACATAACTATATTCCTCATCACCGTAGAAAAGCTTTTTGACAGTTCATCAACTTAACAAGATCCCAGCATATGCTCTTCCCTCAGTGCAACTTTATGACACCTCGCTTCTAAGGTCACTGAATTTGTTTTCATTAACATGCCCTTGCGTGGCACAGCTGATCCTGGCACACCTTCAGAAGAAACTCCTCAAGTGCCCTTCACAACCCCCCTGAGAAGTGTTTGCTCCGAGAGCTCGGCAGCCTTCAGAGGTGCCTGTGAAAGGGGTCTTGCAAATAAAGCCATACTATCAGAAAAGAAAGAATTATGGAAACACAATAAGCAGGCCTAAAACATCACCGTTATGACCCAGTCCGCTACATTTGTTTAAAACCCCTCAGCTGTAGCTAATTAAACCCTTGGCCACAGAGGGAGTCAGCAAGCACCTTCAGCCAACAAGCCAGCACTGGCAAGTATTGGGAAAACACACACGAATAAAAAATCTGCTCTTCCATGGTGGATGTGCAGCATTTCTTCCTCCTCCGAACCCTCAGTACTTAAATAAAATAAATAAAATCCACTAAGAATGAGGCAATCATCCAAAACCTCCCCTGGGCACAGAGAAAGCCCCTCCACAACTCAGAGCCCTGTTATTTCAACAAGGCCAGTGGGAGTTAGCCTGAATTTACGGTCAAGCAGCATTTGGCCCAACATTTTTTTAAAGGCACTGAGTTTTCTTCTGCCTCTGCCTAACTTTCAATTAAAGGCATAGTAAATCTGTGGGAGCAGGACTGAGTGGGGTATTTATACCGATCCCCCAACTGCCCCTGCCTGCGGCATGCTCTGCATCACCCAGGCTGGGAAGGGAAAAGCTTTGAAAGAAGAAAACACAGCAGCAGCTCTTACAAAACCCAGGTAACCAACCCCATGTGGTACATATTTCTGTAATTTTATCTTGACAAGGAAAAAAATTAATAGATCACCTCAACCTTTTAGTAGACCTTTTGTTCCTCACTGGTCATGTTGTCTGGCAACGTCGCAGCTCTGTTTGGGCCGAGACCCGTGTTTCAGCTACATTTTGGCACCATTACAAAAGCAACACACAGGTTTTGTCTTACAGAAGAAGGCATTAAGGACTCCAGGGAGAAGGTGGAAGGGAGCTACTCATTCTTAGGTAAAAATTCAAACAGAAGTTTTCAAAAAGAAAAGGATTACGGTTCTCACTGATGAGTAGGTAAGCCTGAGAATTGATTTTTTTCTTTTTTATGAGAGCTTTCCCTTTTTCAGTTGTTAACATATATCTACATGTATGCAGCTAGATAAACAATTAGGAAGATATCTAGGTCCTTTCAGCAGCACAGAACAATAATCCAACTAGTTTTTTGGCATCAAGCAACCTTAAGATTTACTGTAGCTCAGTAGATCTGTTTGCTTTGCTCAAGTGTTTCTAATAAATACTGTGTCTCCATCATGGTTGCGCCTCTGAGAAGGGAAGCTACCTTGGCACTAGGTTGCAAGAGGCTTGGAGTGTGGATGGAACAAGTGGGTGAAGGTGGCCTTGTTTTATCAGCACAAGGTCTTTCGTGAAGGCAGCTTCACCGCTACAAAGCATCTTTAAACTGAGGCAATGGTCCCTGTTTCAGCTGGATCAGCCTGGTCCGTGCAACAAGGCACCGCTGAAGTGCCCTGGAGCATGGATACCCTCTGACACCTGAGGAAGCTTCGGCAGACGGGGTGCAGTGGCATAGTGGGGTACCGGAGCTGCAACGTGCAAGGAGCAGGGCTGGAAGGCTGTCACTACCCAAAGATAACTCTAGAAATCCTTTGGGTTTGAAGATTGGCACCAGCGAAGTGTTGCAGGACACTCAGAAGGTGACATAAGAAAGCAACTCTTACTTATTGAGAAGAGCTTCTTGGAGTTTTCAAATCCATGTGCTCTGTCTTTGATGCTCACTGCCTGGAGCAAACCATACTTTTATTTTACCAATTAAAACTTCTTAAACTTGCAATTACCTTCCTTATTCTTTTAATTTAAAAAGCCCTGATGAGTTCCGTACGCTATTTCTATTTTACTATCATACTTCTAATCTCTGAACTGCTTGGTGATGTAGTAACTCACAATATCATTAGATACTGGAGGAACTTCTGGATGCAGGCTTCAATATTGGGAATACTACAGTTTAAAAAGAAAGAGTAATGTAATACGTTGGTGAACCTCTCATTTGTCTGTTGGAGTGGAAATCAAATCAAGTTCTGACCTTGTGAAGTCATTGAATGTACCCTATGAAATGCTTATTACTAGGGGAGAGAGATGAAATGCCTGCACTCTGGCCTGGACACGTTAAATTGTAATAAGAAGAGTCAGACTATTTCATGAAATGGAGAAATCAGGAGGAGGATGATAACCAGGGTATACGGTACCTCTTTTGCTAATGTCTTAGCCACTTAAACAAGAGACCACTAAAGCTTGTTTTGATACTACTTTCTATTTATAGTCTTTATAATGCAACACATTGATAAAGATAATGCCTATCTTGTTATACTCGTAGGAGACAAAAATTTTCTTATGCTGAGCAGCTGCTTGAATGGATTTGTGGTCTACACAGAGCCAATTTACGCAACAAGATGCTAAACAATACGTCAATACGTATACCTAAGCAAACATGTTTCTGGCAGAAGGCTATCCTTATTCCTGAGCATTTTGACAGCACTTTGTTGCATAGACTGGGTTGATCCCTCTAAAAGGGACACTGTTGCCTCAGTTTAAAGTTTACTTAAAGTTTTAAGTTAAAAAAACAAAGGATTTTTAAGATATAGCAATCTAATTTCTGTGGAAATCCTGTTTTCTTCATGACGTTCCTGGTCACTGATTTCCAAAGGTTTTGGAAATCTTTGGAAATTCCAAAGATTTCACGGCCAGGATATGATCAATGAATCCTAGAACTCGTAACGCTTATATGAGGCTTTAAAAACCTTTAAGTCCTTTTTTTTATTGTGTTACTAAAACAAGCATTAAAGTAAATTTAGCCTTCTTCTGATAGGATTGCATGAGTGGATTCAAAATGAGATTATTAAGGGAAGGTTTACGCAAAAGACAGAACGACTAGAGCGCAGTATGCCAGAAGAATGGCACGCCGAGTGACATATGTACTCCCCTTGCTTATTTTTAAATAACACTCCACAACATGTCACACAACTGCAGTTCAGCACAACATTCAACGCACGGTGTCTCATTTTGTGCTCAGTTTCAAGACAAAGTTCGCAGTCTTAATTCATTGCATACTTCAGATTTTTAATTGTTCTGGTAGTTTACACAGTAAACAAAAAAAAAAAACCCTAACACTGACATGTATAAATTTGTATTTACAAGGGAATTTAGACTCATCGGCTTGGCTGCAAGCCCTGTTACTGATAGCCTTTTCAGCAGCATTATTAGAACTACTGAGCACTCCAAACAGTCCAAACTCCAAAAGTCTATTCGTACTAGGTATTTTACACACAAGAGTGAAGTCCCTGCACCGATGGATTTAAAATATGTGGATTTTTAAAGCACAAAAAGAATGTAGTTTAGTGATTTGTTATTAATACTAACCCTATACTTTAAAAAAAAAAATAAAATTTGAATTAGCAGTTGGAAGTAAGAAGGCCATCTATTTTTAAGGGATTCATAACGAGCTCCTGCCGACTTCAAGAACAAACCGTTCCCACGCGGAAGTGTGCAACAAGTCTGGAGCTGTATTTTCATGTTTCATGCAAACCAGAAGCAAGGCCCATCAGAAACCAGTAAGGTCACGCCTACAGGAATGACACGGACACATCCCAGCTCGCTGTAAACTAGGCCAGAGTTCGCCCGGGCTGTAAAACTTTGTCCAAGAACCAGGGTAAATATTCAAGCAGTTCATCTGTTGCAGCAGAAAAAACAACACTGGATTCATAGTGGAGAGAAGAGAGTCAGACTCTCTGTAGCTTAGCAGTTAGGGCACAGAGCTCCAAAAGAAAATCCCAGATGATAGTCTTTGCTTCACAGGCTATTTCTCTTTTCTCTAGCAACTGTTCCTGCTCTTTCTCACCTGCTGACACTTATTTGCAGACACCAGCTTACTGGAGGAAAAAGCATAATGTGTTGTGAAGAGTCTGATCCTGTTGATGCGTGTTATACATGATCTGAGACACCACCCTGGATCAAGACTCTCGTGGGACCTCAAGCAGGAAGGTCTTGTTTGGTCAGACTTGCACATCTACTAGATGTTGAGCTTCTCAAGCACATGACCATATATCCTTCAGCAAGTGAGCAATAAATTACCTTGCGTATGCAACTGAGACTAAGAGCAGCCCACGACCAGGAGCTGCCTGGGAGTAGCTGGTTAGCTTTAAATCCACACACCCTAGCTTGTTCACCCATATCCTCAGCTCTGAAGCTGTGACAACAAAGTATATAATAACCTGTATTACTCAAACGTCTTTGTTACTTCAATAGGGCCAAGAAGTAGTTCTACAGAATCACCTAAAAATAAAACAAGGTTTTCTCATTCTAATCCCAGAAGCTGCGACTGTTCAAATACCAACTTTCCTTTATTATTTATAAATTGCTTGTCCTCCTCAGACCAACACAAAGAATGTTATCCACTGCAACACTACTCTGAAAATGGATCCAAATAAATACAGGCTGGGAATCCATTCAGTTTACAAATGAAAGGACAGATTCGCTTGTTTCCAGTCACCAGCCCACCACTCTGCGGGCTTCTAAGCAGCAGGCTAAGCTCTTCTTTCATGTCCATCCTCAACACCTATGTAGACAACACACCCATCGTTATAGACATCCCTGCAAGCCATATTAAGACCAGATGAGTGACACTAAAAGCACCAACTGGCTTCAGGAATCTGTGAGAACTGAATGCGACAGGCGAGTGACCTTTCCTTATTTTCAAGAAGTCATTTAGGAAAGCACTCCCCTTGCTTGGCTTACCTTTTTCTCTCTAACCAGCCCCTCGTAGACCTTGAAGCAGTTTCCAGAACACATTCTATTTAAAGAGACATTTTCCCACAGCTGACAGGTGAAAACATTGTAATTTCAAACAATTTCAAATTAAAAGCCGCATTTATCCAGGACCTAAGTAGGTGGAACTCGAGAGATACCACGGAGTGCTCTCACCCTGCAATAGGATCAATCAGCTTTATCCATAGATGAGGGTCTATGGAAAAAGACAAGATTTAGGTGTTAATTGTGCTGCTGGGTACAGTTCCCAGCCGCTGGGTGTCCATGTGAGTTCTGTGGTGTTCTGCCCAAAGATACCAAAAAATCCTTCCCTAAGGTTTTCCTGTGCATAACTCTTCTTGCCTGGCGGTGCTACTTTTCTCTCGGTGAACAGAACTGACAGCTCTTGGCAGTACGCTGCCTGGCTAAGTGCAGTAAACTGTAAGACGCAGACACGGATGTTATACCACGCAGGATAGAAGTCAAAATTTACTCCTTATACATGAGACTCTGCAGTTTAACTGAGTCCCTTCTGAGCTCTGTTTTAGCAGCTATCAAAGACAGAGCAGTGGTTGCATTGTATGTTCCTGGTTTTAGAAAGCTGGCAAAGAAAATGTCAGGGATTGTTTTATGCACACTTGTACATGTAAGAAGATTAAGAACAAGTCTAACTAATTTTCAGAAAGAAGAGAAATCCAGCATTAATAATCTACCGAGATCCAATGTTCCAACATTTCTCATGAATTTATGCACTTGTCTGTCCACCTACTTATAAGCCAGGTCATTCAAAACTCTAAATATTTCAACACATAATGAATTAATCACGAGAAGGAATTTAACGTAGTACAAAAGTAAAATGAGGAAAGTAAAATTCAAATTTATGATCAGTTACTAGTTTCATGTAAGATCTTGCCAGGTATTAGAGCTAAGCATACAGGAGTAGGAGCTTCCTTCCCTTCCTTGTTCTTTCTATACTGTTTCTGAAATCCTTTTCTATATCTAGGAGAAAACGCTGTAATACTATTAATGTTCTATATGTTTTGTATGATACTTCAATACAGCTCATTCATTCTCACTGAGTTTTAGTTAATAATCTTCATTGCCAGCCTTGCGGAAAATACAGCTAGTTTTGCTCAAAATGGCCAAGAACTGAGAAGCATTCATTTACCCTCAGTAGTCAAACATTCAGAAAATAAAACCAATAGCACCTTCCAATTTTTTTGCCTCTGAAGAAAGATATATTATGACTTAAAATTTGTAATCAGCTTCCATTTTGCCTAGCTTTTACCCCCTTGCCAGTTCCTCTCTAGCATTTTGCGAAATCCTAACTGCAGCACCACATTCAGCGCTAGAGAAAGGCATTAGACCACTGTCGCAGAAGCAAGTCAGTCGGAGAAAGGGCCAGTGTACTGTTTTTTTCTCGTCATAGCAGAGGCAGCAAGCGAACAAGTTGTGCTGGCTTTACTCCACAGACACCGAGAGGAAGCCAAGGCCGTCTCCATTTAAAGGAGCTCTCTGCCACTGCGCATTCTTGTGAACAAAAGAGGAGAGGCAAACGAAGGCCAAAAATGCAATGCCCAAATAATTTATTTCAGGATACAAGGGCAGTATCAACATTGTGAAGCTGTACAAGTAAACAATATGAGACAGCATCTGATTTAGAGCATCGACCACCAAAAATGGCCTCTCCAAACAAAAATTAGTATTAAAGCTAATTGCCAAATAATTAGACCAAGTACCTTCAGTTCAGATCTAGGGACAAAGGATTTTGTTCTGAGAAGAAAGCAGACTGTCCGTTCTTTTCTTTTTGCTGTCAGACCATAAAAACATTGATTATCCCCAATTCACTTGACTAGTTTTTCAATAGCATAGTCACTCAGCCCTCACCACACCCATACACCTTTTCTCTTCCTCTCATATTCATAACCAAAAGCTAAAGTCACATAAGAAATCCTGTATGACCCCCTGTGGAAAGCAGCTCTAACCTTAGGGTATTAAAAAGGAAAATTATAAGCTGGATTATTTTTTGAGTTTACAAATTTATCAGTTTACATTCAAAAACCTCAACTAGTCACATCCACCTCTGAAGAAAAACTTACACCAGCCGTGGCAGAAGGGAATATGAACAGACCAACTACAGGGAAGGAGCTGTGTGCATCTACGTTAGCATTTGAACTTGTATCAGTTTTTGAAGCGTTGCCTACTTGTCTCCACTCACCCAGCTTTTGGTCGCTCAGATGGAACTGAGCCTGCATAAATTCTCCAGGGGACTGCATAAATAGCCAGCCAGCTTACGGGACCCAAGCAGAGCTGTATTATACTAGAACTCCCAAAACATACACAGCATGGAAAAAAGGCTTTTTGCAAGGAGTGGTTTGCTCTGTGGACCCACTTTGATTGCACTACCCTGTCTGGTGATGTGGACATAATAATCCCAGTCTGAAATTCTTGCAAAAAAAGATACGAAAGGTTACACTTTCTAAAGTTGCGTTGGTTTTTTTTTTGCCTCACCTAGGCATACAAACTTCAATGTTAGTTTAAAAACAAACAGAAAATTCAGTACTTCAAACTTGATTTGAGTCTAAATACCAACTCAGTTAATATACACTTTTTAAAAGTTAACTGTAAAGAGTCAATAAAGCCTGAATTTTTAAACTCAGCTCCACCACATTCAAAGGAAAAGCTAGGGCAAGAACTGGACAAAATAAGTTTGCTAGACACAATCCTAAACACTGCCATTTGTACTGCAGGTTAAAATCTCCAAGGTAAAGAAGTTGATGGGCTCTACTGTGAGCATACACATAGCTTTATCTGTAAACCAAGTCTGCCAGAACACACGAGTACAAGCATTAAGAGATCCTAAACACTTTCACAGTTGAAGCTGTACAAGATTTCCTTATTTACTATAACTAAACAAGTAAAGGATTTCCCACAACAGGAATCCCACAATAAGGAATTCTTAAAAGATTCCTGTATTGACATATTCCTACATATGCACAAGACAATCTTAAGTCACAGCCTTTTTCTTCCCCTATCTTTTATTTTTTTTTTGTAAACTGCATGCATCTTCCCTGGTGCTGCCAAGAGGCAGCCCTTGGAATAGCATTTCAAGTCCTGATGAATGTCAAGGGAGGCAGAGCTTGCAGGGCCAAACCACTGTTAAGTGATAGATAAATGTTTTCATCAGCATAACTGCTCCATTACACACTTTTCATATGCAACCTCCCTGCATAAGGAAGTATCTTGACTTTCAAGATGCACCATCAAACAGGTACTTCTGATAAGTGTCCCAATATGCAAGAGCAAAGTTTGAAATTAATGCATTTGAGCCATCAAGAGTAAGCAATTGAACTTTTATTCATGATCACTTATATATGACTAAAAATGTTCACCACAAAATGCAAACTTTCAGTTATCTTGTGAAAAGAGTCATCTCTTCATAGTAAAGCACCAAGGAGCACATCACAGAAGAGTCAGGAACAGATTCCATGCACCAGCTTTTTCCCCTCACAATGTACATGACAAAGATTTTTATAAAAAGTCTAAAAATTCCAGAATAAATTCTAGAGTCACCTGAGTGCTTGGCAGGAACAGTATTATTTAGTAGCAGTTACATTACCTGTAGTGGTATTTACACAGCACTTTTTCCTGCTTTTTTTTGCAAAAAAAGAGCTACTTTTCACAAAACTGAGACAGACCTAATTGGGCCAAACACGGAGTTTCATATTTCACCTGAATTTTTCAATGGGAGCCAAACAGAACAGTTTGCTAGTAGGAGTATCTAAAATAATTATAAGAGCAAATACCAAGAGGAAAGGAGAAAAAAAACTAATCAGATCATTGTGGCCCGATTGGTACGGCCCAACTGCTTGGAGGCACCTATGCCCACTACTCCAGCCAGCTTTTTCCATTACATTTAATTAGCATTTCATTCAAACATACTACGTTTAAGAAGACAACATGATTTTTTAAGTTAAGTGAAGTTGTGTACATGGACCAATACACGTACACAGTTTTGGTAGTCATTTAAAGCTGTAAAATTTATATGTAAAGAGAGCCCTATGGACCCCATTACAGGTTAAAGTGAAATAACCAGAATCTTTGTTACATACAAAACAATATTCTAACATAGAAACCAATACAGTTATCAAATAATTCATTAGAGAATAAAATTGTTATACAAAAAGAGAAACCCTGCCTTTTTATCACTTCAGAGCAGCAAATAAGAAGGCAACATTAAGAAAAGTGCACAGCAGAAAAGAATTGTTCAGTTTTCTGAAAAAGTTGAATTTTTCTTCAGACATCAGGCTTTTGTCCAGAAACATATTGGGTTAGGATTGCTTATATTCTTTCCCAGATGAGTGTCTTCTTGCATTAGTTCTCAGTAAGGCGCTTACTCTGACATGTAGGAACGATACATCAGGGCCACAATAATTGCTGCTATTGCAGGGATCACCCAGTTGGACCATGAACTGGAAGGAAGTTTTTGAAACAGCAGTTTAGGAAGTGACAACCAGCAAGTTTTTTAAAAAAACAAATAAATTAGAAAATCCTTCCTCCCCACTCCAACAAATACTTCAAAGTCAGGGCAACAGAACACCTGGGCTGGCCAGCAATACTCTAGCTAAGTAAAAAAACTTGTCCTTTTAAGGCTTTGTACTACAGCTTACAAGAAGTTTGCTTACTAGAGAAGAGTAAGACTCTAGACACATTTAAAGTCATGGCACACTGCCCAGAATATCATTCATTCAAAAGCCATGGAAGCAGCAGCATCACTTGACAGTTTCAAGCACCCAAGCTCCCCACCACTCAGAGGGGCATGGAACAGTCCCCTGGGGTTTCAGCAGTAGGCAACTGTCAGCAGGATATAACTTTATAAAGTTTGTTTCAGTGGTGTTCCAAAGTGGTTTTGCCCGCTCCCAATCCTGACAGATTTTCCTTCTTATAGAAACAATCCTCTTATTTCCCTTAGATGCAACAGTTGGAGCAAATTTTAAAGGTGAGGCATCCACGTCAGTACAAAAGTCACTTATATCAACAAGTGTCTTCTATTCACCTGATAGCCTCCAGAAATGAAGGCTTGTGCAATATAAGCCATTTGGTAGAGGCTGATACATATCAATGTGAGAAAAAAATTATAGACAGTAAGCTAACATGCTTGTACAGTGGCACATGGAATGTCAACCTGGACTTTATGTAGAACAGTTGTTTTCATCCTGACATCTAAGCTTCTAGCAGACAGAAACTATTCAACTTTCTAAGCTTTAGAAACATAATCACAAGGAATTTCAAGTTGCCATCAGGTGTCATACTATACCTGGAATTAGACTGAGTGGTGGTAATAAGAGTTTCCTGCAAAGCAAAACATAGAGAGATATTTACCTCAGGCAGACACCCTACTCCATCTTAACTAGCCCCTCAATTTCTCAAAATTCTTTAAGTGGAACTAATTTAAAAACAACTCAGTGCATTGCATTTGGAAAGCATTTTCTCTGAATTCCTATAACAGACCGTTGTGTTAGAAGCTAGCTAGCAGCAGTTGCTGTAGTCAATATTGCATCAAAAGTTATTAAAAAAAAATGTTATCACAAAGAATTTTACTGCCAGTTTTCCGTGAAGCTAACTTCAATCTCAGGTTACATTTGAAGAGTTTTAGTCACCTCAAAGACTAAGATCCCTTACTTGCCTAAAATCTAACTGAAAAGACACTGAATTAACACACAAGCATTTCTTATATGGAACCTACATGAAGCAAGTTACTAATTTACATCCACAGGGCTTAATAAACATCATTTTTTAGTGTGGTGTTTCAGATTGCCTAAGAATCAATTGAATTGTTATAGTTGTTTCTGATACTGATTTGGACTTCTTGTTCAGTTTCCAAAGAAAGAAGCACTACAAGATCAAATCCCAGTTGGGTACATGGGCACAATTTATATGAAGACTTACTAATTTGAATACTACTAATTGTACATGGCCTTAAGTGCGTTTAAAAGATACATGGATTAAAACTGTACTTAAATTCAGTGGTACAAGATCCATCACTGAAAAATGAATCGTTTTAGTATCATGATATTTGCAATTCATTTAAAGAGTGAAAGATTCTTAACATCCTCTCACAGGTGCAAACAGGCTATTTTTTCAAGCACCCAAACAATCACAGGTTAATACGTGATAAATACCATGTTTTAAAGAATAATACTCAGTGATTACATCTATACTGGTTTTGTGAACACCTCCATGAAAAACTAATCCCAAAGCCAAACAGTATGGAACAGCCTGTGCCTGCACTATCAAGACTAACACCTTCTACAACTGCTTTGCCTCTTCCAGGGCTGGGGCATAGCCCTCCCCACATCAAGACAGTAAGAGGAACATGGCCCAGCTCATCAAAAGCCTGTTTTTAAACAGTATGACACTGGATGTATACACTGAGGGTACTTTAAATACAGTGCAAGGACAAAAAGGACATTTGAAAGCACAAGGCCTTCTGACAGCTCCTAGAGAGCCAGGGCACACAAGGCCTAACCTGTCACATTACACGCTGAGAGCACAGTGCAAAGTGAAACTGCCTTATCAGCTAAGCCCATGCGTCCTGCTGGAGGAAAGCGCTCCAGCTTCCTTCTGGAATGACAGAAAATAGACACGTAGCGTAGGTAACTATGACCATCACTAAAACAACTGAATAAACCAAACAGGAGTGTAGTGAGAAGTAATTTGGATCCATCTTAACTCCCAACTGACCACACTTTGACTGAAGTAATATTTTAAGTACTTCAGTTTAGTAAGTTTGTGAGCTTAATCAAAGGATTGTATTACTACAGCTTGCACTGGGCAGTATTTTTCTCAGTTGCGTTTATGATTGGTGCTCCTACAGCTGAAGTGTGAATTGCCCTGAATTTCAAAAGAAATCTGAATAGCAGATGTTATTCTTGGTGGGAAGAAGCTCCGAATTCCAGTCACCGCTCCATTTCATATTTTTATTAGTATACTAGTTCCAGTCCTTAATAATCACTATAGCAAATATTTCCATTTATATTTTCTTTCAAGTTATTCATATTATTGGAAGACCTTACAGAAGTGATTTGTTTCTTAAAAGTAATCTCTCGAACAGCAAGAGTAATATCCTATTCCTACTACACTTCATTTAAAAATAATCTTTGACTATTTCCCAAGTGCACCGCTGTACTATTAAGCCAGCCCTGAGCAAACATCCTCTATACACATAGCGGCAGCAACTGTACAGATTAATCCCTGATGCGCTTGCTCCTTAAAGGGACATCTGAACTTTATGAGTTTGATAGTTTAGTGCAACACAACTTTATTTTACTAAAGATAGAGAACACCCCTAGAAAAATAAGTGCAATACTGCATTGACAGGACACTTATCAAAATCTACTGAAACAGACAGGAAGCAAACAGTATTTTCACCTTGGAAAGGTTTCACAATTGCAAATTAACTGATCCATGATACAGCAATCAAATGCCTCTATATTTTAGATCTACTAGTGTTACCAGTATATTGTTAAGCACCACATTTTTTCCCCACAAACACATACTAGTTTGATCCATTCTGTCCATAAACTGATTTTCTTTCTTAAACTGAATACTAGAAAACCCTTGACTGACCCTAGACTCACCTTTTTGCTATGTTGTAATGCTACCTCACTTAGTAACCTCTTGGTTTGAAACCACACAAGTTAAAGAAAATAATAGCTAACAGGAAGGCTAAATTGAAGCCAGATCAACATGTTTAAGATACTTATGACCTGAAACACTACGCTTAAATCAAGCTGAATTATTTTTGCCTCTGGGGGTATGCCACTTAGAGAGAGACAGTGCTCCTAAAGCCTAAAAGAAACAATGTGGCATTTCAAGAAACACACTTACTGTTGGTTTCTGAAGCTTCCCTCTATCATCCTGCAAGAAAACAAAAAACCATTTAGACAAAAACCCAAAGCATTCAAATAACATTTATCACTAAATTCAGTTTGCAATTCTATTCTGTTGACACTATCTGTTTTCACCTAGGAAACAGACTTGCAAGAGAGCAGATGTCAGTGTATGCTTTTGAGCTACCATAAACAAGATTGCTTCCTGAAATAATACTTCCTAGTATGTAATAAAGAAACAAAACATGGTCTCCAACATATTTCATTATTTCTTGTGCCCATGTTTTTGCATTTCTTTTGTCTCTAAACAGTACACATAACCTTTGGTTATACACTGCTTACAATCTTATTAGTTTACTTTTAGCTAGTCTGCTCATATTACCAGGCTAAATCATCTAACTAGTTTTGGTCCAACATCCTGTACAAAGGTCCAAAGCTCCATGAAGCTTTCACAAACTCATGAAGTTTTACTTGAAATAGTCACATTCACTACAAAAAAGCCCAACAGCATATAATCTTGACAGTGCTGTATTTGTACATTAAAATGTCAAGCTGTTTCTTTCATATCAAATGAAAACAGGCACTTGTCAAACAAGGAAGAACTGGACTGGCAGCCAGGTTAAGAACAACTTCACTGGCATCAACTGCCATCTGAAATAGATGGCAAGCCTGCGAGGTTCAAGTGTGCATCAGACCGAGTTGTTTTGTATTAGGAGAAGCTACACTATTAATATTTATCAACACAGCACCTAAGACAGATATAAGACCAAGAATTTTACTGTGAAGTATGCTACTCAAGACAGTGATATTTACCCCAAATTCAAGACAAAACAGATACAGGAAAAGAGGCAGGGATGGGCAGAAAAGCAGAGCAGATGGGCACACTAGCAGCCTAAGTCTCTAACAAGTGGTTTTCAACTGTTAAGATGCAGGAGAGCTTAAAAAAAAGTCTATCTGAATGAAGCCAAGGCAGCATCTCTGTAGCTAAAAATAAAGCCTCCAAAGCTTGATGCAGCAGAACGGTGCTTGTTAAAAGCACAGGAAATGGTAATAACAGCATAAAAAAGACACGACAGATGATCCAATGGGAACTGGTCATAAACAACCCAGACAACTACAAGTAGGGAACATGGATACAGCACAAAACAGAGAAGCCAGAGAGTGAGAAGATAGAGCACCAAACTAGAAGATGCTTACAGCAGCTGCTTTCTAAACATACATACGAAGAGTCAGGATTGTACTTTTAGATCCAGACAGAAGCCTGGCATATATATTTACAATGATGAATAATGAAAGCAGCTGTGAATGAAAACTGCATATTGACATAAGAAAAGGTCTAGAGATTCTGACATACCACCTTCAGGGGTTATAGAGTGTCATTATAAAGCTCACAGGGTACACCAGAAATGGCATGACTCCATATTCAGTTTATTCAAGAACTAGGCTGTAAAGTGTTTCAAAGCAGCAAAATTTTAGATGTGACCATCCTTATGCTACACTAATCAAATCCCTTCACGCTGGGGGAACCTATCTCCAGTCCAGGTCCACCAAAACCAGCTGCAACACTGGCATCCAAGCAAACTAGCAGCTCTCCTTTATTTTGAAGTAAATTACCAGAGAAATAACTAGACACAAACAAACTACAGTAAACAGCAAGTAGTGGTACTCTCACATACTCACCGGATGAAGTTCCCCAATAATAAAGCTTTCTGACAGTGTCCTTGCATCTGTGGAATGGCCAACATCTTCAAAGTTCTCAGTAGCATCTCCTCCAGCTTGCTCCCTGAGGACCTCTTCACCACCCGGGTGCTGCAATTTTTAATGAATTTGAATTTGTTACTGAAAACCATTCCACATTCTAAAAATGGAAATTCTTCATTTCTAAAAATAAAAAATATTGTCCTTGCAGAATCAGCTGCTAGACTTAGAGCAAACCTCTCTGAATAACTAGAGAGCTTTATATACTCTCTGAAGCCAAAACCAAGGATCCATCAGCAATGGAGCAGTAAGAGGCATTACCCCTAGCAACTAAAGCATTTAGAATGTTGTAGGAATCAGTTAGCCTTTTAATAGCCCAACTATTATCTAAAGCTACATTCCATGTTCTCACTTCTGCAGGAAATGTATATTTTTATCCAAACAACGCTTTATACAGCAAAAGGATAAAAGCCAAAAGGTGTTAAGTTGCAGCAAGAATATTCCAGGTAGATATAACAAAAAGGTATTAATTCAAAGAGCAATCAAGCACAGAAACAAGTTGGCAAGAGAGCGCACAGAATCTCTATCCTTCGGGAGTGGCTTGCCTTGTCTAGGCAACAAGAAACCTGGCCTTCAAGTTAATCCTAGTTTGAGCTGGGGGATGGAACAGATACAATAACCCTCAAGGGTCCTTTCCAAAATAAGGTATGATTATCTAGTAAGCCAGCTACTTTGGAACTGTTCAACCACAATGGAAAGCTCATACAACATGCTAGAATAGCAATTCAGTTTTAGCAGACTATGGAATCCCAAACCCACATTGCTGATAAAACCCTTGAGATGTTTAAGTCGTCTGCCAGTATCTTCTAATACCTCAACCCATCACCATTTCCTTACTCTAAATCCCTGTTCTCCACTGACTGTTATTCTTTCTCAGGATCCACTTTTAGGATTGCATGCAGTTCTAGATCTCCATCCATCAAATAATTCTGTACATATTTCAAGATACGATATCTAGTTCAGTGAAAGTTCTCAGCTTCAAGTTACTCATTCATGTAACAGATAAGTAACATGCCATAAAAATTCACCACTTTGAAGTAGGAAACTACCATGTAAACACCACGAGTGATTAGGTAAGCAAGTTGAAAACACTTTATTACTACTGCCTTGAATTAAGGCAACCATAAAGTAAGTTCTATAACTTTATCAGTGACAGAGGAAATATGGCTTTGGAGCCTCAATTCCATTTTTATGCTTCTGACTACAGGATCTAAAAATGACAAAACCAGGCAAAATTGCTACTATTTAGGGTCACCTTGCCTGGAGTATAGCTGAACAGAAAGGCTATGCTTAGACAGTAGATAAAAGGCATTAACATTTCTGCTAGTCTAGGGAATTCAGATTGGCATTTACTTCAAATCTACCATATTAACCTCCTATCAATCCTTCACTTACAACAAAAATAAGACTTGGTAATACAGATCCAGAAGACACTATTACTACCAGTTTCCAGCAGTACTAGAACTCCAAAGCTTGAATCTTTGCATTAAAGGCAGGCACTTATTTTGCTAGATTAAGGAAGTTGCTTTCTTTAGAAAAAAGCAAACCAACCCAACACCTTTTTTTACATGGGCCAAGACAGGACAGCTAGAAGGGTAAGGGATCCCTACCATGACTAAGCAAAAGCAAGATTAAGCAATTGATAGAGAGATTAGGCACAGCAGCTGAGCCAAAAAAGGTTAAAAGAGTGCATGCAGAGTAAAGATTACGCAAGCAGACATGCAAATATGACATGCTCACCAAAATCCTGCCCTTGAAACCATTCTGGTAAGTATTCAGGGAAAGGACTGGACAAAAGTTGAGAGATCACTCAAGTTCAGTGCCTTGAAATGTATAGTACATTTAAGAAGCTGAACTTGGGTCTAACAGGTTCTCACAGATATTGCCACAACTAAGTCTTCAAATAATTCCTTCAGCAATGTGGGGTTTGTTTTGTTTTTTTAATGGAGCTATCTGGGCAGTTTCACTAAGGCACTCCAGCTTTTCTCTACAGGAGAAGGTTTTGGTCTAATTAGTAACTGATTCCTCTGTCTACAAAACCACAATATTAGCCTCACCACAGTGACCATGACCAACCCCTCAGTGGCTATCACACATCAGCTGAAGGGGACAAACTCACCCTGACCTCTCTTACCATAGCTGGACAACTGATAGTACTTTTTCCTCACATCAACAAGATTAAAGCAGAGAGAATCACACGCAGAATTCCTAACTTAAGCCATCTAACAGATGTTACTAGTAACCTACTATACATACATAAAAGTACTTAAAGCTGAACACTTTTTGGTTTTTTAGATGGCACCTCTGCTTAAAGATGCAAACTTGCAAGCTCTCGGAAAACTAGCACACAATACAAGCAACTAATGAAAAGACTTTGCCTCCTCTAATGAAAGGGCAGTGTCCCACTAAGGGCAAGTGACTTTTCTATCAAAAGCTGAGCATTTAGCATGTTTCAATGTGTTTCTCCAAGTTTGTTTATATAGGGCCTTTGTTCACATTTATGCATGGTAAACAAAGCCTGCTACCAGAATTTCTACTTTAATGAAGAGCCTCTGGATAGACCCTGTAACTGGAAGCCAGCAAGACTGTTTAGATAATGACTCCTAAACTGAAGTCTTGCTGATACAAATAACTAAAGTGTTTTCACAGGCAATGGTTCAAGGGAAATGAAAAAGCTTTTGCTGATAAATTATGCTAGTCCAGCTCACTCCTAGGACATCCCCAATACACTAACATAAATGTTAAAGTTACAAGTGTAACAGAAATCTGTACAGAGCCAGCACTAGTACATAGCATAGACTAATTCCTAACAGCAGCACATCAGAAAGTTTCAGATAAAGCAAATGAGCAGTTAAACTCGCTGCTCTCATCTGGGTTAGAAGCCTGTGATTACTTCATCCTGAACTCCTATCACCTTTTCTCCCCCCCTCACTACAGTCATGCAACTTTCTCGGTATCATAGTCCAAGACTCTATTAAAGCATAGCTATCTTAATTCACAGTTCCTGCCTCCCGCCCCTTTGCATACTGGGAGAATCAAATCTAGGCTCCAATTTAACTTTTGGGGAGATTCACAAAGGTCTCCAACAGCAGCAGTCTCATATTCAAGTTTTCCTTTCTCCACTGCAGAGAATGAGAAGCAGAAAGGGGCAGTGACAGAGACAGAAAGACTTGGAGAACTTCAGCTTTATTGTGCTAGACAGACAGACTAATACTTGTTTGTTTTAAGGGCACTTTCACATAGTCTGAAAAGTCCTCCAAATAATTTCTATCACCTATTTAAGTTGCAGGACAGAAATTCTGTACATATGTAAAATTTTAGGAGCCCAGGAGAGTAGATCTCTTTATGAGAGTGTATTTTTGAAAACCATCATTAGGGTTTTAGATGAACTGCAAAAGAAATGCCCAGTAGCTGGATCCCCATTTCCCCACTTAGAAAACAATTACAGTTTGCAGTGTTTTGCATAAAAGAGTGTTAAGAAGTGCTATTTCTCACAGCATTTTCAAGTCTTCAGAGCTTAAGGAAATGATAGCATTGGTTTTAATCCTTAGACTGCAAGGTTCTGCAATAAAAATTCACATTCAAAATGTACTAGCACTGGCACCTTTCAATGTAAGCTATTCATTACCTTAAACATGGAAGGTATTATGCTACTCCTCCACAATATCATCATACTGGATGAATATAACTTGTCACCACATAGTGGAGAAAACCTTTTTCATTCTGACAGAATAAAACAATATTTGTTTTTCTGCACTTTATTCGATCAGCATTCCAAAACACATTTTGTGGGAGCTGTCCATTCTGTTTATAAACAGTGCTCTGAAAGCACAGTTTCACACCTTACAAAAAAAAAAAGCTTTTTTCATTGGCCATTAATATTTTTGCTGAATTTTGAGACCACCAACAATTCAAGTAACCTAAATAGAGTCCGTACAAGATTAATATTAAATACATATCCTAGTTAGCTTCCAGAACAAGGAAATTCTCTCAGGTAGAGATGTTCTTATTCTTGTTAGCTTCCCTGCTTAGCTTAAGGAATCTAACCCAGTTCCCACAAAAGCCATCAGGAGGATTCTCACCACAATGGAAGCAGATCAGGACACCGACCGTTTAATCCTTATTTTTATAGGCCCAGCTGCTCTTGTTTAGCTCATCAGATTGATGTCAAAGCCTGACTAGTGGGATTGCTTTATTAAACTATGGAGAAATACTATAAGCATTACCAACACACTTAATCCATTAATTGACATTTAATATTATTCAGATATGTAATCATCTGTAAAGATATTGCCACAAGATCCTGCTGTGACTACACATGCATTTCTAGTAGCTATTTTACCTTAAATGATGTAGGACCTGAAACTATGAAAAAACTTTCCCAAACATACAGAAGTTTCTGGTTGCCAGAATAGTTTTTCATTCCAAAAGCTTTTAGATACTGCACTCCAAGAGCTGAGGTCTCTGGATTTCATCTACTAGAGGATATACTTTGATAATTAAAGAAAATTCAGAGATATATATTCACGTTAAAGTTTTACTGAGATCTGTCATTTAGGAAAAAAAATTTAAAAAGCTGGAATTTTCATCTCCAGTAAGCCTTAGGATAAAGTGTCAAAGTGCACAATCCTTCTCTCCTTCAGCACTTCATCCGTATTTCAAAGGATTTTTTTTTTTTTTAAGCCTTGTCCTTAGGAAACCAAGCTAATATGGTCATGCTATGTGACGTCTCCACTCCTATTCAGCCTCACCACTCCCAAAACATATACATCACTGCCTCCAGTACACTTACTATTTAACCTCAATCAAGTGTTCACAGAGGCTGATGGTTCCCAAAACCAAACAAGTTTCACTGAAGATCTACAAGCTTTATGAAGAGACAAACAGCTGGAAAGAGGAAAAACACCATTTAAGTATTGTAATGAAGGGCAGCAGCATACTTTCACTTACTAGGCATGAGAGCATCCAGGATATCTTTAACACTGAAGCACTGTAGAGTTTTCAACTTCATAATCAATAAGAAAATACTTCCACAGGCTAATGCAGTGGCTGGAAGGATTGTTTGTTGAATAAAGAAATAGGACTGGTGAAGTCAGCTTCTGTTCCTAGTTCTTCACTCCTTAGTAAATTGATACTCTTACTTATTTACTATTTGGGAAGACCAGGAGTGAGGTGATGCCTTAGCAGTGCTCCCTCTGAAGTATTACCAGACTTCATTAAGTAGTCTATATTTAATTCTTGAAATATTTTAAGCTTTTCTACACCTGCAAAGAACTTCAAGAAATAAACCAGAGTTTGACCAATAATGTTATGGAAACAGCTAACATAATCCCCACTTCACTGAGAAGCATTTACCATACTCCAGAATGCACCAGCAATAAGCTAGCTCCAACTTCTCCTCATCTGTCACATCTAAATGCCTCAGGGTGTCTAACAGTGTCAAAAGAATTAACATACCACTTGATAAATTAACCAGGAATCAAAAGTATCCAAAAGCAGTAAATAATGTGTCCTATGAAATGCCTTAATACAAGGGTTCCACCCCAAAAATCACCAACACAATGAAGATGACAATACGCAAGAGCTTTCCTCATTTAGATACTTTGTTGAAAACAGCTATCCAATCTCATTCATTTATTATCTCAGAATATGAGCCAGCAATTTCAGCTTCAGAACAAGCATCAGACATCCCACAATTGTCTGAAACACAACTATTTAACTGCCTACAGACAAACTGAATTCTTTTGATATGCTGCTGAATTAGCAATGCTGTCTTGAAGGCTGAAATGAAGACTTTTTTGGAGAAATTTGCACAAGGTAGTGCCTCTTAATATTTACCAATTTCATCACATTGGTAATGATGTCATGAAGCAAGAGATTGTTGGCTTATTTGTGCAACTACTTAAATCCAAAAGCTCATTAGATCTAGGATTTTCTGTCAACTGTGTTTTTTTCTTGTGTTGTGTTAGGTTTTGGTTGGGTTTTTTTGGGGGGGATGGTTTGTTTGGGGTTTTTGGTTTTTTTTTGGGGGGGAGGGCTTAGGAGAGGGGGAAGGGGAGTTTGGTGTGGTTGGCGTGGGTTTCCCTTTTCCAGTCTGGAAGCACTTACACAATTATGCGTCAACCAAAACTGATCAAGTTTCCAAGAACAGCTACATCAATTTCTTAGGCTGCATGAAAAACTGCATTCTCCTCCAGGGCTTCTAAAATTAAATCGTCCATGCCTGCATAACCTAAAAAACATTTCCATAACTAAAGGACGAACCAGACCAGAGACAGAGCTAGATGAAAAGTAATCAAGAAAGAGTCAGTAGATCAGTTTCACAATCTGCCTTGCTGAAAAGCCAAACAATTTGTGCTGGCACACAGCTTAAGAACCAAATACTACTTGTGGGAATGCTGCCTTTGGAAAAAAAAAAAAAAAAAAAAAAAAAAAAAAAATCGCTTGTCAACATGTTATTTGCAAAATGCTCAGTTTATACCCTGAATTTCCAGTGTTTACAGCCACAAAAATCAAGATGGGCTACAGAACTACTGAGGCTTGAATTCCATCATGTCACTACCAATCTGAACTGTATTCTCAAAGAAATTAATTTAAATCTGCAATAATACTTTTTAGTTGGATGCCAGGTTTTTGCAGATTGGGAATAATAGGAGTGAGAAAGTTCAAAATATCATTGATAAATCCTAGCTACAGTTAATACTGAAAATGATTGCTCAGTGTTTGTGTTTCTACACTTTCACAGAAAACATTTCCATTGGTTTAGTCCAGTAACTAAACTGCTTCTTTATTAACTATGCCCATCAATGATTACAGCAATTGCTCACTATCAGCAAGTGATCAAGAATATCAATCGTTAACTGGGTATGGGGGGGGGGGCGGGGGCAAAAAAACAAGCCAAAGGTGTTGAATTTGACCGCTGGACTCTTACTAGAGTTTGAACTTCTGCAGCTTCGCTGCATGCCCGCGCCGAGCGCCTCAGGACAGCAGCGGGAGCACAGAGCCCGTGTGGAACCAGCCTTCCTACAAAGCCCGGGAGAGTTTAGAGGCAGGAGAAGGGGGTGTGGGGGGAAAGCAGCTCCCTAGCAGCAGATCATAGGCCAGCGGGGCCCACCAGGCTCGGTACAGTCGTCCTTTTCCCAGCCCGAGGGGCGGCCGCTCCCCCTCCGCCGTTAGAGCCGCCCTCACCCCAACGGCCCTGGGGCCGCCACACGGCGGTTTCTCCAGGGCGCTACCGGGACAGGCCGAAAGCGACACTCTCCTGCGCCGCACCCGTCCCCGCTCCGCGGGAGGCCGAAAAGAGCCCGGTTTCCCCCCCACACTCCGTCCCCGGCTTCTACTTCGCCCTCCCCAGGATACCCACCTCGTCCAGGAATTTGGTGACATCGTAGATACGGTGGTGCAGGATGATCCAGGTGCTCTGGCTGTTGTTGTGCTTCTGCACCTCCTCCAACCGGTAGTACCGGCCCCGCCACGACTCGTTACCGGCCTCGCTGGAACCCACCATCTCCCCTCACGGCACTGCCGACAACCACCGCCGCCCCCGGCTATAGCCCCGCTCCCCCACGCGCCCGCCGATCAGAGCCCAGCCACCAGCCTATCAGCGCCCGCCCGCCCCCTCCCTGCCGGCTTCTCATTGGTGAAGCCAAATGCCTTTCAAAAGAAGGCGTTAGGCTGGCCATCGAGGTGGCCGCGGGGGTGGGGCTTGGGTGGGCGGGGTGGAGCTTGGGTGGGCGGGGAGGGCCGGGCAAGAGGCCGCCCCCCCTCCCCCCCCCGCAGCCCGTCACGGCGGTCACGTGCCGCTCGCCCCTCCTTTGCCCTTCCCGCCGCGTGCGCGCGGCCGTTGCTCGCGGCGAAGGCGGGAGGCGCGCGGCGCGCGGGGCCCGTGAGGAAGGCCGCTGGAGGCGGGCTGAGGAGCGCCGCTGGCAGAGGTGCTTCCCAGACGGAACTTGCCTCAGGAGCCCCTCGCCCTGCCTTGGGAGCGCTCTGCCGGCGGCTCTGAGCACAGGCTTCCCTGTGACACCCCCCCTACCGTGCCGCCGGGTGGGTTGAGGGCACGGGGAGCGGCGCTTGCCCTTTCGCTCAGCCATCACCCTGGTTTCCTTCAGTTTTGTTTAAGAGGAAACCCATTTCCTTTGCTCTGGCCTCTGATGTGTTTGGTGGCTTTGCTTATGGGGCCAGAATGGGTTCCCGCCTTACCCCTTAGGGAAGCTCCCTGCTTCAGGTCACACCTGAATGCTGCTTGGGTGTTTCAGCAGCAGTAGTCCCATGTATGTGCTCCAGCTTGATAACAGGCCGTGTTGTTATTTTTTTTTTTGTTTACAGCATAACTTCAGTGACAAAAAATTTACCCTGTGTGACCTGTTGAGGCATTGCTCCTCTAAGCTGGCACTTAGGTAGGTGTTTTGTACCCCCTGCATGGGCTGTTGGTTGTTAGTGTGCAGGACGGCTTCGTACTTCCTCACTGAATGCCACCACAATCTTCAGATCCTGTCTGTAGTTCACTGCAGTCAGCCTAATGGGAAGAGTAGCTACTGTCCCTCACAGCTTGGTGTCATTCTCAGCTTTAATAAGGAGGCTCGTCATTCCATCTTCCAAGTCGTTACTGAAAATAACAAATATCCACACCAAGATCTGTGGTTTACCTGTCTGTTCTGACAGAAAACCTGCAGTAGCAGTTCCCCAACAGATGTCCTGTTCAGCCTACAGGAGCTCTGTGGTTGTTTCAAGTTCATGTGTTGTGATTATCAGCCTCTAAAGATGCAATTTCTCCCACACACATTCTACAGAAGGCAGTTGGGTTTATTTCCTATGATTTATAGCTGGTAGTTCTATTAACTGGTACTTCTCTCTTTAGCTTCTCCCCTGAAGGGAGAAACCATTTGCAAGCACTTTGTCCCATTAGCTTTTAAGATGACTGGGAGGATTTAACTTACGCTGAATACAGCGAGTGGTTCCCACAGGCAGTTGGCCTCAAACAGCAAGCAGATCGCTTGAATGTTGCAGCATGGATTTTACAACATCTTTGCCACAAAAATCCCCAGGTGACCTTTTAGGATTCTTTTAAACATTATGAAAACCGAGGACCCAGCCTTTCTTTTCTGTGTTTGCAAACAGACAAGATTTTTTTTCTCATTTGTTTAAAATGTCCTTTTCCTTAAGCTTTTGGAATTCTCTGATAAACTGATAGTCTTGACTGGCATTTTAAAAGAATCTGCTTTTCATGATTGCTAGAAAAAACTTGATATGTGTTTTCCTTTAAGGAAACCAAGGAAATGTTTTCTTTAAAATTACAGTTGTAAAACATTGATCTTCTGATTTTTCTAGGATATGACTGAGGTTAATCTTTTTAATGTGTTACACTGTAAGCAAGGCAAGGCAAAATCAGAACAGCAAAGTTATCTTTGACATCGTTCCTCAAAAAATGTTTCCAGTTCATAATTTTTTGATCATCATTTGCAAATTGGTTTTCAGGTGAATACCCGGTGACTTCATAAAATCTGGAAACACAATATTATTGCTATATTCACTGTGCTGGTAAGACCATTTACCAAAAAGTTTTTAGGGTTTGAAGGGGCGAGAACTATTAAAACAGCTTTTTCTGGAGTGCAGTGTTCCCAGCTTCTCATAACAAGCAGACTTTCTCCCTGCCTCTTTTTCTTTGAAACGCTTTGAGAAAGGTGCTATAGTTAAAAGGTGTATTTTCACTTCTAATGAAATGTTAGGTGTTCTTTTTTTTTGCCATAAATATTCTAGTTCCTTTACACTTAGCCTGATCTGTGCTGCAATACGTGATAGGGTATGAAAGGCATCCAACAGGCAAGGTAATAGCTGTAACTTCGTATTACTCCCACTCACATGAAATTTGTTAGTACTGCATCAAAGGATCACATTCTCAGTCTGAAATTCTGGTTCTTTTGGTTCTTCATTTTGGTGCTTTATTCGAAGTTCCAAAAGTGATGGAGTTGCAGCACATCTGCTCAGTAGTATGGTAGTGAACATACATGTACTCTGTATTCGAATTTTAAGTGAAATATCAAGATAATGATTGTGGCCTGAGCCCAAAACTGCCTCATACTCTTGAACACAAAATATAGCCACTAATTTCTGTTATAAGGCAAAGCTTAGGATGTGAAAGACAGCTTTGGTAGAACCACTATATATCTAATCACATTCCACTCCAAATACCAACTGTTTTCTTCATCTTTTGATAAATACCTAGGAGTGTACCTATTAAAAAATCCCTCCAAGACAAAATGCAGTTCTTCATACATTTCTCCTTTGAGAGCAAGAATGGGAGAACAAATTGTGTTCGTTATTATTTGTATAGCTGAATGCAATTATGGATTAGTACAGCTATCAGTCCAGTGTAAGACTGTACTCAGTTCTGCATAGGTTAGGATACAGTCTTCACCTGCCACTTGAGAAGAGAGGTGGGTTTAAGCAGGGAGCACTAGAAAGGGCGCCTGGTGTGGGGAAAAAATAAAAGAATTTCCAGTGTGCCTCCGTGTTTCTGTGGTTTACATTCTCTCTGACAGGCTGGCCACGGTTCTTGTATGACTTAGGAGATCTCTCTTGAGCTCCTGGGAATTAAACTTTCTTGCCAGACAGGAGGGCACCAACATCACAGAGGGATTCCTCAGCTCTTGAATCCCAGATAGATTCCAGCCCCAGCGCAGACTGAGAAAGTTGAAAGGATGTCTTTACTCTGAATATTTTGACTTTTGTAAATAATTGGTTTTTCAAGTATAATGCATTATTTATAGCAAAAGTATATTGAGCTGTCTGTGTTAGTTGACCAAATTATGTTATATTGCCTACCTAATCTTAATCAGAAGATAATTGATTATTCATTTACCTGATACCGCATGCTTACAAAGTTCTGTGAACAAATATCTGCCTTATAAAAATGAATTTAATTTTTTCTTTTAAGACCCAGGTGCTGCTTTGGGGCAATCAACAATACAACATGAATGGCAGCAGGCACCAGTCTCTATTCTTTGTCAGTCTGCCAGAGCTACAAAAACTCTGTGCCACTACAGTAACACTGAGTTCTCAGATACCAGAAACTGAGACGAGGAATACACAGATAAAGATTTGCAGGTAAAGAATTCTGAGGGTTATTATTTTCAGAAGCTGTTGGTGTTGTTATTCAAGGATTTTATTAGCAGTACTAGAATTACCTGCAATAAAGTCATCAAAATTCATATCAGCAGCAAACAGTATAAAATTGTTTAAAATAGGGGGTTTTTTTTGGTAGGGGACTTGCTGGCTATTGGGGGAAAAAACCCACATTTCTATTATGTTTTAAATGTCATTGCTAAAACTAACAAGGCCACCTGCTTTGAATTAATAAACAGTTAAAATCAGTCTGTATTCACATGCAATGTTGGGATGTTTTAGGTACATCTTTTGAATTATTGTATTGCTTTATTTATGTTGAGACTGAATGAAAAAAAGTACTCAGAAAGCATATGTACGCTCCTCAGTGTTCACCAAGAATTATATCATTCCCTTTAATAGGAAAGGGAAGAAATGGGAAATTCTGCCAAAAGGAACACTTTTGGAGAGTTCTGTTTATGTGCCAAAGGCCTGTAGCGGTCTTAGACCACTGTGGGTGGGTTAAGAGCAAGTAACTTGGACTAGTCTAATATATTATACTGAACCACTGGAAATCGATTAAAAGTGAAATGTATTATGTTTGCAGAAGGTCAGGAAGATAAATTTAAGCTCAGAAAATCAAGTACTGAAAATTATTTTTGATTTTTTCTTTAACTTTTTCTTACAGACAGTTATTATTCCTGTATCAAGACATCCTTTCTGCACCTGTTATTGGAACACTAAATCAAATTTCAGTTGTAATGGCGGTCAGTATCACTGTGTAAATAACTATTTGTAGTTACATACTGTTGCAGATGAGCAGAATGCACCTCACTCAAAAGAGAGAAGCAGCAATATGTTTTACTGAGGTAAAATAATTTGATTGAGTTTAATAAGTTTGATGGAATTTAATGAATTTTTAATGGTTTGACAAGGTTCAAGAAGTTTGATGGCAAGGTTCACCTTATTAATTACTGCCTGGAAGAAACATACAAAGGAGGCACAAAGAGTAAAGAGGATGCTCCCATTGTGTCATGAGGTTCAGAGTGGACCCCCTTGCTTTCTAAACTCCATTTTGGAGCCTAGGTGTGGCTGGATCCAATCTTAGTTTCAGACTTGGTCAATGGTTCCTCTTTAATGGAATTATCCATACAAAGTTTATAATATCTGAGTAGCTGCATGGATTAGTAACATTTCATAGTATTAATTCAGCATGTTGTCAGTCACTTACATAGGATCTGTTGCAGTAAGGGATCTCTCCACCTTGGGCAAGGAAGGATTTCTTAGCCTCAGGTAAAGAATCTCTAACCTTCAGAGGCATCCCTACTCAAGGGTAGAGTCGCCTGGTGTGCAGGCCAGCTGCTCTTCAGGGAGAGCTCACACTGGGCCCATCCTGATTTTAATATTTATAGGGTGAAGTAGTTGGCTGCTATTCAACAGTATAGACAAGACAGATGTCTTCGGTTTAGCTCTGATATCTTGTTTGGTTTAGCTCTGATACCTTGTTCTGTGCTTTGGTTATCTTGTACTTTTGGGTTTCAAAACCACCTTTCAAAATATTTTTCAAGACACCTTCACACCCTTGTACATGAGCCAGGGGCTTTCCAGCTCGCAAGTTCACCCCAAGAACGTGAGGCCTGTTGCTTCTTTGTCAGCCTGAACTAAAGTACAGCTAGGAGTCAAGTGTATTTGTCACACATACATGCATGTTTCTCTAAGAAGTGTTTTGTTTGAGGATCAAGGATAAGTAAAATTATGACATTTAAAGCAAACTTTTATTTTTGTGCATTAGTAATGTAGGTGACACTTATGTCTTCTACACTTTTGATGAAATGGCTTTTCAAATGGTGAACATTTTGTGTAACAGAATGGACTCAATTGGTAAGATGCCACCCAATTCACAATGAGAGTAGGAGGAGCAGAGTTCTGCAATTTTTGTTTTGGGCAGTCTTTTGCTTGCTTGTTAATATATCTTTACCTGGAAATGAGATTACACTATGACAAATGCCTGAACTAATTTCGGTTATCATTCTCCTTGAAAATATAGGATATGATGTTTGCTGTAACTGCTTCTTAGCATGTTTTTCCTAGGCAAAGTCACTGATGGACCAGAATTTATGATTTGCTAAAATACCCGTTAACTTCAGACACTTGATTATTATTTTTTTTTATTTTTAGATTTCATTTTACAAATCAGGAATATGTCAAGCCTACATAGAGAAACAAGGAGCTACTGTGAGTGCTGAAAGATGTCACACTTCTTAAGATTGTTATGCTTGTCTGCAATTGCTGTTGCCAGAGATTATTATTTTCTGTAGGGCATGCAGCTGGCACTACAGAAGCCAAGTTTCAGGCTAAAAAAAGTCTGTCCCATAGACAAAATGTCTCTTATGCATCTGGGGATAGTAAGCATACTTTGTCAGGGTCAGAAGTTTTAAGAAGCTCCTGAGCAATTTCACTAGATTTCTCTGCTGTAATGGGATCCTGATCCTGTTCAGGGGTGACCTCGAGGCAACAACAGACCTGCCCTTCAGGCCAAAGACCTGCAGCTCCCGTGTTGGTGTAACCCCCCTGCGTGTGCCCTGTAGGTTCCAGAGGCGGGGGTGTTCAGACAGCTGAACTGTCTCCACATTCATGTTTTGGGTTTATCCAGACTGTATAGGACAGTCTTAGAGAAACAAAAGAAAAACATAGAGAAGAAATGGAACCTGTGAGCTTAACAGCTGATATATTTTTAGACCATTATGTGTAGGCTTTACTATCTTCTAGTATGCAATGTTTGTGGGTTTTATGAATATATGTGTGGATGCACTAAAATTGCTGAGTCAAAAGACTGATTGTAATCAAAGCCAGTAGTGCTCGTAATTCATTTGCACAGGCAGTTGGGTGTATTTGTCTTTGTTACACTTCTTGGATTAGTATGACATATACTGTTCACATAAGCTTACCTTACAAAACTGCTTTATGTTGATATGTGTTACTGACCTGTCATCAGTAGATTTTCCAACACCAGCAGGTTAGTAGTGTGAAGCATATTTAATAGCAATGATCTGCAAGTAGATCGTTGCAGGATCTCATTAGAAAAATCCTCTTGGAGGTGTATTAGTTAACTCTTTTTAACCCATTGTAATTTTTTTATTTTTCTTGACTAATGCTGTCAATAGAAAGCTATGCAGGACAGGCAAGCAGTCAGGCAAGTAGTACTGCTGGGTGAACAAAGCTACATTTCTCTATTGTTCTTGAGATTGCAAGAAAATATCTCTGGTCTTGAGTTTAACAGCAGGGTTAATATGTGTAAATTTTGGATGTTGTGCTCGTTGTCTGGAAAGAGATGTGGATCTGGTAAAGTACTCCATATAGTTCAATTAATCTTTTCCCCAAGTCTGTTATCAGCTTCGTGAAAATATTAAGTGAATTGTAGTGCAACTTACTTTGATGACACATATAATCTAAATGCCTACATCAAATATTGTGTTAGCTCCCTCCTGTAGCTAAGTAGATGAAAAGTAAAGATGTGTAATATATACTAAGATTTGGTTTCAAGATGTAGTAGCAGTATCTTTGATAAAATTTTGACTGAAGCCTTTAAAAAAAAATCAGTTAAATTATTAATAATGTTTTTGTCTTTTCTCACTGATGTTATTAGCTGGAAGCACCACAAACAGTTAGTCCAGGCATTCTCCAGACCTGTCTCTCCTACACACTTACAGCAAGACTTGCACCCAGATGGAACAAGGCTGGTCATCTCTTGGTGCAAGGTATTTGATTTGCCTGGGTCAGGGATCAAGCATTTAATTTTCAGTTCTTTATTGTTGTATTTGCTTTCCATAATTTAATTTCCACAATTATTTCATTTCCATCATTATTTCATTCATTACGTTCAATTATTTCATTCATTTATCCTATGATTTTTTTTTTCTTAGATTGCATTTTTGTTGTTCCTTTATCCAAGCTCAGTGATTCAAGTTAACAATCTGAATGGACATATCATTCACTTTTTCATCTTATCATAGAATGGTTTGGATTGTAAGGGACCTTAAAGATCGTCTAGTTCCAACCCCCCTGCTATGGGCAGGGACACCTCCCACTGGACCAGGTTGCTCATCCAGCCTGGTCTTGAACACTTCCAGGGATGGGGCATCCACAACTTCTCTGGGCAACCTGTTCCAGTGTCTCACCACCCTCACAGTAAAAAATTTCATCCTAATATCTAATCTAAATCTCCCCTCTTTCAGTTTAAAACCGTTACCCCTCTTCCTATCACTACACTCCCTCATCTCTCCAGTAGGCCCCCTTTAGCTATAAGGTCTCCCAGAGCCTTCTCTTCTCCAGGCTGAACAACGCCAAACTCTCTCAGCTGCCTGTCTTCATAGAAGTGCTCCAGCCATCTGATCGTCTTTGTGGCCCTCCACTGGACCCATTCCAACAGGTCCATGTCCTCATGTTGGGGACTCCAGAGCTGGACACAGTACTCCAGGTGGTGTCTCACCAGAGCAGAGTAGAGGGGGAGAATCACCTCCCTCGACCTGCTGGCCACGCTTCTTTTGATGCAGCCCAGGATGTGGTTGGCTTTCTGGGCTGCAAGCACACGTTGCTAGCTCATGTTGAGCTTCTCACTCACCAACACCTCCAAGTCCTTCACCTCAGGGCTTCTCTCAAGCCATTCTCTGCCCAACCTGTATTTGTGCTTGGGATTGCCATGACCCAGGTGCAGGACCTTGCACTTGGCCTGGTTTAACTTCATGAGATTTGCACGGGCCCGTGTCTCAAGCCTGTCCAGCTCCCTCTGGATGGCATCCCTTCCTTCCAATGTGTCAGCTGTGCCACACAGCTTGGTGTCATTGGCAAACTTGCTGAGGATGCACTCAATCCCACTGTCCGTGTCGCCGACAAAGATGTTAAATAGCACTGGCCCTAGTACTGATCCCTGAGGAATGCCACTCATCACTGGTTGCCACTTGGACATTGAGCTGTTGACTGCAACCCTTTGAGCATGGCCATCTAGCCAGTTTCTTATCCACTGAGTGGTCCACCCATCAAATCCATGCCTTTCCAATTTAGAGACCAGGATGTCATGCGAGGCAGCGTCAAACGGTCAAATGATGTCTGTTGCTCTCCCTTTATCTACCAACGCTGTAACACGATCGTAGAAGGCCACTAGATTTGTCAGGCATGACTTGCCCTTGCTGAAGCCGTGTTGGCTGTCACCAGTCACCTCCTTATTTTCCATGTGCCTTAGCAGAGATCCCTCCTCAGCTCAAATAATCAATAGAAAAATATTTCAAGTGAATGCAACATACCAGATTAATAACTTCCGACCCAAATATTCTTGGTCAGCAAATGTCTTCTAAAAATTTGGCTTGTTTTTCAGATTCATGCTTTCATCAGTGGCACTTCTGCACATGCTTTTCTAATACAGAGTGTTTTTCTGTCAGGTCATCTTCTACCAAGCTCTGTCTTTTTAGATGGTAGTTCCTTTGCCTGACATCTCCCTACTAACTCCCGTGTAGGATAAATGTGAATTACCAAAGTATAGAAAAACAGATGTGTTTCAGATACTGTGGTGTGCTGTTATTAAGTAGAGCAATTGTATAGATCGTTCCAAATATACAATGCAAAAAGTGTATACGTTATTGTTTTATTTCCAGCCACAATATTAACAGTATCTTGTTTTCAATATTTTCAAAATTTATAGCTCTCTGAATGAAATCAACTTATTTAGGAATAGCAGAGAGAAGTAGAGGGCTAGATGGTAGGTGATATAAAACTGACTTCAACGAAAGACATTGACTACTAGCGATGTGACCTGGTACATGCAGCTTGTCTAACTATATGTGTTACTAAAGCTGGGCAAAACTGATGATATATGGTAAAATATGTAGTAATAGTATCCAGATTTGCTTTTGAACCTGAGAAATTTATTAACTGTTAGTCAATTAAAAATAATTCCATGTATAATTTCCTTACTGGGAGGAAAAAACAATGTATAAATGGCTGTCCGCTAATATACTTTCATGTATCTTTTATATAAGGTGTTAATGAATCCATAGAAAGTTAATTGAGAGAGGGTTTTTTCTGTCCTTAAAAGGAATGAACCTTTCAGCATTCATGACACACACAAATGAAACTGTGTGATTTCTTCTATTTTTTTTTGCATAGACATTAGGCATATGATTTAGAAAATAATGTCTATCTATTTTATTTATTAAGGAAAAGATTTTTTGTCTTGTTCAGGAAGGCAAAATGCTGTTGGTAAGTACAATATTCTGTTAATGGTAAACTTGTAAGAGCAAGGTATGGTTATGTGCTTTCATATTGCCATGATCTTGGTATTGCCAACACAATGTCTTTTTGTTTTTCATTCTGAAATAACCTCTGTCAAAATACACTTGATGGCAGATGATGCTCTTTATGTAATAGTTGTCAGCTCAACTGCACCTTTGAAAAATTACCCACAAAAAAGGTAATTTTTTTACAGCCATAGATTGAAGTTTACCGTTTTAAAGTTATGATTATTACAATTAAATGCATTTGCCTCAAATTATGAGTCTTGCAAGTGATGTGAAAGTTCCATAATAGCATGTGACTGTCCATAATAAAGTGACTGTCCTGTACGTACTGTGTTTGCTGTTCACAAAAGTTAAGTCACAAACATGCTGCTTAGCTATTGCAGAAATACAAAGTAATGTTTTTATCCCAGTATAAAAGTTAGTTTTCATTTGTGCATATTGAAGCCTAAATTTGTAACAGGGACATATGTTGAGGAACATAATACATTTAGTCTGTGTGCTAGAGCTTGCTCAGAACAGTGTGGATGTTCTGGAGATGTGTCAATAAATGCTTGCCTTGCTCATATAGTCTTTCTGGATGCGGAACTGGGCTAGATGACTCAGAACAGCCAATGGTTACAAGAACTACATTTGCTTTGAAAATGGGTGTTTGCGTTTCAAGGACATGAGTCTCAAGCATCCGGTTGCATGGACAGCCATGAGCTCCTAAGGAGATGTACTGTATGGATAGTAATTCATTATTATTATTTTTCTCAGTTAAAGTGCAGTTAACTTTAATTTTCATGCTGAGGAAGTCTAGCCTTTTGATTTTCAAATGCAGCATTTTGACTAACAATTACTTTAAATAAACATTTGGTTTAGCTTTCTAACAGATGAACTGTAGTTAAAAACAGAGATTCGCGCTTTGTTTTTATTCTAGTTCTAGACCTCAATGTATCAGAGAGACAGCTTTGCATCAGTGTGGAGGCTTTCTCAATTCGGTTGCCACCCCCTGAGGTATAAAATAGTTATACTTTCTACGCCTGTGTTTGTCTTATTAATCTTTATGTTATTTTCCATTAGGTGACTTGCAATTAGAATGATGGGGATAGAAGTGCTTATTTCTAGTAGCATTAACACAGTAATCATATTCATTGACTATCTGCATCTGTTATAAGTGCATAGCATCCGTATTGCATCTATATTGATGCATTCTAGCAAGCATTGTAAAATTGAGATTCTAGACTAATTAAGAGACTTTTCAAAAACTGCTAACAGAATATAGTAGTGAAGTGTCCTTATGATTCTAGATTTACTACTAGCAGTGTTTTATAGAAGGCATTCACTGTAATACACAGACAGTTTTGAGTAACATCTTAAAAGTGAAGCTACAGGTAAGTTGTCAGCACTATGTTTAAGGTTCCTGTATATAATTATTCTGGAATTTGCTTCATTTTCTATGCAGCTTCCAAAATACTGGAGCAGCCTGGATGATGCTGCTTGTAAGCGTAATTAATACACTGATTAAGAAACCATGATTGAAGTTGAAAAGTTACCATCCTTTCTGATAGCCATATCACTTTTGTTGAATATGTCCATACATACAAGGGCATATTTGTCAGGCTTGCTGTTTTCTTCCAAAACAAGTATTTCTGATCCAAACTCTTCTTTCTTAGAATAGAAGAATAGGATTTCTTCCGTGACCTAGTTGGACAGCCTAAACATTAAAACTATCTATAGGAATCCAATTCCAAAATGACACAAAGCAATAATGTAAGCAATCATGACATGGCTTCATTATCAGTTTCATCATTTTAATATGTTTCTAAAACAGAAATGGGCAGATTTTCTTGTCAGTGAATAAATGCAAACCCTGGTAGACCATAAAGAAAGAAAATGTTTCTCAGTTCTAAGTGTTCGATTAGCCCCTACAGTCAAATATTTTTACATTGTGAAAATGTGTGGTGTTTTTTGACTTCTCACAGGGTGAAACTGTATGTCCCATTTGTTCTGTTGCTTGGATCTTTACACTTGATTAGGCAACGTGGCATACACAATTACTAGATGGTCAAACATGTGTCTCTGGTTTGGACTTTAGTTCTTAGTTTGAGAAATTCCTTCTGTACTCTTATTTATTAAAACACTTCAAATAAAGTTTGAATCTCACTGATTTAAATAACCTTTAAACCTTGCACTTGCATAACTTTTGGAAGTGTAGGCTCTAACGTAAGATAGTGTGCAGTTTGATAATAGGAATATCTTCTGAAATGATCAGTTTGTGAGAGCTGATAAAAGAATAACAATGCATAAGCTTCAGTGTATTTTGCTACACAACTATTTTTGGAAATTTTAATTCTGTATTGCTGTAGAAAGATTTGTAAATAACTTTTTTTTTTCCACTTTTAAGGTGGGAGATTTTGATATTTCAGCAAACACCGTAAAGCTGTTTGACAGCAATGAAGATGCAGTTATTCACCAACATTCCATATTAAGTAACTGGTGCTATGTTTTGCCAAGGTAGGACTCTGTTTACGTTTCAGCAGCAACAAACATTTCCTGGAATGTTTGCCATATAAATTGTGAATTTGACAATAGTGGTAAGAACACTTCTGTTTTACAGTCTATTTTCCATTCAGGAATCTTTCTTTTTTACTTTTATAGTCTCAAAGTAATAGAAAATGAGAAAAATTAATCAGTGAATCAAAAAATACACATTTAAGTATTATTTCAATTTCACCAGTCTCTCTGCTGCTTCTGTGATATGCAAGGGCATTAATTTTTCTCAAATACAATTTTAGCAGAAAGTGTCAATTTAAATAAAAAACATATTTCTACCTTTGCCACAAACCATCTTTATTTTCACCTATGATTTTCATCCTAAAAATACGAGAAGTAATGATATATATGCTTATGTTCTACATTCACTGGTAGTGAGTATTACAGACAAGAGAAATTTGACTTGTACGTGACAACTTGTTTTCCATACTCCAGGAAATATTGCTATTGTTCTGTCATAAACTTATGAGCTAAAGGTATTAGTCCTTAAAACGTAAAAATAATCCATAAATACTTTCAATGCCAAAAATAAGATTTACCTTTTTTTCCAAAAAGCCCAGTATATTTTCATCCGAGTTTTATGACATCATTTCTAAGCATCCCTTCTTTACCTGTGCATAGCATGAAAATGGGTCAAATCATAAACATCAGCCACATAATTCCTCCAGGATCTCCCTTCCATTCGTATGAAGAATTTCAGCTGCACTGGAAGAATCTGGTAAGAAACAATATACACTGTTTTCATTTTTCCCTACCTTTTTTGTACGTATTGAATTTGTATTTGTAATACACATTTGTGTTTTTTTTTAAAGTATGGATATATTCTTCCAGAGGATCTTGAAGAGAAGAAAATATACTTCAGTGTTTACTTCAAACCAATAGGGGAAAGGTTCTTTACATATCCTTTCACAATATTTTTGTTACATTTTCTGTACTACACTTCTGGTGAAGTTCTAATTTTTATTTTTGAATGTGCCACGTTTTCTTCTTCCATAATTTCATAGAAGTCGGTGGAGCATTTTTTCACTAGACAAATTCGAACAAAATATTTAGTCAAATCTCTTTGTCCTAATATTGAATAATAGCAAGTCAAATAGATCAGTTTGCTTCACAGCTTCTGTAAACATAATGCCATTCTAAATGGTGATGTAAAAGGAACGGTGAAGTTACTGTAAAAATATGGCCAACAACGATTTTTTTTAAAGAGAATTTTCCTGCTAGGAAAGACTAGACTAAGGATTACTTATATTGAGTAATCGTTACTATGGTAGATTAGTGTGGTATAATCGTGTTGAAGTCAACTTTATAAGCTTTAGTCCCTTAAGAAAGTAAGTGCTTTTGTTCATCCTTTTGAAAAATCTTTAGAGATGTTCATGCTCTCTTCTCAATGAAGATGATCCATAATTATGAAAACGTAGAGAAACTTGTTACGTATCCCTTAACACTTATTCAGGTACCCTTTAAGTTGCATTCGAAGTCAGCCAGTGCAATATTTCCCTAGAACAGATTCGGAAACTGTGTTGAAATCTTTTCTTTCTGACATGAAGCATAATTTTTCACATCTGTGTGGATTTCCAGTAAAGATGACAAGTAAAGCACTTTATGCTACACAGGAACTCTCCAGAGCTCCGGTGTGTATAAGGTTTTTTTATAAACACGGTAATGGCATGTACTTTGTTCATGGTACAAAGTGGTCTTTTTTATATTCAGAACACAGTAAGAGCATAAAACTATGCTTTTCACAACAAACAACTATCAATCGTAAATTTTAATTAAATGTGTAATTAAATGTATTGCTATTTGCCATTGTTATGTTGTTGTTCACATCACAAATACATTAAAAAATTGGACTTAGTGTTAATTAGTTGCTATCAATATTTGCAGTTCTATAGACCTTATTTTACAGTTGGGTATCCAGAACTTTCTCACACCTCTTCCATAATAACAATAACAACAATAATAACATTATTGTTATTATTACAATTTATTTTTTAAAAAACAAGCTGAGAAATATATAAAGTTCTGTGGACTTACACATTTTAAAACACTCAAGCTGTAAGTTTCACTCCACGGCTGGTGATGGAAAGGAGGCAAGCAAGCAAAACTTCAATTTGAGCTTGTGACAAAGGCTGAGACGCAAATTTCTTTGGTAGTAGTGTGTGAAAGAAGAAATGAAGTAATTAATTCTGAACAAAGAATGGTGACAGAAATTGCAGAGATTCTAAAATACTATAATCCTCTTTCAGAAAGCAGTTCTTGTTTATGTCTCTTCAGTGATCAAAGCTAGAATGGCTCCTCTTTGTCATCTGCAGTTTTTATAGACATCCAAACTGTCTTTTGCTCAGAATACAGATGCCCTTAGAAGTCTTAAGAGATGAGGAGCCCTGTCAGTCAGTCTCTGCAGACCCCCACAAAAGGGGTAGGCATTACCCAGTTGGAAAGCACTAAACCAAGATAATGACTGTAATTTAAGTCTTTCCTTCCGAGAAATACCATATTCCAGCATCGTTTATAAACAAAGAAGTGGGTGGATGAGAAAAAAAATCTTCATTTATAGTGACAACAAAATATTGTTTAAAAAAAAAAGTTCATTCTAATTCAAAACAGGAAAATGTATGGTTGTATATTGTGATATATATAAAGTAGAATATATTAGGTAGATATCATATAGTGATGCATTAGGTGTCACTGTCAGATTTTTAAATCCGGCTCATTCAATTTAGCAACTCTTATTGTATTGCAGGAAATAAAATCTAAGCATATGAAATTGGATGGTGAGATGGTTTGTGTAGTATCTCTAACGCAGGCTCCTCCAAGAAAACAGACTTTGCCTAGAATTTCTTCACCGTGCAGTATGGAAAACAGCCACTGGATGGAGCGTTTGATCAAAGAGCCAGAAACACACACTTTTTCGAGTAGCTGTAAGGGTACAGAAAAGGTTAGCATTGAAGCAAGAGAGAAATCAATGAATAATAGAGAAATACCAGGAGTACTGGAGTTACCAGTTGTGAAGTCTTTGGGAATGCCTGTTAATTCAGCCTTTGAACTCCCTCCCTCAAAAGTCAACAAAATTATACCAATTTTCAAAGGCAAGTTGATGCAAATGAACGGAAAAACCACAAATCAAATGGATGGGAAGAAAAGAGAAAATGCTGAAAGACATTCAGCAGTAAAAATTATGGCTGTTTCATCTTCCATGTTGACCACGTGCAAATCCAGCACAAGTCATGTTTACAAACCCGTTCAAAATGTGTCAGTCAAAAATCCTAGTCATAGCAGCATACTTGAGGTAATGAACACAAAAACAAAGGCAAAACCTGGTACACCTGTGTTTCGATGGAAGACAGTATCTTGTGGACAACTGACTAATTCTGATTTTTCTGGTAACTCAGGTGGGAATTCAAGTGAAGTCAATCACAAAAAGGCAGATTCTCCTTCGTTTCTTAAGAATGTTGGATCAGTCCTTCAGAAATCAAACATCAATCTGAGTTCAAATACATATGCATCTTCTAGTGCAAGAAGGGGAAAAAAGTTTGCAAGTCAAAATACCACGCAAGTTCTTGAGAAACATCACCAGTCAAAGAAAGTACCTTTACAGATTTGTAAATTAGACAATGAAATGACAAATTGTGGTTTATCACAGCAGCAAACAAAGAGATCAAATGAAGGAGCAGGGTTAAATATTCATGAATCTGTCTTAAATGATATGATGTGCATCGCCAAAAATGAAGACAATAAAGCAGCATGCCATTCTAAGGACACTATCGCTAAGACAACCAGTCATCTTTCCAAATCTAACTTTGGACAGGTATGGTAGATAACAGGGCTCATTCTCACTGGTTCTCACAAATTCAGTATATTCTAAAACAACAGGAAGCAATAAAGAGCATGGCTTTCGTAGTTTTCTATCATCATTCTCAATGTAGTTTTATAAAATCTCTACAATATAAGTTAATGTTTTCAGCCACTGCTGCTGACAGGGAATTTTCTGAAAGGGAAGATGATTTACTGTGTTGTCAGAGATACACTTTTTATTTGGGACTTTTAAGGTGGGATAATTAGTTTTCTTTTCTTTAAGACGGTTTATCAGTTTATCAAGAATTGTGTGAGGTTAACGTGGTGAAATTTTCAGTGTGCAGTCTGTCTTCATATGAAACCACATTAACGAACAGCTCCTGGAAGGAAACTCAAACCTCATCAATTGTGCAGTGGTGACTGCAGTGTGTGTAAGGCATTGTGCTGTTAGACAAACATGGAAGGTTTGCAAATAAAAGCGTCGTGGTTTGGGCTGGGCTGGCCTCAAACCAGGGCAACAAGTTTTAATTACAATTTCACTAAAAGCACAATTTGCAACAGGAAAAATTCCTCCTGGGCATAAGGGAAAAAAAATAAATCTTCAGAGTGGTTAAGTACTGGAACAAATTGCGCAGAGAGGTTGTAGAGTTGTTATCCTTTCAGATTCTCAAAACTTGATTGGATGGGGCCCAAAGCAATGTGATCGAACTTTGAAGTTATCTCTGTTTTGAGTAAAAGTTATAGATGAACACTACAGGTATTTTACAAGCTAAATTTTCTATGATTCTGTCTGCATTTCAATAAGATAAATAGCTGAGCTGATTTCAGTGCAATTTTTATGAGGATGATATCTCACATATCGGGCACACAGATGAACTGTGTTGTGCTTATCATTTTTTTCACCTATAAAAAGTAATTTGGTAGGTTATTTCAACTTTGTGTTATGAGGACTCCTTTTGAAAAAGTAGGTCATATTAACAAGTAGAAAAATACTGGAGTTTTTTGCTAATGAAGGTATAAATGTCTGTATTTTAAGATGATTACAGGGAATGAGTATCTGACATGTGAAACACTGACTTCAAAACCAACTTCCTTGGTCAAGGAGAGCAACACAGAAGCATCTGTAAAGAAAGGTTGTGCCAGAAGAAGACAGGTAAAAAAACCCCACATGTACACACCTTGATCCAGTCTACAGGGACCTGAATTAATAGATAAAAAGGAAAATATTATTTTTTTCATTTTAGCATATTAAAGTTAAAACACGGAAACCAAGAAATCTTATCGAGCCTGCTTCGGATAAAATTAACTTTAACTGTTGGTTATATTATTGTTACTTCAAGCATGTATTTTGTCTCCTGCAAAAGATCCTACTGAAATAAAAACCTTTAATGATGTATAATTAAAGTAATATGTTAATAATGATGTATAATTAAAGTAAATATGTTTCTGAAGCAGATTTTCTGTTTCTACAGAAAACCGTTTTATCCTGCCCAATATATGAGCATTCTCGTTGCCTCTGTAAGCATCCCATCTTAAGTGCTTAAATTCAGCATGTTCTATAGAGATGAGTTCCAAAAGGCCATTTGTAATTCATTCTGGGTTTTTTAAAAGTTGTATTCTCTGAATTACTTAAATATATTTAAGTTGTTATTCTATTACTAGATGGGGTCAGCAGCAGCAATTAGATAGGTTCCCAATATGAATTTATTTATTTTTTAATACTTCTTCCTTTGGATGCTGCTGTAATGATAATAATGTTTACTTTTAAATTCCTCTTCAAAATATTTTTTCGTGATTCTTAAATATTGCTTTTACCTACCACTGGGATACACTTCTGCTTCTAAATATCAGTTCTTTAAAACTTGGTTGTATCTTCCATATCCTTCTTCTTACAACCACATTCTCTGTGTTTTTGCTACCTACAAATTAGGCCCATTAGAAGGAGCCGGTCCCAAGTCTCCATTGCTCAGTACAATTTTATTTTCTTACTTCATAATGTGTGTATTATTTCTGCTAATAGCCAACTGAAAACTCTGTGCAATAACTCTACAAAATAAGCCAGGAGGAAAAGTTGTGCACACTTAACTCCCTTTTCATCCAGGTTCCCTTGTGTTTTCTATTTCATTTCAAGTTGTGACCATTTGAGGTCTCATTACCCATACTTGATCTGAAGTGCCTTCGCCTACTCACATGTTGCGCTATATGAACTTACCTTGTCAACATACTCATTTACTGTTGATTAAGAACTTAAGAGTATGTATCCATAATTCACGTTCTTCCACTTAATTTGCATGTTAACATTAAATTTTATGTGTCAATCTTTTTGTTTTGTTATGCCTTTAAAGCCAAATGCAAGACAATTCTGCAGTTTTTAATGGTAATTAAAAAAGCACAGTCTGTGCTATCTGTGCAGTTCAGAAAGGGCCAGTAGAGGAGCCTCAGGGGCCTGCTGCAGGAATGCACTCATACCCTGGAGCTCAGGCTGCAGCAGGGAAGAGAGGAGTTGGTGTGGGAAACGCCAGCCCAGCTGCTCTGAGCTGGCCCCATCCAGCTGCAGCTGGGAAAGGCCCTTCTGCAAGGCCACAACTGAGTCACTAGTTACAGGCCCAGCACTGCGATGCTACAGCAGTAGAGTCAGGAGTCTGTCTCATGAAGAAGAAAAAAAACAGCAACTAAAAATAACTGTGGTTATAAGAATAACAACCCCAGGGGTCTGAGTACTGGAGGGAGACTTCCACCATAATATGAATTAAGTGCTGAAGTCCTTTGCCTGCCACTGGGAATGACTCGGCCACACTAGGGCTTGTAAGCATGGAGCTAGCCCTGCAGCTTGGGCAGACTGGGCAAGTAGAGAGCTTGTAGCTGGTCTGGTAGCACTGCTGGGATGGGGAAGGGGCACTGTCCTGTCCTAGTCATGAGTCACAAGTGCCCCATGCCATTCCTCTCTCTCCAGGCAGGCTGTGAGTAGCACGGGTACCAGCCTGAGCCCTGCAAGCTACTTTTGGGAAGCGGCAGGACACAGCAAAGTCTCCCAGTCTGCCTGACACGCTGACAGTGCAGCACTGCCACTGCTGGAGCCAAGTGAGGCAGATGTACAGCTCTAGGGAAGCTTCAGCTGGAGTCTCAGGAATAGGAGGTGGACTTGTCTATTAACTGGGGTAGGGATGGACTCCAGTGCTCGTTAGTCTGACTCCTCTCTCCAGATTAAAATACGATGGTGCTGACTGGGGACACAGCTAAACACTTCTCTGAAGAGTAAGCCTTTGTCATTATCTCAAGTTTGGACACCAAAAATAATCATTTCGGTTTGAAAGTCTTGGCTGCCAGCATGCAAAAGGGTATTTTCAAAATAGCTCTGGTTTTAATTATATACCTACTATACATAGAAACGTACTTTATATTTACCTTGGAAAATAAAAACTTTCATTAATTACTTCTCATACCATTCAACTAAGCATTTCACACAGAAACAATTTTTCAGTTGAGCTGTTAGCTTAGTATTACTGCTTCGTTTGCTTTACTGTTTTTTGCCTTTTTTTTTGTTTTTTGTTAACAGAAAGAAGAAGGTTGTTCAAAGTTAAAGAGAGCCAAAAGAAGTAACCCTTCTATTTAGGATGTTCTGGAGTACTGAAGAAAACTCTGGGTATGGTCATTACAAATTTTAAATATTTTTCTTTATTAAAATAGTATCAGATATCTGTAATAGTTCCTACTCTTTTGGATCGTGATAATGATATCAGCTGTCTCCAAAGGAATCACTTTACTAAACAGTTTCTAGAGCAAAATAATGAGGTAACAGAAGCTAAGATTCTTGGTTTTATTGGACACTAGCAAATAAAGCTGTGGGGTTTTTTTGTGTGTGTGAAACAAGCAATGTTAAATGCAACGACATCTTGTACTTAGTTGAACTTAGAATTTGGCTTAAATTTGTATTTTCATTGGCTCATTTAAACCTGGTCTTTGTGCTGCCAGATTTCATTTGAATCTGAGCTGAAGTTAAAACCATAAACCACTAAAGTGAAGCTATGTATATTATTTAATAATAATACATGAAATGGGATGGCTAAATGCTTTTGTGGTGCTAAGATCTAATTCAAGGACAAAATGGTCACACAAAATGAGTAAATTTAGTTTTGTGACCTGATATTTCAACCTACATCATGGATGGTTGTCGATAATAGTCTTGCAGGATAGAACAAGCTTTTCCTTTGAGTATTCCTTTGAATATTAAGGATACATAGAGCATATGAAATCCACCAGTTTTATTGACCCATTGGCCCATCGCAAGTTATCAGAAGTAAAACAGGCAGGAAGGAGTAACCTATACAGTTCACTGTTTCTGAGAGAAATAGAAGTATATTTATTCAAAAGAAAGTATTGATGTAAGCAAGGTGGTCACACAGACACAACAGCACAAAAACTTATATTATAAAAAATAGATAGAAAACCATAGCAATAAAGAAGCAAAATATAAACTGTGTGTCTTTTAATCTGACTTTTGGCTTCAACATAAGTGCTAACAAGTAGCCAAATGTGAATTTTATCTCAGAGGTGCACTTTATGTCCTTCCTTTCTTTGCATGGATCAGTTTCCTGCGGTGAACATATATATATTGGTTGTCTACTTTCCCTGAAGAAAGTCTGTTGTATGAATGGATGTCCTTTCCATATAGGACCTTGATACTTCAGTATTCAGCATATCCTGTTCCCAAATCTCTCAAAAAGCAAGTGAATGCTTTCCCATAATTTCCCATTATCTCTTCTGCTTCAAGCCAGGCAAGTCAGGCATTGTCCTTCTTCAGAGGCGGTCTGTTTTGGTGATTCAGCATGGATATCTGTAGGTCCAAAGTCTGTAACTTTCACTGAGGACTTATAAATAGAAATGGTGTCTCTGAGAATGGTCAGAACTTTACTTTTTTCACTTAAGTAAAAAAATCTAACTTTTTTCTTATTTATGAGTTAGATGCCACAGGATCGAGTTGATCGTGGTAGGCAATGCTTAAACCCAGGACAGGAAATAGTGTCTTCCATAAAGTGCTTATAATACGATTTCTAAGAATCCCATTGGTTTGGGTTCTTCATTGATGTTGATGACTTAAAAAGAAAACTAGAGCTAAAATAACTTCTGCTATTGGATCAGTGCCCACAATTTTGATTCTGAAAAGTTTTGCTCTGAATTTCTTCATTATGTATTATTACACATGCATTCAGAGTGCATGTTTTCATTGGAACACTTGAGAATTACTTGTAAGTTTTCAAATTTACTGTGTGGCAAGATTTATGGGTGAGAAGGTCGTAGAATGGAATTCAATGATGTAGTCAACAGGAAGGACTTGGATCTATAATTCATGACAATAAAACATTTTTTTTACAACTATCTTGCAAAAAAGGTCATGTTTTATGACTAACGTGTGCCAAGTTGCACAGCCTCTTAACTTGTCCAAGAAATAACAGCATCATCCTAATTTTCTTCTTTGTTTTGCTCATGAAAACAGTGGGTATGTTAATAAAATCAATGACATGAAGCAGGGTGAGAGAAGTATTTAACATTTGCAGAAGTTGTACATTTGATTCTTAAATCATTCTCATTAATTCTGTTTTTACCCATATGTACACAATCCCCCACTCTTTTGGGAAGGACTCAGGTCTTTCTTTGGCATAAAAGGAGTAGCATGAGTTTGAGATACCCTCTCCTGTCCCCATATTTAGAAGTCAGGACTATGCTGGGTACATAGTTCTTTTTCAAGGCCATACAGATTGGGCCAGTGGAACTCCCAAGGATGCTGGGGTACCCAGCCCATGGGGTGGAGGTACGATATCTGCTGCTGAATGAGCTCTGTAGAGTCTGTTAGGCATGTCTACTAGATTTCCATTGAATTTAATAGGAGTTTTGACATAACACATGTATAGATGTAACACATATATAGACAGCTAAATGTAGGTGGTCTAAAGCTAGAGCTCAAAGCCATCTCAAGAGTCAGACTTGAATAGTTATTCAGGTAGCCTTCTTATAGTTTAAATAAAGACCTATGTGATCAGAGTTTTCAGATGAGGTCTGTAGATTCTTTTTAAGCTATTTTATATTTACTATGAAGTAAAAAATAAGTCTGAAGTTTACTATTTCACTTTATCTTTTATTAATGAAAGTCATTCTATCATTTTTAAAGGTCAAAAACTACCGTGAAAGGGAAGTTTGTCTTCTAAGACCAATCAGAAGAGCAGAGCTTCCAAAGGAGAGTATATACTAGTACAGAAAAATGTTAAAAGAACAAAGATTGGTGCTAGAACAGACATATTTAAAATAGCAGCGCTGAAGTTCTCAAGCCTTTTCCACTGTTCTGCAGAACTCTTCCTGTTGCTCTGCTCCTGTGTTGTCATATGATACTGACATTTGGTTTTAGTTGCCAAATTTTATTTAGCAAATGACAAGCTACAAATTCATTGCATATAGTAATAATAGTATTATTTTACATGAAAGTAATTGCTGCCATTACTGTAGGGATATAGTATGAACACAAGATGAAGGCAGGGGATCCCCACAACTGGAATTAAGTAAAAATTCTCAGCAGTTTTGTATATTAGGGCTCGCGATCTATTGGAGTGTTTATTCTAAAAGGTGGATTGCCCCAAGCCAGCATTTAGGAATTCCTCTTCTAATTAGAAGGCAGAAAGTACAGAAATTTCAATAAAGCCATCTTTCAAATGCTTTCTTGATGTGAAATATCAGGCTACAATAGTACCCTTTAAGGTATCATATAAATATAATAGCTTGAGCTAGTTTTATGAAGAACCAGTTTTAACTTAAATTTGAAAATATTTGCATGGAAATTTTATGTGGTGAAAATATTTTGGATTTCATTGAAAAAGGATTCTGAAGATGTTTAGTCTTTCAATGAAAAAGCAATTTATTTTATGATGGGGGAAAATTATTTTCCTAATAAAATCTAGTAGCAGAAATAACCTTTGGACTGTGTACATTAGTAGGTTGTTGGTACCTAAATACTTGAGACATACTACAAAAAATAGATGCTATCGTAACATTTCTATTATCCTATCCATTTTTCATTGGTACAAGAATGTTCCAGGTTAGGGATAATCTAATTTACCGCATGGTTGACCATTTAAAAACTCTAAAGAATAGTTTCTTAAGATTCTGTCTCTTACTTGCTTGTAGAGTTAAGAACGTGGTTTGGCTACCTGATCTCAGCTCGTTAAGAACAAGTGAATAGACTTCTGCAATCGAAGTTCCTTCTTCCAGCACCACAACTGATTGTAATATTTTGAGGGCTTTAAGTTTTAAAAGCCAGGCCTAAGAGGAAGGATAAAGCTCTGCATAGTACCATAGATTTATCAAGGAGAGAATTCTTTCTTGTTCTGTATAAAAATGCAAACATTTCACTTGAAATCCCTAAATCCGAACTTTGTAAGCAGAATGCAAATACAAATGTGGAAATACAGCAACTTTGGTTTGCATATTAACCATACAGTTCTGAGTTGTCTTTTGGTTTCTTTTATGATCTAAACTTTTTCTATGTTTTCCTCCATTCAGGTTCCCAGGAGGGCATTAACATACTTGAGGATCTCTGAGCTCTGTGAATTTTGCTCCGTTTATTTCACATCATTGGTACCTGGTTTTGGATGAAAAACTGAGGTTTGAATATGTACAGTCAGCTGAATTCATGAGTCAACAACTTCTCCAGACAGTTTAGGTTAATAAGCCTCAAATGAATTTAAAAATTTATCTGGTTGCTTAGAGTTTTTGAGTCACATTTTGTCTGTCCTAGTACTTGCTTACACACTTAACCACTCTTCCAAGTTATTTTGAAGTTTCAAGTCTGTCTTTTTATGATATATTTAATTATTTGCTACAATGTCTGGGTCTCTGTTTCATCAGCAAAACATTCCGAAATAAGTTCTTTTTGAGTCAAATGGTTAAAAAATAAGCAGTACGATTTTTCTTAGGGGAATAATCTGAAGGATGGATTTAATTCCAGCTTCTTTAATTCTTATTACAATTTTTAATGAATTTCCATTTTCAGAAATGGAACTGCTGTGTAAAAGATTTTTTTAAGTATTAATTGATAACGCCGTTCTTCAGCAATTCATGCAAAATATGTATAGTAGCCCTTTGAGTAATTTTATCAAAATAATTATATCTTAAATGCCCTACTTGAAGGTATAGTTACAAAAAGATACATATATATGTTTGCCGCCCCATAGTTACTGCTTTTAAGTGAATATTTTTGTGTTACCTGGAAAATAAGAATCAGATGTCACAACACTAGCTCCTAAACTTAAACAATATAGGACTGTAGTTTAACACTTGCTTTGGATATACGTTTGCAAAATCTTTTTCCTAAAGGAATTGATACAATGGAACTTTATGCACTTTATGAAAACCCTTTTAGGTTTATATTCCCATAGTTTTATTTTTATTTATCTAATTTTTCAAAGTGGGATTTTGCCCTACTACAATGATAACTTTTGTATTTGCTTTTTTCTCAAATGGTGACTGTTAACATAGCTCTAATTTAATGGTGCCAGTGTTTAAATGGAAGCGGGCACTTCAACAACATGTAATTTTCTCATACATAATACAGAAAATACAAACCAAGTATTACAAAAATTAGAGCAATATGCTCAGCAAGAAATCAAATCGTATTTACATTTTGCCTGAAAATTTATATACAAAGCTACTTTTCAAATGCTGTGGATTAGTTATTCTTCCATAGGCTTGGCTACATGTAACTGATCTTTTTCTTTTCTTACAATATGCAAAACTCTGTACAGCAGTTGCATTTCTCCTGTGCTACATAAATTAGTACTTCATCTGATCTACTTCCTATTGTTGCCAACATTTGCTTTGTATTATAGCAGAAGTCATTTTGCATTATTCTTGCATTTTAAAATGTTTGCATCATTTGGTGTTGTCTATTATAGTACTCAAAATACCGAAAATGCAATTATTGCAGATCCAATTTCTTCCATTTAAAATAAACTATTGAGTTATTCATTCATGCTAAATTGCTGAATACTTCCTAGTCTATGATGTGGGGGAGGATCCTGTTATTCTACCCCACCTACCTGCTCCTTGTAAATCTGTAGGAAGGTATTGATACCGAGTGGAAACATGCTGGGTGCAGGAGCAGTGCTGGAAATGCCCCTAACGGGGAAGAAGGATTAGTGCTGTGGCTGCCTTTGGAGGATTTGGCGACGCTGAAGGGACCTTCGCTGCTGCCTTACCCTTTGCTGTTTATATGGAGGGGTTGTAAGAGGCCGCCTCAGTTTCTCCTTTTAATCAGTTCTTACTAATTGGGCAGAATACCCTCACTTCTGGCAGGTACACAAAGCTGTCAAAGCACAGAAGCCCGCGACCTCTAGGATTACCTGGAGCCTCCACATGTGATGTCTGCAGGCTTGATTTCTCAAGATTAAAGGAACAGACCCAGCCAGCTGCCCTGGAAGATATACATGGACATCAGGAACAAGTGGAAATGTAAAAAGTTAAAACAATCCCCAGGTGTGAGAAGCTGGTAAGAGGTCAGCTGGCAGAAGATACCACCTGCCCTTTGAACCTGCTGGGTTTTATAGTGTTTTATAGCTTTTTCACCAGTTTTCAAATCATCTGATTCTATGTCTAAATCGATTCAGATTTACTTTGGCCAGATTTACTTTGGCCACTCTATTAGAGGATTCAGAAAGCGTTCATTAAGTTGAAGTACTCATAATAAGTTCACATTATTTAGTACATATGCACTTCTGGAGAGTGATCTTTTCTCAAATATTTTCATAAATTGACAGTGTTCTTCTCCTCCCTTGTCTTCACAGATGTAAGCTGGAGGGACTACTTACATACTGTAAATTGGCATATGCTCAAGCACTCTGTCAAATCTGAATTTAGAAGTTTACAAATTATTTTATAGATGCTTATAATCACAGGGAAGCTTGCTGTTTAGTTCTTTTGGTGCCAGTGCCATACTAGGTTGTGGTTAATGGTTCGTTTGAAAACAGGCAGATTAAGACCTCTGAAAGTACTATGTCAGTGTATCTATCACAAAGTAATTTAGTAAAGACAGCGATTTAAGGACTTTGGTCTGCATGCTGATTTGCACGAACATGCTCATCCTAGCTTCATGGAAAACTGTTAATTGAAGAATTCTGTGGCACCTCAGGAAAATGATTCATCCCAGCCCTGAAAACAATGTAGTGTTCTGTCTTTTGGCAAAACCGTGTAGTTCTGCTGGCCCATGGGCAGCACAGAGCACCAGCTCAACCTCTCACCTAAAAATTTGCAGCCAGGATGAGCAAGTATGTTTTTCCTGGGATCTGTGCAGAACTGGATGCAACCTCTGAACAGCTTAATCCCCCCAGGGTAGCATTAGAATCTGGGACAAAGCCGTCTAACTTCGCTGGAAAATATGTGAAAATTGTTCCCAAAGAGCTTACAATTCCACCAGGAACACACATAGCTTCTTGCAATGATTTTTATATTGTTCGAAGCAGTGAAAACAAATTTCTTAATAAACCCAATATGTAAAAGGGATTTCAGCTTGCTCCAGTGAGAAAAGTTCAAAAGTATTGGGAGTTAATATGTCTGATCTTCTTGCAGGATGAAGCTGGGATCAAATAATCACTTTCGGGAACAGATACAGCTTTGTCCCAGTGTGAGAGCAGCCCAATATGTGTGTAAATAAATATATATAAAAAAATAGATATACACATATGTATATGTGTTAGAGCATGTGTGTGTATACACACATATATACACGTGTTTTGTTGCAGATGTGTAGAAAATATACAAAGTATGCGTAATGTGGGAAACGTTCTAGTACAGGCAGTTCAGATTGGGCAGGAGCGTTTGGTCGTTCCCTGTTGCCAGGTACCAGGGGGTGACGTGTGAGGGATAATTTTCATTTTGTCATCCTGGTTCCGTTGTCACCATCCAGGACACAAAACACCATTTACATTGATGAGAAGAGACTGCCAAAGCTTAGCGGGTTTCAACTATGCTGTCTCTATCAGTACATGAGTTTAGGTAAATACTATTAAACCATCAACTCGTATTTAAATAAATCAACAGCGCTAAGAGTTGCAGCTTGCAGTGTGCCTGTGGTATGAAATCTTGCGAGATGCCAACTTAGTAATGAAGGTAAAACTTTCACTCTTAGAATCATAGAATCATCTAGGTTGGAAGGGACCTTTCAGATCATTGAGTCCAACCATCAACCCGACACTGCCAAGTTACCATTGAACCATGTCCCTCGGCACCACATCTATCTGTCTTTTAAATACCTCCAGGGATGGTGACTCAACCACTTCCCTGGGCAGCCTCTTCCAATGCTTGATAAGCCTTTTGGTGAAGAAATTTTTCATAATATCCAATCTAAACCTCCCCTGGTGCAACTTGAGGCCGTTTCCTCTTGTTCTATCACCTGTTACTTGGGAGAAAAGAATGACCCCCATCTTGCTACACCCTCCTTTCAGGTAGCTGTAAAGAGTGATAAGGTCTCCCCTCAGCCTTCCTTTCTCCAGGCTAAGCAACTCCAGCTCCCTCAGCCGCTCTTCATAAGACTTGTTCTCCAGACCCCTCACCAGCTTCATTGCCCTTCTCTGGACCCGCTTCAGCACCTCAGTGTCTCTCTTGTAGTGAAGGGCCCAAAACTGGACACAGTACTCGAGGTGGGACCTCACCAGTGCCCAGTACAGGGGGACGATCACTTCCCTAGTCCTGCTGGCCACGCTATTTCTGATACAGGCCAGGATGCTGTTGGCCTTCTTGGCCACCTGGGCACACTGCTGGCTCATATTCAGCCCGCAGTCGACCAACACCCCCAGGTCTTTTTCTGCCAGGCAGCTCTCCAGCCATTCCTCCTCAGGCTTGTAACGCTGTGTGGGATTATTGTGACCCAGGTGCAGGACCCAGCACTTGGCCTTGTTGAATCTCATACCATTGGCCTCAGCCCATCAATCCAGCTGGTCCAGATCCCTCTGTAGAGCCTTCCTACCCTCAAGCAGATCTTCTACGTGCCAGGACCTACCTGTTGCAGTGCGTTGGTGTGCCCACTGCAGGCTGCCTGGGAGTCAAAGTGGTCACCTGGGCAGATGATGCAAAGTTGAACCTTACCATAAAGATAAAGCAAGTGATTATGTGCTTTTCAGCTTCCACAGTCCCGTAAAATGCATTTCCCTTAATTATGCATGCTGTCGCAGCACAGATTTTAGCAAGAATAAACATTCATCTTACAAAGCAGCTGGCCACCACGCTCGGTTCAGCCAGAGACGAGCACCGGGGAAAGCAGTTAAGACTGCTCAGTGCTGAAGAGCTTTCCAGAATAAAAATGAAGAGGTTTATTCCACTGGGAGGTGCTAGCAAAAGCTACCTATGCCTACACATCTAAAATAGTTGCAGATACCTATTTACCTTTTTATGTTACATTTTTCATTATATTATGCAGCAGAAATATTTTTATTGCGACTGGAGCTGCGTGACTCTGGGTTATTTCAAAGCAGATGGGGTAGATGAAACAAAATTCAACCTCTGCTGAAATGGGGGAAGAAGGACGATAAGTCCTAATTCCAAATGATAATGTGTGGTTTTCGGTCTTCAGAAGAAAAATTTATCAGAAAATTAACTTCATTTCTTTTTGTACCATTCACATAGTGGAAAATAATATGGAAAATAGAAAAACCCTCTGTAAAGCGAATATCATTCTGCAACGTTCTGTGCATCTTTTAACATATGTGACCAGCATTTTACGGAACTGGAATTTACATAAATTCAAACATTTATTAACCAGGAAATTTCCGTAGTGCTCTTTCTATTGAAAGAAGGACTTAAGTAAGACTCAATTCCCTAAGTTTTTATTTCCTGGGAGATCAGATGCTTTGAAGGCTGAGGAAAGCATTTCATTGCATACCAAAACTCACAGCTCCTTTCAGAATGTCCTCACTAAAATGCTACCTGAAGTGAGCACTTTGTTCTACTGACCGCGCTTGGGTTATTATTTTTCAGTCTTATAGTACTAATTAGATATTCTGCCTCTGCAGTTTGGTTTTTGTTATGTTTTGTTTTGTCTTGTCTTAAATTTGGAAAGAATAACAATAAAATCAGAGTTCTGCACAGCAGTGAGAGTAAATGCATTCCAGTAATGGAAAACACATCGCTCCCAGTACCTGGGCACCCGGCCAGACCAGCTTGGTATTAAGCATACATCTTCATTAATTCTCTTTTAGAGATTAATTGATTGATGTTAGCAGCATAAGCTCAAGCAGTGTAAACCACCATTCAGATGTAAAAGAAAAAAACAACATCAGTTTCGGGATTTCGCCCGTACTGGGAATATTGGATGTGCGTATATCTGTTGGCTATCAGCATGTACGTGTCCACTGAAATCTAAGGCCCCAGCTGGGTGAGGGATGCTGGACTGCACTCCCTCGTGTCCTGTGCACCCCTGGCAGAGCCACATCTGCTGGCCTTTGGGTCAGAATGCTGATTTTACCTACTTTCCCAGGCTTTTTCTGGGCTGGAGGGAGCCAACTGGGTGGGATTGGGCACAAGTCTTAAGAGGAGCGGCTGAGGGAGCTGGGTTGTTCAGCCTGGAGAAAAGGAGGCTGAGGGGAGGCCTTATTGCTCTCTACAACTACCTGAAAGGAGGGTGTAGAGAGGGGGGGGGCAGTTTCTTCTCCCAAGCAACAGGCGATAGGACAAGAGGAAACGGCCTCAAGTTGTGCCGGCGGAGGTTTAGATTAGATATTAGGAAAAATGTCATCACCGAAAGGGTTATCAAGCATTGGAAGAGGCTGCCCAGGGAAGAGGTGGAATCATCATCCCTGGAGGTATTTAAAAGACGGGGAGATGTGGTGCTTTGCAACGTGGTTTAGTGGTGGTTTTTGTCAGAGTTAGGTTGATGGTTGGACTCAATGATCTGAAAGGTCCCTTCCAACCCAGACAATTCCATGATTCCATGGTTCTATAAGAAGTTCTGTTAAATCACAGAGACACTCCTTTAGAAAGCTGGTTTGCATGTTTGACATATGACTACAGAGATTAATTAATTTTAAATGAGTCCAAATTAAAAGGCTAAAAGCTACTTACTTTCTGCATTATTAATTGGTGATAATAAGCCAGTGGGAAATTTATCATAACAATTACGCTGGGAGTTTCAATACTCTGAATGCTGTATACATCTTTATGGAGGAAAGTTCTCATCTGCTTGGATCTTTTCAAATATTACTGGAAAGTTTAACAGGTGCTATAGAAGAAGATTTTTTTCTGCTTCACAGCTTAAAATATTTGGGTTTTTTTCACAAACTTCAGTCAAAAACCCCTCAATTTTTATGCTATCATATGGAAATTTTAACCCAAGATGGAGATCTAAAACAGTCTTATTGGTAACTGGAAAGGAGAGCAGAGAGAGGAAGATCTCACAGGAAGTCGCTGTAGATTAAGTAGAAAAATGAAGATACACAGAAGGAAAGCTTTCTGGTGAACTGAGCCCATTCCCCGATACATGGAGGACGTACCCATCTAGATGGAATTTCATCTGAACCTACTGACTTGTACATCAGTAATGAGATAACATTGAAAGTATGCGTCATTAATTTTTAAGACAGCTACTGTTAGAAGAAAACTAACAGACTTTGTGAAGAGTGTAATAGACCTGTCAGGGCTACATTTTAACACCACAACATTTTTATTTTCATGTCTCTGAAGAGTCGGTATCTGTTTAAGTTACAGCAATACTCATTTATTGTGCAGTTTCACACAGTACCCAGGGGAAATTTGATGCAAAGTTTAGCTCCTTCAAATCAACTGCACATGCCTATTGCTGCATTATCAGGGCAAGTATTTTCAGAATAATTCAGAATAATAACACAGCAGCCTTTTAACACGTTCATTACAAAAAAAAAAAGTTTAGCATATAATGCAGAGTGGAGTTTTTTTATATTTTTGTGAAGATAGGATATTTATGCAGTAACTCACTATTTCATTAAGACATAATATGTTTTATTATCACTTTTAGATATGAGAGTCACGTAAGCTCAGAAGGTCTGTAAAAACTTGGAAGTCACAAAGCATCACCGGGTATGACACTTGCTGTTCTGATGAGCTTATACTCAACCAGACAGGAGAGACACCTGGTTGGGGGCACAGACTATGGATAGGAACAGAGAGCTGGTAAGTATCAAAATTTATAACTGATTATAGGTCACCTGATTCCCATCAAGTTCTTTGTACATTTAATCATGTCTCCCTTTATGATTATGGCAGCACTTCTGTTACAGATAGTTAATTAATCATCTTGAATCCTGTGTCATTTTTGTCACTCCCCTTTCCCACAAGTTTGTGCATGCTGAGTCCAAAGGCGTAGCTCTCTGCCTGCATCCGAACGAGAGTCTTCCCACCTTTGCCTCATGAACTACAAAGTGCTTAGAACTTCAGGGTGAATAATGCACTTTTGGGAATCCTTCACAGAAAGTAATTAATGGGGCTGGCTTTCATTCCTGGTGAGTCATGTTTGGGCCAGCAACAATTTTCATACAGTTTAGGTCATTCACTCTTGCTTAATAGGACAGATGTGATTAAATGCAACCAGAGTGTCAGAGCCAGGTGTCTTTTGAAAAGGGAATCTAACTAGAATTGAAATAAGCTTTATTTTTCCCATTTTGTTCTTTTAAGATTGAGTTATTTCATTCATAGCCGTACACATTAGGTTTCTCTTACCTCTTCCTTCTAACTTTTATTCTTGGGGAAAAAAATATTTTGACTTAGAATAAAACTGTGAGCATAGTTATTCTAGTCGTGTACTCGCTTGTGTCTTTTTTACCTTTGTCCTTTCTGCATCAGCTTCCATTGCTCCTTGCTTGTGCTTACAGTGTGTTGTCACAAAGCTACACGCTCCCATTTGTGACGATGTTTTCCTGCTCTTTGCCACTTACTGCTTTTCCTCCTGCTGTCTTCCCAAGTGGGTCACCCACGGACACACCCTTGGGTTATCTATGCTCCAGGGTGTCTCTGTCCCTGTCATCTTCCTGGCCAGGTGTCCTTGTAGTGGCAGGGCTCCCAGGCAGGACAATATGGCTGTGGCCCTAGTCAGGGTGCTGTGCTCAGACAGCAGGACACTGTCGCCTATCCCTCGGCCTACCCCCTCATGATTCTCCATTCCTGCACTGGTGGTGAGATGGCCACTGAACCCGGATCTCCCCCGTCAGCAGCAGCAGGAGAAGTGGGTGGCAGGGTGATGTGGCTTGTCTGTGCCCAGTGCTCCTGCGCCTGCAGCTGCAGAAGGCTCCTGCCATGGTCCCATCCTCTCAGCCTCTATGTCATTTCTGAGCAAGCTGGTGCTTCCCACAGCCACCCTATACAATGTCAGAAAAGATCTTAACAGATCTTTGAATGCAAACTGTTTGCTCTAAGGTTCTGATCCCGCTTAGTACCGAGGCCCTGGCCAGCTGGCTGCCTCCCTTGACACCCCAACGTCCACCTCTCCATTTTCCCATCCCAGGCTTGCAGTGTTTATCCAGGTTGGTTGATGGAGATACGTGAGGCTCATGGAGCTGATTCCCTCCTGGGCTAGGCACAAACTAATTCTGTCTGTGAGTACATGCCAGAAACCTATTTCTGAGCAGCCTGGCATGCCCCAGAAAACCAGGCAGTGCCAGCCTCTCCCACAAGGCTCGCTCTCTCCCACAGTCTTACCCTCCCACAGTCCCATGTTGTCTTTGTTTCCCAGCCAGACATCTCTGTCACTAGTCAGTGTTTTCTTACCCCTGCCTTGGCTTCCACACTTGTATCAGCCCAAGCAAAGCTCCAGGGAGGACCAAGAAGTTTGCCAGTTGTCTACTCTTCCAAGATTTGCTTTGAAGGGACCTTTGAGAAAGAGACCTTGATACTGATCTTTTAGAGCAGCGGCTTTTCCAGGGTGCCAGGGTGAGGGAACATGTCGCTGATTTTGGATGGATGATGCTCTTCCCCTGACTGCACCACCATCTTGCTTCTAGCTTCTACATCCTTTCATGCCAAATGAACAGTGATCATTGCCAAGAAGTATATTCCTCCAGGTGTGTATATAGATATCTGGAAAGTGATCCTGTAGCGTCACAAGTTGGGGTGATGGATATACCAGCAAAAGTGCCCCATCTCTGCCAGAGCTAGTGTTGACACAGAAGCCATTAAAAAGAAAGTTTGTGATGGCTGTGCCTACTGCACAGCTTGGTTCCCATTAGGCACTATCAGAACTACCCAATGAGTAGGTGTCTGGAGAATATGAAGACTAAGAAAACACAGAGGAGGTGGATCCATGACTGACACTAATCAGTAGCCCTGTGCAGCTAGTTTCTCTGTTTTCAAGTTTTTACTCCTTTCTTCCTTGCCTTCTGAAAGGGCCCATCCTTCAAACTTACTCTTAGTGATACACGCAATCACAAAATGGGTTTCCTTGGGCTCAGCATGGTTTCTTTCGCTTTTTTAGAAAAGCAGATAGCCTTGTTGGTGCTTCTCCTGCCATGGAGAAGCAGCCTTCATGGCTTATCACAGCCTTCATGGAGGGCCTGTGTCCATAGTGGCTTCCAGGACATCCCACACTGGACTAAGATTTCACAGGGCATTGAGGCCATGAGAGTGCACTTCTTTGTAGCCCTCTTGCCTAGGTCTGAACAAAGCATGAGAATGAGGAAAGCAAAGGTGCTTTTGACTGAGGCAATACCAATGGACTTTGACCTTTGCAATGGAATAAAGTCTACATGTGTGCAGGTGCTCAGGGAAACCTGAGGGTGCCAGTGCTGATGGCTCCATTCAATGCCAGCTTCTGGCCTCGGGTGGCCAGTGCAAGGAGCTCAGGACTGGGTTTCCCCTTTTTGTGTTAAGTGGCAGTGGTAAATAGTAACATAAGCCAAGCAGAGCTATTTATGTGGCGCCAGATAGTTTGGGCCCTGGATGTGTGTAGTATAAAAAAGCTGGAAGAGACCTGCAAGGACTTGGGGGCAGACCCCATGCTCAGGTGCCCCAAAGGGCTGCAGTATGGGTGTCCATAGGATAGGTACCATACCCATACCACAGCAGTGCTTCAGCCTCAGCTACCCTCAAGATTAACCTAGCAAAGGGGTGTAGAGTCCTGTAGTTCTTGACTCCTCTAATTAAAAGCCATGGGAGTTTCCCATATGTAAGATTTGGCCCAAAACTATTCTTAGTACTTAGGGAGTACGCTTTATTGCTTAGAGTTTGTGATTAAATGGGGAAGTAAGTTCTCATGCCCCTTCATCTCCCGTTTATCAGCAGAGATGCGTTGAAACTAAAATAAATGACCTTGGAAAGGAGAACTTTAAGTTACAAAAATACTCTTACAGTATGTATGGGAAGCATGTGAATATTCCTGAAATATGATCAAAACAAAACCCAGATGACTCGAAGAGACTGAAGTAACATTATCTTTCCTTTATTCAACCCGAGCAGAATTTAAATCCGCTGCAGGCAGTTTCTAGAAATAGCACTTAATGCAATGCCAGAATACCCTGCAGAAAAGGTGCAGCACATTAATGTACGTGGATTGCCTTTGATTTCCTTTAGCTGTGTGAAAGGGCATAATCAGATAACTGCACTAATGGTAATTGTGTAATCGATTCATTCACAACGATTAGTTAAGTGCAGTGTCATTCTTCCATGGTGGAGAACAACAAGAACTTAGACCATTATCTCAAGTTTGGCTAGTTTGTTTTGTAGGGGTCTTTGAAACTTGTATTAGAAAGATGACAGTAACTTTCTAGAGTAGTACTTTGCAGGCTGTTTGGGGTTTTTAAAAAATATTTTTATATTACTTGCCCTTGCCCCTGGGCTCTCTGCCTGATTTTACATCTCTGTGGGCTTTGAGGTCGGTGGATTTCCAAACCATTCTTGTGCTTGTCTCAGGTTTTCAGTATGTCCTCATGGTGCCATCCTTCCGAACCCAGCCTGTAAACAGATGGCAGATGGACCCACCCCAGTGCAGTGGCATTAACATGGGGGGATGATATTAACAGTTCTTGAATCTGAGGGGACTGTGTAGCAGAAATATTTCAGTCAAAGCAGTAAAGCATGTGTTAGCATTGAGAGCAAAGCTTCCATAGGTTTCAATGAATGCAGGCACAGATTTTTTTTGTCTTCTCTCGGCTGTGTTTTCTGTGGTTTTGAGTAGTTCCTGTTTCTTCTGAGCATCTAAGGCCTCAGTTTCTCTGTCCATCCTGATTTCATGACAGAGTCGGCAGAGAAGAAACAGCTTTCTAATGAAAATACAGCTACTGAATGCCATAGTTGGGTCTTTTAAGGGTTTTCCCTATGGGTTCCATTAGAGACAGGTGAAGCTTTGAGTTTTATTTCATTCTCTTTAGTCAGCCAGACCATCAGCTGGTATTTCTTTTCAGTTTCCAGTGCTGTTCTGGCGTACTCCTTAGACAGTGGATTTCTCTAACTTCATAAACAGACATTTGAGGTAGACAAGAATACAGATGTTTGTTACACAAAGCAGAAGAACAAATACGTAGGGTTTTTTATTTTGACAATTCTCAATAATACCCACCTACAGAAATATTCACATAAAACCACATGCTCATATAGTGCTCAAAGTCTTTTAAAATGCTGTATAAAACACTAATTCACTGTGGGTTTTTTACCTCAACTCATTTAGATAAATATATAAAGAGTTTATAATTAAAAATGCTAACAACTATTGTTGCAGAGCATTTTGCTTGAGTGGATGTAGCTTGCCAGTGCCGGACCCTGACTTACCCAAAGCTGCCTTACTTCATGAGAAAGACATTGTAAGAATAGACGGCTGGAAGCCAGCATCAGGCAGAGTTAATTGAGAAACAAGTGAGAGCGATTAGCCATTGGAACAAACCATGAAAAGAAGTGGAGGGCTTCCCATGTCTGGATGTCTTCAAATCAACAATCAAATCTCACATGGAAGAAATGAGTAATCAAACAAACATTTTTGGGGCCTCAACAAAGGGTAACTGTCTGAAAGCCTGTGATCTACAGAACATTACAATATTTAATGATTCCTTCTGGGCTTAAGTCTGAGTTCAGGGCAAATTAAAATACTGATAACATGAATATGACTTTCTGAACCCTGAATTCCCTTGCAGATCTTTTTCTCCAAGTCTGCCAAGCTCCAAATGTCCAACTATTGAGTGAGTATGGAAATAATTTTGAAAAAGCCCAGTTTTGAAAAGTTGCCAAGAAAATCATGGGCCCACATGTTACTGTAGACATCTGTAGGTGAAAACTTCTCCCAGCGGAGAGAAGCTGTTTTTATCCTGATGGGCCATCAAGGAGCCCGACTGAGAGATGGTCTGCTGCACCACTGGCACTCTTTGGCCCACTCTTTGGTCACCCTTGGGGACCCCAAGTGTCAGACTGAGATAATTCTTTGACCCAGTAAATTATTCTAGATGGACATCAAATGTAAACGCTGCCGGGATGTGATTGTCTCCACGCTTGACAAGTCCAAGGACAGAAAAACGGACTGAGCAAACCAACTTGTAAGTCGCAGAATCACAGAAGCACAGAATCACAAAATGGTAGGGGTTGGAAGGGACCTCTGGAGATCATCTAGTCCAACCCCCCTGCCAGAGCAGGGTCACCTAGAGCAGGTTGCAGGTCATCACCAGTTCTCCCAAAACACATTTTCTATCTCAGCATTGACTCGTGTGATAAAGCATTTTATCATTTGATAAAACTGAGCTGTTAGGGGTTAAGGTGCAAGAGCAGGCTATTACACGGGAAAGAAATCATTACAAGCACTTAGTGCATTAGATGTTTGTGGTGACAGAGCCTCTGCTCTGAGACCAGCAGACAGACACCGCTCGAGACACGCTGCAGCGAGCACTGGGAGCACATGTAACCCACTGCCATCACCCCTATGTGACAATAACTTCAAGAGCAAGCACAGAGTTCATAATCAGTTAGTATTTAAAATAGCGACATGAACAGTGGCACATCTCCTGTCCGTACATAACAAATGAATAGTAATTAGAGGAAGAAGAATTTAGTAGCTTTTCTCTTCATGGTAAATTATTGTTTGTGAGATATTAAAAGAGCTGCAGCTTTTTCAACCCATTTTTATAATGTTTCTCTTGCAAAATAACCAGACATGTGTTTTAGTTTCAGGCTAGCACTCTAACCAGTGGGTTTTTTTTTTTTTTAAATTAGAAAGGAAAATTGGTTCCTTTGCTGAGTGGATTCCTGTGATCTAAAGCCGCAGTGAGATATTTCCCCTGCTATCAGTATGCAGCTGCTTGCTTTAAATCACTAGCTTCTGAAACACTTTTTCAAACATGCCTGAAATATAATATTTCATGTGGAAATAAATGAGGTTGTGAAACCCTTTTAATTATTTTACTTCAGTGAAAAGATTAAAAATCTAAGTCTCTCTCGCTCCACATCCATGTTGTAACTTAGAAGAATATAAAACAGATTAATCATTTTCACGCCAAGTACAGAACAAAGTCTGTTTTTTCCTTTCCGCCACACAATCTGAAAGCCATCAAATTCCCCCGCCCACCTACTGTGTGTATGAGGTGAACGTTGTCAAGTACAAATTAAGGATCTGATCTAGCAATTGCTTCTGAACGTAGTCTTACAGAGCCATGTGGGCTTGATTCGAAGCCTGCAGAGCGCTTCCCTAGTATGCTGGGGATCAAGAATCTCAGAGAAATAAAAAGGCTCTGAATCTGCAAATGCGGCCCATATCTAATTGCAACTGCTAAAAAAAAAAATAAAATTGTTGCTGCCTCAATTTTAGAAAAAAACCCCACATCATTTAACAATAAAATGGCCTGATGAGTTTTTGGATGTACTTGCCTCGAGGGGCTGTTTGTGAATCAGGCTAGTAAGAAATTAGACCTGAAGATTTGGGTCTTTTTGAGTTCATATGGTCTTGTAGCACTGCTTGCTTCCAGTGAACATGCTAAGCCTTCTGCACTGCTCCCAGGGAAGCTGGTCATTGGGAATACATTAAGGCATGAGGGCTTAAACGTAGCCTGCTGGTCCCTAGGCTACAGCTGGTGAATACCACGCCACGCACTGCAGAGCCATGAAAAGCTTGATTGCAGCTTGGTTCGCTGTAATTTGCACTTCGTGTTTGTACTATGCATTTTAAATCAGGTGTGCATTAATGCATCAATTAACAAGAACGAGCAGCACAGAGCGGCGAGCTTTTTATAGAGACATATTCCAGGCTAGCTGATTTTTAATGTGTGTGTTTAGAAACCAAAATTACAGTAATTGAAATAAAATTATATACAAAACAGAATAGGAAGCTTTTACATAAGAATGGACCAAATGATACAACAAATGTGAAACTGATTTCTAATGCTGGTTCAAATAAAATGTTTATAAGAATTGCTTATGCTTTGATCTCAGTACTGAAAAATGTGAAGATTTTGTTTATTAAAAAATAGTTCAAAGCTATTAAACTCTCTGTTAATGGAGGGCATAACCATATTTATAAATACTACAAAGAGTGACACTAACATTGGAATTTTGTTTTATGCAGCATAGTGAGCATCACTCACAGCAATGGAGCTATCACGACTGTTACGGGGAGTTCTGCATCTCAAAGTCGCCTTTTGCTCAAAGTCCCTGGTTCCCAAATGGTGAGTGTTCTCTGAAAATCAGCATTTGAGCTGGGGCTTCTACAATGCTGGTGTTGCAAAAGGGTTCTGCAAACTGTGGGGTCGTATGCTTTGAGGCAGCACACAAATTAGGGCTACTCCTAGGTTTGAAAATTTTGGCATCTGCAGGACCACCCCTTTTGCTGAGCAGCCACAGAACAGGCATTAAGCCTAGTAGGTAACTTGGCAAAAAATTATGCTAGTTCAGTGTCATTTTTGTGTTCCTGTGGGTATTTCTCAAAGCAGATACTTTTTTTTTCCCAAAAAAAGATTTGCTTTGATTAATTGGTATTTCTCAGTCTTTAAAAAGTTGCTTAAAAAAAAATCAAAAGCAGCTGTCTGTGGTGGCTTTACACAAGAAAAAATACTTCAGGACCCTTGAATCCAGTCCTAAGAAGCTCTGCACTTATCTAGAGCAATTTATCCTCAGAATCTTCTATAATGTGTGGTCGATTGTTGTCTGTTTTCCCTGGCTCTGCTCCATGCCTTTGAGTAATTTATCTCACCAGCTCACTCCGTGGCTTCAACTGTGAACATATTTCCTGCAAAGTTTCATATTTTTCCTGTGCCCCACAGGTATTCCAGGTTTCCTAACAGAATTAGCTTGGGCCCCATGGCTGGGATTCAACTGGTAGGAAAAAGGGTTTCTGTTCCCTGGACTCCGTTTGATGTTTATTCACCTGATTCTCCGTTCGTGCCCTCTGCATATACTTTTCAACACATTTAACCACCTGCTTTCCTCTGAAACACTGCCAAATGCCACCTCACCTTTATAGCCTGCACCGTAAAGTCGATGAACTTGCACCAATCCTGCTCCTGACCCCAGGGAGGCTGACTTCAGTGCCTGAGCTCCCACGTTTACCTTACCTCCAGCCTCTGCAGCTGCAGCGCAGGCACTGCTGCAACTCCTCCCTTCTGAAAGGACTAGAAGGAGAGAGGCACAGAGATCTCCACGGAGATCCCACCACCTGATTTATTTTTTTTTTACAGCGCTGCAGACTAGGGAGATGGTTGGTGCTTTAGAGCCACCAACCCCAGCACTATGTTGGGCTTCAGGGTGCTTTGCCGGCCAGGCAGGATGCCAGCCCAGGGTGGTAATGCAAGGCATGCAGAGGGGCTGGAGGCTTTGGGATGAAAATACCAGCCCAGAGGTCAGGGTTTCACTCTTCCCTTTCCTCCAAAGCATCTTGTGTTCTTCAGCATGTCAGTTCAGGCTAGGTTTAAAAGATGCTTGTGCCGGGAGAGGCATGTAAGTACTTAGCTGTAGTATCCACCTGCAACGTACCTTCCTCGCTGTGACTCCCCATGACAAATAACAGTGTAACAGAATCACAGAATCACAGAAGGAGAGGGGTTGGAAGGGACCTCTGGAGATCATCTAGTCCAACCCTCCTGCCAGAGCAGGGTCACCTAGAGCAGGTTGCACAGGAACACGTCCAGGCGGGTTTTGAATGTCTCCAGAGCAGAAGACTCCACAGCCTCTCTGGGCAGCCTGTTCCAGTGCTCTGCCACACTCAAAGGAAAGAAGTTTTTTCCTCACGTTGAGACAGAATTTCCTGTGCTCCAGCTTGTGCCCATTGCCCCTTCTCCTGTCACCAGGCACCACTGAGAAGAGCCTGGCCCCATCCTCTTGACACCCACCCCTTAGATATTGATAAGCATTGATGAGATCCCCTCTCAGTCTTCTCTTCTCCAGGCTAAACAGACCCAGGTCTCTCAGCCTTTCCTCATAAGAGAAACTAACTACTAGGAACTAACTAACTACTCCTTTTTGTCTCTAAAAATCACTATAAATTAGAGCTGTTTGAAATACATGGGAAAAAAACAGTAGCAAAGCTCTGATTTGTAGAGGTACTGCTCAAGGATAAATGCGTTAATGTTTGTGGGGTTCTCAGCCTCTGTGTCCTGGGGGCTGCAACAGTGACAGGCAATTCAAGCAAGGGAAAATACTAAAATGTTGAAAAAATCCAAATCGATAGGTTACCTTTATGTAATTTGGAGGTAGGATGTTTGTTGCATCTTTTAGAAGTTGAGTGTGAACTTGTTTATCAAGATAGCCCGGCTTGTAACACAACTAACCCTTTGTACAGCTGTCGGCTCAGTTGTGGTGGTAAAGGGGATCCCGTGGGTTGGCCCCTGGGGTGTAGGTGATACAGAAATGACCCTGTGCTTAGTAAGAACTGAGCATGTAAAAACTCCCCTAGGCCATAGGAATGAGGTTATCAGCCACTGAAGCTTGATTAAAGCCTGAACTGTGTTTTTTTGTAAGCTATTTTGGTTTTGTTTTTTTAAGGAAGGCCAAAAGCTCAAGAAGTTTGCTGTTAGATGTCACCTGCTTATTCCTCGTTATTAAAAACAAATTTACTTGTCTGCCCTGAGGTAACAAGTAACAAATATCAGGTAGTGCCTAACAAATGCATATGTCAGAGCACAACTTGACTCTGTAATTTCACTGGCGACGCTAGGCGAGATGTTAGTCTGTCACTAGAAGGACGCCAGATTGCAGCCAGTGAGGATCTGACTGCTAATTTTTCTCTTCCAATGGTCTGTGCTGTTTTGAAAAGAAGTTTTCTTTAATGAAAATTCCATTAATGCCATTCTCTTTCACTACCGTTAGCTGAGAATTTTCTTTATTAAAAAATCATTTTTCAAATAAACTTATTCTGACATTTTCTTGTTCTGATGATGACAAAATCTCTAAACAATGTGAGAGGAATAAAAATGTCCTGCTCTTTTTTTCTTCTTTCCATAAGGAATATATTGTAAAAGATACTTGCCAGCTCCACCAGAACTGCTTTTGTGAGAGCATTTGTGGCTTTCCTGATAGCAGGGCTGTTAGACAACTATTTTGTCTGACTCGGAGTGGCTCTCTGACATGTCCCATTTGATAACTGATGAGACTGCACAGCCAGCTTAAAATGTTCAGCGCCAGGTCCTCAGACTGTGTAAAAAGCACCGGCTCCATTAACTCCACTGGAGATGTGTCTATTTACACCAGCTGGCATAGTGTGAAACGCAGCTATTGTCTGTGGAGGGAAGAGGATATGAAATGTCAGAGAGGCAGGCACTGGCAAATAGATTATATTTGACAACAAAAGAGGAGCGGAATGAAATCTCCATTACTTTTTTTTTCAATGCTCTTCCACTAACTAATGCCACAAACCGTCTTTTTCCTCCTACGAGCAGCAGGCTTGTGTTAGCACAGATCACAATTTGTAACACGCTAACAATTTCTTGAGAACCCTTCTAAGGAAAGCCTTAACGTAACTCTCCAGATATTTGCAGGTTGCCACAAAATTAGACCCAAGATCCTCAAGTATTCATCCCAGATGTTAAAAAGTCAAAATGTTGTTGTCAGTGGTAAAAAAACAGCTCGTAGCCAAATTCCTGGGAAGTCTGCATGCCTACTGAAGAGAGTTTGATAGGCTTCTTTGCTGTGGCCACACCATGTTCTGGTCCAAGACAACAAAACTCCGGGGCACACCATAGATGCAGCAATTGATGACAGTGATTTCCAGCTGCTTGCTTGGTGGGTGACAATATCCCTAATTCTCAGCACCAAGCCTTTTCTCTCTCCCTAAGCTCACTGATTCTGAGGAGCCAGTTTTGTTTTCTTTTTAGCAGATGCCATTCTCTGTTTCTTCTGCCATACAGCAAAGAACACGTTGCTGATTAGAACATAAAGGCTTTTATTGCCTCCTGTCTGCAAATGCAGTAAGATATGACAAGTTATATGTTAACTTTATCCTTTCTGGCATTCTAATGAATGGCCTCTATGTTCTTTGGCAGTTCAAGCTGCCATCTCACTGCAGTGGAAGGGGAAGGTGAGGCAGGAGCATCCGTGGCTGCAATCAGCTGGATGCCGTTGCAGCTTCAAGCAGAGGAGGAATCCCAACCTGCCTGAGCTTCTTCCCACCTAGAGACTCACAGGATGCATTCAGTTCTCTCCTTCACCTGATATGGGCCAGATTTATGAAGAATTACTATTTTTGCATCATTGCAAGGGGCCAATTTCAAGATCTCCAGCACTGTTTTATTACTGAAAACTAAAATGGTTGAAAGCTGTGCTAATTAGGAGACCTTAACAGCCTTTGACTTAATCTTCAGATCTGTTGTAGGTCATGTATGGGGGGAATATGGTTTCATACAATTATAAATTAATGAGGAGTACGTTATTAGTAACAATGAACTCTTTGTGGTTTATGGCTTACTGAAGAATATTTTTTAAAAGAAGACTTTGTGCTCTCTGGGGAATTTATGTTGGAACAAGAGTGTCTATAAACTGCAGGTGTCTCATTAAATTTTGCTGGTGATTAGAAGAAGCAGCCATGTGCAGAGATGTTCATCGGGGGCTCCATGATTTGTGTTGTCATGCTCGGTTTTTCCCTAATAGCTGCACACTGCTTAGCATTGATGCTCAGCTGCTGGAAGCACAACTCTGCAGAAATAGTCGGTTTCCATTCCAAAGCGAATGGCATCGAGCCAGCTATTGATTTATAGACGGACACATGCCCCTTTATAATGACCGTGAGAATGTTTGCTGCTTACCTGTTACCTTTGTTCAGAAGTACATTAAAAATAATTTTCTGCTTGACAAATGGAAGCACGCAGCATTTACTGGTCATTTTCATAGAGAGATCTGCAAAGGGCTGCTTTGTACAATTCCATTGGAGAGAATGAGGTTGAGAAAGTTTGTCAGTATTCCCAGTTCTGGTTAAATGGCTTTGCCTGAAGGCAAGATGGATACGTGCCCATTTCTTCCCAGCATCAACATGTGTTTGAAAACAGCAACTTGGCATAATGCTTTAGGAAAAAAAAAATACACAAAAAAACCTCCCAACAAAACGCAAAACAACAGCGCCTTTGTATCTGCCACATATACTACTTCTTTGGGGAGAAAAAGCAATAATATTCAAGCTTCTACCAATAGTGACACATTATTTAGAATCTTGCTATTTTCTTATTCATCTGAGGAACTAAAAGGCATTTATTTTCATATTTCTGCAGAATTTATTTTATAATTCTCTGCTAGTTACATGACAGCTACCTTTTAAAATCTTTGTAGCTCCGGGGTTTGGCTGGTCTCTTTTTGTCCGTAATCTTGCAATTGTGTCTAAGGGAAAGGAGGAACGGTGGGATTTTCTCAGCTCTGAGGTTCTGTTTGGGAGGGAGAATCTGAGTCCCACCAAAGGGCACCCAAATATTGGGCTTGATTCAGATTTTTTTTTCATATTGAGGTCTTGCAGTGGACATAGATTTTACTGGCATCCAGTCTTGCCCCTGAAGGTCTTTTCTAGGCCAGGACAGAGGGGTCCAAATGTGAATACAAACTGAGGTGTTGTTTGTTACTCTGGTCCTGTCCAGTACCTGGCACAATAAGGCCCTTGTCCACTTAGCCTAATAGAGACAACAAAATATTTAAACCATGAACATATTGTACTAGAAGTTCAGATGAAGATTAAGTCTTGGGATTCAAGAATTTTGCAGAAGATTCATCCTGTTGGTAATGCAACTCAGTGGTTCCTTGTCATTCGTGAAACTCTTGTTTTCCCCATTCCTCAGCTTCCTCAGAGCCTGAGTTGGCTTTGGCTAGGCCAGAGTGAGAAATCTGTGCTTCAGCTTAGAGTAGAAGATGCCTGCAAACAACTGCATTGGGCACTTGTTAGACAGAGACCAAATATATGCTTTTGGCTCCTTCACAAAAAGAATAGCCACAGTTACAAGAAACATTTGGGTATTTTGAGTAATAGTAGTTAAGAAAGACCATTATGTTTCTCTGATTTTTAAACTGTGGTTGACATTTTTGAAAGGCTGCATGCTGGCATTGAGACATGGAGGTCACCTAGTCCAACCTCCTGCTCAAAACAGGCCCAGTTACACCAGATTTCTCAGGACCTTGTCGTGTCAAGCTTCAGTATCTCCAAGGATGGAGACACCACAACCTCTCTGGGACCCTGTTTTAGCGTTTGACCCTCTTCACAGTATAAAAGGGTTTTTTTAAATGTTGAGTTGGATTTTCCTATGTTCCAGCTTGTGTCTGTTGCATCTGATCCTGCCACCCTGAGAAGAGTTTGGCTCCATCATCTTTACATGCTCCCATTAGCTGTAGACAGCAGTCACTTCTTAAAGCAAAGAAGCCCAGTTCTCTCAGCCTCTTCTCATAATAATATTCCCTATTCTTATGCAAGAGAGACGCTGTATTCATTTGGTATGGCTTTCTTCTGTGAACAAAAAGACACCGTTATCTTCTGCTTTTAATAGCCCTTCATATTAGCAGAAGCGTCCACAGAGATACATGCAAACACCCTTTAAAAACCCCTAGCTATTGCTTTGGCGTTGCTCCAGCTCTGCTCTGCACACTGCAGCATCGTCACAGCTTGAGAACACACACTCAGAGCAGATAGTTTAAATATTTATAGCTGTGTAGTTGCACGCTCGGGCTACCAGACTTTTATTCAAATGCCCTAGCAGGTGTGTGTGCCTGCACTGAAATCCCTGTTGCTTCCAGAGGCGGCATCTGACCTGGCTGACAGCTTTGTGAACTCCTGGACTACAAATTAGACACAGCCTTGCTGTGCTTTGCTGTCAATAATAGGAAAGGAGGGAGCCTAACAAATTCGTTCTCTTCCTTTACGCTTTCCAGAAAAGCTGCCTTATTTTGCAGCAGTTATTCAAACACTTCTTATCTGTTTCCCACATGGAAAAGCAGATAGTGTTAAATTCAGCCCTGCAATCTTTTTGCAGCAGGCTACATTATGAGAGTAGGTCTTTCTCAGCAAAGTTTGCGTGAGGCTGTCAAAGCCCTGGAGCTGTGGGAACGGGGTGAAATCAATAGACGAGGAACTTCCATGGTGCCGCATTTGTTTTGTTTTCTTTCACCGCCCTTCTTGACATGAATGCGGCATTTCTCTGAGGCATCAGTCTCGGCATGGGAAAGGCTCTTGCAGCCCGTGCCGGAGGAGCAGGACGGCGAGCAGTGGGGTCAGCTCCCCACGTTGTGCCCCTGGGACTAGGAAGGGCCCCAGTTATGAGAGTGACTTTCCCAGAGGAGACACCACAGCACTGGGAACAGTGCTAGAGACTCGCCCTCCAGCACCCCATTAGAGAAGTGGCTGTTACTTCCCAATGAGCTCACACTCCAGGACTGGGAGAACGAATGCTGGTAACTCATTGCCCTAATGATCAGCACTGTCAGAGGAGAGGGGCTGAGCTACAGCCTTCAACCAGCAGGTTGTCTTGATCTATCTGCTCATCATCCAGGTGGAGGACAGAAGACCCCGTGCCCCTGAGCTCCCTGCCCTGCCCTAGAGCCGAGAGGAGGTGGCTGAGGTGTGAGCGAAGCCATGTCCCCATCGCCAGCGTGCCAGGCACCATTGCTGGGCCAGCATCTGTGGCGCGATCGTGATAGACTCTGCCATGGTCCTTGAGGACATCCCGGAGTCGCTTCTGAGATGGCATAGCCACGCATCGTCCTTTCCACCGAGATTACAGCTGGGGAAAGAAGAAAAAGCACTGGACTATAGTGAGAATTCTGTATTCTTACATTAATTAAATGAGTTTATTGCTCATATACTCCTACCTCTGCCCATTTAAAATGCAAGGAGCTCCTGGTCTCCCACTGACATGAATCAAGAGCACACACCAATATGCCAGTGAGTTATGCTGGTGTAAATCCAACTTGAGCCTTAAAACACACTAGTATCACATGTGAATTCATCTGAGAACATATGCAAGGGAAAACAAATGCAAAAAGAATGAGGTAGGACCGAAGATGTGTCCCTGCTCTTTAATGTAGAGTCCATTTGCAGGCATTTCGGTGGTGTTACCACTGTCCTGTCCAGTTCTTGGCTTCATTTCTTAGCTTTTGAGAGATATCTAATGAAATGGCAATGGAAATTCATGCAGTATACTTGCATTATCTAATGGCTCTTCGGTGATATTGCTTTGGCTAATGTAATGCTGTTCATCCGATATTTTCTAAGAGTTGGAGACTAGAATCTGATCCAACAAATTTAACTCTTTAATCACTTAAGAAAGCTCAGTGAAATCAACGGGTAAAAATGCAGAATTTCATTAAGCATTCCATTAACTTTTCATTATTTCTGTATGCTGCGTGGTGTTCATTCATATTGCTAATTACTCTGCATTTTCCCAGTTTATACAGAATATAATAGGAAAAATAAAAATACTGGGCCTTTGTAGACCATTCACTCAGCATTTGTTACATGAAGTTACAGTTCAGCAAATAGCTGCATGAGTATCTGTGTGCACACACCCTGCCTTTACTCCACAAAGAATTGAATATGACGACTAGAAAAAAGGCCATGGATATAAGTTTATAAAGGTTATTTTTTGTTCCTCTGTGTTCCAGTCTGGATATGCAGTTTTGCCAAGAGTCAGCTGTAGTCTCAATCCACAGGAAAACATATCTGAACAAAACATTGGCAAAGCACTTACTTGTACATATGTAATCTAGAATCAGTTTGAGAGAGATGATTCCGCCCATCTACTCTGCTCTTGTGAGACCCCACCTGGAGTACTGTATCCAGCTCTGGAACCGTCAGCACAAGAAGGACATGGACCTGTTGGAGCAGGTCCAGAGGAGGGCCACGAAGATGATCAGAGGGCTGGGGCACCTCTGCTATGAAGACAGGCTGAGGTAGTTGGGGTTGTTCAGCCTGGAGAGGAGAAGGCTCCGGGGAGACCTTATAGCAGCCTTCCAGTACCTGAAGGGGGCCTACAGGAAAGCTGGGGAGGGGCTGTTTGCAAGGGCGTGTAGCGATAGGACGAGGGACAATGGTTTTAAACTCGAGCAGGGTAGGTTTAGATGAGACATTAGAAAGAATTCTTTACAACAAGGGTGGTGAGACACTGGCACAGGTTGCCCAGAGAGGTGGTAGATGCCCCATCCCTGGAGACATTCAAGGCCCGGCTTGATGAGGCTCTGAGCAACCTGATCTAGTTGAAGATGTCCCTGCTTACTGCAGGGGGGTTGGACTAGATGACCTTTAAAGATCCCTTCCAACCCAACACATTCTATGATTCTATAATACTGGTACCATTACATTAAAAGCGAAATTCACTGGAGTAACTACATGGATATTTATTTAGTCATTGTTAGACATTGAGTCCATTAATCAGGCCCTGGTTCCTGTAATAAATATTTAGCCACTGATAACTCTCTGTGAGATTAGAATGCTGCTTAATAACCCTTGAACGAGAGAAAAATGGAGAACTGTATTTTTCCAGATATTCACTAACTTGAGATAATGGAAAAAAATCTATTTCCTAAGGATGGTGATACAACCTGAAATGTCCGACACAGAAATGGAAAAGAAGTAATTGGCGTACATGTGAAATTTGGAGTAGTAAACACGTTCTTCTTTTTTAATTTTCTTTTGAATGGGAAAGAAGCAGAGGGCTATAAATTATGCAAATACAGGCAAATGTCAACTCATAAATGTACATGGGATATCGGTTGAAATGTCTGTTTTTTTCAGCTACTTACATTTAGCCAGAGAACCTCTTCTTTAGAAACAAAAATGAACCTCTGCTCTTTCCTGCAGCTTTGAACGTCGTACCTTTAAGAGAATGAACCCATCCTGAACTCAATAGTTGGGTCTTTTCCTGCTGTAGCACGAATCTTGGAGAGATTATAACCAATTTAAGCAGGACGGGCGGGGGGATTCTGTTTCTAACTAGCTACAAGCAAACCGCTAAGGAACCAGCAAGGGAAAATGAGAGGTATTCACAACAGTCTCCAGCTTGGATTACATGTATCTTGAAAGCACGAGCAGCTGATGCTTGTGGAAGTGATTATGCACTGGATCGTATGCACGTCCTTCTGGCTGCCATCACCACTTAGGCACATTTGTAGTGCAGGAAAAAGCCCCTCAAGTTTACAAAAGAAAAAAAAAAAGGATCTCCAAAGTATATTGCAGAAGGCACTAATAATCATGGAGTTTAGAGGAGCTCAAGCAATCGCTCTGCTGCTTATGGGCCCAAGCCGGCAGGATCAAAACTTTAAACAAACCACAGGATTATAGATCATAGCCTTTCAGGGGTTTCAACATCTTGCCATACTTCAGTTTATACACATAATAGCACTTTTATTGAGGAAAGCCCTGCTTTCTCCCTTTTTTGGCTGACATAGGCTGTTACTAATTAGGGCAGTTTTCTGCATTTATGTAAATAGTAGTTCTGAAAGCTCTTGCTAAGTTATTTTATTCTGTCTAGCCTTTAGGCTGCAGGCATCATTATACAACTCCACTGTCTACTTGACAGATCCTTAGACACATACAACAAATGGCTTTGGAGATGCCTGCACTATATTCCCCTGTGTTGCTGTTCTTTTTATTATTATTATTTTAAAGAACTACAGTAGAAGTGTTTGGGATTTTTTTCCCAATCAATTTATTGAGGTTCTCTGATTTTTCAGTATGGGGTCTCTTATTAGCTTCAGCTCTGAGTTCAGTTGTCCTGGATTTTCATTCTTCCAAGCAACTCGTTCTTTGCCTTGCTCCATGTTGCTGCCTTTTTCTGCTACTGAAAGCCTAGCAGCCTTTCTCCTGATTTCACTGAGGAGGATCCAGGAAAGCGGCAGCGACTGAGGCTCCTGCAGAGTGACTCTGCTTATTGCTTGGACACACTGCAGGTCAGCCCCCACAGAGGGTTTTCACTGTTCAGTCCTACTAGGCTTCCGACAGCATCTGCCAAAATGGCTAATCTGATTGTATGCTTCCACCGATACTGGTTATGAGGCTTTTTTTACAGTTGGTTGGCCAGATGTGTAAACTGATATTACAACCGCAAGGCTCCGATGTTACAGCCTGATACTCATTAAAAGCTGCAATTTATCACCTTCCTGCCCATTACATACAACAGTATGATCTGCTGAAAGATAGGCAACATGGTATGTGGCTTCCTTATTGCTTTTTTTTTTTTTTTTTTTTTTTTTTAAACTACATGAAAAATAAATAGGGCAGCTTGGGCCTCTTTTTAACAAAGGAAAAAAAATCAGTGAGGAGTCCCTAACTCCTTCAAGTTCATGATCCCTTTTTTCACCTGTAGGAAGCATTTCATTCAGACAATGTTTCTAATCAAACTACACCAAACCCTTCCCTCTCTTCTCCCCCAGTCCCAAATATCTGTTGTTATCTGTAGTGCTGCCTCCAGCAATGAATCTGAATGCTCTCGGTGGTGGGATGGTCCGTGAATCGACACTAGGGAGCAGTAGTCTCTATATGAAAAGCTGTGTCTATAGCAATGACCTGCTGTTCTGGGTTAGTCACCATGAAGTCAACCTCAAAACACAAGGGAGACCACGTAAATCCTGTGGGGCAAGGAGTTTTGCTCTGTCTCACATCATTGCCCTAGTGCAGGACTATTGCTTGCAGATGTTTTTGCAGAGCACGCAATGCCAATTGGAGAAAAATCTGCATTTAAGAAGTAGATGTTCTATGAAAATCTTGAGCAAAGGGCTGAATTTCTTTCTCCTAAAGATGATGAAGTAGACCTCCGACTGGAGTCACCTCTTGTAAAATGTGGGAACAGACAGTGTATTTAGATTATTGCAGAGCTGAAGCACGTGCTGCTAACCGAGATGCAAAGAAGGAATAAACAATGACTTAATGCCATTCCTGTTTCACAGAGAGCCATAAATACGGGGAGCAAGTTGCTGAGTAAGGCACTAACGCAGCAAGTGGTAGAAATGAATCAAGAGGTAGTGTCACTTTTATAGGGTGAAAAGGATTCAGGAACAGACCGACCGAGCAAAGAAATGGGGCTGAGATCAATTGAACGGGAACAGACTTCTAGGACTAAGTGGCCATTCCCAGTGCAGGCAAATGCTGTTAATGAACCTGTATGAGAGGCGTCATCTTTTTATATGGAGGGGATGAACAGCGTGAAGAATCTTATGTAGTCTATGTAGTCTATGATTTCACAAAGCTGTGATGAACTAGATACCAAACAGGGATGCCAGTAGGCAGGAGCTTTGAAGATACCTGATAGTGAGAGAAATGAAGCAGAAACCATTGCAGCCAAAGTTCACAGCACAAGCAGTACACAGGAATGAAGTGGGAAGCAAAGGTGACTTCAAAAACTATATGTGGACCTCCTCTTTTCTGGATCTGACCAATGGGGCTAGGTGAAAAAGTCTCTGCAGAAGATTTTGAGCTTTCATAAAATTTCTTGTCTTAATTGGGATGAAAAGTAAACACCAGAAAGTGATGAGCGCGCTAACAAGCCTTACTGCGTAGGTCAGACAAAACATTGTTTTTTAAATTTTAATTTCAATCCTCATCTTTTTACTTTGCAAACCTTTTCAGTTTGAATTAACTAAAATTAGGGAAATAACTTGCAGACTCTTCAATATAGAAACTGCCAAAACTGAATATGTTAGACATTTTCAAAACTAACTTCAAAAGCATTTTAAACTGAGGGTTTCAGTGTCTTGTTTCTTTTAATTAGACTCTTATAGTGCATGATATCATCTTGGACAACTTTTTATTTTCTGACCATAGCCCAGGAATGCCTCACTGCAGAATTTCCCAGCGACCGCTGCTGGCAGTGGTATTGCGACACACGGTGCCAGCAGCCCGGGTTCGGCAGCACACAGGACTCTCATTCAACACCATCCTGACCTGGCCGTGGCCTCCGAAGCAGGAGCCAGCTGGGTGTCTCTTCATGCCAGGGCTATTTTTGGTGGGCAGCGCTGCCAAGGCGGTATGAAAAGTGCTCTGTCGGAAGGGGGCACCGGGCCCTGTGAGCCCAGTTCTTCTCCTCAAACACCTGTATAGACATTTCCACCATGAAACATGGGTGTAAAATAATAACAGTCTTAAATGACTGCGGTGTGTACTTGCCTCCTTAAGGTGACGACTAAACCAGTGTCTTCATTTTCTTTTCTTTCTGTCCCAGGGAGATAAAGGCACGACTACTGTTTTGTTCCTGGTTTGATCATTGGTACCTGTGCTAAGTAAGTTGAAATATTTCACTTGCTTCACTGGTGGTATTTTTTCTCCCATTTCCCAGGTTTTAGTGACTTTACCAGGTGCACGGGGGGCAGTGAAGAATCAAGCCCTGTGTTCACACAGCCTGTCAGATTCTCCTTGTCTTTCCACCCACGGTGAAGGTGTACCAAAGCCAGACGGAACTGGTACGGAACTGATACGCAATCTCACAGCCCAGCCAAGTACAAATAACCCATTTGTGCCGCTCTTGAGAGGTTTCTGAGGATTATTGTCTATTCTGAAAAGGAGAAGTGAAACTTAATGACCTGGGAAACTGTGTGGCGTGGGGGGTGGAGCTCCCTGCCAGGTGGAGGTGGCTGCAGCCAGGCCCTCGGGGTTTGGAGAAATCTGTCAAAGGCAGCTTCCCTTCCTAAATCCTGCCAAGGAGAAGGACATTCTGAGCAGAGTGACATTCCACCCACGTTTAAGCTGCCACCAGGCTTCATTTTGCTATCTTTTTTCCCACCTGTTTTAAAACTGAAACATCACTTCCAACAGAAATTTCACCTGACTCTTTGAAATGCAAATCTGAAACTGGGCGGGGGGGTCCTGCCGTGGTGGAGCATGGACATGGTGGACACTGTGGCAAAGCACTGAGTGTCTACGTGATGCTGGCCTTTCCCTGATGGTACCCTCTGGGCTTGGGAAGGAGGAAAGAATGAAAGGCAGGAGGGAAACAGGAGAGCGATAATATATAAGATCTCCAGGATCCCCAGGAGCATTTGGGGTATATACTGAGTTGCTCCTGACCTAGCAAAGATGAGTGCCTTCAGTAGGGAGGCCGTGTGGGGAACACGCAAACCCTGATCACACCACCAGGGTCTGCCGCATCATTTGCGCAATTGGAGATCTCTGTGCCTTCCCCTCCCCAGGGACCCCACAGATTTGCACATATAAAGTAAAGGAGAGTTACCAATCTCTGTGTCTCGAAAGGGTGGATTTTGTTGTGAGGGAGCGGCAAGAGCACAGACATAAGCTGGTAAGAACAAAATCACAGGACTTGGGGATAAAAGGCTACCTCAAGGCAGGATCATCGACATAACTGCATGTACATCATTCCTGACAGGCACTCACTCTTGCCCGTAGTCAAAAATCACAACTTATGAAGTCTGAAGTTTTCCCAAATGATCTATTCCATAGCTCCACTGTTCCTTACTATTAGAAAGCCTGTAACAAATGTCTAACCTGAATTTTCCTTGCTACAATTTAAGCTCATTGCTTGTCACATCCACCAAGGAAATCTGGACAGGGCAGTTCGCTCCTACTCTCTTGTTACCAGCCACTTTCTGTTTCTAAAGAATGTTACTGTGCTTCTCTTCAGTCTCTTCTTCCTCAGACTAAATGACAGTTTATCCAATCATAAATCAAGTTTTCAAAAAGTGGGCCATATTTTTTACTTCATTTTTGCTATTTCTCCTTCATCACTTTTTTCCTCATCTTCACTCTGATACTTTACCTGCCTCCAACTCTTTACCGTAATCTGATTCTATCCTTAATTATTTTCTCCTCTATCAATTTCACGATTTTGTAACAGGTCTTGTTCTGGAATTTGGGTTTCTTATTCTGCTTTTCCTTCCTGCTTTTGCAAAGGATGATCTTAAAGCATTGAAACATTGTCTGTCTCCCTGGTTAGAGGAGAAGAGGGGACTGAGAACAACTTTACCATTCAGGAGCTCCTAAACTGTAGCTGTAGTTTAGCAGCAGCTTGTCTTCGGCACAGCCTCAGGCACGGCAGCCGACCTTTCCCTCCCTTTGAGCTTCTTGAGGGCTTGGGTGATTTTTAAAATTACAGTGGTTTATGGCAAGAAACAGAAAAAAACTAGCACTAGTTTGAAAATTTGAGCTAGTTTTGGATAACTGTCAAGGTCTCCTAAGCAGCTCACATTTTTCTAGTCACAGGCAGTCTTTAACATCACTTTAAAGAATCACTCCAGAAATTGGAAGTTTAAGTATAATTAGTGCGCACAGCCTTCAGGGCTGTCATAAGGCTGAGGGATATAAAGACGAAAAAGATTAAGTGCTGTTATGTGTCTCACTTCCACAAACCAGTATTGTTAGTCTTAATATTGAAGAGTCCTTCTGAGCTGAGGGCTGTCACAGGGTGTTGGTTTATTTTTTGTTTGTGGAGTTTTTAATGTCTTCATTTCAAAACCAGCTGATGGGTATATTGCCCAGTATTCGGCCTAAATATATGCAATGTCTTCTGAACCCACGTGTTAAGATTCTCCAGCCACAGCTACACACGTCTGAAAAGCAAAGTTAATGATTTTAAGTTAATCTAGGCATCTTTATTCATGTAACTGATTACAAGATAATGAATTCTTATGAAAATTTTCATTTTGTTCATTAAAAAATACCGTGTAGGAAAACTCTGTGTCTGGATATTGTTCTCTTCAGTGCAAAGGACAGATTGTTGGCATTCCTGGGTAAATCTGCTCTCTGGCAAAGGAGTGCTTCTTATCAAGGGCTCTGATGTTCAAGTGCCTGAGGGCTTGTTCACATGGGAAAATTCAGTGGCATTATTCATACCTCTCAGCTGCAGAATATGAGTACCCACATGGGAACTCAACAAGGGTGTAATTATTTTGCTCTAGAAAAGTCCTAAGTACCTTCATATAATTTCTCTGCAGAAAGTTAGCTATGGCACAGGTAATGCAACACACCAAAGAAAATGCATTTGGGGACACCAGAAAGGACTGCTTTCTACAAAAACAACTCTTCGCTCATGTGGCAATACATTTCCCTATTTGAGGTTGGTTTTTTTTCACACAGAACACTCTGTCCCTACTTTTAAAAAAAACTCACTCTACGGAGAAACGAAAACAAACACCATGCACATACTTAGCCGCACCCACTCCCCCCGTTATTTTAACTACTGATATTAGTTTTACTGCATTTACCCTTTTCTTCTTCAGAGCACCATCCGTACGTAAATGCATCCTCACCCTGACCACAGCACTCCGACAGATGCTATCTGAGCAGTGACTACAGCTCTTGGTGAGCAAACGATGTGCTGAATGCTGATGGAGAGGGCTGGCGCCCGCTCAGGAAAATAAGCAAGGAGAGAATCCAGGTAAAATGTGAAACAATTTTTACACTTGAAAGGATATTACCAGGACGTGCTGCACCTGCAGCCATTAATTTCATTTGCATGGGGGAAAAACAATCTCTGCGCTGTGAATGTAATACAATGGGTGGGAGGGAGGAGAGAGAGGGAGAGAGAAAGCCGAGCACAGGCTGCCTCACATACAGCCTCCCTTAGCAGTGTCTGGGACGTGGCCTTTGCAGTTCTGCCTTTTGTGTCTACTCTGCCCTTTGCAGTTCTCGCCGAGTGACCCGAAGCAGGTGGTATAACTCGGAGAGAGATTTCAGAGTCCTCTGGTGCCCGGCAGCGTCCATGTGCCGCGGCTCGGCACACTCCTGCACTGCCTTCTGCAGCTGCAGCTGCAGGGGGAAGGAAACCAACGGTCCTCTGAGATGTGGGGAAAACCAGCGACGGAATATTTTGTCACAAATTACCTGAGGAAAGGGAAAAGAGCAGATTGTCGTCTTTCAGGAGCTACAACTAATGCCCTGCTGCTCCTCTGGGGCTGTAGCAAAATGTCGCCTGAATCCAAAATGCCACCAGCCATTCCAAGAGGAAGGTATGGAACAGGAGCATCCACAAAGGCTATACTCCAGCTGCAGAACCCCGCTTCTTCTCAGACTGCTCTTGCACTTCTGCATAACAAATGGTGAGGGGGAGGGGGAGGGAGAAGCAGCCAAAAGGCCACCTCTCCGCTGCATTAATACCACCCACCAGCACAAGTAGGGTGAGCCATAAGACACCCATCCCAGAGCCCAGACTCCTCTCTCCACTACATCCAGATCCTACACCTGCAGAGTGGAGAATCGCAGCCATAACCCCCCACTGCTTACCGGTGGACAGCCACAACTTTGCCATCAGTGGAGACAGTAATGACAGTCCCCTGCTCCTGGTTCCTCCACTCCCCTGTCTGAGGCACTGGGCTAACAGCTACATGAAAACGTGGCAGATAAACACTACTGAATACAACGGTCTGTTTGCATGCTCTAAGGTGGGATTTCCGAATGGAACTGGCACTTACGTGGCCACGTTTAAAAACCCGACTGTCTTCATCTCACAGTCTGCTAGTACATACCATGCATTTTATAGTCAATGGGATTTTAAAAGAAATGGATGCATAAAGCAGCTGTGTCTACTCACTTGCAAGTTGTTATTGGCTCTCTGTGCTCCACATTTTCTGATTTTCAGGTTGCATTTTGAAAAGCAATCAAAAAAATTACAATCTTCATCTCGTGTGCAGTTCTGTTCGAGGATGTCCCTCATTTTGGGTTCAAAAAAGGCCATATCCACATCAATGGCCACCACCTGTGGATCAAAACAAGCCATCAGATCTGGCACGGCACAGCCTGTGGGACAGGGCTGAGGAAGCATTCCTGTGCTGCTTGCTTTTGGAAATGCTGTGCTGAGAGCATCTGCCAGTGGGGAACTGGGATCACAATGAAAGGGCTTTATTTCGCTTAACTGAGCTGCGCTAGTTTTATGAATACCACTTCTTAAACAAAACCAGCTAATGCTTACAACACCAGGAAAGGGAAAATTATCTGTGGACAATATGTGTCCCTGGGGTCAACTGGATTCATTTGCCTTACACCGCGACAATCCAACTTGAAGATTGATCTACTTGTTATTGCAGCTTATGCAGATAGCACCTCCACCTTTTAATTATATTATGGTGCCAAATTATCCACAGCCCAGACAGTGTAATTTCAAATTCACCATTCAGACTGAACCCCTGACTTTATCATTGTGGAGAGGAGCAGTGGGATGGGCAGAAGTACCCGCACCTGCTACAGCCCCTGCAAACCTGCCGTTGCATTCAGTGGGTTTGCGTCTGTTCAGCTGTAGAAAGAGATCCCTGACGTTGCTGAAAAGCCAGGACTGGCTTTGCCCGGTCCTGTTCGCCGTGGTTCGACTCATTTACTGTGCATGGTTCTTGTTCCACTTGTCCAGACATATGCTCCATAACAGAGTCCAGCCAGCAGGTGGTCTCAGCAGAAAAAGCAAGGACTGAAGGGATCAATCCATTTTCTCACCCTGACACAAGTGAATAAGCAGCACAAAGATGTCTGCGGAGCTGCTGCCCGTGCTAGGTTTGAGACCATTCTGGGACCGGAGGGCTGTAGTCTCAGTTTCTGCCAGCGCCACTCCACCCGTGAATACTCACTCTAAAAAATCACAGCAATAAAGAGGGAAAGAAAGGATGCCACTAGTGGGCTGGCAGCTGGCTGACGTGCGACAAGCTGTGGGTGACCACAGTGAAGGCAGCCTGCCGTCAGCGCCATGGATGCAGCACCCAGTGGACGTTCCAAGCTGCGCTTAACACTGGACAGTCGGGGTCAGGGACGCTCCCTTGCAGCAGCTGACACACGTTTTCATGGAGGGAAATGCCTGGGAACTGGACAAAGCAGAGTTACTTGGGCTCAAAGGATGGTCCTGTTTTTAAGATCTGACCTCCCAAATAAGAGGGGAAGCTGAGCTGCGTGGCTGGAGCAGCAGCTGGATCAACCCCAGGATCTAAAGATGTCTGGTCTGGTAGAAGGCCAAATAAACCTTCCACAGGCAAAAGAAAGAACATGGTCTAATCTTCATTTTATTCTACTCCTTTTTCCCCAGGGAAGAAGTCTTAAAGAGATGAGGTATAGCTTAAAAACTCAAGTATTTTTAAGCTTCTTGGAGAGCTTGATAATGATGACGCAGCCTAAGGAATTTCACACGTTTGGACAGGCAACTTTTTTTTTTTCCTTTTCTTCTTTACTTCCTTAAGCTTTCTGCAGTTTTGCTGCTCATTTCTTTGGAGAAGAGACAGCAGAAGCGGTGCAGGGCTTCCCCCCTGTCCTAGGGCCGCTGCATCAGCTCCCTGGTGGGGTCTCTGCCAGCACCAAGCACCTTTGACAATCATCTGATCAATTGCTCGCTAAGAAAAAACAGCCCTGGATCCCAAACATGCGGCTGCCAAAGGGTTCGGTGGTTTCACTGAAGTTCATCATCTGTTACAAAAATGTGTGGGCATCCAGCCAGACCCTGTGAAGATAGATCTGGGTGACGCTCCACCTATAAACAGCTACATTTTGGTGGGGGTTGTTATGATTGTAATTGATGATGAAGGTGCTGAAGGAAATGTAGCAAGGACCCAGCTTGGCTCCTGACCTGATTTAAAGTCATGTTTAAGGTGCTGTAATCTTTCTAGTTGTCTCTGAGGCGCTGGTAAAAGAGGAAGCTCTCCCAGAGCACTGTATATTCAGCCAGACCTCCTTCCAACTCTGCCCCTTATGCAGCTCCATGGCAGCTTAAAATTCCCCTGGATGATCTACCAGGCAGGGATCTCTCCTCTCTGTGCTGCAGGAACAGCCTGCCAAGGCCAGAGTGAGGGCTGGAAGCTTATCCCCACCATTTGAAAATAATCCTCAAAGTGAAACTATTGCACTCCAGGCACATTTCTTTGGGCATTAGCAGTCTGAGACGAGGAATAGCGCTACTATTATGGGTGTTAGTTATTATCCTAGGCAGAGGACAAGAAACAAGCAAGTGAAAAAATTGCTTAAAGCAACCATGAGGGACAAAAAAGAGGCCACCTTGCTGTGTCCCTGTTCTAGAACTGGTTGATAAAAGCACCTAGAGTTTCTGCTTCTCACTCTCCTTCCTTCTTCACTGATCAGAAGCTCTGTCTGTTCCCCCGCTGCAGCTTTCTGACTGTGTGTATCTCTCGTCCCCCAGCCCAGTGGGGCGGTAACAGATGGTACCAACAGGCTGTTGTATCAGTATTGTACAACTGGGAAAGCCATGCGTGAGCGGCAACTCACTTTTTTTTAAAATTAATTATCCTAGAAAAGACTAAATTAGAGTACTTTCCTATACCTGAAGGTGATTGCTGTCTCTTTGGACCCCAGAAGTCATGAGAGGGTCCTAGACAAGCAAGCCTCATCAAAAGGACTCGTAAGGAAAGACTCAAGAAATATTCTTTCTCTTTTCCTAAATAAAATCTCTTTTCCTGTAAGTAGGCTGTAAAACAGATGCTCTGGTGTGTGCCCAGCCACCGGCAGTCACAGCCAGTGTGACTGACTGAAAAAGGCAGGCAAAGCCTGCCTTGAGGAATCCCTGCCCTACCTCACCGCCTAAATACTGGTATGCTTTCCAGCATCTCGCTGTAGCTCCTCACCCGTTCCCAGTTCAGCTGCTCTATTGCACCTGAATAAACAGTGGGAGGGAAAGGAAGGGTGAAGGGGAAGCACACTAATTGCTCTTAATGGCTATATGTTTAGGCAATGTTTGTCTAGCACTCTGAAGATGTGAGGGTTACATTAGCACTCAGCGAGCACTGATTCAAGCCTCTGAAAATGCTTTATGTTCACTCAGTGCAGAAACTCCACCGATGCCTCTGCAAATTGTGAGCCTGCTTCAAACACTTACTTACTGCGCAGTGCCTCCAGTCCCTACACACAATTCCCACCGAATCCAGCGGGATTTCTGCTGGCAGGATGAATGGGAGATACATTGGGCAAGTTGGTGCTGAGCTACATCACTACTTAGGAAACACACACAGCTATTCAGGTCTGAGTTACAGCTGTACAAAGAAAAGTCAAACAGTAAAAGTACCAGGGAGTTTCGTGTCACTGTCCTTGGATCACTTCCAGACCAGATAAGCTGAAGACTAAAGCACAAAGATGTGTTTGGATGGGGGGAGTTCCCCTTGTGTCAGGCTACAGAATTCAGCCTTAGCTTTCAAATTCAGTTTTTCCTTTCAGCATCGCTACCAGAAATAGTTACGGTGACTCAAATTACAGCTTCATTTACATCTTTTGAGATCTCCTTGCTTTCATGAGGCATCCCTCAGAACATCCGAGGGACTCTCTCGGTGGTGGTGCCTTTTTGGAGGTGAAACAAACCAGAACTGAGAAAGCAATTCTCAAAACAAGTAGATGGACTTAGCGCTCTGAAAAGTGGCTGCACATATTACAAAGAGGAAAAGCAGTAGAGAAGCTCCCCTGTAACTCGTAAATGCATTTGTTTTGCAAAAACATGGCCAAAAGTTGTACAAGGAGGGGAGCGTCAATTTTACACAGCGACCTTCACACTAGAATTTGACCTCAAATTGCCGCAATGCCACCCCACCCCTAAGACCCAGCTTACCGTGAGATCGTGCCTGATAGCGAAGTTTTCTGGTTTGATGTCACACAGGTGAAGTCGGTGAGAGAAATCATTATCAAAATGCTGCACCATGTCCAGAAAGCTGAGTGCAATGTCAATGATGGCTCTCACCCTGCTGCTGTGGCCAGCAAGGGAGGGACCGACCACGTTTTCCAAGGGAAAAAGAGTTTTGTGCCAGGCATGTCCAGCTGTGAGATACTCCACAGCATAAAAGTGTCCACAAGAGCCAATAATTCGTAGTACGTGTTTGCTGAAGTCCTGCAGCAAACTGAAGTAGATATATTCTTCCTGCTGGAGCAAGGACCACATGCTGGCCACCTGTGCTTTCCAACGTGGTCCCTTTTTCCTTGTCCACAGGGGCCCCATGGTATTGTTAGACAGTTCTAGCCCCAGGACATTTTTGACCTCCAAGGCTACCATCAGCAGAAGCTCCGTTTCAGGAATATCCTGTGTTTCCACCTCCTCTAGCATACTGAGATGCTGGTAGCTGGAGAAGATTTCCTTTTTGGATTTCAGGATGATGGGCTGGCCTCTCCAGTCAGCCTGGATGACCTTCTTACCTCTGTCATAGTAAAGGCAGTGTTTGTATACCAGCTTCTGTGCCACACACAGGTCTTCACAGAGGTCACCAGTCAGGGCTCCGCTGCTGTAGTCAAGACACTGGAGTGAAAGAGCAGAATATTCATAGCAGGACCATACACCTGTGGACCACTTAGAAGAAAAAGAATCAGCAATAGTCCTAAGCTCAAGAGTCTTGCAGCAGTGGTTGTACTGCAAGTACACACCTCCTACAGCCATCGCGTTATTCAATGGTTTTTCAGAAGTCTCTAGAGACCTTTTACCAGGGGGAGTCTTGCTTCAAAACAGGGATTCTTGAGGTGGTAAAGGACAGGCTTTTTTGGGGCAAGGAAATGGACTAGATGACCTGTTACTCTAAAGTTCTTGCCACATATGAATTCAGTGAGACTAGCTTTGAACACACTTGGCTGTGCTATGTGACATTCTGGGCTGCAACACTTTAAGGCACAAGAGATAACTTCCAGTGTAATTCAGGACTTCTCTGGAAGGTTCAGCGCAGCGTAACTGAGACATCGCCACTTAACTTACAGGAAAATCCATAGGTAGCTGGATTGCTGGGACCTTCCACAGCCCACAGTGTTTCAAACTTGCACTCAACATGCCCTGAATGAAGCTGCAAGAACCTCCTTCTGCACTACCAGGAAACACAGAGGTTGCACCCAATGCCTCGTGGGACAAGAACTTTTTGGAATTTTTAAATATGTAAATGCTGTAGGACAAGATTACTTTTCCAGTTTTCATATGTAATTATCAGAAGTGACATATTTAATATGAATTGCTCAAATACTTTGTTTTTTCTTAACTGGAAAAATATCAGCCCATGGAAACATGGGAACTGCTGTTTGATAGTCACGTGGTCACTGCAAATTCGTACAAGAACTGCAAGGATTCCCTCACCAGCCCTTCCTTCAACCCATAATTGTTTCCATACCATCGTTTCCAAAAGTGTAGGCAGTCGATATATTCCTACGGGCATTCAAAAGTGCAGCTGCAGGGACTCCTTTGGGTGAATCAGTAGAGGGGATGATCAGAGGTCTCTGGTGAAAGGGGAATAGACTGTGGTGGTGTAGAAAGCCAAACACCTGGGAGGCGGCTTGACAGCGTCAGCCTTCTTCATTGCTTTCTGGCATTTGAACCTTCATTCAAACCAGTTGGCAGCTCCCCCTGCATGTGGAGTACTTGCAACGGCAGCCTGACCCCCACCTCATTTATGACTTGCTGTTACACACACAGAAAATACGATCATAAAATTCAAGTGATGTATTTTCTTCGGACAGTCTCTGAGGTGTGCACCAGAGGAATACGTTCTGGATGCCAGGCAACGTTCAGAGTCCAACCTTAAACAACACACTGGGGAATGGGTGGAGGATTAAGTCCAAAATCCAGGGATGGTGATAAATTGACTAAACAGCTCACCGAGGGCAGTTCAGACAGGCATAAAATTTATGTATACCCTGATGTTCTCACACTCCAAATGAGAACATGCAGTGCCAGCAAGGAGAGCCAGGTAGGCAACCTCTGGCATGAATGTCCTGCCCCCGAGTCCAGGGTGGTGTGCACGTGTGAAACACACACATCTGCCTCCACAGCCACAGCAGGGGATGGTCAGGCAGACTCCCTGGGCTGTCCACAGCCTTCAGAGCACGCAGGCCAACCTCCTTGCTTTTGCAAATCCGCTCCTATGAATGTAAGACGAATTTATTTTCTCCTTTTAAGTAGGAAATGTAATTTTTCTCAACGGAAGTGGTTTAGCAGTTCTTTCCATCTGGAACTCTGAGCAATTTTAGAAAGATTACAAACAGAAGGAATTTGGGGGGTTTTGTTTGGAGCATAAGTATAATCACATTTAAAATCACTGCCCTCCTATTGAGAAGACCACAACCTAACTCTTCTTCTGCTACAGTGAGAGAATACAGGACCTAGTCCTGTAATTGGGTCCACATGGGTGAATACTTGCCCCTGTGGACAATTTTACTGTGGTCCCTCAAGTTCACTCTTAGAGGGTCCTGTCCATACACGTGGAGCCCTTGCTTCTAGAAGAACACATGCCCAGAAGACCTGCAGTCAAACATGTGAACGTGCAGCTTATTTTCTCGTGTTGCCATCACGTCATTCTTAATGGCATTAATGAGAAAAAGTAGTTGTGGAAAAAATAGTCTCACTTACATTTCCCAGACATAGGAGATGAGTCATTTTTGAACCTGGCTGCTGTTTAGGACTTGTCCGCTGTTCCATTTGAACCCATAAATCTTTGTCTATTAACGTGGTATCTGACACTCTCTGAGTTGGATTGTTCTTACACTGAACTTGCACAGTGTGTTGCAAACTAGGATCTGTGAAAGACGACTGGAGCAGGGAGAGCTCTACTCACAGAATGTAGGGAGTTGTGAGTTGCTTAAGGGCTTTAAAAATCTCCTCGGTTTCCTGTCATTACAACCCAAAAGGCCAGCAAAGACTGGCTGCACCCTTCACGTCCTCCATAACTCATGTTATTACAACTTCTGGTGTTTTATGTTTTTCCATAAACACAATACACTGAGCAAGCTTAGCTCCCCAGCACTACAATGGTTATTTTTTCAGCCCTCAGATGACTTTTGTGCTTTTTATTCCCTCCCTGTTTCCTCTCTCTATTTTTCCCTCCACCGACCTTAGCAGCACAGACAGAACTGAATGCTGTTGTCCAGTGCCACAAAGACAGCCAACAGCCCTTCCCCAGTGCTCCTTTTCTGGGGACATTTGGCGATCATATCAGCCATTTAGGCACAGACTGCACTGGTAGTTCAAGTTGAAGCAATTATTTGACCCCTGTGTCCTTTCCAAAGTCATATGGTTTTACAACACAGTCTTCCATCCTATAGGCATAGCTCGTACTCTTGTGCTCCCCGGTGCACTAGCTTGCATTTTACTGTATTAAAACACATTTTGGGGAAGTGGAAACATTTGACCAGGCGATTCGGATTACCCTGCAATGAAAAGATGGCCTTTTTCTTATTTACCAACCCAGGAACTTTTGCACTAATTGCAAACGTTACCATGCAATATTTTATATCATCATGATGACTGCTGATAAAGAGAATAATTGATTCCCCAAAGAAATCTTCCAGAAGTGGTCCTCCACGCTGCCATCCCTGTCCTAATGACTGCATTTTGAGATCTGTCGATGAGACAGTTTTAAATTTACCTAATGAGTGCCCTTTGAATGCCACCAAGTGCCAGATTTTTCAAACTAAAATATGAAAGTGATACTAAGCCAAAAGCCGTATAGAAAAGCAGCTCTACTACACAAAAATGCAAACACAAGCATGGTTTGGACTCGCTCATCTGTTTCTGCTTAAAATTGGCTACATAATTTTTAATATCCTTTGTACACTTCTCAAGAGAAATTAAAAAAGCTGTGTTTAAATTAATGTAAAGGTTTAAATTAATGTAAACCCCACTCAGGATTTATATAAATTTAAATAACTTACAGTACCACCATCACTTTTGTGTAGGTCTGGCCTGAGACTGAGTCCTGCCTTTATATCAAGTACTTCTCCCGTGTAAATGCAATACTGAGCAAGGTTTTGGAAGGCATCAAACCTATTTAATTTCTCCAGAGAAAACAGAAATTGATCACTGTGATTTAGTGCGTTCAGTGTAAATGATGATGAGACCCGTGTTAGGAAAGAGTAAGTGGGTTTTTGGAGAGTTAGAGTTGGTATCTGCAAAATCCCCAATGCTCCTTCAGCCTTCCCAGTGCAGTGCACAGCTGCACAGATGTACATTGTACTCAACAGAAGGAAATAAACCTTCAGAAATACCACTTGCAAGCGTATATGACCATGCAATTTTCACCCACTTGCTTAAAATAGCTCATCTTATCTCCTACTGGAAATACGACAGGTGACTAGTAAAATAGTTTTTCTTGGAAGACGAATTTTGCTTAATAAAAGGCGTGAGACTCAAGCTATCAGATTATTTGTTTCATAGATCAGTTGCATTTTCTGTTCTTGCAAAACTCATGTCATCTTCAGAAGATGTATAAAGACTTGTTTCAGGACTGAGGAAGATGAGCTCATGTTCTAATTGTTCCACTTAGAAGGACAATTCCTTTCTAACGTCATCTGGGAAAACTGTTGCTTACACAGCTGAACGATACTACTGAAGACGCACCTGTGGAAACAGATGAGCACAGCAATCTCAGCTGCTCTTCCTCTGGAAGGAGGGTCCAAAACTGAGCTATCACACGGCGATGGAGAAAACTTTCCAAGCTTGCGCCTGAATTCTTATCCCTGCCTGGGCTTTTGAAGACATGCCTAACGCTCTCCAAACTGAAGAACAGCAACAAGTCTGTGTCCATCAGTTCACGGGCAAGTGTGATGGCAAAGGCCTGGACCTCCCTGAGCTCGGCGGCCCCTTGCAGCTCCTCGCCTCCCTGCTCTTCCCAGCCACGTAAGGAGAGGGCAGGATTCATCCCTTCAGCTGCAATCCCGAGCTCAGCTGTACTTCAAGCTGACTGCTGGGGTAAAGAAACTGAATCCCACTGCCACTAAAAACACGCTGTCAGGACCAATGCCTATAGTTCCTCTTCCTTCATTACACAGAATTCAGAAAAACTATGATCAGGTTTTGCTTGCTGCAGTAACAGATTATCTAATTTCCATTAGGATTCCTCCCTTGGCACTACAAATACCTTAATTAAGAAACAAAATTGAACTGAAGTCATTAACCCACGCTGCTCCTCTTTTCTAAGTGTTTTCTACACAATTCTAAACCAGCTTTTTTTTTTTTTTTTTTTTTAAGGGAGATTTTAATGAATACTCGCAAATCCTTTCTTGAATGTCGAGTAACTACATCTTAAATGCCAGCCCCTGCCAGGCGTAAAGGAGGCGTTACGAGCTGTGTGGAGCTTCTGAAAAACGACTTTTGTACAAACACCTTTTCGGCTACTTAAAAAAAAAAAACAAAAACAAAAACAAAAAAAACCAACAAAAAAAACCCCCAACAACAACAACAAAAACGAAACAAACAAACAAACCAGAACAAAACAAAACAAAAACCCGGACGGACGTTTCGTCCCGCTCCGCAGCGTGCGGGATGCCGAGCTGCCCTTCCCAAAGCGCCGGGGAAGCGCACCCGCACCCCGGCCCGCTGCCTGCACCTGCCCCGGGAAGGGAGGGAGGAAGGAAGGAGGGAAGCAGCCGCCCCCCCGCCGCCCGGTGGCCCCGTGTCCCCGCCGGTGATGCGGCATCTCCGGCGGGACGGAGCCGGGCAGGAGCGCCCCGGCGGGGCGGCCGAAAGCGGGTGCTCGGCTCATCGCATCGGACTCCCGGCGCTTTACCCTGTCGGGGATGCACACCCCCCCACACACTCCCCCCTGTCCCCCTGCCGGGGGATGCCCCTTGTCCCGCCGGGGCACGTACCAGCCTCGCCAGGATGCGGCGGCTTTTCTCGTCCGTGCAGCGCTCGGAGAAGACGCTCCTGTGGAGGAGGAAGAGCAAGGCGCTCACCAGCATCCAGCAGGCAGCCCAGAGGAGGAGGAGCACCAGGGTGCATCGCCGCCAGATTTTGAGCCGCAGCCGCTTCAAGCCCGGGATGCCCCTCATCGTGGCGCCCGGCCCGGGTTCGGGCGGACGCTTCAGCCGCTGCGGCCCCGAGCGAGCGGCGGCGGCGGCCGGGGGCGCCGCGTTTCCCCCCTCGCAGGCTTGTCCCGCTCCCCGCCGGAGCCCATCGCCCAATTTCCCCCGCCCCGCTGCTGCCGTCCTGTCGTGTCCCCCCCCGCCCCCCTCATCCCCCTCCCCGCCGCTCCGGGCCCCGGGGCGTGGGGACTCTCCCCCTTGCGGAGGGCTCCCCCCGCGCCTCCCCGGGCCGGTTCTGCCCTTACGGAGCCCGGAGCGCCCCTTTTTGAATTTAAGCCACGTAGTTCCGCCGGCTTTTGTCTGCTCTCCCCGGTGCCAAGCGGCTCCTGCCCGCGCCCCCCCCCCGCCCCCGCCGCGTCCTTCCCCCTCTGAGTTTCTCACCCGAGAATAAAAGGGGTTTTGAAGGGTGATGGAGGCTGCCCTGGGAACCAGCCCTTCCCCATCCAGGCAGCCTGGAGACGGACGGTTCCTTCTGGTGAAAACTTCACCTACTGTCAAATGGGGGGGAAAAAAATATTAAAAAAAAATATTTTTTTTTTTATTCTGGAGTAATTTCTCCAGTTCTATCCACCCTGGGCTAAAGGAGGAAGAGAGAACCAACTCAGGTGCCCATTCACTAACACACCCCCCAGGTCCCCTCATGGTGGGTCACCCCTTGACTCTCCAGCAGCTTCCACAGCATCCCCTGCTCGCCCCAGTGCCGGCCGCGGGGATGGGGGCTGGCTCCTGCCCGGCACCCCATGGCCGGGATCCCTCGGCCACCGGGGGAGAAAGCCAGCAGAGCAGCCCCACTGAACATGCTGTCAAACCAGGGTCTACTGGATCTGAGGGTGTTGGGGACAATAAATTGTCTCCCTGCCCTCCGTCAGAGAGAATATCAGCGGCTACATCCCTCTTTGAGGAGGGGTCAGCTCCATGCGAGTCTCTCATATATTTTTGTTAACATTTCCAAAGGGTCAAAGACCCCAGATGTTTGTTCCAATGAGGCAAACAAGATCCTGGCATCCTTTCCTCAGTCCAGGTGCACATGTTCCCTGTCTCTGTTTAGACCACCACACTCACTTTTTTGTCCCTTGGCTCCCACTGGATAGCATCTCGCCATCACAGTTTTCAAAGGGAAAATTCATATTCTAAAGTACAGCCCAATGTAATAAGGGTATCTGATTCAACTTTACTGTCAGATATCATGAAAAAGGACCAGATTCATTTTCTTTCCCTTATGTGGATGGTTACCTCAGGCTACTTGCAATCTCATAGCAGGAAGACGAATTGCAGTTAATGAAACCACTCAGAGGGTAAATTATTTACCCAAATGAGTAAGAATAGCAGAATCTGGCCCACGAATGGAGAACTGATGAAAAATTCAATAGACATATTTTAATGTGCCTCTTGTGTAAGTTGTTTTGGTGTGCACTTTGTTAGTAAATTAATTTAATGTGATAAGGGGAGAGTTCACTGTTGGAGAGCTGGGTGCAGGGATATGTGTTCTGTACCATCACGTCCAGCTTAATGAAAAATATCTCCCTGTCCAAGGTGTTAAAAAGGAAGATGTGCCTATTGACATGATGGAATTCTACCTCTCAGAAGAGCGAGGGGGTGAGCACAGGTGCAGCACACTTGCTGCTATTCACACCTTTTGTATGGCCAGGACAATTCTGCCCTACGTGGTGGAGCAGGGCTTGAAATACAGTTTCTGAGTAGATGGCAGAGTATGGCAGAAAGGAAAAAGGGAAAATAAAAACATTGCTGAAAATACTACAGCTTTCTAGAGACCGGCAGTGGGGAGGGGGTTGAAAGAAGAGCAAAACCAATTTCATCTCCAAAGAGTCTCGGAGGCAGAATCGTTATCGCTAGCCACATCTTCTGTCGTTACAGTGTTCTGCTCTCTCTCTCTCCACTATCTCATTTCTTCACCTGCAGAGACTGTCTATGGCCAGCCTTTTTATATTTGCTTTTATTCCCCCTGATCCTTTTACCGAGAGGAACCTTCCTTTGGAGGCACTGGTGATACAGTCTGTTTCTTGGGAATGTAGCGAGCCGCAAAGACTGTCCGGGCAACTGGGAACTGAAAACTTTTAATCCCATTTCTCAGTCTGATACAGTCTCTCAGAAGCTGTCTCTGATCAGTTTTGGGTGTTCTTCTTGAAATTCAAAGGACAATAAGAGAGGAAGGACAAGAGGGAGAGCTACTTAGCCATTCCTCTGTAGGGAGAACCAGCTCGGCTTGAACACAGCCAACCATCACCAGCTGCCGTGGCCACCGAGGAGGAAAAAACGCCCATCTGCCATAGCAATGCCTGGTACAATCTCAAGATGGCAGGAGATGTGTCCCACATGGAAGAGGGACACAGATGGTAGGGGAAACTCAGGCATCAGAATATCTCCCTCCTTGTGTAATAGTTTAGATGCTACCAAAACTATATATACTTTACACTTTATTTTTTAAAGTGTGGATCTTGACTTCTCTGCGTGTCAGCATTCCCCAAAGGATATTATGCATTATTATTTCATGTCTGTGAAATTTTGCCTGTGTATCATCTGTGTTTTAACAATAGTTCTGAAAAAAAAATCTTAATTACTCCTGACTTTGAGCTAGGAACAAAGTATGGAGATTTCAGATCTGGTTAGGTGGCATGACTGAGCTGCTCTAATTGCTACTGAAAGAAACAAGGATGTTCTCTCCTCCTCCTCCACCATCACCTCCCAGTTTTCCTCTTGGTCTTGCCTGCCTGGTCCCGTCCCTTCCTGCAGTGAAAGACGTGTCTCGCTGCCTGGTGAGTTTACTCAACTCACTAACAGAGCAGAAAACTGAAAAGATGTTCTTTGCTGAGATTATTTTCAGACAGGTTAGAAACAACAAGGCCAAGTGCCGGGTCCCACACTTGGGTCACAACAACCCCATGCAGCACTACAGGCTTGGGGAGGAGTGGCTGGAGAGCTGCCTGGCAGAAAAGGGCCTGGGGGTGTTGACTGAATTCTGGCTGAACATGAGCCAGCAGTGTGCCCAGGTGGCCAAGGAGGCCAACAGCATCCTGGCCTGTATCAGCAATAGTGTGGCCAGCAGGACTAGGGAAGTGATCATCCCCCTGTACTCGGCACTGGTGAGGCCCCACCTCGAGTACTGTGTCCAGTTTTGGGCCCCTCACTACAAGAAGGACATGGAGGTGCTGGAGCGGGCCCAGAGAAGGGCAACGAAGCTGGTGAGGGGTCTGGAGAGCAAGTCTTATGAGGAGCGGCTGAGGGAGCTGGGGTTGTTCAGCCTGGAGAAAAGGGGGCTGAGGGGAGACCTTATTGCTCTCTGCAGCTACCTGAAAGGAGGGTGTAGTGAGGTGGGGGTCGTTCTTTTCTCCCAAGTAACAAGTGATAGGACAAGAGGAAATGGCCTGAAGTTGCACCAGCGAAGGTTTATGTTGGAAATTAGGAAAAATTTCTTCACCAAAAAGGTTATCAAGCATTGGAAGAGGCTGCCCAGGGAAGCGGTTGAGTCACCATCCCTGGAGGTATTTAAAAGATGTGTAGATACAGTGCTGAGGGACATGGTTTAGTGGTAACTTGGCAGTACTAGGTTAACAGTTGCACTTGATGATCTTAAAGGTCTTTTCCAACCAAAATGATTCTGTGATTATGAAAGTCCTGAGGATGCCACCAGGCACGCAGTGGTAGAGCTGTTGTAGGAAGGTGCATCCCAGGGCCAGGCACTCTGGGATGCTGGATGCAGAACTGCCCTGCTGGCTCAGCTGTATCACATGGCTGCATCTTACGGATGCAATGTGGTATCACGGATAAGGGGGTCTAAAGGGAAATGGTTGTTGAAAAGGCCAGTCCTGTTCCCATTTTCACCACAGCCATATGCTTCCACTGCTTCCTTGGCAGCTGGATGAGGGTAGTTAGCCCAGTGGGCAGCACCTGTAGGTTTCTGAGTGTGCTTTGCATTTCCTGCCAAGATACCAGCTAAAATTCGCTGGATTTTGGGGCAGGTAAGGAGCCCGCATCCTTATCTTTGGGTTAGGAAGAGCTGTTAACACATACCAAGTGCAATTCTATCTTTAACATACAGGTGTGTGCTGCTTTGAAATTACAGAATAAGAAGGAATAGACTGAGAAAGTTTTTAATATTGTTTTAATAAAGTTTTTTATAGTTTTAATAAAAAATAAGAGTACAAGGTGAAAGGAATCTGATGCAGCAAATGCAAGTTCCATGGCCCTCGCACTAGACTGTTCACAGGTTTCATTTTATGGTAAATCCCACGGGAGGCATTTGCAGGGAATAAAGCCCGGTCTTCCCAAAAGGTTTTGATCCAGCATTCAGACAGGGGAAAGGGTTTGTATCGAGTTATTCAGTCTCTGAACTTTCAAATATCACACTGACTTTAGTGAGAGTGAAAAGTTGGACAATTCTGGTAAAAATATGTGTGTGTGTGTGTACACATACCCTGTGTGTACATGTACACATACCCATGTGTGTACACGTACACCTGTACACATACATACGTATACATAGACATCTTCAGAACAGATCAAGAATTGACCCAGAAAGCCTGGATTCAGTAAAAGACAAAAGCCTGGATGCTTTAGGATCAGGGGACTTAGCCTTTAATAACAATCTTTTGCTAGCTGCAAAATTCAAAGCTAGTTTTAGATTTCCCTAAACTTCAAGGTTCTTCAGACTAACAAAGTTAATTCTAGTCCATCCTCTGTGAAATACGTATCTAAGTGTCTCTCTGTCCCATAGCAATTTTCCCTTGAAAAAAACCCTTTGCTTCAGAGAAACTTTGCTTCCTGTATGTATTAAAATGCGACTGTTTCACGTCGCATTCCTGTATTCCTAAAGGAAGCTATATCCCTGTCCTCATTTTAACTGAGAATTAAGCTTGATGGAAATTAATTAGTAGGAGTTGAATTACAGCAAGCGACGTCAAGAGGGGTAAAAATAATCCTGGACTAACTGTACTATAATCCTACCCAATTAAATTGCTGAAGCATTTGAATTACTTCTTAGAGCACGATGCCGACATCAAGTTGGTCTCCTCTTCATCGCTGTGTTGGGCACATCCCAAAATTGGGATGTGAGGAGTCCTCAGCCCGCGGAGCTGCGGAGCCCACACGTTCCTCATGGCCTTCAGAAACAAACTGGGTTGCGCAGGCTCAAGCTGCATTAGGCTGTTAGTCCTTGTTTTCCTAATTACTTAATTCTTTATGAGAGTTTAAAAGAAAAAAAAAAAAAAACAGACATTAAGGACTACCTTGGCACTCAAGTTAATGAAATGTAAAACTGGCTCATTAGGAATCATTGTTCTGTTTGATTGATTTCATCACCCTCTGTCGTTAGCACTAGGCTGTCTATGGGAACAGGGTGTTTCTGTTAATCTTTTTCAGGGCACAAATGAATCTCCCATTCTCCCACTGCAAGCTCAGGAAACTTTCAAGGGCTGCTCAAATCTACCTTGAAAATATATTTTAACGTATAAATATTTCTTTCTGATTTCCCGTGGCGAAGCTGAGTTACTGAAAAACATCACAAGGTTTGACATACGTTTGAACACGTCCTTTAGGCAGCGAAATTCCCCTGCAGAGTACGGAGTCTACCAGAGGAATCCAAACGTATTTTTGCATTTATGCCATTAATCAAAAAGAATACGTTGCAAACTACTCGCAGAAGTTTTACTGCATCAGCGTGCAGCGAGTGTATTGGGTCACATTGCACACCAGAAGTAGAAAAATGGCACAATATAAAATACAGAGTGTAGCTTTGTGGACAAGGCAAAAGTCTAGACTAATTCACCGACTTAAACAAGGGCAAGTGTTTAGACAGGAAAAGCTTTCCCATGTGTATATAGAATAAAGAATTTGTAATGATGTATTTTGTTCTATGTTTTGTTTGCTTTGTACTTCCATCAGATATTCCTTAGGCAGAGTTGCCCACAAAAGCCAAAGATATTTATTTTCTTCTTCCCTTTTACCACTTTTTGGATTCTACACCGCAAATTTTAATTGGCCTGCACTTCTCATATATTCCCTTCCAATTAATCTCTTTATTAACCGCATGTCAACTTTTCCCTCTCATTTGGAAACAGCATCATCTGGAGAAGCCAGTGAGATGCCTTGGCAGTGGCTGTGGCAGACTGCAGTTTGCTTGTAATTCTTCAGATTAGATGGAACAATGAAGATGTAAAAATATTCAGGAATTTTTGTCCACGTATCAACAATGACGCCAAACACAGCATCACCTATTGCTTCCCTGCTACATTCTTTGTCTGTTCATGCTACCAGTCACCATCAGGAAAAACAGCTTAATTAGCTGTAAGATGAAGCTTAATCAGTTTGTAAGTGGAATTACAAGTGGAATTGTCTTTGCCTGGGATTGGAGTCAGTGCCTTGAGAGCAGTTTTTCTAGCCTAAGAGGATGCTCCCCAATGGAATCTGCTACTGTGTGGCGCGTTGTATGCCCGTCCACAGGGTGTGAAAGGGAGAAATGTCTACCCATAGCATGTGAAACAAAGACGGCAAAATGCTGCAATCCTTTTCCAGTCTTTTATACGCAGTTTCTATTCTTTGCACCAAGTTCAGGCCACGTGATCTCATTATACCAATACTGGATCTGGCTCCTTGTAGCTTCCCTTTATGAGAAGCCTGAAGCAATTCCAGAAATATTTTGAAGTCGCACTAGGGTTACGTAGAAAGGAAAAAAACCCACCATCTAACAAGCTAATTCCCTGCGGCTTCTTGCATTGTGCAGTTATTTACGTGACTGATCTGAAGTCATTTAAACAGGCAGATTATTTTACACAATATATGTATGGCATTCACAAGGCTGTGATCATTTAGACATGTGGAAGCTCGAAAGAATAAGAGAGTTCAGTGTCATCTTTTTTAGTCCAATGACTAGATTATACATTGCAGTGTATTGATTAAGATGACGTTTCTACAGCTGATAGAGTCCGAAAAGTTACCGTGTTGTCATACAGAATAAGATTAGCCCAGCTTTATGGCTGCAGACTCTGAAGTGTGTTAAAGTTAGGAATTTGCACCAGGCTGATTTTAAATTTGTTTCATTGTCAAGAGCGGTCTAGGATAGCCAAGGCCCACACACTTGCATCTTGTTACGCCGGAGATTTTAAAATGCAGCCCAGCTGTTTCCAGAGGCCTGCACGCTCCCTGTTGCTAGAAGAGAAATGGAAAGCAAATAACCGATTCCTGGAGATGGGAAAAAAGCATCTTCATTGCAGGCACAAGTGACCACCAAGTGGATACTTTCGATATTGCACATGAAAGGTTTTGTAAACTCTAAACAGATCTTCCAGAGAGAAACTCTGTTGCTTTTCTCCATTCACATAAGCAAATCAGAATTTATAGCATATTTCTTATTGTTTTGCTTTTTTCTTTGGCTCAAGGGCTGTGTACTATAGTATTCTACATTTAAAAGTCAAATTAAATGTAGCTATCATGTATGATAGATCATAGCTCATTTACAAGTGGGTATTCTTGATTTCTTGATTTCTCTTCTAAAAATCCAAATCTGAAATAGAAAAAAAATAATGAAGATTTAGCAAGATCATGGGAGACTTTCAGTATCGGTTCTGCAAAAAATTGCTTTCAACTGTTTCCTTGAAGCTGTACTTTGCAGTTTCTTTGTGAACGATGGATGGCCGGGCACGGAGCAAACTGCAAAATGATCCATTAGGGAAATTCAATTTTCTATCAGTCTTTGCAAGTAATGAGGTTTTCTTTAGGTAATGTATTGTTAGTTTGCGCGCATCCAGTGTGGTATGACATTTGTTTAGGGAAGAGTAGACGATTTAGTTGCTGTACTGCTTACAACAGATCGCTCATAATTACACCAAGGTTAAATACCATTAGCGCGAGTGACTCCCCCATGTTACTCCTGAGCAAGAAATCTGCGTGCGGGACCCCGTCCAGCTGCCTGAGCCGCGGCGGTGCCACTGCTGTATGATGTTCCTCCTGTTACACAGAAGCATCCTCCAGGAACCTGAGTGGTTCTGGTGGCCAGGCCTATTTCTGGGGGCGGAGGGGTCATTGGTACAAAGTCATCAATACCCTGTATAATAAACAAGGAGCATGTCCTGGTTTGAGCGACACAGGATCAATTCCTCTTTCAGTAATTTTACTTTTCAGTGAGGTCTGTTCTAATGCTTGTGAAAATTGCATTTTTAGAAGACTCAAGTGTCTGAATTTGTGAAAATATTTACTTTATAGCCAGCTGTGGTATGAGGGTTTCAAAGTCTCACTGTTTTCCAGCCTTGCCAGGTGCAGGGATGAGGAGGAGCGAGACCTGGGCACTTGACGCAAGCTGGCCAGCAGAATTATTTCATACCATGAACATCACATTCAATATAAATTAGAAAGTTTGCTGAGGAGTCTCTCTCTTCTGTGATGGCAGCCATCCTGAGAACTCTGTGCCCCAGTGACAGACCCCTGATCTCTTCCCTTCCTCCCGAAGCGTAGTGCTCAGTGTCCGACATTTGCTGTCCCTGCTGGGAGTGCACAGCTTCCTGCTGATAGCTTTGGCTGAGTATAATCCTGTATATTTTATATTGCTATCGGGATCAATATTGTTTCTTTAATACTATTAATGTTAGTTATTTAGTATTATTCTAATAAATCTATTTATATTTCAACCCTCAGGCTTTCTTGTTTTTTCCCGATTCCCCTTCCTGGGTGGGGAGGGGTCATCGGGTGATACAATAATTGTCTAAACGACAATAAATTGTCGTGAGTTCTTCAAACCCTAACAGAGTGCCACGGCGCTGCCTCCTACTTCGAGCACAGCTGTCTGTGCCTGAGAAGCCTCAGAAGTGAATTTCCATAGCTTCTTCCGCAGGCACAATCTTTGTACCCTATTTGCAATGCGCCTCCTCACACAAAAAAAGAACAGAGAAAGAGAGGAGAATTTGTTTCTCATCAAAGCCAAGTTGGTGTGTATGGTTTACTCGTTAGATGGGTCTTTCAGGAGATGCAACATTCCTCTCCGTCGCTTTCTGTGATGTTTTAAAATCTGGCATTGAGTCAGCTCTTCCTACCAAGCCACAAGCTGTCTTTTGATGAGAAATTAAATTGACTGAGAAATACTTTATAAGGCAATAAGGTATCTTTTGAACAAACTTAATTTGTTATGGGTTGGAGCCAAAGGCCACGGCAGTTAGCAGGCGTCATCCCACGGTTTTCAGTTGGCTTGGGCAGTACAAGTATCTTTCAGCTTTTAGGATGTGTGATTGCAGAAATCTCTGCTTAAGTTAGCTACCCAGTTGCCCCTATCTACACTTGTGCAATGGATTATCAAAGTTTTGTCCTTTTTCTTAAAAGCAGAACTTCATAAAAGCTTGGAAAATGCCCTCCTGTAATGAAGCTTTTGCTCCAGAACTTCTTATAATTAAATTGGCATTACTTTTCTTATTTTTTTCTGCAGTGATGTGCTGTCGTCCTTTTCCTGTCTTCTGTTTTCTGACATTTTTCTTCAGCACAATCCCATTTTCTCCTCTACTTACATTCTTTCGGTTCTTCTTATTTTTCAATGACTTACTCTTTCTATCCTTCTTAGCCCTTTAGTTATCTACCACCACCAGCACTTGTCCATCATCTCTCTCCTCAGAGGACTTTGTGTGTTGTAGAAGGAAGCCCCCCTTCCACATCTTTAGCAAGAGGCTTCTTCTGAAAAAAAAAAAAAAAGAGGCCTTAATTCTGACCCAATATCAGTGGAATTACTTTTGATTTATACTAAGGTACATAAAAGGAGGAATACACAGAGATGCCCATTACCCGACAATATTTAACATGCCTTGTTTTCGCGACTCCCTGTTTCCTAACTGTAAGTAAACTGCGCTCTCAGCCATGCTGCACAGATGCACACACACGTGTTCTTACCAAAAGAACGCGTTGCAAGTCTCTCAAAACGATGAAGAGGGATTGCATTATTCTGGATGTGATCCTCAGCCTGGGAAGAGGGGAGATCCACCAAAGGATGGGGAAAGGAACCACGGTGAGACCGCAGCAGACACTGAAGAGCAGTCCTGCAAAGCTGCAACCCGGGAGGAAAATTCCAGCTGGGGAAGCACTTAAGCTCCATTTCCTTGAGGAGAGCGTGGTGCTGGCCAAGTCTCTCTAATATTTCTCTTTCACTTTGGCAAATCAACAACTTATAAAAGACTGAAATAAAGGCTCCCAACACTCCAAAATACATTCAAAGAGAAATTGAAAATGACATCTGCTCTCACACACGGCACATTCCGTGCGCTTTCAGCATGGATACAATGGGCATGGTGTTGGGATGAAAAGTTTGGATGAAATACAGGGTAGTGGAGATTAAGTTGCAAAAGGGTAAATGTTTTGGCATTCGGGCTCTGTGGTCATTCCAAAGAGGAGTGCTGGACTGAAGCAGTCTCCAAGGGCTGTGGTTCTCATTTGCAGTCAGGCCGCACCTAGCCGGGCTATTGACCCTTTGCTTGCCTGTTCCTTACACTTGCTTGTTGCGTGACATGAGTCCCACCGTCCCCATTTGAGCCACTGACTTGTTATATTCTGGAGTACTGTGTCCAGTTCTGGGCTCCCCGGTTCGAGAAGGACAGGGAACTGCTGGAGGGGGTGCAGCAGAGAGCTACCAAGATGATCAGGGGACTAGAGCGTCTCTCTTATGAAGAAAGGCTGAGGGACTTGGGTCTTTTTAGTCCAGAAAAAAGAAGACTGGGGGGGTACCTTATCAACACTTACAAATACTTAAAGGGTGGGTGTCAGGAGGATGGGGCCAGGCTCCTTTCAGTGGTGCCCAGTGACAGGAGAAGAGGTAATGGGCACAAACTTAAACATAGGAAGTTCCATCTCAACATGAGGAGGAACTTCTTTACTTTGAGGCTGCCCAGAGAGGTGGTGGAGTCTCCATCTCTGGAGACATTCAAAACCCGCCTGGATGTGTTCCTGTGCAACCTGCTCTAGGTGACCCTGCTCTGGCAGGGGGGTTGGACTAGATGATCTCCAGAGGTCCCCTCCAACCCCGACCATTCTGTGATTCTGTGATATTAATGCAGAGTATCAGGACAAGCAGGCAGAAGCACAGAGGGCATTGGTGACGCTTAGGCAGCAGAACAGACATTGTGCAAAGGGACGTAGGTGCTTTTCTCACTCTTTTTAGAGCAGTGGCACAGCTGGCCTGACACTTCAGCAAAGGAATCTGGCCTATTCAATGACTTTCCAAGATATGCAGAGCCAGTCCTCCAAGGTGCTGCGGAAGAACAATTTACTAACAGCCTCTGCCACTGTTCTTTCATCTGTGCCTCAAAATCAGAAGAGGGAGCAGCACCTGCCCTCTCTGAGCCTAAGTTCCCCAAAACAGAAAGACTGCCTGTTCCTGGGCAACGTTGGGGCAGTGCAACGTGGAGCATGCTGCCAAAAGCGCATTAATATTTGGGCAATCTGCACATTAAATTTAGAAGAGTTTCTTTTTGTCTGGCTCTCTGCCACTCTCTCTAATTTGAGACACTCTCTCCAGCCCTCCAGACAGGTTAGCCAGTCTTCAGGTTTAATCTGGGTTCTTAACAGTGACATTTCCAACAGGTCACTGCTGCATCTTGACAATAGTACACGGAAAACACAGATTGCAATATAGTGTACAGACTCAGCAAAATAGCACTTACAGGGATGGGCAAAGCCACCTCGTATAAATCCAGGAAAACAGGAGTGAAGAGTTATCCAGGAATGCACAGCAAGACCCTTGTATTCTACTTATGCTCTCGTGGTTTGCAGGTAAATCTAGTGCCTGAGATGAGAGATTTCAAGGTCTATGGTATCCTGAATTGGCTGAGTTAAGCAGCTAGTGACTACTGAAGGCTTAGAGTAATCAAGTTTTGGTATTTTGAGAAGACTCTGGAGGATGTGAAGTCGCAACAAGCTTTTAAGTGTGTTTTTTTTACCAGGAAAATCACAACCTTATTGATATAGGGGCTACCAGAATTGCAGAAAGGTTCAATGCATCAACGACTGGGCCAGGAGTTTGGGGATCTCTTTTTTTTTTACTGTAGCAGCTCTTTAAACATTTCAAATGAATTACCTTTAAATTTAAAAAAAAAATTAATTTAGTCTCATGCTTTCACATGGGATTCTATCTTTACCCAAGCTGAAGAAACAAATATTGACTGATATCTCTTCTAAGACTTCTAAGACTCTGTTCAAGTCTGGTCAGACTTTAGATTCCTGGCATAACAGATTAGTTTTGGTTGGAAGGAATTTTTGGAGATCACCCCGTCCAGCACCCTGCCCAAAGCTCTGGCCCTGCTTCCTGGGCAGACCCTAGACTTTTGTTTGTAGATAGGTTGTCTCTCGGTGACCCCACTGCCAGGGCACAGGGTGGGACAGGGGCTCCCTGTGGGCCTGGGGCCAGTAGCAGTGACGACTCCCCAGGTGGTCTGGCAGGGCATGTCCTCTCCAGTCAAGGCCTGTCCCACCATCCCTCTGCCCCAGGGGTGGTCTGGGCTTGGGGTACCCATGGCTGGGAAGGGCAGGGCTTTGGGGAGCTGAAGACCAGTCCTGCTGGGGCAGCAGCCGATGGCTCTGGGGGTCTGAGATGGGGTCCTGTCCATGGGTGGCAGGGGACCCCTGGGGCTGGGCAGGGACAGGCAGGGCTGGCAGTGCTTCAGGGAGCTGTTGTTTGTTTCCAGTCCTGTCCCTGTCCCCTGGGTGGGCTTGGGACATATGTTGCACCCTTGCCTCCAGGCTGATCTCCAGCCCCATCTCCTTTTGCTCCTGATGGGACTCTCTGGCTGGACCCTGGACCTGGCTCATCGCTTGCCATGTCGAGGGCTATCGATGGACCCTGTCATCAGCCCCTGGCTCCGCCTGCTGTGATCAGATGCTGTGGGACTGCTCCCCTGTGCTGAGTCACCCTCGCTGGGTCACCTCGGCCAGGCCCTGCTGCTCCCTGGCAAATGTCTCCATGGCTGGAAACTCCACAGCCCCTTGGACAACTTGTTCCAGGGCTCAGCCACTTCCACCCTGACAATTTTTTTTTCCTTATATCTACTCAGCATTTCTCTTGCTGCAACTTGTGACTGTTGCTTCTTGCCATTTTGCTGTGTACCTCTGAGCGTGATTTCTCTCCTTCTCTACACTCTTCCTTTAGTTAGCAGTAGAGAGCCATTTGATACCACTTGGCCTTCCCATCTTCAGGTTGAACAACCCCAGCTCTCTTAGTCATTTCCATATATCATGTTCTCCATCCCAGTTAATGACCTTGGCGGTCTGCTGCTACCAGTCAATCCAGTTTGTCCATATCTAATTTGTTCCAGTTTGTCAGTATCTCTAATCTCTTTCTTGTATCAGGAGGAGAGCAGAAATTGGTTTGGAAGAAAATCTGATGTGTCTCAGAGGGATATGGACTTCATCCCAGAGAGTCTCTATGTTAATAGGCACATCTGCAGAGAGGGTACAAAACCCAAGAAGGGCTGGTATAAGATGTTGACATACATAAATCTTATAGCTACATCAAGCTAGTTAAGTCCTTTCAGTAAGAACATCTGGTGGCATCTTAATGACTTTCAGACTCCAGAAGAGTGGAAGCACGTTTTTTAACACAGCGGTAATGTGGTATTCCCAAGGATCATGGGCCTAAGAGAAGGCCCACAAGAAGAATTCTTGTGCATTTGAAAGTATGAAAGGAAGGAAGACCCTGCAAAAATTGCTATCTTGAAGTTTTCAAGTCATTACCCATGTCAGTGTATTTCAGATAAGCAACGTTAATGGAGTCAAAAGTCCGTATAGGTGGATGTACACGGGGGTGATATAAATAGGACACGCTTAAGTTTAGAAGGGGTTAAAGCAATCAGTGAGGAACTCCTTAAACATCGGTTGTGACCTGCCTATTTAAATTTACTGCCACTAGTCCAAAAACTGCTGTGTGCAGGGAAGCGAATAAACCCAACAAAGCTGCATTGCTCTGCAAGTCCATATACATGATCTTTCCTTTCAGTCTAACGTAGTGTGAGCGCCTGATGTTTAGAAAGTTGGGCTTGTGACTCACCTAAGCAGAACCATACAAATAAAGAGGAAAAGGGGAAGACAGAGCAGGAAACAGCAAGATAAATTAAAGAGGCTGAAGACAACTAATTTACAGCTTTTCGTGTTTTTTATTTTTTTCCCCTCAAAAGTGCAGTAAAGTAACTGTTGCATATTCATCTGACTTAGAAAAAAGGACAAAGAAGTTGAGCAATGTGAGATTTTTAGATGCCATACACCTGCATATAGGGACACGACCACCACTTGAAAAAAGAAATGACAGTGACGTTTCACACGTTTACTGTGGCACCTATAGAAGCTTTCTGGTCCGTTCCATCATTTCGCATGCAATTTTTCATCAAGGATGGACATAGGTACTAAGGCAATGGTATCTCTGTCGGCCTCTCACAGCCTGTGGCTCTCAGTCCGCTGCCATCCCACAAAAAGGATTCACACAGTTGTCCTCTCCTCAGACCACTGCTCCGGTTTCAGGTTCCTCACCTACTCAGCTGCTGTTGCTTCTGCTGCCTCGTACATGCTACACCCCCATCATTCAAAAGCAATCTACGAATGGTTTCTTTAAACAAAACTACTTCATAGAGAACATATTTAAAAAAAGAAATAGAGCATCTTAGATGTTTAGATAGCTTCGCCTAGACCAGGAAAGGCCGAGAATCCTTATATTTTCTTTATAAAGTATCTTGCTTTGTCACCTTCTGTCTTTAAATCATTCCTGATAAATATGTCTTTTCCTACCCTTCTTTTCTCCTCAGTTCTCAGACGACTTTTATGTATGCTCATATTCTTTTCACCTCCAAATTACCAGCCTTGTGAAACAAAATTTAAAGACCATTGACAAGGCCCTCAAAGCTGATAATTGCGCCTGTTATCCTTCAAAAAAGTTTTTGTTGTTTTCACTTTGGTAAGCCGCTGTGTGGTTTTCGTGTTTGTTCTTCACATGATCCTTTGTGGATTTTAGATTAATACAGTCTTGTAGAAAACTCTGATAATACAGTACACAATATTTTCACTGTATGTTTCCCTAATGTGTTTTGTTGGGGTTTTTTTGGTTTTGTTTTTAGCTTGTGTCCTTGATTTGTATTTTCGGTTTGTGGTGTTTATTTTGGGTGTGGGAAAAAGTACCAAAAATTACTTCCATGTAGGAACATGGGAATGGAAAGAGCTCACCAGGAATAATCACTTGTCATGTTGCTAATACCTTTCATAAGTGCAACAAACTACTTTTTAGAAGCAGTTTCTTCTTCTTTTTTTATCTTTTTCTTTCCTATTGCTCCTGCACAGGGTTTTCCCTAATGTAAGTGGGGATAGAAACTTTATTCGTGTTTCTAAGCTACATTTGTCCATGTGCAGTTGATGTTGCCATCTGCTCTTCCACCAATACAGGGCAGTGCCGGGTGTCCTGGTGCCAGGCCCAGGAGTGGTGGTGGGTCCCCATGGGGGTCTGTCAGGCCCATCCCACCACCCCAGCCAGGAGCAGGGCAGCTGGGGGGCACCGGAGCAGCTCCAGCCTTGGGCATGGGACACCTCCCTGGGGATGGGCTAAGGCTGGGTCAGCCCGTGAATCCCCAGCTCAACATGGCCCATGGCCAGGCCAGGCAGGGCTGTGATGATCGGGTGGGAGCTGGGGGCAGCCCTTGGAGCCGCTCCCCACCAACACCAGTTGGACGGGGCAGCCCTCGCTGCCCCATCCCCATCTGGCCCCTGACCCAGGCAGCCAGACCTGCAGGGGGAACAGACATCCTCAGGCCCTTACAGCCACTATCGGTAACTAATTTCCTCCTTCTTGTGCATTAACCCCAGCATAAAGAGCGCTTGCAACCACGTCGTTCCACAAGCTCAGAGACTCTTTGTTTCTCTGACCACCCGAGCAGCCCCCCAGAGACCTTCTGTTGTGGTTCCAGCTCATCGTCCATGGGTGGCTGGAGCTGTACCCAGCAGCCCACGTGGGACAATACTCACCACAGCCCTGTTCAAGGTCCTAGCAGATACCTCACGCCCAGCCACCACCCTCTGAACTCCCAAATTATGTTGTTCTTTCCCATGGCAACTCCTGCTAGCTGATGGACCTCCTGTGACCAGTTAGTATGTCCTGCTCCTTCTCTCTCATTTCCAAATCAGGAGTTCCCAGCTACTAAATTTCTGCAATCCTCAGGGTCATCATTTTTCTCCTCTGCCCTGACTCCACATCCCGGCTTTACGCCTTCAGCAGATTTTATTGGCACATTTCCTAATATTTGTGGCAGTGAGGACCACACTGCCCAACAGGTGTGACTGAGTGGTTACTCCCTCAGTAACTCAGCTAACAAATACTTTTACTACAGCCGGGTGCCAACCATCATTTCTACAGTTCTTTTAAGAATGTCTATGAAACGATGTGAATTTCCAAATTATTATATCCATACATGGCTAACAGCTATACGTAGCTATTCAGTTACTCATGATCAGGGGCAGCATCAGCAGTTTCCATCTTATAAGGCCTTGTTTCAGTTAGGTCAGGCTCAGGGTAATAGCAAGCCTCAACTGCACTTTTATGTTTCTGCATGTGGAATGACCTGATGCCTTTCTGCCATTATTAGGAGTTGAGAAAACTCTTCACTTTTGCATCTTACTGCTCATACTACACTTTCCTTTTCTAATCTATCTAAACCACATCTAAAATCTACCCAAATCTATTTAATCTATCTAAACCACAAATGTAGGAAGGTTGAAAGGATACTCCCATCTTTGGTTGGAATAATTTGGTTTGTCTCTACCGAGGGACCTGGACAGGCCGGATCAATGGGTTGAGGCCAATGGTGTGAGGTTCAACAAGGCCAAGTGCCGGGTCCTGCACTTGGGTCACAACAACCCCATGCAGCGCTACAGGCTTGGGGAAGAGTGGCTGGAGAGCTGCCTGGCAGAAAAGGACCTGGGGGTGTTGATTGAATTCTGGCTGAATACGAGCCAGCAGTGTGCCCAGGTGGCCAAGGAGGCTGACAGCATCCCAGCATCCTGGCTTGTATCAGGAATAGTGTGGCCAGCAGGACTAGGGAAGTGATTGTGCCTCTGTACTCAGCCCTGGTGAGGCCCCACCTCGAGTACTGTGTCCAGTTTTGGGCCCCTCACTACAAGAAGGACATGGAGGTGCTGGAGCGGGTCCAGAGAAGGGCAACGAAGCTGGTGAGGGGTCTGGAGAGCAAGTCTTATGAGGAGCGGCTGAGGGAGCTGGGGTTGTTCAGCCTGGAGAAAAGGGGGCTGAGGGGAGACCTTATTGCTCTCCACAGCTACCTGAAAGGAGGGTGTAGCGAGGTGGGTGTTGGTCTCTTCTCCCAAGTAACAAGTGATAGGCCAAGAGGAAACGGCCTGAAGTTGCACCAGGGGCGGTTTAGATTGGATATTATGAAAAATTTCTTCACCAAAAGGCTTATCAAGCATTGGAAGGGGCTGCCCAGGGAAGTGGTTGAGTCACCATCCCTGGAGGTATTTAAAAGACAGGTAGATGTGGTGCCGAAGGACGTGGTTGAGTGGTGGTTTTGGCAGTGTCAGGTTGATGGTTGGACTCGATGACCTTAAAGGTCTTTTCCAACCTAGACGATTCTATGATTCTAACCAGTTGCCCAGACAGGCTCTGTCCAAGATCTCCCGAATTTCTCTCGTATCGTATTCTCCCCTATTACATTCCCCCCCATTATCATTGCTATTTATCATATTTCTCTCGCACCGTTTAACGCCCCTCACTCCCCACGTTTCACTGCAGAGCGGGAAGGCCGTTACCCCCCCGGCCACCCCGCGCTGACGCCCCACGCACGACGGACCCACGCTCACCCCCGCGCCCCGTCCCGGGGCAGGACGGCCCCGCCCCTCCTCGCGGTAAGCCACGCCCCTACGCGCCGGCCCGCCCTCTCCTTGCCCGCTGATTGGCCACCGCGGCGCAGAGGGGGCGGGGCCGGCGCGGTGCTATTTAAGGCGCAGCGGCGGCGGTCTCCACTGCCTGTGCCTGGGAGCCGGGAACGTGTAGGGTGTGTGTGGGTGAGTGGCGGCGCCGGCGCGGAGGGGTTGGGGGGGCGCCGAGCCGGGTCTCCTTCGCGATGTGGCGCCGTGGCCCGTCGCGCAGGGCCGCGCTTGGCCCGCCCTGGCCCCCGCCGGCGGCTGCCTCCGCGGCGCGGCCTTGCGGGAAGGCGTCGGAGGGTGCCGGGCCTTGCCCGGTGTCCCGCCGTAGGAAGCGGCTCGTGTGGCGGCCCGGCCGGCTCTTCCAGCCGTGGCCCCTCCTCAGAGGGAACCTGCCGCTGCTCCCCACCCCCGTCCCCTGACCCACGCCTCTCCCTGTCAGCCTCCTCCCGGCCTGAGGGCCGGGGAGCCGCGGTGAACGTTCCCTTCTGCTGCAAAACCTTCTAAAGTCCCGAATCTGGCCTTTGAGTCCGCCTCAGCCCGAAGGGCAGGGCCTGCGCTGCGGGCAGGGGGCTGGGTGGTGCCGCTTGTAGGGGCTTGCGGGGGGGCGGTGAGCGCTCTGTGGTGGCTGCAGACCTCTCCTGGCCTGCTGAAATGTTGTCCTCGGGGGCGCTTGTCCTCCCTGCCGGTAAGGGGGGCAGAGTGGTCATAGTGCACAAAGTACTTTGCTCCTTGGGTTGTTATTTTATTTCATAGTGCAGCTGCTCTAGGGCTGGGAAAAGCTAGAACCGTGGAGCCTTTTCCACACGGCTAGGAACGATTCAGTTCTCCAGTATGAAGTACCTGCAGGGAGTTCTAGCTCTGGTTTTTAAGGGGGACGGGGAAGTATTATCCAGCCCTATGCAGTAAGCAACACTTGCTTTTCCAAGTTTGATGCTCTCTGGAGCACACTTTTTTTGCAGCTCCATGGTGAGACTTGAGTGATTCAATGCCTCTCTAATTTTTAAGAATATTTAACTATGTTTAAGGCAATACTTAAAGTAGTCCCTGACTTAGCAAGTAGTTCAGATCTTGTTTGTGTTGGACAGAATATTATCCTCCATGTAATATGTTGTATTTTGTGCCTGTGATGTGAAGCTAAAGCCCTGATGTTGCTGTAGGAACTGGTTGAGTGAAGGGAAGGGTCAGATGCCCTGTGTGCTGGCTTCTCTGAGAAGCTCCAGATGAATCATGCCTAAGCTCTAACTGCATGTGAGGATGGTGGCTTCTCTAGGAAAACCAGGCTTCAGTGAGAAGCATTGCTTTAACTTGGTTATGTCTGTATAGTCCTTTTGAGATGTTAACTTTTCACCATTCATGACTATTGGAGAATACTTGAACTGTCTGGTAATTTCCTGTTGTTCTAATCGGTGCTTAAAACTCATTATCCAAATGATGGATGCTGTAAATTAAATACAAGCCATCTCCAGTGAGTGAAAGTCAAACTTCAGTGATCTGTGTAAGTACAACTGTGCTTGAAAGAAAATGCGTTCTGTAAGTCTCTTGTAGATTTAGGGTGGCAGGATGTCCCTATATTGCAGTATGTTGTGTGGGACAACCTGCAGCTTTGAAGTATTAATTTCAGCTCTGTGGAGTAGCTAGCTGTTCAAGAAATCCCAAGACAAATAGTCAAATGTTTTAACAACTATCATACTTGTCTTGTGACTTCTGCATAGAAGGGGAAGAAAGGCTTAAAGGATCTGGCATAACGCTGACTGAACAAAATACTGAATCACAGCAGCTGCTGAACATGCTTGTTCAGTCTATTACACAGACACTGGAGTTTTTCCTCGTGGTCCAGGCAGTTGGATTTCAGAGGTATATTTGTAGAGCTCATTATTTTCGTGGCTTAGAGGAGGTGCTGTTTCTTTAGTTCTAACTTGAGAACTAGGTTTAAACTTGTTGGGATTGTTGATTGAATGGACAGTATGTCTTTTAAATATGGACTTTGGACTGGTAAGGAAGACAGAAAACTGAGGAGAAGAGAGGTCTTAGATTTTCTCATGTGAATTTCAGTTGAAACTAAAAAAAGGAAGTGTTAGCACTGAACTAGTCACTGACCACTTGCTCATGGCCTGCTGGGGCTGGTGTCTGTTCCTGTGGCTTCACTCCAACCTTCTTTGGGAAGGCTGAGTGGCAGGTTAGGACCTTAAAGCTGAAGAAAACACAGGTTTTTAAGCTGCCTGCTTTGTAGAACTCAAAAGTGTGCTGCTTGCTTGGACCTAGCTAATATCATTCAGGCCTATAGCACACTACAACTGACCATTGCTCCTTAAACCTGTGAGGACTAAATTATTTTTCTGTCACAGAATCTTCAGCAACACCATTCTGGTCAGAAAATGTCGGCTCTCGAAACCCTCTTTAAGTACATTGATGAACACCAGGAGCTCTATATTCAGGTAAGTTTTCATTGAGTTTTGTCCTGCAGCACAGACAGCTATGGGATATGAAAAGTTAGGTGGTCACCTTCAAGCTGCCTGTTACACCTATATAACAGGCCCAATAACAGAGTAATGCCAAGTAACTGGGGAGAGAGGGGAGCAAGCATCAGGTATGACTGCTTTGAGTCAAGTCAGAAAACTTTGTTTCTTAAGTTTAGGCAAAGAGGTAAATCTTCATGGTAGATTTATTAGCAAAAGCTCTATTACCATATAGTGCAAGCAGTGCCTTATTTAGAGGCACAAGAAGTTTGACACTGTTTCCTGAATGCCAGACTAGGTTTATACTGTCTTTCCCCTTCTGAGATTGGAAAAGAAAGGTATGAACAATACTGGAATAAAGCTTTCTCATATGAAACTATTCGTGTTGGGATACAGAGGGAGAGTTACCTCTATACTTTGCTGTTTAACCTGCTATTTAATTGCACCTTGTATTCCAGTCCCTTTCACCTGTGAAGGAATCGGTGGTATAGCACCGTAAACTCCTAGGGAAGAACTATGCCAAGTGTTCAGCTTGACTTCTGCCAGTTGCTCTCACTGATCTCTCATGCGGGGGAAAAAGCTAAGGCGGCCTTTCTGAGAAGCCTGAAGGACATTAGCTGGTTCTGGTTACTTAAAGAACAGCAATCAGAAAGGCACAATATGCACAAGCTGTTATACTCTTGAGCTTACCTTATGCATCTCTAGACTTTGTGCTACACTGCAGGGGCACCTGTAGGAAAGTGAGGTTTTAGAGAGCTTTTGAGTGTAACATTAATGGTTAGAGTACACCTTTGAACAGAGGACAGAGCTGATTTGCCTTGAGTTTAAGCTTGACTAAAATGGTATTAGTTGAAATGCAAGGTATTGTATTTGTATAGGGCCTCCCATGCCATAATTAATTTGTAGGAAAACCTCCAACACTTCTGTCTTTCTGTAGCGGCTGGCTGAATGGGTGGCAATCCAGAGTGTGTCAGCGTGGCCAGAGAAGAGGGCTGAAATCAGACGCATGATGGAGGTTGCTGCGAAGGATATTGAGCGACTGGGAGGCACAACCCAACTTATGGATATTGGGAAACAAAAGGTATGTGAGCATCTCTGTGTCAGCTTAGTAGAAAAAGTCTCTTTAGAAGACAAGGTGTTTTGCACTAGGAGGTGTTGGCTTCTTATGATCCTAGTAAGAAAGGCACTTAGATTCCATAAAGTATAATTTTAAAATGCTGCTTATTGGAGCTACCACTATAAAGGAAGAGGATATTATAGATAATCTTATGTCCCTTCAGATGCTGGAACCCCAAGCTATGTGGCATCTAGTGGGCATCCAATCAGCGTGCAGCATGCTGTGTAGATCCTACTCGTGGAAATGTTATTCCATTTCATTTATTCAAGCTGTTCAATTCTGCTGCCAAACAAAAGGAATATTTACATGAGAACTTCTTGCTGCACTTTTTTAGATAAAGACAAGGACGTGCAGGTGGTGTAATCATCAGTACCAAGTGGGAGCTGCCTGCAAACTACAGTCAACTGGCTAAGTTTATGCTGCAGCCCAAGGATTTGTACAGCACAGTACAGGCAGGAAGGCAAAGCTGTGTGCACAGCATAGCACAGCACGGGCTTGGGTGTACTCAGGCTAACTATGTGGACCACTAATTCCTTGATGTCTGATGGTCTTCTGGTCAGGATCACCACACAAGGGTCTTGTGGGTAGTGGTTTAGAAAGGCAGTAGCCGGTTGGGGTGTAGGATAATGTCTTTCCTGTCACACAGTCTGAACTTCCTGTTAAAACTTTTGTTTATAGCAAACCTTGGGGTCCAGATCTTTTAAGCATGTTGCATTACACTTTGGACTGTGTATTACATGTATTTTAAATACTCTTCTAACTGAACATGAGCAGAGCACCTGCAAATAAAAATGTTAGACACTTCCAACAGCAGGTTGGTGTTGGATCTTAGACCCCATGGACTGTTAAGATACTTACTGAAGTTTCAATAAGTGTTCCAAAAGACTGTTAGGCTCTTCCAGAAGTGCTACATCTGTCACAAGATTGCACTGCTCCCTTACCAGATACAGAAGGATCCTTTATAGGATGAGTCCCCTCCTTATTTTCAGCTGTCTGGACTGCTTTTCCTCACCTGAGAAATGAGTGTCCTTATGACAATAACCCTATCCCAGGGAAGCATCCACTTGATATGCTTCTCCTTTGAAGTGCCTAGTCACCACATGTCACAGAATAAGGCCCATACCAAAATTGTTAGACTAGCATTTGGATAGTGGGATTTGAAATTCTGTTGTACTGGACTGTTTGCTGGCTTTAGAAGATTGTCATTGTAATTTGTGCTAATGATTGCAGAGTGAAATCTGTGTGTATTGGGACCCTCTGAGCTGTTCTTGCTTCTGGCAACTGGAATACACTTGTTTGTAGTGCTAGAGGTCCCAGTAGGGAAGCAGCTGACTTCGTGTGCCCTCTTGGGAGGGAACCTGTAGGATAATTCTAGTTGTGCTACTACCTACAGCCTAAAATTCCATCAGAAGTGTTTCAGTTAATTCAGAGACAAAATTTTCCTTTCATCAGTGTAACTTTTGGGGGGCAAGGACGCATTTTACAGAGTTTATTACAAGTAACATTTCTATTTAGGAAACTCTTGCACTGGATTGAAATTAATTTTAGTATTGAGTTTTATATTAAGTGTAGACAAAAGTAGTCTGTATTATGTACATTGCTGCTATATCAGTGAAAGATGATGTAAAGCAACTGGCAAACTTGTCTGATCTTAGTTTACTGCTGCACAGCAGTTTGTACTGTGTACTGATTACTGTAAGTGTAAATTGTTGCAATAATGCTTTAATAGCTTAGAGCTGCAGCTCGCCAAGGACCATGTAACCTGTTGATAAGAAATTGGAGCTTAGAGCCCATATGAGCAAAAATCAAAGCTGATCTTGATCTGCTGATCAGTGTCTAGGAGTATGTATTCACTGGAAGGGAAATACATGCTGACAGAGAATACTGTGTGATAATTGCTTATGGGGTATTGCAAAGGACTAAGAAAAGTCAACTCTTGAACTAGGTTCATCAGCACTACCCTGCCCTTTGCTTTACAGCATAGGCTGGTACAGAGAAATACAGCTGTTATGCTGATCTTATTTGGGTGTAGGCACGTGTTATATTCAGTGATACCACTGTCAGGAAACTCTTGACTAGAGCACTATACTATGGACAGGATGAAAGTGCAGTGACAAGCAATGCAGAGTGCAATATTGAATGGAGTTTATCACTTCTGCTTAGGTCAGCATTGGATATGGCAGTTTGGCATGCAGACAGCTTGCTCTGCTAAAATCTGATGTAGGATTTAGCTTAGTTTAAAGCTAATAGTTCTGAGTGGCTTGGAACATTTTGACTATTACTGGGACTTGTCAGGGAACTTATTGGCATGGTGCTGTCATGCCTTCATTGGCACATTGCTTCTGGTAATCAGTTTAAGTAGCTTAGTTTTGTTAGCTGTCTATGCCCCTAACTGCAGAACCTCTGTAATGTTAAAGTAATTAATTCATCTGATAAGAATGCCCACTCTGACGTTCTACATTTGAATAAAACTTCTTGCCTCCTATTTCTAGCTGTCTGATGGATCAGAGATTCCTCTACCGCCAATTGTGTTGGGAACACTTGGCTCAGATCCACAGAAAAAGACGGTGTGTGTATATGGTCACCTGGATGTTCAGCCAGCAGCACTAGAGGATGGCTGGGATAGCGAGCCCTTCACGCTGGTAGAAAGAGAAGGTAAGAGCTGTGGACTTCGCAAACTGATGAGCACTTCCTTAAGTGTCGTATTTCTCAACTGCTCTGCAGTTGTACCCTTGATTGAACAGGGGAAGGACAGTAAGAATGGACATGGGTGTTTATTTAATACTGTTGACATAAAAGATGCAGGAGGGGAAATGGTAAACAAGTAGAGCTGCAAAATTTCAGCTGCTGTCAGGATTTGTTTCCTTGTCTGATAGTCTAGACTGTACTTGCATGTTATCTTCCGTGTAGCTACAGCAAAGTCTTAACTGCTGCCTTCCATGGTAGCAGTTTGTTGCCAGAAAGCTTTCTAAAACTAGTTTCTTGTGCTGTTCACAACTTGCAGCCTGTAAGGTCATGTCAGACTGCAGGGATTCTGAACCACTGTGAGGGACAAACACAACACAGCCTCTTTATGCCTGGAGACAGGAGTGGTGCAGCAGCCTCCCTGAATTGCTGCTGTGGTTTTGCATACAGTGCTACAATGAGTACTGCAGAAATTGTGTTTTACAGAGCTAGTGCACAGACAAATATCCTTCTCCTATAAATGGGGATGAAGAAATTGTGCAGTAACTCCTGTTGAAACAACATGTTCCCAGTAGCCAAGGGGAGACTAAAACTTTCTTTTCTATTTAAAGCTGGTGCTACCAACAGCCTCTTCCTTGTTTCATTTGCTCAGTGTTTAGTGTCAAAGGTCATACAAATAGAAGGACATTAACCATTCTTGTTGCATAACTGTTAATCATTGCCAAGAAAAGAAGTATCTGTGGTAACTAGTATTTCGACTTGGACATTTGGTCATAGGCATCAGAGTCCATGTTACTAAGTTGGATTATCTCACCTGATAGCAAGAGCTAGACTTGCCTTAGACTCTGTCTTATGTCTTTGCAGCCTGGCAGCATAAAAAGCATATTTATCAATGGCTCCTTACCTTGCAAGCTGTCTGTTTTGTTCTGTCACTGTGGTTACACCTAATGCTATGGGGTGGTAGCCACTGCTCTGAGTTGCAGCAATATCTGCCTCTACTGTGATCCCATGTGCTACCTTTCCTGGGACTTCCTTGTAGCCTATAAAACTTGCCTTTGACTAAAGGCCTTACTGGGGACGTTCACATTTATCTGGAGAATCCAGAGAAGTGATTGCTCATTAGCTACTAAAGTCTTACTCTTCAAACAAAGAATTATTGAATTGAAGCTAATATTGGATAGGTTTCTGTTAAAAGGAAGTAGCTTGTTCCTGTACCTCTTCTGCTGTGTTTGTAGAAAGTGATGTCATTGTGAAAGAATAGGAACAACTTAGCCCAAGGCAGTTACGTCTTTTCCAGGCTTGTGTTCAACTCCTATCCAGGGAGCAGGTGAGGGAAGAGGTGGCTTAGCTCTAAGTGGGAGAACTATTGCAGTCCTGTACCTATCCCACTTGCATGGGTGTATGAAGTGGGATGTAAAACTGCTACTTCAGAAGAATCAGAGATGAAAGTTAATATAAGCAGGGCTAAAAAGCTCATCCAAAAGGATGTTTTCTCCTGAAGGCAAGAGATGACTGAAGCTTCATCCTAATTTTTCTCCACAGTGATTAATTTGTATCTTGTTTCTACAGGAAAGCTGTATGGGCGAGGATCAACAGATGACAAAGGTCCGGTCCTTGCCTGGCTGAATGCCTTGGAAGCTTATCAACAAACTAACCAGGTATGTGCCCAAAATCTATCCTTCTTCTTTACATACAGCTGAGTATAGCAATAAATGTTATCCAAGCCACAAACCTTTGAGGCAAGCCTGCTTATTCAGCTGATTGGAGGAACTATGCAGTAGTCCTGCAAGTTCCCTGTTGTCCCAGTAGGGTTGAGTTGACTTGCTGACAAGTTAGTCTTGTAGATGTTTAGATAGCACCCTAGACATTTTTGCTTTAATGTGATATGTAGGAAGGAAAATGCATATACAGGCATCTCGAGCAGCAGGAATAATCAAGTATGATCACTTTCATGTCAGGATGTCAAATTGGTTTGGCCTTTAACAAAGCTTAGTGTCTCACTGCCACTGAGCTCAAGAAGAGATTACCTTAGTAACACCAAACTTGGAGCTCTGCAGTGTTTCTTCAAGAAGAAGTCCAATCAGAAATAGCTCAGAATGTCTGCTTTAGAATCATAGAATCATGAAATTGCTGAGGTTGGAAGGGACCTTTAAGATCATCAAGTCCAACCTTTAACCTACCCTGACAAAAGCCACTTTTAAACCATGTCCCTAAGTGCCCCATCTACCCTTTTTTTTAAACACCTCCAGGGATGGTGAATCCACCACCTCCCTGGGCAGCCTATTGCAATGTTTAATAACCCTTTCAGTGAAAAAATGTTTCCTAATATCCAATCTAAACCTCCCCTGACATAACTTGAACCTGTTTCCTCTTGTCCTATCGCTAACATTGTCACTTTACATTGCAAGACAAGTTGCTATTACTTGTGAGAAGAATTAATACTTCTCAAGTGCTGTCTAGGCATAGAGTATGGTAGACTGAATAGACAGGGTAGCTCTGACTCTTGTACTGTGGCATGCAATTTCTGTGGTTAATGTTAGTTTTCCTAGCCCTGTGACTTACCATTGGCAACAAATTTCTGCTGCCTTCCCACAGTTAAGAGGATTGGGAACAAGTTGTTCTAGAGCTTAGTTAAAAATTTGAATTCTATCAAATGAAGGGTGGTGTAAGTGCCCTCAATGTAAGTGCAGTCCAAACTTTCGAATACTGTGTGTATAATTAACAAATTCCGCTGCCACGGAACTAGTTTACCCATCTCCATTTTTCTGCTTTGCATATGACAGATGAAAATTACTGATTGCTGAAGGAGTCCAATGTTTTCACATACTTAATTGGTTCTTGTTCTCTGCTTTCGAAGGAGTTTCCAGTAAATGTTAAGTTCTGCCTAGAGGGTATGGAAGAATCAGGATCTGAAGGCCTTGATGAACTGATTTTTGCTCAGCAAAACACCTTCTTCAAAGATGTGGATTATGTTTGCATTTCTGACAACTACTGGCTAGGCAAGAAGAAGCCTTGTATCACCTATGGCTTGAGGGGTATCTGCTACTACTTCATAGAGGTAAGTGCTGAAATACATTGCAAAACCAGTATTAACATGAATTTTCTGCTGGAGAAGAGTGGTAGCTCAAAGTCTTTCATGCCAGTACCTTCTATTCAGAAAAGGTGGAAGTGACTACTTAAGTGGAACAGTCTCTACTAATTGTGTAAATATCTTCCTTTTACTATGCTGTATGGTACTTGGGTGGGAGGGATAGCTTTCAGCTGTATGAAGCAAAAGAAGCCAGCACCTTCAGTGGAGGATTATGTTATGGCACAGATACCTTCATCCAGATATTTCCTTGAGTGCAGGAAGAGATGTCACTACTGAAGTCCCCAAGGCTGGGACAGTCAGTACTGGGGGGGCTTGTATGCCACAGAGCAATAAAAGAGCAATAAAAAGCATATCTGCTTTCATGTGCTACAATTGAGGGGCCTGGTTTCAAAAATGATGCATTCTTAACATACATGCAGCAGAAAGCTAGGGTAAAAGTCTGTGCATTTGACAGTATGGTCATGCTAAAAATTAACCTGAATCTTAATTCACTTCAAACCAGGTGGAATGTAGTGACAAAGACCTTCACTCTGGAGTTTATGGTGGTTCAGTACATGAGGCCATGACAGATCTCATTACTCTAATGGGTAAGAAAAAGCAGGTTTCACTGAATGCATCTAAATGGGAGTAAGAGCCATCAAAGCATGAGTGAGTTTGCTGGGGGGGGTGGGGGGGTGGTGTTCCTAAGGGCTGCTTACACTGAGCAGAGCAATGACCAGTGAAATGGTGCTTGCCAGGTATGCATAAAACAGGCTGATGCACTAGATACAGAAACATGATGAAGGTCTTGCCAAGAAGTTTTCTATCTACTTAAGCTTCCCTTAAAATCCTGCTGCAAACTTGTATGTTAATTAAATCAGCTTTTTTCTGCAATCTCTTCTAGGGATGCCCTATTGAACTCCTTAGGAATCCTGACTTCAAACAGCCAGCTAAACATGTAGCAGTAGAATTAAATACAGTTGCAAAGAAGTGCATTTTAGATTACTGCAAATTCCATAAGTGCCTTCCATGCCTAGTGAAATGGCCTCTGGGAGGTTGGAATTTCATTACCTTTACAGAGTTTTCAGAAGGCAAAGACTTCTCTTTCTGGTGGAAAGTGCTCTCAGCAATGACATCTTGTTTGTTCTGGTTGAATTCTGATATTAGGTGTTTGTTTACAGGTTCTCTTGTAGACAAGAAAGGGAAAATCCTCATACCAGGTGTTAATGAAGCAGTGGCACCTGTTACTGATGAGGAGCTGGCACTGTATGAGAAGATCGATTTTGACCTGCAAGAATATGCAAAAGATGTAGGAGCAACAAAACTATTGCATGATACAAAGGTATGCTATACTCCTCTCTCTACCCTGCTTAGCTGTGTTAAAGCTATCTATATTAGTAGAAGACAGAAAGAAGCTTCTGTGCATACTTGTGTAGTTACCAAGTAATTTAGTAGGCATTCATTTGACATCTTTAAAACGTGGAGAAGGCCTTGAAGCTAATTTCACCTACTGTACCATTGACTTTATACTTAACACTAGCAGTTCCTCTGCAAAGCATTAGATGCTTAATCTAGGTTATCCTATGTTTAAGGCAAGCAGTCTAGGCAACTTCAGATTTGGTCCTAAGTCTATAAGTAGCATTTTAAACTTGTACAGAACTTTCTCTAGTGCTGTTCTCTTAATGCTAGATAAGAACTGCTAGGACTTTTCCAGAGGTCAGATACCACATCTACACAAAGCATCAGATCTCCTATATCTGTGGGAAGTTCAGTGGGTTATCAGAAATAAAGTAGTTACTCAGAGGTCACTTCTCCTAAGGTGTGAAAACAGTTTGAGATCTAGCTGTGATGAACTTAATGTTGGCATACTGAACATCTTCCTAGACCTGACAAGCAAGGACTGTTTTGTAGCCATGCACTAGGCAGCAGTCCAGATCTTTGAACAGGCTCAAGTTGAATAAACTCATGTCTGAACTTCTCAGATCTTAATCCTGGGAGCTCTCCAAATAAATGCTTTTTAACAGCAATGAGTCTTACAAGGTAGAGGTACTACTAATTTTAAAGCATTACACCCTAGATATAAATACATGTATCATAAAAAGCAGAAACAAGTGTTGTAAAAGACAAGTCTACATGTGTAGGTCTGTCTTCTGTCCTAGTACTGTCAGGAGAAGGTGTCAGACTCAACTAAAATAGGCATAAGTAACAATTTTATGTCATCAACCTTGTCTTTACATGCTCAGGTTTATATCAACTGAGGGCACGCAGGCTTCCTTGTTTGGCCTTGTCCTGTAAAGTAATAGATGAAATATACTTTGTTTACAAGAAGGAGCTGGCAGGATGCTCTTAGTATGATACTGAACTAAAGCTGTTCACTCAGCTTCCAGTCTAGAAATAGACTGAAATTCTAGCTTAACTCACCAAGGGAGTTCTAACTAAGCTGCATGTATGCAAGAAGGATCTTAGGACTAAAGAGATATGGGAAAGAAGGCTGTAATCTCCAGGTGAGAAACAATGTGCTTGAAAGCTTTGAACAGGGACAGTTAAACTCTTTGAGAGAAGATTGGTTGTACCTGGAGCAAAACAAACTTAACACTAAAGCCCACAACATTTCTAAGCCTCCTGAACCTGTGTGGTGAAGTTCAGGTTTGAGGTACTGTAGCTGTCTATGCAGGGCACAAATATGTTGAATTCACAGTATCCAGCGTAGCAAACAGCTGCGTCCAAGGCAGCAAGGAGGAAATGTAGAAGTGTATCTGAAATGCCCTAGTAATGGTAAGCAATAGGACTCACTTTAATGAACCCAACGTTCAGCCAGTTTAATGTGACTGATATAAATGGCAGGAGCACACTGTGTGCCTGGGTCTGCACAGCGGTGAGGCTTTTAGAAAACTTGGGAGCTTCATAAGTATGTGACTCAGTGATGGAGGCACCTGCCTGACTTGAGGCAATGGGGACTACAGCTTCCAATACGCTCCCTACAAACTGTGCTTGAGTATCTTACAAGTGGTATTTGTGTCCTTGTCAGAAGCAGACTTGTGTCCTGTAAGTTCCCTAGGACTAGGAGAAACCCAAACTAGAGCTACTGAATCTCTTAAGGTGCTGAAAACCCAGCTTTTCTATCAAAACGTGTGCTTAATGGGAGTAAAGCTTCTGTTTATAACTGAATGGTCTTGAATGAGCTGCGTTTGTCCATGGGAGAAAGCACTGTTTCTTGCAAACTCTTTATTAAATTGAATAAATTATTACTTTGGGGGAACTCTGTCAAACTTTATGTAATCTTGCATCTTTCCCTTTGCTTCTCCAGAGAGATATCCTTATGCATAGGTGGAGATATCCTTCCCTGTCTCTCCATGGAATTGAAGGAGCCTTCTCAGCCTCTGGAGCCAAGACTGTGATTCCTAGGAAAGTGATTGGCAAGTTCTCAATCAGGCTTGTGCCAAACATGATTCCTGAAGAAGTCACAAAGCATGTATGTTGAGATGGATTGGTAGTCTTAAACCAACCAGTGTCTCTAAGCTTCTCCTTTTCTCTGTGCCTGGGGGAAGAGTATATCTGGTTTCTAAAGCAGTTCTGTTTATTTACTTTGCTACCATCTTCCCTGTTCTGCACCTCAACTCAGATAACTTAGGGAATTGCTGTATGGTTCCACACTGGACTGTTGTGTCCTGGTTATTCAATTTCTCTTAATTAACTCTAAATGCTAATTTAGTTGTAGGGCACTTGGATTACTAGAAGTGCATATTCAAAAGCATAAGTGTTTGATATATTGGCTAACAGTTCTACAGTATACTGTTAACTTGCTTAGAGGAGATATTCTGACTTTGGAGCAGAGTTACATAGAAATAATATGAAATAATAGAATCATAGAATCATAGGGTTGGAAGGGACCTCTGGAGATCATCTAGTCCAACCCCCCTGCCAGAGCAGGGTCACCTAGAGCAGGTTACACAGGAACATGTCCAGGCGGGTTTTGAATGTCTCCAGAGTTGGAGACTCCACCACCTCTCTGGGCAGCCTGTTCCAGTGCTCTGTCACCCTCAGGGTAAAGAAGTTCCTCCTCATGTTTAGGTGGAACTTCCTATGTTCAAGTTTGTGCCCATTGCCTCTTGTCCTGTCCCCGGGCACCACTGAAAAGAGCCTGGCCCCATCCTCCTGACACCCACCCTTTAAGTATTTATAAGCGTTGATAAGGTCACCCCTCAGCCGTCTTTTTTCCAGACTGAAGAGACCCAAATCCCTCAGCCTTTCTTCGTGAGAGAGGTGTTCCAGTCCCCCAGTCATCTTTGTAGCCCTCTGCTGCACCCTTTCCAGCAGTTCCCTGTCCTTCTCAAAACTGGGAGCCCAGAACTGGACACAGTACTCCAGGTGCGGCCTCACCAAGGCAGAGTAGAGGGGGAGGATGACCTCCCTCGACCTGCTGGCCACACTCTTCTTGATGCATCCCAGGATGCCATTGGCCTTCTTGGCCACAAGGGCACATTGCTGACTCATGGTCATCCTGTTGTCCACCAGGACTCCCAGGTCTCTTTCCACAGAGCTGCTCTCCAGCAGGTCAGCACCCAACCTGTACTGGTGCATGGGGTTGTTCCTTCCCAGGTGCAGCACCCTACACTTGCCCTTGTTGAACTTCATAAGGTTTCTCTCTGCCCAGATCTCCAACCTGTCCAGGTCTCTCTGTATGGCGGCACAGCCTTCCGGTGTGTCAGCCACCCCCCCCAGCTTGGTGTCATCAGCAAACTTGCTGAGGGCGCACTCTATCCCCTCATCCAGGTCATTGATGAATATGTTGAAGAGGACTGGACCCAGTACTGACCCCTGGGGAACACCACTCGTCACTGGTCTCCAACTAGACTCTGTGCCCCTAATCACAACCCTCTGAGCTCTATCTTTCAACCAGTTTTCTATCCACCCCACTGTCCATTCATCTAACCCACACTTCCTAAGCTTCCCTATGAGGATGCTGTGGGAGACCGTGTCAAACGCCTTGCTTAAGTCAAGGTAGACCACATCTACCGCCCTCCCCTCATCTATCCATCTAGTCATGCCATCGTAGAAGGCTATCAGATTAGTCAGACATGATTTCCCCTTGGTGAATCCATGCTGAGTACTTCTGATAGCTTTCCTTTCCTCCACGTGCCTTGAGATGACATAGTAATAGGAAAAGTTGCTGCACAGTAGTAGTGACCTGCAAATCCTTAAGATGCTTTTAGTACACTGTCTTTATCAGTGTTCATACAATTGCTAACAGTAGATAAGACTGTTTAATCTTTCTTATAGGTTGAAGACTATGTGAGCAAAAAGTTTGCAGAGCTGCAGAGCCCCAACAAATTCAGAGTATACTTAGGCCATGGTGGAAAACCCTGGGTGTCAGACTTCAACCATCCCCACTACCTGGCTGGTAGGAGGGCTATGAAGACAGGTCAGTGAGTTTTCCACTTGGCTTTGGGAGGACTAAAGAGCTCTTGTTCCAGCACCTCAAGAAATAATGAGGAGGTCAAGTGTGCAGAGTATTTAATGTTCTGCACTGATGTAATAAATTTGCCTAAGTAATGAAGCGTGTCAAGTGCAGTCCTTAAACTTGAGTCTGAGGTACAGGAGGGAAAATGTTGATGTCAAGCTCAATTCCTGTTATATTGGAACAAGTTCATTGGTATGGTGTTGCTTTTGCACAAGGATGAGACTGTCGGTTCAAATAACTTGCTTAGCCAAAGCCCTCAAGGCTTAGTCATCCTAGCATACTTAATCAGTTATGCTAGGGCAACTAGATTGCACAGGGCAACTATGGCAAATTGAACTTCTGTGTTGGAGTACAAACAGGCTTTCAGAAGAAGTGTTATTTGTGTAACTGAACTCTGAAAGTGATGGTACTCCGGTACTCTGTCTGGGGGGCAAATGCCACAATTCTACAACCTCTGCAGTCAGCCTGATTAAAACAGAGCAAGGCTTGGTCAGCACAGGGTACGGAAGTGGTTGGTACTTGATTGCTTGAGCAGCAGTAGGGATCTGTGTTGGAAAGAAAACAAATGCAGTCCCAAACTGACCAGAGTATCACTTTGTTCTAGTTTTTGGAGTTGAACCAGACCTGACGAGGGAGGGAGGAAGCATTCCTGTTACCCTTACTTTTCAAGAAGCAACAGGCAAGAATGTCATGCTGCTTCCTGTTGGAGCTGCAGATGATGGCGCCCACTCTCAAAATGAGAAGCTAAATAGGTAAGAATATTTATCCCTGTGCCAGGCTGAGCTATACTGTGGGTCTTGGCATGTATTATGAAAAGAACCAAGAAGAATTCAGGTCTCTTTTCTCTAGAAGGCAAAGTGCCACTTCTCCCTAGCAGAGAATTGACTGGTTGGGTAACTAGTCTGTAGCTGGATCTTGATCTCATTACTGCTGCTGGTTTTGTACACTTGAAACCAGAAGCAGTTTTTATACTTCTTATAGCCAAGCTTGGCTACCCCCTACCCTAAGGGCAGCATTTCTCTCTTGCTCAGGGGGACGCAGGGAGCTTCGGAGTGGTGGCTGTTGCCTGCAGCAGTAATGCCTGTAGTGTCTGTTCTGTGCATAGGAGTGATACTGCAGAAAGCCCGGCTGCTAGGAATAACAGCTCAAACTAAGACCATGCTAACGGAAGCTATCTTCTTTCCAGGTACAACTACATCCAGGGAGTGAAGATGCTTGGTGCATACCTCTATGAAGTCTCCCAGCTGAAGGACTAATTTAGACACCTTACCTTCTGGCTTACATATCAGAAGTCTAATTTTCTTATAAAATGTCACCAATTACCAAGTCTTACGTGGCTCCCCTTTTCCACCAACACTCCACCCCTTTGGTGGGGAAGAGGGAAGCATGCGGTTCCACTTGACAAAGAACACTGTATACCAAAAATACTTTAAATGCTTACTTCAAATGACACAGACTATTCTTTATCTGGCCAGCAGTCCTCAACTGCATCTTTGTCCCTTCTGTATCACTTCAGAGTTGTGGTTTGCTGTATTCATCCACTTTTCCTGTAAAGCAGGAAGAACAGGTTTGTTCTCAACTGTTTAAGCAGCCACATCAGTTGCAGAACTGCTGAACGAGGTTTAAGGTTCTTATTCCTGGATATGTCCTGGAAGTAGTCAAAGTGACAGATTATGGGGCTATACTGGAATGTGTTCAAGCTGTAGCGAGGCATCTCTTGCTGAGTGATTTGGAAGAGCATTTTGTCTCTTACAGTTTATACCTGCCTGCATTTAAGTTATAACAAAATTCACCGTGATAATGACTACTGGCCATCTTTTTGTAAAGCTGCCTTCGTACTCCCTAAAAAGAACAATAAATAATGATGCTCTAGAGTTTGGCTCTTGGTTTCTAAGGATTAAATAATAATGTGGGAGGGAAAGTAACTTCAGGGGACTTGGAAGGAACACCTCTATGGCTATAGAGGCAGGTGAGCAACATGGCTACGCAGGCTGTACTTCCTGGGCATTCAAATTTTTATTCCTTAGGCTCTGGCTCCATGTTGGCATGTTGACTTGAAAGCAGATATTGCTAAATCCTGCTCTCCTGAGAGAGAACAAGCTCAGAAAATGTTCCATTTTGGTTCTGTAAGCCAGGTCATCACAACAGTAGCACAACTGATGGTACTGCAAGGGAGCAGGTGGAATTTGTAGGCATAAGTGAGAAGAGCATCACTCATTGCAATTAGTGACTGACATCCGACTTCCAGCTGTCTTTTGGAAATTCAACACTTCTGGTATTATGTCAAAAAAACCAAACCCTCTTAAATGTGTGCTGATCTGAACTGGGTTTGGCTCACTGTTTCTGAATTGCCTGACCAGTGCTAGCAGGCTAAGCTGGGTAAGTATTTCAGGTGATGGTGCTTTGCTCTGAGCACTGCCTGAGAGCATGGTGAGGTACTGTGGTCCTGTATCCTGACAAGCAGTTGAACAGCATGTGAGGTTTCCTCTGTTGGGTGACAGAAGGCAGGAACATCTTGTCTCTCTGCCTTTCACTGTGCTTGATCTGGAGTCTTAATAGCAGATGGCTCTTGGGGCAGGGAGGAACCTTCTGTTCTTGCTGTGAAGCTTCTAAAGCTTCTGTGCCTTGTTTGGTTGGCTCTGTTTGGTTTGTTGTGGGAGTTGATGGCTGGAGATAATCTGGTACCATTAAACTTTACACTTGCAGCTGAGACCCATGTCATGTTCCTCTGTCAGTACTTGCTGCCCCAAGCATCTCTACAAACAGTGGGTAGCAGGCTGCTAGGCTGTCACCTCTTGGTCACAGTGGAACTACTCTGACACAACATGCAGTCTGTACTGTTGGGAGATACTAGTTGTTTAGCTTAAGTTTTAATTAGAATAAATTACTTAGGGTTATAATATGGTGTGATTTATGCTGTTTGCTTAGCTTTACTTAGCATGAGTAGCTAGATTTTTGCTGAAGCCTTTAGGCTGCAATAGAGTTAATCTTTGTAGTAATTTTCCTGGCAGCTGGTACAGTTCTCTGTTTAATCTTTTAGTATGAGGAAAATGTCAGTAATGCTGATGTTTTGGTCATGTTTTCCGTAAGTCTGGGACTTTTCAGTTCCCCATGTTCTGCCAGTGAATGCAGGTGCACAAGAATTGTAAACCAGAAGATAAGGAGGCTACAACTGTCATCAGAGACTGCGAACCAGCAAGATAAGAGCAGTCAACGGTCTGCATGGACACAGAAGAGGAATTCAATAAGGTGTTAGAAGACCCCAGACCAAAAATCACTGCTGGAGTAAAAGACACATGAGCAGTGTGTGAGGGGTGGGTGTATAGATTGCAAGAGTATAGTTGCCCAGGGATTTCTTTGTTCGAGGTCTCTCCCTTTCGGAGGCACTCAGCCTGGGCTGACCTTGTTGCTGTACCTTTCTTTCAGTTAAATTACTTATTTTTATAAAATCTGATGCCTGAGACTCTACTGTGGGAAACCTTGAGCCTCCTTGAAGGAGGAGGGAGTGCACCTGAGAGTAAATGTGTGTGAGGAGTGGGAAGGGGCACTTACGGGCTCCCTGGGGTCACCTGCTGTGGAGGGATGCTGGTCTGGGATGGTGTGTGTGCAACTCCTTGAATGGTGTGTAAACACTCGGGTAGCAGCTTCTCCTTTAACAGTACAAAGGGCAAGACTGGCATGCCTGAATACTTGAGGGTAATCTGTATGCTGAGATCAACTAGTTATTCAGGATAACTAGTCCTAGCAGTTGACATGTTTAAAGCAGCTTCCTCAGTTACTGAATTGACGCCTCAGGCTTCTCTAAATGGGGTAACTTACACAAAAAGACAATTCCCTGGCTGTTGGTGAATTCATATTGGTTATTTTCTACTTACCAATTTGAAAAGCATCAAAACTTAAAAAAAACCCTGGTTCCTGGACTCAGGTAATAGTAGTTTCTAACAATGTAAAGAAAGCTTATTTGGGCAGTGGGGAAAGTGATGTCATGAACTATGTTCAGAAAGTGAGCATGTTTGTAGTTGTCCTATTTAATTTGTAACTAATTTCTTGGGAAACACTTAATTGTCCAAGTTCTGCACTGAGAGACTGCGTCAGATCCTTCACTTCTTTAGTAGGCAGAGTTGTGAAGGATGCCCAAAACAGAAGCAAGTGTGTCAAGGGGTTTGTAGAAGAGGCTGGGAAGCAGGTCCTATTGGACAGACAGCAGAAATATTTCGGCAGGGGGTGCGTGCCAGAACCCTGTGAAAAGGAGACTAAAATGAAACTTTGGCCTAAGCAAAATGCTGGGGCCTGTTTAAGCACACAGGAGTAAGTTGCTAAAGTAATGGGTCCTTTATGAGACTTAATGGGATGTCAGATTTGTTTAGATGTATAATTTTAAAGTTGGAAATCATCAGTATGTTACCTTGCTACAGTAGAGCTTGCTCTAGCTGTAACCTTTCTTTGTCCCTGCCTAAGGTGACCACAAAAGCAATAGTACTTAGCCTGGATGAACAGTGCAAAAGGACCGGTGGTGACAGCTTATTTCTGTAGCCTGCCTGCTTCAGACCTAACTCCATGAAGACTTCTAGAAAACTACTGTCTGGTGCAGGGATCTGGCTTTGCTGCATCTTTGAATGCTTGTGCATTGTACCAACAGTTTGGTCAGCCCTATTTGTTTGAGTAACAGCGCTATCACACAATACAGACGTGTCTCACAGATGTAAAGTGCGAGCTAAACATGAAAACCAAAATGCAATGAGTGAAGCGGAGAACCTCACAGCACCATCTGCTGGGTGTTCAAAGCTGCTTGGCATTTTCCACACAGAACTTCTTACCTGTTACAGTTTGCTGAAAGGCTTGGCTGGCTCCAGTTAACATGGAACCTGGAAGCTTGTATAATTAATATCCCTCAATTGATGCTCATTAAAAGACTCCTAAGTGAACTGACTTAGCTGCCAGACCAACCTCTGGTTAGGCCAGGAGGAGGGCAAGACTGCAGATGTTTCAGAGGGCTTTGCTTAGCCTGGGTAGCTGCTGTGTATTTTTATGGTGCTAAGTAGCTCCTATGCAATGGTAAGCACCGGAAAAACATTCCGGCTGGTTTTGCAGTTTCTTCCTCATGGTCTTTGCCTACAGTCACCTTAGTTTCTCTGGGGTGAAGTTGTGCATGGAACAGCTTTACAAATGTGAACAGCTACAGTCTCCCCATCTTCCTGAGTAGAGGTGTGCCAGCTCTATTTACAAGCAGCCATAAGGAAGGCTATCCAAAGGAATGCGGTTCCGAACCTCTCTAATCTGAGAAGTGTCTGAATCTTGGCTGGGCCTATCAGAGGTACCAACACATGCCTGCTTGCCTTAAACTTACTTAGTGATGAGGACAAGCTGAGAGAGTTGGGGTTGTTCAGCCTGGGGAAGAGAAGGCTCCAGGGAGACCTTATAGCAGCCTTCCAGTACTTCAAGGGGGCCTACAGGAAAGATGAGGAGGGAGTCTTTATCAGGGAGTGTAATGATAGGACGAGGGGTAACAGTTTTAAACTGAAAGAGGGTAGATTTAGATTAGATATTAGGAAGAAACTCCTTGCTGTGAGGGTGGTGAGGCACTGGAACAGGTTGCCCAGGAAAGCTGTGGATGCCCCACCCCTGGAAGTGTTCAAGGCCAGGCTGGATGGGGCTTTGAGCAGCCTGGTCTAGTGGGAGGTGTCCCTGCCCAGGGCAGGGGGGTTGGGACTGGGTGATCTTTAAGGTCCCTTCCAACCCAAGCCATTCTATGATTCTGTTGCTTCAAGGTGCTCTTTTCTGTCACTTGTCCACCACTTGCCTCTTAGGAGTAAACCAGGTAGGAGCCCAGCTTACTGCCAGGTGAACCAAATGGCATCTGGTTGTAAATTGGTGAGACTTCTTTTTTTGCAAGCTTCTGTTTAGCTAAGTTATCTCAAAAGTATGCTAAAGCCCTTCCAATACTAAAGTAAAAGTAGTTGGATCAGCTTTATACCTTCCCTGTACCCCCCAACCCCAAGACAATTTTGCTTTTCTTCTCCAGACTCCCTTCCAGTCAAACTCGATGGAACTGCACAACTCAGCTTTATTTGAAAGCTGGAGTTTTATTGAAGATGGTGAGAAGGTTTGTATACCCTGACTTAGCTATCTTTTCCCTTGCTTAAGTAACTTAAGTCAGCACCAGCAGTTTCCTGGAAACTAATTCTGGGGACCTGGCAGGACTACCTGCAGAAGGAAAGGTGACTTCATAAATAGGCATCTGGGAAAAAAAAAAGGAATATCTATATGCCACAAAAGCAAAACATGTTTTTCTGTCCTGTTTCCTATTGTGGAATAATAGCTTGATTCCTGACTGGAAACTGGGAAATACCTCAGTCGGTGGCTTGCTGCTGTTACCAAGTCTAGATGGCTTGTGCTTCCAGTTCTCCCACCCCAAGAACAGAGGGAGATCTACAACATGCATTTTACAATCACTTGTCCACAGGGTGAAACTACTGCAAAATTGAGAATGCAGAATTCTGGCTCATAATACCTCGTTCTTCACTAGATTTCTTGTGTTTTAGCAAAATCCAGGACAGTGCATCTTGATATGGAATGTGCACTTAGAAGAGCAGCTGGAGTTATTACAAGCTATTATCCCTAAATGAATAAGCCCTAACTGCCTTTTAAAAATGTCACTTTTCTTTATTTTTGCTGCACTGGGAAACAATAGCATGCACATTAAAAACACGCTCCTGATTTTTCAGCAATGTGGCAATCCATTTTAGGCTTATTGAGCACAATGTTTCCTAATTTGAAACTGCTTTTTAACTTGCAAAATGGACTTTGGTTTTAGCATAATGAGTTTTGGATGTACTAACTAAAGCAAAACTTACTTTTCCACAAGGTTGCGTGATAGACTGTCTTGACTTCAAGAACTTCAGCTTTGTGATCTTGACCTTGAAGCAATGTGAAGAGTGGAGATAAGGTAGAGCTAAGCTAGACAGAGTATGGGAGTTTATTCATTCTGTTAAAGTACTAGCTTAAAAACATTACCGTTTTTTTTCAGTGTCAACCGAACTCATTCAATTAAAATAGAATAGATTCATGTGTTAAATACGCTTTTACAGTGAGGAGTCAATCTGAATAAATCACCTTCCTGATAATTAATAAAGTTATGCAGGGGATTTAAATCACTCTTTAGAGAATCTTCTTAGGCTACGGAGGAAAGCTTAATAGCGGATGATTTTGATTCTAGTCCCTTGCTAGCTTCATCATACCATTCTGCATCATGATGTTAGGTTATGACAAACCCTGAATGCTAAAACACGTTTTTCCAGTCCTTTTAAATATTCATCTTTCTATTAATTTTGCATATCCTAAGTGATTCTGAGGTTTCTTGAGGACTGCTTAAAAGGCATGTCAGTGAAACGTGCCAGCTGATGCCGACACATCGGTATGCAGCGTCCGCCTTCTGTCTGGGCAGGCTTAAGTTCTTCATCATGGAGACAGCCCACGGACCTCCTGCATTTCTGCCCTTTAGACTGAAAAATGAGGTAACAAATACAGCTGAGCAGCTTCTTTTGTCATGGTTATTGTGCTGTGCTTTGGAAAAGCAGCAGCCCTGTATGCAGTGTGTTTTGACTGTGAGACCCTTGGCATCCTCAGACCCTGTGTAGTCTCTTCACAAACAGGAAAAGATAACTCCACCAAGAAGAAAACTAACATAGTTACTCTTAAAGTCACAAACTATAGCAATAAATTGGACCCACAGCACAAAGTGTCAACTACTATTTGAAAATGAAGTATGTTCAGTTATTAGACACCCAAGAAAGTCTTTGTATAGAGACATTTCTTCTCTGTTAGCTGTTGCCTGTGAATACATGTGCCTACAGCAATTAAGGAAGGATCCTTTGAAGGCTGCTATTACTGTCTCTCTATATAAACAAAAACATATATAAGAATGCTAAATGACTTGATGTAAAGGTGTCTTTGGAGGACTGTTTTCCAGCTCTTTCAGACAGAGTAAGTAAATGGCGTTGCGAAGCTGAGCTGTTAATACAGGCAAAATTATAGCCAATTCCTGAATTTCTAGATAGCTGCTAAGATATATGGTGAAATTAGATGTCATGTTTCTGAACTACTTAATGGATGTAATGTCCATATAGTGAATAGTGGAGTCAACGTTAGAGACTTGAGAATAAATGCTGTCTTTTCTTGGACTGTTTTAAATGCTAGTAGGGAGAATTCTGAGATGCTGCTGCTTAACTTCAAGAGAACCTATTAAACTCTTCCTTAGACTTGCGGCAGCTTGGAAAGCAACAATAAAACTGAACTAGCTGAAGTGTTACAGTAGTAGTACAGCTGCAGAGAACTTTTTCAAGCTAGAACACTGAATAGTATTTGTTCATGAAAATGCCTTTGATAGGATGTTGGTTTAGACTGTCTTGCTGTATTAGTAATGGGTCAACATTTTTCTTGCATTATCAGCAGTGCACTGCTGCATCATTAGAGGCCTTTTAAGTGCAAAAATTCTATTTCTTTTGGGTTTTTAGTAGTACGTGTAGAGTACAGAGTATCTGGCCTTTGCTGCCTCCCATGTTCTCTCCTGCTGCTCTTCCTGCTCCCCTTCTCCTGCTATTTTTCCCAATCATTCACACAAGGGAGCTAATCCTGCAAAGGGGACCCACTTTCCTAAGAGTATGACCAGGCTTTCACTTTATAATGTGATATATGTATATGTTGACTAGACAAAGTCTCTTCTACTTCTCATATTAAGACTGTAGTTCATCTAATGATGCTAGCAGCCAACGATCTTCAGCTTTGCTCTGTAGTTGTCACTGCAATAGTCCTCAGTTCTTGGAAGTTGGCACAACAGTATAATAACACTAAATGGAGTGGGAGAAGGTAACTTCTTTGTTTCCAAATTCTTCTCCATTAACCTTTTTACTCTTTGAGTGAATAGCAACCTATAAAAATTCTGGCAGGAGAGCAGCTGTTTCTGCAAGTCCACTGGAACATACTTTTAAATTTGTAGAAATGCCAGAAGTTAAAGGCATCAGACAAAAGATGCTCAGAAATGCTCCTAGGCAAATCTCTTTAGGTTTTTCTATTGTGTGAGTTGAACGCTTAGCTGGAGGACTCAAGTTCAAAGCTGTAAGAATACAATATAAATTCAAAATACGGTATAGGCCACATGTCATCATTTTCAGGAATTGGTTGTCAAAGAGAATTAATAGAAAGAAAGCAAAAGATTTAATTCTGCTCAGCTTTGAATCTTGTTTGTATTCCAGAAATATCCTGTAATGCGTTGTCAGCCACATCCTAAACTTTTGCACAAGGAGGCACAGCGCTGATTATTTTAAGGCAGTTTTAATTCTGACCGGATGGATTCAGAAGTATGAATCAAGAAGGGGGAAGACTGCACCACGAGCTCAGGCACGTGTTGGTTACCAATTCTGTCGTCTGGCAACAGAATCGCAATATAGAGATCTGAATAAAGGTAAATTGAATGTGGAGAAACTGGGGAGAAAGACAAGTAGAGAGCAGGTTTCAGAAATCAAGTAAAAGGCTCTATGAGAAAGGTATATGTGAGTGTATAAATACATGTTGCTAGAGTTATGGACAGCTAGAGTCTCTTAGCTTCTAGGCTTTAGTCTGATCATATTCCTTTGCGCTGCTCTGGAAATGATGTTTAATGGAATTTGGCTGGGTATGAACTTCTGTACGTTTATAAAGCTGCATATAATTTTTGGAAGCTTTACTTGCAGTCAACTGACAGTCATAGATGGAATTTAAATACCTTGAGACCAGTTTAGAAGGTCCTTATTTTTTGAAGTTAATAAGAGTTTGGGGAAGGGAATTGAGAAATAGGGGAATAAAATGCTGTCTTTAACTGCAGATAAGGTCATGCATTGATAGGTTTAAAATAGAAATATACTAAAAAGTATCAAACATGTCTGAGTGTTTTTTCCATGGAAAACAGGAGCCCCAGACCTACTGAGTATGAAGTGAATAGAAAACTATGCTGTATCACATTGTCTGCTTTGTGAAAGTGTTCCTATAGGATATGACAGGTAATTGAGTCATCAACATAAAATATTAATATTTAGGATGATACATTCCATTTTCTTAATGCGTTGTAGTTCCACATCTATCTCTGTGCAAATATGACACAGACTTACTGGGACACAGCAGTCACCTTGAAGCTGTGCTCAGTAATGGCTGATTAGCATTATCTGTTCCAAATGTAAAACAAGTTCAGCTTCTCTGACCTCATTAGAGGGAGCTGAGAGAGTTTCAGTAATAAATGCTCCTCTAGCTCCTTCCAATAATTTGATTTATAAGGAAAAAAGTTTTAATGACACAATCCCTGCCACTAACAGACCAGCAGTCCTTAAGGACGTAGAAGAGAGATTCTGAAAATAATTAGACTTAGCGCTAAAACTAAAAAGGAGGCTGGAATAGGAAAATGTTATTATTTTCAATAGCGTACAGTCTGCAATACAACAGTCTTTTCATCCAATTTATATTCGTAGGCATCAATACAGAAGTGTGGCTAATATATCCAGAAGTGCCTGGAAACCTGTTCCTAAACTGCGATATAGGCACCTGTTTGCTTTAGAATTTGAATGACTAGAGGCTGTGTCCATCAAACATAATTAACGTTCTGGCACACTGTTTATTAGACTTTTTCCACTACTGAATGTAAGGATTTTGGGGGGATAAAATGCCAAAGTGGTCTATGAATCTGAAAGCCTGCTTTTAGTTTGGATCTAAATTGGAAGTAGAGGATATGATTTCAAACTGTGCGATGTTCAGGAGCTTGTCTGCTTTATAACAGAGCAAGACAGTAAATCTTAATTTCAGACAATTTGCATGAGAGTATAATGAAAAAATACAGATTTTAATCTGTTCTAAATATTTTACTTGTGTTGATAGAAACTAATGTGTCATTCTGAGCCCTTTAAACCTCCCACCTTATTCTACAACTTAAAACTAACGGCAAAATAGTATAAAGGCCTGTTTTTTGTAGTCTGCAATTGGGGAGAATTGGTTACTTCGGGTAAGCCAAGGTATATTGGCAAATGATGCATAAACATATAAGCTTGGTCTGTCACTCATTTTTTACCGATTTATCAATATTCAGAGACTTTTAAGATTGGCAGGAACAGTGACTTATATCTTACTATTAGCAAAAGAACACACCGCATGACAAAACCCCCACTCTGTAAACCCCTGATTTCAGTACTTAGTGGCACATGTCAAATCAACATCCACTTATCTTTCAGTTTAAAGACCAAAACCTCTCTGTATGTTTTCACAGTGCTCTGAATTGGAGAGCCTGATCCAGCTGAATCCGTTAGCGGCTTTAAAGCCCCATTACTAGTCACAGGAACGAATGAAATCTTCAGATAAGGTGCCACCATGCTGAGATAATTCAAAAGGAATCGGTCACACTACTTCAGGCTGACACATTTTTTTTTTTTGCTAGAAATGTGGTGCTGTGAAAACTGTTTATGAGAAAAAAAGGACTTTTATTTTTTCCTTTGCTTGCAGGATTCACCTAAAGCCTCAGCTGTGTGAGTAGCATAATCTTTCTAATATCTCCACAGAGAATCTCCTCACTTCCCAGCTAAGAAAGAGCAAGTCTAGGCAGATAAAAGGTGTGTTTATACATGGCTGGGAGGCTGCACACCAATGAAGGATCTGACACCTTTACATTCAGCTGAAATCATTCACAAGGTATTAAATGGACAGTTTGGACTCCTTAAGTCCATAATGTTCCAGAGTTAGATTCTTCCATATGAGTTCTTCATGTAATTACTGTTTTGGAAATACAGGTATGTGCTGTCTCTAGCACTATTTTTAATAATCACTTTTCCTTTACCCCAATAGTGAATGATCAGGTAGATGAAAGCAGACCTATTGCAAGTGGAGAAACTGAGGCTGACAAATATATTTGTACTATGCCAAATGTGATAGGAAAACTGGGTCCACTTCATTATGCCATTATCTTTAGTCCTTGAGGTTGTTTGGGTTTTCTTGTGCTAAATTGCCTGCATAAGTTATGTGTACTCCTCAGGTAGGTTTCTGTTGTGGAAATCTACTTGCCTGGCCAGTTTCCCTGTAGGTATCAACACAAAAACAAACTATCCTAATCTTTGCAGCCTTAATGAGGGAAAGCACCATGGGAAAGTGAGGGGACATCAGAACATGTTTTTTGATCCGTATGTGCTTTTCTGTAATCTAAGACATTGACCTGTGACATAAGAAATACAAATAACCTTCTAAACAAAAAGTTTGTATTCTGACAGAAGCGTAGCAAAAGTCAGGTATTGTGGGTTTTCCACATAGAAAGTGAAGAAAAATGCTACCTCTAAATTTTCAATGTTTTGTTATGGGAAGTTTATGTAAGTGCATGTTGTGGATTGAGTTAAAGGATATCCAGCTGTACCATCAACGATATCTGTCTTGGCATGTAGGAAAAAACAAAGAATACCATATGGTCATGCAAATAAATGCAAACCAAAAGTTATTGGTGTGTCAGACTGGTGTGGTTTGTGGTTACGAGTCAGATTTTGACGAGCTGGACTTGTTTGGTGGGGCTGCCCAGTAGCCTTCTGCTCCTAGGGAGGGATTTGGATGATGACCAGTTTGGGGTGAGCCTTGGAGGGGAGTCCGGAGTCCTGCGGTGGGAAGCAGTACCCGTAGTAATGCATAGGACATGGATCCTTGCTATCTGGTGGCCCTGGAAGCTGGGGGAGCAAAGTGAGGGCTGCCCTAACATTCAACTCAGGGTGGCAGGGACAGCTCAGCACCTTCTGTCAAAGGTAGGTGACCATAAAACCTTGTACTCAAGGGCCTGAGCAGGAAAACCTTCATTAAAATCAGATGAAACGCAAAGCCAGTGATAGTGTAGCTCATCTGGGGCACAAGAGTCTGGTGGCTCAAGACTGTGCCCAGGCAAGTTGTATCCAAGATGTGATTCCCTTCCCATTTCCCAGCTTGCAAGAAAGGGTGTATAGTTTATTGCAAATGGGGAGAAGACACTTTTCTGCCCGGTCAAGCCGTGTCCCCCTTAAAGATTGGCTTCCAGGCAAGAGGAGACGAACACAGGATGGAGCCGTTCCTCATAGAACTGTTTGTGCGTTTGATCTTTCATAGCTGATGGCTTAAATGCTTTCTTAAATATTATCATCATCACAGGATTTCCTCTCTTTCTCTTTTTTAGTTCACCCTAAAACTTAATTCCCTCTGAAATGCAGTGAGCGAGGGGATACATACAAACTTTATGCATCTTCATGAATTATCTCAAATATTTCAATCAAAATTTCATAATTTACAGAAGGGTTTAGGCACTTGGAGTGTGGGATTAATGACTTATATCCAAAACAGCGATTTTTCAGATCTGTCATTTGCTTAGAAGTTGAGATATAAAAATATTAGCTCTAAACATTTGGGTTCCTATAGTACAAAAAATGCAAAGCTGCCATTGCCTTTTAAGCTGTGTCAAGGCACATGCTATGCTTTTGTTGAAGGGTCTTTGACATATGAGAAAATTCTCTGCTTGGAAAGACTGTAATGAAGAGAGCAAAAATACTTGTCTGTAGGGAAAGTATTTTAAGTCTAAACCTTCCTGGAATGAGTAGGGAACTCTTTTCCACGGAAGTTATAATTAAGTTTATAGCACCTTAGCCAAAGAGCCTGATCCACTAGTCACGGATCCCCTTCAGTTGGTAGGAGGCTCAGAGCCCATGTGCAGATGTTTAATAAGATGTCCAGATATGAATTAGTTTTCTAACCAAAGGTGCCAGTCTTGTAATTACCCGCCTCTCTGTTTTTGTTGAGATGTTACTGCGTCTTTCACAAAACGGCCCATTGATGGTGTGACTTGGTGCAGAGCCTCCGCTTAATGAGCATCTGCTCTGGGCTCTCGAAGCTCGTGCTTCACCCTTGATACAGTCAGTGGCACTTTGAGAGAAGAGACGGGCTATGAAATATCTCACACTCCTCCTTAAGGAGGTCACAGTCACAAAGACCTTGCACTGGTAATGTCCGTTGCCATGAGATGCAACAGTATTGTGTGTGTATATATATAGTTTATACATGTATATATATTCATATATGTATAAACAGTGGGTTCTTTCATTTTTAAGCTATTTAAGAGCGATTTATAGTTGTCAAGAGAAGAACCTCTCTGCTTGCTTTGGCCTTCTCCCAAATACACTTTAACGACAGGAGGGCTGCAATGGAAAAATACTCATAAGCCGTTCTTCAGGGGCTACTGCTCCTAGGACACCCAGCCAAGATGCAGAAGTCAGCAAAGTGTCAAACTGAGCTAACTTTGTGTACTCCAGACGTGTGCCTTGAGGGACACCGTGCACACCACCACCTCGGTGACTCGTGCCCTGCCTCTGCCAATTCCTGGACCTCACAGAAAGCTGGGAGGAGGCAGCGTGAAGAGCTGCATAAACAAAGCGCTGCATGGTGAGTATCAACTTCACGCCATGAACTGAACTCATAAAGCCAGCCTCCGGTGTCTGTTTGGGAATGCCTGTGAGTTATTGGCTGGATAAAAAAAAAATCTCACCTGTGTGAAGAGCATTAGTCACCCCTAAGAGAACGCTGCTGCTGTTTGGCTGAGCAAAGCTGCCTGAAGGATAACAAGATGGGAATAACCTCTTGCCGTCGCTTCAGTATGATTAATAACTGAAAATACTGTTGCTTAATCGTTAAGCAAAATGAACTTACAGTCTTGCTCTTGGAAAAATAGGACAGTCTCCTATCAGTGTTCAGCGCAGTGTACTAGAAAAGGCACTGGACAAGAAAAACTTGTTCGTTCCTCTCCAGGGTATATTGCTTAAAGGCTGCTTGCTTGGAGGTCTGTGTGCAAAGAGCTGCTGAATTAGCCACAGAGCGGTGAAAAGGCTTCGTGTTACTGCTCTTCCTTTACAGAGCATCTCGAATCTTTGCGGCCCTGCTCCTGCAAGGTGCTGAGCACCATTGCTCCATACAGAGGACAATCTGTGGCCATCAAACCTTGTGAAGGACTGTGCAACCTCTTGCCTGGGTAAGCCTTTTCTAAATTAATCACCTTCCACTGACATACCCAGATGCGATTATCGACATTCAGGTAACAACTACTAATTCATTGCCTTGGGGGTCTTTACCTCTCTACCAGTGCAATCTTGCTCCACTGTCTGACAAGTTCTTGCAGCAGCCAATACTGTGTAACTTGTGGTCCCAGTTTTTCGCATCAGTTATGACTATCTCGAAAGAGGATGGCTGGGACATACTCTTCGAGCTGCAGTGTGAAGTGGGAAGGAGTGAGGACGTGGAAGGGCTGGCTGCTGCTGCACAGGGAGAAGAAGTAGAAATCCTTGTTGGGGAGAGAGATTTTTGGGAATTGTGTGAAGGGGCCTCTCCATCCCACACTTATAGTTCTAGGAGACAACGATAACTGAAGTTATATGAAGGCAGTATACTGAGAAATGACAGTAAGATGCAATAGTAACCAGGTACCACTGGTTATGACACTGCAATACCATTCCCATTTTCCTGCAATACACCTTGAAGAAATGAAAAATAGCTGGCTTGAGCTAGAGGTAGTTGCTTATAAAGTGACAGGTAGCATTGAAAACCATCATATAATTTCTCTGTCAATGAACAGTATATTTCAGCTCCTAACAGTATATTTCTTATGTATTTGGTCACCCAAACTTAATATCTTAATTACTTAAAATACCTTTTCAATTAAGGTAACAATTAAGGCATGCTAATTCTGCTAAAATGCCAATGAAATTAAGTTACTCACGTTTGTACCATCACTTTGTAACCAGCTGAGGCTGCTGCCATGATGTAGTAACAGGAATACAAAGCAGGAGACCATCTATGCCCCAGATAGTTTACGTTTTCAAATGACAAGAGAAACAAAGACATTGACGCTTTCTTGTTCTTTATCCTATTGTTTTAGTTCTGCTCCTATTTTCCTGTAATTAATCTGTTTCCTCCTGCTTAAACACTTATTGTATTCCAAAGAGCAGTTGTCTATGCCAGCACTCGCACAAACTATTCAAATTGTTTAATTTCTCATAGTTAATAAGCTACCATCAAAGAGTGTTTTTATTAAGGAAATAAAGCTGCCTGCATTTAAAAACACTTCTAAACAATGTTGGTAATGTTTATGATACTCCATAAATGGAATAATGACCATAAAAAAATAAATCTCTTACACTGTGGACTCTAAACCTTGTTCCAAGTTATAGGTTATAAAACTAAGGAGCAATTAGCAATGAAATAATAAGCTACAAAGTAATCATTGCTCCTTTTCCCCCACAGTAGTATAGTTTCTCAGTAGTATAAAGTGATAAACAAGCAAATAGTTGAATGACTAAATTTAGTAGACCTATTTCTAATCTCACTTGTACTATCATAATTCAGGAATAATTCCAGTGTGAAACCTCTAAAGTCAGGATAAAGAAAGGTAGGATGCATGTAAAAATAGAATTATTTTAAATAAATGCAAATAAACATTTAATTCCCCTTCTAACTTTTACATTTCATTTGCAAATGAGTTTTTATATATTAAATCGAATGAAGAACAAGTACTTAAAAGAAAAGGTCTTCGTAAGACTCTGAGACAGGACCTTGACTTCCCTTTGAAGACTGATGCCCATTACTGAATCTGATCGCATGAATAGCGATTCTTTCAAAATGGACAGAGGACCATAAGGGTAGAAACTTGTACGCAAACACAAGTACCTGAAACTTGTTACAAGTTCAGAGGCCTTTTGATATGGAAGAACTGGCAGCAAGAAGATGGTAAGGCTATCCACTTCTAAGCGAGGCCAACACACTTAGATGTGGATGTCAAATGCCATCCCAGAAAGTCAGAACACAGTAAATAGTCTTCCTTTTGGTGCTCACTGCATTTTAAGGTCATGAGGAACCAGGTTTGTAGCTCAGCCTTACATACCAGTGCATATGCTTACATTTGGTACTTAGCTGTACCTCCCACAGTTCTTTCCTGTTAACCTTCTTGCTATGAAAAGAGCAAAAGGCAGAGCGGCTGTCTCTCCAAGATGGCTCTTTTTATACCAGTGACTGCAAACCAACGAGCAGTCAAGCTCAGAAAATTTTCTTAGATAAATAGTGGATCACTCCTCCTTAGTGGGCACACTGAAATACTACTTCCTGGGAGAAATTCTTCTCCTTAACAGAAATGTATCTTTTCTTTTCTTTTCCAGTTTTCAAACCAAAGCAACAAACAAAAGCCACGTCTGTCCTCAAAGTCCTCCAAAACACGACTGTAAAGCAGTAATGCTTATCAGCCATTGTCAAGTGTTTTCTAATGCTGGGGTTCCTGCTGGGGTCTGGGACTCCCAGGGAGAAAAGGAGGAGGAAAAGGAGATGGCAAAATTTCTCATGGCTTGATGTGGTAGTGATTTGGCCATCCTGCTTGGATTATTATATGATAGAGAAGCAGACTTAAGCATCTAAACCAAAAGTTAATCTTTAACTTAAAGGTAACCCTTCATAACTGCAGAACGTATCAGTGAACTGAGATAAAATGTCTCTGTTCTGCAGGTGGAAGAGGAGATCTCTCCAGTTCAAACTCTCATCACCTACAGCTACAAAGGCAGCTGCAAAACAAGAGCACAAAGAGGTAAGGATTTCCTTTTCTAGTACCATCTGTAACATAGCAAAGCAGAGCTGGCAGAAAGGGTCTCATTTTTTTTCCTCTAAGGCTTGAGCAAGAAGGGCAGGGCCAGCCATTGTTATTCGCCGAAACGGCCTTAAGGCAGCTCGTATTGCAACATTTCTTAAGAGCTGACTGCTGGAAACGGCAGCCGGCATTGCAGTGTCACCTGCCCACGAGTGCCAGATTGCCGCAGTGATTGCAGCAATGAGTTCTCATTGCTGTTACACGGTTGGTTGGATTTAATGCCATTTCTTTAACCATCTTCAAACACGGTCAGGCTTTGTGAGCAGGCGTTCATCCCCTCGCACGTGTCTGGATCTCCGCAGCTCCTGGTTGTTACGACGGCAGTGGCTGCACACGGTCAGGGCTTTGCTGGAGAACTGCCACGTGAAGAGTCCGTCCTCATCCTCCTCCTCCAAGGGTCTCACCTAGTCAGTGGAGAGGTGACTGAGGCTTGATTGCCTGCTTCCACCAAAGGTAGGCCATTTATCAGTGAACGTTGTTAAAGGAAGTTAAGTGAGATAATGAGGCTATTATTTATCTTCCTCGATTGCTTAGAGGGAATGTTCCTTTCGATGGAGCCCACTGTTTGTTTGGTAAATTAGCTCCACCATATACTTCTTTACCTCCTTTTGTGTCAAGTGTTCTTTATATTATTCACAAACCAGGAAACTTCTGACTTTGTTTTTCTCTGGGTTGTTTGCAAAATGTTCAGTTTTCATTGGCGTGTCCCCTGCCACGCACACGCCTCAAACGCTGCATCGCAAGGAGGAAAACACGTGAGGCCTGTGCTTCAGGGACAGCGAGGAGGGCAGCAAAGCACGTTCAGGAGCCGCTTCTCAAATTGTTTTAAGTTTAGTTGATATTACATCAAAGGCTCATCCTAGTTAAAGAATCAACTTGGATTTCTTGTTAAATTACCCCCCAAGAATGCTAAGTTTTCTTTTAACAGTACTTAACAAGATGGGAGGAAGTGAGACACAAAATGTTCTTACTACTATGGAACGAAGGAAGAGAAACTGTGTGACTGTCATGCATCATTTCTAAAAATAGTCATACTACATTTTTCTATAAAGCAGCAACTGCTCTCTTAAATGAGATCAAATAAAATACACTTGAAATTGAACACTGAACTCTTTGTTTGATATTTCTTTCCCCCCAGGCTTTATCATCCTTTCAAATCATTTTTCCCTTCCTTGTAACACTGAGCTATTTTAGCCTGAAATCTTTCTACTGTTTTATTAATCAAGCTCCCCTTTTCACACAAGCTTTCCCAGTTGTGATCCAAATGCTTTCTAGCAGCGCTGTCTGTGTGTTAGTACATTAACGTGAAGTTCCATCTGCTACTGTCCTCCCTCCCTCAAGCACAGCACAACATAGTTGCTACCTCATTTCTTGTTTGAATTATTAGTGTTTGGTGCACTCTGCTACTCTGGAGGACTGCGTAAGTATCTCCTGATGTTCATTTTCTCAACTTTGCCATTGCTCATGCTTATTTTTGCTTAGGAAAGCAACTTTTTTTGTGGTGTTCTTTAAGCTTTTTTTTGTGACGATATATAAGGTTTTGCTGAAGCCTGTTTCCGCTTTGAAAATATTGCAGAATTATTTCAAATATTCCTAGGATGTTTCGCTTGTTTGAATGTTTGGTTTTTTCCCTCCACAGCATTTTTGTTTCCTCCTTTCATTTTCTTAAACAGTTAAAAGCTAATGAAACACAACTAGAAGACATATGTCTCTTGTCTGCATCTTTCCAGGTCATTTGCATGTAACGCAGGTAAAAAGGGGAAGATACCACCACCACCACCACCACCACCACCACAGCACACATCCCCTGTACAAGCAGCCCTTTTGTGATTCTGTCCTTCATGTAGTACTAAAAGATATGTTTCTTCAAGTCACCATAAGGTGCCAACTATATATATATACACATACTCATTCTTTTTTAGAGTGAAGTTATACAGAATTCAGCAACATTGAATATCTGAACAGAAAGAGGGAAAATCACATATGATGGAGACACTGATACTTAGCCATTGCATGAGCTTTGTTACTCTAGCAGCCATAATCTGACCTGTGTTTATGATCCTCCTTGTTCAAGTGTGGCATACCCAAAAGGTATTTTTTTTTATAAGTAAATGATCCTGAAGTAGTCTGTCTGATTTTCTATGGTAAGGTTAGATGAGGGCCCATTCAGTGGCTTCTACAAATGTTTTCCAAATCAAGGTTTGGAAACAAGGTAGAAAGAATGAGTGAAATACGTGTGAAACTGAGGCATCTAGCAGGCTTTGTGGTAAATGAAGGTAACAGCCCTAAAGTCTCTCTAGGTGAATGTCTGATTAAAGTCCTCACATGCTGGGATCTCTCAACCCATCGGTTAGCAATACCCGTGTCAAGACTAGGATTTATCCTGCTTTTGGATGAATGATGACACTGCACAATGCCTGTTCTATCACTCTCTTCTGGGGCTGCAGTGCCGTCCACTTTTTTGGAGCCCCTCACAAATGTACCTGTTGGAGGTCCTGTCCTCTCCTCAGCCTGCGGAAAAACCAGCTTCCCTCTGTGAGACCCAGCTTGGAGGTGGAAGACACTATGTCTCTAATAAGGACTGGCCTGAAGGTTACCTTTGCTCTCCTGGGACCTGCTGCTGGCTAAAGCAAGACCGAGCAACATCATTCACGTGAAGCCATTGCCTGGTCCTGCAAAAGCATGCAGCAACGAAAGGAGAAGCAAATGACATAAATGGCCTCCATGCTTGCCTTTTGCCTAATACTGATCATCTCCCTGTACCCGGGGCCCCTTTCAGGTATGACCTGCAGCGTCTCAGCCCAGAGGCCCTCCTGTATCCACCCGGGCACCACCCCAGCAAGCGCCAGCCTCTTGCCTTTGTCAGGAAACTCTGCTCATCAGGGAACAGTTACCACCACCCCAGCCTGGGACGCCTGGTCTTGTCTGCCCTGTGCAGCCTGGGGAGTCCTCCTGACCATGCCTGTGACTGCACTCCTACCTGCTACTGCCCTCTCTAAAATGGACTTTGGCTGCCAAATACTTGCAGCCACTTGCACAGTCTGAGGCTGGAAGAAATAGCCAGACTGGGGATTTTAAGTTTGGGGTGCTTGTTGCAAAGTTCCTGTTTTTATTCCTTACCTGCTGAAGCTCTATCCAATATATAACCTAATCTATATATATAACTAATCTATAACCTAAGCTACCAAACTCCAAAACCTCATTCTCCACCACATCTTTGTTGCTAAATCCCCGAAGCTGCTTTGTCTCTTCAGAAATGTCATGATTTTTTTTATGCTTGCTTCAAAAATTCCTGTAATAATCCCTTTTGGTTTAGGCCAGATTGCTGCTGCTGTGACTGGTGATGGGAATCTCTGAAAGGGATGGCTGATCAGATCCACCTTTGGAGGTAGGGTTTAGCTTTCTGTGGAGAAAACAATGCGAGAAGAAAATGGTACTTTGATCAACACTTCAGGGTTTTGTTATTTTTTCCCAGCAAGTATTGGCATTTAGATAATATTCCTATGTTTAAATAGTATGCCTAGATTTAATCTCTCCACCCTAAAAGTCCCACCTAAATCTGGATTTTCTTGTCTCCAGCGAACAAGTCATCTCTGTAGCAGTGCTTTGCAGCTTCGCTGTCCTGCAAAATTGGCATTTGGTCTCTTTCAATAGCGGTGTTGCTGGTGCCAGCAGATGTCAGGAACTGGACACTGGGGATTACATCTAGTGTCACAGACCTTCTGAAAGCGTTACTTCCGAGAGTGACCTATGTCACAGGTGATGTGGGTGCCATCTTGCCATCCTGGTTTGGGGTGGAGCAGAGCCAACTTTCTATCCAGTGAGAGAGGCTCTTGCTTATCCCTGTTGTTGTGGCAACCAGGGTCAGTTGAGTTGGTTGTTTGCCCCATGGAGGGGTTGTACCTGCGGAGAGGAGTAGACAAGTGACTCAAAACTGACCAATAGGGTGTTCTATGCCATCTGCCATGTTCAGTATAAAAGCTGAGGGATCAAGGGGGTCAGGTTAGCTGCTGCTTCAATAGCTCTTTCTTCAATGACTGATGTCTGAGGAGAGGACCCTGTCAGTTCGTTTACCTTTCATCCCCATGAGCGTGTTTGGGAATCCAGTTCCCATTTGTCACTGAGTCCAGTCTGGAACTTCCCCAGTGCCTGCTGGTGACATGTACATATTTTGTACATATTTGTATATATCGTATCTATTTCATTATTTTCTTCTTTAGATTCTCTAAACTCATAAATCTCTTTATCTCTCTTTTTCTTCTTGGAGTGAGAGGTGAGGGAGAGCATCTGTCGTCTTGTCATTGGCCAACCCGGCCCAAACCATGACACTTGGTTTGGGAACATGGAAAATGGGGCCCATCCTTCATACAGCCAGGATCTCCAGCCAAAACAAACAATGTTTCCCTCCTCTTGTTCATCACACTGGGGTTTTCAATCTTTCTTCTCTGTCAAAGAAACATAATTGAAATGATTAATATTAGCATAGCCTATCAGCTTAGCAACACATCACAGTTAAGGAATTATGGATGGATGTGCAACTGCACGTTTAGTTACCAGTATAGAATATTTTTAGAAACAAAGTGTTGGTGTTTGACCTTGGAGTCCATCCCACTGCACAACTCAATAGAGCAGCTATTCTGAATTCAGTCCAGCCAAGTACTGAGCTCTCCAAGTAGTACTCTGCTAACACTGATTCAAGGTACTGCAGGAGAAACTTCAAGGAAACAGAAAGGGAAAACTGCAGGAAGGAAGAAAAACACTTTTTAAAATCTTACGTTTTTCAAATCTTCGCTCATCTTGTCAAAAACAAGACGGCAGAGAGGTTTGCAAGTACTAAATGAATTCTACACTTACCAAGTGTTTCCATATTGACAGCTTTTATTCAAGAACAGAAGCTATTTGTTGTCCAATACTTTCCAGTGTCAGGATTGTTATTCCTTATTCATGTAGAATACGCAGCGTGTGTCAGTGAATCCATTCTCCCTTCTTCTAGAAACCAAGGAAAAGAAGGACGAATCTCCTGGGCCACTGTTGTGTGTTGGTGTTTGCAAGTCTTCCCCTGGGGTTGTTTCCCCGGAACATACAGTTTGATGTTTGGTCAATGAGTCTGTGGTCATTTTTTCCACTTTCTTCTAGAAACTTGACCATGAGTTGACTGCAGGTTCTATGCGATTAAAATAATTAAGGTATACTTTCTCCTGGCTTGAAGGACTTAAATGAGACTTAAATAGGCTCAGCACTTTGCAGTTTATGCTTTCTAGCACTGAAAGGAAGGGCCTATTGCAGGATGTCTCTAACATCTGGAATTTTATCCTTAACTTTCAGATAGCATCTGTCTCAGCCTTGCACCATTAAGGCAGGAATGTCCTCCTCATCCTCTTCTGTGTTGGAGATGGAGATTTTCCAGTACATTGATGCACATCAAAGTGATTTCATCGAGGTAAGAACTACATTGCAGTGAAATGACTGGAGCACGGAACTGATATCCCGGAGTCCCGTGCTCTATGTGCAAAATGAGTGTTCGCCAATAAGGTAACGAGCAGGGCTCCAGGTCAGGTGTGTCACGTGATCTCCAAAAAGCAAGGTCGCAAGTCTGTGCTGGGGACCCTCTGGGCAGAAGAGGGATCTACATGGAGCTCCATGGACCAGGTGGCTGTGGGCATCCTTCGAGCGTGCGCAGATAGGCTGCACTGAGCCAAATGCACCCACACGGGAGAACTGGCAAATCCTCACTAGTGAAACAAATCAAACAAAAAAACCAAACCAACCAAACAAAAAAACACCAACCACCCATGATATTTCTGTGATGGGATGGAAATGAAACCATCCTTCAGTGTGACACTTCTTGTTTCAAAGGCCAAACACCGCAGCATCCTGGGTGATTTAACTGCGCTGCTTTCCTTCCTGTGCAGGATCTCAAGGAATGGGTGGCTGTGGAAAGCGATTCTGTTCAACCAGATCTGAGGAAAGAAGTAATACGAATGATGGCATTGGCAGCAGACAGACTTTCAGCGCTGGGAGCCACTGTTAATTCAGTAAACGTGGGGTCACATCAGGTGCTTGTCTGATTCTTGCATTTAAAACATCATATTTGCACATGTGGTTTACCTATTACATATACATGGCACTGAAAGTATGTTATGACTTACTGATATTTTTTGGTAGCTCAATAACAATTTCTCAATAGTCCCATAGCTACGTGATACCTGCTGAAATCAGTCCCTCCTCAGACTGTCTGAGAACAGACTTGGGGGAGACCACACAGACAATCCAAATACAAACAGACGTTCCCTGCCTAGCAGGGACAGTTTGACATTTAACTGGAGGGAAGCAGCTTGCAAATGTAAAAGGTCTGAGTCTCTACCAGCGCTTGTTTTTACCTTCTTCTGAGTAACGAAGCATGATAGTTAATGTGTTAGTTCATCAACGAAGTCTCTGTGTGAAGGAGGTAGCTTTTGTGAGGAGTGTAAAAACTCCCAGACAGAAAGGGCTGGCTATCTTCAGCATTGTCTTTGATTTTGGGAGCTTCTGACAAATGCTCCAAGCCATTTTCCCAATGATAGTTGGAAAGCAACAGGCAAGAGTCAATATTTGAGAAATCTTTGTCTCTAGTTCACTTACCTTTACTGTAGCTGGGGGCTCTTTCCTGCCCCGGGCTGTTAGATTCCTATTCTAACAGGAATTCAAATGTTCAGTAATAGCGATTCCTTTTTTCCTTCCTCTGAGGCTTCTGAGGAGGATCCCAAGAGTCTTAGCCCAAGGACCTTGCAGCACTGCAATACTTTCATATTTCAGGTTATGTCATTTAATAGTTGTAATGAACGCCTTTAAAATTAAAACCTTAGCATGCAGTTATGATTGCCAAAATATATAGCAACAGCCTGTGTCAAAGCTGTGCTTTTGCTGTGCAACAGACTGATATTAGTGGTGAATAAAAGGGATTACACACATGCCTTCACGTCTTATTTCTCTCTCCTGTGAGACACCCAGCCTCTCTTGGCCAATGTGGAGATCTGTTCTGCACAGCGGTAAGTTACAGGATTAGTTCAGAGCCTTCACCTGTTTTGAAAACAGTCTGAAATAGCTGCTGCTGCCTCCTGCCAGCAAAACTTTATTTTGTTTCTGTATTTGAAGTTACAGGCCTCCTGTAACTGTCCTCCATGAACTGCCCATGGCAAAATCAAACCCCAAATTAGTTTGTGTGGCTTTGGACTATTTCAGTGTCACAACATATGCTATTGCCACTCCAGAACAGTCAGCTTTGTCTTCTCCGGTGCTGGGAAGTAAGAGTTTAGTAACGAGGGCATTTATGACAGTAAAATGCTAGAAGAGCTCCATAAAGTCTCTACAGAACCTAAATAGATAGGGAGAAATCTTAATTTCTCTGGGTAGGTTAGAGCTGAATTCAAAGTCAGATTTGTGGACCTGATCAAATCAGAGCCAACTGAGCATGTAGAAGTATTTTCAATACTGAGAATGCCAGGGTGGGTTTTACATAACATTTGCAAGTTTTCAAGGGTTTGGTGTTCCTTTGTGTTTTGATTTGGGTTTTTTTTTCTAAAAAAAAAAAAATATTTCTCTGCAGTTGCCTGATGGCAAGGACCTCCCACTACCTCCTGTGATTCTCGGGGAACTGGGGAAGGATCCACAAAACCCCACTGTATGTTTCTATGGTCATGTAGATGTGCAGCCTGCCAAAAAGGAAGATGGCTGGAAAACTGACCCTTACATGCTGACAGAAATCAATGGTATGTATCTGGTCATATTTTTTCTATTGTTATTTGAATACATGACTCTCAGATTTTTTTGAGTAGAAAGAGGCTCCCTATATGTTTAACCACAGGATGAGGACTTCTCCCATGGACATCTGTGAGACAAATCCAGTGGCTTTGAGTCTTGATGACCATGCTGTGAATAATGAGACCCATCAGTGGTTGCTTAACATTTGGTGTGGAAGAGCCACATGAGGTTAATTCCGCTTTATATTGAATAGAGGATCCAGTTCTGCTTTAAAAATCTCGTTGGGCTGTTGGATCAGCTATTAAACCCCCTAGCGCTTCCTGTTCTTGCTTCATAATCCTTTATGAAGCCTGCCATGCTGGAGCTAAGGAGCGCTAGTGGTAGAAGAATGAGAGTCCCCCCCTTAATGTACTCATCCTTCCACTACAGCCAGCTGAGCGTGAAAAGCTCCGTTCACTTGAAGGACCAAAATTAAGGATGGAGGGTCCGCAGGGAGTAAGACCAAGAACCCAGGAATACTGATTCCCAGTCCTGTCCTATACCCATTAAATCGCCCTTTCCCATCTCTTGGGAGCAGTTTGAAATATGCCTACTGGGTTAACTCTTCTGCCTCCAGTGGGGACTGCTGGTAATAAATCTGGTATTGTCAATCCACAGATTTATCTGTATATGAAATAAGATTTATCTGTATATGAAACTGAAATCTGTCCCTACATATAACTGTACAGTCAAATGCTTAAAAAAAAAAAGTGTCTAGATTTGTGCTTTATACTTGTACTGGGGTATTTGTCTGTGGGGTTTTTGCTGCTTGTTACCTGGGCTGGCTGATGTGCGCAGAAGCTGCATATTGTGGAAACTCTCCAGGCATGTCTGGTGTGAAGAAACAGCTCCTAAGAACAAAAGTGAAGCTCAGAAATTGGCATGTAGCAGAAACTACAGTATGATGTATATAAAAGGGGATGGGAGAGGGAGGGGGGGAAGTGTTCTCTGGAAAACACCCATCACCTTATTTAAAACAGGTCAATGAAATCCTGATTCTTTTGACACTTCACTTGACACGCCACTACAGCTTCTGGGGCAATAGGAATTTGCTGATTACATTGAAGTGATGAGAGAGGTTTCAAAGATTGCTTAAAAACTTTCCTCTTTCCTTTTTAAGGAAATCTTTATGGGCGCGGAGCAACAGATAATAAAGGACCTGTCTTAGCTTGGATAAATGCAGTGGAAACATTTAGAGCCTTGAAATTAGTAGGTATTAATGAGGAATTATTATTGTTGTTGTTGCTTTATAAAATCTCTCTGGAGGGATGCATTTACCTTCCTGTGAGTTAGATGATATGTCTCTGTACCAACAGACTACGTGCATTTTGAAATATTAGCTTATTTCTAATGCTATATCCAGGGCACCGGTCCCACCCCAGTAAGAATCTGTCCTTGAGCATTTCTGTTTTGAACAGTCTGTATGCAGTGTAAATATGGTATTGCTGTCATTGCCCTGTGGAGGAAAACACACTGGGGGAAGCATTCTATATGTATATTACATACATTAAACAGCTTTGATACCCTATTCTCTGGAAAGCTTTTAAAATGGTAAAATACCGTACAGCACAGATGGGTCATGAAGACTCATCTCGGCTGTCACATTCTGCCAGTCTTTGATTTTGTCTACCTACAAGTCACTTTCAATTTATGTGTGTGCATGAAGAGAACAAGTATGGAAAAAATGCTACACAGAATGGGCTGTTCTTTCAATGATGTATTAAAGTTATCAAAGCAAAAGCTTTGACCGCGTGCATTAACCAAGTACAAATATATGCATTTGTAGTGTGACATATCTCTAAGAATCAAACTTTTGCCTAAATTGTTACAGTGACCAACGCAGTTATTTTTAAATCAGTCTGCATATTTAACAATTTGAGGCTAGTTGTATCCCCAATGCAAAGCTAAAGCAACATATGGTCTAAGCTTAAACTTGGTTAGTGAGCATCCTTTAAGGTGAATTTGCATGACACAATTTGTTCGATTGTTGAGAAACAGTTTTGTTCCTCTGTTATGACATTATGGCACAAACTGAGTTTAAGTCTTGACTTTTAAAGTCCTTTTGCAACCTTCTGGAAAACTGATCATTTTCCTTGCATCAATAGTACTGAATTGACCTCAGTGTCTCTTAAGTGCTAGCAAACCTACACCTTATTTGCATACAGATTAGCTGGTACAAGCGGATATGGCTATGGGGCTGTCCTTCTGTGTCTCTTCAGTTTTTCAAATCACTAATAACTACTTCAGCATTTTAACAAGCAAGCAGAAAGAAATATTTGTTATTTGAAGCCCTTCCCAGAAGACAGCACAGACCATCAAACAATATTCATGAACAGTTTGTTTCTAAATTTTTTTTGTGGTCATTCGATGAACCATTGGTAAGCCCATCCATAACACAAGTTCATTTAATTCTACACATTTGTTCCTGCATTTAATCTGAGCATTCAATCAAAAGATAAAACATCTTAAAAGCTGTAATGAGAAAATGAATTGGAATGGGAAACTAAGCTCAAATTTATTTCTCCTATGGGATGTGTCAGCATTTCTAACTTGCACTATTCCATAATAAAAGTTCTCTTAATTACCCTTGGAAATACATCCTTATGAACTAGCAGGCAAATGGATTCATGACTGCTAAAAGGACAATTATAGTAGAATCACCAGCAGCATTTTTACCGCTGTGTGACTAACTCTGGAGATAGATAACATGTTGGGAAAACCGCAGCAGTAGACCTCTGCCAGTGGTTCCCCCATGGCCCCTAACAGCGGAAATATGAGGCAGGAAATTTTCTGTGAAAATGCAACTGTTATTAGGCAGGCTTTCCAAAGCAATTAGAATACTTAATAGTACTGAGAGAAATCCCATTTTATGAGACAGGCCAGCAAGTTTTCTGGAAACACAAGGAAAAAAGATAGCACTTAGGGTTTCCTTCAAAAAAGAAATGTACAGAAAAACATGAAGATGAACAAGTATTTCTGTGAAACTACACGTGTATATTTATCAATGTCCTTTTGACTGAAGCAAGCTATATATCCTATGTCCTTCTTTTCCTAACACAACATGTACTGCAAGCCAGTCTGCTTTTGATTTTATTTTTTTTTTAAGATTTTTTATTTTTGAAAATGCTTGTTCCTTACCTAGGCTTCTTTAATGTTCATTTAGGCTATGCCAGTAAACTTCAAGTTTGTAATTGAAGGCATGGAAGAAGCAGGGTCCTTGGGGCTAGAAAAATTACTTGAAGAAAAACAGTGCTTTTTCTCTGACGTTGATTATATTGTGATTTCGGACAACCTCTGGCTCAGCAACAGGAAGCCTGCCCTTACGTATGGGAGTCGGGGAAATGCCTGCTTCTGCGTGGAGGTAAGGGACGCAGGTTGATTTGAACTGGGCCCCTGGCCAGAGAGCAGCGAGGTGTACCTGTAGCCACATCTATATCTGCATGTAGAGCAAGACTGAGAGCAAGCTTGATATTTACCAATACAGACCTTTCTTCCCTATCCTTTTTCGCTTGTGGAGATTTCCCCCCTCGTTTCAGTTCAGTTAACCTTCTTTACTTCCATTAACTTTTCTTCAGTCATCGTTTCTCCACTTAGGCTCTCTCTCCTTGATCCCTTTCCTATCCCATTACTCTCCTGCTGCTCTCCCAGTCTATTCTCATCACCCTTGCTGCACATCAACTCTCTTCTCTTGCAGCATCATCCCTACACCCCCTGACTCTCATTCTCACTCCAAAACCATTTCTTCTGCAGCTCTGCCCTTTTTGCAGCAGATACTGCTTACTGCAATGTATCTGCCTCAAGGGGCTCAATTTAGTTGGATCCCTGGGTTTAAAAGCCGCACAAAATTTTTGTAACCATTGGCAAAAGCAAATAAGAGTGCACTGTAGTATATTTAGCAGCCAACATGAGCTACTGTGAAATGAAGAGCAGAAATTTCTCATCTGGAAACTTCCTGATGAAGCATAAAAGGAACTCAGAGAGAAGATTAAAGAACTAGAGAACTGAAGAAAAATCTGCATTAACCTTTATGTCTGAAATAGAATGAAATTTGTTTTTAACCAAAAGAGCCTCAGCAGCCTTGATTCAATTCCTCTAAGTCTTGGTTGAGAAAAATGACGCTATTAAAACATCAAAAATGATCTCTGCCTGCTACCAGACAGTGGGCTGTAATGAGGTTTTGAGAAGAATAAACAAGTTTGTTGCAGGAAAATAGTTTATGATAAACTTGCATATGAAAATGTGTCTGGAAAAAGAACCCATTTAATAAACCAAATGCCTCTCTCTATTCTAAAGCCATATGATTCAAGAGACCTCTAAATTCTTATTTGTTGCATTCTGGAATTAAGCTTGGACATATATTTTTCTTAATGCAAAACAAGTAAGGTTCTTTCTTGCTTTTGTTATGAAGATTTTGCATTAAATAAAAAAGATAGAGAACTTGAAGAATTTATTCTGCAATGATAGAAACAGTAATATGCAAGTGTTTCACTTACGGTGTATTTAGTCTTACTGGAGCAAAGGAGGCAAGGGAGAGGGACTCTTGCTTTCAAATGCCTATGTGTGCTAAGACAGACAGCTGAATTTCTCTCTCTCTCTAGTGATTAACAAAAAAGTGCTATCTTCTCTTTACCAGAAGCAGATTGTTCCCAACATGATGTTTTCCGTTTTAGAAATAAACACATAATAATTTTCTATTCATTTGTGGCATCATTTAAAAAACCAAAGCCACCAGCTGCTGTGGGGAAAAAAACCCAACCAACCAAACAAAAAACCCAAACCAAACCAAAAAACCCACTCGCAGAAGAATAAGGTAGGGAGTGTTTATATGTAACCAGTGTTTTTGGTGCAGGTTGAATGCGGCAACAAGGACCTTCACTCTGGAACTTTTGGAGGCATCATTCATGAGCCACTGATGGACCTGATAGCTCTGCTGGGTAATAACATGCGCCATTGCTCAGGAGTAACTGGGGAACAACGGCTAGCAATCAGCCTAATGAAGATCAGTGCCATGTTTAATTGACCTGAGTAAGACAAGTCTAATTGACGCAAGATTCCCAGGTTTCTAAGTCTCAGCACAGCTACGGTGGCAGCAGCTGAGGAGGGGAATGTCCCCAGTAAGGCCAGGACCTCAGACATGTGCCCGTTACGCTGGTGTCAGTAGGTCAATCAAGAACATTGAAGGATTGCTGGCAACTCGAATACATACACATGTAATGAAACCTGACTTTTTAATGCTGATTTGTATCTTGGTAGGATGATGTTTTCACGTCAGCAGCTGTGCTGACCCATTACACACAAGCAGCAGCTCGGTGGTTCTCTTAATAAATATGAAAATACATCAGTGTAGGTGCCACAACTTCATGGATGCAAGCAGTTGCTAGTGGTTAGCTGTTAGGCTTACTTATTCGGTAAAGAATTAAGTAGAAGAGAAAAGGTGTGATTGCCGAGTGGGAAGAAATAGGTCCGGCTTGTCCTGATCTCTCTATCTTATTTTGTAGACAGCCTTGTGGATCCCACAGGTCGGATTCAGATCCCTGGAATCTACGACAGCGTTGCTGCCCTGACAGAGGAGGAGAGGAAATTGTATGAATCAATTGAGTTTGATCTAGAGGAACATAAAAATAATGGTGGCGTGAAAAAATTCCTTTATGGCACCAAGGTAACATAAAATCTGTATAAATGGTCAGCAGAAAGAATTTAAATCACCCATTTGTAGCATTTATGTATAGAGCCAAACTGAAAGATGTTTTCAGTCAATGGCAAACTCAAAATAAAATAAAGGAGTGCAGAGCATTAAAAGGTAAATAAAATTAATCTGCTGAAACTGCAAGCTACTGCAACTGGGGCAAATGACCCAAAATATGAACAATCGATGAAAAGGAATAATGCAAATTTAAGAGTTACTCCCCCTCTCTTGCACTGCAGGTCCTCTCCCCATCACGTAACCAGCCAAAGAAAATAAGCGTTAAAACCCCTGCACATGGGTTACACAGTAGAAAAGAAGTTGTATTTAGCTCTGAAGAAATGGGGAGGCAGTTTTAGGCAGATGTGTTTTGGGGTGGTTTTTATGTGTTTAATTCAGATTTTGATGTCTGCCAAGCATGCCAAAAAAGCACCCAAAGCTATAAGCCTCTCTTTGCCAGCATTTAAAAATTATATCCTAAATAAAAAAAGAGCGGGTCAGGCCTGGCTCAGAAAGATGTCTCTGCACAAGAGTGGCATCTGGGAGAAAGGGAAGAAGTGACTCGTGGTTTGTTTGTTTGTTTGTTTGTTTTTTTACCACTAATCTAATTATACTGGTTTAAGCTGTAATATGGATGCTTTTGTTTCCATGAAAAAGCTTCTGAATTAGTCTAAGCTAGACTGTAATAACCAGTAATACGGAAGTATCATGTAACTACACTAAATAAGTTTTGATGCTTTACCTATCTGAGGATGAAGTTGTGCAAATTTTATGTGTACATAAAGCTCTAGTCTCATGAAACTGGAGTAGAAGGAAAGGAGCCATGTCCTGGGGTTCTGCATGAAGTTCAATTTGTAACTTATATATTTCTCCTTTCTTCCTTAGAAAAAAGCATTTTCTTTTTTTTCTTACTTTTTTTCCTCGCCCTTATCTTCTCCAGAAAAATAGATCAACTTGGTTACTGAACATTATCATCTTACCTCTTGTATTATTTAATGCTTAATAGTAGAATTTCTTCTCTGGTATCACCTGGGAGGGGTCTGGCTAAACTGCTCACAGGTTTCTCCCGAGAGAGGTTCTGAGATCAACAGATGGTCAGATCAGAAGTTGTTCTGATTTCTCTTTGTACAAGAAAAATTTGCTTTCAAGATATTTTAAAATAATGCTCCACTTTTCTTGCTGTGCATGAAAAGCTGTTCTCATCCAAATATTTCTAAAAGTAAACAATTTTTTACTGAAAGAAATAGTATTTTTTAAAAAATGAAAAGACATGAGCGTGGGTTTAAATTCCAAATCAAACATCTTTAAAATACAGAGGTCTCCAGATACAAATTTTAGGATGGAAAAAGGTTGTTTCTTTGCATCAATTTATATCAGTTGTGAATGGCTCTGCTGTTATCCCTTATATTTTCAATGTTTTTTTTTTGAAGGAAGAAATACTTCTACACCTGTGGCGTTACCCTTCTCTTTCTATTCATGGGATTGAAGGAGCTTTTCATGAACCAGGAATTAAAACTGTCATTCCGGCAAAAGTCATTGGCAAATTCTCAATCCGTCAGGTCCCCCACATGGACCTTTCGGTTGTGAAACAACAGGTAAGACTCTACTGTGTAAACTAAGTCCTTCTTAGAACCTCACAAATTTACACCCAAAGTAGTAAACTCTATGTTTCTAATGTTTATTTGTTTCTGAGAGCAGAAGTGGGAACATGGGTGTAAGCTTGAGTTGCAAGAAGCTGAACAGTCCTGACCACGAAGTGTTTTCCGTGCAGGTGGTGGAGCACTTGGAGGGTGTCTTCTCCAAGAGGAACAGTCCAAACAAACTGAAAGTGTCTATGCCTTTGGGTGCGAAGCCCTGGCTCGCTGATATTAATGGTCCACTATATAAAGCAGCAAGAAGGGCGATAAAAAGAGGTGTGTTCTTTTTTCAGCCCTTAATATGTCTGCAAGTATGCAGGGGAATTATGCTCATCCATCGAGCAAAAGGGATTTCCTGATTCAGTGCTACAGTCACATCTCATGGATGTACGCATCTTATTGATTTTGATAGAGCAACTCAGCCACTGAGGCCTCCAACTCTTGCTGAATTGGGGTATATAGGAGTAGCCAGAAGACCTCATTTAGTTCTTTTGTGTACTGATACAAAGCCAGAGGTTTGTAGAGGGCAACTGATTCATGAAATCAATTGGCTACATGCTCAAAACAATTCCTACTCAGAAGCTCCGTGTTTGAGCACATAGGCAATAGTTGGTAGCTGAAGACAGCACCTTTATTTCACTTAATGAATTAATTCTTTCCATGTATTTCAGTTTTTGGAGAAGATCCAGATTTTATTCGGGATGGTTCAACAATTCCTGTTGCCAGAATGTTTCAGACTATAACGCAGAAAAGCGTGATGATGTTTCCGATTGGAGCAGCCGATGACGGGGAGCACTCCCAGAACGAGAAGATAAGCAGGTTTCTTTTATTGTCTATTTGCGCTATAAGAAAAGAGGGGAGAGCCAAAGTCCCCGCCTACCCACGCATAAGCACTTGCCAGATAGGAAGCTTTGCTCTCCACTGGACAGTCCCACACTACTGTCTCTTGCAAACTCATTGCTGTGCCAAGCGTAGAGCAAAATTCCCAATCTAATGCATACCACTATATACTTTTTATGAAATGTTTACTCAGCCTTTAAATAGATTGCACTGCCAGCTTTCATTTCACTGCCAATTAAATTGCTCTGGTCTGAAAGACGATGATGTAGACAGGCACCTTCCCGTCACAGCATTAATTTCAACATATTACAGTTGGACATACTCAGGCTAATAGTTACGTAAAGATTTTAATGGTTCTCGGTAGAAATGGATATAAAGGTCTATTTATATTACAGGGAGAAAAACTAGTGTAATTATATCAAAACTAGCTTAAACTTGCCACTTGTGTTCATTCTTTGAGGAGCCATGGTAAGATGTTCAGCGTGTTGCCTGAACATTTGTGCAGCTTCTGAGTCAAGTCACACCAAGCTTGAGCAACTGGAGAATCCTACAATATTTCTCAGTTTTGGTTTTTGTTGTCCCTCAGTATATCTTTAACCCTTGTGGCTACAGGCAATAGCAATTAGGAGATATAACACTTGAAAAAGTCTCCTCAGTGAATCCTTTAGAGGAATGACAATTGCAGGATGTCCACAATTTCTGTGCACTTGGTCCTTTTTTTGGGTGACAGATCTTGCAAATTCCTCGGAAGACTGAAAACTTCACTGGACTATATGCTGCGAATTTGAAGAGCAGAACAGCCTGACAGGGCTTCATTCTCTTTCTTTCCTTCTTCATAGACACAACTACATCGAAGGAACCAAAGTGTTTGCAGCCTTTTTCCTGGAGATATCAAAGCTACATCGGCAATTGTGTCAAACTTCCAACATGGAAACTAACAACTGACAGACCATTGCGAGAAAATCAGAAAAGCACTTTTTTAGTCTTAAGCTTTCCAACTTCCTGATCCGGAAAAACATACAAATCATATACTCAGTGGGTCTGAATTGGTGGAAAAAATAAATGCCATGCTATTACTTGCCATACTACTAAATGGTATGCGTTTGTGATCCAGTCAATCAAGTGAACTTATCCCTAATGCCATAAAATAGGGTTAGGGATAATTCATTCTTGCTGAGGGGAATATAGGAGCAGAAGGAATTTTGACATTTATTTTATTAAAACTACTTTGTTTCTGGTTTTTAGTATGCCTACGTTTCTGCTGCCTAGCTCATATGCCAGTTTCTGCATATGAGCGATTCTCAACTCTGTCGTTTCCTCCCTACTTTATACAAAGTTTCACTATTTCATTATTTGAAGAAAGATCCACTATCATGTTAGTTTCTTCCCTGTCCTTCACTGAAAGCTGTATATGGGGAATGCAATACAATGGGCTTACTGAATTTGATGCAAAGCCTTGCCTATGAACATTTACTTACAGGAATAATTGCTGAGGTGAACAGAACTGCAATAGTAAATAAACATTTCCAGGTCTGGATTCTGCCTTCCCCCTGCAGTTAGTCTAAATCTCCTCTTATTGTGCTGTGAGTGAAGTATTAAGAATCACTACATAATATGTTTCCATAATGTGACTTTCTTTTTGTACAACAGAAAAAAGTTTCTGTAAACATCTGTTCTAGCCAAAATCTGTCATCAGAAGGGTATTTTTCCACCCAATTTATTTTTACTTACTTTTAAAGCATCAGTTTGCATTAATAATTAAATTAAAGGCAAATGATATACTTTGAAATTAAAGCAATAGTTGAGAGTTCTGTTTGCTGTTTAGACAAAACATCTAGTATAAATTACATAATTCACTTCTCTATTTTTTTCAAAATGTGGGGTTTTTTTATTATAACATGTAGTTATTTCATGCACAACCAAAGTGACTGAATCATATTTAAAAAAAAATAAATACTAGTGTTATCCCTACTGTTAAAACAAATTATATTCATTAAATTACAGAAAGTAGCTGTTATCTTTCCTTTCTCTCCCGCTCCCTCTTCTGCAACAGCCTGCAAGAATATAGGTGATTAAGGGCATAAGGTGTGGATGTGGAGTCCATAGAAGGGGATACTGTGCCAAAGATTATGTGTATGAACAGCTGATGCGGAAAGTTATCAGGATAAAAGACTGAGCTGAATTTAAAAGGCATAAATAAACAAGCCTCTGATTTTTAGTAGCTCCCCTGAAATTCCTGGGAGCTGGACATAAAGGTAGCTGGCCTTTTAAGAGCACTGGGAGCAATAATAATCCAGGGTACTTAGGTTTCAAATCAGGTTTTCAATAAACACCTATTTTCAGCTGTCCCTGGGGCTGTGAGGCTCACAGTTCAGCTGGTAAGAGCCAAGTAAGGACACTGGCTGCTGAGGGCATTCAAGAGGAAAAGGAGGACCCAGCTCAGTCTCTTTTTGGTGCCTGTGTCAAGAGAGGGGACCCCAAGACAAGGCAAGGACCGACCCTCTGAGATTGGAAGACTCCAGTTTGCATACCACCAACTCGCAGACAGGTCCTCTGCAGCCTCTCAGCTCCCTTCGCCTGATGAAACCATTTAGGAACCAGCACAACAAGGAACGCCGTAGGGGAGACGACTCCAGTGCCCGCACAGGACTCGGGGCAGATGGGTCCATGCTTAAAAGCTAGTGCTCCACAAAGGTAAATGATTGAAATTTGCTGAAGTATTTAAGGCCATACAATTGAAATAAAACATTATTTGTAATCTTTTATTTTACAGTGACTTTAGAAAGTGACTTCAGAAAGTGACTTCAACCACCGTTCGAGGAACAGCTGTTCATAAATATGACCCTTCTGGCAGAAGAGAAGAGTAGAAAGCTGGGTGAGATGTTGGAGGTGGTGTATGAAAGAAGTATGAAGGCTGTGTTTCTAGGACTATAACTGCTTTGGAAAACAGTACAATCCATGCTGTCTATGGGCTCTACAACATGAAGAAGTGCAACTGAAGGTAAGCTTACGCTACACACCTTTTTTTTCCATTGCTCTTTGGGACACCAAATAAAAAACAGTCAACAAAGAACCATTTTATAAGCACAGGCACTATCAGAGCAGTGCACTGAAGTAAGGTTCTGCTCTGAAATACCCACTTACTGTCAAGTTAAAACCGTGTGTGTGAAACGAATGAATTATGCAGAGCATCTTCATGCCTCCTTCAGTCCCAGAAGAGAGAAAGAGCAGAAAACTTCAATTTCAGATTCTCCTGACCATGAAAGAAAGCACTGGGGAAGCCACTCCTGCCCACGGGGTTATCCAGAGCTACTCTTTCAAAGATGGGTAGATGTGGTGCTTAGGGACATGGCTTAGTGGTGGCTTTGGCAGTGTCAGGTTGGTGGTTGGATTTGATGATTTTAAAGGTCCCTTCCAACCTAGATGATTCTACAAATGCTGCCATTGGAGTGGCAGCTGGCTGAATGCAGCACCCCAGAGCACCTCTAATAGCATTGGGTGCCTACACATAGCAGGTCAAGGTCTGTCTGTCTCCCTGGTATGTCATTCTAAGTCTTTCTTTCTGTAGGCTGTACATCCCTGTTGTATGGAATCAAACACTTAAGGATGGGATCGTATTTTCCTGCTGATAATTAATGTGAAAGAAGAAATTGGAACATTTTAATTTTCATTTAAAATCAGTGGGCTTAAGTTGCTTTTTTGTATTAGATAAATACAGTTTTTAATCCTTAAGTAATGTCTCAAAAGAGAAGACTAAAAATGCAGCAGTCAGCTAAAATCAAGGAGAATGAGTAAAATAATAAGATGCTGACAATAGGAGCTGAAGGAGCAGACAGATGAGCAATCTCCTGGGACTGAGAACTAATCAGGTCACCATCTGCTTAGCCTGTGGACGTGGAAGATTAGGCTTAGCCATGCAGTTATGGTTTTCCTTTTCAGTAACATCACTCCCAGGAAGCTTGACTTTGACTCCTGCTAGTTATTCCTCTCAGAATACAGCATTTATCTTGTTTGACAAAACGTTATACAGTGCCTTGCTAGTTAAGGATGTCCACAGTCCATGTTTGGACAGGGAAGATTGTGGACTGTGCCTTTACTGGTGACACAGTGGCCAGTGACAGTAAGGAGCCACAGTCCCCTTGCTCCTGCTGGAAACTTCCACCTGCAAGGAACAGGTAAAGTTAAAATACTGATGCATGAAAAAACTCCTGAACACAATCTTCTCGCTTTATATACCCCGTTTAATCTCCCTGGCTCATCTCCATGTTGGTCATCACCAGGGTGTGAAGGGTGCCAAAGCAGGTTCACCTAGAGCAGGCTGGACAGGAACACATCCAGGCGGGTTTTGAACGTCTCTAGAGAAGGAGACTCCACCACCTTTCTGGGCAGCGTGTTCCAGTGCTCTGCCACCCTCAAAGTAAAGAAGTTTTTCCTCATGTTGAGACAGAATTTCCTGTCCCAGTTTGTGCCTGTTACCTCTTGTCCTGTCGCAGGGTACCACTGAAAAGGGTCTGGCCCCATCCTCCTGACACACATCCTTTAGATAGTTGCAAACATTGATGAGATCCCCTTGTTCCCACCCACCTCCAGGGTCTGTCCCCTCTGCTCACAGAAACACTTCCTGACAGCTATTTCTACCACGGGATTTTCTAGGATCCTAAAAACATTTGCAGTTTCTTTTCCCTTTTCCTTTTCACTTGCTTTCTCAAATGCATCACATCTTAGACGACTTCTCCTCTAGAAAGACGCTGACTCTGGAATTGGTCAGAACTGCACACACTACCATAGTTTGGTGCAAGTTGTGCTCTGACAGGGAGAAAGCGCAGTGTTTTGCTAATACTTATTGCCCCAAGGTGAAACTTCATTGATTTTCAAATCTATACCTTGTATTGTAGAATCATAGAGTATCTCTAGTTGGAAGGTACCCATATGGATCATCAAATCCAGCTCCATATGTGTCTGTATTTTAAGCTGCAGACACATCATGTCCTTTAAGAGAAAAATCATTATATAAATATTTTTAACAGAAATATATGAATAGAAAAATACGATCAGTTCCTTGTGATCAGAGTGCATTTTTGTCTACTTAGCTCTACTGCCAAATATTTAGTGATCCTCTCACTTGTGTTCTTTGGAAACATGTATGAAGAACAGCTTCACATTGGAGGGCATTTTGATAAATGTGCACTAAATGGTTTTCCTGGGATACTGCTACACTGCGTTATAGGAAAATAGACTGGGAAATTCAAACTGACCTGCTAACAATGCAAACATGGCGGTATACAATTTTGCAAGTTCTTTGCAGACGTTTTTTTAAAACTGAAGCCTGAGCTTGAACTGAACTCTAGACACTGGGACATCATTTCCACTGGTTTCTAAGGAGGTAGGTGAAAGAGCCACCAAGTGTCGTAACGGGGCTTCCCAGCCCTGCCTGAGGAACACCAGCTCCCGCAAAGCTTTTCAGCTGATTCTGCAGCCCACACAGGATGAGTTGTTTGAGATGGAAGGTGACAGAGCAGGTTCATAGTTACTTTGCTCTCGCACGGTTTTAAAAACTGCGAATATTGCCTGAAAGCAGGCTTGCGTTTTGTTGTGTAATTCCTCTCTCTGTGTGACACTTGCCACGTTCACTTAATCCTCAAGGCAGGAATGATGGCTGTGTTTCTTTACAGACTGAAATTAAATAGGTGTGTAGCAGCGCTTGCAAAAACATAACTTGGCATTGGGTTCCATTTGCTAAGAAACTTCACCCTTGGGAAGGGAAAGAAGCCAACAAAACCTTGCTTAAGCTTCCAAGTACACACTGCACGAGGTGCCCTCTGACAGCAAAGAACAATGGTGGTGTTCCTTGCCTGATGAGCATTTGAGAACGTCAGTGTGTAACTAGGAAATGCTTCCCATACAGCTGACAGTTTACAGACGTTCTAATTTCAGTGGATGTAGCTCTAACAGGGCTTGGATGCAGGTGCCAGGTGGGTAAGATGCCGACTTCATAAAGATGAAAAATAAGGATTAAATCTGTATTTCATGTCGCGTGACTATCTCTGCAAATTCTGTTCTGATCTGATCTGATACCGCATTAAATCTTAATGTATTGACGCATAATGTACCAGACTTGATGTTTATATTTGAGATATTTGTCTTTCACAAACTTGCTGCATGGGTTTGAGGGAGATGAATTACACAGTGGCAGAGCTGTAAATACTGGCAAGCTGGACATCTTCACACATAACAGATAACACAGGGTAATAAATTAATCTCTTTCATTTTACTGCAATGAATTACCTTTTTATTAAAAAAAAAAACACCGCAGTACAACAAAAACAAATCCTTGGAGGTTTGGCATTGTCAGCCTCCAGACAGACTTATATATAGCCGTACTTAAAAGAAACCAGACATTGTGTACGTTTGTGTGAATAATCCTGATGTTGCTCCCTGTCTTAAAATCATTTCAGTGATCTCTCACTGTGAAATAACATGAACTGCCAGCCAATTGCACATTCCCTGTCCTTTAGATGCAGTTACAATTTTGTGGGTTTTTTTTTTTATATCTCTAAGAATAATTCAAAGATTATGCTAGTCATTATATGCTTTTTCTTTGTGGAGTTGAAAGGGATTTTTTTCCTTTTTTTTTTTCCTCAACTCAGAATTGAAACTGTAATCTCTGTAATAGAAACTGGAAAATATTCAACATGACAGGCTCCTGACATGCAGCCTTCTGGTGTGAAGAAACAAGTGGTGTCAGAGCCGTCATATGAATTTCATTTAAGTTTGTATAGAATCATAGAATGGTTAGAGTTGGAAGGGACCTTAAAGATCACCTAGTTCCAACCCCCCTGCCCTGGGCAGGGACACCTCCCACTAGACCAGGTTGCTCAGAGCCCCATCCAGCCTGGCCTTAAAAACTTCCAGGGATGGGGCTTCCACCGCCTCTCTGGGCAACCTGTTCCAGTGTCTCACCACCCTCATGGTGAAGAACTTCTTCCTAACGTCCAGTCTGAATCGACCCATCTCTAGTTTTAATCCATTCCCTCTAGTCCTACCATTACCTGACATCCTAAAAAGTCCCTCCCCAGCTTTCTTGTAGGCCCCCTTAAGATACTGGTAGGCCACTATAAGGTCTCCTCGGAGCCTTCTTTTCTCCAGACTGAACAACCCCAACTCTCTCAGCCTGTCCTCATAGGAGAGGTGCTCCACCCTCTGATCATCCTCGTGGCCCTTCTCTGGGCCATATCTTTCTTGTAGTAGGGGCTCCAGAATTGGACGCAGTACTCCAGGTGGGGTCTCGCGAGAGTGGAGTAGAGGGGGAGAATCACCTCCCTCGACCTGCTGGCCACGCTTCTCCTGATGCAGCCCAGGATACGATTGGCTTTCTGGGCTGCTAGTGCACACTGACGGCTCATGTTGAGCCTCTCATCCACCAGCACCCCCAAGTCCTTTTCTTCAGGGCTGCTCTCAAGCCAGTCACTGCCCAGCCTATTTCGGTGCTTGGGATTGCCCCAACCCAGATGGAGGACCTTGTACTTGGTCTTGTTGAACTTCATAAGGTTGACATGGGCCCACCTCTCCAGCCTGTCAAGGTCCCTTTGGATGGCATCTCTTCCCTCCAGCGTGTCAGCCATCCCACACGGCTTGGTGTCGTTGGCAAACTTGCTGAGGGTGCGCTCTATGCCACACTGTGCCACTCTTTTTTTTTTTTTTTTTTGTTTTTTACACTTAGAAAGTCAAGAGTTAGTACTGCTTCAGTCTCTTCCTAGGCATTGTTGTCTTCCTGACAAGACAGCAAATTCCATAGGTAGGGCTAACATCATGAATTTGGCAGCAACCCTGACATTCCAGTGACCGCTTCAGATGATAGTGCCGTTTAATCACAGTGGAAGGATCAATAAGACCTGGCAAGTACAGCCTTTCTCAAACCATTTTTGGGAGGTTCTGGATACCAAAAGTTAGCTATATAGTCCACTTTTTATTGAAAAACAGTGGAATGAAAGAACATATGTTTTAAGCAAAACCATGATGAAAAGATGTGCTAGCTTCATTACTGGTGAACAAGCCAGCAATGACAGCCTGTGGTGCCTTTACCAAGTCACCACTGAAAAAAGAAATTAATCTTCTCCTGCAATTCTCTCCAGGTGGTGGGCTATCTTAAAATGAAATTTTCTGAATGGAACAGCCTGAAGACTCAAAGGCAGCATCCGTGGGTCAAAAATCCAGTTGCCTTATTCAAGTAACCTCAGTGTTTGGCAGCAGCGAAAAAACCAAAAAGATCTGATTTACTCGTACACTCATATTGATATTTGTATCTAGAAAGCCATATACACAGAAACATAAGTTACAAAACATTTTCATGTTTTATATTGTGTATGCAGAAATTTATTTTTTTCTGCTTATATACAATTGCTTTATACGACCATTTATTACTATTTATTTTTGTGATAGTGACTACTGTGATATTGAGCAGATAGCCAGCTGACTACTGTTCCAGACCTTTACATCTCCCAATTGTCACACACTTCTCAGGGGTACTGTAACCTGGCCTTAGAGCGACGTAACTCAAGATTATTCAGTATCTGATTAAAGAGACACGTCTGACTCCTCGAGTGCCTCTGTGAAGACACCTCTCAGCGCACCCGTGAAGATCCATGGCTCCTGCCCTTCTGTGTGCTGGCTGCAGGGATCTGTTGGGCAGCCATTTGCAGTATCAGCACTATAAATACACTCTAGTGGTATCTTCTTAAGCTGTCAGTCCAACCTTCGTAACATCAGATCATAATTTTGCTAGAAAAAAACAATCTTGAAAAGTCCACCTAAATATTGCCTTTCCTTTGCAATAGGAAAGTTCTTCTTAGCTACAGTTATGACTTCAGTCCTCCAAATGTAAAAGCAGAAAGGATTAATGTTAAGCCTGTAATAATTCAGCTTCACTTGTAAGGCACACATTTTGCTTTTTGGATTTGGAAAACAGGTTGGCACGATCCACGAAGGTGGAACAAGTCCAGTTGTTCATGTCTTCAAGAGCTGAACAGAAAGCCTTTAGTGTTACTGGCAACAACAGCCCCTGATGATGTATCTCGTGGGCTGAACAAAGGATTTGCAGGCACTGTTACTCTCTTTTGTCACAATTTGTGACTCTAAGTATTAGCCTTAAGATAAGGGGGAGAACTGCACGCATTATCCTCTTTTTCAAATTCTTGTAACTTCTACATGCAAACTTAAACTGCAATGAATAGTATTTTTCATTGAAAAAACCTGTTTTCTTCTTTTGAAGCTGCTTAAAAGTTTCCTTTTTCTAGATTTTGTGAAATGGTAAGAAATTTAAACAGATACTTTCTAAGCATTCATTAAAGCCTGCGTGCATTCTTTCTGATTTTTCCTGAACATTTATATTGCAGTTATAACACCAGGAAAAGTTGGGAAAGCACATGATTTTTATCACATTTTTACTTGTTTGCATAAGGTTCTCTAGATGAAAACAGAAACGCATAACAAAAGGTACCTAACAGCAGGTGAGCATTTTGTTTATGTGAAAATGGGTAACTATTTGTATTTCAAACAAGTTACTCAGCAGACGGGCTGCGAAACCACAGGATAACATGAAGTGAGTAAGAAGCTGCAACCTGTAATGAAAGGGTAAGCGTGGGTGCCACAGGCGGTGTGACCTCGCTGGCATGTCACAGCGCACAGGTGCGGTTATGCCCTGATGCAGCCACACCTCCTCTGGTTTCCAGAGCCAGCGTGACCACCAGGTCACTTGCCCCGTGGCAGTTTCTGATGAACCCATGTCAGATCTCGCCTCAGCCAGCCCCAGCTAAAGCACAACACTGGTCTCTTTGGGAATCTGCCGAGCCAGCCAGAAAGCTACCCGGCTTTTTGCTGGGTCACCCAGAACCAGCTCACCTAGGAATCTGTCACACCAGTGCTGCACCAGTGGTAAGCGAGGGAGCAGGATCACACAATTACGGCAAATTGCATCAGCTTGACCAGCATGCGGCAGCAGACCAGTCGAACTGAAACATACTTTGACACTTCCAGCAGTCGCTGCCCAAGCACCTTAAAAAACCTTAAGCACAGTGTTCTCTTTTTCAAGGCCTATCTGTGAATTTTTTTTGTGCAACACAGTAGTAGACTAGCACTTCTTTCAGTTTGAATATCTAAGAACACATATGTTTATCTCATTAACTTATTTATCACTTAAAGAGAACCAGAAGGGAACAGCGAGGTCCTTTTCTTCAGTCACCAACATACATGAAATAAGATTTCACCCAATAATTCACGCACTGAATAAAAAAAACCCCGAACCAAAACTTTTGTTTTTTAACATTGAGAAAAACATTTAGTCCCACTTTTCAACTGAAGGAAAAGCCACCGCTTGATAAGGCTTTTCAAATGTTGTCTTTTCTATGGGGGAGAAAAGTGTTTTGCATTAAAAAAGGGAAGGTATACATGCATATGTATACATAGGTAATTGACATTAAAAAAGCTCCTGGTGTTTACATCCTGATTATTCTGTTTCATGTTTTCTTGTGGGTATAATTGCATTGTCAGAATAAAGATACATGCAGATTTTCTTTAAAAACTTGCTGCTCTGGGAAAAAACAATGGTGGTTAGGAAACCCTTATGGACAATACTGTCTATGGACAATTTGACTATCCCACAGACACTATGCAGAGTCCTTCGCAGGGCCTGTCAGAGACGTTAACTACACCAGCATCGTCAAGTCACAGGGTTATTTTGCTAAACAAATTTGATGTGCAAAAAAACCCCCCATAATTCGGATGATTATTGCGACTGCCTTTATCCCGCTACATTATTCATTTCTAGTAATAATAATCACAAAGCTGTGTGTGTTTCCTGTACATGAACAAACATGGAATATTAAGTAAGAACGGCAGACAGAGCTGTAAGTTACACAGCTAAGTAAGGAGGTGGTATTGAGCCTTCAATAAGCAACATTTCTAGTGAAATCAGTATTTTGGCGTGAAAGAAATACAGCAACTGCAGAATCATTCCTAGTGTCATATCCTATTAGAAAATAAATACATTCTATGTTTACAATCCATTTATAAACTAACCTATTAAGTAAGTAATGCTAATTCATCATTGACTTATTTAGGTTGCATTTTAATATATTTTAATCAGTATAAAGATTTCAGAACAAAGAAAAAGCATTTAAATTTTCAACATGACTTTAAAATTATGTACCAGAACATTAAATATAGATATGTCTGTAAACATTTAATAAGTAGAGCTTAAAATTACCACAATTAGTTATTTTGGTTACAGATAGAATTTTTCTTTTATTAATAGCAATTCTGCCTTAATTGTTGCTTGCACTATGCCAATGGCTCCCTCTTCAGGCTATTCCTAAAAAATGTTGCCTCTCTTCACTTTCTGTTAGAAATATTTCAATTTACAAAAATCCATCATCATGATCATGCCTTCTCCTCCACTATGTTCCCCCTCAGTAAAGAGATGATGAAATAACTGATGGACCACACATGCTGACCTGGATACTACAAATATTTAAGTATGGGCCTTATTTGAGGCACAGACCTACAAAAATTCTTACGCACGTAAATGAAATTTGTAAACCACAGAAAAAGTGAGCTTGAGGGACATCAAATGGTTGTTTTACCTATCTTCCCACGCTGAAAAATATCAAGAACAATTAGACTGTTCTTAATCAGATCATTCTTAAAATTGCCAATGATTTCTTTTGTGTCTTGATACACTACTGAAGTTCTTAAACGTCCTCATAAAGGTCAGCATAAACAAAGATATTTTTACTACAAATTAAAGAGGCTTCCTCTGTGTAGATTTGTTATTATATAGAGAACAATTAAAATATGTACTACAACTATTCTTGCAGTCTTTGCAACCCACTCTAGAATTGGCAATGCTGTGTCATAAGGCTAACAAGTTAGCCAATGACTAATTGGCTTAATGAAACTGTAAGTTGTTAGGCCTAATTAGTAAGCCTGACTGTGCCTTATGTACACTGTATGACTGGAGAAAGTCAGTGAACTCCAAACATATTCACAATGGCGTGTTCTCTCCTCCTGCCACCCCACTGCAATGGCCCTGAAGAGTGCCAAATGCTGTTTAATCAAGATACTCTTATCTACTGAAAAATACCGTGCAATAAGAACATAAACGGTAAGCCTGCATGTTCAGAAGTGACTGCAAAAAAAAAGGAACTGCATTCCACCACAGATGTCAAAAGACTCTTTAGCTTATACTTCTTGAATTTTGATATTATACTACTCATGTGACTTGGCTTAAGAAAGGCAGTAAGAACATAAGCGTGTCAATATTATGGTGTCTCTGTGAGCTTACAAAACATGTTTTACAAATTGCCTCCCTCCCTTATTCAGTTTCTCTTCAGTCTTATTCAGTTTATCTTCTGAACTGCACCCTCTGAAAAATAAAGTACTGCTTACGAGTTTATATCACCTTCAGACGATAGCCTTAGTGAACAACTGCTGTACACTGTCTCATCTACTTAGTTCTTTCCCCCTCCTTCCAAACACCCGTGCCGTGGATTAGCACCGATTCTCACAGCACGCCCCACGCCGAGCGAGACAAGTTTATCCTACGCACACCCCTGCACGGCACGAGTTCACAACCGTGCAATCCGGCGCCAGGAGCGGCCGTGGCACAGGCCGCACGTACACAAGGCTTTGCCAGGCGCAAAGAAAGGCGCAGTTTCGAGCACTCCCAAGGCCGCACCTGCTGCCTCCTCCCGGAGCTGTGGCCTCCCTGGCACGCAGACTCCCCGGGCAACCCTCCGGGGCTCCCGGGCCCTTCCCGGCGAGTGAGCGGGGCAGCAGGAGGAGGACACCGCTGAGCACCCGAGCTCCAGCGCCCCCACCAGGCCCGGGCAGGGGAAGATGGCGGCGGCGCCCGCCCCGCGCGGCGGCTGTTGTGCGCAGCCCCTCGCGCCCGGCGGCGGCACGCGAGACGGCCGTTGGGCGCTCGAGCAGCGCGGCCCCACGCCGCCTCCCGCCCGCGGTCACGTGAGTGGGCCTCGCCCGCCTCCCCTCCCTCCCCGCGCCGCGCGCCCGGCGCGGGGCGGTGACGCAAGACGCCGAATCTACGGCGCGCCACTTGTGACCAAGATCCTCACAAGCGGAGGCGGACGGCTCCCCCCGCCCGGTAAGCGCCGCCGGACGGGCCGCCGCCGCTTCGCCCTCCCGCTCGGCGGGGCGGGTCGGGCCTCCGCGGAGGGCCTCGGCGGGGGGGGCAGATGGGGTGGCGGGGCGGCGTTGGGGCTAGCGGCCGGGCTGGCGTCTCCCCTCGGGCTTTTTGGGCCTCTGCGCTACCGTCGTTTTTTTTCCCAGGTTCCCGGTGGGCGGGCGGCCAGCGGCGCTTAGCCCAGCCAATCCCGTCCATTGTCTCGCCCCCGCCGCACGCCGAGTGGCTGGGCCGCCGAGGGCGGGAAGAACGCCCCGCGTCCCTATTGGCTGCCTCAGCGGCCCGGTCCGCGGCACTTCCCTTCCGCTCTGCCTCAGGCGGCCTGCTGGGGGGGGAGGAGGAGAGCAGCGGGGCGGGCGGGGGCGGCGGGGGGAATGGAGGGGAACGGGGAGGAGCGGGGGCGCGCACCCAGGCCGGCTCCGTTGCGGCTCCGGCAAGCGGGTGCTGTGGGGGCTGCCCCTCCCGTTCACTGGGGCCGCCGCGCATGCGCGGGCCGTGAGGCCGGGCGGGGCGGTGGCGGCCGCCGAGTCCCGGCACCTCCCTTAGCGGGCGGGAAAATGAGGGGACACCGGCGGGGCCGCACCGTACCGTCCCCGTTGGGGCGGCCGACGGCGCCATCGCCCTCAGCGCGGCGGGGGGGAGTCGGGGCTCCTGCAGCCCCGGCCCGGTTACAATCTGAGCTGCGGTACCGTCGCGTCGCGGTGCCATACTCCGCCGGGGCCGTGGCTTGGTCGGGCCCCCAGCACGGGCAGGAAGACGTGACTTTTGGCTTGGGTTCAACTCTGCCTCGAATGCGTTTTTGCTGCTCAAAACCCCCATTTTTTCTTAGTCTTTCTCCTTTCCCCACAGTTGTGTTAGCTTAAGTGTGGATGAGCTTGAGAAGTTGTGCAGCTGGCAGTGAGTGACAAAGCGTCTGACTGCCAGAGCTTTGTAAGCAGTTCTTACTGGTGGTAAAAGACCAGTTGTGGCCGTTTTCCCTTTACTCTGCTTAATTCACCAAACAGAGCAGTTTCTGAGTCACGATCACTTCCTGCACTCATGATCTTCTGATTTTCAGCATGGTTTTGTTGTTGCTAGGGTGTTAGCGGACTTGAAGGGGACCTGTGAGATTGCACTCAGGAAAGCGAGTTCCCATAAATAGCCACAAAGGTGATCAGAGGGCTGGAGCACCTATGCTATGAAGACAGGCTGAGAGAGTTGAGGTTGTTCAGCCTGGAGAAGAGAAGGCTCCAGGGAGACCTTATAGTTTTCTTCCAGTACTTCAAGGGGGCCTACAGGAAAGATGGAGAGGGAGTCTTTATCAGGGAGTGTAGTGATAGGAAGAGGGGTAACGGTTTTAAACTGAAAGAGGGTAGATTTAGATTAGATAATAGGAAGAAACTCTTTGCTGTGAGGGTGGTGAGGCACTGGAACAGGTTGCCCAGGAAAGCTGTGGATGCCCCATCCCTGGAAATGTTCAAGGCCAGGCTGGATGGGGCTTTGAGCAGCCTGGTCTAGTGGGAGGTGTCCCTGCCCAGGGCAGGGGGGTTGGAACTAGGTGATCTTTAAGGTCCCTTCCAACTCTAACTGTTCTATGATTCTGTGATTCTAATAGGTTTCTAAAGAGTTGTGCATCTTCTGTGGAAAAGATCATTAAACCAAAACTAACTGTTTTAGGTGGCGTTTGAGGGATAGGTTATAATTTCGTTTAATTTTACTTGTTACGACAGGTTTCCTATTGCTTCTTCAAATAATTAGCGTGACTTGTGAACTGCAATGTTAATCTTAAATGTAGTGTTAGCTGAGGAGAAAGAAAAGGAAAAAGCATTTAATTTGCAATCTGTATGCTGTAGCTGTTGGTGGTCGCAGAATTTGTATAGTTGTAGTTTTAATTCTTGTTTTCCTGTACCCTCTTTTGTTTGTGTAGTCGTCCTGATGCAGACTTGGAAGACCTTGGGTTTGTCATGTATTCATATTCATCTATATCATAGTAAGCATGATGGTAACACCTAGGGAGTAGTAAATAATGGAAATCCACAAGTGCAAGGGTAATAGTGGGAGGAATGATTTGCTGATGGTGCAAAACAATAATAGACTAACATATAATTTAAACATTGTGTGTAATTTGCTGTGATCCTTACCTTAATAATCTAAAGGTGTGGCCTGTGAAGACTGTAAATTTTCTTTTTCCATTCCTATATCAGAACATGAGTAATCAAGATGCTTGCATGAGGCTGGAGCTTTGGATGTTGGGATCTATATTTTCCCCAGGTCACACCTCTTCATGAAAGATGAAGACAATTACAGGCTTTGGTTTGGTCTCTCCTGCAATCTCTTAGACTACTCACAGCAAGTTACATTCATCATAGAAGTAACATTACAGTCATTCCACCCTTATTTCATAAATTATTTCAGCATGGACATATAATCAGATTGTAGCTTTTATATATAAAATATGGAGCCTGGCAGTAATTGTATAATCCATACATTTTAAAAAAGTCAAATGCACTGATGTGACAGCATGATGATGGACTGTGACTTCTTCAGTATGTTCAAACTTGTCAGTTTTATTAGCATTTTGGGAAATGTAATTCAAACGACCTGAGTTAAAAACATTGAGCCAATCCTTTACTATCATTCTTCTGTGGGAACTATTGTATAGTAACAGCATCAAAAATTTCTAATTTATTTGCATGAAAGTTTTCTTTGTTAGAAACTTTTTTAGAACTTAAGCTCTGTTGTTTCCTTTTACAGAAAAACATTACTTGGAGAGAATGTGTGTGAAGCAGATGTCAGTCACAATAGTCCATTAAAATCAACCTTTTGTAATGAAGAACAGCAGTTTTGTATTAGTGTGCACAACATTAAGAAAAACATAGCTTTGGTTTACCCAATTGTTGTTTTATCTTTTGTGTGTGTATACACTTGTGGTTTTGTGCATGTGCTAAAATATACAGGCAGGTTGGCTTATGAAATGGGGTTGAACTGGAATTATTGAGCGGCTCCTATACTAAGATGGTTTAGAATTTACATGTTCTCTTTCTTGGGAAACAAAAAGGCTGCACTGGATGGGTGATCCATCACTCAAATAAAAATATTGGTTTAAGATATGTCTGGTCTAGTCATTCATTCAAATTAATGCCGCGGTATTCTGGTGCATGTTAAAATCACTGCGTTCACTTTTTAGATTGCACATGCTGGAGTATAGGTTTAGTTACTCTTTTGAAGTGAGCACATCACCAAAAATAGGGCTTGGGGAGCGGCGGAGGGAAGACAAGATGACATGATTCAACAGATGTAGCGTCTGCTATTCTTTCAGTGACTTTTTTTTTTTACGAGGGTTGTGGTGGCGGAGAAAGAATAGCCACTAGGCATAGCCGTCTCTGTTCTGTACTTTCATTTTGGCAGATTGATACTCGGCAGCTGGCCAGCAGAGCACTCTTGGCTATGCTTCTACCCCAGAAAGGTATTGTTTTCTGTTGGCCTTGCCAGCTCGTGGTAGCGCAGCCGCCTGAGGTACAGCTGCATACAGTGCCTGGCCAGCGGCAGCGCAGGCGTGGGAGCTCCCCCAGGAACCGACAGGAGTGGAATGAGCAGAACAAAAAACAGTGGTTCTTGGTGGAGGCAGATGCGTGTAGGAAATGAGCAGTACGTCACCTCGCTGCTGATGCTTAGTGCTAATAAGCAGCATAGGATTAACTGTGGATGTCTTGGAGAGAATGAATTAGAAGGGCCGCACGGGAGGTGGCATTGCAAACCGCTGAAATGTTGCTTGGCCCAGCATGTCAAAAGTTCTCATGAGATCTCTCTGATAACATCAGCATGGTTTAATCTTTGGTCTGCCTGCCTTTGCATTCGACATTCTTACAGCGTTACACGAAAGTATATGGAAGTTTGAATGAAATATACCTACACCTACTTGTCTTCTAAACTGGGTACTTTTTAAATTTTTGTCATTTTGGCCTATGCTAAGACATAAGCTCAAAGTCCTTTTTAGCCCGTATGTATAAAACTAGTGAAGAAGCAAAAATGTCTAAAGATGCTGTTCTTGTAATCTGTAATTTCTCACCTGCAGAAATTCCAAAGGTGTCTTTTGCTTCGCAGAAAGAAGTTGTATGCTTAAAAGAGGGGAACCGCACCCGCCTTGTTGCTCTGCAACTGTGAATTCTGGTTATCCTGTTTCTGCCTTCTGCCAGCAAAGGGTCTGTAGTTACAGACGAGTCTGTAGCCCATTCTAGGTGTTTATGTTAAATAGAAGTGTGGAAATGTTCTTATTTTATTTAATATCAGTTCTTCAACATATGAAGATGAAAAAAGGTTGTGTCCTAAACTTACAAACATCAGCAATTTATAGCTTTAGAGCAGAAAGAAGTCTAGTTACCTTCTTTCCTCAATATGAGAAGGAAAACTGCACGAAGTGCTAGTCAATTCATATGTTTCTTTACAAAGAAATAACCCAAGTGCCATTTAGAAACAAGCAGTAATGATGTTCCAAAAGTAAAATGCTTGTTTGCGTGACTCATGACTGCTTTCCAGTCCTGCATTAGCAGAGTTGTTGATTGCTGCTTTTTTGCTTTGTTTTGGTTGGTTTGTTTGTTCTACAGCAGGCTGACCTTTTTTCTGAGTAGTCTGGCCTGCTGCTGAACTACTGTCTGTAACATTATGGGTTATATTTAACTGGGCTGTGAATGTTCTTATTTTCCTTTGGTCCTTAGTGGTACAGGCATAAATTTTAATTGCCTCTGCCCTTCTGAGTCTAAAAATACAAGCTGTTGTATGTGTGTGTGGCATATGCAATGGCCAAGGAGGAGGCATGCAGAGTAGTTAGAGTATACAGTATTTCAATGTCTGGATCTAGATATCCGCATCTCTATAGCTTACTGGTTTGCTACAAACATATATATAGATGCTTTCCTGTCTGGTATTGTCTCATTGTAGTTAAAAAGAAAGTTTCTTGCTGTCCTTAGCCCCATCTTTGGTATTTCAAAAGTCTCTTGCAAAATATAGGTACAAAGGTTTAAGAAATACATATAAATGTTATGGCTTGAGAAACCCACAACAACTTATTGTAGTTTAGACAATTATTCTATCACCCAGTGAACCCTTCCCACCCAGGAAGGGGAATTGGGGAAAAACAAGGAAACATGAGGGTTCAAATATAAATAGATTTAATAGGATAAGACTAAATAATTAACATTAATAATACTAATGAAGCAGTATTGATCTTGATATCAATATAAAATATACAGGATTATACTCAGTCAATTCTATGAGTAGGAAGCTGTGCACTCCCAGGAGAGGACAGCAAATGCAGGACACTGCAAGCGCAATGGCTTTGGGAGGAAGGGAAGGGATCAGGGGTCCGGCACCAGGGCAAGGAGTTCTCTGGACCGAGAGAGAGAGAGAGAGAGTGTTCTAATTTATATTGAATGTGTTGTTCATGGTATGAAATAATTCTGCTGGCCAGCTTGCGTCAAGTGCCCAGGTCTTGCTCCTCCTCATCCCTGCACCTGGCAAGGCTCGAAAACACTGAGACCTTGAAACCCCGCATACCACAGCTGGCTATAAAGTAAACATTTTCACAAATTCAGACACTGGAGTCTTCTAAAAGTGCAGTTTCCCCAAGCATTAGAAAAGAAATTAGTCCTGTGTTGCTCAAACCAGGACAATGTTAAAATTCACTGTAATTGCAAAGTGTAACAAAACTCATCCAAATAGTATTATTAAGTCATCATTTTATATATAAATCATTGTTTCGTGTGATATTTTTAGTATGGAATCCATACAGTTATGTGTTATACAAATATTTCTGTAGGAAACATTCCAGCAAGAAGTTTGAAAAGTGTGGAGATCTTGACAATTCTAATTTAAGCAAAGACAGAAACAAACTGTTCTGGTGTCATTTGGATGCCCTTAAGAGCTCCGGTATGGCTTTATGCTTCTGGATGCGTGAGTTCTCTCTTAAGGCAGGTTTTCAAGCTTGGGCTTGCTTTGGAGAGCCTGTGGCCTGCGCCCTTTTTCCATTTGGTGGGTTAGTGGTTGGTTTGTTTGCTTTTGGTAAGTTAGTAGAACAGATTTGCCATAAATGTATGAGATAGTTAAAACCAGAGCTGGTTTTAAGACAAGCCTTAGCAGGAGGACACTTGCGTACTTGACCTGTACCCGTGGGACGTAGCATGTTGGGACCCCCCACTTGCGTGCTTGAGGGAAGAGCGTGAACAAGGGTGACCTAGCGGTCTCGGTTCATGTGAGGAAGCATCAGACTTGCTGCTCAGGGGGTTTGGTGCCTCTGGGAGGCACCGCACTGGCTGTAAGGTGTGCCCAGGGCTCGCTGGAAGGGCCAGGTTTCCTGCTGGCCTTCTGGGAAGTCCCACGTGGCCAAAAAGCATCAGATTTCCTGGCATGTGGGGTGTGGGCGGTAAGCTCACAGCTTCTGAGGAGCACGTCTTGACGTTCACGTGATGCCCAGCATATGTGCCCATCTTTCTCCCCGAGAACCATGGCATAGAAATAGAGCACTTTTGCATTTTGCAGTCCCGTGTGGTCTGTTAGCAAGGAGGAAGAAATGCCTGCTGCATGCTTGTCTTCCATCGAATGTTTAAGTGAAATCATATGTTATTTTAAGTTGGATTGTTCCCAGTACTTGGGGAAAGGATAGCAAACTCCAGAAATCCAATAAAGGCAAAATGTTGCTCTCTCCTAATTTCTTGCTTTTTAACACATCTTCTGCAGGGGTGTGTTGACACTGGATTTGGGACACTGGATGTGCAGCAAGGATAGCAGTGATCCTTGTGTTTTGTTTTCTGTTGGATTTGTTACTTTTGTCTTCTTCACTTCCCCTTTTCGATGCCAGTGAAGTAAAGGCTGTTTCTTTTCATGCTCCCCATGTGAGGCAAACCTGGATTTATCTTACTCTTTAAAGGGAAGGGGGTTCTCGCCTTATGTCATATGAATTGTTAATAGGATATACATTTTTGAAAAGTCAAAATGGAAAAATAAAAAAATCTAAAAGCACCCATAAGCTGCAGCTTGTTTGTTTGTTTTGGCAGCTGGAGAATAAAGTGCAATGAATACTAAAAATTACTAGTTTAGCATCGTATCCTTTACTGGGCACAGCCTGATTGTTGTAAGTCAGAGTTAATTTTTTTTGGATGGGATCCAGCGCTAGCATAATATCTAAGTTCAAAGATACAGTACATAAAAATGTTTTCTGGATGTTGTCTTCAAAATCTGCCAACTTCTTTTCTATTGTTTTCAGTTTTATTGGTACAACAATGGAATGATTTGAATTGCATTTGGTTTTTTTTCTTCCTGTTGTTTGCATTTTCATTTTAAATTATTTACCAGTCTGAAGCTTGGAGATGAGAGCCTAATGAATGCTTTTAAAAATAAAACCTTCTTCTTTAAGCACGTTATGCTTCATGTTTTGAATTTATAACCCAAGTCTTAATGAATCGTTTCCTAGTTTCTCTCATCTTGTAAATAGGACAGCTCATAAATTCTAAGTTTTACCTATACAATGGAAAGATAATTCCTGTTTGCCTTAAATGAAAAGAACTGTTCTTGTTAACAAGCTTAAACTGCTAATTAGGGGTAATATGGCAATAAATGCTATGTCAAACCTTTTAGCAACATGAAGATGCAATATTTAGTTTTTGGGCCTTTTTCTGGTGCATTCCATGTAAAAAGACAGTGTGTTGTGGTTTTTTGAGATCTCATACATGTGTCAGGTTAATAAAAAGGATTTTGAGGAAAACCAGTGGCCTGTAGGCCCTCACAGGAAGCAGGTTCACTTCTGTTCTACATTTAGGGCAATATGTTGGTGCCACATATGATAATGTTGCTATAAGCCTTGCTACTGCAAGGCTTCAGGTAGATGGCAGACATATGAAAGAACCCTGATGACTTCACGTATATGTGTATGTGGTGTTTTGTTAACAGTTAAGTTATTCTGCTCAAAAAAAAAAATAGTAGGACTAGCAGTAGTTGCTTTGTTTTAAATGTACATTAATGTAATTTAATCAGGAAGGAAAGAAAACCTGGGACTAGAATTTGATGTCATTTACCTGACTATAAATCGGACTATCTCCATTTAGTTTAACAGAATTTTTTCAATTTATGTCAAAATGATCAAAATCAGAACCTGACACAAGCTATCCATCTCATAATTTGTGCATACAAAACCAAAGAAATAAAATTGTATTTTTTTTTTCAAATCCAAATCTCACCCCAAAAAACAGAGCTTGGTTTTTGAGCAGAGATTGTGTAAAACAGTGTTACTTGTTGCTACCAAGAGCTTTGCACATATATTTTACGAAGAAACATTTTTTTTTTTAACTGTTTCTGATGAGACTCTAATTGTCAAAGCTACAGACTTGTGAATTTGAGAGCCATTCTAAGGCTAGGTAGCTTGAAAATTCTTGGCAAGTATTTTCTTTGAGTTCTTGTGTGTGCCTCTGATGATACCTGCAGAGGGTTGTATGTAGGCTTTGTTCTTTGTCTGATTTTCTTTATGTCGCCCAAGGAGTTTGCAATAGGGATGGCAACCTGAGAAAGGAAGGAGAGGAAGAGGCTGAAGGGAAAGGCGATGTAGGTCTGGCGTTGGAGGTGTCCCTTGTGCTGCTCCAAAGCAGACACGTGATGAGACATAAGGAGCTCCTTCTCTCAAAACTGAGGAATCTTCCTTGGGTACAAGGTTATTAGGTACAGTAGACAGTTCTTCAGAAAAGACAAGTAAAAAACCTGGCAATGCATTTTCCAGCTTTGTTTGGGCTACTCGGTTTCTTCTTTCCAGGTGAAAAACCTTTGCAGGTGGAGGTTGACTTGCAGGGATACCTGCTCTTTTTCTTTGTTCACATCATCCTGATTTTTAACGTTGCTGGTATCAGTACAGTGTATTTTGGGGTACAGTGTTGAATAAACTTTTTTTTGTCAGAGAATGCATGCCTTTGTATTTTGTATGCAAAGGGCAATTACCCTATCGGGGGGTAGATTTCTGAGGAGGTGGCATACAGGCAGAGGTAATGCATTACACCAGCTACTATAGGCAAACTTTCAGGCATACAAGCTTGGTTTCAAATCTGCTGCTGATACCAAGATAATTAAGATAGACTTTAAATGAAAACCAAGTTAATCTCTGAAGTTTATACTTAAATGTTGTATGGATGTGCCAAAGTGTAAGAAGTATGTCTTTTCATGGGGTGAAATAATATTTTATTTGTACATTTGTTATAAGTACTCAAAGGTCATTAGACTTTTAATTACAGAGTTTTAAATGACACCTAATCTAACTGACAGTGTTTGTGAAAACTTCAGTTGATAACACTGTGTCCATGGCTTCATTTTGATTTTATTTTTAAATTATTTTTCATCCTTCTAAATTATGTTTCTAAGCTCAATGGTATCTGTTTTGAGAGAGGAGAAATACTTCACGTATTATTTAAATTTTGTTTGAATAAACCACCTAGAAAGTGCAGAGAAAAAGAATGGCACATTCCCTAGTATAAAATTGCAGTAGGAATTTTGCTTTGTAAAAGATGATGTTCATATTGCTGGAATTGCTTAAACCATCAGAATTGTCAAGCATAAATAATTACATAATTTCACACTTTCCAGTGAAGTCAGACCCTGATTAAGAAGTTGACAGCCTGAGAGAGTCCGCTCTTTGACAGTGATGTCTGTATTCCCTAAATTTGTAGAGACTACCTCTAGGAAAACAAGACTGAGCTTTAAACCTTGTACTTAGTACCTTTATTGACAAATGGAGAATATTCTTTTTCTTAAAAAAGTTTTCATACTTTAAATACACAGATGTTTCAGCTTTTCCACTTTCAGCTAGCGTAGATTTTTGCTGATACCAGGTCTTCTCGCTGTCTTGGTCCTCGCTGTCTTTCAGTATGTTTGATATTCATATTTCTTTTTTATTCCTTATTCCTTGCTGTGCTTTTTTTCTTCCTTTTCTTAAACAAATAGATAATATGGTAATATGAACTCTAATAGGAAAAAGGCATTGTTTAACTCAGTTGGGGTACTACTAATCCAGTCACCAAATGTAACCATAACACAGCATGCATTTTAATTATTAAATATAATGGAAACTTTGCATTTTAAATCTAGAGCTATAAACCACTTGTTTGAAAATGCACAGTTCAGCAGTATGATTTTAGCTTGCAGTGAATTACAGGGCAGTATTCTTTGATCAGTTATTACAAGTTGAAGATTAGTAGCATTCAGTGCTTGTGTTAATTTTGGGAATACATATAGGAGTCACTGCAGGTCAAACTGAAGCTCAGGCCTGTATATTTTTAATGATTTAGTGCGTTGGCTGGATAAAGCAATGTAAAAATGTATGGATAATAGAGTCATGCCAGTCATTACAAATAAGAGTAACTTAAAGGAACATTTTCCAAGGCTAGTACTCCTCCAAATTCCAGTACTTTGTAAAATGTGCTTTATTATTAAATACAATATTTTTGAGGTTTTTCTTTTAGATACTTATTTGAACAGTCCTACAAAGTGCTCCTAATGCACTTTTGATGTCTTTCCACTAAGGAACAGCTGAATGGTAGAACAACTAATGTGTGTTTGCTTATGTTTGGTCAATACTTGTTTTTGTAATGAATACATTTTTACCATAAATAAATACAATGAATTGAAATAGAAAATCTTAGCATCTATGCACTTTTTAACATAAAAAAAATAAAAATACTGTTAGAGCATATGTGGATTTTACTGTATCATCACGAAAACTTACTGATTCCTGCTTGAGATGTGCAGGCTTGAAGCTCTGCTCTGTTTTCAGAAGTAGGGGACATCACATTATTGCTGAGCAGCTCCAATAGGCTTGGAGGTGAGGGCTTCGCTTAGGTGCCTTCTTCAGGATGCTGGGACAGCTGACGTGCCATGGGTACAAGAACAAGGCTCTCCAGATATGTGAGAGGTAAACAGTGCGGTAGCAGCTTAGCAGAGCTGATGTTTTCTTCCTTTTGTCCAGGTTGTTAGGCCAAACAGCTCTTCTTTTCTGGGTTCAGGACTTGGGCTTGCTGTCTTTCTCCTCTAGCTGAGGAGGCTGTCCCCCATGGGTTGAGCAGGAGCTGTTTTTTTTTTTTTTTCTTTTCTCTGTGTATGGTATGTGAGGTGCCAGTACCTAACTCAGGACTCCAGATCTCACTTTCTGTTCCAGACATTTTAAAGCTTGGCATTGAGCATTTCAGCGGTGCCTGACATCCCTGGTGCATACAGGCTTAAGTAATTTTGGACTGTTGAATATTTGGAATTGAGTGCAGATTTTTGTTCCATAGGGCCAACCAAACCCTTAAAGCATCCTTGTCACCTTGTTCAGCCTTTGCTTTTCCTTCATCTTTTTCCTTTTTGTGGTCTGGCATAAACTCCATAAACTGGTAATGGAATTTACAATTGCAGCCTTTATTGTTGACTCTGGTTGTTTTAAGGATATGTTTGTCATAGAGCACTGACTTTCTCATTCTTTCTCTTGCTCCTTGCTATTCATCTCTATTGCAAATCAAATTATGATATTAAAATAATTATGATATCAATGTCTACTAGATCCTTAAAATTCTTACTTTGTAGTTCTTTTTGCTCATGTACCTTTTTTGAGTGTGTGGCAGGAGGGTGTGTAGGTAATACCTTTCTACCACTTTTTTTTTTGTTTGTTTATCCACATTTCGGAAGTATCCTCTGCTGTCTATGTGTGCCAGATTAATTTAGTTCAGCAAAGGGTCTTCATGTGGAGGTTATTCTTTTAACCATGACCATCTCCAAACCTGAATCGCTGTAGAGAACCAGTGAATCTGTAAACATTACTCATATGTGGTGTTCCGGGGATGGGTTGCAAACTATGTACAGCCTAGTGGACTGTAGTTAAAGAATTGCTAAGTGAACGTCTCTTCTGATGAATAAAGTTAGTTACGGACTAAATAAAGGCTACATTTGAACCCATGGCCTTGGTTTCCTCTGAAGGAAGGAGTGCAGCATCATCTGGGGCAGCCGGGAGCATCTCTGGATACCTTCCCTTGTGCCCCTGGGACAGTGATGGCAGGTAGCTCCCCAGCATAGCTTGACCGACTCACCAGCTGCATTGTGAGAACCAAAGCAGGGTTTTGGTCCCTTGCTGCTTTTTTTCTATTCCTTTCAGACCATAAAATGGGGACTCTGAATATGAAGGTACATTTTGCTTTAGTCCTTTTTTTGTCATGCTCTAGGGGAAAGCTGAAAATAAGATATTGGTAGTAGGAAATCGACAAGGTTGTAGCCTACACCTTAAGGTCATAGGTTGCTTGTCTCTTGTTGCCTTATTTCACGCTTCATTTTGGAATCTGCCTTCTTACATATAATTGTTTGCCATGCTGTATTAAATAAAGCCCTTTTAATACCCTTTAATTCTTTGGTTTCCATGAACTTCTGATCTTTTTTTGGCTAGTTTTATCTTTCTGTTGCAGTTTTCAATGCAGCATACGTTGTCCAATCTCCAGTTCCTGATTTCTCAAGTCTTAGGTCTTTTAATTGGGAGAGCCCATTTTTACATGTTCTTTCTTCTGTTGCTCGCTTATAAGATGTGATGGTTTGTTTTGTCTTGTCTTTTCTCCCAACGCAGATGATTTTAATGCTTCTTGCTGTTCTCACTCATTTTCAGCGCGTCCGGTTCCCAGTAGTACGGATGACTCCAGGAGACAGCAGTAGGACAGGGAGGATTCTCCTCCCCAGTTTGCCAGCCTGCGCCTGGCGCAGGTCAGCAGCAGCTGGAGGTCAGTACCCGGCATCCATGCGCCCAGGGGCTGCCATGCAGCCGGCTGACCATCTCCTGCCGGTTCCTCAGGGTGAAAGATGGGTCTGAATTACAGTAGATGGCCCTTATTTTACTGATTTCAGTTGCCAAGCATTAAAGTTTTTAATCTGATTGCTTTTCTCCTTCTTTTCTTTCACATCCTTTCTCGCCTTCCGCTTGGAACAGATTTTTTTTTTTAAATTTGTAAAAGGAAAAGTATACCAACTCTAAGTATGAAGTGAATTTTTACAGCCAAGTTATAAATTCCAAAAACTAGGGGGTTTATAATGGAAACGCTTAAGGGGGAGAGGGGAGGGTGTGGTATAATACATATGTAACCTTTTTTCCCTCTCTTTAGTGAATAGACCGTTTAAACTAAATTAAGTAAAGGATATAAATTCTGTTGTTTCAGTTTTTAATATTTCATGACTGATTTTATAGATAAAAATTACATTTAACAATAAATATGAAGAAGAATTTATACAGCCTGTTCTAGTTTGATATGGAACAGCAAATCCCATTTCTCTGTAGCTGTAAAGAAAATTCATTATAATGTCTTTGGTTGTAAGAGATGGCTTCATTGTGATTAGTTACACTGATAATAAAACAACCTTTTTACAAATGGCACAAGATACATGAGATCTCATGTGTCTGCCTTTTAATAGCATTGAATTTGTGCATTTGCTACCTTTATTCTGTAGTCCTTTTTTCATTTATAATTGGGCACTTTTAAAATCTACAAGTTATTAAAAATAGTCTAACGTAACTTAATTTTTCTTTTGAAGCATTCTGGAGAAGGAGTTATTAATGCAGCTAAGCGTTCTTAATTGTTGAGTTCTTAAAATAAAAAAAAACCCCTAATTTTAATTAGAAAAATGTGTTTTTATGTAATTTTGTTCAATTCTGAATAACAAGTTTTGGGGATAAAATAATGAAATATGGATATCTGACATCATTACTTTCTGAATCTTTTTTAAGAACCTGAAGAAATATGTTGACTTTCAAATGCCCTGTTCCCAGTGACTTCAGTTGGATTTAGACATATGTAGGTATTTGAGTCATTTAAAACAGAGATAGTGGCATTAGGATGCCTACTAAGTAGTTGAGAGTCCAAGTGTACACATTTGGGGGGGGAGGATTTTGTGAGGAATTCATAGCCGTTAAAGAGGTATTTATTTATTTTTCCATTTTACATGCATTTAAGAATACTTACATCTCCTTAGCACAATAATGCAGGAGTTTGATGAGAAAAGTATAATCGTTGTAATAAGAACCTTTGCATATGTATATTGCTGTGATTTGTGCTGTTACAGGGGTTTAGCCAGAAAAATCTTCTGTATTGTTTAGTTTATAGAAATAATATTGGATATTAGATTCTGGAAAAATGGTGTATATGCAACAAAATTATATTTTAAATTGTAAAATGGAATTACACAACTACTGTTGGAAGTGAATTCCTTGCTTGCTTTACATGAAAAGCAGAAGAATTTGGTGCTATAGAATGAGGAAGGCTGCAGAACTGACAAAACAGAAGTTGCATTAATTATCAAATATTTATGGAATTTACCGGAAAGTGGAAATCTGAATCATAGTGCTTGGAAAAAATAGGATGTAATGCTCAAGTCTTCTGGATAATACAAGATGGAACAGCACACTTAACATTAGGTTTCACTGTAAAAGACATAAACCAACATTTTTGCTCCTGTTGTCTGTAAGCTTTAATTCTAGATTGTTGTCTCTTTTCCGTTGTTGATTACAACTAGGAAGAAAAATCCTGTAGCACTTGTCAAAAGTGTTTTCCCAGGACGAATACCAGGAATATGACTGTTGATGACTGAAAAACGGGACTAAATATTCTTCTTACCACCTGAGAGAAAAACGGGCTACGCCAGCACCCTTTGCTGTAGGAAGCAGCCTGTTTGGCTTGCAGTCTGCTTTCTGTACCTGCGTTGCTCCATCAGGTGAATGGGCTGGGTCTGCGATCAGGGCTGCTGGATCAGCGGAGAGCAGCACGGTGCCACAACGCTGCCCTGTCTGCGGTGGGGAAAACCGACTTTGTGTCGCAGCTGGGCTCCGCCGTGATCAATCACCACGCAGATCGCCCATAAGGGTGAGCTTGTGGTCCCTCAGATCCTGGGGGCGCTTGAGCTGAGCGATAGCCTACTTAGTAATATGTCAGTTTTTTCTCCCAGGAAAGCGTTGGAGCAGGTGTAATTTCTTACTCTAGCTTGGTCTCCGGGTACTTGCCGGTGGTTGCCACAGAGTAGGTTTCCTGCGTTCATTAAAACCTATTGATCTCAGGAAAGTTTGTGTCGTTGATTTTAACTCGGTGCTTTTCAGGGAATTAGTAGTATTTTTAGCAATAACACTCTCCTAACACGTTCCCGAGAGAGAGTGATGTATCGAGGAAATACAGAGGCCATAGGCATGAGTTGCAGCCCTGACCCAGCTCCTGAGGTCCCCTTGCCCAGGTAAGCTCCGCATGGTCCTGCTGAGACCTCCTGTGACACCAGGAGCCATGTCCGGGAAGGGTCCGGCGACACGCTGCGTTCCCTGCCCAGGAGGGGTGTGGGGAGCAGGAGGCAATGGAAGGGGCCACTGAGTTGACCGGCACATGTCATGCTACTCTGCAGAGGAGGTGGGCTGCGGTGCCACCCTGATCGTGCCAGCCACCAGCCAGGTCAGCAGTGGCTCTGTGTGGCCGCCGGGCTCCAGAGGATGAAGGAGACTCCCCTCCCCTTGGGCTCCGTGGCTGATATTTCCCAGGGAGCTGTTTGATAGCGTGGCTGCCGACCGGAGATTCGAGTTTGTGACAAACCAACAACTGAAGGAAATGCACTGTAATCTTGTGTAGCTGTTACACAGTGTGCTTCAAAATAATGAGAAGATTTTGCACACTAGATACCCAAGTAACAGGAAACTAGTAAGCAAGGTGCAATTCTTAGGTGTAACAGAATGAAGCTGCATCATTTTTGTAGGTATTACGGAAGGCGTCAGGTCCCCAGTGCCACTGATCCCGACGTCGCACTGCATGTGCCATTTCTGCAGAAGAAATAAAAACTTTAATTGCCAGGTGAGTCCTTGTTCAGGGATGCACTTGGACACATGTTTCTCATGTCAAGCCTAGGAGGAATCCTGCTGGCACTGTGCACGTGCTTAGGCATATTGCTGGTTCTGGACGATAGCTGAATTTCAGGGACTGATTTAGGTCGGCACCAAATTTGTTGGATGGAAACAAATAGGCATGGGGGGAAATGGGTGCTATTGATAAGCAGTGTCATTTGCAACCTTCACGGTAGTAGTTCCCGAAGTATCAGTACTGTGAATGCTTTGAACAAGAGGCAAATGTGTGTTTTATAGGTGATGGTGGTGTTAGCAAGGGGTTGTCCCGTCTCCTCAGTTCCTTCCTTCCTTCAATTCTAGCTGGCTTGGACCCATCCTGGGGAGATGTGGTTTCACTGCACAGGCCATGGTCCAAGGTGGATGCTGCTGAGGCACCCCAGTCCTTCTCTGCCAGGTGTACAGAGCCCTTTGCTATAGCACTGCCTCCTGCCTTGTTCACCTCTGCTTTCCATCCGCTGACCAAGAGTGCGTTTTGCTGAGGAGAAGTGGGAGACTGCTCAGCTTTCAGCCTCTCCTCTGTCATCTGCTGGAGTGAAGGCACCTTTTGTAGCTACATGGCTTAGTTCTGGTGAAGGGCTTGAGGGGTTGTGCCATAATGGTAGCTCTTGACTGGTATCACAGGTACCAGAGAAGTCACGAATAGTTTTTGTATCATCTCATATTGCCAGTGCTTGGACTTACGATGCCACTGTCACACCTGTATGCCTCCCATTGCTCTCTTGTATTGGGTTCCATTGTGACACAGACAGTGATGGAAATTAGAATAAAATTCTGTGGTAACCCCCTGAACTGTTCAGAATGCAGAAGTATGAAGCTTTAAAAGGCGTTCAGCGACTTCAGATGAAGCATGAGTTTGTTCACCTGAAAGCAAATAACAGTTATTTTGGAGGAAGCCAAGCTTTGCGCAGCTATGCATGGTTTAAGGCTTAGTGATGATCATCTAAGGTTATCAGGAAAAAATATCCCCCTATGCGTTGCGGAGGAGATGGCAGCACTGTTGTGATTGCTTGCATGTATTGTAAGAAACCATTAAGGAGAAAAGGTGTGATTTGACATGCCGCTTTTCCCCTGAGCATTAAGGGTTTATCCCCTCTGCAGCTGAGAACTTTGTACAGCTATCACCTCTTAATACTAATATCTAATGGTGGTTATTAATTTCTTTTTGTTAGAGATGCAGTGATACAAAGAAGTGAAGGCTGCTACTTACGCTTTGCTGGAGTGTGCTGGAGGACTGGCGTGCTGTGGCAGGGACGTGGGGCAGCATCTATAGCACGGAGACCTTCCAGGTGCACCCCTCTGCCAGGCAGCCCCCTGCTTCCACCGTGCTTCTCCCCCATCGCCCTCTGCCTTATTTAAGCAACCGAGCTGGAAAATAAAAACGGAAAAGAAAGCCTGGGTTTCATATGTCTTATAGGGTTGAGCTGAAATACTTCCCGTGTGCTCACGTCTGGTTTATTGTACAGAAAACCAGGTTTTGCCTTTATATAATAAGCTAATCGTTCAGATTGTTGAGTATGTCTATGTGCTTTAATACCGATAATACAAATATATACAGATATGTAAACGCACATGTTCCAATGAGTGTATATTCTAATTGATAATAATACCAGCTGTCATTTCTGTAGATAAAGCTTGCCAGAGAAACGTGTCACACATTTCTGTTTGATCTTCTTTTCTGAGATGAAATGCAATTACTTCCTTGTGTGCAGTGGCCACCAGGTGTCATCAGAATGCTTTTATTTTTATTAATTTCTCCTTTTCTTTAGAAGCACATGTACAGTTTGTATTCTTGTCTGGAAACTTTGTTAACCTACCACACAAATAATCCTAACTCCTTATGTTACCTATTCAACCAAAAACTCATGCAGCTCTTTTCAGCTGAGCTACTTGAATAAGCTGCTGAGAGGAGGAAGACAAGATGCACAATAACACAGAAGCGTGTGCATTTACACACAAATTATTACATGCATTCTTTGCCCCAGTCATTCAAAAGATGGAGATAGATACAGTAAGCTAAACCATGTGGGCCTGGTTTACATTAGTAGAATGTCATTAAAGAACTACAGGCAAGGCAATTAAAATGATTACTCAGAAAATACTAGTGTTTAAAGCATGTTGAATTTCCTTTTCTATTTTCTGCCATCCTTCCTCCTTTCTATGCCTTTTCTACAGTTTTGGTTGTAACTTCACATTAAATGTGGGGTGTTGTATTTTGTTTGGGTTTTTTTTTGTTTCATTGTGGCTTTTTTTTCTTTAAATTATTTATTAATTTGGTTCTGGATAGTTTGGCATACTTGCAGTAAGTGTAGATAAAACACATCCAAACTATTATCAGCCTACCTTTAATTTAAAATGGTTCCTTTTTTTTTATCTTCAGTGAGCTATTTCTCGGTGAATAGCTGTGTAATAAATAACTAAAAAATACTCAATATCTTCTTTTTATTTTTTTTTGTTATATAAAAAATGAAAAAAATGAAGAGAACATTTCAATGCAAAAAAAAAATGCATCTTTTTTTCTTTTTTTTCCCCCCTACTTCCTTTTTTCTAGTTTTTTCTAGTTCCTACTTCCTTTCTGGATCTTGGTTCAACTTAATGGGAAAAAAAAAAGTGTTCTGGGCTGTCAGCTGGTGGAGACTTGGCCATTGGTTTTAGCCTGTGCTGCTGCTGCTGCTGCTGCTGCTGCTGCTGCTGCTGCTGCTGCTGCTGCTGCTGCTGCTTCTTCCTCCTCGAGCCTGCTCATGCTGTGTTGGTAGACAAATGTGTCCCAGGCTGTGATGATGGAGGCTTCTTGTTGCTTTTCCTGAGATTACGGTAGTGTAAAACAAGGGGCCAACAAAGCCATCTCTTTTTTATTGTCTTTTAGGTTTAATTTTGAGCAAAAGTTGATGAAAATTTAGTAAATCTTGGCAAATATTGAACATGAGAATAGCAGTCTAGGAAATTCATACTGCTTATGTTTTAAAGGAGAACAGAGTCGGGGGCTTTTAGGAGCAGGTTTCTAGGGTAAAAATTCCAAGAGCCAGTTTCCAAGTAACAGCAATTTCAACTTAGTGTTATCTTTTGCTACCAAAGTGCAGGAAAAAGTTAAGACTTTCAACATTTTTTTTCCGGCTGTCGGCATGAGATGGTGCCTGTGCGCTTCCTCTGATGAATTCCAGCGTGGTCCACTGTACGTAAGAGGGTCCTACAGCCTATGGTAGAAAAGAGGTTCAAATTGCATTTACTTTTTGCTTTTCTCAAGTTTTAATTGGTGAAGTTGGTGAGAATTGCATCTCACATGAAACCATGTCATTCTGAGAGTTCCTGGAAACCGCGGGACTCATTACTGTATGTTAAAAATGAACATTTCTTTCCTGCAAGTTTCCTTCCCAGACCTGATAAACTCTCTAAAGTGTTTTGAGAACACTTAAACAGTGCTTTTCATCCATAAATATCACAGTGCTATACCAATATGATCTTTCTTGGATCCTCAGAAGTTTCTGTTGGATGTTTTTTTGCTATAGTTATATGCATGCCTCACTCTGGAAATAGCCAAAATTCTTTGAATTTACAATTCAAAATATACAGACCTTTTTAAATTTTCAAAAATTGAAAATCTGGAGGTTGTTCACTTTTTAGGAGATGCTAATGCATTTCCTCTTATTCTGTCTTGGGTGTGCCTATTGATTCTGACAGCACTTAAAATGACTCTGCATCCATGTCTTTCTTTTTTGACTCCCTCTTCAAAGCTGATACAATCGGTGGTCAATGCTGTATTTAGCAGCGTTTGGCTGTTTCTGAAGTGAGTGGGTGATGACTAGGAAGCCTTCCCTTTTTCTCTCTTTTTTTTTTGTGTGTGTGTGAATTAAAGTATGTATTCTTCATGTCAGGAATTCTTAAGAATTTCCTTTATGTTTCCACCCCTCCCCAGAATGACTTTCAGTGGTTTGGAAGTAGAAGCCAGAAGGATGTGAGTTGTAATGCAGGGTGCATTTCCCCATGATGCCATTACAGGTCTTCCTGATGCCTGCGAGAAAATGAAGTTCATGGGTCCAGATAACTTGCCGTTTTCAGTGATAGTCAAATGATGACTATCAGTGGGCTTTTTATTTTGTTACTTTAACTATTGTAGATACATCAGTGTGGAAGTTTCAAAGTCTTTAGTCTTTGAAATCCTGTAGCTTGTTTGGAAGTCTCCTGTGGAGGTTCTCTTGCCCTAGGAAAATGAGTGGCTTTACATGAAGAACAGGCTCACGATGCAAAGTTCAAAGTTCCGGCATTCTTGAGCTGCAAAGGGAAAATACATGTTTGCAATGGTTAGCATCCAATACTCCTCAAAATAAAGGTGATCTTTGTTCCATTTGAACCAACAATGATATTGTCTTCTGTGTTCCATTGTTGAGGAGACTATTCTCTTGGATTAGTCTCTCTGAAGGAAGTGAGGTAACTTTGTAAGGCCATAAGACAGACCTGTGATTTGATTTAGGAAGGATGTTATGCCCTTGAAAATGAGAAGATGTTTATTTGACACAAAGGTCGTATGTTGAGTTGTTCACATTCAGTTTTGTGCAGGCTATTTAAGGAGCTCGTTAAAATGATTTTGCTTTATTATATCCATGATTTCATTGAAAGAATTAATTGTCTGAAAAGGGGGAATTTTTACTGGAAAAAAAAAAAGTAAGTCTGTTTTCCATATGTCACATCCTTTACAAACACTGCAGATTGGGTATTGAATACTTGGAGACGGTAATACACTGACTGAGAAGTGCTTTGGGAATTCTAATGCCAGGATTAGCATAAAAAATAAAAACCAAAGTGGAATTTAGTACTTGTAAATCTACTTTCTTTGGGTTCTTCTGTACAAATTCATGCCCCTTCCCTCAAAGAGCTGGCATAGGACCAAAATGAGAAGTAAATAAAAATGTATTGAGCATCAAGTTAAGGAACTTTGCTGTTCATTATAGGTTTATGGATCATCACTAAATTGCTTGTCCTTCTGATCTCAATTTAAGACTACTACTTTCTAAATTTCGCTTGAGGATTAGGGCAATGCAAGTCTTACACTGAAAATCTTAACTGCACTGTCTCCACCTTTTCGCATAGAGGAATTATATACTATTTTTTGGACCAGAGGGGAAAAAAAATAGAGAAAACATTAAACCAAAATGTTCTCTATTTCCGTCAAAGAAAAGTTCTTCTGTCTGCAGATGACTGATGCTTTTGCTTAGAACTGTAGCAGATACTGTATCAATATACAAAAAAGTGTTGTAGGAAGAATACAAAAATCTGTGTTGTTACCTGGTAAAAATGGTGGTGGCAGCTCAAGAAGTGGTATTTTTCTTATTTTGTGTATTCGTCGTCTTCTTTATAGGTAGTGAGATGGTGCTGAATTGTGACTGTGTCTTAAATTAGATTAAATATTGAAACAAAACCTCTATGACTGTGATCATTTGGAAATCCCAATGCTTGAAAGACAAGAATGTTTAGCTCTATTGGTTTCTGTGACACAGCCAAAGTATTATGTATTATGCATTTGTACATTTGGATATTTGGCCTATGCAGATGTAGCATATGTTGCATAAATATTTTCCTTTTGAAGATCATAAAAACATGTTTCACTTCTTTTGGATACTTGGAAAATGACTGAAGAAAAGCACTATGTTAAAGACTTAGCTAATATTTCCAGTAGAATTACTGATCTTAGCTATTTCTGTGCACAAACGGTGAGGCTACAACAGGTTTCTTTCCAAAAGTTAGGAAAAGCAGTATGCTGCAAGGAACCTTAAAATGTGTTAGGTAATGTATGACTGTCTCCAAGCAGAAGAATTTGTTAACCTGAAGCTAATGTGGCAAATTAATTTTTGGTCATATCCTTTAAGAATCTGTTCAGCTATACTTGATTTATATGAACATTAACAAAAGATTTATGTTACAAAAAGTCAACCCACTTTTGAGTTAGAACAGCTTCATTTTCAACATCAAATATGATGTTAAGAGCGAGCTGTTTGACAGAACTGGGTTTTAAACTACAGAAATACTGAAGGTTTGACTGGTGTCTACTCATCTTGGGCTTGATCCTGTGCTCAGTGGTCTGCCGTGTTGTACCTGGTGATGATACCTGTGGTGTGGTCTCGGAACCTATATAAATCCTTTCTGGTTTATTTATGCCATACATTAAGTGGTTATATATTGTTGCGCTTTAGGTATCTATTACTAGTAATAACATAACCAGAGTCTTTATAAGGTGAAGGTAGAAGGAAAAGCACAAGAGCTTGCATCTTGTGACATTTTTAGTCTTGTTGGTCCATGAAAAAGGCAGTTCAAGAGCTGTTCCTCCCTAATTCTACTACTATAGGAATTTGCCAGCATTACATTGATATCAAAAGGCTTATTTAGTCACACTAATGAGTAGGAGTTAGACTTAAGCATGTGCTTAAGTTGCCATGGCTGCAGAGGGTTACTTGTTACATCTAGAATGTGGTTTTGGTTACCAGTTGATTTAATCAAATTCCAGATGCTGATTCTTCGCTCCTGATGATGATCCCTGTGCCAGACTAAGGTTGAATCCAAGATTCGTTTTGCAAAAAGAAACCCATTTATCATGTGGTCACTGGGTCTGTACCAACTCGGAGCGTTACTGATGCATTCTCTGATGCATCAGTTCCTATGTTAATACCAACTGTAGGCTAGCCCTTAATTACTGTGGCTTTGATGACAGCAGAGGTGAATTGACTTATGCAGGCTGAGGATTAGGACCACCGTGATTCGTGACCAGTTTGTTGCTTTGCCATTGTCCTCCTGTCCTGTGCCAAATCTGAGAAAGGGCTTTCAGGAGAGAGGCTTACAGCAGAGGAAGCAGCACTACAGGCTCCTTTTGCCTAAAGGAGGCATATGGTATGCTCAGTGCATCCTTCAAGTAATAATAGTCCTTCGTGCAATAAATCCATGTAGGAAGCTGAGAAGAGGTCTGTGCACAGCTCCCTTTGGGTGTGGGACACTACTCTCTCATCAAGGAAGCTGAGGCATGTGCTGCTGAAATTGTGTTAGAGACACAGCTGTGTTATCTGAGCAAAGGTCATAGCGGGGAGAGACAGAGACACAGTTCAGTGTTGTGGTCTAGATCTTGTCTGAGGTGTGGAGAACTGACCACAACTCAGCAAATCGCTGACTAGTCCCAGCAAAAAGTAGTGACAATAGCCATTACTGCCTACCACAGAAGATGTACTCCTGTCCTAACGTTGACTTTGAGAGAACTGAAAGAAATTCAAGGCAATTTAATTCCGTAGATTAGTTAACATAAAGGTAATTTTAGAGAGACAACAGCAACCACCTCGTTGTTTTCTTTTATAGAGAATTCTTTCTGGATTATGGTTTCATGCAGCTACCAGGCTGGTGAGGGGTCTGGAGACCAGGTCATATGAGGAGAGGCTGAGGGAGCTGGGCATGTTTAGCTTGGAGAAGAGGAGGCTGAGGGGAGACCTCATTGCCCTCTACAACTACCTGAAAGGAGGTTGTAGAGAGGTGGGGGTTGGCCTCTTCTCCCAGGTGAATAATGACAGGACCAGAGGAAATGGTCTGAAGCTGCAGCAGGGGAGGTTTAGATTAGATATTAGGAAGAATTACTTTACTGAGAGAGTGGTCAGGCACTGGAACAGCCTGCCCAGGGAGGTGGTTGAGTCACCATCCCTAGAGGTATTTAAGAAACGTCTAGATTTGGCACTTCAGGGCATGCTCTAGTGGCAAAGACTGTAGGGTTTTTTTGTTTGGTTTTTTTTGTTGTTTTTCTGTGTGTATGGTTGGACTCGATGATCTCAAAGGTCCTTTCCAACCATGAAGATTCTATGATTCTATGATTCTAGGTGGAAACTGTGCCATCTAGTGATATTTAGACACTGCTTATATGGAGGTGGGACAGAGGAAAGTCTGTCTCTGGGACAGGTGTGCAGGGGGAGATTATTTTCATGAGTACTCAATGTGAGGTAGAGACAAAACTGGTAAATCATTAATTATTGCTACACCTAACTTGTTCTGTTCATCTAAGGTGCTATTGCCTTGATAAGAGTTGTTATTAGTTGTGGGGATAGACATGAAGCTGTTGACTTCATTAGGAGTACTGCCTGTAAATGAAGCAGAGTGCATCCCTGGTCTGTGTGCTAAAAGTTTATCGTGAAGTGAAGGCAGTGTCTCCATTTACTGTTGTCTTGGAGAACTGGAGGAATTAGGCAAGAAGGCTGGGGCATAAGGCTCCTTTGCATTTTTGTATTACATATGTGACTATTTTAATTTCATACTGAAATTATTGGCAACACCTATGAGATTTGTGTTCTGCATTTTTCACTTACCTAGCAACTGGTTTGTAGTTGTGACTACAAACAGTTTACAAAGATAGGGTGCCTATAAGAAAGCTGGAGAGGCGCTTTTTACAAGGGCATGTAGTGATAGGACAAGGGGCAATGGCTTCAAAATGGAAGAGGTTAGATTTAGATATTAAGAAGAAATTCTTTACTTTCAGCCAGATGAGAGGGTGATGAGACACTGGAACAGGTTGCCCAGAGAAGCTGTGGATGCCCCATCCCTGGAAGTGTTCAAGGCCAGGCTGGATGGGGCTTTAAGCAACCTGGTCTAGTGGGAGGTGTCCCTGCCCATGGCAGGGGAGTTGGAACTAGGTGATCCTTAAGGTCCCTTCCAACCCAAACTTTTCTATGATAAAATAAGGGAAATACATTTTTTTTTTAATTTTATTTTCGTAAGCACTTGAGAAAATCCTTAATTGATGCAATACAGCTGAGTTGAAAACAAGGTTGGATGCCAGAACTGGGACTGCAATCCAGGATTTTTGGTAGAGCACAGAGGAGGGTGGGCTTCTATTGGAGAGTTAGAGAACAAATGCCGAGAAGTGAGGTTAAGCCTGCAGTTACTGTATGCAAAAGATCAGCCATCTTTTTTGAGTTGTGCAGGTGGCTAGTGGAGATGAGCTGAATCTGCACTGGTGTGGCAGAAAAGGCACGTTCTGAGACTGCTGATACCTGCCCATGACAGCTGGGGAGCATCCACCTCCAGCGACTACTGTATCTCTGGCTGAAAGTGGCTTGCGATTTCTGTCAGAGGTTGATCTAGGTGTGACAGCCCTTTAAGGTTTAAATCAAATTATAGGATGGCTTTAAATGGGCATGAAGCGTGTCAGAAGACTGTATGGTGTGGAGCCACCAGTCCCCTACTTGTTAATATGCCTTGAATGTATGAATTTTTGTCGATGGAGAAATCCCTAAAATTATCCCAATACAACCTTTGATTGTGGAAATTTCCAGTGCAGGTATTAGTTCACTGCTGGACATGTTCTCTGATTAATCGGATGTTCTGAGTGGAAAGTATCCTATAAAGAAGATGGAAAATTGGTTTGAGATTGAAAATTGTCTTGTACAGCAAAGAGAAAACTGCTGTTCTTCCCCAGGCCATGCAAGAGAAGAGTGGTCAGGTCTGCGGTGGGCTGGGAACCTGCTGTGGAGGTGCAGTGAGGCAAAGGACTCACGGCTGGTGCGTGCAGACAGTTAGGGATGGACTTGTGGCACTCATCACTGAAGTAATTTCTTGATATTTCCCAAGTTATATAAATAAACCTGTAGTGCAGTTAAACAACATAATTTTCATATGATCATTTTTCCTGTATCCCAAACAGTGCTCATAAACCTTTTCAGGGTAAGCTTGCACTTTGAAGCCTTTATCCTCCTCTGCTATTAATTGCTGTAGCGTTTTTGAACATACTGACAATATGCTGACTGACACCGGCTGAGAATATAGACCTATAGATTGTTTTATTTCTGACTAATTATGATAGTTTCTGTCATGGTTAGTGAACAAAGAAAAATGGTAGTGTGTAAGAATCAGAAAAGCCCAACTAGAGAAGCAATATCTGGATCCTCCAAAGGGCTGTTGTGATCTAGACGTGGTTATTCTCTCGTTATTTAGGTATAGCTAGCTCGGTATAAGTTAGGTCAGTACTTTAGCTCCATGAGAGACCTATAGTTGAAAAACAGTTCAATGTTTGCAACTACTGTGCACTCAGTTCCTTATAGGCCTTCCATAAATTATTATCAAGCAGAAAAGGATTTTTTTACTTTCATAGATAATAAGTCCAACTGATTGGAGCATATTTCCCTGGTTTAATACTTTGTTATTTTTTCCTCAAAAATAAGCATAATTTTTTGGGGGTTTAGCATGTACTTGAATAGTTTTTTGTACCCTGCATTGCCTGTATCAACATTGCAATTACTTAATCTTGTCAGGAAGTACTTACAATTGTGGTCATGGCCTCATTCAAAGGATAACTGAACAAAAAACTGGATACTTGGATCTGCAGCAAATTGATGCTTAAATCATAGTGTAAAGCGCATAGATAAACATTTAGTATTTAATCATCTGTTAAAATGAAATGCATTTTCAATTCTCAATCGCTTGGTATCAAAATGAAAAGGTAATAAATGTCAAGATTTGATTTCCCACACCCATCCCTCTTATAAACTGTGTTGGTAGCATCAGTTTTCTAGTGGTGACATCTTTTTGGGAGCAGGAAGGTCATACTGGGCAGTTGAGCAAAAGCTTTTGGTAACGGGATTTGAACGGCTAGAGTTTGTGCTGCGGTTCAAAGATGCTGCCCTTCTCTGCACTGCTATTTCATGACTTTTTCATTCTTTCTCCCCCACTCCCAATTGGGAAATGAAGTTTTAGAGGACATTTTAGGAATGATGGGGAACTATACTTGTGGCATATTCTTTTAGAACATGGCTCTATTTGTGTTTTCCCTCTTTCTCTTTAGCAGGTAATCTAAGCGGAGAAAGGAAAGAAAGGTTCATACTTAAAACGTTTAACATTTACGTTGGCTTTGTTTTGCTTGTTCTTGCAGACATTGTTATTTCCTCTTTGGAGCTTTTAAGTTTGGGAACCTGGATTTCTATTTCAGGAAGAGTTGAACATCCCATGGCTGGTTCCCTGAAAGCTGTTAGTATTTCCTGTCCAAAAAATGCTTCCAGAAACTAAGTTTAGGCTTGTCTGCCCAAGTTGAAGCATGTAGTAAATTACTGGATTACACAAAAACTACAGAAGCTAGTACTCACTCACACGGTGCTTAATACAGCGAGAGCTCTGTAACCAAGTGCCTAGAAGTTGGTTTGATTTTTAGATGTCATAAGTTTAGACACCATGCTGAAAATGTAGCCTTGTATCTTTCATTGTGTCTGTCTTCCTGACGTATTTTTAATTTGCTGTATTGCTTAGTTTTTTGACTTGAGTCTTTTAACTTTTGGTTGTGCGTAAAAGACTAATAATAACTCTTTTGTTTTATAGGTACTAAGTCAAATGATCTGCAATTGATAATATCAATGTTAAGAATGGATGGGGAGGAAAACAAGAAGAGAGATGAGGTTGATGATAGTTTACAAACTGAGTTGACAGAAGAATCCCAGAGAAATACATCAGGAGAAAATGCTGGATGTGACTCTTCATCTCAGCAGAAAACACGGCTTATATCAGATGAAGCGTTCAGGGACCTTGAAAAGAAAAGAAAAGAGAATGGCACAAACAAAAGGGCACTGTCAGGATCACCAAACATGGATGTTGTTGAAGTAGACAAACCTGAAAATGTCTCCAGAAAAAGAAAGCGGAGTTCTTCAGAAGACATGAAAAATAGTGAAAGGAAATTGCACGAAGTCATGGCTGGAGAAGCAGGTAGTATAGAAGGTGGAGCTGTAAAGACGGAAGGAGTTGCCTGTTCTCTTGGTGATGACATATTTAATTCAAATTTCCTGTGCCTACATTGTGATTTCAAGTGTGCTGATGGTGCCATATTGAAAAATCACAAGGAAAATAAACATTCACAAGAGTTGCCAGCTGCTGTTCCTGATAAGTTATCTTCTTCAGAAGAAATCAGTGTTGGCTATACAGTTGGAAACATAGACAAAGATCTTAAAGGCAAAATGAGTGATCAGTGTTCACCTTCCTGCTCTGATATGGAAAAACATAGACCAGAAAACCTCTCTAAACAATCCAAAGAGCAAACATGCCCTCACAGCAGTTCAACATTACATACGCATGTTAAGCAAGATCATGAGAATTCCAAGACATTTTGTTGTGATCTTTGTGGTTTTCAGAGTGCTGAGGAAAATCTCCTCAATTCTCATTTCCTTGGCAAGACGCACCTTCGACGCCAAAATCTTGCTGCACGGGGAGGATTTGTGCAGATATTGACAAAAAAATCCTTTAAAAAACAACAATCTATTGCAACCAAAGACAGGAATGTCAGAGCAAAACCTAGGACCAGTAAATTAAGGGCAAGAACTGCTGATGCAAAAGAATTAAGTGTTTGCAGTGCACTGAAAGGCTCAAAAGTAACCTTATCTAAACAAACTGATGGCACTGAACATGTTGAGATGATACCATCTTCAAATGTTACCACTGAAAAAACAGATACTATGACAGAAGAAACGTTGCTTTCTTCTGGTGAAGAACAAAATTATGAAGTCCGTACTGAAAAACTGGAAATACCAGGACCCTCAGAAAATATCTTGCAGAAAACTGAACTCCCGCCAACTACCAAAAAGCTAGTTAGCAGTATAAACATGACAAGAAGATTTGATAGACTGGGATATAAAAGAAACGTTGTCTTGTTAAGATCCTCGTTTGGACAGAGTAGGTCTTTTAGATTAAAAAAGCAGGTTAAAAGAAGGTACAATTTGATGGGTAATAGTAAGAGAGGCAACTCTGAAACTCAGAGAGTACACACAAAGCATAGCTCCAGCACACAGCTTAAACCTGGCGATTCAAACCCTATGTCACATATAGATTTAGAAATAGATGCTAAAAGTAATTGTAATACTACTTCAGAAATTCAAGATCTTACTGGAGATAAGCCAAATACCCTTTCTTCCAGCACTACAGAAACTAAAGAATCTGATGTTAAACCTACTGCTGATCATGGTGTTCTTCATACTTGTATTGTTTGTGGTCATGTTTTTGAGAACAGAAAAAGTTTGGAAATTCATGTTGCAAAGCTTCATACAAAAAGGATCCAGTTTCATTGTCAGATGTGTAGTTATTCCTCTGGAGTCAGGGAAGACGTGAACCAACACTGTCAGGACAGTAAACACCAGATGGGCGGTTGTAGCTTTAATTGTCAACTCTGTTCATTTACCAGCTTGAATGTGACCAGCCTTCAAAGCCATATGAGTGAGGTGCATAATATGTCCCATAGTTGTCCAACTTGCATTCTTTTTTTTCAAATGGAAGAAGAGCTGATAAATCATCAAAAAAATGAGAAACACGATGGTTCGTTATTTCAGCAAGCTACTCCATTGAGTAACAGCGATCGGACCTTGCAAGTGGTAACTTACACTGACTCAGTATCCAACAATAGCCAAAATCTTGCAAAGGAAATGGAAGTATCAATGAAAGCAAAACCTCCAGACTCTTCCTTCATAAATCACAGAAATGAACTAAAGCATTCTGTTCTGAATAAAACCCAATTTCAATGTAAGAAGTGTTTTTATAAAACAAGATCTTCCACGGTTCTTACAAGGCACATAAAACTCCGACATGCCCAGGAGTATCACTTCCTTTGCAAAGCGTGTAATCTCTACTCACTGAGTAAGGAAGGAATGGAGAAGCATATCAAAAGAAGCAAGCACCTTGAAAATGCCAGGAAAAACAACATTGGACTACGTTTTGAAGAATGTATTGAAAAGGTTTGTGTTGGTGTTGGTGGTATTAAAACAGTGGTGGATCCTTCCGTTTCTGGGAGTGGGAATATAGAGTTAGATAAAGAAATCATACACGTTTCATCCCCTTCTGGGGAAAACATATCAAGTAATAAGGAACTCATTCCCCTTGATCAAAGGATTGGTGAAAATGAATTGGTTTTAGCTAATGCATCCAGAAGAGGGAAACCAAAAGGCACTATTTCTAGGACATGTACCCATTGTGGCCTTTTGGCCTCCAGTGTTACAAATTTGACTGTTCACATCAGACGAAAGCACAGTCATCAGTACAGCTATTTGTGTAAGGTTTGCAATTATTACACTGTAACCAAAGGAGATATGGAACGCCATTGCACAACCAAAAAACACAAAAGTCGTGTTGAAATAGAAGGACGTGGAAAACAGGACTCGGAGATCATCGTTAGCCCCGAAGGAGGTAATTTGGAATCCATGAACAAGAAGGTTAATAGCCCCATGAATGCCGTGTATGAACATGTTGAGGATGGTAGCCAGTCATCAGATTTGGAAAATTCTGTCTTAGACAATCAGGAAGTTGAGCAAGGAGATGCTGAGCTAGAAGTTGTAAATGCCAGTAGGCTGCCAGATTTGGAGCATACTAGCAACCCATTAAATATAAACCAACGTATATTTCTGGAACCAGCTAGGGTTACTCAAGATGGTGACCCATGCTTCCGAAGAAGAGCAATGGGTGCAAATGACAACAAGTGTGTACACTGCAGCTTCATTGCTCATTCTTCTTCTTCTTTAGAGCTGCATGTGAAGCGAAAACATACAAAACAATTTGAATACTACTGCATGGCTTGCGACTACTATGCTGTTACTCGCAGAGAGATGATTAGGCATGCAGCAACAGAGAAACATAAAATTAGAAGAGAATCTTATGTTTATTCTGCTTCTGGGGAGGAAGCAAACACAGCAAATAACACTAAAGAAGGCACTGCTTTGTCTCAAGAGGAGCACCATCACAGTGCAGGAGAATGGAAAACTGGTTTAGGTGAAACAAAATGTGCCAATGACACAGCGGAAGGTGATCGTGTAAGTAAAAGCTTAACTGAGTGTACTGTCTTAGACGAAAATGCATCTGCAGGAATGCCTGAAGGTGGCAGTTCCCAAAAGGCAGTAGAAGGTGAACTTGAAGAGGAGTCTAAAAATGGAGGAGAAAAACTTTTTCCTGAAGAATTCCAGCAAACTCCTCAAAAAGATAAAGTTGTTAAACTTGACAAGGAAGTATCCGATAAAGAAACAGGTACTTGTGAGTTACAGAAAAGCAAGCATGGTCAGGAGCTGCTCAACTCAGGCGGTGATTGCACTGCAGAAAATCAAAATAGATCAAGCAGCACAAACTTGAATTCAGGAGAAGGTGAGGAAAGCTTTGAAGCAAATAGAGAAAACCCTGGAGTAGAGTGTAGAAACACAGACATTCTCAAAAAAATATCACTGAAAAAAAATAACCCACTTCTGCCAACTCTTCCAGAAACAAGTAGTGCAGTAGAGCAATCCAATTTTGCTGGAAACATTGTAGAAATGGTACAAAATATACATAGTTTAGAGGGTGACAGAAGTTTGAAAGAGGATCCTACTGGGGAGGAGGAAGAAGCCCTTATGGAAGCACAACATGAAGCAGAAGTAACTATAAATAACAATGTTTGGGAGGCAGATGGCTCAACAGCTGAGGGCATGCAAGAAAGTAGTAATGAGGCTTTAGGAACAGTTATCAGTGCTGATGATAAAGGAAAGGCACTGCAAAATTTTGGCAAGTTTGATTCTTCTATAGTGAGGTTAAAAAGCCATCAAGATGGGGAGGCCACTGACCATTCTGCTGAAGGCCAGATGTCAGGTGGAGTGAAGGCTAGCGAGCTCACAGCGAAAGCGGACCCTTCACCAAGCGGTGGGAAAAAGAAGAAGTCAGAAGGAATTTCCCTTGGGGAATCGACACGTATTCGCTGCGATGACTGTGGTTTTCTAGCAGATGGTTTGAGCGGACTAAATGTTCACATAGCCATGAAACATCCTTCAAAAGAGAAACATTTTCATTGTTTACTCTGTGGAAAATCATTTTACACAGAGAGCAACCTTCACCAGCACTTGGCCAGTGCCGGGCACATGCGGAACGAGCAGGCAAGCGTGGAGGAGCTGCCCGAAGGAGGTGCTACCTTTAAGTGCGTGAAGTGCACGGAGCCCTTCGATTCAGAGCAGAGCTTGTTTCTCCACATCAAAGAGCAACACGAAGAGCTGTTGCGGGAAGTGAATAAGTACATTGTGGAAGACACTGAGCAAATAAACAGGGAGAGGGAAGAGAACCAAGGCAATGTCTGCAAGTACTGTGGGAAGATGTGTAGAAGTAGCAATTCCATGGCCTTCCTAGCTCACATCCGTACCCATACAGGTATGGAAACGCTCTTTGTAAGTGGTCTCGTTCAAACAGAGTGAATTATACCATTGGTCTTTTTCTGCTTGTTAATCTCTTTAACGTTTCTTAGGAACTGGCATTCATATTGCCTGATGAGCCCCCGATGAAATTCAAAAAATTACCTAGAGGGGTATGAAAATACAGTGATCAAAGGGCAAAAAATGTAAGAACATTTTAAGCGCAGTCACCCTTCTGCTTTTTTGTTTCATATAGAGAGATTTCCTTTCCTTTAATCTAAATTGTAACTATTAATTGGTTCTTAAATTTATATAATGAAGCAGTGGTGGTTTGAGAGAACAATTAGGTGTTCTAACTTCCTCGCAGTTGTTTAATATCCAAATTGTTTATTTCATTTCAGTTCAGTTACACTTTCAGCATTACATAATGCTTCAGGATAGACATTTGATATTACATCATTCCTAAACAAATACCAATAAGAAGCAGCAAGAGGTTTTTGTAGAAATAAGTTATGGGAACTGGAATTGGTCAGCCTTTTTGGAAGGTAGTGTGTAATGCTGATGTGATGCACAGGGATGTAGCATCTGATTTAGTTTCTGTGCTGATCACACTTTCAATTCATTTTTATGTTTAATTTTAAGTGGAAAATTTGAAAACATTTTTGTAGAAAAATGCATAAGCTGCAGTTCTAAATTTATGTAAAAATTCACTGCGATGTTTCTATAAACCTGCCATACATTCTTTATTTTAAATAGACAGCTTTTCTAAATCACTGAGCTCTGCTTAGACAAGTGGTGTCTCCATGGTTGAATTTATGAGTGGATTTGAATAATAAATTCACATTTCAATGAACATATTTTCATTAAAACTGTAAGGTTTATTTTACTGTACTTTTAAATAATGGCTTATTATGGAAGCTATAGTTTAAATTCATGCAGTATTTGAAACTTAGTGCATGGTTACAAGGAGGAGAACAAAAAGGTAAGAAAAAAGAAACATAAAAGAATGGTAATTCCTGGCATAATCCTAAAATAGTTTCGTAAGGTTTTTTATGAAAAGGCAAAGGCGTGACTGGACAACAAAGTTTAAAATTAATCTTGGGAAACATAGACATTGTATTTCAAACCTTTCAAAGTATTTTACTATAACTGTGGTATTCATGTATGCCAATAACTCACATACTTAATACTTTCAGCATTCCTTCTGTCCTGTCAATAACGTAGTTATCCGTATTGCTTCAGCTGATACCCAACTTTGAATGCAGTGTTAAGTCTTTAGAGGGATGCTCGTGTTCACATGGTCAGAACAGCTGTATAAGCCCTTAATATGCCCTCTTACGGCAGATAAAACTGAATAAAACTAAGGGGGAGGATGCTAATGGAGCTCTCTTTAGAATTCTTTATGCAACTGTCTGGTCAAGACATGTTGCTTATAATTGATGTGTCCATTACTTGAATTCTCTTGTAATTATAGTCAATAAGTCTTGTAAATGTGTTAAAGCTCACTAAAAGCATACAAATTCAAGAACAGAGTAAGGCTAATAATTTAAAATAATCAATGTAGGCATTTCAGCACTTAATTTCCCTTGTGTGTTGATAGCTGATCATTCTTAATCCATTAAGATTTATTTAGTCGTTTACAATGCAAAATAGGTTTGCACTGGTCACTTGTGCCATTTGAAAATGTCCACCAGGTTAAGTGCAGAATGTAGTCCATTAGTCTTCCTTGACTATATGTATTAATTGCATTTAAAATCAAGTTAATGTGGATGTGAAAGTGAGGTAACTATCAATATATGACAAAGCAACCCTACTTACATAAGTTACATCATTGATTGTAACATTTAGTAAAAGTTAGTGTACTTTTTAACATCTTGTGTGTAGGTCTTATCATGAAGTATATTTTTATTGTGCTTTTGGATGGCCCTAAATATGCAAAGCAGTAAAAGAACACATTTCATTTTGCAAGTCATTTTTCGGTGGTGCTTGCAGAGGGGATATAGAAGGGTTACAGAACAGAGTTTCATCTGCCCTCTTTCTCACGGCACCTTTAAATGAAATGCTTTTCTTTTGCTTTGCTTATTCACATAAATAGTAATGTGGAGACTTTTATTAATAGTTAATGGGAAGAAAGATTTCTCTTCCAATCCGTATTTTCATATTTGTGATTGCCTTTGTGTCTTATAGAACCTTTTCTTCCGATCTGTATCATAGTGGATGCAGTTGAATAAGAAACACGTTTTTGGGAGTGGTGGCAGAGGGAACTGACCTACTCCACCAACTGTATATAGAATCATAGAATCATAGAACGGTTCGGGTTGGAAGGGGCCTTAAAGATCATCTAGTTCCAACCCCCACTGGTGAGGCAAAGTACAGTATTTCTAGCTTCTTATCTGTTCCAGGGTTACACCAGGTACATAATAGGAGCATTTTCCCATTTATTGTTCTGATTATGTGCTTTTTAAAAAAACATCTTTCTTCAGCATCCAGATGTGCATATATGTGTTTATATATGTGTGTGTGTGTAACCATATCCAACTCCTTGCCTTTTTTTTTTTATTGAGTAATTGGTGATGGTTTGGGGGGCAGAAGGGAAGGGAAAATTGTAGAAAGATATAACTAATGATTTCCATTAATAGAAAAATAATGTTTCAAAATACCGTTAAATAATGTAGGAGATTTTCACATTGCAAATGAGAGGGAAGCTTTGCTAGAGAGGAGATAACAAGTAAGTCCATCACATGTTGACAAGTGAAAATGAGGAAGTGTAAAGAAAAATAAAAGGAGTAGTAGAGGTGGAAGACTTTTTAGTTTGCAATTGATGCAGGTCCCGTAAACTTAATTAACAATCAACATCTGAGGAAAAATCACCTGCAACCACATCATCTTTGTTTCGTTTCTCATCAGATTTCTCAGTTAATGGAAGGTTTGCTCAATGTAAGTGTGGTATCTTACTCCCCATGTCCTAACCATGGGAGGAAATGGTAGGATGGTACTTCATGCGGCTCCGCTCACTTTGCATTGGGCCTGAGCTGGGGACACAGCTATGCCAGCAGGTGCAGGTGGTGTTGCCTTTGGCTGGCTTAAAGCTGAGGCAGTGAATTTTTCTTATAGTTTTGGGTGTCTATTGTTTTAGTGTAAATTAAGGACTATGAACTCCAGTCTTTTTTTTGGAAAACAGTACCATGGTTTGTGTCTGTCTGTCTGAACTCTTAAATTTAGTCTATTTACAATTTGGTGGGGTTTTTTGGTTGTTTGGTTTGGTTTGGATTTTTGTTGGGGTTTTTTTGGGGTGTGGTTTTCCCCCCCCCCCAGTTCTCTTGTTAAAAGCCATATTGTTTATTCCTACTAACAGACAATATATATATTTTTTTACATGCCATAATTTGTGGATAAAGTAATTCTGTGCCTTTTTTTTTTTTTTCAGTCTTTTAGTTGAAAAGCTGCTATATTGAAAGTATTTCTCTCATTTTTCTGTGAAATAAAAGCCAACTATGAATCCAGTAGTATCACATTTAAGGTAGCATATGAGAACCATTAAAGTTTGTGATAATATAAGTATGGCTAAGAAATGGTTAATTGCTTCAACATTGTTTCAGACAGCCTTACAGCAAATACAGATTTTTTTGCCTCATTAGTTTGACTCTTAGTCTAATGTCTTCATCTTCAGTATAAAATTTTAGGTTGTTCCATTCAGGAACATACTGGAACAAATTTGGCACCAGCAACCTAAAAGGGAGATGCACTGCTTTTGTTTCAGGTGATAAGTACTGACTGGAGCCTGCCAGCACTTGAATTTTCATAGAGTTTAAATGGAGATGTTAACAGATATTCAGCTCTGGATCTGAGAAATAAATAAGAAAACCTCAAGGCCTCAGTGATTTTTGGATGAGAGCAGTCAACAGAATAATACATTTCTGTATTGTCAGCACACTGTAGCTACGATTGGTCTGAACTCGAGTTTTTCACAAAGGAGTCATGTAAATGGAAAACAGCAAAGGTCTTGTATGGAAGCCCTGCGGGACACCTGCAGTAACAGAATGAGGAACGAATTTACAATTTAATCAGTAGGAGAGACACTAAGGGAACATAGGATTGAATTCACATGGTATTTGAATTCTGTGACAAAAAAAGCAGTATAAACACCAACACGTTTTAAAAAATCCTGTCCAGCCGTGGCCTTGATGTTATAATTGTGCAAATAGTCTTTAAGATCATAAGTTAAAACATCAACTTTTAATAATCTTTTGTTTAATGCAAAGAGAGGCTCTTTTTTTATTTGCATGGATCCCTTTATAGAATGCAGTGTTGATTTGAAATGTCACCAAATTAATGATTAATTTAGTTTTATCAGGATCATTTAAATAAACTGGAGTTTTTCAGGGTGATTGATAGAATGTGATTGCTGTTAGCTGCAGTCTCAACCTGCTTTTGACATTTAAACATATAAAGCTGACTAGATATAACCATTCAGGTGCTAAATATATTTTACATCTACTTCCAACAGTAGAAATGGAAGTATTAAGAGATCTGGCTTCATTGTCATTGAACTGTGAAATATTCAACCTTGTCTGCCCGTGCTTAGTACTGTTGACTTTTTTATTTCAGTTAGAAGATTAAAATTAAATGCTTCATTTTTCGTTAGCTTTTGGGAATTAAATTGAAATTTAAGACTCTAAAAATTTTTACTAAGATCCTCAATTTCACCAACGGATGCTTGGAGGATATTCTGTTTTCAAGGGCAAAGCAAAAAGGTTCATTGATCAAGTATGATATAGTGTAACATTTTTCTTATCAGAGCTCTTTATGTATATTTATTAAAGACCACATATTTCATATTATGCTTAACTGTATTGGAAGAAGTACTTCACAAAACATAGACGAAACATAATATGGAGACTCTGTGACCATATTGTACTTACTTTTAACTGCAGTTTTACGATTTTGATTTATTGATTTAAGAATTTAGTGGTCAGAAAATTGGTCAGAAAAAACAGCACGCTTTAGAATGATGTTCCTGCGTAATAACATGAGGACTCACATTTGCCCAATTTAACTATTTCAGTTTAAAAATATGGTTTTTCCATCCTCAAGGGAGGATCACTGTTAATTAAGACAGACAAATAATTTGACTTTTTGCTGAACTGATGTGATACAAGAAATAGGCTGGTACTTCTTCCTTGGAGACATAATTTCAGAGTTCTTTGGTCTGCAGTAGACATTTAATATTAAAGTTTGTTCTTGAAATAAATAATAGCCAAAATGTCAATACTTCTGGTTTGCAGAATAATCATAAATTCTTGACCATAAAACAGTCATAAAGGCATAATATTTTATCCACTGTATATTCATACATTGCATGTCATTACAATAGCTAGGTGATGAATCATTTTCTGTGTGTGACAGAACAAATCTGAAATACCAATGCTAATGTGAAATCTATTCAAAGTCGGAAGACTTGTAAAATTACTTTACTTTAAATATATTTTCTTAAAAAACAAGTACATTTTGCAGTTTACACCAATATGAAGCCACTCTAAGACCATTACCTGAGTTTCAGCATTTGTAAATGGGGAAAGGTGTAGAACAACTTTTGCTGTCTTGTTGAAAGGTTATCTACCTACTGTATTATCTTCTCATTTTAATATTTTGTAGTTTTTTTTAATAATAATAATAAAAAGAGTAAATTATTATTAAAAGTTAAGAGTCTCTGTGATCTTGAGCTTAAGGAAACTTTAATGAGTAATGTATAGCATATACCGTCTGTGTCCTGGGAATTATAAATTTATGTACAAGACACTTTTTTTTTGTTAGGTAAAATCTCAAACAGGTTAAATGTGGGATAGGCTTTTTTTAAAGGTTATTTTTCCCCAGGATTTTTTATTTCTTTAACTGTGGGTGATATATTATTCTAATTCAACTCATATCTTATGCTAAATTTTACTTAGGATCAAAGCCATTCAAGTGCAAGATATGCCACTTTGCAACAGCTCAGCTCGGAGATGCCAGAAACCATGTCAAGAGGCACCTTGGGATGAGGGAATACAAGTGTCATGTCTGTGGGTGAGTAAATTGAAACAGTCTCCACCATGGTTAACCAGGAGAAGAGTGCGGGATATGCTTTGTTTCAGAACTGAAAACTGTGATGTGAGCAAGAGTGGCTAAAATTATGCATGCATATCCTCCTTTCCATTGTTATGGTAAATTCCTTAAATACAGTTATGACATTCTTTTCCCACTTCTAATCCTGCACTGAAGATGAGCAATTTTATGGGCTACAAGGTCAATTTGAACCTGTAATCTGTAAATTGACTAAATTATAGGATGTTCATTCACATTGCCAGGGAGAACTGTAAATTCCATTTAAAGACATAAAAAATATATAATATAGACTTTACTGTGTGGGGTTTTTTCTTTTGCTATACTGTTATAATTTTAGTACCATTAACAGAATTCTGGACTCCATTAGGGTTTTCATTCTTTACGAAAACAAAACACAAGACTGATTTTTCAAACAAACGGATCTAAATTATTGCACGCACAAGACTTTAAAAATAAATGGAAGTCTTTTATGTATGCTTGTGTTCTTGTTTGTTACCCAAAAAATCTTGTTTTTCTTTTTTACTTAATCGTTATTTCCTCAGAAGGATCGTTCATAATGTTTAATTGTCCTTCAAATGTGTTGCATTTAATAGGAGGCATTGAGATTCCTTAATGCAAAACTAATTAATTTAGCAGAAATGTTTAAAAGGTTTTAAAATGCCATGGCATATATGGTACATCATAGGACATTCAAAGTTGGATTTTAATACCCTAGTTCTGATTAAAAATATATTTTAATGTTATTATGCTGGAGAAATTAACTAATATATGCATCATATAAAAACATTTTACTCAAACCTATGTAACCTGCTATAGCAGTCTTCTGGCTAATGTGTAGAACAGCGCAGGTTCAATTAGATGATGCAGTGCGCACATGAATGGTGTGGTGTGATGTTGGGGATAATATTCAGCAGGAGGGGGTTTTTTAGCCTTAGTATACCCAACTACTGCAGGACAAAGTGAGTTCCACATTTTAAAGGACAAGTGAATCTTCAGTTGAAGATGCAGCTGAGTGATTTTCCCTGATTCATCTCTCTGTTTTTCAAATCATTTTGCATGCAGCATTATGAGATACTTTGGATGTTCTTACTCACTTAAGAAAATTAATTGCTGGCTTCTTGAAACAAGATATAAAAACGTATGAGCCTAATTCTTAAGTCCACTGACTATCAGTAGTAGAATAACTTGTGCTACTCTGTATTTTGCAGCATGTTTAAAATGAACATTATGCATGGTAGGCTATTTTACATTGTTTCAAAAATCTTATTTACTATCTCTGCTATATAAATTGCCAAGAATTTGGTGTGGAAGATAGTTAACAACTACAGATCCACAAAACTGTTTAGCTAAGGCTAAGCTCTGTTCTTTAGAAGTTGTCAGCAAACTTGACAATGGTTCTTTATTCAATTCCCTTTTAACTTAAACTGAAAAAGCATCATATTATTTAACTATCTTATCATGAGAGGAAAAGTAAAACAAATCTCAAAATAGCTAATACTGTATCTTTTATAAAAAAAAAGAATTAAAATGATTAGGATTTGGCACAGTACCTCATTTTTTGAAAAACTCATTCCTTCACTTCAGGATTGACATGTTCTTAGAATCTCTCTCAGAAATTACAGAACTCTCAGTTGCAATTACCAACAGTTATGCAAGAGAGAGAACAAAACACGTATGGATGATTTCAACTCTGGACTTGAATGTCAGTCACTTTGCTAAGCTGATTGCGTACTGTCTGTTGCTCACGTGTCTTACCTGGTGGCCAAGCACGTACTCCTTTTGCATTTTTGTGTAGTATTGTATTGCTCATTTTCATCAACAATATGAAGCTGTGCTATTTAGATATGGCAAAACAATCAGCTGAAGAGACATAACACACTACCCTGTGCTCACAAAAATCTGATTTGTTTACCTGTTTAAATAATCATCACATCTCACTTAATGTGCACCAAAAGTGTATTTTAAGAATTATACATTAACACCGATTTAATTGGAAAAGACATTTTTGTTCTGTAGCTAACAGTCCTGAAGAATTGAGCAGGATTTGAAGAAGAAGGAATGACCAGAGCAGTTTGAACTGCAGTCCGAATAATGAATATGCCATCCTTAAATGTGGAAGAAGAGAAAAAAGCGTAATAGCCTGTGCTGTATTTCTGCTATTTTAATTGAAAGGACTGGGTAGTGTGTAGGTTAAAAAAATAAAGTAGCAACATAAAAAAAATTAAAATTGCTAGGATTGGCTATCGGATTAGTGGCACTGTAGAGCGTTGGTACATTAACACCACTGACAATGTCAATTCATTATCATTGATGGCTAAATAATCTTAGAAATGCTCAGTGGACCTATTAGTTCCTGAACATAAGCAGCTCATGCTGCATTTCTTCATTAGCTTTAATTGCTATAAATTTTACCTTTTTAAAAATCATGCTTTAAAAGGTGAAGTGATCTTTCAGGAACATTAACTCTGTAATTTTGTCACAAACAGAAGGTCCTGCACTATGTTTTCTTTTCTGCAGTAGTTAATATTCTATCCTCTGACTTTTAGATTCATAGTAATAAGCCCTCTCTAGTTGCGAGGATAAATTGTGTTTCAAAAGCTTTTGAATCTGCGTGGGCACTTTTTAAAGGTGAAATGTCAGTGCAACATTGTGGTGTATTGTGGTCTCAAAATACCACTTTTTTTTTTTTTTTTTAGACAAAAATTCTTAGGAAATTTTTGTCTTAAAAAAAGAAGGCAAAAAGCTGTATCTGTATCGTGTTTTAGGAAGGGTTTGCTGTGTCTCAGTTTTCCAAATGATCCTCATATTTACATGATACAAAGTACACAATATGTAATTCACTTAGTTGTTGAAAAAGGCAGTAATTTTGCTGTGTTGTTTTATTTTTTTTAATTGAAGTTCAGGGTTTGTTTTTCTTCAGCTGCACATCAGAAACTACATGACACAGAAATTGGACACCGCTAATGTTTTAACATTTGGAATAAACCGTCTGCTAGTCATTTCCTTATCGCAGATGTGTGTTAATTGTTTTCTTTTCCATACCCATGGTTGTAAAATATATCCCATTATTTCAGGGGTAGTATCTATTTTCTGCGGGTAGCAAACTGCTGCACATTTGAATTAAATTTTTGAAAGTCTGGCTCTGAAATTGGCTGATACCCTGGGTTAGATCAGCAAATCTTGGTTGCCCAGCATTTAAAATTTTTGTTTCATTTGCCTGGTGAAATGCAGTGAAAACGCTTATCGTGCACTTTGCAAATTTTATGCCTCAGGTAGAACATGAAAAATGCCTTGTTCTGCACTTGAGATTTTTAACAGAATTTATAGGCAATGTTTGATTTAAAAATGCATCTACTATTCCTTTGCCTTTTTCTTGCCTTTGCTTTCAGAAACAGAATTTTTGGGGATGTAGTTACATGTTTCAAGTAAGAGTGTCTGCTTCTTTCTTTTTTTTTTTTCTCTCCTTTATGACTTCTTAAAAATCTACTGAGGAAGATGGGTATAAGGTAGGTTTGGATTTTTAGGAAAATTTTTAGCATTTGATAGTGCACAAAAACATTTTTATTACCTTCCTAAAAATTGAAAGGACATTTGTAATAATATCTTTATTACGTTTATTCCGTCTATAATATTCTATATATAGTAGTCAAGTGCTTTAAGTAACAAAAGTAAGTATTTGTATACACAAAGGAATTTGGAGAGGGGTGGGAAAGGTTGGGTTTTTTTCTGTATTTTGCTGAAGTTGTTCTTTCTTGTGGGATCATTTTTTTGGTTTGTTTTGTTGTTGGCTTTTTTTTTTTGCTTTGTTTCGGTCTTTTGGTGGATGGAGGTATTCATCTTTTTTACTTTCTGCTCTTGAGTTCTCAATTTGCTTTGAAACTCCTTTTGCCAATTAATTCTGGATACGTTGTAAGGTGTTCTGCTAAATACATGTTTTGCTAAATTCAGTTATTTTTTAAAGCCTCGTATAAACAAGCTTTGAGGAGAGTTATAGTGTCCCAACCATGGAAATAACTTCACTTTTGCTGCTGGTGTTAATGCTAAGAATAGTTCAGAGACCTTAATCTCTGTAAAGTTCAGTATTTTAATGACACTGGTTGCTTTGAGAATGTCTAAAGAAAAATACTCGCCTATATTGAATATAGTGGCTAATAGATCTTCGTACTTTACAGATAAGAATGTGCTTTGACTAGCTGCATCAAAAAAATTGGCTGTGCTCCTGTGTGTTGTGTTCTAAAAAATCTTTTAGATTTTCAGATTTTTTTTTAACTGATTCCTGTTAATGTCAGGCTACTTTTAGTGAAAGCCTGCTCTTCAGATTGCTTTTAGCAAGCAAAAAAGACTTATTCATAAATTTATTGGTAGGAGCAGGAAAAACATTATATTTTCAAGGATGCCTTAATGTACTGTCATGTAAATTAATTATTTATACTTGTGCAGTTTGGGAAATCTTAAATAGAAAGTTGTTGCTCTAGTAAAACTATTTTTGTGTGGTATTACCTAGTTTTTGTGCATTAGAAGGGATCTCTGTGTAGATGATTATAATGTCACTTTCTGACCTTTGCAGCTTGAATAATTGTAAATCATTGCTTCATAACGTGTCAGAGAATGTCTGTACTAGGCAATTAAATGGCAGAATATAATAGACCAAATTATTGCCTGTCATGTTTTCAACAACACAGTTAGTATTTGAGTTACACTTAATCATTACGTGCATTAGCAACTTCATTGGAATCCAGCTTCAGGCTGAGCATGAAATACATTACATTATTTAAACCTCTAATGGTAGAAGTCATTTATTTGTGTTGAAGTGTACAACATGCAGAGTTTCATAAAGCAAGGAACACTTGAGAGCTTAATTTATCCAAATCAAAGTCTAAATGCAGATAAACACAAGTGGCAAAAATTAGTAATTTTTATAGGCTGGAAATATTTAAAAATACATGGTTGTGGGTAATTGTAGGCAGCAGGAATAAATTAAAATCACTATTTTTAGTCAGCTCTGAGAACTAAAACTGTTGTATACCTAAATCATCAAATGCATCCTGAAATTGCATTTTTGAATGAACAATTAATTGCACACATCATACCTACGGATGTGTCCAAACAAAAAATATGTATTTGGTTCAGCTGTTTAGATAAGTGCGTGTGAAATGACTGTTCCAGATCCAGATATTCTGACTATCTGCATTTTGCCAGTTAGTCCTATCACACACTTGTGTCTATGTTTATTTCAGTAAAGAAAATGCGGTAAACCTACGTAACAGCATTCTGAACTTGCACATGCTTTTAAACTAATCAGAAAATACTAGAAAAATTTATGGAGTAAGGTAACATATGTGTTATATTATCTGGCCAATTTTTGTTCAG